>NC_056055.1:106926970-108132834 GCF_016772045.2 Ovis aries
TTGTGGCTTAGGAGGTGGGAGGAGGCACCGAAGAATTTTAGAATGCTGTACAGCTTAAAAAACCAAACATCTTCTGGTCCAGTCGACCAGCTTCACACTGCCCCCTCCTCCCCCTACTCCAGGACCTTAATGGCTCATCAGCTTGAAGGTTTGAACTCTCCTCACTAGGAATCTGCATGCACACTGCAGTTAATATTTTCACATGGAGATACATTCACAATATAGTTTAAATGATTTTTACAGTTTCACCCTCTGAATAGTCTTTGGCTTCAGAAGAGTAAAATGCTGTTCAGACCATTATCTTTAGCAATAGGAACGCCAAGACATGCGTATACTTTATTGTTCTTGCCCTTAAGCAAAATACTATTTCCCAACAGAAGCAAAAGTCCTTCAGAGATCTTAGAATAGTGATGTTGGGTTGAATTTCTGAATTCACAAAACTGCCATTTTAAGTTCATCTTTGTGCCAATCTACAAATAAAAATTACAATAATACACTCATCATAATTGGAGGAAGATAAATGGTATATCATTTTTTTTAAAGCAATAAGCTGAAAATTTCAAAACACCACTAACTAGGTGCTAGATAGCACCCTATTTTTTTTTTTTTTACTACCCTTGTGGTTCTGGGTCTCATATTAAATCTTTTATCCCCTGGGTATCTATTAGGATAGCTCCTTCTTGAGGAACTGCATCACAATTTTTTATGTGACTTTAGTGTTCAGGTCAGCATCTTTATGTGACGATCAGTACACATAGCTCTGAATGGTATTGTACAGATCAGTCATGCGTTAGGTATTAAAGCAATGGGAATTGGAATAGAATTGTGAGAACTTTTAAATGAAGATTCTTAATTTAGTATTTTTAAAAGAGCTTGTGTACTGCAAAGGAAACTCTCAACAAAATAAAAAGTCAACCTACAGAATGGGATAAAGTATTTGCAAACCATATACCTGATGAGGAGCTAATACCCGAAATATATAAAGAAGCCTTGCAACTTGATAGCACACACACACACACACACAAACCTTAAAAATATATAGTAAGCCACATATGAATATATAAACAGAGTGCTTCATCATAGTAGAGTAAGAAGGACATTAGTTTTGAAGTCAGAAAATATACATTGAGGAGCTTGTATATTTATTTCTAGCTGGGTGAGACTATTCAAGTCACTAACCTGAAACTCAGTTTCCAAGTCTTTGAAATAGGTACAAAATAACCCTTCACTTTCCTGTCTTGCAGAGGTATTTAAGCAGCAAATTAACTTTTCTGGGAGAAAGGGATTCTGTAGAGTGTAATACTATACAGACATACATATTTTATTAACTATTATTTAAGCTGTTTTGCAACTAGATAAGAGTACAAACTTGTTAGAAAAATGTTCAAGAAGAGTCAGTTATCAACAATGCCATATCAGCCTGGAGGGCCTGAATGTTTTCTCAAAGGAATAGCCCTGGGCCAGAACTATTTAATAACATTTTTAATGGCAGATGAATTTGGGAGGAGCTCATTAAATTACTAGTGGCACCAAGTTGAGTGGGAGCTTAGCCACATGGAGTAGATAATTACAACTTTCAATGACCTTGAAAAATAGACAAAAACAATCAGAATAAAAATGTAATCAGGACAAGTAAAAGGGGGGAAACAAACTGCACAGAAATGATGATAAAGACCTGGTTACAGGCAAAGACAACATAAACAGAGGACGGGATTATAGAGGATCATATATGAGTCATCAATGCCATGTTAATGTTTAAAAATGTGTTGATAATAAACTGGAATAAATAGGATTCTAGCATGTGGGAGTTCCTAGACAGTCTTCCCACCAGCCCTAGGACTTTATCATTTTGGAAAGACTTATCAAACACCTCCTGGATGCAAGGCATAGAAATGTAGAAAAATGTGTCTGATTTGAGGTCTTAAAAATGAAGAATGGACTTCCTGGATGGGATCCCAAAGAGAAGGAGCAAAATGATTCATAGTTCACAAAATAAAGTCTCTGGGTGGAAGTTAAAAGGATTAGGTTTATTTAGAACTGGGAAGAGAAAACAGAGATGCGGGGGTGAGGTGTGATTAATAAGTATCTGAAATGACAAGAAAGAATGTATAGCGAGAATAGGAGCAAAGCACTGAATCTGCCACAAGACGGGTTTGTCTTGAGCAAGACCAAGAAGCTGCCTGTCTGAGAATCAATGGAAGAGCACATTTTACCAAAGGGAAACCTGCTGTTAAGAGTATCCTGACAACTGGGTGTCAGTAACCACTCTTCCGCGTCACTGGTAATGAAGTCTCCCTTTGGTGAAATTTCCTGTTGCACATAATTTTTTCCCTACTTCAATCTGTGAATGCTTTGGTGCTTTCCATATCTATTCTGTTTTTCTTTTCTGTTTTTCCACCATACTCTATTCTGTTATCCAAGCTAGATGCCCAAGAATTATCCTTGGTCTGCCTCCCACCTTACTCCAAATACTCAGTTAAATAGTCAACATGAAGCCTGGCTTTTATTATCTCCTAAATTCCTATTAAAATTTTTTTGAGATTTTTTTAACTGAAGTTCCATTCTGAAGGAGATCAGCCCTGGGATTTCTTTGGAAGGAATGATGCGAAAGCTGAAGCTCCAGTACTTTGGCCACCTCATGCGAAGAGTTGACTCATTGGAAAAGAGTCTGATGCTAGGAAGGATTGGGGGCAGAAGGAGAAGGGGACGACAGAGGATGAGATGGCTGGATGGCATCACTGACTCGATGAACATGAATCTGAGTGAAATCTGGGAGTTGGTGATGGACAGGGAGGCCTGGCGTGCTGCGATTCATGGGGTCACAAGGAGTCAGACACGACTGAGCGACTGAACTGAACTGAACTGATAGTTAATTTACAACATAGAGTTAATTTCAAGTGTACCACAAAGTGATTCAGTTATACATATACATATATTCTTTTTTAATTAATTATTTTTTAGTTGGAGTATAATATAATTGCTTTACAATGTTGAGTTGGTTTCTGCTGTACACATACATATATTCCCTCCTTCTTCAGCTTCTTTCTCACCCCGCCAACCCACCCCTCTAGGTCATCACAGAACACTGAGCTGAGCTCCTTGTGCTTTTCACATTCTTTTTCAACACAGATTATTACAAGATACTGAGTACAGTTCCTTGCGATATGCAGTAGGTCTTTGTTGATTATATGTTTTATACATCGTAGTGTGTACATGTTAATTTCAATCTCCTTATTTTCTCTCCACTCCCCCACTATCCCCTTTGGTAACTGTAAGTTTGTTTTCTATGCTGTGAGTCTATTCCTGTTTTGTAAATAAATTCATTTGCATCATTTCTTTAGATTCCACATATAAATGTTATCATATGATATTTGTTTTTCTCTGACTTTCTTCACTTAATACGATAATCTCTAGGTCCATCCATGTTGCTGCAAATGACATTATCTTATTCTTTCTTATGGCTGAATAATATTCTGTTGTGTATATGTACCATATATTCTTTATCAATTCTTCCTCAATGGACATTTATGTTGCTTCCACATCTTTGCTATTGTAGGTAGTGCTGTTATGAAAATTGGAGTGCATATATCCTTTTGACTTAGAGTTTTCTTCTATATATGCCCAGTAGGGAAATTGCTGGATCATATGACAACTCTATTTTTTAGTTTTTCAAGGACTTTCCATACTGTCTTCCATAGTAGCTGCACCAATTCACATTTCCACCAACAGTGCAGGTGGGTTCTTTTTTCTCCACACCCTCTCCACCCTTCATAATTTGCAGACTTTTTAATGATGGCCGTTCTGATCAGTGTGAGGTGCCCTATGAGTTTTTATCTTCTCTCCATCATGACTCTATGGACACTGAGTTTGAGTAAACTCGGGGAGATGGTGAAGGACAGGGGAGCCTGGCGTGCTGCAGTCCGTGAGGTCACAAAGAGCCAGATATGACTGAGTAACTGATCAACAAACAACAATCGCCAGCACTAAGAGTCTTGAGGTTCTTATCCGTTCTCACCTGAGCAGTCACAACTGTCTCCTAACTTGTATGTGTGCGTACAGCTGGGTCCTTTCAAACTCGTCTTCCATCCAGATAGCCTAGTGATACATCTGAAATGTATCGATCTGAGTTACTGAACAGTCGTCCCACTCTTCTCCAGATGTGTCATTCTGAAAAACACTCCAGGATGCATGGTGCAGCTATAAAGAATTATATCTGATTAGAAGCCTTAAACTCAGATATGGACCCTTAGAAGGATCCCACAAGAAGCAGCAAGATTTTTCAGTTGCTCCTCAGGTCTAAAATATTAAGTCCAAGCTCCTTACCACTCAAGCTCCCCTTGTTCTGGCTCCTTCTCTTCAGTTCTTGCTTGTATTTTCCTTAAAATATGTTTTTCTCATCCCCTGCTTTTGTTTCTGTGACCTCTCAGGCTGGAAGGTTCTTCCCCCTTTCTTTGCCAGGCTATCTCCTCGCAGCCCCTGCCCAAAACACCTTCTCTCACCCCTTGAGTTAAGCGCTGTCAGAGTTCTCCTGATCTCTACTATTGTTATCTTTTTGTTGTTGTTATTGTTGTTCAGTCATTCAGTCGTGTCCAACTCTTTGCAACCCCACGGACTGCAACATGCCAGTTTCCCCTGTCCTTCATCTCTCAGAGCTTGCTCAAACTCACCTCCATTGAGTCGGTAATGCCATCCAACCATCTCGTCCTCTGTTGTCCCCTTCTCCTCCTGCCCTCAGTCTTGTTTAAGTGACCGTCTCCCCAGGATGAGTGAGTGCTTTGAGAATAACTCTTAAGACTCGTTCTCTGGCTCTCTTAGCCTTTCTCACAGCTCCTTAAAAGTGAATCTAGGATGAACTCTTAAAAATTAAAAAAAGCATCAACAAATGAATGAGATCACCTATGCACTTCATTGCTCTTTTGTAAGGCATTATTATAATATCCTATAAATTCTAGTAGAATCACAATACCTTTCTATAAGCGATCATGAAGCCTTAATGAACTTCATATATGTCTGCCAGATTACATGAAGCATCTTTTATTTTAGCCAATCTAAAGGGGGCTAGAATAAATGGTTTAAAATGTAACAGTTAGTGTTCCTAAATGCGAAGACAAGATGAAGCCAAAACCAGGATGTGTATGACAAGATGTTTTGTTCATCTTGATTAAAGAGTTACTTAGAGATAAAACTTGAGAAATGTTGGAAATTGTGCAAAATTGAAGTTGTAAAATTGGTTTATTATGAACAATCTTAAGAGAAGCAATTCTTTTTCATTTCCTACAAAGGGCAAAGTCTTATGCTTTAGTCTTTTTAGGCTGCTAAAACAGACTACCATAGACTGGGTCATTTATAAACAACAGAAATTTATTTCTCACAGTTCTAG
The DNA here is from genome assembly GCF_016772045.2 of Ovis aries. Classification (NCBI taxonomy): domain Eukaryota; kingdom Metazoa; phylum Chordata; class Mammalia; order Artiodactyla; family Bovidae; genus Ovis; species Ovis aries. Next base: position 106,932,351 of record NC_056055.1, read on the forward strand.
AGGCTAGAAAGGCCAAGATTAAGGTAATGGCTGATTAAGTGTCTGGTAAGAACCCACTTCCTGGTTCACAGACATCTCCTGTTCTCTTGCTGTGTCCTTACATGATAGAAAGGGCAAAAGAGCTCTCTGACCTGTCTTTTCTAACAGCACTGATCCTATCCATATGGGCACCACCCTAAGGACCTAATCACCTTTCAAAGATGCCACTTCTTCATACCATCACATCAGAGATTAAGGTTTCAACCTATGAGTTTGAGGGGACACAGATATTCAGCCTGTATCATCCTGTATCACCTGACCTCCACCCGCCTCTCCATCACTGCATGAGGGCAAGTCATGCCTGTATTGGGTGTTCAACCAAGTGGTGCTGGTGGGACTGCCCTGGTGGTCCAGTGGATAAGACTCCATGCTTCCACTGTAGCAGACAGTTTCAATCCCTGGTTGAGGAACTAAGATCCCGCATGCCACGTGGTTCAACCCAAAAAGAAAAAGGTGGTGACGGGGTTGAGATGCAGGTCCACACTGGACTCAGCAATCCATGTGTGCTGGTGCTCTTTGCAGGCAGCTTGAGGAAAGGAAGTACAAGGGCCTTGGGGTGGTGAGCTAGACTCTGACCCACTTCCTGTTCTGCCCTGAAGTCACTGAGCCTTCTCTCAGTCCTACTGCAGTCCTTCACATGCACCACCCCTCTGCTGGGTGGGTTGCCATCCTCTTCAGCTCATTGTTCACATTTCAGTGTGATCCCCCTGTTCGCTGGGAAAATCTAACTTCTGTGACAAGGACTGCTCACCCCACAGTCAGGAGGCTTTCCCACAATGGCAAACCTCCTTTTAACATTTCCAGGTTTACAACTGTATAATCACTGCATTAACAGCTCCCCTCCTATACTGCATGCTTCCAAAAGTGGAGAATGGGCATCTGATGGATTATTATGGTGTCCCCAGAACACATGGGATATGTTAAATAAATATCTGTGAAATGAATAAGTTAATCTACACAGAGCACACAGAGGTACAAAATAAATGCTGTTCAATAAAAGAATTGCTCTAGGGAACTTCCAGGGGCTCCAGGTGATCCAGTGGTTAAGATTTCCCCTTCCAATACATGGGGTGTGGGTTCGATTCTTGGTCTGGGAGCTAAGATCCCACATGCCTCACAGAAGAAAAACCAAAGCATAAAACAGAAGTAGTATAGTAACAAATTCAACAAAGATGTTTTAAATGGTCCTCATAAAAAAAATCTTTAAAAAAAAAAAAATGTTCTCTTGCACTCCCAAACAATTTAGCTGATAACTTAAAATAATAAAATCAAGTATAATAGCCTAATTTCCCCCCCATTTTGGACCTGATTGGCTCTTACTTGATTTTGGTTGTTTCATCGTTTCTTAAATATAAACTATTTTCACTCCCAAAGTCTGGCATTAGAGGAATAGATCAATACTTGATTTTAGCATCCTGTAAGTCAGAAACATGAAGCTTAGTTAGCTTCTTTAGTCATCTCTCAAGTCAGTAAATGTTGAACACATGTTTTTGATACAACTATTGGGAATAAAAAATACATGTAATGCTTATTAAATAATGAGGATAATATGAAGTTTCAATAATGCAGACAGGTTGATTATAACTGTAAACCACATGCTTATAGACTTTGGACTTTTACAGCTTTTAATTTATCAAAGGAAATAATTAGCACGCTTTGTGGCAGCCAGTGATGGAATTTATTCATTTGGAAGGCCATGGGTTTCCTGTCATTAAAACTACATCATGTCCTTCCTTTTCTATTAAACTTCCACTGAGGGCAGTAAGAAGTCACCAAAAGGAAATGAAGAGTTTTTTTGGCAATGTTCTTGTACAATGATTTAATACTCTTAGAAGATAGCAAACCCATAATGTATGCCAACAAGTGTATTATGCAGAACAAGGCCCCCAATTACCACATTATTTCCTTTATTTGAAGTTTTGTTTGTGACTCAATTAACTGTGATTTGCAAAGTTGCATCAATAATTTTTTTTCTTTTTTTGCAGATTAATGTATTTTTTGGCTTTCATTAGCAATGTTTCTCTGCAGCAAGGGAATATTTTTAGATTACAGAAGCGCTGTGTACAGATTTATATGTCAAAGGATATTACTTTTCTCTCTGGATGATCCATGGCATCTCATTACACATAGAATCATTGTACTTAAAGCTCACACACATTTCTTTTTCCTCACTGAAGGTTTTCTGAACAAGATAAACTGTAAATTCTAATCTTTTCTTCTGTTTAAATAGTCACTAAGGTTTGATCTTGACTTAGTTCCAGATGCGAGAACCACAGCTCCTAATGAGGTCTGTCCAAGTTTGGGAAGACTGAAATGAAATGCTTGTGTTCCTAAAGTCTACACTGGACCCGATGGAGAGTCTGAACTAGCTTCTCACCCTCAGAAGTAGATGGTCTTTGAGGCCACAATCAAGGTTTACTTACAATTTTCTGACAAAGGCTGTACGAGCGAAGGGAATTCACATAAGAGGTGAAGGATCTGTTTGACCAGATTCTAAACAAGCACTTGGTGAATACATTTCAGACAGGTTTACACAGTCCTTTTACATGACATACGCTAAGAAACAAAATGCCTCCAGTTCTTAAAAATCACAGAAATATGCAAAATCCCACACTGAAAACTCTCAGTTAAATCTGAAGCAGAAATGCTACCTGTCACATTAGCTTCCCACTGTTCAGTCCATGACATCACAAATATATTAGGACAAGTATGGTGGCTTTGACATGAGCACATGCATTTATTTTAGAACCATTTAAGGGACTGTGCTGGTGTTCCAGTGGTTGAGACTCCGCCTTCCAATGCAGGGGTTCGATCCCTGATCAGGGGGCTGAAACCCCACATGCCTCTTGGCCAAAAAACAAAACTTAAACAGCAGGAGCAATATTGTAACAAATTCAATAAAGACTTAAAAAATGGTCCACATCAAAAAAAAAAAATTAAGAAAAGAATCACTTTAGATTTACAGAAAAGTTGTAAAGATAAAGCAGAGACTTCCTGTCACCCAGTTATTTCCATTGTTAACATCTTATGTTAATATGGGACATTCATGAAAACTAAGAAGCGAATAGAGTACATCAATTTTAAGAAGTAATACTTTTTATGATGAAAAGATTCTTGAAAAAAAACTGGCTTCTTCTTTAATAGAGGGGCTGTTTGACTGAATTCTTTCAATAAGCCATTAATTTCAGCATGGTTTTCTCTGAGCCCCTTAGACTAGATACTGATATTGCTGCTGAGTTTGCAAATTAAGATGTAAGATCAGAGATCGGTGAGATTGTCATAGTGTCTCCTTTAATTTGGAAAAGTAGAGCGAGGCTGGAGAGAGACTCATAAAACAGACTTTACGACTCTCTTCAAGGCAGATATAGAAGCCCACGCTTCAGCCCCTTCTCCCAAGCTTCTGCAATTACATTTCCGCAGGAAGAAAGAAGAGGAATTAGAAACAGGATAATGTAGTCTTAAATCACCTTTCTTAGCCTTTGCTTTCTTGCCGGTGCTCCAAATTTTTATAACTCAACCCTCATATTGTGTAGTGTGACACAATAGAAAGCACAACTTGCTTGACCCTTCCTCAATAAAAAATCATTTTGTCTGACATTCTATAAAATCTGTGCATGAGTAGATGCTAAGCTCTGGTGTCTCCTCCAGTTGGCAAAAGAAAAACATTGTAAACATGTAAAGTAAAGCTAGAGATCTTTTTCAGCATTGTTTACATGAGCGGATAATTTAATAACCAGCTCCAAAGTCGACCTGGGTGCCAACTCCTAATACTGAAACCACAGGAAACGTGCATTGTAACATTAAAGATAATGTCGTGGGTCCTTTGATTTGCTTCAGAACTCCTTTCAAGTGTTCTGAGAGCTAGGATATTAGAATTAAAATATGCTTATTAGAATAAGAACACAATGTAACAAGTCTCTTGCCCAAATCCAAAACTTTAGAAACAAAGTTGATAACCCAAGTGGAGCATCTTGACATCTCTGGAAATACATGTTGGGTGGAGCGCATTACACTATTTTTCCCCAGAAAGTTCAGTTTAGCCACATGCGGTGACCCTCAGCGCTTATCTTTGGCATCAGCAACACCAAGAGAGCCGGCTCTGTGCACCTAAACATGTGTGGGGGCCACTTGCAATCTCTGCTCCCCGTTAATTGATGATAAGACAAGCCCAGATGAGATCAAGAGTTAGGAGGATTCATGACTCACAGCTATTTTAGCACACAAGCACTTCTTGCAAGTGTTTGCACCCTACTATGCTAGCAAAGCTGACATCAACAAGTACGTATTATGAGACGGTTTTTATAAAATATTTCATGGCAGTATGGCAGGTGATACCCTGAGGTCTGCAAAATTTAATTAAAATTGAAGACAATATTTCAAGATATTTTAACCCCCATTTCCAAGCCCCATATCTAAGGTCAGAAGGAGAGATTTTGCCCTCTGTAATGAAGGAAAATAATGATATACCTTGTGATAAAATATTACGTATAATTAACGAATGGACATGAGTCTACCTCCTGTAACTGACAGTCACCAAAAACAATGCATTTTATATGAAGACTTTAAAATATAAAGAAAATGCCATGATCTGCATTTTCTTCTTGTATTTGTATATTTTTAGAATATAGTTAAAACAAAGCACTTTTCAAAGGAAGAAAATTTAGGTTTTATCCTGATTATTCCAGTTCTAGACATGTGCTCTTAAATGCTTTCCTAAATGCTCTATATCAATTTTTTCTTTGGGAGAGAGAGACACACAGAGACAGAAACAGAGACAGGGAGAAAGAGATTGATTACAATGGTTACTTTAAATCACTGGAATTAAACCTAAATTTCCATCATCACTATATGCTGAAATCAGATACTTTGTAAGAAAATCCAGACATACAAACAAAAACAAATTTATTTTTTATTTCCATAAAGGTAAGTAAATTAAGAAACCAAATCCAGTTTGGTTTCCACCAAAGTGTAGGGAATAGGAAAGCTTCCTAAGAGTTTTAGTATAAATATTATTATAATATGCCATAATATAATACATATAATATATATGTTATTTTTACAATAAGCACTAGCTCTGTAAATCTGATAAAAAATGAATTGGTATGCTAGAATATTACAGTGTTTATCTGAATTATTCAGTGTTGACATTTTTTTTCTCCCTGACTACTGACACACAGAACTCAATGTTCTAAAAATGTGTAAAATATTTAAAAGATGGAATTTAGAGTCCTTTTCACATAAATTGGTGTGTCCCCCAGTTCCTAAAGCATGCTGTGTATCTGTTCTTAAAGAAAAAGAAAAATAATCCCTCATCAATTATGGTTAAGGATCCCCAAACTGAAACACATGTGGGTGAGCGCCATTCAAGTCACCAGCCCACACCAGTCTGCTGGTGGGGGAGGGAAGGAAAAAGAGGAGATAAATGGCCTACATGATTGATTTCAACTAAGACTAAAATCTTGGAGGACAATTACTGGATTTACTCACTGTTTGTTTTTGCGACATTTCGGAAATTGGCAAAAAAAAAAAAAAAAAAATTTACAAAGTTGAAGAGGAGTGTGGGGTCTAAGAAACTGATCTTTTTTATGTAAGTGATTTTTTTAACCCCAAACTTCATTTTCTTAATTTATTTTTGCTGGTACCAAGCACTGGAAATCATCCATAGGAAATTATCAACCATGAAATTAACAATGTGGTGATGAAAAGTATCATTCAGTGCATGTATCCTAAATACATATATGTGTAGATTTTAAAGCTCTGGTATAATTTAAAGTGTTCTTTACATTATCTGAGCCACTCTATATTTACCTTTTATTATCTGACACATTTCTTTTTTTAAAAGAGGAAATTCTTTCTGTTTTGCTCAAAGAGAGGTAGGTATTACATTTAATTAATGTATCAACTTCTCTTTCTCCTGTAACTGACAAATGTTAAATGCCTTATCAGTCTGGCACCAAAAATGATGTTGTCTCAAGGTTTCCCAGACTGCCTTGTCTGAAAAGGTCCATGAAATGCTTTAATGATCATATATTAGGTGGGAACTTTAACCTTCTTTGTACCAGGTCAATTGAGTAGGTAATTGGAAAAGTCAGTTCCACTTGTAATCCATTCAAAAAGGAAACTTAGTGGTCTTCAGTCATAAAAATAGTGCAGGGCTGTGTAGAAAAACAAGACAAAACAGTAATTCTGGACATAGCATTAAGTTAAATGATTGAAACAACGAAAAGCACAGATCAAACCAAAAACTTCTTACGAATTTTAGAAAATTCTGTTTTTCATCTGAATATAGAAGTCAAATGTAATTGAAAATTAACACAAATAATAGTTACTGAGAAGGGCTTCCCTGGTGGCCCAGTGATTCCGAATCTGCCTTGCAATGCAAGGGACACCGGTTCAATCACCAGTGCAGGAAGATCCCACATCCCATGGCGCAACTAAGCCCGTGTGCCACAACTACTGAGCCTGTGCACTAGAGCACCAGAGCTGTAGCTACTGAGTCTGCTCACCGCAAGCCTACTGAAGCCCACAAGCCCCAGAGACTGTGCTCTGCCAGAAGAGAAGCCACCGCGATAGGAAGCCGCGTAACCCCCTCTCTTCACAACTAGAGAAAGCCCATACAGCGGTGAAGACCTACCACAGCCAAAGAATAAAATAAATCAATACATCTTCAGTAGTTTCTGAAAGTTGATCATGCACTTGGCATGGTGTTCAACTTTTCACACACACACACAAAATCATCACATTTGACTCTCACAAGAATCAGTAAGGAAGTATCCTTAGGACCACATAACAAGCTAAGGCTTGTCCATACCCTGCTGGGGACCAGACTCTATTGTCAGCTGCTTCACTTATCACTATCACTTATGACTTATGCAGCCTTGGGCATATTAATTCTCCTCTCAGGGTGCAAGTTTTCCCATCCTGAAAATGACATCTTCACTTGCCTGATGGAAGCTTCCCAGGTATCTCAGTGGTAAAGAATCCACCTACAGTGTAGGAGATACAGGAGATGTGGGTTGGATCCCTGGGTCAGGAAGATCTCCTGGAGAAGGGAATGGCTACCCACTCCAGTATTCTTGCCTGGATAAGTCCATGGACAGAGGAGCCTGGTGGGTTACAGTTCATGGGGTTGCAAAGAGTTGGACACAACAGGGGACGCATGCACTGCTGGTAAAGATACTGTTAGTAGACACAATGGCTGGCATATGGATGTCTTACCGAGGCACTGTGCTGTATATTTTACAGATAAGGAAAAACAGATTAGAAGAGGTTTTAATGTACCCCCAGATAGCAGAGTTAAGGGACAGAACAGACTTCTGAACTTCTGTGTCCTCTGGGGCCCTAGAAATTATTTAGAAAAACATATACCTATCATTATATATAACATACATGATCATGTTTTAAATATGTGGAAAGAGGTGTCTTAGTTCTGGCTTTTATAACTAATTATCAGAGACAGAATGGCTTAAATGACAGAAATTTATTTTTCAGCAATTCTGGAGGCATGGAAGTCCAAGATCGAAGTGCTGACCAGTTTGGTTCCTGGTGAAAGCAATCTTCTGGTTTGCAAACTGCTGTCTTCTCATATCCCCACATGCCACAGAGCAGAGAGAGAAGAAGCAAGCTTTTCTTATTAAGGCCACTAATCCCAGCAAGAGGGCTCCACCTACTTGATCTCTTACCACCCCCAACAAATACCATCTGTCTCCAAATACCATCACATGGGATATTAGGGTCTCACCACATGAACTTTGGAAGGGCACAAACATTCCATCCACAGCAGACAAATGCAGACTTCGTATGTTATTCTATCAGATGGTAACAAATATTTTTCTGTTAATAGCAAAAGCATTTAGACTCCACAGTCTTTCATGTATTCTGTCTATGATAATATCTGTTTTCAAATATTGGACAATTGAGAATATTTTCTATAAGCTGAAATGTCTATAATAGGTACCAGTTTTCATGTTCTTCAGTAAATGTGAACTGTCCTGGGTGACCATTGCCATAGATCTTGGAATATAACTCTGGACTACATAATAATTAAGCTTACCTAGATCTTGTGGGCAAACAGACTTTAGATTTGCCTCTGAGTAGGGTACCCCACTTGCTGAATAGTGCTTACCACTTACGCTTATTGAGAAAGCATTAGGTGGCAGGCTCTGTTGTAGCCATCAAAGAAACAAAAGCAACCACATCATACCTCAAATAGACTGACCATGAAATTGGAGGAAGAGCTGGAAGGAGTTATTTATAGATTTCTTATCTAAACCCTCATCTTATTAGCTTCTTCTAGCCTACATATTCAAAGGATACACATACAAAAGGATATTTTGAAATTGATTTGCTGGCCATTTCCCAAGAACATGGGTAAAGAATGAATGTTGTTATATAAATAACAATGGGAAATATTAACTTGTGTGTTCTCCCAACATTCCCCCCCCCACCCAATCCAGAAAGCTAGAATATTTCCCCTTTGTGTCTTAAAGAAGAGAACCCAATAGAATGTAAAGAACAAAACAAGTTGATTCTTTACTTTTGAGCTTCAAAAGCTGAGTTCTTATCTTATGTAATACATGGCGCCCACATGTCTGGAAACATAGATAATATTATATCATATTTTTGCAGATTGAAAACGTATTCAATGATATTAGGCAGAAGTTGCCTAAGTTTCTAGACTTTATGGAAACTTTGGGGATTTAGAAGATTGTTGACTAAGCTCAATTTGTCGCCTTGCCTTAGGAGAAAAAATTTCCCTGGATGAGGCTGAGAAGTCCAGTTGGAAATAAAATAGATGCTGAGAAGGATCTGAGAGATATGAGCGTAGGGGAGACTTATGCTTAACTTTTCAGGAGAAGCCAAGAGAGGGGCAGGATGCAAGTGGTAAGAACCACCAAATCCAAGCTTATCATGGGATGAAAGCATCAGTGAGACGATATGCTGAGGTCAGGAACACTTCATACTGTTCTGCAGAAGCAACCATGGAAGGGCAGGGTAGGATGAACTCAAGAGTCTGAACTGAACTTATTAAGAGAAAAAAAAAAAATCAGAATGTGGTGAATTTACTTGAGTTGATCAGAATATCAGAATACATCACATTGAATTTATTTGAGTTTCACTGACTGATGAATTGATCAAGATTTAGTTTCTGCCACAAGGTTAAATAGTTGGAATATGGTGTTCTCTTGTATTAATAGAAAAAAAAATACAGTTAGTTTTTACATAACTGAGTTTTTTGTCTGAAATTGCAGACCCACAACATGTAGGAAGAATCACGCTATCCCTCACAAGGCACTTAGAGCTGAATAATGAAGGGACCTACAATAAAATGAAGAACTCATAAGAATCTTAAAGGAGAACAAGGTATCTGCTGATGCTAAAAGTCCTAAGTTTAAAAATAAAGCTGAATACTGACTCAAGTATACACACATTTTGTTGATGGTATAAATTAGTACAAACTCCCACAGTAATTCCACTTCTGAGGATTTATTCTAAGTAAATAATACAAAAATATACTCAGATCTGTACATATGAAGATGTTCATTATAGTGTTATTTACAATTCTATACAATTTAAGCAATCTGAATATTCAACACCGGCAACAGGGAAGGGTAGAGATAAAGGCCATGGTGGAGTTAAATCAGAGGTAGGGTCGGGGTGGAATCCAAGCAAACCTACTGATACAAGTGAGTGACAGGAGACCCAAAAGAGTGCCCAGAAGTGTGCACTGATGAGCCATTATTTGGAAGCTCAATAAAGCTATTTGTGGAAGCCCCCATAAGTTCAGTTCTCAAACTCCTAACTTAACTGGAGAGAGGAACATTCATCCATCACATTCCTACCCTGACACTCAGGATAACTGGAAAGGATCATTTCAGGGCTGTACACAAAATTTTGAGACAACTTGGAAATTATATCCTAAAGTTTCACATGTTATTAACATTCCTGATGAAAGCCTCCCATCCCTCTCACAGACAGTACATTTTTGTTGTCAAGTAAATGCATCAGCAATCTTCTGTGTCTCATATTCTGCATTCACCTAATCCATCAATTAACAAGACATGCTTATAGTGTTCAGAAGCAATCAAGAGTGGTCCTCAGACCCCAGTGTGGTCCAGCCAGGCTGATGTGCGGCCGTCCCGGCTGGAGGCCCTGCCCAGACTGCGTCCACTCAGCGCCTGAGGTATAGACACACTGCCCTATTTGTTTTGGCAATAATTGTCTCCCTGCCCTGTAAAAAGCCTGAAAATTACTTCTATGTTTAGAAACAAGATTGCTCGTTTGGGGCTGCTGGTCAGAATCTCACCTCTTTATAGAAGTCTGTTATTCCTAGAACTGTTTCCTAACTTAGGCTTTTGTGATGTTTGGTTGATGAAAAGGCACTTGTTAGAAAAGTACAAGGACCCTTGGCAAGTGTGTCTGGGGGGCCACCACGGCTACTCCCAAGGGGATTATTAATTGTGGAGTTTTATCACTTACTACTCTGGGTAAACATCATGATAGATTCAAGTTTATATATAGTTTTGATTGAATAACAGGGACACTTTGGGTTTTTTTGCAGTGGCCAAGTGAGGTTTATCCTTGGAATGCAAAGCTGGTGCAATAAAACAAGCTGATATCAACTTTTGCTCATCAATTCATATAATTCACTATGTTAATACTCTAAAAGATAAACCACATGATCATATTAAGTAATGCAGAAAAGGCATTTGACAAAAATGCCTTTTTAAAAGGCATTTGATAGAACTCTCAGAAAAATAGAAAGGAAGATTTCCTCAACTTTAGAAAGAGTGTCTACAAAATAGCTATAGGTAGCATTATATTTGGACTTCCCTGGTGGTTCAGTGGATAAAGAATGCACCTGTAATGCAGGAGACATAGGAGATGCAGATTTGATTCCTGGTCGGGAAGATTCCCTGGAGAAGGAAATGGCAACCCATTCCAGTATTCCTATGTGGAAAGTCCCATGGACAGAGGAGACAAGTGGGCTACAGTCAATGGGATCATAACAAATTGGACACAACTGAAGTGACTGAGCAGAAGTAGCATTATATTTATGGTAAAAAAAACTAATGTTTTTCTCCTAATGTTAGAAACAAGGCAAGGATGTCTGTTCTCACTACTCTTTTTTGTTGTTGTTGTTAATTGGAGGATAATTGCTTTGCAATATTCTGTTAGCTTTTGCTGTACAACAATGTGACTCAGCTATAAGTATACATATATCCCCTCCAAGAGGGACATTTAATTGTTAAAGAAAGTGGATTTCCAACCAATATATGGAAAATAAATCAACAAACTCACAATTGTTAGCTGCATAGATGGAAAGGAAAAGGTGGCCATTCAAGCTCAGTAGATATCTCTGTGCACTTGAAGAAGATGTTTCCTGACCATCCATGGATGGCCCCCTCTTTATACACACAGGAAAAACACCCAAATCTTCATGAGCCCCCACAGCAGCCAGGTTCCAGAAGTCTTCATGGACATTGGGGCCATACTTCCTAGTCCCCACTCGACATCACCAGCATATTACTACATGGATTCTCTGTAAATATTTCCCATTAATTTAATCTAAGCCCAGACTCTTAAAACCCCAGATAGCTAGTTCACTATTTACATTAACCATATGCTCTCTGGCTTCACACACCACGAAGTCACCTCTGTTATTCAGTGAGGTGAAATCCACAAGACAGTTGTATACACAGACTGACGGTGGAGATTTTATGTTTTATCATGACTAACTTGGGTTTATTGTTCCTTTAAGTTATGATGAATAAAAATCCTATTCAAGACCTTAGAAAGAAGATCTGTCTCCCCAAAGAAATTCTTAGCAGACTCATGTTAAGATTCATGCCAAAATTAAAGCCCCCTAGATTTGTTTAAATTTTAAAATGAAAAATGCAATGCATTTTTTAAGGTGCTGTCCCTCTTGTCACCACGAAACCTCCTCCTCATACTGTGCCCCTCGTCTCAGTCCATAGCAACCCTCCTCTTCCAGCAACTCAGGCCCAAGTCCATGGGATTATCCTGGACTTCCCTGCCCAATACATCAGTCAGCCCTGTTGACTCTTCCTTCCAAATCCATCTTGAGTCTGACTGCTTCTTCCCACCTCTGCTGCTGCCACTGTGACCTCAGCCACCATGGTCTTCCCTCTGGATTATTTTCAGTAGCCTCTGACCTGGACTTCCTGCCCCTACTCCCTTTCTCTTCATTCTCCCTTTAAGCAGGTCATGCCACCACTCCACCATTTAAGAAAAAGTCAAAGACATGAATATGGTTCCCATTGGCTCTCTGACATTATCTCCATCAGCTCAAGCTCATTCTCCTCCAGCCATATTGCTACTCCATCAGCACATCAAGCGTTCTCCCCCAGGGCCCTTTCACATACTGTTCACTCTGTCTGCAGTGCCCATCCTCCAGAAGATCACGTGACTTCCTTTCTTATTTTCTTGGTTCTCTTCTCAAGTGTGATTTCACCAAAAGAAGCCAAATCACCACCCTGTGTAAAATGGCTACTACCTTCCACAACCTCACATTCTCTCACCTTGCTCAGCTTTATTTTTCTTCATAGTGCTTATCACCCTGGACATACTAATATTCATTTGCTGATTGTATGTCTCCTCCATTAGTGATAGTGAAGTTGCTCAGTCGTGTCCGACTCTTTGCAACCCCATGGACTGCACTCTTCTTTCTTGAGTAACTGGTGATGATAACAATAATAATAAAGATTGGTTTGGCACTGGATTTCCTACAAATAAGTAGTAAAAAGGAGTACGGCATCTTCAACATAATAACCCATCATAGAAAACAAGGGCTTCTATAAAAGCACAAAACAAAAATAAGCTACACTAATTTGCTGAACTTTAAGCCTAAAGGAATGCAATTAATTTTTACATTTGGTAAATTTATTTAACTCAAAATAAGTCCATATATCTCCCACAAATATTGAACATCAGGGCAAATTTGAACCGAGCAGTCACTTTACTTCTCTCACATCTCGGTGGTGAAATCTGCTGAGACTTTGAAAAGACTTTTATCTCTCATATGAGAATGTGAGAGGTTGTCCTTGCCATTAGTATGTCCATTATAACAGTATTTCTCTACTAGAGCAGATGACATGTTTTCTTTCCATTTTCTGCACCTTTTCATTCCTGGCACAAATCAAACCAAGAAAATGGGAATTTGAGGCTGCCCAGTCAAGGGAAAGATTCCAACCAAAATGTAACAGAGGATGTCACCAGTGAGAGGTGGGACTTACAAGATCTTTGGAAGATACAAAGATTTTAATTGAGAGTTTCCAAATGCTGAAGCCAGGCAGAAGGCAAAAAATCAGGAAAACTAAGCTCTGTCAAAGTCTCAAGTGATACAAACATGAGGCATGTTTCATCTTTACCTTATTTATCAAACATATTTCTGGTATTGGACTTAAAAGATGACGAAAAAACATGCTCTCCATCAACATACTTACACTATCATGTGTAAAATGGATAGCTGGTGAGAAGTTGCTGTACAATACAGGGAGCCCAGCCTGGCACTCTGTGATGACCCGGGGGGGTGAGATAGGGTGGGGAGTGGGAGGGAGGTTCAGGAGGGAGGTGATATACATATAATTATGGCTGATTCATGTTGTTCTGTGGCTGAAACCAACACAACATTGTAAAGCAATTTTCCTCCAATTAAAAAAAAAAACAAAAACAAAAAATCACATGTTTGGAAAGAGACAGAAAGTGTACAGATCATCGTTACATAAAATAATGACTTCTCAGTTTTATAGTAGAATACAGGAGGAGAATGTAACCCAGACAAGGCTTTGGCATAACAATGGACTTATGCCTGAAACCAGTTTTACATTTAGCTGTGATATATTAGACAGATTACTTAAATTCCCTCAAACTTTGGTTTCCTTCTGATGGAGGGAAAAGACTAAAATACATACTATATGCTGGGTACTTCTGTTTCTTCCCAGGAACTGCCCACTGCTGATATTTATGTTGAGTCATCAATATTACATTTCTTGACTTTATAGGGTACAGCCAGTATTCCTAGATCCATCCTGAGAAACACCTATATACAGAAACACCTCTCAAACCAGGACTTATGTAATCAGCCACTGTGCAAAATGCTTCCCCATGGAGTGAACCCTGGTGTGAAACAAACCAGTTGTGAGCCAGAGAAGATAGAAAAATGAGGAAAAGCATTCACTATGCCACGTTTTAGTGAGATCATTTACCTCTAAAATCCTTTACAATCCTTCCAAGGAGCAAGCATCTTTTAATTTCTTGGCTGCAGATGTTTTTCCTACAAGCATCCATATAGGCAAAGCTATGGACTGTCCAATAGTCATGTACAGATGTGAGCGTTGGGTCATAAAGAAGGCTGAGCGCTAAAGAATTGATGCTTTCAAACTGTGATGCTGGAGAAGACTCTTGAGAGTCCTTGGGACTGCAAGAAGATCAAACCAGTCAATCATAAAGGAAATTAACCCTGAATATTCATTGAAAGGACGGATGCAAAAGCTGAAGCTCCATTACTTGGGCCACCAGATGTGAAGAGCTGACTCATTGGAAAACACACTGCTGCTGGGAAAGATGGAAAGCAAAAGGAGTGGCAGGAGGTGACATGGGTAAATAGCATCACCGATCAATGGACAATCATTTGAGAAAACTCAGGTAAATAGTGATGGACAGAGAAGCCTAGCGTGCTGCAGTCCATGGGGCCGCAGAGTCGGTCGGACAGGACCTAGCAACTGAACAACAACAGCAAAACCTCTACAAACTCTCTCTAAAAGGATATTTCACACTGACTCTACAGGCCGACAATTTAACTTGCATTTTCATCTAAGCACCTCTCTTTGGCCTTGTGGGAAATTTAGGTTTAAAAATGTCTTGGTGGTGTTTGACAAATTCTAAACATTATTCATGCACATGAAGTAAATTTATTATGAGTAATACTACTGAGAGTTTCTCATAAAATTCTGTCCCTAAAAGTTATGTTCTGTAACAATGGCAAAGAATGCATGTAAGATAAGCTGACTAAAGAGCTTCTAGGCAGATTTATGTCATTGTAATGAGTAAAAATGTTTAATTTCATCATTTGGGCATTTCAATGAATGGTGTCAACTGAAAGAATAACTTTTAAAGGAACCCACAAAACATTTCTTATTTATAACGGATTTAACTGGCTTCACTACCAAGTGTTTTTCTGTTGTCTAGCACTTTTAAAGATTCTAAGTTTCATTGAATACCAGAGGCATGATATATATCTAAATGTAACCACTTAATGCCACCTGATAAGACATATCTATCACTAATAAGTCCATGAAAAACAAGCAACTTATCTTTATGATGTGATTCAGGACCTATTAAGAAGATTGCCACATGGATCTTCCTGTTATTTTTCCTCCAAAAAAATCATTTTAAAACTTGAGTGCTCCAAAAAATGATGTAAAACAGCCATCATTTGCTCCATTACATAAGTATAAAAGAAATGTTATGAGAATTTTAATCTTTTTTCTTTTTTTAATAAAATATAGGCAAAATCATGAGGTGTTTTATTGTGGTTTTTGTTTTTAATCCTATGGGTTGCTAATAATGGGGAGAAGGGACAAGTACAGATCGTTTGTTGATTCAATATTCTCGGGGGAGTAGCATTGACATATACACACTACCATGTGTAGAATAGATAGCTAAGCACAGAGAGCCCAGCTCAGTGTTCTGTGATGACCTAGAAGGATAGAACTGGGGAACAGGAGGGAGATCCAGGAGCAAGGGGATAGATGTATACCTAAAGCTGATTTATGTTGTTGTACAACAGAAACTAGCACAAAGTTGTAAAGCAATTATCCTCCAATTAAAAGAAAATCCCATGATAAATCATTATGGAAAAGAATACAAAAAAAGAGTGTATATATATATGTATAACTGAATCACTTTGCTATACAACAGGAATTAACATTGTAAATCAACTAAACTTCAATAAAAATAAATAAATAAGAGAAAAAATAAAATAAAAATATTTTCTAGGATTAAAAAATGACCTATTTATAAAATTATTTATCCTTTCTTCCTGGGAGGTTTTAACACCTATCGAGGGATCTCTTTCTGATTTGTAAAATAAGCCTTATTCATTATCCTCAATTTTTACATGTGAATATGGACTTTTTCTCTTTCAATTTAATAAAATATAAACATGTGAATGCTTAATCATTATCCAACTGAATTCCAAACAACTTTCTTTGCTTCAACTAGGTAAACAAGTAACACATTTTTCCACTTTTATTGAGACAAAATTGACATATAATGTGTGAGTTTAGGGTGAACAACATGGTGATTTGATTCACTGACACATTGGAAAATGATGACCACCATAGAGTTAGTTAACACCTTCATCATCTCACATAATTACCTTTTTGTGCATTTCATGAGAACATTTAAAATCTACTCTCACAGCAATTTACAAGAATATAATACAGCAGTGTTAACTGTAGTCATCAGGCTGTACATTACATTACCAGGAATTATTTGTCTTTTAACTGGAAATCTGATCCCTTTGAACAACTTCTACTCCTGTCCTCCACCCCCTCAAACGCTGGCAATCACCATTCTACTCTCTGTTCCTATAAGTACAGCATTTTTAGATTATATATATATATGTGTGTGTGTGATACCATACTGTTTGTCTTTGTCTTAATCCACTTGGGATAATCCTTCAAGTTTCCTTCTATCTTATTGCAAATGGAAGAGTGTTCATCTTTATTTTATGTATATACATATATGGTGGTAATTTAGTCCCTAAGTCGTGACCAACTCTTGTGACTCCATGGACTGTAGCCTGCCAGGCTCCTCTGTCCATGGAATTCTCCAGGCAAGAATACTGGAATGGGTTACCATTTCCTTCTCCAGGGGATCTTCTTGATCAAGACCCAGAGATCAAACATGTCTCCTGCATTGCAAGCAGTCTCCTGCTTTGAAAGTGAGTTCTTTACTGCTGAGTCACCAAGGATTCCATATATATATGGAATATATATATATACACATATGTATCACATCTTTATCTATTTCTTCAGACATTAAGTTGTTTCTGATTTCTGTAGTGAACATAATGCTTCAGGGTACAGGTATCTTTTCCAGATCCTGATTTCATTCCCTTTAGATAAATATTCAAAAGTGGGATTGCTAGGTCATATGGTAGTTCCATTTTTAATGTTTTGAGAAACCTCTATATTATTTTCCACAGTGGGCTGCACCAATTCACATTCCAACGAACAGTACACAAAGGTTCCCTTTTCTCCACATCCTCACCAACCCTTATCTCATGTCTTTTTGATAACAGCTATTCCAACAAGTGTGAGGTGTGATTTTTATTTGAATTTCCCTGATGATTAGTGATGTTGAGCACCTTTTCATGTATGTGGGGGATATATGTGTCTTGTTTTGAAAAAAAAATGTGTATTCAGGCCCTTGGCCCATTTTTAAGTTGCATTGTTTGGTTTTTTGCTTTTGAGTTTTAAGAGTTCCTTATATATTTTGGATTTTAACTTATCAGATGCATAATTTGAAAATACGTTCTCTTATTCCATAGATTGCATTTGCATATTTGTTAATTGTTTATTTTGCTGCCAAACACCATCTTAAGTGAGTTTGTTTTAAGTAGAAGTCCAGTGTGTAATAAAACATTATCATTCAAATTTGTAAACACGAATTCAACTTAAAAATCAAATCACTGAAAAAGTGTAAGAAATCACTTTCAAAATTTGGGGTAAAAATGCATTTTCTCAGTCTGTACCTCCCTAGAATAATTCACCATACTAAAATGTTTCAAATTTAATTTTAACACAATCAGGTCAAATTCAAATTTTAGTACAACTAGGTCACCAACTTCAAGTCCAAGTTTGACCCATTTTACAAAGGATATGTTTTATTCTGTATTTGATCACGCAAATGAAGCTTTGAAGTATAATGGGAAGAAAACTGTATAATAATGTACCTGAAACTGGGAGGTTGCGATTGATATCTGGTCCCATCACTTCATGGCAAATAGATGGGGAAACAATGGAAATAATGGCAAACTTTATTTTGGGGGGCTCCAAAATCACTGCAGATGGTGACTTCAGCCATGAAATTAAAAGACGATTGCTCCTTGGAAGAAAAGGTATGACCAATCTAGACAGCATATTAAAAAGCAGAGACATTACTTTGCCAACAAGCTCCGTCTAGTCAAAGCTATGGTTTTTCCAGTAGTCATGTATGGATGTGAGAGTTGGACTATAAAGAAAGCTGAGTACCGGAAGAATTGATGCTTTTGAACTGTGGTGTTAGAGAAAACTCTTGAGAGTACCTTGGACTTCAAAGAGATCAAACCAGTCAATCCTGAAGAAAATCTGTCTTGAATAATCACTGGAAGGACTGATGCTGAAGCTGAAGCTCTAATACTTTGGCCACCTGATGCAAAGAACTTACTCATTTGAAAAGACCCTAATGTGAGAAAGATTGAAGGCAGGAGGAGAAGGGGATGACAGAGGATGAGATGGTTGGATGGCAACACCGACTCAATGGACATGAGTTAGAGTAAACTCTGAGAGCTGGTAATAGACAGGGAGGCCAGGCGTGCTACAGTCCGTGGGGTCTCAGAGTCAAACGCAACTGAACTACTGAACTGAACTGAATTTATATATATATAACTATGTATAAAATAAATAACTAATGAGAATCTACTCTATAGCTTCAGGGAATGCTACTCAATGCTGTGTGTGTGTGTGTGTGTGTGTGTGTGTGTGTGTGTGTGTCTGTATGTTAGTTGCTAGTCATGTCCAACTCTTTGCAACCCCATGGACAGTAGCCTGCCAGGCTCCTCTGTCCATGGAATTCTCCAGACAAGAATATTGGTGTGGGTTGTCATTTCCTTCTCCAGGGGACCTTCTCCACCGAGAGATTGAACCTGGGTCTCCTGCATTACAGGCATATTCTTTACCATCTGAGCCTTCCTGGAAGCCCAGTCAATGCTCTGTGATGACCTACATGGGAAGGAAATCCAAAAAAGCAGGGAAATAGGTATAGCTGATTCACTTTGTTGTACAGCAAAAATTAACACAACATTGTAAAGTAACTGTAATAAAAATTAATTGAAAGAAAGCAAGCAATGGCATTCTAAGAAACGTGAAAAAATATAATGTACCTGACACTTTAAGTTAAAGTATGTAAAATGTAATTTAACACCATTTCACACCAACACTTTTAAGTCTCTTTCTATTACTGTAAATTGCACCCTAAAGCTAAAACAGAGCTAATTTGTGGTATGCACTAATCTCTAAGTCGAGAAGGGCAATAAATTTAGATAAACTTTTTTCCAAAGCAGAAATGATTATTGCCAAAAGTAAAAAGGGAGAAAAATAGAGCCCTTTTAAAATTCTTGTTTTGAATGTTGTCATAGTTACTAAAAAGAAATTTATGCTTTGAAGACTTTTCTTAGATGTTAAATGCTGTGACCAGTTGTGACGCCTGAAAGATGAATAAGCTTGATGAGGAATTCCATTTATAAACATCTTTTCAAAACCCATCTTTACTAATTATTCCCTTTCTACCTACATTAGACCTAAAGTTGGCTGTGTGCAGAATTATTTTATCATTTAAACTATTTTTAGTCATAAACATTCAAACATAGTTATAGGTTGAATTTAATTTCTGAATGTTCAGCCAAAGTTTAAATTTAAATATTTAAAAATACATCTTGTGAGCAAGCTACATAAAATAAGTGAATTGCTAAATAATCCCAAGAGTATAAATAGAAGAGGATCGTGTTCAATTAATTTGGTTCCATAATGACATATTCTTGTTCCTAGTATCTCCAGAATAACATGCTAGAAGGACTTTTGGTAGAATGTTACAATCCTAGACTATTTCAGACTATTCAGCATTAAAACCCTAATCAGTCCAGTTTAAAAATGATCAAAAGGACTTGAATAGACTTTTCTCCAAAAAAAGAAATAAAAATGATAAATAAACACATGAAAGGTGTTCAAAACCGCCAATCACTAGGGAAATGCAAATCAAAAATACAATGAGATGCCACGTATACCCATACTTAGGATGGCTACTATCAAAGTAACAGAAAAACATCAGATGTTGGCAAGGATGTGAGGAAACTGGACCCTTGTTCACTGTTGATAAGAATGCAAAATTCTACAGCTACATTGGAAAACAGTATTACAATTTTTTTTAATTAAAAATAGAATTATGGTATGATTCGCCAATTCCACTTCTGGGTCTACACCCAGAAGAGTTGAAAGCAGGGCATCAAGGAGATATTTGTATACCCATATTTACAGCATCCTGGGTGGCACAGTTGGTAAGGAATCTGCCAATGCAGGAGACACAAGAGATGTGGGTTCAACTCTTATATCAGGAAGATCCCCTGGGAAGGAAAGGGCAACCCACCCCAGTATTTGTGCGTGGAAAATACCATGGGTAGAGGAGCTACAATCCATGCAGGCACAAAGAATCAGACACGACTGAGTGCAGGCACACACATACACATAGCAGTGCTTTTTCACAATATCTAAAACACGGAGGCAACCCAAGTGACCAAAAATGGTAAATAGATAATAAAATGTGATAGATACCTAGAAAGGAATATTATTCAGCCTTTAAAAAGGAAGGAAATTCTGCAATACACTACCTGAATGAACCCTGGAGGCATTATGCTGAGTGACATAAGCTAGTCACAAAAAGGCACGTACTGTGTGATTCCACTATTATGACTTAGAATAATCCAAATCATAAAGACAAGAAGCATATAGTTGGTCACTGGGCACAGGTGAAGGACTGCAATGGGGTAACAGAATGGGAAATTATTGTTTACTAGGTATATTGCTTACTATTTTACTTGAGGATGTCTTAGGTCTTCACACCAAATTAGAATCAGTTGATTTAAACCCCAGTATGTTCTCCAAATCAGGCAAGTTCCATAATACTTAAAGTTTTGCTGCTAATAAGTGAAGTAAAAGTGCATAATAAACATTTATTTACTTCGGACAGAACAATAGTTGTCAAGAAAACCCTTGGCCAGGATATTTTTAACTTCAGTTGAGCATGTAGCTGAAATCTACATAATCTTCTATGTACCATTCTATACATTAAACCTACTCTGAGGCTCATTGAACACTGTGGAAAATTTTCCCCATGGACCAGCCCGTTTGCAGAACCAGGTGTTTCTGACGCTGTGAATTGTGACGCTGTGAAAAATATTCATAGTGCTCTAAGGTCCCTTAAACTCTCATTCCACCTGCGCTTTCTCATTGAATCCAGTGGCTGCTTATGCTTTTCAGGGATCTCCTTGTTTATGTAGGTGCATTTCTTTGTTTCTGAATTTATTTTGCTACATTTTAAAGAGTAAAATTTATAGGAAAAAGATTTAACAAGCTGGTGTTGGGAGTCACTCATATTTCAGCCAGGTGCATTGCTAATGTGCAGGTGTAAACCAGGGGACAGGTAAGGAAAGCATGATGTGAGCTGCAGTCTCTTGAAGGATTAATTGTGTATGTCCTTAATGAATATATCCCAAGGTGCATTTAACTATCTGCTATAAATGAAGACATTTTCTTCCTTTCTCCCCCTCTTTCCAGTTTCCCCATGTCATTTACATACATAATGTAAGTATAGTCTATATGTGCATTTCATGAGAATGAGAAGTCCCTTATTCATGGCTAAACATAATTTTATAGGAATTAAAAATTTTAGACAACAAATATGTATTACTCTTCTAAATAACTGATTATTTTTACATCTGAAAATAGTCCATTTCTACTTAAGTGCTATATTAAAGACATATTTTATTTTCTTACCACTTTATTTTTTAATTGAAGGATAATTGCTTTACAGAATTTTGTGGTTTTCTGTCATACTTCAACAAGAATCAGCCATAGGTACACCCATGTTCCCTCCCTCCCAAACCTCCCTCCCATTTACCTCCCCATCTCACACTTCTAGATTGCCACAGAGCCCCTGTTTGAGTTCCCTGAATCATACAGCAAATTCTCATCAGCTATGTATTTTATATATGGCATTGAAAATTTCCATGTTACTCTCTCCATACCTCTCACCCTCTCCCTCCTCTCCTTGCACCATGTCCATAAGTCTGTTCTTTATGTCTGTTTCTCCATTGCTTCCCTAAAAATAAATTCATCAGTACCATCTTTCTAGATTCCATATATATGTCTCAGTATACAATATTTATATTTCCCTTTCTGACTTACTTCCCTCTGTATAATAGGCTCTACGTTCATCCACCTCATTAGAACTGGCTCAAATGCATTCCTTCTTATGGCTGAGTAATATTCCATTGTATATATGTACCATAGTTTCTTTATCCATTCATCTGTTGATGGACATCTAAGTTGCTTCCATGTTCTAGCTATTGTAAACAGAGCTGCAATGAACTTTGGGGTACGTGTGTCTTTTTCAATTTTGGTTTCCTCGGGGTATATGCCTAGTAGTGGGATTGCTGGGTCATATGGTCGTAATATGGTCATAAAAAACATTCCTAGTGTTTTAAGGAATCTCCATACCACCTTCCATAGTGGCTATATCAATTTATATTCCCACCAGCAATGCAAGAGGGTTCCCTTTTCTCCACACCGTCTCCAGCATTTATTGTTTGTAGACTTTTTGATAATGGCCATTCTGACTGGTGTGAGATAGTATCTTATTGTAGTTTTGATTTGCATTTCTCTAATAACCAGTGATGTTCAACATCTTTTCATGTGTTTGTTAGCCATTTGCAGTCATGTGTTTGTTAGCCACTTGTATTGAAGAAAAGTTATGACCAACCTAGATAGTATATTCAAAAGCAGAGACATTACTTTGCCGACTAAGGTCCGTCTAGTCAAGGGTAGGTTTTTCCTGTGGTCATGTATGGATGTGAGAGTTGGACTGTGAAGAAGGCTGAGCACTGAAGAATTGATGCTTTTGAACTGTGGTGTTGGAGAAGACTCTTGAGAGTCCCTTGGACTGCAAGGAGATCCAACCAGTCCATTCTGAAGGAGATCAGCCCTGGGATTTCTTTTGGAAGGAATGATGCTAAAGCTGAAGCTCCAGTACTTTGGCCACCTCATGCGAAGAGTTGACTCATTGGAAAAGACTCTGATGCTGGGAGGGATTGGGGGCAGGAGGAGAAGGGGATGACCGAGGATGAGATGGCAGTATGGCATCACGGGCTTGATGGACGTGAGTCTGAGTGAACTCCAGGAGATCGTGATGGACAGGGAGGCCTGGGGTGCTGCAATTCGTGGGGTCGCAAAGAGTCGGACACGACTGAGTGACTGAACTGAACTGAACTGTATTAAAGACATATTTTACTATGTTAATCCTTATTTTTCCTCTCACATTATATAGTAATACAACCACCTCACCTACATTCATGCCTGAATACTTTTTTCAAATAAGATAATTTTCAGCTGTGTTACTCAGTTTCCATATTCTGAAAAAACTGGAAGACATCATCATTAAAATTCAGTTTGTAATCAAAATAACTTTTTCTTGAATGTTCATTCCAAATAACATATATTCTGTTTTCTGTACTTCATACTTTGAAGAATGTTAGCTATTTACTTTTCCAAACAGGTTATATTAGGGTAATACTTCTTAGGGTAATACTTTTTTTAATCAATACTTGATTCTTTTTAATACTGTGTAGCCATATTAATAAGATTTATAAATAGTTATATTTTTATTCTTATAATGCAACATTCTATATTTTATTTTAACATTTTTAGTAATATTTTCACCAAGAAGTCAAAATATATAATTAGAAATTGTACAGGAACATATAGAAACAAAAAAGTATAATCTTTGGGTGAAATTTAACATAACACTAAGTCTAAATAAAAACCTTTTTTTCTCACATTTCAAGTAGGAAAAATGGAGGTTTGGGTCAACACATTTTTTTTTTTTTAAGAAAAACATTGCATTTTTCTCCTGATTTTTTGAAGTCCATGTCTATTTAGTATTTGTTGTTCAAAAGAAAAAAGAAATGTTCTAATCAAACTGATATTTCCAAACATTAAAGTATTTAGTAGTATTTTTCATCTGACAAATATAATTACACTTCCATTACATGATTCATGAGACCAGACATTCAAATGTTAATAGAATCTATTTCTTTTCATTCAAATATTTTGAACTTAATATCATAGACAAATGGAGTATCCTTGGATCAAAAAATATACGATGTTCCAAGTCCTATCATTTGAGTGGAGGAGACTGTTTTTGTTACCTCTTCTTCTTCATCCTTTTTCAATTTAATAGAAATTAATTTTATTTCCCAAAGTCTACCCAAGATCAAGAGTTGGTTTCTCCAGAGGCCTCTCTCCTTGGCTGTCTTCTCCTGGGTCCTCACATGGCTGTTTTTCCATGTGCCTAAGGCCCTGATGTCTCTTTCTAATTTTAAAAGGACACCAGTCCTATCGGATTAGGGCCCCACCTGTATAATCTCATGCATCATTAGTCACCTCTTTAAAAGCCCTATCTCCAAAAATAGTCACCTTGGGGGTTAGGACTGCAATACATGAATGAGGATGGGGGAGAGGACACAGTTCAGTCCATCACAGAGAGCAACTGGAAAGAACAAAAGATTTGTACTCAGAAAGTACAAGTTCTGTCAGCTTTGTGCTGTTGGAGCAAATTAGTAATTTCTCTAAGCATCTCTTTCTCACCTATTAAATAATAATTATTTTATGTTAAATTACTTATAATCACTCCACTCAAATTCCAGATGGTTTATTGCAAAACTTTCTATTAGCCAGTGAAAGTGAAAGTTGCCCGGTCATGTCCGACTCTTTGCAACCCCATAGACTATACAGTCCATGGAATTCCTCCAGGCCAGAATACTGGGGTAGGTAGCCTTTCCCTTCTCCAGGGGATCTTCCCAACCCAGGGATCGAACACAGGTCTCCTGCATTACAGGCAGATTCTTTACCAGCTGAGCCACAAGAGGTAACCGGGAATAAGGATCATGTCTCAATAAGTTAAGATAAAACAGAGGTTGTCCTCATAAATTTTGGGTTCACATCAGAAGTTGTATGTTGGAAGTCCAGGTGCCACAAAAAATTTGGAAAAGTGTCGACCAGCATGGTGTCAATTGAATTCAAATAAAATTCTGGGCTTCTGATTTAGCCTGTTTCTAAAACTAGTGGTAATAGACAACCCTGAGTACCAAGGTTGACATCAGGGATGGGGTCTTTCCATGGAACCCCCACCCTGTCATGTCTGTGCACTGGCAATTGTTATCCATTATCACACTTGGGCTATTGTTGATGGACATACAGTCTTACTTATACTGGATCACTAGGCTGTTGCCCCTTAATCAATCAATTACATGATGTAGGTGATTGAATAAAGAAACAATTAAAAAAATACGTCTTTGTAGTTTAGCCCCAAGAAGGGATGACTTGCATAAAAGAAGTCATAAAAAGTTGTAAAAAGAGGACTGCCCTGGTGGCTCAGTGATAAAAAATCTGCCTGCCAGTGCAGGAGACACAGGTTTGAGCCCTGGTCTGGGAAGTTCCCACATGCAGAGGAACATCTAAACTGGTGCGCCACAGCTACTGAACCTGCACTCCAGAGCCCAGGAGCCACAACTACTAAAGCCCATGGGCCTGGAACTCGTGCTCCACAGCAAGAGAAGCCGCTGCAATGAGAAGCCAGTGCACCACAACTAGAGAGCAGCCCCATCTCACTTCTACTGGAGGAAAGCCCACGCAGCAGCGAAGACCAGTGCAGCCAAAAATAAAGTAAGTAAATAAAATTATAAAAATAAAAGTTTTAAGAAGGGAAAGAATAAGCATAAAAATATCCACTCAACAGTGACACATGTAAACTAGGATTCTGATCCTCATGGTAAAATGTCCTGCCCCATTTCACAAGCACACTCACGGCCATCGTACCTACATCCACACTGAACTGTGAAAAGCCTCTGTGTTACAGTGAACATTCTTCTAGCAGTTCCTTCAGCTGTTGTTTTGATTGAACAGTTCACTCTACTCTATGGACACCCTCTTCATTCACTTGTAAATGAAGATGAATGCTTGCGAGAAAATAAGGCTGATCTGAAGGACTCGACAGAAATAATCGGTGTGAGGCACGCAACCCGCACATTAGCGAGTGAATGGCTGGATTGGGAGGGCTGGAGGACAGGGCTGCCCGGCTGCGTTGCACTGAGTCATAGCTTTGAAACAAGGCCTTGAGTCAGAGCTATCAGGCTGGGGCTTCTGTTTTCCTGGCTCTGATAAGCCCGTCTCTTTTTGTCCAGGGGCTGAGCCTGCGATTTAACATTGCAATGACAGCGATAGTTATCCCCAAAAACATCCTTCTCGGCTCATTTCTAATACAGATCACTTATTCTTTGTGAAAGATGAGTGAGTCATGCAAGGAGCAGACTGCCCATTAGTGGCACATTGTTAATTTGCTCTTTAATTAGTTTAGTGACATATAATTATTTGAGGTCAAATAATAATTAAATTTTTGTACACTCCTCTTTTTCCCCTGGTAAATTACCACTGGACCACCCTCCATGATAAAGGATCTCTAAATAACACACAGGATGCTGACTGAAGAACACAAGGAAGTGTGTGATCTTTCCCTACAAAAGTCCCCTTTAAAAAAAAAAATCTTTTTTATGAAAAGAAGCATTTTATCATCTTTGTTTAGAATTCTTCTTTTAAGAATAAATCATCTAATAAAAATATAAACTTTACGCTTCTAAGTAAATGAGCTTTCTGAAAGAAACATAAAATGCATCAACTTTTCATTTTTACTATACTTTACAAATATTATTTACACTTATGAACATTAAACTGGGCTTTTCTCTAGAGAACTGTATCAAAAAAATATATAAGTATTACATAAAAGTGAAGTTGGCTTCTTCAATTACCTGAAGTTAAATAAATCATCCATATTAAAATATCATATTTCTTTTTTTTCCCAGAAGCAAGCAACTGATTGTTATTTAAGAGATTCAGCTAAAAGCTCACCCAGTTCTGGTTAAAAATTGAAATTTAGAAATTTATTTTCTCATTTTGACTTAGAGGTTACAGAAAACTTGTTTATAATAACATGAAAATTTTTCAATTATATTAAAACAAAATATAATTTAGGAAATGAATTTAAGAAAAGCAAGATTAATTCATGTTCATAAGAGGTGAGAAAGTCTGTCTTTGGATTAAAAAGCAATATTAACAAAGCTTTCAGTTTTTCAACCATAAGCTATATTCTCCATCCAGTTAATAATTCTGAGTTGAAAAAGTCTTTGCATACTACAAACTTCTAAAAGGAAAATACCTCCCTCCAAAATCCAAGTTGATTATATTAACATTTGCAAAAGAATTTCAGCAGGCACTTTGCTAACGTTGACCTTTAGCTAGCTATGGCTCAGATGTTGTCAGTTATTGGAGAAGAAAGGCCTTGGGAAGAAACTTCAAAAAATGATAAAATGCAGCCCACGGTAGTCATTAAAATAAGCCTCACAAGCATCTTTACCAACAAAGTATTTTGCAAGGTTTTCTGTTTTGTTTTGTTTTTAATGTAGACTTCTTTGCACAGAATTGGCATGAATTAAAGACTTTTCCATATGTATACATACACTGAACATGAACACCAGGGCCAGACTATAGTTAAAGCAGTGAAAACAGATTTTGCTCAGGAACTTATATCAGGAACAAGTCACACCTATAGTGTTCATAAAATGACACATTTTGAATAACCAATGCAGACGCCATACTTTTGCTCAGGAATTCTGTCTGTAGATCAAAGCTTTGGTTTTGCTCCCAGCTCTGCTACTTGTTTGCAAGTCAACTGAACTTTAACACTTATCCATCAATCAAACACTGATCATATGCATATGATGTGCCAGGAATTGTGTTATACTCATGGGGCCTAAGGAAATAATATAAATCCTTATAAAGTGCAAACTCCTATTGTTCAGAGGAGGGAGAAGTCATGATCAGGGAAGGAGATACTAGTGAAACAACACTGACCATACAGTATAATTAATGCCATGATAAGTGCATATATAAGTGATTTTAACTATGTTTTTAAAAGACGAGAGGAAACTAACCAAGTAACACTAAGGTGAGTTTCTAAAGTTCATTAGGAACTCAATAGATACGAGGAAACCTGGGGATTGAGACTAAGCGTAGTAAATAGAGGAAGTGATCGTGTGTGTGTGTGTGTGTGTGTGTGTGTGTGTGTGTGGAATTAAAAGAGTTAGTCGCTCAGTCATGTCCAGCTCTTTGCCACCTCATGGAGCATGAGCCTGACAGGCTCCTCTGTCCATGGAGTTCCTCAGGCAAGAATACCAGAGTGGGTAGCCATTACTTTTTCCAGGGGATCTACCTGACCCAGGGGTTGAACCCGGATCTCCTATGTTTGCAAGCAGATTCTTTACCATCTGAGCCATCAAGGAGGAGATATATATATATATATATGTATATATATATATATATATATATATATATATAATGTCTATATAACTTCCCTATTATTAACACTGAAGGAGAAAAGCAGAGAAAATAAAATGAGAAGGAAAGGCAGGTGTAACATAATCCTGCCAAAAATAAACTATCTAAATTTTTAAAGTTGTGTTGTTTTGGGGATGATTATGTTCAAAGACCAAGACTGTCTTTGACAATATTTAACACGGGTTCACTGTGGGAATGATAATAATTTCACAAGCCAGTAGCATACAGGATAATGTCTCTTAATGAGCCAATAAGGATATAACAGTCCAAACCAACGATAGATTAATTACACTACTATACTCCCCTTATTCCAGGCAAGTGGCGATGAAAAGAAGAAAGTTCATGTTTAATTTAGGTATAACTTTGTATCAACTCGTTCTTGGGAGAGACCGCTTAGCCAGTCCAGAGCTGATGTCCAGCTGCCATTACAAAAAGCAAAGACCCTTTCTGCTAGCAAACCAAGGTACCAGTGTGGGAGCAAGATAATGTCCTCTGAGAGGCCACTGTTCAGTGTTCAGCACTGCAGAAGAAAAATTTGCCTTGCCCAGGCAGCAGCTGATGTTCCTAGGTCTTTAGCAATTTTTCTTATAAAATAAATGCAAATGATTCACCCACAACGTCATGAACTCATCCCCACCTAGACAGCTAACTGCATCTTATACCTCTCTCCCTGTGGCTTAATTTCAATTGTACTAACCTCGATGTCTCTCAGACAGGACATGTTTGCTCCTGCCACAATGCCTTTGCCTCAGCAGATTTTCTGTCTGGGACCCCTTCTCTACACCTCAGAGGACTGGTTCTTCTTTGTCACTCTGGTTCAGTTTAAGCCACCTCCTTAAAGAGGACTCCACTGGCCATGCAATTAAATGGTACCACTGTCTCTAGATCACCCTTTTCTTTTTTCTGTTATTAACCATTTAAAAAATTATAGTTAATTTACAATGCTGTGTTAGTGTCAAGTGTACAGCAGAGTGATTCAGTTTCAGTATATATACATATGTGTGTATACATACACATATATTCTTTTTCAGATTCTTTTCTAGCGTAGGTTGTTACAATATCTCAAATATATTTCTCTGTGTTACACAGTAGATCTTTTTCATTTGTTTTATATATAGTAGTGTGTATCTGCTAATCCCAGGCTCCGCATTTATCCCTCCCCACCCATTTCCCTTTCAGTAACCATTAGTTTGTTTTCTATGTCGGTGAGTCGATTTGTAAACAAGCTCATTTGCATCATTTTTTTTTAGATTCCACATGTAAGTGAAGCTCCAATACTTTGGCTCTCTAATGCAAAGAGCTGCTTCATTGGAAAAGACCTTGATGCTGGGAAAGATTTTGTACAGGTGGAGAAGGGGGCAACAGAGGATGAGACGGTTGGATGGTATGGACTCATTGCTAAAACTCAATGAACATGAGTTTGAGCAAACTCCAAGAGGTAGTGAAGGACAGGGAAGCCTGGAAAACTACAGCCCATGAATCTCTTTGGGGTTGCAAAGAGTCAGACACAACTTAGTGACTGAACAACAACAGTAAGTGATATTACTGTTGCAGGAAGAGGGACCCCTTCCAGGGCCCGAAACTGGGCTCTTGTCTAACACTCAGAAATGAATCGTCCGAGCAGACACATGTGCTGACAACGCAAGAGATTTTATTGGGAAAGGGCACCCGGGTGGAGAGCAGTAGGGTAAGGGAACCCAGGAGAACTGTTTTGCTGCGCGGCTCGCAGTCTAGGGTTTTATGGTGATGGGATTAGTTTCCGGGTGGTCTTTGGCCAATCATTTTAATTCAGAGTCTTTCCTGGTGGCGCACGCATCGCTCAGCCAAGATGGATGTTAGTGAGAGGGATTCTGGGAAGTGGACGGACACACGGTGTCCCCTTTTGACCTTTCCCGAACTCTTCGGTTGGCGGTGGCTTATTAGTTCCATATTCCTTATCAGGATCTCCTGCCATAAAACAACTCATGCAAATGGTTACTATGGTGCCTGGCCAGGGTGGGCGGTTTCAGTCAGTGTGTTTCCCCTAACAACTCCCCCATGAGAGACTTCATACTCAAGATATTTTGGGGGAATTGGGGCGGAGGTCTCTTTTTTGTGTGTAATTTTTTCCTGTTGTGCATGGGCATAGGCCTGCCTAGCAGAGCAGCAGCCTCTCTCTACCAGATCTAAGTCAAGGTATTTTTTGTCTGAAACCAGGGTTCGCCCTTGTAATAAGAGCAATTTAGTTTGAAACTGTTGGCCCCTCTCAGAGATGAAATAGAAAAGGACCAAACAGGAGACCTAAAAGGATGGTCATCTCTGGTCCCCGGAAACAGAAGGCAACATTCAGGGTGAGGGTTGCAGGGTTTGTGACCCTTTTTGATTGGTTGGTGGTAAGGCAACAGAGCTGTGTTCCAAATCTTGTGTTTAGTCTGAAGTTACCATCTTCTACCTGGGTGGGGGCTCAAAGACATTGTTATGCATATTTCTTTGAGTAGGAACAAGGACTCTGTCGGAGGCTGTACCAACCTTTGATTGTTTCTCCTGTTTCTGTATCCCCTCCCTTCCCTGATTAGCAATTGTTTGAATCCACACTTTGGAACTCAGGGAAGGTCAAGGAGGCTGAATGAAGCCTATATCTTACAGACAAGAAATGGAGAACACAACTCTCTACTCCAGAGCCCCACAGAGTTCTACTCAGTTTTAATTTAGGGAACTAGGCAACTATGTGATAACTTTTTGTCAAAATGGAGCATAGGACTGTCTCAGCTTGGAGTATAGACACTGAATTGGAAGTATTTTTGAGTTCCAAGTTCTAGATCTGAGTCTTGTATGATTAAAATCTCAATCTTCTGGTCTGCCATTTTGGTGTAACAGACCTAATTAGAAGCAGCTGGAGGAGTGATAACTGGAATTTAGTAGACAAATTAAATCTCTTTTTTTTTTTAGAAGAATAGGCCTGAAACCCAGTCTGGACCTGGCACTTCAGGGAGACTTGTAGCCAGGTAGACAGTTGCCTAGTTTTATAAAAAGTAAGGTTGCAGTTACTAACTTCCAGCAGACATTGTTTTGAGAATGGTGGCATCCAAGCCTGACATGACTCAGGAAACTCAAGTATTTACCAATATAAGGTCTAATCTGAAAGTATACCCATAGCATCACCTAGTTATTTCCCAGGATATCTGAACCATAGCTAATTTTGACTTTTAATCATAAACTTTTCCTTAATAGCCAAAGCATAGTTTACCATTAATGATGTCAGTGTTTTTCTAGGTATGAGAAGATGCAAGAATTGGGACTCATAAAATCTTTTCCTAAAAAGATCTAACTATCTGAAGGCCTGTTCTGCCAGTTTTTCCCAGAGCACAGAGTGCCTCATTTTTTAGTTTGACCCTGAACTCCTTTCGGGGCGTTGAAAGTCAGCAGTTGCAGTGGCCATGATTTAATCTTTGTAAATGTAGATGGCAAGTGTCAGTCTTTAGTTGGCAGAACCTCTTTTTGTTCATAAACATGACCATGATTTTGAGGGAGACATTTCATGACCATTTTATCCCATGGTGTTGAGAATGTCTATTTTCAGGTTTGGCAAAGATTTTGTTGACAGGCCACTCAATGTGTTGTTATTGGACTAGGCCATAAAACAGTATCCAAAATTTTCTGGACCACCTGTCTTACTAGCCTCTTGGTCCAGGAAAATATTTTCTTGTTGCTTTTACACATATCTAGAGTTACTTTGTTACCATCATTGATCTTATACAGGACTATATATTATTTTATTAGAGGCCTCAGACACATATTTGACAGTGTAAGAAACAGCAATTTTGCAAAACAGGTGAAATACAAATAACATTCAGAAAACTAAGATCATGGCAGCTGGTCCCATCATTTCATGGGAAATAGATGGGGAAACAGTGGAAGCAGTGTCAGACTTAATTTCGGGGGGCTCCAAAATCACAGCAGATGGTGATTGCAGCCATGAAATAAAAAGATGCTTACTCCTTGGAAAGAAAGTTATGATCAACCTAGATAGCATCTTCAAAAGCAGAGACATTACTTTGCTGACTAAGGTTCATCTAGTTAAGGCTATGGTTTTTCCAGTGGTCATGTATGCATGTGAGAGTTGGACTCTAATGAAAGCTGAGCACAGAAGAATTGATGCTTTTGAACTGTGGTACTGGAGAAGACTCTTGAGAGTCCCTTGGACTGCAAGGAGATCCAACCAGTCGTTCTAAAGGAGATCAATCCTGGGTGTTCTTTGGAAGGAATGATGGCAAAGCTGAAGCTCCAGTACTTTGGCCACCTCATGCAAAGATTTGACTCATTGGAAAAGACTTTGATCCTGGGAGGGATTGGGGGCAGGAGGAGAAGGAGACAACAGAGGATGAGATGGCTGGATCGCATCACTGACTCAATGGATGTGAGTCTGAGTGAACTCCGGGAGTTGGTGATGGACAGGGAGGCCTGGGGTGCCGCAGTTCATGGAGTCGCAAAGTCGGACATGACTGAATGACTGAACTGAACTGAACAAATAACATAGCCAGCAGTATTAGTAAAGTCACAAGTAAGACTTAAGAGCTTTCACTACATGTAGCCCAGTATATCTCAGGTCATCTGATTTAGTCTGCTCTGTAGAATCTTTATTTTCTAGGGAAATTATATATTGGCACCGTCTATAAGGCACATAGCCTAGATTTCTAGTGTTACTAGATTGATTGTCCTTAGTATGATTTTTTTGAGATTGCATCCAAGTACTGCATTTCGGACTCTTTTGTTGACCATGATGGCTGCTCCATTTCTTCTGAGGGATTCCTGCCCGCAGTAGTAGATATAATGGTCATCTGAGTTAAATTCACCCATTCCAGTCCAGTTTATTTCACTGATTCCTAGAATGTCGATGTTCACCCTTGCCATCTCTTGTTTGACCACTTCCAATTTGCCTTGATTCATGGACCTGGCATTCCAGGTTCCTATGCAATATTGCTCTTTATAGCATCAGATCTTGCTTCTATCACCAGTCACATCCACAGCTGGGTATTGTTTTTGCTTTGGCTCCATCCCTTCATTCTCTCTGGAGTTATTTCTCTACTGATCTCCAGTAGCATATTGGGCACCTACTGATCTGGGGAGTTCCTCTTTCAGTATCCTATCATTTTGCCTTTTCCTACTGTTAATGGGGTTCTCAAGGCAAGAATACTGAAGTGGCTTGCCATTCCCTTCTCCAGTGGACCACGCTCTGTCAGACCTCTCCACCACGTCTTGCCCGTCTTGGGTTGCCCCGCAGGCATGGCTTGGTTTCATTGAATTCAACAAGGCTGTGGTCGTAGTGTGATTAGATTGACTAGTTTTCTGTGAGTTTAGTTTCAGTGTGTCTGCCCTCTGATGCCCTCTTGCAACACCTACCATCTTACTTGGGTTTCTTTTACCTTGGGTGTGGGGTATCTCTTCACGGCTGCTCCAGCAAACACAGCCGCTGCTCCTTACCTTGGACGAGGGGTATCTCCTTACCGCCGCGGTTCCTGTCCTTCAACATGGGATAGCTCCTCTAGGCCCTCCTGTGCCTGCGCAGCCATAGCTCCTCAGGATGCTCCTCCTGGCCGCTGGCCCTGGCCTCGGGCGTGAGTGGCTCCTCCCAGCTGCCGCCCTTGGCCTTGGGCACAAGGTGGCTTCTCCCAGCCACCCCTGACCTCGGACGCAGGGTGTCTCCTCCCGGCAGCCGCCCCTGACCTCGGACATGGGGTAGCTCCTCTCGGCCTTTCCTGCGGCATCACAACCTGGCACTCTAGGCTACTGCCCCTGACCTCAGACGTGGGGTAGCTCCTCTCTGCCAGGCTTAGTGCACCGGCTCTCGCACCCGAAAACGACATAATGATCTCTGTTCGTCTCCAAGGCAAACCATTCAATATCACAGTTATTCAAGTCTATGCCCCAACCAGTAAAGCTGAAGAAGCTGAAGTTGAACGGTGTTACGAAGACCTACAAGACTTTTTAGAACTAACACCCAAAAAAGATGTCCTTTTCATTATAGGGGACTGGAATGCAAAAGTAGGAAGGCAAGAAACACCTGGAGTAACAGGCAAATTTGGCCTTGGAATGCGGAATGAAGCAGGGCAAAGACTAATAGAGTTTTGCCAAGAAAATGCACTGGTCATAGCAAACACCCTCTTCCAACAACACAAGAGAAGACTCTACATGTGGACATCAGCAGATGATGAACACCAAATCAACTGATTATATTCTATGCAGCCAAAGATGGAGAAGCTCTATACAGTCAACAAAAACAAGACCAGGAGCTGACTGTGGCTCAGATCATGAACTCCTTATTACCAAATTCAGACTCAAATTGAAGAAAGCAGGGGAAACCGCTAGACCATTCAGGTATGATCTAAATCAAATCCCTTATGATTATACTGTGGAAGTGAGAAATAGATTTAAGGGCCTAGATCTGATAGATAGAGTGCCTGATGAATTATGGAATGAGGTTCATGACATTGTACAGGAGACAGGGATCAAGACCATCCCCATGGAAAAGAAATGCAAAAAAGCAAAATGGCTGTCTGAGGAAGCCTTACAAATAGCTGTGAAAAGAAGAGAGGTGAAACACAAAGGAGAAAAGGAAAGATAGAAGCATCTGAATGCAGAGTTCCAAAGAATAGCAAGGAGAGATAAGAAAGCCTTCTTCAGTGATCAATGCAAAGAAATAGAGGAAAACAACAGAATGGGAAAGACTAGAGATCTCTTCAAGAAAATTAGAGATACCAAGGGAACATTTCATGCAAAGATGGGCTCGATAAAGGACAGAAATGGTCTGGACCTAACAGAAGCAAAGATATTAAGAAGAGGTGGCAAGAATACATGGAAGAACTGTACAAAAGGATCTTCACGACCCGGATAATCATGATGATGTAATCACTTATCTAGAGCCAGACATCTTGGAATGTGAAGTCAAGTGGGCCTTAGAAAGCATCACTACGAACAAAGCTAGTGGAGGTGATGGAATTCCAGTTGAGCTGTTTCAAATCCTGAAAGACGATGCTGTGAAAGTGCTGCACTCAATTAGCCAGCATTTTTTGAAAACTCAGCAGTGGCCACAGGACTGGAAAAGGTCAGTTTTCATTCCAATCCCAAAGAAAGGCAATGCCAAAGAATGCTCAAACTACCGCACAATTGCACTCATCTCACATGCTAGTAAAGGAATGCTCAAAATTCTCCAAGCCAGGCTTCAGCAATACATGAACCGCGAACTCCCTGATGTTCAAACTGGTTTTAGAAAAGGCAGAGGAAACAGAGATCAAATTGCCAACATCCACTGAATCATGGAAAAAGCAAAAGAGTTACAGAAAAACATCTATTTCTGTTTTATTGACTATGCCAAAGCCTTTGACTGTGTGGATCACAATAAACTGTGGAAAATTCTGAAAGAGATGAGAATACCAGACCACCTAACCTGCCTCTTGAGAAATCTGTATGCAGGTCAGGAAACAACAGTTAGAACTGGACATGAAACAACAGACTGGTTCCAAATAGGAAAAGGATTACGTCAAGGCTGTATATTGTCACCCTGCTTATTTAACTTCTATGCAGAGCACATCATGAGAAATGCTGGACTGGAAGAAACACAAGCTGGAATCAAGATTGGCGGGAGAAATCTCAATAACCTCAGAAATGCAGATGACACCACCCTTATGGCAGAAAGTGAAGAGGAGCTAAAAAGCCTCTTGATGAAAGTGAAATGGAGAGCAAAAGAGTTGGCTTAAAGTTCAACATTCAGAAAACGAAGATCATGGCATCCGGTCCCATCACTTCATGGGAAACAGAAGGGGAAACAGTGGAAACAGTGTCAGACTTTATTTCTTTGGGCTCCAAAATCACTGCAGATGGTGACTGCAGCGATGAAGTTAAAAGACGCTTACTCCTTGGAAGAAAAGTTATGACCAACCTAGATAGTATATTCAAAAGCAGGGACATTACTTTGCCGACTAAGGTCCGTCTAGTCAAGGCTATGGTTTTTCCTGTGGTCAAGTATGGATGTGAGTTGGACTGTGAAGAAGGCTGAGCGCCGAAGAATTGATGCTTTTGAACTGTGGTATTGGAGAAGACTCTTGAGAGTCCCTTGGACTGCAAGGAAATCCAACCAGTCCATTCTGAAGGAGATCAACCCTAGGATTTCTTTGGAAGGAATGATGCTAAAGCTGAAACTCCAGTACTTTGGCTATCTCATGAGAAGAGTTGACTCATTTGAAAAGACTCTGATGCTGGGAG
Source organism: Ovis aries (assembly GCF_016772045.2). Classification (NCBI taxonomy): domain Eukaryota; kingdom Metazoa; phylum Chordata; class Mammalia; order Artiodactyla; family Bovidae; genus Ovis; species Ovis aries. The sequence goes on from NC_056055.1 coordinate 106,969,133, forward strand.
GAATTGGGGGCAGGAGGAGAAGCGGACGACCGAGGATGAGATGGCTGGATGGCATCACGGACTCGATGGACATGAGTCTGAGTCCACTGCGGGAGTTGGTGATGAACAGGGAGGTCTGGCGTGCTGCAATTCATGGGGTCACAAAGAGTCGGATATGACTGAGTGACTGAACTGAACTGAACTGAACTAGTATGATTTAATTGTTTCCAACACAAAGGAGACTTCAAACCTAAATTATCATAGCCTGGTGTTATCTATATAAATCTATCTCATAATTGTGGGAGACTTTTTTCTCTTTTGTTGAAACTTTTTTGGTTGCTCTGATTGAGCTTGAGTAATAGAATAAAGTTCAAATTTATGGCCAGACTCAGAGCAGGCATTTTTAATTGGCCTGGTGAGGGGATCTCATCTAGTAATATCACAGTGACCTGAATATGACTACAATTTTTTTTAAAGTAAATTTTTTTAGGGCCAGCCAGTAGAGTCTTGTAGTAAAGAAATTTACCAGAGTAACCCAGAGCTAGACACAGGTAACTGGCCACAAACCCAACAATTGGATTGATTTTTAAAACTAGCATAGGATCAGGCCTATGGTAGAAAAGCATTTGATTTATATGCAAAGGTCTAAGAAGTCAGGAAACCATTATAAATGATCATATGAATCAGGTCCAGCATCTTGGGCAAGTTGTCCACCTCTGATGTCGTCTTTTCATCCTGGTGTAGTGTAGTTTTCCCTGATAAAAAAGTCTGTCTATTCAGGTTGGAGACAGTCCCTTAAACTATGTCTTTTTTTAGTCCTGGTTGTAGTTTATGAGGCATCTGATCTTCATCCAAAGATAGATTACTGAGATAAGCTTCAGAAACAAACTTATGGTGTTCTTTAAGAATTTAATTAAATTTTACATTAATATTACATAACAGCAAAGAACTATCTAAGAAATAAGTCTTACTACCTCTATTGGTAGACCTCCATTAACAAACTGGGATTTAACATTTATTGAAACATCTTTTTTTCTAAAGTTACCCTAATTTTTATCAAATATAACCAAATTAGGGCTAGTTTGTTTGCAAAATAGGTCTGTTTTCACTAATTTTGGTCTGATGATTTATATAACCATAATTGATTATAGACTTTTTATTTTGTTGAAACATTTATAGAGTCTCAGACTGAACTTTTAAAATAAAACAGGGCTGGGAAACTCACACCAAAGGCTTATCACAGATTTTGTCTAACAAATCTAAGTGAATTTTTCCCTTTTTAAGGTCTCAAAAATTTCTTGAGATTTTTGTACCCATGAGATAAACTGTTTAACTCATCTGATAAACTTACTGGAAACCTAAGAATTTCCAATTTTTGGAGGAGTCAGATAGAGAAAATATATAATTGTTTTGTTTATAACATTTAATTTTACCAAAGTATTGTCATAATTAGTTTGAGAGGAAGGTTTTCTCTACTCCCGGAAAACATAAGTTTCAAACTCATAATTTTTCAGACAGAAACCATAAAAGTTATAAGCATATTCGCTGGTTCATTTAGTCTTTTGTTAACTTTTGTGAAGTCATCAGGTTTTTTATTAGAATACCAGGACATGTCAAAATGTTAAGAACTCCATATAATTTTTAAGATATCTGTATTAGTAATTTTACCATACATTATAACATGAGTGGATTTATTACTCATTTGATAATCTTTTTTATGTAACTTAACCAACCAAATAAACAGTTTAATATCTCTCTTTGGGATGTTTCAGGGGCCTTCTGAAGCACCCCAAAGTTAGCTAGAGGTCAAAAGAACTTCAAAAGAATTTGATTTAGGAAGTTTTATCAAAAAGATCAATTAAAAGGGTTTAGAACATTTGGTCAGATTTAGTCAATGTTGATGGGTGTATCATTTAACTTGTTGATATGTCACAATGGGTGTAAATACCAAGGCTCAAGGTCTAGTGAAAGTCAGCTCGGCCATCTTGGGCCTAGTTGACTCTAACCAGTATTTTTATGGCTGTGTCATTTTTAACAAAATCTATTTATCTAACTAATTGTAATCCAATTTTAGAGAATCCTAATCATAACATAACTCTTTTGGGTATTTTTTTACACCTCTTTTTTTTTTTAACTGAAAACACACTTTTCACTTTTTTTTAGCAACCAAGAACTAACTTTTATATTAGCATTTTATAGATTGGTGAGCATAAATACCAGTGATAATTTTTAAAACCCTTGTTTTTTTAGAACACTTTAGGATGGCACCAAACATTATTTACTTATAGTTTCAAATTCCTTTATTTTTCTGTAAAAGTAAATTAGTGTTTAGTAGTGAATGTTTTAAAACCTTATTTTATTTGTAAATGACCTAACTATTCAATAGACTTCTAACAGTTAGCACACTTAGCACAACCCTTAGAAATTCAAAGTTTTGCCAATCTGGAGAGACTATTTTAGACAGATATTCTTAAAGAATAATTATTCTTAATAGAGCGTATCTAAAAGCTCATATCTCATTTACATCTTTTTAGACGTTTTTTCACTCGAGGTGATTTCCTTGTTGACAAACTTGTAACTGATATGATAATATTTGCTTATAATAAACCTAGGTACAATGAAAATATTTTACTTAATGTTAATTGCTCTAAGACATGTCTATATTAGATCAACAAACAAACATTAATATCAGGTATTTAATACTGAATATTACCCAGTTCACATGAACCTGGAATTTATTGTGTAATTCAGAATTATTTGATTTGTAAGCACTTACCTTTCTTTAAGCCAATTAAATAGAGCTCATTTACAAACTAACCTCAAAAATATTACCCAGAGACAAAGACATGCCAAGACATATTTAGACAGACACAGTGCAAGATCTAGCTTCCTTTTTTAAGTTTAGTCATGAATTAGATATTACAATATAAAATTTACTAGTTCATAAAAAAAACAGTTGAAATAAATAAATTTTTTAAAGTCTTTTACCCCTTTTCCCTCAGTCTCAGGAGTTAGAGATGGTCTAGATAAGTGTTCCTGACAGCCCTGGTCTCAAGGCACAGGGAAAGAAAATCAAGTTCTAACAAAATGGCAGCAGGTCTAAACCAAATGGTGGCCAGACAAAGCAAAATGGCCATCAGAAATCACAACACAGAACAGAGTTAAAACACACATATATAAACCTGGCAGTCCTCATCAGACACTCCCTTAAATACAAGAATACAGTCTCTCAGAAAACCTCCTATAGAGACACAGAACTTCAGATCCAAGTACTGACAGCTTCAAAGATTTCAAAGGGAGGAAGGGAAGCCAGGTTGAAAGAAGAAAGGGGAGGAGGTGGGAGAGAGGAGCAAAAAGGGTGGCCTTACAGACATCTCCTGCCACCTGCAGATACCCAGGCATTATGGGACTTTACCCTGGGCCTCCAGAGAAGGGAGGACTGGAACTTGGCCCTACCAGAAATCAGACCAGACCAGAACCAGAATTCGAGTTCTTTGCCAAGAGAAGTTCATCAGTCTCCAATCCTCAGCTCAGGCTGAGGCCCTTCGATCAGATTCCTGCGTCCAGGACCAGAGGACTAGAAAAACGGGGAAGGATAGAAAGAGTTAAGGAGAGGAAAGAGAGAGGGAAGGGGAGAGAGGTCAATAAAGTCTCTTGTTTCTTACCTGGTTGGGGCACTCTGGCCAGTTGTTCACGTCAGGAGAGACCAGGGACAAAAGGGTCCCAGTTGTGGCAGCTGGGTCTGGTCCATTGGCAGGCAAGCTGGCCCCTGAGTACCTCAAGTGGTCAGGATGTCAGTCTCAGTGAAGAAGAGTCCCACCAGAGTCACCATTTGTTGCAGGAAAGCAGACCCCTTCCAGGGCCCGAAACTGGGCTCTTGTCTAACACTCAAATGAATTGTCCGAGCAGACACATGTGCTGACAAAGCAAGAGATTTTATTGGGAAAGGGCACCCGGGTGGAGAGCAGTAGGGTAAGGGAACCCAGGAGAACTGTTTTGCTGCATGGCTCGCAGTCTCGGGTTTTATGGTGATAGGATTAGTTTCTGGGTGGCCTTTGGCCAATCATTCTAATTCAGAGTCTTTCCTGGTGGTGTACACATCGCTCAGCCAAGATGGATGCTAGTGAGCAGGATTCTGGGAAGTGGAGGGACACGCGGTGTCTCCTTTTGACCTTTCCTGAACTCTTCTGGTTGGTGGTGGCTTAATAGTTCCGTATTCCTTATCAGAATCTCCTGCCATAAAACGACTCATGCAAATAGTTACTATGGTGCCTGGCCAGGGTGGGCGGTTTCAATCAGTGTGCCGTCTTTGACTTTCTTCACAAGAATACTATTTGACAAAGAAAAGGTTTTCTAAAGGTTTGTTTGGGGCTTATATATTTAGGAAAAGCCAAAAACATTTTAAAGACTTCCTCAATGTTATGAAGATATTTTGTGAAAAGTGAACATCATAGTAATTTTTCCAAGAACAAGTACACAGTTTTGTTTTTGGTATAGAGGTAATGAGAAATAAATATGGTAGACGTAGAAGATGTCGAAGAATTACAGAGATGCCACAATATAATGAGAAAAGTCTCTGAAGTACCAGGACAATGAGATGAATAACTGGCCTTTGAAAACATCATTGTTTTTTTTAAAATAAATCTTACCCTCTCATTCCCCTCCTGTGGACTCGAGTCTGTTCTCTACATCTGCCTCTCCATCTCTTCCCAGCCACATTCACATATATACACCAAAACGTGTAAAATGGATAACTAGTGGGAAGCTGTTGTATAGCACAGGGAGCTCAACTCGGTGCTCTGTGACAAGCTAGAGGGTTGGGATGGGGTGGACAGGAGGCAGGCTCAAGAAGGAGGGGATATGTGCATATATGCAGCTGATGCACACAGCTGTACAGCAGAAACTGACCCAACATTGTAAAGCAATTATCCTCCAACTTAAAAAAGATAAAATACAGTTTGTAAAAATATTTTAAATAAATAAATAAATTCTGACTTGTAGGAGGACCGGGTATAAGTGAAGGCATTCTTGTTCCCTTGCCCTTCCTCTTATATCCATAAGATTATTGTTTAAAATACTTAAAAACAGCCCATGTGAGCAAAAGGGTTAAACACCTTCTGGATTCCAATATGAATCTCTACCATTCCCAGTATTTCTGGAAAAAGATAAGCAGACAGCACTGTTATAACAGCCAACATGAAATTCAGATGCAAACAAGGAAAAGACCTCCTTTCCAGAAGGCATGTTGCTGCCACAGGACTAGAAATTGGCCTTATAGGCTGTCAAAACAATGTTGCTGGGCTCTCTAGTGTTTTAATGGGAACGCTGGCACAAGATCTATGAGGAAGCAACTGGATTAATACACAGTCTAAGCATAGCATCATGTTCCAGTACCTGGTGCAAGAGTAGTCCACGAGAGTTACTGCCAAGTTCATATAAGATTAAAAATAGATCCCCATTAAGTGGAATACCCCAGCACAGGCTTGAGTTTAAATGGAGATGACAAAAATAGAAATGACTTTGGTTGCCACATTACTAAACTCCTCATACGGCTTCCTTCCAATTTCCTTAGTAATATTTCGCTTTCTGTCTCTTTTTATTTTGACCCAGTGGCATGTGGGATCTTAGTTTTCCCAACCAGGGACTGAACCTGTGCACTTTGCAATAGTCCTAACCACTGGACCACCACAGACGCCACTTAATAGCATCTCTTGACCAAATTAGCACCGGATGCCAAGTTATATTCCTTTCTGAAATATAAAGGCAATATAATCAATGACTTTGTTTCCCCAGTCAAGAGTAAACATCATTGTCTGTGTAGGTGCAGGTTTATTATAACATACGCAAAATACCAAATACCACCAAATCTGTTCCATCCCGGGCATTCTAGAACACAGAGCTCAGACAGCCATCTTTAATAACCTAAATTATATTAAGATAAAAGAAAAAATAACATAACTAAAAGAGTTTGGGAGTATGTGTGCATGCAGGTTCTGTAGTAAATTTAACATAAACAAGAGATTCTGAGCTAAATGCTAAGAGAAACTAGAGGATTCTGAGGTAAAACCTGATGGAAACTCGAGGGTTCTGAAGTGAATTCTGACAGAACAGAGGATGTTCTGAGGTTAAGTTCTGACAGAAACTCGAGGGTTCTGAGGTAAAATCTGACAGAAACTAGAGGGTTCTCAGGTTAAATCTGACAGAAACTAGAGGGTTCTCGGGTAAAATCTGACGGACAGAATCTTAGGACATTCTGAGGTCAAATCTGACAGAAACTAGGGGGTTCTGAGGTAAAATCTGACAGAAACCTGGGGGTTCTGAGGTCAAATCTGACAGAACCTGGGAATTCTAAGGTAAAATGTAACAAAATGGACAGGGTTTTGCAGCAAAATTTGACAGAAACTGCACGGTTTTTAGCTAAAAATCTGATAGAAACTTGGATGTTCTAAACATAGTGTAAGTGAAGGTAAAATCTCTCAGTCGTGTCCGACTCTTTTGTGACCCCATGGACTATGCAGTAGTCCATGGAATTCTCCAAGCCAGAATACTGGAGTGGATAGATAGCCTTTCCCTTCTTCAGAGGATCTTCCCAACCCAGGAATCCAACCTGGTCTACCCACATTGCAGGATTCCTTACCTGCGGAGCCACAAGGGAAACCCAAGAATACAGGACTGGGGAGCCTATCCCTTCTCCAGGGAATCTTCCTGACCCAGAAATTGAACCGGGGTCTCCATGCAGGCAGATTCTTGATCAAGTGACCTATCAGGGAAGCCCTAGAACTTAGTATGTTTTGTGGTAAATCTAACGGAAAGATGGAGGTCCTGAGGTGAAGTGGACTGAAAGTAATTTTTGTTGTGAATTTGGTGGGAAAGAAGGATCTTTTGTGGTGAAATTAGATCAAACAGAAAATAGAGCTTCTAGGTCTATTCTCACAGAAAGAAGCAATTTTCAAACAGGGAAACAGAGATTTCTGAGGGAAGCCTGTCTGGGAAAAAGTCTATTTCTGACTGAAAGACAGGGATTTCTGATAGAAGGAAATTTCCGAGGAATACCTGACAGAAAGAAGATTTTTCACAGAATAAAAGGTGATTTCTGAGGAAGTTCTTACAGTAAGAAGAAAATACATTACCCAAAAGGACATTTCTGAGGGATTTTTAATGAAAGTTGGAGATTTCTGACTGCAAGATTTCTGAGGGAAACCTTACAAAAAGACAGAGATTTCTGTCTGAAAGAAGGATATTTCTGAGCGTACTTTGACTAAAAGAAGAAAATTTCTGAGGAAATTTTAACAATACAGAAATTTTCTGAGGGAAAGAAGATTTCTGAAGGAAAAATGGAGATTTATGAGGAAAACAGGCAGATTCCTGAGGGAATTGTGAGGGAAAGAAGCAGATTTTTGAGGCAGAAAAAGAGATTGCTGAGAGAATTCTGAGGAAATGAGGAAATTTTGAGGAAATTCTGAGAGAAAGGAAATTTCTGAGGTAAATAATAAGATTTCTGAGGGAATTCTGATTGAAAGTAGATTTCTGAGAAAAAGTAAGAGATGTCTGAGGGAATTTTGAGTCAAGGAGAGTTCTGAGTCAATTTTGAGGGAAAGAATTGATTTCTGATGGAGAGGGAAATGGCAACCCACTCCAGTATTCTTGCCTGGAGACCCCATGGACAGAGGAGCCTGGTGGGCAACAGTCCACAGGATCGCAAAGAGTCGGGCATGACTGAGCGACTACACTTTATTGATTTCTGAAACAAAGAAAGACACTTATGATAGAATTCTGAGGGGAAGGATGGAAATTTCTGGGCAAAGGGAGATTCTGAAGGAATTCTGAGGGAAAGAAGGAGATTCGGAGGGAATTCTTTAGGGAAGAAGGGGATTTCTGAAGGAATTCTGAAGAAAAGGAGGTGAGTTTGAGGGTTACTCGAAGGTGAGAGGGATCTGAGTAAATGTGGGTGAGAGGAATTCTGCTTGAGGGAGTATGTGATGGAATTCTGAGGAAATGAGATTTACAGGGAATTCTGAGAGAAAGGTAATATTCCTTCTTTTATTTTTTATCTTAGTTATATATGCTTTATCTCTCTTTCTCTTTTTTTTTTTAGCATTCTAGCTGAGATTTTGGCAATTTTGTTGATATTTTATCTTGTTTCATTGATTATTGTTTTTCCATTCTCTATTTCATTTATATCTGCTCTAAATTATTTTCCTCCTTCTATGCAGTATTGGATATTTTGTATCTAATACAAAATGCTTTATAGAATTGAACTTTACTTCCACCACCAGACACATCTACAACTGGGTGTTGTTTTCCCATGGCTCAGCCTCTTCATTCCTTCTGGAGCTATTTCTCTACTCTTCTCCAGGAGCATATTGGGCACCTACCAACCTGGGGAGTTCATCTTTCAGTGTCATATCTTTTAGTCTTTTCACACTGTTAATGGGATTCTCAAGGCAAGAATGCTGAAGTGGTTTTCCATTCCCTTCTCCAGCGGACCATATCATACCCATTCATCTTAGTGGCCCCACATAGCATGGCTCATAGTTTCATTAAGTTAGACAAGGCTATGATCCATGTGATCTGTTTGGTTATTTTTCTGTGATTGTGATTTTCATTCTGTCTGACTTCTGATGGATAAAGATAAGAGGCTTGTAGAAGCTTCCTGATGCAAGGGACTAGCTGTGGGGAAAACTGCATCTTGTTCTGGAGGACATGCTCAGTAAATCTGGAATCCCATTTTCTGCTAATGAGTGTGGCTGTTTTCTCTCCCTGTAGTTTGGCCTGAAGCAACTTCCTTCAAAAGGACTTATGCCAGCATGCCCTGACTCCCAGGACTATTATACTCAGTGTCCCTGACTCCAGAGGATATCACTGTAAACCCAGACCTCCACCAGAGACTCCAGGACACTCACAGACAACTCTGGCTCAGTCTTTTGTGGGGTCATTGCTCATTTCTCCTGGGTCCTTGTGGGCATAAGATTTTGTGGTGCCCTCCAATAGTCTGTATCCCTAGTCCTGTGGAAGTTCTGTAATCAAACCCCACTGGCCTTCAAAGTCAATTCCCTGGAGGATCTCAGTCCCTTTTCTGGATCCCCAGGTTGGGAAAATGGTTGCGGGCCCTAGGAACTTTTGCAGCAGTGTGAGAACTTCTTGGGAAGTTCTCCAGTGTGTGGTTTATCTGACTGGTGGCTGTATGGTGGGGCTAATGACAACCTCCTCTACGAGGACTTATGCCACACACCAAGCCACCCAGTTCTGCTGCAGCCAAAGTCCCTGTCCCTGTGCTGACCCATGCCTCTGCAGGAGACACTCAAACACTCGAAGGCAGGTCTGGCTCAGTCTCTCGTAGAGGTCACTGTTCCTTTCCCTGGGTCCTGGTGTGCACAAGGTTTGCTTGCACCTTCAGAGAGTTTCTGGTGGGCGTGAGATTTGACTCTAAAAGTGATTGCACATCTCCTACAGTCTTGCTGGGGCTTCTCTTTTGCCCTTGGACATGGGGTATCTCTTTTTGGTGGGATCCAACATTCTCCTGCCCAAGGTCGTTCAGCAGCCAGTTGAGATTTTGGGGTTTTGCAGATCAGCACATGTCCTTCTACTTGCCAACATGGTAGACACATTTGTTTCCACAGCCACGTCAAAGCAGCCCCCTTAGCATAGCCTCACTGCTGCAGTCCTCTGCTTGTCCCAGGAATCTTTGCTGGAGCTTCTATTTCCAGGTCCCAACCTGCCCTGCAGGCCGAAGCTTGCTAGGCAGGGACTTGTGTGGGCTTCTCTCAGCATCCTGAGTTCACCGTCTGTGTCACAGGGCTTGTGTGTACATCTCTCAGCTCTCCAAGTCTGCTTTCTGCCCCCATGAGGCTTGTGCGCTCCTGTTTGTGGTCAACAAGAGATGGCAAGAGTGAACACTGACATTTTAGGAATCAGTGAACTAAAAAGGACTGGAATGGGATGAGTGAATTTAACTCAGATGACCATTATATCTACTACTGTGGGCAAGAATCCCTTAGAAGAAATGAAGTAGCCCTCATATTCAATGAAATAATCTGAAATGCAGTACTTGGGTGCAATCTTAAAAATGACAGAATGATCTTTGCTCATTTCCAAGGCAAACCATTGACTATCACAGTAATCCAAGTTGATGCCCCAATCACTAATGCCAAAGAAGCTAAAGTTCAACAGTTTTATGAAGACCTACAAGACCTTTTATAGAACTAACACACACAAAAAGATGTTGTTTTTACCATAGGGGACTGGAATGCAAAAGAAGTCAAGAGATACCTGAAGTAACCAGCAAGTTTGGCATTGGAGTACAAAATGAAGCAAGGCAAAGGCTAAAACGGTTTTTCTGAGAGAACGCACTTGTCATAAAAAGCACCCTCTTCCAACAACACAAGAGACGACTTTACACATGGACATCACTAGATGGTCAATACCAAAATCAGATTGATTATATTCTTTGCAGCCAAAGATGGAGAAGCCCTATACAGTCAGCAAAAACAAGACCAGGAGCTGACTGTGGCTCAGATCATGAACTCCTTATTGCAAAATTCAGGCTTAAATTGAAGTAGGGAAAACCACTAGGCCATTCAGGTATGACCTAAATCAAATCCCTTATGATTATACAGTGGAAGTGACAAATAGATTCAATGGATTAGATCTGAGAGACAGAGTGCCTGAAGAACTGTGGACAGAGGTTCATGACATTGTACAGGAAGTGGTGATCAAAACCATCACTAAGAAAAAGAAATGCAAAAAGGCAAAATGATTGTCTGAGGAGGCCTTGCAAATAGCTGAGAAAGAAGAAGTGAAAGGCAAAGGAGAAAAGGAAAGATATATCCATCTGACTGCAGAGTCCCAAAGAATAGCAAGGAGAGATAAAAAGCCTTCCTAAGTGAACAATGCAAAGAAATAGAGGAAAACAACAGAATGGGAAAGACTAGAAATCTCTTCAAGAAAATTAGAGGTACCAAGGGAACATTTCATGCAAAGATGGGCTCAATAAAGGACAGAAATGCTATGGACCTAACAGAAGCAGATGATATTAGGAAGAGGTACCAAGAATACACTGAAGAACTGTACAGAAGGTCTTCATGATCAGATAACCACAATGGTTTGATCACTCACCTAGAACCAGATATCCTGGAGTGTGAAGTCAAGTGGGCCTTGGGAGGCATTACTATGAACAAAGCTAGTGGAGGTGATAGAATTCCAGCTGAACTATTTCAGATCCTGAAAGATGATGCTGTTAAACTGCTACAGTCAATATGCCAGAAAATTTGGAAGACTCAGCAAATGGCCACAGGACTGGGAAAGATCAGTTTTCATTCCAATCTCAAAGAAAGGCAGTGCCAAAGAATGTTCTAACTACCGCACAATTACACTCATTTCACATACTATCAAGGTAAGGTTCAAAATTCTTCAAGCCAGGCTTCAGCAATACTTGTACATCTGGTGTACAGTGGATGTACAAACTGGATTTAGAAAAGGCAGAAGAACCAGAGATCAAATTGTCACCATGCACTGGATTATAGGAAAAGCAAGAGAATTCCAGAAAAACATCTTTACTTCTGCTTCATTGACTACATTAAAACCTTTGTGTGGATCACAACAAACTGGAAAATTCTTAAAGACGTGGGAATACCAGACCACCTTACCTTCCCCCTGAGAAACCTGTATGCAGGCCAAAAAGCAACATTTAGAACCAGAATGGAACAACAGACTGGTTCAATATTGGGAAAGGAGTACATCAAGGTTATATATTTTCACCCTGCTTGTTTAACTTATATGCAGAATACATCATGCAAAATACCAGGCTGGATGAAGCACAGGATGGAATCAAGATTGCTGGGAGAAATAACAATAACCTCAAATATGCAGGTGATACCATCTTAATGACTGAAATTGAAGAGGAGCCAAAGAGCCCCCTTGATGAAGGTGAAAGAGGAGAGTGAAAAAGCTGGCTTAAACTCAAAATTTTAAAAAGTAAAATCATGGCATCTGGTCCCATCACTTCATGGCAAACAGATGTGGAAACAATGGAAACAGTGGCAGATTTTATTTTCTTGGGCTCCAAAATCACTGTAGACTGTGACTGCAGCCATGAAATTAAAAGACCCTTGCTCCTTGGAAAGAAAGCTATGATAAACCAAGACAGTGTATTTAAAAAGCAGCAACATCACTTTGCTAGCAAAGGTCCATCTAGTCAAAGCTATGATTTTTCTAGTAGTCATATACAGATGTGAAATTTGGACCATAAGGAAGGTTGAGTGCTGAAGAATTGATACTTTAAAATTGTGGTGCTGGAGAAGACTCTTGAGAGTCCCTTGGACAGCAAGGAGATCAAACCAGTCAATCCTAAAGGAAATCAACCCTGAATATTCATTGGAAGGACTGATGCTGAAGTTCTAATAATTTGTCCTCCTGATGCTAAGAGCCAACACATGGGAAAAGACCCTAATGCTGGGAAAAATTGAAGACATGAGGAGAAGAGGGTGACAGAATGAGATGGTTGTATGGCATCACCGACTCAATGGACATGAGTTGGAGAAAACTTTGGGAGATGGTGAAGACTGGCATGCTGCAGTCCACAGAATCACAAAGAGTTGGAAACAACTTAGCGACTGAACAACAACGTGGAATATTCATGATCTATTGAATCTGGCTTCTCTGGCTTTCATATTAAACATGAAGAAAGTAGAGGCTCTTACAGTAAAGAGAAACTAGCAAGACAGTGAATGAGCTAGAATCAGACTCCACAGCCATTCAGAATTCATCCTGTTGGCAGGTGCTAAAGTATCTTAAATGTTTGATAGAATTCACCAGGGAACTCATCTGGCCTTGGTGATTTCTGTTCTGGGAGATTATGAATCATTGATTCAATTTTTTTAGTAGATATGGCTCTATTTACATCATCTGAATAAGGATACTCATTACTCTTTATAAGTTTAGAAATCAAAAATATTCTTTCATACTCTGACGGATTTTCAAATTTTCTTTATTTCATATTCTAATTTAAATTAAGCGTTTTTGGCTTTGCTTATATATTTTCTTAGAATTATATATATTTAATTTAGTTCTTACCTCCAAATACTAGTGAAAGGAAAGACAAAAAATGAGATCTATTTCATTTTATTATTTTTCAGATTTGACAGAACAGGACCCTACAGTATTGTATTACATCACAATCTAGTGTATACAGAATAATACCTTCCAATAGACCTTTTGCAAACATTAGCTTAAGGGTTTTTTTTTCAAATCTATAATTCTGTGAGGTGTTTTAGTTCTCAGTTACTTCTGATTCAGGCCTTCTTTATCCTCATAAGGTAATTGATGTTAAAAAAAAAAAAAAAGAGAGAGAGAGAGAGTTACATTTCCTGACATTTTTCTCAGGTTAATCTTCCCTCAATCTTCAAAGAAGGGTAATTAAAGCTCCTATTAATTGAACATCACTAGGAATTGAACATATGCTAGGAATCACGACAATTAATCTTTAAAAGACATATTGAGGTCAAAGATAGAACTCTACTATGCAAGCAAAGTTTTTTTAACAGCTTTATTGAGGTAAAATTGGCATACACAAAAATGCAGATATTAGAGGATGCAGTTTGGTAAGTTTAAGCACATGTATGTTCCCATTATACCATCTCTACAGTTAAGATAGTGAGGTTATCCATCAGCCCTAAGTTTCCTGTTGCTCCCTTGTCATCCACCCGTCTCAATCCTTCCCTGCCCCCGACTCCCATCCAGACAAGCATTGATCTGCTTTCTATCACTAGAGATGAATGTGCATTTTCTAGAGTTTCATATAAATGGAGTCATAAAATACGCACTCTTTCTATCTGGCTTCTTGCACTCAGCATACTTACTTTGAGAGATTTATACACGTCCATTGTCTGTATCTATGTGTGTGTGTGTGTGTGTGTGTGTGTGTGTATGCATGTGTGTGTTCATTCAGTCACTCAGTTGTGTCCAACTCTTTTGCAGCACCATGGACTATAGCCCACCAGGCTCGTCTGTCTGTTGGATTTTCCAGGCAAGAATACTGGAGCAGGTTGCCATTTCCTACTCCAGAGGATCTTCCTGACCCAGGGATCAAACCTGCCTTATGTCTCCTGCTTTTGTAGGTAGGTTCTTTACCACTAATGCCACCCTCCTTTCTTGTAATTTTATCTCACCATGACTAGAGACACGGATGTAGAGAACAAAAGCAAGCATACCAAGGGAGCAAAAGGGGGTGGGATGAATTGGGAGATTAGGACTGACATGAATATACACACTGCTATGCATAAAATCGGAGAAGGCGATGGCACCCCACTCCAGCACTCTTGCCTGGAAAATCCCATGGACAGAGGAGCTTGGTGGGCTGCAGTCCATGGGGTCGTGAAGAGTCAGACACGACTGAGCGACTTCACTTTCACTTTTCACTTTCATGCACTGGAGAAGGAAATAGCAACCCACTCCAGTGTTCTTGCCTGGAGAATCCCAGGGTCAGGGGAGCCTGGTGGGCTGCCATCTATGGGGTCACACAGAGTCAGACACGACTGAAGCAACTTAGCAGCAGCAGCAGCATATATAAAATGCATAACTAATGAGAACCTACTGTGTAGCACAGGGAACTATACTCAGTGCTGTGCACTGAGGGGATATATGTATGTGCATATATATACCTAATTCACTTTGCTGTATAGCAGAAACTAACACGACATTGTAAAGCAACTATACGCCAATAAAATTTTTTTTTTAATCATCAGGATAAGCATTTCATTGAAATATGTAGGAATACCAAAGTATTTACCTTCACTAGTGTCTCCTTTGCTTAAAGATAAAAATCCCAGTTTTCCCCTGAGTTGAAAAGAGTAAGTAAACATGTTTCCTAAACCCTCCATTTAAAAGCCGTGTGCTTAGAAGGCACTGAGCCTCAAACTAAGTGGTTATAAAAATTACCTGGAGAGCTAATATTAAATGCAGAATCCCAGGCTTCATCTCCAGAGATCTGGCTCAGTAGACCTGAGGTGGGGCCCAAGATAGTCAGTGTTTTATCATTTCCCCAAGTGTTCCTGATACAGATGATTCTAGACCACTGCATGAGAAACCCTACAGACTAATGGAAAAGCAGCTGTGCCCTGAGCACATTAAAACCTAACAGTTAGACTCTAATGTTCCTACAGGTAGTCCTTCTAGAGAAACTGGACAGAGCAGCTACATGGAAATTGTTAAATACTCTGTTCCAGGGAAATATGAATAATCCCACTTTTTTCTGCACTACAGAGAATTATCTTCTCAACATGCAACATGATTTCTTTTCTGAAAATAAAACTGTTGGCTTAAATAATCACACTGTATCATAATTCTATAACTAACGAAAATGACCTGAGAGCTTTAGGAAGCATGAGGGCAAATAAATAAATTATATCCATTTGATGCTTCCAACATTTTCTCGTTTCTATTTCCCATCCTGTCTTGGAGTTGAACTTTGGTAGCTAGGTCCCTTGAACTTCAAAGGAAATCCTAGTTAAAGGCTCAACGTTTTCAGTGTCATCACTAATGGTACTGTTATCATTGCTGACATGAACCTATGAACTACTAAACCAGGCTTGCCTTAATTCATATTAATCAAGATGTCAGATAGAGGCACTTACCCTATCTCCCATTTGACTTATAGGCCTCATATTTTCTATCCTTATAAAAGGTGCCATCCTATCAGTTGAAAATTGAACTGTGGCTTAAAGTCAAGTGGTTAAATCAATTAAAGCTATCCTTAGATGTTTAAGAACACAATGCTCAACTTATCACCTAGAAACTAGCATATCAGAAGAGAAAAACAAACACAGCCAGAAGAATTCATGAGGGACCATGTAACAGACAAACAGAAGGGGGCAGGAAAGAAGGTGAAAGATGTGGAGAAGGTAATTGAAGGTGGAAGAACGGGAAACTATCTTAGTGACATAGTGCCTGACAGAAGTCATTCAATATATTTTGTGGGATTCCATAGAATTTTCTTAAGACTATAATCAAGTTGCTTACTATATGGCCCTATTCCCACTGTAAGGTACTGATGGTTTTGCATAAGACTTATGATTGAAATAACCTAGAATGTATTATATCTACACATTTAACAGAGGCAACAAAGGAAATAGATGCTTCGTTCTTTCAACAGAATCTTTACCAGGAGGCAAACTGAGAGGGGAGCTGATGGTAGACCTATAGGAATTAAATGACTATCCCAAAAGAAAGTTAAGCCTTGTTACATTCTGTTTCCTTAATTCTACCTCAATGTCCAAAGAACCTAACAAATGTATAATCAATAGAAGCTGTCTTTCTCACGTTTATCATCTCATAAGATGGTGTGATGGAACGAAAAACCAGAAAGTGGTGGAATGGGAAAGCAGTGTGGAGAATTTTTGACAGAGCAAAAAATTTGATTGTCTTATTTCTGAATACACCTTTAAATACTGATGGAGCAAAAGCCAATTTATCTTAAACCCAAAACCTTAAGCTTCAGGGACACTTACGTGCCATTTTAGACAGGAATGACCAGGTTTGTAGGAAATGTATCCAAGAACTTCAGAGCATCTCTCAACTTTAACTGTATAATAATGATAATAATTAAAATAATGAATAACAACTACTGAGGAATTAGTGTGTGCCAAGCACTAAGCTAACCGCTTCACCTGCATAATCTCACCTAATCTAATCAAAAACACACTGGAACTTAAGGAGACAGATGTCACGACACTGTCAAAACTTAGTTATGATCTGGTTCTCCATCTATCACAGTTGTCAATCAGTCAATTTATAGATCACAAGCAACTTGAAGGCAGTATGGTATCTCATTCATCTTTGTCATTTCCATAGCACCTAAAATATTAAGCTGTTGGTAAACTAAATGGTTGAATTATTTTATGTAATTTTGCTGTCTATTCTCTGACAATACTGGTAGCTGTGGAATACAAAGGATTAGAAAATACTCCCTAATTGCAATGTGTGTTCAAAACGGGTAATTTAACAACTGGGAAAAAAAAATAACTGTAGGCAAGTAAAAAAACAGGGAGATACAAACCAAAAGGGCTTCCCTGGTGGCTTAGACAATAAAGAATCCACCTGCAATGCAGGAGACCCGGATCTGACCCACAGTTTGGGAAGATCCCCTGGAAAAGGGAATGGCAACCCACTGCAATATTCTTGCCCAGAGCATGAACATTCCATGAACAGAGGAGCCTGGTGGGCTAGAGTCCATGGGGTCACAAAGAGTTGGACAAGGTTGAGCACCTAACAGTTTCACTTCACTTTTCACAAACCTAAAACATTTCATCTTAATCTTATTTTATACAGGACATTTTGGCTAGAAGGAAAAAGGAACCTTAAGTCAATAATAATCTTTACTACCAGAAAAGGGCATACTCATTTTTAAAATCTGATCTCTGTCATGGGATGAGGTATCAGGGGCACAGAGCCACTCTAATCCATTGTTGAGATGGTTCTGGATTTAGTGGTAGCCTTAGATCCAGTTTACCACTGGTTTCATTTCTTCAGCAGGATCTGGTGTATGAGCACTAGGGAGATACTGAGAGTTCCCTGTGCTTTCCAGCTGGATCCCCAGCTTTCCAAACTGCATGACGTTCACCTCCGGTGCCAACCATTAGGGGTCTGCTGCTATGGACTCAGGGAAAGTCTGGTGCACCAGACGGGGACTGGATGGGATGCCCTTTCAACCCCAGGCCCTGTACCAGCCTTTGGCACTCGCTAAGAGCCCTGGTAGGAGGGGTGCTGATTCACTTTGTGACAAGGCTCCCTAGAGTTTTAATCCATCACAGCAGCCCACAGGTGGCTATCAAAAGCCCATTAAACATTGGACTGTTTTCTACTTACCCTAATCAGTGGTGTATTTGCTTCCAAAAATAACCATGGGGCTCTTCTTTCCTAGGAAGGGCTTGTGATTCCTCAGAATTCACTAAGTTTCAGTTTCTCTGCATCCTCAGCTCTCCGGTGAGTTTTGAAAAAATAGGTAAGCAAGGATTTTGTAGCTTATTTGGATTGTTCTTATTGTTGGTCAATGAATATTTATTAAGAGACTAGCATATGACATCTGAACTCTCTACCATGACCCGTCCATCTGGGGTGGCCCTGCATGGCATTGCTCACAACTTTATTGAGTTACACAAGGCGGTGATCCATGTGATCTTTTGGTTAGTTTTCTGTGACTGATCCTGGGAAAGATTGAGGGAAGGAGGAGAAGGGGATGACAGAAGGTGAGATGGTTGGATGGCATCACCGACTCAATGGACATGAGTTTGAGCAAACTTTGGGAAATGGTGAAGGACAGGGAAACCTGTCCATGTAATCACAAAAAGTCAGATACAGCTTAGCTACTGAATGACAAGAATATGACGTCTACTCACTTCTACAAACTTCTTTTTCACTATTCCCAACTCAGAATACACTCGCTTTTGTTACCCTGGTGGACTCTCCTGTCTTGAAATATGCCACGTGGCACCTCGTGGAAATGGCACCATCCTCCACCATCAGTTATACTTAAACCTAACCTGCCTAGTGAAGGGTTAGGGCACTTCCCCTACTTTCATGGTGTTGATCACCGGGAGAACGCTGCTGTGACAGCACAGGTATGTACATCTTCTCTTTCCAACAAAACGCATCCCTTTGAAGTCAAGGGCAATGTGGTCATCCTCACAACTTCTAGCAAAATGCTTTGAATAGAGTAGGGCTGATGGCGTCCTCGAAGAATCAAAGGACTCAAATATTTGTAGCAACCAACCAAATCCTAGGCTCCTGGTTCTTGGGTTTGTTTATGTCTTGGAAGATGGCATCCTTTTCACTGTGAATCAGGGTTTCTACTGCTGCTGGTCTTAGGGGAACATAGCAGAGCGATGATGTTCAGCAGATGGATGATGTTCAGCAGATCAGAACTGCCCTCTTGCTGGTGTGTTGCCTCAGCGCTCACACACTTTCTCTGGCTCCTTGATGGCTGTAGTCCAGCTGATGGACTCATATCAGGTAGAATACTGACTATAGTAATAAACTAATGCCTCATTTCCCTTAGGTATAATTTTTTTTAATTGAAGTATAGCTGATTTTTTATGACTTCCCAGGTGGTGAAGTGGTAGAGAATCCGCCTGCCAGTGCAGGAGTTGTGGGTTCAATCCCTGGGTCAGGAAGATCTTTTGGAGTAGGAAATCACAACCCACTCCAGTATTCTTCCCTGGAAAACTCCATGGACAGAGGATTCTGGTGGGAGGCAATCCATGGGGTCACAGAGCTGGACACGACTGACCGACTGAGCACACACAGTTGATTTATAATATGCTAGTTTCAGATTTAATTTGAAGGGGATAGAGATAGTCCTCCTAAAAATCAAGGTACGTGAGGCAGATGAATGCATAAAAACTTCAGACATCACCTTACAAGGAAAAATAGGAGGGGAAATAGAAGGCATCATCTTTCATGCATCCTTAGGAAAGGATTCAAAACATGTATTAAAAAATCATGCAATCTCTTAAAAATAAAATTTAAAATATACAGTTCCTACTTGAGGCTCAGATTTCTGAAAGAGCTGGGAAAGCAAGTGGCTTTCATTATTTCCTGAAGACTATGTGCCTTAGAATTAAAGAAATTAATTCTTATTTATTTAGGTGCTTCTACAAACAAATGGTAAATCATACTGCATATGATACTCAACTTTCTAACAGTTCACTTCATAGTGGGAACTTCTACACTGCCCCTAATAGATTTGTACCATTTTTCTCCTGGAAGAATTTTAGGCATGTTGAAGAATTCTTGCTATTTCACCAAAAAACCCAGCCACATGGTCATTAAAATTTTCTGTGGCATTTAAACTTAATATGACTAAGACGTGGTTATAAAATAAAATAACACTCCATATTGGGATACCTTTTAAAAAGCTGAATGAACCTTTTTATTCTACATACATCAGACTCTTAATGGCTTTTCAACAGTTTGGATCATTTTGTGCAATTGCCACAGCTGCTTTACATTAGTGGAGAGGTTTTGTTATAGAGGCTTCGAGTACAAGCTGCTAAGTCAAACTCCATAGCCCCAAAGTCGGTTTTGTTATTTATTCCTTGTGGGTCTTCTGGTTTGTTTTGTTTTCTACTTAATGAAGACTTTCCAGGAATTTTCTAAAATAAAAACAAAAAGAAATCGATATTATGGTCTCCCTGATGAAAACACGCAAACAATTCAAGTCAATTATTCATGGAGTGTCTAATCATACCTGGCAAGAGGCCTATTAAAATATCAAAATATATCCTCAGAACTTCTGAAATCCTTGCTTTGTCATTTCCCTGAAATGGCAGAAACAAAAACCTCCCAGTTTCAATACATTGTTTTGTCAAAGAGAACAATTCACATTGAATATAGCTTTTCTTTTCGATTGTAACCGCAGAATTAAAAAATATATCTTAACAAAACTAGTTTTATTACTGGGTACTCAGAATGTGGCTTTGAAGTGGGCACATCATAACTGTGAGTCTGATCACTTAACAAATAGGAAACACGAGGAAACCCTGGCTGCTTTTTTCCAAAGACCACATAACATTTACATTGAAGCCAAAGAAAACCTTTACAATGTCTATAAGTAGGCTTAATAAGATCCACAAGGTTCCATTTCCAGTGACTTTAGCTTACACAGAAAAGCTCCCTGTTTTCAGCATAGATGACTTTGATTTCAATTAAAATGATTTAATTCATCTGAAAAAATGATAAATATTTCTTAGTAACATTACTAAATCCTGACTGATCTGTCCTTCAATAATTAAATAAAACTATGGTTTTTAAATGTTCTTAAAGTAAAAGTCTGTTAATCCCAAACTCCTAATTTATCCCTCCCACTCCACTTTCTCCATTGGTAAAGTTTGTTTTCTGTGTCTATGAGTCTATTTCTGTTTTGTAAATAAATTCACTTGTACCATTTTTTAGATTCCATGTAGAAGTGATATCATGTGATACTTGCCTTTCTCTGTATGATTTAATTCATTAGTATGATAAGTAGGATTAATAGATACACACTACCATATATAAAAGGGCTTGCCTGGTAGCTCAGACGGTAAAGAATCTGCCTGAAATGCAGGAGACCTAGGTTTGATCCCTGGGTAGGGAAGATCTCCTCGAGAAGGAAATGGCAAGCCACTCCAGCATTCTTGCCTGGGAAATCCATGGACAGAACCTGGCAGGCTACAGTCAATGGGGTCACAAAGAAATGGATACAACTGAACTACTAACTCTAAATATAAAATAAATGGCAAGGACCTGCTTATAGCATAGTGGGTGCTATAATCAATATCTGTAATATATTTAATATTTTGTAATAACCTATAATAGAAAAGAACCTATATGTATTATATATATATATATATATATATATATATATATATATATATATATACATACACACATACACAAGTAAGCTTCTCAGGTAGCTCTAGTGGTAAAGAATCCGCCTGCCAATGCAGGAGACAGAAGAGATGTGAGTTCAGTCCCTGGGTCAGGAAGATGCCCTGGAGCAGGAAATGGTACCCCACTCCAGTATTCTTGCCTGGAAAAATTCTGCACCTGAGGAGCCTGGTGGGCTATAGTCCATGGGATCCCAAAGAGTCAGACATGACTGATCAACTGAGCACACACATATGAATGACTGAGTCACTTTGCTGTACATCTGAATCTAACACAACATTGTAAATCACCTATACTTAAAAAACTTTTTTAATTTAAAAAAGACTGAACAATTCCTGAGGAAGATAGAAATATGTGAAAATTCAAGTGCGTTCAGCTTGAGAGCAGTGTGAGAAAAGGCAACCTTGCGATTGTAAAGTAGCTGAAACAGACTCCTTTATTTTTATTTTCTCCTGAAGAATTTAGTTTCATGGCTTGCATTAATAACATTACCTAAACTTAACTATCTATCTCTTCTTAACTATGTATTTTCATTCTTAAAGTAAGACACTGGCCAGAATATTTTCGTAATTGGCAAAGGGCCAACTATTTGAGCTTGCATATTTTGCTTGCTCCTTGGAAGAAACACTGTGACAAAGCTAGACAGCATATTAAAAAGCAGAAACATTACTTTGCCAACAATAATCTGTATAGTCAAAGCTATGGTTTTTCCGGTACTCATGTGTGGATGTGAGAGGCGGACCTTAAAGAAGGCTGAGCACTGAAGAATTAATGCTTTTGAACTGTGGTGTTGGAGAAGACGATTGAGAGTCCCTTGAACAGCAAGGAGATCAAACCAGTCAATCTTAAAGGAAATCAACCCTAAATATTCATTGGAAGGACTGATGCTGAAACTGAAGTTTCAACACTTTGGTCACCTGATGAGCTGACTCATTAGAAAAGACTCTGATGCTGGGAAAGATTGATGGCAGGAGGAGAAGGGGATGCAGAGGATGAGATGGTTGGATGGCATCACTGACTCAATGGACATGAATGTGAGAAAACTTCGGGAGATGATGAAGTTTGGCATGCTGCAATCCATGGAGTCGCAAAGAGTTAGACATGACTGAGCAACTGAACAACAACAATTTCACACATAGATCTCAAAGACTGTGATAGTGTTAACTGATTTTTCTGATGATCAGTTGAATGAAAAAAATCTAGCTGGCAACCAAGAGGTCTTTTTCCATTTGATTCCTGTTTTACACATAGGAAAAGAATATTGTTTCTATCTATAAGCAAAATTAAGTTAAAAATAATTATTACGTGTTTGGGACTACCTAAACGTATGGATTAGATCTAGTACTTGACCAGATATATCAATAATTACAGAATGCAAACATGGTTGGGGCAGCAGGGATGGGGAAGAAAGAGGAAGGAAGAAAAAAGAAAAGCCTAAAAGAAGGGAGTGAAGGAGGAAGGGAGAGAGAGAAAAAAAGGAAATCCATTCTCAAATGATCATTTAACAGGTTACATGTGGACATTCCATCAAAAAGGCTAAAAATGCTTATAGTTCTCTGTATTTTTATCAGTTCAGTTCATTCAGTCATGTT
Organism: Ovis aries; assembly: GCF_016772045.2. NCBI lineage: Eukaryota > Metazoa > Chordata > Mammalia > Artiodactyla > Bovidae > Ovis > Ovis aries. Next base: position 106,992,121 of record NC_056055.1, read on the forward strand.
TGACTCTGCGATCCCATGGACTGAAGCAAGCCAGGCTTCCCTGTCATTCACCAATACCCAGAGCTTGCTCAAACTCATGTCCATCAAGCCAGTGATGAAATCCAGCCCTTTCATCCTCTGTCATTCCCTTCTCTTCCTGCCTTCAATCTTTCCCAGCATCAGAATCTTTTTCAATGACTTGTTCTTTGCACCAGGTGGCCAAAGTATTGGAGCTTCAGCTTCAGCATCAGTCCTTCCAGTGAATATTCAAGACTGATTTTCTTCAGGATTGACTGGTTTGATCTCCTTAAAGTCCAAGGTACTCTCAAGAGTCTTCTGCAACACCACAGTTCAAAAGCATCAATTCTTCAGTACTCAGCTTTCTTTATAGTCCAACTCTCACATCCATACATGACTACTGGAAAAACCATAGCTTTGACTAGACGGACCTTTGTTGGCAAAGTAATGTCCCTGCTTTTTAACATGCTTTCTAGGTTGGTCACAGCTTTCCTTCCAACGAGCAAGCATCTTTTAATTTCATGGCTGAAGTCACCATCTGCAGTGATTTTGGAGCCCATGAAAATAAAGTTTGTCCCTGTTTCCACTGTTTGCCCATCTATTTGCTATGAAGTGATGGGACCAGATGCCATGGTCTTAGTTTTTTGAACTGAGCTTTAAGCCAGCTTTTCACTCTCCTCTTTCACTTTCATCAAAAGGCTCTTTAGTTCCTCATCACTTTTTGCCATAAGGATTGTGTCATCTGCATATCTGAGTTTATTGATATTTCTCCCAACTATCTTGATTTCAGCTTGTGCTTTATCCAGCCCAGCATTTCACATGCTGTACTCTGCATATAAGTTAAATAAGCAGGGTGACAAAATACAACCCTACATACTCCTTTCCCAATTTGAAACCAGTCCACTGTTCCACATCCAATTCTAACTGCTTCTTCTTGATCTACATACAGATTTCTCAGGAGGCAGGTCAGGTGTTCTGGTATTCCCATCTCTTTCAGAATTTTCCACGGTTTGCTGTGATCCACACAGTCAAAGGCGTAGTCAATGAAGCAGAAGTAGATCTTTTCTGGAATTCTCTTGCTTTTTCTATGATCCGACAGATGTTGGCAATTTGATCTCTGATTCCTCTGCCTTTTCTAAATCCAGCTTGAACATCTGGAAGTCCTTGGTTCACATATTGTTGAAGCCTAGCTTGGAGAATTTTGATCAGTACTTTGCTAGTGTGTGAAATGAGTGCAATTGAGTGGTAGTTGGAACATTATTTTGCATTGCCTTTCTTGGAATTGGACTGAAAACTGACCTTTTCCAGTCCTGTGACCACTGCTGAGTTTTCCCAATTTGCTGGCATGTTGAGTGCAGCATTTTCACAGCATCATCTTTTAGGATTTGAAATCGTTCAACTGGAATTCCATCACCTCCACTAGCTTTGTTCATGATGATGCTTCCTAAGACCCACTTGACTTTGCACTCCAAGATGTCAGGCTCTAGGTGAGTGATCACACCATTGTGATTATCTGGGTCATTAAGATCTTTTTTGTATAGCTCTGTGTATTCCTTCCACCTCTTCTTAATAACTTCTGCTCGTGGTAGGAGGTCCATACCATTTCTGTCCTTTGTTATGCCCATCTTTGCATCTGTATTTTTATGGGGTTACTTAAAATTCCACATATTTGACTATTTTTATTATATATTAAAGCACACTCTATATAGGCTATAATGACATCATTATATACGTACACACACACAAATTCAGCATCCTTTTCTCCTAAAATTTATATTGCTACATGTGTGCAAAGAAAAGGCAACATATATATGAAATCCAAAATTCCTTGAAGTGAAGCTTGAAAAGATTTTCATTTTGGATGACAGCTATTTAAAGCCATTTATTTATTGTTGTTTAGTTGCTAAGTTGTGTCCTATTCTTTGCAATCTCTACTACAATCCTATTCAAAAAAGAAGTTCCATAGCTCAATTCCATACAAATAATTTCAAGTTATTTGTTAATATCTGTGAAAAACCACATTGGTTTTTATAGGGATTACATTTAATCTTTAGATTGTTCTGAGAATATGGACATTTTAATATTAATTTTCCAAACCTTGAGCATGACATATCTTCCCATTTACTTGTGTTATCTTCAATTTTTCTATTAATGTCTTACAGATTTTAGAGGTCTTTCACTTCATTGGTTAAATTTATTCCTAGGTATTTTATTCTTTTTGATGCAATTATAAATAGGAATTTTTTCAATTTCTCAGTCCAATAGTTTGTTATTTGTGTATAGCAACATAATGAATTTCTTTATTTTAATAATTTTACTGAATTAATTTGTTAGTTTTAACAGTTTTTTGATGGAGTATTTAGGGTTTTTTATACATGGTGTCATGTCATCTGCCGGTAGTTATATCTTGACCCTTTTTCCCCCCTATTTGTATGCCTATTATATTTTTTCTTATCTGATTTCTATAGCTGGAACTTCCAACACTATATTAAATAACCAGGCAAGAGTGGGCACCGTTGTCTTATTCCTGATCTTCAAGGAAAAGACTTCAGCTTTTGCCTTTGAGTATTATGTTACCTGTGGGTTTGCCTATTGTCCTATATAGGTCTGCAATTCTTATTGTGTGACGCAGTATCTTGAAATCTAAGCAAAATAAGAAGCCCTATGAGCTAATGTAAATAAGGTATCTGGAAGACTTTACTTGAGCCTCCATTTTACCTACTAAATATTTTAGAGGCCTGATGCAATTAAGTTTGCATATGTGAAAATAATACATGGGCTTCCCTGATGGCTTAGTAGTAAAGAATCAGCCTGCAATGCAGGAGACCCAGGAGACACAGGTTTGGTCCCTGGGTGGGGAATATCTACCAGAGGAAATGGCAACCTCTCCAGTGTTCTTGTCTGGATAATCCCATGGACAGAGGAGCTTGGCAGGCTATAGCCCAAAGGTTCACAAAGAGTCGGACACGACTGAGTGACTGAGTACACACACATGTAATATATATGTAATTGATCTGCTGTAGGGAGAGTGTTTGAGACAGATGTTTACTTTGGAGTTTTCACTTGTTCATTGCTGTTCAGTCGCTTAGTTGTGTCAGACACAGCGACCCCATGGACTGCAGCATACCAGGCTTCCCTGGCTTTCACCGTCTCCCAGAGCTCACTCACACTAATGTCCTTTGAGTCGCTGATGCCATCCAACTACATAGTTCTCTGTTGTGCCCTTCTCCTCTCACCTTCAATCTTTCCCAGGATCAGGGTCTTTTCTAAGGAGTCGGCTCTTCGCATCAAGTGGCCAAAGTATTGCAGCTTCAGTTTCATCATCAGCCCTTCCAATGAATATTCAGGAATGGCAGAAAATTTAAATTTACATAAAGACACATCAGCAAGTGTAACTTTCCAAAACCATTTCTCACATTCCTGGCATAGAGTTTTTATGATCACATGATATGGAAAAGTGGTACACAATCAAGAAGTCTTAAGAATAATTCTGATCTCACCGCGGATAAATGTATGGACTCTGAGACACACACACAAATCATTTTTTGATTAATTGCTACTATACTGATAACACATTCTATTTAAAATTTTTTTCTTAAATCCAATAATGTTTCACCTAATCAGCTGTACTCTTGGGAATCCTTTGAACTTCAAGGAAATCAAACCAATCTTAATCTTAAAATCACACCAAACCAAATCCTAAAGGAAATCAACCCTGAATATCCATTGGAAGGACTGATGCTGAAGCTGAAGCTCCAATACTTTGGCCACCTGATGTGAAGAGCTGACTCATTGGAAAAGACCCTGATGCTGGGAAAGATTGAGGGGCAGGAGGAGAAGGGTATGACAGAGGATGATATGGTTGGATGGCATCACCAACTCAATGGACATGAGTTTGGGTAAACTCCGGGAGTTGGTGATGGACAGGGTGGCCTGGCATGCTGTAGTCCATGGGGGTGAAAAGAGTCGGACATGACTGAGAGACTGAACTGAACTGAGGATGTCAATATTTATGTCATCTGAAGCTGAAATCAACAGAGTTGACTTCATCCTGACCTTTCTAGAAATCCAACATTGTACTTATTTTAATAGAAGAAGTCTTGGTTTGAGCAATTTGTCACTTTCCAAATTTAGATTTTCCTCAACCGAAAGCTTTACTTTTGAAATATCCTAAATATTTGCTCACTATCATCACAAAGAAAAACAAAAAACGCATATCCAAGTAAGTAAGACTTTGTTGAAGCTATGTACTGTATTTTGAAAATGCCCAAGCCCAATTTGGCTTGGGGCAGAAGAAGTTTTCATGATAACTTTGTCAAATCATATCCAGGAAGTTTATTCTTATTATTGAGCACAATTATAATTTCTTTTGTTTCTAAACGCCTTGTTTCTAAGATGTTCATAAAAACTCATAGCTGAAGAAGACCAGAATGTTCACATGATTCAATTATCACTTGTTAAATAAGTAGTTATCCAATCTTATCTTTCACACCCCCAGTAATAGAGAACCCACTCTTTATTATTAGCTTCAACTTTTAGAAACTTCTTTCTTAAACTCATTTTTGTATTTTTTAAATATGAATTTATTTATTTTAATTGGAGGTTAATTACTTTACAATATTGTATTGGTTTTGCCATACATCAACATGTATCCGCCCCAGGTATACACATGTTCCCCATCCTGAACCCCCCTCCCTCCTCCCTCCCCATACCATCCCTCTGGGTCATCCCAGTGCACCAGCCCCAAGCATCCAATATCATGCATTGAACCTGGCCTGGCAACTCGTTTCATATATGATATTATACATGTTTCAATGCCATTCTCCCAAATCATCCCACCCTCTTCTTCTCCCACAGAGTCCAAAAGACTGTTCTATACAATGGCACCCCACTCCAGTACTCTTGCCTGGAAACTCCCATGGATGGAGGAGCCTGGTAGGCTGCAGTCCATGGGGTCACACAGAGTCGAATACGACTGAGCAACTTCACTTTCACTTTTCACTTTCATGCATTGGAGAAGGAAATGGCACCCCACTCCAATGTTCTTGCCTGGAGAATCCCAGGGACGGCGGAGCCTGGTGGGCTGCCATCTATGGGGTTGCACAGAGTCGGACACGACTGAAGCAACTGAGCAGCAGCAGTGTCTTTTGCTGTCTCACATACAGGGTTATCGTTACCATCTTTCTAAATTCTATATATATGCGTTAGTATACTGTATTGGTGTTTTTCTCTCTGGCTTACTTCACTCTGTATAATAGGTTCCAGTTTCATCCACCTCATTAGAACTGATTCAAATGTATTCTTTTTAATGGCTGAGTAATACTCCATTGTGTATATGTACCACAGCTTTCTTATCCATTCATGTGCTGATGGACATTTTCGTATTTTTAAACTTATTAAGGTCAGTCTCCTTTAGTTTCAGATCTTTTTATCACTGAAATTTTCACCCATTTCCCCAAGCCTGCATGGAAGTTGTAGCTGCATTCTGCCTTTGTCATGTCCAAATGTAACCTTTATGGGAGGTGATGCTACCCACGGGGCAGAACAGCAGCCAGAGGGAAGCTGCTGTGATTCCTTGAAATGGCATGAATGGCTCAAGGAAGAATCAGAGCAGAACCCTGAAAATAACCCTTAGATTGGGTCTTTGAAACATCCATACCCACTGGATTCCCCAAAACATTCACGATAAAAACGTGAGATAACATGGTGAAGGACCAACCACTTGTCATGAAATAAAGGTATAGCAAACTGTTGTAATTTGCACATAAAAGAGAAATATGGTCTCTATCTAGTGACTTCTAACTAGACTGGAATCCCACATCCTATGCTCTGTTTTCCAGTAGTTAATTATCACAACAGTCCTTTCAAGTAGATATGTAAATTTTGATTCATAGAAGAGAAACTCATGCTTGGGGACCTAAGTTTCTACCCCCAAACAATTTGGTATTGTTTAGTTGTTAAGTCATGCCCAACTCTTGCAACCCCATGGACTGCAGCCTACCAGGCTCCTCTGCCCATGGGATTTCCCAGGCAAGAATACTGGAATAGGTTGCCACTTCCTTCTCCAGGGGATCTTCCTGACCCAGGGATCCAACCTGCATCTCCTGCATTGGCAGATGAGTTCTTTACCACTGAGCCATGGCTCCTAAATACCAACTCTAACTTTTAGGTTGAGTTATACATCTCAGAAGATTCTGTTTGGTCTTTGAACCAAACTTCTTTCCCAAACTTGAAATTGACTATATGAAAAGCATTCAGGCAGACATTGAATGACAAGATGTCTATGGATATTATAAAGAAGATCAAGTGTACATGTGGGGGGTTGACCAAACAATTCAATATGCTTTTGGTTCTGTGTTAGTTACAAACCACAAATCTAATTTCTTCAGGTCCTTAACAAGGCAGAAGTCATAGTACATTAGCCTATGGCTTTTCTATTCCCAGATCAATTGGATCAACTGGAACTCGGATAATTCTTTCAAAACAGGAAGTGAGCATTGGGCCTTGGATAGTAATTTTTAAAGGAAAACAAATGACACCTAAATTAGGTGTCCTTGTTGCCAGGTCTGTTGCAACATCGGCCATTAGCAGCAGGGTGGAATGTGTGGTTCTAATGGCATGTGTGGCTTCAATGGAGTGCTGGCACAGAGACAAGTGTGGCCCCAGAGGTTAGCAGAGCACAGTGAGGAAAAGCACACGTTCTGCCAAGGTCATGACAATGCTGAAGGTCTGCCAGGGTTAATTAGTAACACAGTGAGGAGACCCTGCTCACTGATGGTCACTTGGAGGTGAACCAAGAACTGATTGAGCAGAACCGGGCTCTCTGCCACCCTGGTCATCTCATAAGCTGCAGTTACTGGGTGCAGACAGGCAACAAAAAGACCCTGTTCTGACCTTCTTGTACCAAAAGTCTCCCCTTTTTCTTTTAAATATATGACTCAACATAGAAAATAGAGTCCCCAAATAATCTACCTTTGGACATCAAATTGGCCTTTAGCTTCCTCTACATTCTTCCTGCTCTGTCTGGCTCTTAGATCTGGTACCCTGATGCCTCCAAAAGCTAATTACACTATTTTCATAAGAATTTTCTCTTCAAATCTAGAATTATAGGTAAATATTCACAATTTCTAGAGGACAGACTCAGTGGACTGCCTGCCCACCAAAGTATTCACAACTGCTCTTCTCTCTTGCCCCTCCTTGATGCTAAATATCTCAATATCTACAAACATCCAAAACTCTTCTCTAATAATCTCTCAAAAGCTATCCTTTGCACATTTACAAATTGGAGAGCATTCAGAAGGGTAATTTCTGAAAACCTAAGAATATCTACCCGTTTTGTTATTTGAGGATTTACCAATAGATTCTGTATCAACTTATCTGATTTTTTTTTCAGAGCAATGTGGTCTCGCAAATTCCAGAAACTTTTTCAAATATACTGCAACAAGCTTAAACCAGGAGCAGAAGTTTATCTTGTGGGTCAATGAGCATTGCTAGCATGCCTAACACGTGAGGATATAAATCAAGAAATGGACTGTATTCCAACTGTTATCTAAGATGACTTGAAAATGATCTGAAGATAATAAGAAAAAAAACTGGCAAGCTATTTGAGCTTTATGAGGGAAAATTAATTATATCTATCAAAGAGTTGCTAAATCCTGTACTATGATTTTACTTTCTCTTGGGATTTCCCAATAGCTAGTTCTGATAAATGGGCAGGGCCAGAACAAGGATTAAGTAAGTGAGGCACTTGCCTGGCTACAGAATTCAAGAGACTGCCAGAAAGACCTAATAAATAAGAGAGATAATATTTATAAGCAATATTTTCAGAATCAAAATCAGTGCAAAAGAATTTATGACAAACAAAATATCAAAATTTTAAACATGGACAAGATCAGCTAATGGATATTAGCTAAAAAGCAAAAGAGAATGAAATTATTTGACATAATTTAGAATGATCCATCAAAACTCAACCATGATTTTAAGTTTTTTCTTATAAAATTTAAAGTAGAACTATGTGCAATCCTGTCATTCCACTGCTGAGTATCTATTCAAAGTAAACTAAGTCAGTTTCTCAAAGATATATCAGCACTCTGATGTTCATTGCAGCATTATTGACAATAGCCAAGACTCAGAAACAACTTAAGTTGTTTGTCAAAGTGTCCTTTGACAGATGAATGGATAAAGAAAATGTGGGAGTTAGATGGATAAAGCTGATAAATACAGTGGAATATTACTCAGCCTTTTAAAAAGGGAAAATCCTGCCATTTGCAAAAACATGGATGAACCTGGAGGGCATTATGCTAAGTAAAATAGGCCAAAGAGAGAAAGATAAATACTATATGGTCTTACTTATATGTGGAATCTTTATTTTAAAAAAAAGTCAAACTCATAGAAACGAAGTAGAAAAGTGGTTGCCAGAGGCTGAGGAGATGGGTGAAATGGAGAGAGGTTGGCTAAAGAGTCAAGTATCCGCTATAAGATATACAGGTACCGAATATTAGTACATAGTATGATGACCACACTTAATAATTCTCTATTGGACACTAGAAATTTGCCAAAAGAGGACATCTGAAACATTCTCATCACATACAAAAAATGGCAACTATGTGAGGTGATGGATATATTACAAATAGCTAACTTGATTGTGGTGACTATTTCACTTTGTAAGCACAGAAGAAATCTTTACATTGGACACTTCGTGTGCTCAGTCACTCAGTCATGTCTGACTCTTTGCAGTCCCATGGACTGTAGCCCACAAGGCTCTGTCCATGGGATTCTCCAGGCAAGGATACTGGAATGGGTTGCCATTTCCTCCACCAGGGGATCTTCCTGATCCAGGGATGGAACTGTCTCCTGTGTCTCCTGCACTGGCAGGTGGATTCTTTACCATTGAGCCACCAGGGAAGCCCAAACTTGACACTTTAAATATACATAATTTTATTTATCAAATATACCTCAAGAAAGCTAAGGCGGGGCGGTGGGGTGGGGGGCGGTGGGGCGGGGGGGGGGGGGGGGGGGGGGGGGGGAATTCAACTATGCAACAAAAAAATGTGCAATGGGGAGAAGAAAGGGCAATTTAATAACTGATGTTAGAATCCATGCTAGGAAAGAAAATGCCCTCTATTGACCCAGCACCTCAATCAGCCTTTCTTGGTTGCAGGATGACCTTAGAGTGTGACCTTCCTTAGAGCATGACCATGATGCATTGGAAGTGAGAAAAGAGAACCATGTGCTTAGCCAAAACAGAAGGAAGACAAGGGAAGTCAAGGTCTCTGGCCAGCCTAAAAAACTATTTTGATACACTAAGGTATTCGGGAGCAACTTAGGAATTGTTGACCAATAAACCAATCCTCAACTTCCTGCTGGTTTCAGCTTATGAAAATATTTTGGATAAAAAATGTGAAATTAATTTGTATAAAAATACAAAACTTAATTTTTGTCTTTCTCATCTGTATAGAAGAACCACAATTTTTTCCAACTAATCTATTGTTGATGCAGAAAAGCTCACTCTGACCTGTGATTAGTCTATTGCTTAATGCAAACCTTTCACATCAAATAACTGTGGTTTTTAACTTTTTTTACTTTTAAAGGTACAAATCTGCTTAAATAACAATGTGATGAGTAATATATACTAATTGCAAAACATGTGGAAGAGTATGAAGAACAAAATCAATATCATTCATAATCCCACCTTCAGAGATAAGAAAGCTGATATAAATGTCTATCCATTTATCCACCCACTTTCTTATCTAAATACACTTAAGATGCCACTGTGTTTGTATGTCTTAATTATTTCTCCCAACATATCATGTGCATTTTCTCATATAAGTATATATTTTTAAAAACCATGAATTTTGCTGCTGTGACAATTTATCATAAAGACATAATTTTCAACCTACTATTAGTATGTAGGCGATTTTTAGCAATTAATTGTCTACATAACACCATGAAGAAAAAGCTGGATGTAAATCTTTGGGTGAGAATCATTTATTATTCCTTCCATGGGGAAAAACCTAAAAAGAGAGAAACTGTGAGCTTGAAGGATATGATCCTACAAGGTCATGGAATTTCTTTCCTTGTGTTCCATTTACATTAAAATGAAGAGCTCTGAGATCTCACCTCTATTAGTTTCTGCAAATTATGAAAACAGACAAACTCTGATTTTATTATCAAAAGTCACCAGAAAGAATTTCTGCCTCATCATGGCCCTGGAGACAAGCTAGCTTTGACCAATTTCATTTCTAAGAGTAGCACAGTCCAAACACTAATTAACACTGAAGAACCATGAGGAACACGATACAGAATCCTGCTATTGAAACAAATGGCAGGCTCGTTCGGAGAAAGAGATTGCTATGCAGTGAGAGTTGGTTCATATTGCCATTTGCTGGATGACACACTGCCTACCCTTTCCATCTTGCAATTCCTCTACCATTGGTCCCTTAAGAAATGATATAATGTCAGGGACACTGTGTGGAAATCAGAGGAGAAAGAGGTGTGGGCCTTGTCTTTCTTACTCAGAGAAAATTATCGGTGAGATGAGACAGACTCTGTTCCTGGGGAGTTTCCAAATTTACTGTTTACCAATGGATTCATCCTCTAAATTGAGCTGTTAAACATCAAGACAAAGGATGGGTCTTGCTTACTACCAACCCTGTTCCCCCACAGGGCAGGATGGTGCACTTCCAATACTTTACAGGCCTCCTCCAGATGACTCAAGGAATGGGAATTTCACCACCCCTCGTGGAAGATTTTTTTTATGGCCTCTTAAGTCTCACCCATTAGGAAAGTTTCCCCCAATGAAGCCATTTTTTCCCCCTTTTCTTCAGTTCATTCATTACCCTTCGATAATCCCCTAAAGACCACCTCCACAATCCCTCTCCTTCCTCAGGGCTTATACTTTCAATTATCTGCAAACAGCTATCAGGCCCTCACCCCACACACATGCGCATACTCCTTAGCTCTTCGGCCAACCTACACACATGTAATTCTTTTAATCTTTCCTCATACATCAAAACCTCCAGCTGCTTAATCATTTTAGCTCCTCTAATAAGCAGTGAATTTGAAGGGGGATTATGGTTTCCTTCTCAAGCTTGTCTCATGTCAGCTGTATCCCTTCTCCTCAACCACATGCCAGATTTCTGTATGCCAATAGCCATTCATCAGCGGAAATGAGGTTTTTCTGGAATGCTGTGTTCTATAGCACAAAAGAGGAGAAAGATCCCTCCTACCCATAACTCACTTCTAGGGTGAATCAATATTTATACAAACTAATAAGGAGGGAAGATCTAAGAGAAAAGTAGAACGACCCAGGTTTGCAAATCACTGAGAAACTTTTCAACTAGAAAAATTTTGGAAGTATTGTGCTTCATTTAAACGTGAATGGTGGAGTCGTAATGGCAATTAACTCACATTTAGCTAAAGAAAGTGTTGAAGTGTTAACTATTCACTTTCTTTTTTTTAAGATTTTTTTGATGTGGACCATTTTTAATGAGCATGTTACAACATTGCTTCTGTTTTATGCTTTGGGTTTTTTGCTGTGAGGCTACAAGAAATCTTAGCTCTCCAAGGGAGGATTGAACTCACACTGCCTGCGTTGGAAGTCAAAGTCTTAGTCCCTGGATTGCCAAGGAAGTCCCCGACTGTTCACTTTACTGATGAAAAATTAGCTTAAGTGAGCCCATGGGTGAAAAGAGACCATTCCCCTTGTTTTTTTAATCACCTTCTGAATCACTGGTGGTTTCCACGATCCCTCAAGGAATTCACACATAAATGCTGACCATAACAGGGTGCCTCACTCTTATACAATCTTAGACCCTCCAGTCTTCACTACTTTATTCCAACTGCACCAAGAGCTTCCCCAAAAATGCTGCATGCTCTTAGAGTCTCCAAGCCCTCATCTATAGCTCCTCTAGCTCCTCTACCCCAAAGGCCTCTCTTTGTCCAGCTTTTTTGCAACCCTCATCGTTCCATCAAGACTGACCTTCAGTCCCATTTCTTCCAGGGAAAGTGCCTTCTGCTCTAGCTTTCCTGGTATTTACTGTCTATGCCATTAAAATAAGCTATCTTGCATTTCTGCTTCCTCTATTTGCTTCACCTTTGAGAGTTTCCCCTCTCCACTGCCTTACAAGCCTGCTATGGCAGGGGTTGTTGTTGCTATTATTTAGTCACTCAGTCATGTGCGACCCCATGCACTGTAGCTCACCAGGCTCCTCTGTCCATGGGATTTCTCAGGCAAGAGTACTGGAGTGGGTTGCCATTTCCTTCTCCAAGGGATCTACTCAGCCCTGAGATCGAACCCATGTCTTCTGCATTGGCAGGCAGTTTCTTTACCACTGTGCCACCAGGGAAGACCCAGAGCAGCTGGTCATATTTTTTCACTAATCCCTCCAAAAAGCAAGACACTGTTCTCCACAAAGTTGGCAACACTTCAGAAATATTTCTTAATTCCATATAAGAAGTACCTTGCAAGACAGTTCCCAAGGATTGAGAGGGTTTTAAGGATTTGTAAAATAGAATATTTATTTTATGTTTAGAATAGCTATGTTCAAAAATGGCTGTCTTTTCCTGATCTCTATTACTGAGAAGTGAAAAAAAAAATAGCAAAGCCAAAAGATACGTATTCCATGTGGGATACCCAAAGTTTCTTTTTAATTTTTCTGGAATTAGGTCTATACCTCTATCCACTGTGAAGACTTGCCCCTTCTCTACACTACTGCTAGTCCCCACTTTTTTCTCTTCTCAGCAACTCCGCCTGAGTCCCTATTACACAACCTCCTTTGTTCTTTATCCTAAGAGTGAAGAATACGTGAACAGCTATCCAAATTGTTGTAAAACCTGCTTGTCAGAAATCAGCCACATCAACCACTGAATTTGTAAAATTACAAGCCTCTCTCACCCACAAAGTATGTGGTCATCATTGTATTGTAAAATCTGACGTGTCACTCTTCCGTTTTCAGTTTTAACTTATGAACAATTAGCCTGGAAGTTCAAATAGCCTTCCTTAAAATTTCCAGCAGATTGGAGAATTGTAGGTATCTATGGGGGCAGGTGGAATTCCAGTTGAGCTCCTTCATATCCTAAAAGATGATGCTGTGAAAGTGCTGTACTCAATATGCCAGCAAATTGGGAAAACTCAGCAGTGGCCACAGGACTGGAAAAGGTCAGTTTTCATTCCAATCCCAAAGAAAGGCAACGCCAAAGAATGCTCATCCTACCACACAATTGCACTCATCTCATAGGCTAGTAAAGTAATGCTCAAAATTCTCCAAGCCAGGCTTCAGCAATACGTGAACCGTGAACTCCCTGATGTTCAAGCTGATTTTAGAAAAGGCAGAGGAACCAGAGATTAAATTGCCAACATCTGCTGGATCATGGAAACAGCAAGAGAGTTCCAGAAAAACATCTATTTCTGCTTTATTGACTATGCCAAAGCCTTTGACTGTGTGGATCACAATAAACTGTGGAAAATTCTGAAAGAGATGGAAATACCAGAACACCTGACCTGCCTCTTGAGAAACCTATATGCAGGTCAGGAAGCAACAGTTAGAACTGGACATGGAACAACAGACTGGTTCCAAATAGGAAAAATAATACATCAAGGCTGTATATTGTCTCCCTGCTTATTTAACTTATATGCAGAATACATCATGAGAAACACTGGGCTGGAAGAAGCACAAGCTGGAATCAAGATTGCTGGGAGAAATATCAATAACCTCAGATATGCAGATGACACCACCCTTATGGCAGAAAGTGAAGAGGAACTAAAAAACCTCTTGATGAAAATGAAAGAGGAGAGTGCAAAAGTTGGCTTAAAGCTCAACATTCAGAAAATGAAGATCATGGCATCTGGTCCCATCACTTCATGGCAAATAGATGGGGAAACAGTGGAAACAGTGGCTGACTTTATTTTGGGGGGCTCCAAAATCACTGCAGATGGTGACTGCAGCCATGAAATTAAAAGACGCTTACTCCTTGGAAGGAGAGTTATGACCAACCTAGATAGCATATTCAAAAGCAGAGACATTACTTTGCCAACAAAGGTCCGTCTAGTCAAGGCTATGGTTTTTCCAGTAGTCGTGTATGGATGTGAGAGTTGGACTATAAAGAAAGCTGAGCGCTGAAGAGTTGATGCCTTTGAACTGTGGAGTTGGAGAAGACTCTTGAGAGTCCCTTGGACTGCAAGGAGATCCAACCAGTCCATTCTAAAGGAGATCAGTCCTGGGTGTTCATTGGAAGGACTGGTGTTGAAGCTGAAACTCCAATAGTTTGGCCACCTCATGCGAAGAGTTGACTCATTGGAAAAGAGTCTGATGCTAGGAGGGATTGGGGGCAGGAGGAAAAGGGGATGACAGAGGATGGGATGGCTGGATGGCATCACCGCTTCAATGGACATGAGTTTGGGTGAACTCCGGGAGTTGGTGATAGACAGGGAGGCCTGTTATGCTGTGATTCATGGAGTCGCAAAGAGTCAGACATGACTGAGCGACTGAACTGAACTGAACTGATTCTCCAATAAAAAGAAGTTTTCTTTTCAAATGTCACTTTTTGTCACATATTTTTCAGAAGCTTGTATTTCTTTCAACAGATTCAGCTTCCTGGTTGTGGAGGAGTTGGGGGGCTCTTGGTACCCTGAATGATAACTCAAACTCTCCAAGGATATAGCCAAGCCAAACCCGCCTCCAAAATGTCCCTCGTGTCAAATGGAATACAAGACCCCAGATTCACTCAAGCAAACATTGCAACAATAATGCATGCGTGTGTGCTAAGTTGCTTCAGCCGTGTCTGCCACTTTGCGACCCTATGGACTATAGCCCACCAGGCTCCTTTGTCCATGAGATTCTCCAGTTAAGAATACTAGAGTGGAGATCTTACCTGCGTCTCTAAACTCCGGCATTAGCACATGAGTTCCTCACCACTAGCTCCATCATAGCTCAAGTTCTCCAAGGACACAGTCAAGCCAAGCCCACCTCCAAAATTTCCCTCATGTCAAATAGAAAACGAGACGCCAGATTCACTCAAGCAAACATTGCAACAGTGATGATGGGCCCCAAACATTCTTCTGGACATCGCTGGTTTCCTGCTTAAATAAGAATAGAAGCCTGGGAGGAGCAGAAAGGATGCTTGCTTCTGGAATGTTCTCAGCATCACTATAAAGAAAGGCACCATAGACACCAACTGGTCTCTAATCCTGCTGGCCAACTTAGATGTACTCAGTGAAGTAAACATTGGTCCTCCAGGCAGCCTTTCCCTGCCTTGTTCCTGTCCTACTCACTTCTGATGGTCTAGAATCCTTTCTCAACTACATCTGGTTTGCTCATCCAGGTGTGAGACAGCAAAACGAGCTGGATTTGGAGTTAGACTGACTCAATCAGATAGATGAATCTTTCTTCCATCATGTACTCCGCTTTGGACTAGTTACTTAAATTTTCTAAGTCTCTTTTTCCCTTTTTGTCTAAGGAGGAAGCTCTGACCTCAATGATACGGTGGTTCAGACTAAGGGCTCTAAAATCTGACACTCTGACTTTGTCTCTCAACATTGGCACTTTTTAGCTGAGCCTTTTGGGCCAGATAATAACCTCTTTAAAATTCAATTTGTCTGTAAAATGGGTTAATAATAGCAATGTTCACATGAGAATTAAATGAGATGATAAGACTAAAATGTAACAGCACTTGATCATTTTTAGCATCTCAGATTGCCCTCCACCCAAAAAAAGACAAAAATAGAATCCATCTTTTAAGTATATTTTGATTATATTTTACCATAAAATAAAAACTACACATATTTAGTAGCAAATTATAAAAAGCAATTAAATAAATAAAAGCAAGTAAAAATAAATAAGCAAAAAAGCACATAAATAAAAATAAAATGATTTTGAAGGGCACCTAATATACAGAATATGTACTTTTTTCAGTAAATACACATTTCATTTTATTCTAAAGGGTCAGGTACAGGAGTAGAGATTAATAGATCCAAGAAATAAAAATAATATACCAATTTCTCAGGATCATTGCAGGTCCAAAGACAGTTTTTACCATTAAATCTTCCACAAATGCATTGGTTAAGGCATAGAGGTTTAAGCATTAGAACAAAATATATAAAAATATCATTTTAGGAAAAAGTTATTTAAGAAATATCTGTTTCTTAAGAATATGCATAATTTCTATGATTAAAATACTATTAAGAATTTCCAGGGATACCCTACATAGTAAAATATTAGTTCTTCTGATGAGGCCTTAACTTTATTCTAAACCTTTAGGAGTATTTTGGAGGAAATATAGCATAAGTAATCTCCTCATGCTGCTTTTGAATAATCAATCTACAAAATTTCATAAAAATCACTTTGAAGGTAGTGGTTGCATACTATAGCATCAATTGCTGCTGAAATATAAAGAGAACAGTTACTGAAGGTAAGAAAATAACTTCACTCACAAAATCAGGAAGCCAAAAACATAAATATAATGATCCTGCTTTTCTTTTCCTTCTATAAAACTCTAGGTTTGAGAGGAAAGTTGGATGTAGTTCACTTTTGTCAAATCCTCATTTTTATCCTCTTGGCCCTAGAAAGAGGAGAATAACAGACATTATTAGAAAAAGGTTTTAAGAATGGGTGCCATTGGAAAATATGGCTAGACTTCTTTGATCCATATGGAGAAGCTACTGAAACAATGACACCAATTTAAATGCTGCTTCCCGTATTTTGAATATATGTTTTAAAAATCCAAAGTGATGCCAGTTCTTTTAATCCAAGAAATGAAAACTTTATTCATCACTCACTCAGGGGAACAACAAAGCTGTCCCTTTAAAAAAAGATCTGACTTAGATACAGGTACGACACTTCACAAAATCTTCTTTATAAATAAAAATCTTCTACCTGCCTAAGTAGAAGGATAAACATTGGTATCCACTTCCATATGGATTTGGTGTCCACTTACATACGTATTCCTATGTCACTGAAAAAGTACATCTCATTTTTTTAACCACCTGTAAGAGTCACCTTCAATTTAAAAATATTTAGAGGGACTTTGCTGGAGGTCCAATGGTTAAGACTTGGCCTTCCAATGCAGAGGTTGTGAATTCAATCCCTAGTCGGGGAGCTAAGATCCCACATGCATTGAGGCCAAAACAACCAAAACATAAAACAGAACCAAAAGTATAGCAAATTCAATAAAGATTTAAAAAATCATCCACATTAAAAAAAAAAAAAAAAAAAAACCTTTAAAAAGAGGATTTGGGAGGGATTTCCAGAATCCATCCTGGTTTCCTCCAGAACAACCCTCTTAGTTTCTCTGCCTCACCACCTATTCCTACCACATAGAACCCTACTGGGCATTATTGTCCCCAGAATTTAATCCTCTTATTTCATGGTGACATTGACTCACTTCCTTAGTGTAAGTCATTATTCCATAACTTTCAGCAAAACTGGATTTCAAAACTAAACACAGGAAAAGGCTGAGATTAAGGACTTAAAGATTAGTCCATTTAAAAAAATGAACTGACTCCCTTGTCTAACTCATAGTGAAAACTCCATATTAATTTTGTCCTCAGCGTTTCTTCTATGAGTACATTAGGGCATTCAGGATTAATTCTAAAATGGATAAGACACACTTCAAATGCACCGAATACACATAAATATTTATGATGGTGTCTCCACAAATTATTTTTAAGCACAGAAGAAATAAATCCTAAGGCAAACAAACAGCAAATATTTTGATGCACAATTAACTGTGTTTTCTTCCTTAGAGATATGGTTCAGATCTGTAGGCTAAGATTGAGATAAGAATGATCATATCATTAGTATTTTAATTTTCATGTAAAGAACACTCATTAAACTCCAATCAGCTGAATAAACCACTATTTTATTTTCATTGTTCATCTCATGTTACATTAAAATCGGAAAAATTTATTCAGTTGGTTAGTCAGCCAGTCAGTGAGAAGTGGAATTAGTAATGTATTAGCCATGGTGTTACTATAAATATGCTCTTAACAGATGTTTTGTGTTTACACAGGAGATAAAGAATGAAACAGTGGCAGTAATATTTCAGGTTTTCTCCCCTCCAGCGCTGGCCAGTGGCACTTTCTGTGATAAAAGAAATATTCTATATCTGCATTATCCAAACATTAACCTCTGGCTAGACACGGCTTTTGAGCACTTGAAATGTGTCTAGTGCAGCTAAAGAATTAAATTTTTAATTTTATTTAAAGTCAATGCCTTGGGTGATCATAGAAGATAAAACCTATAATAAAAGCAAGAGGCCCTCCATTGTCAGTGATCCAATCCTTTTGAAAAATCTTAACATCCGTAAAATTATTATCATTATCAACTGTGAAATCTATTACAAATAATTTACCTGCCATATATTTGCAGAATTTCTTCAAAAGCAATATCTACACTGATAGAAGTACTATTTCTCCAAGAGAAAATGAATGAAAAACCCTTTAGCAATTTAACATCAACAACAAAGTTCTTCCAGGAAAAGACAAATCCTAGGCAACTGGGAGAAATGCTCACTGTGCTGGGATTCCAATTTGCTTGTGACTGTCTTTGGAACAAAAGCCCATGGT
Organism: Ovis aries; assembly: GCF_016772045.2. Lineage (NCBI taxonomy): Eukaryota > Metazoa > Chordata > Mammalia > Artiodactyla > Bovidae > Ovis > Ovis aries. Next base: position 107,010,680 of record NC_056055.1, read on the forward strand.
TTCTTTGACCTTAGCATAGCTTCTCAGTATCAGAAAACCCTGAATGGCCCCTTGCTGGATGAAAGTAACCTCAGCTTTCTCCTGAGATTTCTGTCACCTGACGCATCACTGGAATTGCTTGGGTCATGTCCAAACAAAAAGTACATCACTACCAGTCCAGGTTCTATAAAGACGTTTTCTCATGACCAAGGCCAGCTATGCTGGGCACACTCTATAGATTCCGTGCTGTTGATGTTCAGTCGCTCTGTCGTGTCCGACTCTTTGGGACCCCATGGACTGCAGCACGCCAGGCTTCCCTGTCCTTCACCATCTCCCAGAGCTTGCTCAAACTCATGTCCATCGAGTCAGTGATGCATCCAACCATCTCATCCTCTGTCGTCCCCTTCTCCTCCTGCCTTCAATCTTTCCCAGCATCAGGGTCTTTTCTAATGAGTCAGCTCTTTGCATCAGGCAGCCAAAGTATTGGAGCTTCAGCTTCATCGTTAGTCCTTCCAGTGAAGAGTCAGGGTTGATTTCCTTTAGGATTGACTGGTTTGATCTCCTTGCTGTCCAAGTTTGTGACAGTAGCATTTTCTTCTCTTCTATGTCTTCACCTCAAATGAGGATGCCTATTATCATCTAATGGCCTCTAAAAGGTTAAAAAAAATATTCAACTGTAGTGATCTGTAAGGGTCAGAAACAGTATTCACACGCCACTTGTCAGGGAAAGAAGAAAGAGCATTCACTCTGTGCTCATTCCAGTTTGCATTTCTAGATCTGTTCTTTTGGGGGTGGGGGGATGAGTGTTTTTTCTTTGTGTTGCTAATTTCGTAGTTATACAAACACTAATGGTGCATAGATGGTGTCTATGACAGGCTACAAATTGACAACTGACAAGCAGTAGAACATTCTGAAACTTTCCCATTCTGTAACTCAGCACCTCTTAGATTTTGTTTCTCCACTCTACCTGAGTGGCATTGTACATACTTTTATTGGATGATCGATACATGTTGTTGCCCAAAAAAAAGGAGTTTCAAAATCCAACATGAAATAGTGAATGGTTAATATTCTCATCAAAAAACTGAAATGATAAAGCCATCATGAGAAAAGAAATGGCAGCACTGTAATTATGCTTATAAATGCTGTCCACCCTCTGATAGCTAAACTAGAAAAAAAAATGGTTTTAAGGCAAAAAGTTAAGCTCTCCACTGTTGTTCTTCAATATGATTTTACTCAGTACTTTTGCTGGTCCATGTTTGCCCCTAAACATAACATTTATCATGTTCACGTTTAAGTCCCAGATTATTATCATAAACATAAGGCTGATAATTTTATGAGAACATGAGCTGGTACACATTGACATAAATGGGATATTTACATAACTATAGGATAATCTATTATTACTTCAAACATCAAAAGAATTATATTTTTAAACACATGTACAGAAACATTAGTGTTTCTTCTTATTTTTCTAACTAAGTAGGCCATCAAGACTATTTTTACACACATTTTACAGCAAAAATCTGACCCCAAACTATGCCATGATTCATCTAGCAACTCTTTTGTAGTTCATTCTTACACCATGAGAGATAAGAGGGCTAGACAGAGATAAAGTACATATAGAAACAAGAATTTATATTTATTACTTCTATTTCAGGAACATACCCGTGTTTCTAAACTATTTGTAGCAAACTGCTGACATTTCACTGCATGACAATTTAATTTTTATTTTGGCTTGGAGTCTTTCTTCAGCTGATCTTTGGGAAAATGCACATTGTGGTTTATTCACTTTGGAAATCATTCTGGAGTGAAGAGAGGCCTCCAAGATGAAGTTCACTCTAGCCACACATAATATTTTCCCCAGAAGTGCCTATAAAGTCAACTAAAATAAGAAAGTGCTCATTATTTTTGATAAACAGGAGAGACTGGAAATTCATATTTCATTTTAGTACCTGAGGTGTGGAGTTGAGATACAGTAGTGCTCTTTTTCTGTGCACTATAACGGCCTATTATTTTTTGAATTCCTATTTACTCTGTGTCTGTAGCTTACTCAGAGTAAATTCTACCTTTCTTCTCTTCCAAGCAAAGTGGGGGAAAGAAATTACCTCAAACCCTACCAACTGTCAAAGCTGCCTTAAAATATTGGTATTTAAAGGGGGTGTAATACCAATAAGTCTGGGGCGATTAAGAGTTCTGAGTGAGGAGATTCAAGGCTGTGTTATGTAGTTTGTGACAGAAATCTTAAATTAAAATTAGTGTGGCAACATGGTTAGCGTAACTTTCCTGCAGGTGAGAAAAAAAATGTTGTCAAACACTTAGTTTGTGGTGATGGCACTTAGTATTGCTCTAATAATGAAGCAAAGAATATGAGTCCCTCCAATTCTGATTATTTTTTGGTCAGAACTTTGAAGTTTTTAAAGCTCTGTTCTCTTCCTCTCTGCCAGGCCAATAAAAAGAATTATTATTACTACCACATTTGTGTCTCTTGGATTTTCTTTTTTGGCTAAAGCAAGCTCTTTTATAACATGATCTTGGTTGAAGGAGCAATTAGGATCAAGGAGCTTATTCAACAATCACAGTACTTACGGCAATTATAATAGTAACTGAGTACATTGACGACTTACTGAGTTACCCCAATGCCACATTTTTATTTTGCTTTTAAAGTGATCGAAAGCTGAGTGGGTGGAGGTTCGTAATGACTCGATGGTGGCCAGATTGGAAGTCTGAAGCCCTGTCTGCCACACTGGGAACCATCAAAGGAGGTCTGTCCCACCAAGCTCTCCGTTTTCACAACAGGATATCTGGTTTCTTTTATGAGGATACAGCTATGTTAATTTGGTTTAGTGGTTTGTTGGAGGTAAGCAAGCTCTTCACAGCACAAACACCAAAATCCCCTTAAAGCAGTTTCTTGTTAATAGCTGGGGTCTGATTGGCAGATTTGCATTGTAAAGTGTGATTCGGTTGGATAAATATGTTTAGTCTAGTAAGCACTTTAGTGATTGAGTGTCTGTTAATGGATAAAGGTGGATTATGGTGAAACCTCTACGGGCAGTCTTGGGCACTTAGCATCCTGAGACATGGAGGGGATGGAAAACAAGCTGGCACTACAGAACAGCTGAAGGGCTGTAAAAGTTCCCAGTATTTCGTGCTAATGTGGTTCTTTCAGGTTTCCAATATTAATTTCAACAGAGGAGAAAAAACAGCAAATTAGGTGTCAGGGCTTGGGTAACTTCCAGCAGTGACAAAACAAGGATGTCCCATATGCAGGTTTAAAAGCTGACAGCTTTCAGTGGATTTAAAATCAGAGAACGGACAGAGAGAAAGTTCGCGGTAGTTCGTCGGTACTTGAGAATGAATCCAAGTCCTGCTGAAATCTTTGCATTCTGATATTCCAGAGGCAGAATGAAAATCAAAAAAAAAATTTTTATGACTTTCAAGTTATTGTTAAAGAATGTTGCCATGCCTGTTCCCACCCACTTACGTGTATACCTAATGTTTCACACTTTTCCAAAAACAACAGATTTAAGAATTACAACAGTTACAAGAATTATAGATATTAATTTCCTCCCTCTCTCCCTCCCATCTCCAAGCATCTGGAAATGAAGACTTTTCCATTTCTTCCTTTTGAAAATGAGCACTGGTTCTTCACAAAAGTCACCAGAAAATGTCACTTTTTTTTCCCCCCTCAGGTGAACACACAGAGTTATTTTTATGAGGTGAAAATATCAGCTTACTTCAAGGATCTAAATGGTATTTTAACATCCCAGACTCTGGGACATGGATGTTGGAGTGAATGTCTGCTCCCAGCCAGTCATGAAATGCCTAAGACTTCAGGAACTAGTATATTTTTGCAGGTTGACTTTTCTACTAAAGTTAAACATGTTTAAACCATTTTTCTCCAAGACTCTCTGAACTCTGCCTGACGTTCATCAGTTTTTATAAGCATTGGGTCATGGGCATTTATATTCAGGACACCACATCTCAAAGCTTTGAGATTCCAACTGTTCATCCATCACCTTTCATCCACAGGTTTCCTAGAGTCAGTGCTATCAGAAGACAAATAAACTAGGAAGGACATTCAGCAAACCTGAGACAAAAGTAGGTCCGAGCCTTCAGTTTTCTGGATGTGAGAGGAAAGTATTATTTTAACACCAGGCCTAACAAACCCCAAATAAAAGCCTAGAACCTAGTGAGGTGCTGGCCACTAATTTTTTACATGTCCTTGGACAGCACACAGCCGTGGTGTGTTCCAGTTTTCAATATGCATGGTGTTGATGGCGATTAATATGACAGTCCTGGACCAATTCATTGTTATTAATGAAATTGTATAGTTACACATACAGAAGTCCCAAATCTAGGTTTTCAGGAAGTATAATATTCCTTAGTGTCATTACACAAGACATAATTTCTATTTGAAACTCCCATCCCATTGGATGGAGAAAATTATATTGTTACATATAACCCTAAAATATAGTTATTATAATAAAGATACATATTATATATCATATATAGTATTTTTATATATTGTAGCTTTATGTAGTATATATATAAAACACATATGATATTTATATACACTGTTATTTTAAGGTCTCTCCCTTTCACTCAATTCCTAGAATTGTGTCTAAGCACCAGGGGCCCCCACATGCCAGAGATGTGTCATTTGTAGGGGAGGGGTGAGGAGCATCTGTGCCTGTGTGTCATCTGCTTTCGCTGAGACTTGCTAAGGCACCTCACTGTCATCTGGTTTCCAGTTCCTGATTCACACAGACTACAGCCCAGTCTCCAAATAGCACCCAAGATCTGTCTCAGGGATGTCTGTATTTCTTTCAGAAACGTGAGAATCATAAGTTTTTCTCACATATCACTGGGGCATGTGGAAATCTGCATCTGATACCTCAGTCTAAACACCTTGATGCAGAAATGCCTGCTCTCCTAGCTTTCTGCCATATGATTCAGAGGACCTGTCTTTTATTCATTCATTTACTTTTATTTTTCACTTTTGGCTGCATCATCTTAGTTGCAGCCCTCGGGATCTTTGTTGTGGCCTCTCTCTAATTGTTGTGCAGGGGCTCAGTAACAGGTTTAGTTGCCCCACAGCACGTGGGATCTTAGTTCCCTAACCAGGGATCAGACTCGAGTCCCCTGGATTCTTAACCGTTACTGGACCACCAGGGATGTCCCCAGAGAATCTATCATGCTACTTCTGGCTAGGCAAAGCACACGTTCCTAGTGTTCTCAGAGCCCTGAAACCCACACTGAATTTTGTCTCATGACCCCACACACCTGAGTCCTGGTGGAGCATTTTCAGAACTTCAGCTATCTTTATTTCATCTCTTTCTCTCTTTTCTTTATTTGGTCTGCTAGGGATAAAATCAGGTCTGACTAATCCCATATTTTATAAAGAAACACAGGGTGACAAAGTTGAAAATATTGTTCATTGACAAGCCAAAGCTGATGATCACAATAGCCATGTTTGTGCATGACTCTACAAAGGCAGAAACTTTAGCATAAGGTGTTAAGACTGAGAGCATCATTCAGTTGACACCAGGGGTGGGAATACCCACAAATTCTTCAGTTCTGCTCTTCCCATCACATCAGCCTGGACCAGGAACTCAAAATCCAACAAATTGGATTTGCATGGTATTTTGCCTCCTCTTAATCTTGAACCCAGAGCCAAAGATGATTTAGCTCAGGGACTGTTCAGAGAATGAGTGTGTCAGGCAGTAAAATAGTATGTGTCCACTGAAGAAGTGCAGAGGTTCTGGTGTTGAACAGACTTAAGTCAGAATCTTGCCTTTGCAAGTTGATAGCTGTATTCATTTTCTCTCAAGCATAACAAATCACACAAAGTAGGCAGCCTAAAATAGTCCCCTTTTATCTCACCGTTCTGTAGGTCAGAAGTGTGGGACCCTGGCCCTTCTGCTTAGGGTCTCACAAGGTTGAAGTTAGAGTCTCAGCTGGTGCTGGGTTCTCAGCTGGAGGTGAGTCCTCTTTGAGTCAGTAGTCTGAGCATTACAGCTGTTGGACTGAGGCTTTGCTTGCTTGCTATCTCTTGACTAAGACTGGTCTCAGCATCTAGAGGCTCTATCAAGTCATTGCTATGTAGCAGCCTCCATGGGCCCTCTGTCCATTACTTCCCTTCAGGAGGGGTCCAATCCCTTCTGGGCTCATCTGAGGTCAGACCCAAACAAGAAAACTTCCTTTTTATTTACTTGCAATTAGCTGATCAGGGACCTCAGTACACTGGCAGAATCTCTTCTGCCACACTCCTCACTTTCATTTTGGAAGTGATAGCCTGGCACGGTCTTGCTCCCACTGAAGGGTAGGCACCTGCAGATTGTGTGTGTCAGGAGGGTAGAAACTCAAGGGCCATCATGGAATTTTCCTACCAGAAATTTTGTGAATGCAGGCAAGATTTTTAACCTCTATCTGCTGTTCCCTCATCTGTAAAATGAGAATAGTAATAGCACCCACATCAGAAGATTATTGGAAGTACTAATAATGCAGGAGATGCTGATTCGACCCCTGGGTCAGGAAGATCCCCTGGAGGAGAAAATGGCAACCCACTTCAGTATTCTTACCTGGGAAATACCACAAACAGAGGAGCCTGGAGGGCTACAGTCCACGGGGTCACAAAGAGTCAAACACACACACTCAAATATATTGCCAGTTCTGTGCCTTTGGATCAAATAAGCACAATAAACATTTTTTTCTACTACTACTGTTGTTTATTTGTGGTAAGTGTTAATTGAATCTGAAAAGAAAAAAAAAGTCACTCAGTTATGTCTGACTCTTTGTGACCCCATGGATAGGCCAGAATCCTGGAGTGGGTAGTCTTTCTCTTCCCCAGGGGATCTTTCCAAGCCAAGGATCAAACTCAGGTCTCCGGCATTGCAGGGGGACTCTTTACCAGCTGATTCACAAGGGAAGCCCACTTTCACTACTGTTATTAATTGGTGGTTAAGAGTTAACTGAATCTGAAAAGAAAAAAAATATCTTTTTTTTTCCTTTTTCTTTTTATTGGCCATACCGCATGGCATGTAGGATCTTAATTCCCTGATCAGGGATCAAACCAGCACTCCCATGCACTGGAAGGCAGAGTCTTAACCATTGGATCACCAGAGAAGTCCCCAAAATGTCTCAATAGCACAAATACTAAAGAACCGCAACTTAGGTTCCCCAGGATGATGATATGGACCAAGTGAAAACAATTCATTGTTTCTGTGACTTTTGTCGGGAGTGGAGGTGGAAGGCTGGTAAGTCTGATACTTTTTAGCATATGACCCTAAAAGTTCACATGCTCTACACCTGAGCTGACACCACTTTTCATCTGAGGTAGGATATCTGGGAACTCTCCTCTAAAGGGCTGCTTCCACTGTAATTCTCTGAATTTTATTAACATCAAGTTTAATAATTGTGATTTCTTCTTTCTCAAGAATTTCTCCAAGACTGCTCTGCAGCTTCAGTGGAACATAATGCAGGAAGCGTGTCATTTTCAGGGTGCACACCTCGATGGACATATGCACTGTTTGGACCCAAGTACAATGAGAAAAGCTGGTTTCAGAGAACAAATTATGTAGTCCAAGAACATCCACATACCCCTTGGATAACTGATCAGACAATGTGATTATGAAAATAACCTCCACACGTGCTCTAAGGAAAAGTACAGACTGTGTACGTGTGTCTCTACATCCATATCGGACTTTAGTGTCTGTGAGGGAAGAAAGAAAGCAACAGTCCTTGTATCTTTGAATTTCTACAATTGAGTCCTGCTGTAACAGAGTCCATTTGATTGGCCCTAGTAACTAACTAAGAGGACCAGGACCTGCTTTAAATCATAGAATGGTAAGATAAACGACAAGTGCAACATTAAAAAAGATATCCCTTAAAAACACATGAACTCAGAAAACTGAAAATATAACTGCAAAGCAAAACAATGTGTTTCATTCTTACATTCTCAAAAGGAAGAAAAGTAACTACTTTAACAGTATTTGCAAATAATAGACCATCATATTGGTTTTCAAATCAAAGGGACTATCACCTTAATTTATCTTAACCAGAAGAGTTTGACCATGAATACATTTGAAAGAAAGCTAATAAAGGACAATATCAGAAACAACCAAAGATATCTATTTGAAGTCATATTTTTAACTCTTATTTTTATAAGTTCTAATCACATGGAACATAAAACCAGATCTGAAAAATATTTTCATCCACTATTACTTGAAATGTGGAAGTTTTTAAAGTGAGTAGTCTTAACTTTTAACTTATAAAAATTTATATCAAAAAATAATTGGTACAAGATTACTCTTATCTGTGGCTGCGATATGATCTGGGTCAGCTTATATTGTCTTCAAATATCAATTTATAAAATGAGGACACAAAGAATTTTATAAGGCCAAATCATATGAGAATTTGTATTATGAGATTTTTGCATTTAAGATCAGTACCTACACAATTAAGCTTTTACTCAAACTACTATAAAACAAGTGCTTGTAGCAACTACCCTTTTTCTTCCTTTCAGTTTTATCAATATGTAATTGACATATAGCACTGTATAAGTTTGCATACAGCATCTATGCTATATTTTTTAACTAGCCCTTAATACAAATTAAAATGGCCTTGTCTTTCACCTACAGTTTAAGACAATACTTGGACTGCAAATCTAGCAAAAAGAAGCATAGTTTATCGTGGTTTTGAAAAAGAGAGAGTGCTTCAAGTTAGTATCAGCACTTATAGTTATTATATTAACAACATTTCATCCCACTCCAGTACTCTTGCCTGGAAACTCCCATGGACGGAGGAGCCTGGTAGGCTGCAGTCCATGGGGTCGCTAAGAGTCGGACTCGACTGAGCGACTTCACTTTCACTTTTCACTTTCATGCACTGGAGAAGGAAATGGCAACCCACTCCAGTGTTCCTGCCTGGAGAATCCCAGGGATGGCGGAGCCCAATGGGCTGCCATCTGTGGGGTCCCACAGAGTCGGACACAACTGAAGCGACTTAGCAGCAGCAGCATGCTTCCCAAAAGATATAAAAATAAGCAGTCCTATGACATAACAAAAATATACAGTGTTCATTGTTTAAAGTTAGAAAGTTATATGAAATTATATTATTACTTAGTTATATAAAATTAGTTCTATATCAACAATAGCCCCTAAAGTTACTACAACACTGTCATGCTTAAAAAATAAGTTAAAATGAGACTCATTTAGAAATACTTTTCACATGTACCTACTCATATGTCAATGAGGATGTGTGGGAATAAATTATCTTAAATTCATGATTAAACATAAGTTCCCCATCTTTCACTTAGTAAGCATCCAACTATCGTGATGCTTATAGTTGTAGGTTTTAAATTCAATCAGTATTTCTTCGTTAAAGAAATAAAAATTTCCAGAAATGTAAAAGAAATCTGCAGCTAATTATGCTTATTTCTCCATTTTTTCATTATATATTTGCCACTGAAGTATAAAAAGCACTGTCAACTTGAAAAACAGTGATTCATTACCATGTTATTAAATTTTGAGATATTATAGAACACTTCACAGGGCTTTCCAAGTGGCGCTAGTGGTAAAGAACTCACCTGCCAGTGCAGGAGACGTAAGAGATACAGGTTCAATCCCTAAGTCTCGAAGGTCCCCTGGAGGAGGGCATGGCAACCCACTCCAATATTCTTGTTTGGAGAATCCCATGGACAGTTGAGCTACAGTCCATGAGGTCGCAAAGAGCCAGACACAACTGAGCGACTCAGCATGCACACACAGAAGAGTTCATACATGATTTTTGTAGACTTCCATGACATAGTGGAACATATAGGCTCAAACTACTGCACAATTGCACTCATCTCACACACTAGTAAAGTAATTCTCAGAATTCTTCAAGCCAGACTTCAGCAGTACCTGAACGGTGAACTTCCAGATGTTCAAGCTAGTTTTAGAAAAGGCAGAGGAACCACAGATCAAATTGCCAACATCCGCTGGATAATCAAAAAGCAAGAGAGTTCCAGAAAAACATCTATTTCTGCTTTATTGACTCTGCCAAAGCCTTTGACTGTGGATCACAATAAACTGTGGAAAATTCTGAAAGAGATGGGAATTCCAGACCACCTAACTTGCCTCTTGAGAAACCTACATGCAGGTCAGGAAGCAACAGTTAGAATTGGACATGGAACAACAGACTGGTTCCAAATAGGAAAAGGAGTATGTCAAGGCTGTATATTGTCACCCTGCTATTTAACTTCTATGCAGAGTACATCATGAGAAACGCTGGACTGGAAGAAGCACAAACTGGAATCAAGATTTCTGGGAGAAATCTTAATAACCTCAGATATGCAGATGACACCACCCTTATGGCAGAAAGTGAAGAGGAACTGAAGAGCCTCTTGATGAAAGTGAAAGAAGAGAGTAAAAAAGTTGGCTTAAAACTCAACATTCAGAAAACTAAGATCATGGCATCTGGTCCCATCACTTCATGGCAAATAGATGGGGAAACAGTGGAAACAGTGGCTGACTTTATTTTTTTGGGCTCCAAAATCACTGCAGATGGTGACTGTAGCCATGAAATTTAATGACGCTTACTCCTTGGCAGGAAAGTTATGACCAAACTAGATAGCATATTCAAAAGCAGAGACATTACTTTGCCAACAAAGTCCATCTAGTCAAGGCTATGGTTTCTCCAGTGATCATGTATGGATGTGAGAGTTGAACTGTGAAGAAAGCTGAGTGCCAAAGAATTGATGCTTTTGAACTGTGGAGTTGGAGAAGACTCTTGAGAGTCCCTTGGACTGCAAGGAGATCCAACCAGTCCATTCTAAAGGAGATCAGTCCTGGGTGTTTATTGGAAGGACTGATGCTAAAGCTGAAACTCCAATACTTTGGCCACCTCATGGGAAGAGTTGACTCATTGGAAAAGACTCTGATGCTGGGAGGGATTGAGGGCAGGAGGAGAAGGGGACGACAGAGGATGAGATGGCTGGATGGCATCACCAACTCAATGGACATGAGTTTGGGTGAACTCCAGGAGTTGGTGATGGACAGGGGTCCTGGCGTGCTGTAATTCATGGGGTGGCAGAGTTAGACATGACTGAGCAACTGAACTGACTGACTGATATACAGTTTCATGAGTTTAATTCCTTAGACCTAGAGTGTTATACTTAAGAAATATTTTTCTGCCTATATTGTGTTTAGAAATCTTTCTCTCAATGATTCCTCAGAAAAAGAAAATGATGTTATTTTCCTGATGAAAATATTTTATGTAGAAAAGAGCTGGCCAAATGGAAAAAGAAATGGTTATAGTCACATCTGTAGGAAAAAATAAACCTGTGGAATTAGGTTTTTGTGAATGAAAAACAAAGAACAAAACAAAGCAAACTCAGAAAAATAGGTTGCTGTTAGATAGGTAGGGGCTTTGTTCCTTGCCCAAGTCCTGCCTGAGGGAACACGAAACACAAAAGCTGTCCACATATCTGGAGGAAGCAGCTGCGAGAGTGATATAGGACCTATTATAAAGCAAGGACACTAGCAAATCCCTTTGAGCATGAATATTAGATTTGCTGAGTTCTACTGACATCACCACTGGAGATAAACATATTAGGAAGACGTAGCTGGGTGGGGGGTGCCAGATGAGAGGGGCAATGCCATTCCGGACAATCTCATGTCCGGCTGGAGGCTGCAACCCCGCCAAGTGTCATCTTAAACATCACTAGTCCTGAACAAGTGGATCCAAGTGAACTCTGAACCTGTGTTTCCTTCCCTGAAGGACTAACAGCTGCCTGCATCTGGAAACTGTGTGAAAGTTCTTTACAGCTGTAACATAATAAACAAACTAAAAAAAAAAAAAAATCTGTGAGATCTACAATTCCATTCACATTCCTGCCCCTTCTCTGGCCTCATTAAATTGTAATCTCACATCTAATTACATTTTTATCAATTTATTATTTCTGCAACTCAAGAATTAAATTGAAAACATATTGTAACAAAAAAGGAAAGCTCTCACAGTTGTTCTTCTTTCTTGTTTTGTGTAAGTAAGGATGTGATGACCAGGACTTGGGTTGGATAAGGCAGTCATCATGGACGGTGTGCTTTTGGCAATAAATGAGGGGCGTGGGGGTGTGGGGGAACCAACACGTTCAAGCTGTAGAATATGATTTACCAGCTCTACAGCTCTGGGGTCTACATTTTCATAAATATAAGTGACAAATTATCAATAAATCACTCTTTGGTTCACCATAATGCATAATGTTTATTGAAACCCAGTTCCAATAAATATGACTCTCCCTTTTTAGCCAAAGCATAAGAAACAAAGATGACAGGAATTACAAACAGAAATGAAAAATGGGGAATAAGCGCCTGGCCAGCAAGGAACCTTCTTTCTTTCCAATCCAATCTTAGACCACCGGATTCTGAAAGACACTTTCCTATGTGTACACTTGTTTCCAAATGCCATTTAGTTTTCATTTTGACTCAAAGAATTTGCAGAATGAGGCAGTAAGAGTAATGTTTGATCACTGAACAGTTTACTGGGTTTTTTTCCTCATTCATATGCACAAGATTCAATGAGATTCCACTAAAATAAGAATAGCATGAATTAAACTGACGCAATATTCCTGGTTTGAAATACAACAATGTCCCCATTCTTTCTCCAAGAAAAATGACCTGTAGGAAAAAAAAAAGCAGTCAACACATACTAAATATATGCAAAATTATCTACTAAAAAAAATGGAAACGTGTAAGATAAAATTAGCATTGGAAGTAACTAATAATTTGCACCTAAAAGTTTACACACACATGTTAGCTTTTGTTCCATGCATATTCCTATAAGAAGAGGGGACAAGAGGAGACTAAAGACATTAATTATTGTTGTTATTCTTTATTTACCACATATTATGCTTGTGATACACTTTTATGCACTTTGTGATTTATCTTCTGCGTTTTAAGAGTGAAATTAAGACGTGTTGCAGACAGTGCTGTTGTAATGCCCTATAACTTTACAAACTCATTCGGCAGCTGGAAGCAATTGACATTGGGTAGCATTTGTCTTGAACAACACTTTAAAAAGTCAACTTGAATCTTAATTGAAATACCCTATATTTCACGTTGGAGATATGACCCAATTCGAGCCTTTTGTTTCCTTTTAGAAAGCAAGGCAGTGAAATCTTGTGCTGCTCGTGAGACTATTTATTATTATCAAATGGTGGTATTTACTCTAACAAAGACTTTTTTAAATTGACTCTCTGAAAAATCTTTGTTATGCATATTTATCTTTTCTGGAAAATAGAGATAATAAGTAAAATTTTTCAAGGACCAAAAATTTGCCATCACCAGGACATATAAAAATACTTTCTCTTTGCCTCCTGTAATTCCTTAGTCTTTCTCCTCTGCCTATTTATTACTTACATTACTGCTTCTAGCTTGCTTATGCTTAAGTGTTTTATATATTGGCTTACATATTTGTGATGCTGTGTGTTCTTATCCAAACCACATAAAAACTATTATATTAAATTAATTGTAAATGTGACAGAAAAAAAAGGAATGGATGAACAGTTATTTCTTATCAATGAGCCAACTCTCACTGAGATGCCAGACCACTGTTCTAGCTGCTTCATCACCCTACACACAATTGCTATAAGAGTTAGTTACCATTATTATCTACGTTTATCAGATGAGGCAAATGCCTCACAGAAAAGTTAAGTAACTCTCCAGGCACTATGCTAGTTAAGTAATAGCATCAGGATAAGAGAAAGCCATCTATCAAATTCCCTTCACCTTAAGCACCATGCATGTGTTGGAACACACATTTATACGCCCATGAAATATTTTTAAATTGAATTATACAATCAATTCCAGCTAAGTGTTTAATGAAGTGAATCATTTCATGGTGATAATGCCCCCAAATTTATCTGTTTATATTTTATTGTATCATGTTGAGTTATTTAGTATTCTCTAGGTACCTAGTGACGTGAAGATAACTCCAACCCTTTGGAGCAAACTTGAGAGCACTGTTACAATGGTAGCTACGAAGTCATTTCAGGCATGAGTAGATTCCAAGAAGATGAGAGGCCTGCCTGCAGTCCCTATCTTTGCACTGCAACTCTGCCTTCTTCATTGGTTTCATTCTCAAGTAAGATTTGTATCCACTGGCAAGTCTTCAGTTTAAGTGGTCCCTACAGTCAGATACTTTGCCTGCTAATGCAGGAGACTCAGGTTCAATCCCTGGGGCAGGAAGATCCCCTGGAGGAGGAAATGGCAACCCACTCCAGTATTCTTGCCCAGGAAATCTCATGGACAGAGGAGCCTGGTGGGCTACAGTCCAGGGGGTGGCAGAATTGCACACAACTTGGTGCCTAAACAACAAAGGTTGGATACAGAGCACAAACAAGCATCTTAGTGGCTCAAGCCAATTTTTAAGACTTAATCCTCATTAGCAGAGTTGGGTCACACACCAATCCCTGGATCATCACTGTGGCTGGAAAACCACAGTCCTCTCTCCCCAGCTCTACCCAGACAAAGAGCGGGGGAAGGGGTGATTCTCCAAAGGGGGTTTAGGATGTCTCTGCATAAAGAAGAGGGGAAATTGTGCCCCTACCCCCAAAATCCAGAAATCCCTCAGAGACAAGTTCTGTAAAAGTGATCCTTAGCTTGGGTAGAGTGATGTGTTTCTTCAGTGTAAACACACCATGTGGCACTGTCAGGGAGGATGCGGTTGTGATTATCAAATCTGCTCGAGCTGGTTTAAGCTGAGATGGATTTATTACAGGGTTTTAAGACACATATTTCTCAAGGCAAACAAAGAGACAGAGTTTCTTTGAAGGTCCTAGGAAATATGCTAAGAGAAGGTTAAGCTTTTTAGCGTAAAAGGGTTGGTTTTTATATAAATATTCCAGGCTGAGTTTGGAACACTGCATTTCCTCTTTGCCTGGCTCCTGGCTCCTAGCTCCTACAGTGACCAACTAGTTGAGGTTTGCCTTGAGCTTTCTTGGGTTTGAAACTGAAAATCAGGACTTCTCTCACTGTCCAGTGGTTAAAACTTCACCTTCCAATGCAAGAGGTGCAAGTTCAACCCCTGGTCAGGGAACTAAGACTCCCACAAGCCTTGAAGCCAAAACAAAGCAAAACAGAAATACTGCTGTAGCAAATTCAATAAAAATTTCTTAAATGGTCCATATCCAAAAAGAAAAAAATCTGAAAATCTCAGCTGCCAGGAGCCCATCAGAGTAGGGGCATCTGGGTCAGTTGGTCATCTGCCTCACACCTGTTCTCCCGGTAGTGATACCAAAAAAAGAAAAAGGAAAAATTGGCCAAAACCAAAATTTGAAGTCAGCCAAGAAAATACCATAGGATCCAGAAAGGACATGTGAAGGAACAAAAAGACTTAAAGAACCTACATCTCTGTAATGTAAAAAATGATGATGAGAGGGAGAGTCCAGAGTGAAGAGGTTTCCTGAGAGAGTACATGAGAGGTTACCACAAGGGTCTAGAGAGGCCTCAGGTGTGTTGGGAATCCAAATCCAAGAAAAGAGGAATGAATTCCCAAGGTCCATGACCCATCAAGTTGGTGGTGATTGAAAGACTTAGCCGAAACCTAAAAGTGTGCTTTGTTTTCCTGCTAGACTCTGAGTGTGTGCCTGCAGATGGACAGAAACACTCTCTGGCACCTGGCTTACCTGCCTGTTCCTTTCAGCTTTAAATGAGAAAGTGCTAAAGTTAGACAGAAAAAGACAAATATTATATCACTTATTTGTAGAACCTGGACAGTATATGGTGAGTACAGATGGCATCTGGGAGGAGCCACCCATGCCCGAGGCCAGGGCCTGAGGCCAGGAAGAGCATCCCAAGGAGTGGTGGCTGTGCAGCAGGAGGGCCTAGAGGAGCTATCCCATGGTGAAGGTCTGGAATGGCAGCAGTAAGGAGATACCCCTCATCCAAGGTAAGGAGCAGCAGCTGTGCCTTGCTGGAGCAGCCGTGAAGAGATACCCCATGCCCAAGGTAAGAGAAACCCAAGTAAGATAGTAGGTGTTGCAAGAGGGCATCAGAGGGCAGACACACTGAAACCATACTCACAGAAAACTAGTCAATCTAATCACACTAGGATCACAGCCTTGTCTAACTCAATGAAACTAAGCCACACCTACGGGGCAACCTAAGACGGGCGGGTCATGGTGGAGAGGTCTGACAGAATGTGGTCCACTGGAGAAGGGAATGGCAAGCCACTTCAGTATGCTTGCCTTGAGAACCCCATGAACAGTATGGAAAGGCAAAATGATAGGATACCAAAAGAGGAACTCCCCAGGTCATTAGGTGCCCAATATGCTACTAGAGATCAGTGGAGAAGTAACTCCAGAAAGAATGAAGGGATGGAGCCAAAGCAAAAGCAATACCCAGTTGTGGATGTGACTGGTGATAGAAGCAAGATCTGATGGTGTAAAGAGCAATGTTGCATAGGAACCTGGAATGTCAGGTCCATGAATCAAGGCAAATTGGAAGTGGTCAAACAAGTTTTGGCAAGGGTGAACATCGACATTCTAGGAATCAGCGAACAAAAAGGAATGGAATGGTGACTTTAACTCAGCTGACCATTATATATACTATTGCGGGCAGGAATCCCTCAGAAGAAATGGAGTAGCCATCATGCTCAACAAGAGTCTGAGATGCAGTACTTGGATGCAATCTCAAAAACAACAGAATGATCTCTGTTCATCTCCAAGGCAAACCATTCAATATCACTGTTATCCAAGTCTATGCCCCAACCAGTAACACTGAAGAAACTGAAGTTGAACGGTTCTATGAAGACCTACAAGACCTTTCAGGACTAACACCCAAAAAAGATGTCCTTTTCATTATAGGGGACTGGAATGCAAAAGTAGAAAGTCAAGAAACACCTGGAGTAACAGGCAAATTTGGCCTTGGAATGCGGAATGAAGTAGGGCAAAGACTAATAGAGTTTTGCCAAGAAAATGTACTGGTCATAGCAAACACCCTCTTCCAACAACACAAGAGAAGACTCTACACATGGACATCACCAGATGGTCAACATCAAAATCCGATTGATTATATTCTTTGCAGCCAAAGATGGAGAAGCTCTATACAGTCAACAAAAACAAGACCAGGAGCTGACTTGTGGCTCAGATCATGAACTCCTTATTACCAAATTCAGACTTAAATTGAAGAAAGCAGGGAAAACCACTAGACCATTTAGGTATGACCTAAATCAAACCCCTTATGATTATACAGTGGAAGTGAGAAATAGATTTAAGAGACTAGATGTGATAGATAGAGTGCCTGATGAACTATGGACTGAGGTTCATGACATTGTACAGGAGACAGGGATCAAGACCATCCCCATGGAAAAGAAATGGAAGAAAGCAAAATGGCTGTCTGGGGAGGCCTTACAAATAGCTGTGAAAAGAAGAGAGGTGAAAAGCAAAGGAGAAAAGGAAAGATATAAGCATCTGAATGAAGAGTTCTGAAGAATAGCAAGAAGAGATAAGAAAGCCTTCTTCAGTGATCAATGCAAAGAAATAGAGGAAAACAACAGAATGGGAAAGACTAGAGATCTCTTCAAGAAAATTAGAGATACCAAGGGAACATTTCATGCAAAGATGGGCTCGATAAAGGACAGAAATGGTATGGACCTAACAGAAGCAAAGATATTAAGAAGAGGTGGCAAGAATACACGGAAGAACTGTACAGAAAGGATCTTCACGACCGGGATAATCATGATGATGTGATCACTAATCTAGAGCCAGACATCTTGGAATGTGAAGTCAAGTGGGCCTTAGAAAGCATCACTATGAACAAAGCTAGTGGAGGTGATGGAATTCCAGTTGAGCTGTTTCAAATCCTGAAAGACGATGCTGTGAAAGTGCTGCACTCAATTAGCCAGCATTTTTGGAAAACTCAGCAGTGGCCACAGGACTGGAAAAGGTCAGTTTTCATTCCAATCCCAAAGAAAGGCAATGCCAAAGAATGCTCAAACTACTGTACAATTGCACTCATCTCACATGCTAGTAAAGTAATACTCAAAATTCTCCAAGCCAGGCTTCAGCAATGCGTGAACCGTGAACTTCCTGATGTTCAAGCTGGTTTTGGAAAAGGCAGAGGAACCAGAGATCAAATTGCCAACATCTGCTGGATCATCGAAAAAGCAAGAGAGTTCCAGAAAAACATCTATTTCTGCTTTATTGACTATGCCAAAGCCTTTGACTGTGTGGATCACAATAAAGTGTGGAAAATTCTGAAAGAGATGGGAATACCAGACCACCTGACCTGACTCTTGAGAAATCTGTATGCAGGTCAGGAAGCAACAGTTAGAACTGGACATTGAACAACAGACTGGTTCCAAATAGGAAAAGGAGTACGTCAAGGCTGTATATTGTCACCCTACTTATTTAACTTCTATGCAGAGCACATCATGAGAAACGCTGGACTGGAAGAAACACAAGCTGGAAATATCAATAACCTCAGATATGCAGATGACACCACCCTTAGGGCAGAAAGTGAAGAAGAATTAAAGAGTCTCTTGATGAAAGTGAAAGAAGAGAGTGGAAAAAGTTGGCTTAAAGCTCAACATTCAGAAAACTAAGATCATGGCATCCAGTCCCATCACTTCATGGAAAATAGATGGGGAAACAGTAGAAACCATGTCAGACTTTATTTTTTTGGGCTCCAAAATCACTGCAGATGGTGAGTGCAGCCATGAAATTAAAAGACGCTTACTCCTTGGAAGAAAAGTTATGACCAACCTAGATAGCATATTCAAAAGCAGAGACATTACTTTGCCGACTAAGGTCCGTCTAGTCAAGGCTATGGTTTTTCCTGTGGTCATGTATGGATGGGAGAGTTGGACTGTGAAGAAGGCTGAGCACCAAAGAATTGATGCTTTTGAACTGTGGTGTTGTAGAAAACTCTTGAGAGTCCCTTGGACTGCAAGGAGATCCAACCAGTCCATTCTGAAGAGATCAGCCCTGGGATTTCTTTGGAAGGAATGATGCTAAAGCTGAAACTCCAGTACTCTGGCCACCTCATGGGAAGAGTTGACTCATTGGAAAAGACTCTGATGCTGTGAGGGTTTGGGGTCAGGAGGAGAAGGGGACGACAGAGGCTGAGATGGCTGGATGGCATCACGGACTCGATGGACATGAGTCTGAGTGAACTTTGGGAGATGGTGATGGACAGGGAGGCCTGGTGTGTTGCGATTCATGGGGTCACAAAGAGTTGGACACGACTGAGTGACTAAACTGAACTGAACTGAAGAGATGGCAGAGTGGAAGGATGTGCGTTCATCTTCTCCTGTGAGAGCTCCAAAATTGAAAGTTGCTGCTGAACAATCATCAACAGCAGAATGTTGGATTGGAACGAAAAACATACCCCATGTCCAAGAGCAAAGGAGAAGCCACAACAAGGCTTTAGGAGGGGCAAATTAGCGTTTAGAATCAAATCCCTCACAGTAATCCAAGTCTATGCTCCAACCAGTAATGCCAAAGAAGCTGAAATTGAATGGTTTTATGATGACATGCAGGAGAAAGAAATGGAAATCCCACTCGAGTATTCTTGCCTAGAGAATCCTGCGGACAGAGGAGCCTGGTGGGCTGCTGTCCATAGGGTCACATAGAGTTGGACATGACTGAAGCGACTCAGCATGCATGCATGCATTGGAGAAGGAAATGGCAACCCACTCTAATATTCTTGCCTGGAAAATCCCAGGGACGGAGGAGCCTGGTGGGCTGCCATCTATGGGGAAGCACAGAGCCAGACACGACTGAAGCAACTTAGGAGCAGCAGCAGCATGATGACCTGCAAGACCTTCTAGAACTAACGCCAAAAAATGATGTCCTTTTCATTTTCAGTTCAGTTCAGTTCAGTCACTCAGTCGTGTCCGACTGTTTGTGACCCCAGGAATTGCAGCACGCCAGGCCTCCCTGTACATCACCAACTCCCGGAGTTCAGTCAAACTCATGACCATCGAGTCGACGATGCCATCCAGCCATCTCATCCTCTGTCGTCCCCTTCTCCTCCAGCCCCAGTCCTTCCCAGCATCAGAGTCTTTTCCAATGAGTCAACTCTTCGCATGAGGTAGCCAAAGTACTGGAGTTTCAGCCTCAGCATCAGTCCTTCCAATGAACACCCAGGACTGATCTCCCCCAGGATGGACTGGTTGGATCTCCTTGCAGTCCAAGAGACTCTCAAGAGTCTTCTACAACACAACAGTTCAAAAGCATCAATTCTTCAGCACTCAGCTTTCTTCACAGTATAATTCTCACATCCATACATGACCACTGGAAAAACCATAGCTTTGACTAAATGGACATTTGTTGGCAAAGTAATGTCTCTGCTTTTCAATATGCTATATAGGTTGGTCATAACTTGTCTTCCAAGGAGTAAGCATCTTTTAATTTCATGGCTGCAGTCACTATCTGCAGTGATTTTGGAGCCCAGAAAAATAAAGTTTGACACTGTTTCCACTGTTTCCCCATCTATTTCCCATGAAATGATGGGACCAGATGCCATGATCTTCGTTTTCTGAATGTTGAACTTTAAGCCAACTTTTTCACTCTCCACTTTCACTTGCATCAAGAGGCTTTTTAGTTCCTCTTCACTTTCTGCCATAAGGGGTGTCATCTGCATTTCTGAGGTTATTGATACTTCTCCTGGCAATCTTGATTCCACCTTATGCTTCCTCCAGCCCAGCGTTTTTCATGATGTGCTCTGCATAGAAGTTAAATAGCAGGGTGACAATATACAGCCTTGACGTACTACTTTTCCTATTTGAAACCAGTCTGTAGTTCCATGTCCAGTTCTAACTGTTGCTTCCTGACCTGCATACAGGTTTCTCAAGAGTCAGGTCAGGTGGTCTGGAATTCCCATCTCTTTCAGAATTTTCCACATTTTATTGTGATCCATACAGTCAAAGGCTTTGGCATAGTCAATAAAGCAGAGATAGATGTTTTTCTGGAACTCTTGCTTTTTTGATGATCAAACGGATATTGGCAATTTAATCTCTGGTTACTCTGCCTTTTCTAAAACTAGCTTGAACATCTGGAAGGGGACTGCAATGTAAAAGTAGGAAGTCAAGAGATACCTGGATAAACAAGAAAATTTGGCCTTGGAGTACAAAATGAAGTAGGGCAAAGGCTAACTGAGTTTTGCCAAAAGAACGCACTAGTCACAGAAAAAACACTCTCTTCCAACAACACAACAGAAGACTCTACAAATGGACATCACCAGATGGTGAATACTGAAATAAGACTGATTATTTTCTTTGCAGCCAAACATGGAGATGCTCTATACAGTCAGGAAAAACAAGACTGGGAGCGGACAGTGGCCCAGATTATGAACTCCTCATTGCAAAATTCAGACTTAAATTGAAGTAAGTAAGGGAAACAACTTGACCATTCAGGTATGACCTATATCAAATACTTTACAATTATACAGTGGAAGGGACAAATGGATTCAAGGGATTAGATCTGATAGACACAGTGTCTGAAAAAATATGGATAGAGGTTCATGAAATTGTACAGGAGGCACTGATCAAGACTATCCAAAAAGAAAGAAATATAAAAAGGCAAAATGGTTGTCAGAGGAGGCCTTACAAATAGCTGAGAAAAGAAGAGAAGTGAAAGGCAAAGGAGATAAGGAAAGCTATACCCATCTGACTGCAGAGTTCCAAAGAATAGCAAGGAGAGAAAAGAAGCTTTCCTCAGTGATAAATGCAAATAAAAACAGAAAAACAATAGAATGGGAAAGACTAGATATCTCTTCAAGAAAATTACAGATATCAAGGAAATATTTCTTGCAAAGATGGGTACAATAAAGAACAGAAATGGTATGGAACTAACAGAAGCACAAGATATTAAGAAGATGTGGCAAGAATACACAGAACTATACAAAAAAAGATCTTTATGACCCAGATAACCAAGATGGTGTGATTACTCACCTAGAGCCAGACATCCTGGAACGTGAAGTCAAGTGGGCCTTAGGAAGCATCACTACAAAGCTAGTGGAGGTGATGGAATTCCAGCAGAGCTATTTCAAATCCCAGAAGATGAGGCTGTGAAAGTGCTGCACTCAACATGCCAGCAAATTTGGAAAACTCAGCAGAGGCCACAGGATTGGAACAGGTCAGTTTTCAGTCCAATCCCGGAGAAAGGCAATGCCAAAGAATGTTCAAACTACCGCACAATTGTACTCATCTCACATGCTAGCCGGGAGAAATATCAATAGCCTCAAATATGTAGGTGATACACCACATCTATGGCAGAAAGTGAAGAGGAACTAAAAAGCCTCTTGATGAAAGTGAAAGAGGAGAGTGAAAAAGTTGGCTTAAAGCTCACATTCAGAAAACTAAGATCATGGCATCTGGTCCCATTACTGCATGACAAATAGATGGAGAAACAGTGGAAACAGTGTCAGACTTTATTCTGGGGGGCTCCAAAATCACTGCCGATAGTGACTGCAGCCATGAAATTAAAAGACGCTTACTCCTTGGAAGACAAGTTATGATCAACCTAGATAGCATATTCGAAAGCAGAGACATTACTTTGCCAACAAATGTCCATCTAGTCAAGGCTATGGTTTTTCCTGTGGTCATGTATGGATGTGAGAGTTGGACTGTGAAGAAGGCTGAGTTCCGAAGAATTGATGCTTTTGAGCTGTTGTGTTGGAGAAGACTCTTGAGAGTCTCTTGGTCTGCAAGGAGATCCAGCCAGTCCATCCTGGGGGAGATCAGTTCTGGGTGTTCATTGGAAGGACTGATGCTGAGGCTGAAACTCCAGTACTTTGGCCACCTCATGTGAAGAGTTGACTCACTGGAAAAGACTCTGATGCTGGGAGAGATTGGGGGCAGAAGGGGAAAACAGAGGATGAGATGGCTAGATGGCATCACCGACTCGATGCGCAAGAGTTTGGGTGAATTTGGAAAGTTCATGATGGACAGGGAGGCCCAGCGCACTGCGATTCATGGTGTCACCAAGAGTCAGACATGACTGAGCGACTGAACTGAACTGAACTGAATACGCTAGCAAAGTAATGCTCAAAATTCTCCAAGCCAGGCTTCAGGAGGACATGAATCATGAACTTCCAGATGTTCAAGCTGGATTTAGAGAAGTCTGAGGAGCCAGAGATCAAAGTGCCAATGCATCAGATCATCGTAAAAAGCAAGAGAGTTCCAGAAAAACATCTACTTCTTCTTCATTGACTACATTAAAGCCTTTAACTGTGTAGATCACAACAAACTGTGGAAAATTCTTCAAGAGATGGGAATACCAGAACACCTTACCTGCCTCCTAAGAAATCTGTATACAGGTCAAGAAGCAACAGTTAGAACAGGCCATGGAACAATGGACTGGTTCCAAATTGGGAAAGGAGTACGTCAAGGCTGTATATTGTTACCTTGCTTATTTAACTTCTATGCAGAGTATACTGCTGCTGCTGCATCGCTTCAGTCGTGTCCGACTCTGTGTGACCCCATAGACGGCAGCCCACCTGGCTCCCCCATCCCTGGGATTCTCCAGGCAAGAACACTGGAGTGGGTTGCCATTTCCTTCTCCAACTATGCAGAGTATATCATGTGAAATTCCAGGATGAAGTACAAGCTGGAATCAAGATTGCAGTGAGAGATATCAATAACCTCAGATATGCAGATGACACCACATTTACGGCAGAAAGTGAAAAGGAACTAAACAGCCTCTTGAAGGAAGTGAAAGAGGAGAGTGAAAAAGTTGACTTAAAACTCAACATTCAAAAAACAAAGACCATGGCATCTGGTCCCATCACTTTATGGCAAATAGAGGGGGAAACAATAGAAACAGTGACAGACTTTATTTTCTTGGGCTCCAAAATCACTGCAGATGGTGGCTGGAGGCATGACATTAAAAGACGCTTGCTCCTTGGAAGAAAAGCTATCACCATCCTAGACAGCATATTAAAAAACAGAGACATTACTTTGCCAAAAAAGGTCCATGTTGTCAAAGCTATGGTTTTTCCAGTAGTCATGTATGGATGTGAGAGTTGGACCATAAAGACAGCTGAGCACCGAAGAACTGATGCTTTTGAACTGTGGTGTTGAATGACTCTTGAGAGTCCCTTGAACTGCAAGGAGATCCAACTAGTCAATCCTAAAGGAAATCAGTCCTGAGTATTCACTGGAGGGAATGATGTCCGTATGAAGACATGACTCATTGGAAAAGACCCTGATGCTTGGCATGATTGAAGGCAGGAGGAGAAGGGGATGACAGAGCATGAGATGGTTGGATGGCATCACAGACTTGAAGGACATGAGTTTGAGAAAGTCCAGAAGTAGGTGATGGACAGGAAAGCTTGATGCGCTGCAGTCCATGGTGTCACAAAGAGTCAAACATGACTGAGCAACTGAACTGATACTGATGTAGAACCTGAAAGATAGTACAAATGAACTTATCTACAAAACAGAGACAGACACTCAGACATAGAAAATAATTTATAGTTACCAAGTGAGGGGGTGTGTGTATGTGAAAGTCTTTCAGTCGTGTCCAACTCTTTGCTACCCCATGAACAATAGCGTGCTGAGCTCCTCTGTCTATGAAATTCTCCAGGTAAGAATACTGAAGTGGGTAACCATTCCTTTCTCCAGGGGATCTTCCCAACCAAGAGATCAAACCTGGGTCTCCAGCATTGCAGGCAGATACTTTACCATCCAAGCCACCAGACAAGCCCCAAGGGAGCCAGGGGTTGGTTGGGGGTTCAGTTCAGTTCTGTCACTCAGTCATGTCCGACTCTTTGCCACCTCATGGACCGCAGTACACCAAGCCTCCCTGATCATCACCATCTCGTGGAGTTTATCCAAACTCATGTCCGTTGAGTCGGTGATGCCATCCAAACATCTCATCCTCTGTCATCGCCTTCTCCTCCTGCCTTCAATTTTCCCAGCATCAAGGTCTTTTCAAAAGAGTCAGCTCTTCACATCAGGTGGGGGAGGGGGGCTCAAGTACGAGTGTGAGATTGACAGGTACACATTATCATATGTAAAATGAGTAGACAACAAGGAGTTTCTGTATAGCACAGGAAACTGTGTTTGATATCTTTTTCTTAAGATTTTTTTTTGTGGACTTTTTTTTTTAAGTCTTTACTGAATTTGTTACAATATTGCTTATGTCTTACCTTTCGGTTTTCTGGCCACTAGGCATGTGGGATCATAGCTTCCTGACCAGGGATCAAACCTGCACCCTCTGCATTGGAAGCGTAGAGTCTTAACCACTGGGAAAGTCCCTGTTTGACATCTTGTAATAACCTATAATGGAAAAGATTCTGGGAAAAAAAAAATATATATATATAGTATGCTCAGTCACTCAGTCCTATCCAACTTTTTGTAATACAGGCAAGAATACTGGAGTTCGGTGCCATTCTCTTCTCCAGGAGATCTTCCTAACCCAGGGAACAAACCTGGACCTCCAGCATTACAGACAGATTCTTTACCATTTGAGCCAGCACAGAAGTCTATGTATGTATATATACATATACATATACACATATATATATACAACCAAATCACTTTGCGGTACACCTGAAATTTGCTGTAGATCAGCTATACTTAATAAATAGATAAATTTTAAAAATTAATGGAGGAAACATGTAAAATAAAGGGGGTATGATTATTGCACATTAGAATATTTTCTGATACTATCAAAGCCTTACATCTGTAGGATATAATTGAAATCTTTATTAAATCCCTTCTCCCTCAGCCTCTAGACCTATTCCACTGAGTATCCCAAAGAGAGGAATTCTGATTCCCTTTTTCCACTCTTGTGACTTGGGGGGTTTCTCTCACCGAAGGGCTCATTTGTTCTTGAACTGAAAGGCAAGACAGTGAGATTATTCCACTGGGGAAAGGGGCCAAAAAAAAAGGGTCCCTCTTAACTCTTCCATGCCTGCATCTAATTTTATTGAACTCCTAAACTACCTCCTCCCCAAGGAAAGAAGCTGATTTATTTCTTCAGAATAATTCAGCAAGAATTACTTTAATAATTCAGCAAGAAGTACTTTACTCTCTGTCTGTTGGAAACAGGAGATAAATATCAGTGTTCAAATTCCCCTACAGTCCTGCTCCTTGCCTTCCCCTCCCATCTCCAGCATGATTTACTCAACCTGTATGCTGGGCACCCCCCAAATCATCTCCCATCCACATGTCTCTGTTTTGGAATTGTCTGGAACTCCCAAGTTACCAAACCTCTGAACCTGGATGGATTCTAGCCCCATGCCTCCAAAAGCTATGTGTGGTTCTTACTTTCCTCAAATGCCCTTATATTCGACAGTGATAAGATGGGAAATATGGGTATTATTAAGTCTTTATTTTACCAAGAGTTTCACTGATGGCTCAGCAGTAAAAAATCTGCCTGCAATGGAGGAGACGCTGCTTTGATCCCTGGATGGTGAAGATCCCCTGGAGGAGGAAATGGCAACCCATTCCAGTATTCTTGCCTGAAAAGTCCCATGGATAGAGCAGCCTGGTGAGCTACAGTCCATGGGGTGGCAAAGAGTCAGACATGACTTAGGAACTAGAGAACAGTGTACAAAATGCCTTTATGTATCATCATTCATTTATTTGTTTCACCAGTGTGTGCCAGATCTTTTATTTGATTCTCAAAATTCAGGGTGTCAGGGCACAGTCATCGTCCCTGTCTCACATATAAGGAAGCTAAAGCTCAGGAAGGTGACTATTAACCCAAACTCACATGGTTACTGGCAGCTCTGGGACTTGAGTCAAGAGCTCCTGGCTCCCAGTACTAGGAATGCTGAGGTGTTTAGCATTCATTACCATGCTTTCCATGCCAGGAAAATTGTCCTGATTTGGTCAGTGACAAAGCTCAAGCAGCATTTTTGCTGGGTTATATGTTGTTAACTCAGAAGATTAAAAGGTACAGGTGCTAAGTTTTCTCCATCAGCGTCACTACACTTTTGCCCTTAAAGCTTTATTTCCTATTATGGAAAAGATTATCCTGAACTGTATTTTTTTCCCCTTGAGTGGAGCAAAACAACATTTTTTAATGCCTGCAACATTCACTTTTAGCTCTACACATTCTGTGCATTTCATAGGTTCATTTCAGAATAGCTTATGTTAACCTCTAGGTGACATATTTTTAAGTTACTTGCTATATTTTGTTTAACTTTCAACTCTAATTTTATCCTGAGTGTACACCGTTTAGATCAGAACATTTAAGTGTTTATATTAATAGTATGTCTTTATCTTGCTGACGTTGCCCTCAAATGATCTATGTGTTTTTATAGAAGACGTCTCATAAAAAATTTTCAGCTATTGTAATGTAAGTTCTCGCTCTTACTCAAAGTATGCTTTTGCTTAAATGTTTAGTGAGTTATGTTTTGACACTAAGTCTTTTTTAAGTGTAATCAAAGCAATCCAAAATTTACCAAAGTCCTGAAATGACATTACTAAATATTTCCATAAATAATCTTAAAGAGTTTTGACAAGGCATTTGAAAAAGTTTCCGACTTTAATATCTGATTGTTGATTTAGAATCCTTAAAAATACATGAAGTTATTTGGCCTGAAAAATTATACTAAACAAAATCAGAATCTAAATGGGATTTTAAGTCCAGCTCTTAATATCCTTATTTGATTAAAGTACTAACCTCATTCATAAATGTCAGCAAAAATCACTTGATGCTGGTTTATATAATATTCTCATGTTGAACACCACACTAAAACAATCCTTAAAATAATAATAAACACTGACTCAGCTAATGCTGGAATTTTAGACCTCATTTTAAGATCATAACTATAAGAGAAAAATAATAAGGCAACTGGAAGTGGACATAACTACTTACTAACCAGTCATACCACTAAATAATAGAGATGAAATTAATTTCACTCCTACATTATTTGTTATCCTTTGCATATCCCACAAGATGGCGAAGTAGATGGATGTGTGCTGATCTTCTCCTGGGAGAACTCCAAAATTATAACTCACTGCTGAACAACCATCTACAGGAGAATATTGAATCCCACCAAAAAAAGATAGCCCACGTCCAAGGGCAAAGGAGAAGTCCCAGCAAAAAGGGAGGAGGAGCAAAATCACATTTAGACTCAAACCTCCTACCTGCCGGAGATGCTCAGAGGGCTCAAACAAAACCTTATGCACACCAGGAGACTGGGCCAGACTTGCCTTTGAATGTTTGAGCATCACCTGTGGTGGAATGGGTCAGCAGTGGCCTACCACACGGGCAGGGGATCTGGGTGCAGCACACCTGGCTGTGGCATAAGCCCTCTTGGAAGAGGTCGCCATGAACCCCACCATAGAGCCACCAGAACTTACAAAGGACTGGGGAAACAGGCTCTTGGAGGGCACAATCAAAACCTGTGTGCACCAGGACCCAGGAGAAACGAGCAGTGAGCCCACAAGAGATTGATCCAGACTTTGCCTGTGAGTGTCCAGAAGTTTCCAGCAGAAGCAAGAGTCAGCGGTGGCCTGCTGCAGGGTCAGGGCACTGCTTATGGCAGTGCCTGTATGCGACCTTTTGAAGGAGGTCACCATTATCTTCATTACCTCCACCAATTTTGGTCTCAGGTCAAACAACAGGGAGGGAACACAACCCCTCCCATCAACAGAAAATTGGATTAAAGATTTACTGAGCATGGCCCCACCCATTAGACAAGACCCAGTTTCCCCAACAGTCAGTCTCTCCCATCCGGAAGCTTCCATAAACCTCTTATCATTATCCCTCAGAGTGCAGACAGAAAGAAAACCACAGTCACAGAAAACTAATCAAACTGATCACATGGACCACAGCCTTGTCTAACTCAATGAAACTATGAGCCACCATGTAGGGCCACCCAAGACAGACGGGTCATGGTGGAGAGTTCTGACAAAATGTGGTCCACTGGAGAAGGGAATGGCAAACCACTTCAGTATTCTTTCCTTAAGAACCCCATGAACAGTTTGGGAAAATAAAAAGATATGACACTGAAAGATGAACTCCCCAGGTCACTAGGTGCCTAATATGCTACTGGAGAAGAGTAGAGAAATAACTCTAGGAAGAATGAAGAGACAGAGCCAAAACAAAATCAACCCCCAGTTGTGGATGTGACTGGTGATAGAAATAAAAAGTCTGATACTGTAAAGAACAATACTGCATAGGAATCTGGAATGATAGATCCATGAATCAAGGCAAATTGGAAGTGGTCAAGCAGGAGACGGCAAGACTGAACATCACCATTTTAGGAATCAGTGAAGTAAAATGGACTGGAATGGGCAAATTTAGCTCAGATGACCATTATATCTCCTACTATGGGCAAGAATACACAGAAGAACTGTACAAAAAAGATCTTCACAACCCAGATAATCATGATGATGTGATCACTTATCTAGAGCCAGACATCTTGGAATGTGAAGTCAAGTGGGCCTTAGAAAGCATCACTACGAACAAAGCTGGTGGAGATGATGGAATTCCTAGTGAGCTATTTCAAATCCTGAAAGATGATGCTGTGAAAGTGCTGCACTCAATATGCCAGCAAATTGGGAAAACTCAGCAGTGGCCACAGGACTGGGAAAAGTCAGTCTTCATTCCAATCCCAAAGAAAGGCAATGCCAAAGAATGCTCAAACTACCGTATAATTGCACTCATCTCATGTGCTAGTAAAGTAATGCTCAAAATTCTCCAAGCCAGGCTTCAACAATACGTGAACTGTGAATTTCCTGATGTTCAAGCTGGTTTTGGAAAAGGCAGAGGAACCAGAGATCAAATGGCCAACATCCGCTGGATCATCGAAAAAGTAAGAGAGTTCCAGAAAAACGTCTATTTCTGCTTTATTGACTATAACAAAGCCTTTGACTGTGTGGATCACCACAAACTGGAAAATTCTGAAAGAGATGGGAATACCAGACCACCTG
The DNA here is from genome assembly GCF_016772045.2 of Ovis aries. Classification (NCBI taxonomy): domain Eukaryota; kingdom Metazoa; phylum Chordata; class Mammalia; order Artiodactyla; family Bovidae; genus Ovis; species Ovis aries. The sequence goes on from NC_056055.1 coordinate 107,040,536, forward strand.
ACCTGCCTCTTGAGAAACCTGTATGCAGGTCAGGAAGCAACAGTTAGAATGGGACATGGAACAACAGACTGGTTCCAAATAGGAAAAGGAGTATGTCAAGGCTGTATATTGTCACCCTGCTTATTTAACTTCTATGCAGAGTACATCATGAGAAACGCTGGACTGGAAGAAACACAAGCTTGATTCAAGATTGCCGGGAGAAATATCAATCACCTCAGATATGCAGATGACACCACCCTTATGGCAGAAAGTGAAGAGGAGCTAAAAAGCCTCTTGATGCAAGTGAAAGTGGAGAGTGAAAAAGCTGGCTTTAAGCTCAACATTCAGAAAACTAAGATCATGGCATCCAGTCCCATCACTTCATGGGAAATAGATGGGGAAACAGTGAAAACAGTGTCAGACTTTATTTTTGGGGGCTCCAAAATCACTGCAGATGGTGATTGCAGCCATGAAATTAAAAGACGCTTACTCCTTGGAAGAAAAGTTATGACCAACCTAGATAGCATATTTAAAAGCAGGGACATTACTTTGCCAACTAAGGTCTGTCTAGTCAAGGTTATGGTTTTTCCTGTGGTCATGTATGGATGTAAGAGTTGGACTGTGAAGAAGGCTGAGCTTCTTCTGAAGAAGAATTGATGCTTTTGAACTGTGGTGTTGGAGAAGACTCTTGAGAGTCCCCTGGACTGCAAGGAGATCCAACCAGTCCATTCTGAAGGAGATCAGCCCTGGGATTTCTTTGGAAGGAATGATGCGAAAGCTGAAGCTCCAGTACTTTGGCCACCTCATGTGAAGAGTTGACTCATTGGAAAAGACTTTGATGCTGGGAGGGATTGGGGGCAGGAGGAGAAGGAGACAACAGAGGATGAGATGGCTGGATGGCATCACTGACTTGATGGATGTGAGTCTGAGTGAACTCCGGGAGTTGGTGATGGACAGGGAGGCCTGGCTTGCTGCGATTCATGGGGTCACAAAGAGTCAGACATGACTGAGCAACTGAACTGAACTGAACTGATGGGCAAGAATACATTAGAAGAAATGGAGTAGTCCACATAGTCAACAAAAGAATCAGCAATGCAGTACTTGGATGCAATCTCAAAAACAATAGAATGATCTCTGTTCATTTCCAAGGCAAACCATTCAAGATCACAGCAATCCAAGTCTATGCCCCAAACAGTAATACTGAAGAGGTGAAGTTGAACAGTTCTTTGAAGGCCTACAAGACCTTCTAGAACTAACACCCAAAAAAGGTGTCCTTTTCATTTTAAGAGACTGGAATGCAAAAGTAGGAAGTCAAGAGATACCTGGATAAACAGGCAAATTTGACTTTGGAGTACAAAATGAAGCAGGGCAAAGGCTAACTGAGTTTTGCCAAGAGAATACACTGGTCATAGCAAACACCCTCTTCCAACAACACAACAGAAGACTCTACAGATGGACATCACCAGATGGTCATACCAAAAGCAGATTGATTATATTCTTTCCAGCCATAAATGGAGAAGCTCTATACAGTCAGCAAAAACAAGACTGGGAGCTGACTGTGGCCCAGATCATGAAATTCTCATTGCAAAAAGAAACAACTTGACCATTCAGGTATGACCTATATCAAATCCCTTACAATTATACAGTTGAAGGGACAAATAGATTCAAGGGATTAGTTCTGATAGACACAGTGTCTGTAAAAATATGGATGGAGGTTCATGACATTGTACAGAAGGCACTGATCAAGACCATCCAAAGAGAAAGAAATGTAAAAAGGCAAAATGGTTGTCAGATGAGGCCTTACAAATAGCTGAGAAAAGAAGAGAAGTGAAAGGCAAGGGAGAAAAGGAAAGATATACCCATCTGACTGCAGAGTTCCAAAGAATAGCAAAGAGAAATAAGAAAGCCTTCCTCAGTGATAAATGCAAATAAAAAGAGAAAAACAATAGAATGAGAAAGACTAGAAGTCTCTTCAAGAAAATTACAGATACCAGGGAATCATTTCATGAAAGATGGGCACAATAAAGGACAGAAATGGTATGGAACTAACAGAAGCACAAGATATTAAGAAGATGTGGCAAAAATACACAGAAGAGTGATTTTAAAAGATCTTCATGACCCAGATAACCAAGATGGTGTGATTACTCACCTATAGCCAAACTCCTGGAATGTGAAGTCAAGTGGGCCTTAGGAAGCATCACTACAAACAAAGCTAGTGGAAGTGATGGAATTTCAGCACAGCTATTTCAAATCCTAAAAGATGAGGCTGTTAAAGTGCTGCACTCAACATGCCAGCAAATTTGGAAAACTCAGCAGTGGCCACAGTTTTCAGTCCAATCCCAGAGAAAGGCAATGCCAAAGAATATTCAAACTACCGCACAATTGCATTCATCTCACATGCTAGCAAAGTAATGCTCAAAATCCTCCAAGCCAGGCTTCAAGAGTATATGTACCATGAACTTCCAGATGTTCAAGCTGGATTTAGAAAAGTCTGAGGAACCAGAGATCAAATTGCCAACATCCGTCGGATCATCATAAATGCAAGAGAGTTCCAGAAAAAAGTTTACTTCTTCATTGGCTACACTAAAGCCTTTTACTGTGTGGATCACAACAAACTGCAGAAAATTCTTAAAGAGATGGGAATACCAGAACACCTCACCTGCCTCCTGAGAAATCTGTATGTAGGTCAAAGAGCAACAGTTAGAACAGGCCATGGAACAATGGACTGGTTCCAAATTGAGAAAGGAGTACGTCAAGGCTGTATATTGTCACCCTGCTTGTTTAACTCCTATACAGAGTACATCATGCGAAATTCCAGGCTGGATGAAGCACAAGTTGGAATCAAAATTTCAAGGAGAAATATCAATAATCTCAGATATGCAGATGACACCACCCTTATGGCAGAAAGAGAAGAAGAATTAAAAAGCCTCTTGATGAAAGTGAAAGAGGAGAGTGAAAAAGATGACTTAAAACGCAACATTCAGAAAACTAAGATCACGGCATACAGTCACATAATTCATGGTAAATAGATGGGGAAACAATGGAAACAGTGACAGACTTTATTTCCTTGGGCTCCAAAATCACTGCAGATGGTGACTGCACCCACGAAATTAAATGACGCTTGCTCTTTGGAAGAAAATCTATCATCAACCTAGATAGCATATTAAAAAGCAGAGACATTAGTTTGCCAACAAAGGTCTGTGTAGTCAAAGCTATGGTTTTTCCAGTAGTCATGTATGGATGTGAGAGTAGGACCATAAAGAAAGCTGAGAGTCAAAAAATTGATGCTTTTGAACTGTGATGTTGGAAATGATTCTGGAGAGACCCTTAGACTGCAAGGAGATCCAACCAGTCAATCCTAAAGGAAATCAGTCCGAATATTCATTGGAAGGACTGATGCTGAAGGTGAAGCTCCTATACTTTGGCCACTTGATGCGAAGACCTGACTCATTGGAAAAGACCCTGATGCTGGGAAAGATTGAAGGTAGTAGGAGAAGGGGACAACAGAGGGTGAGATGGTTGGATGGCATCACCAGCTTGATGGACATGAGTCTGAGCAAGCTCTGGGAGTTGGTGATGGACAGGGAATTCTGGCGTGCTCTAGTCCATGGATTCGCAAAGAGTCAGACACAACTGAGAGACTGAACTGAACTGAACTTGGATAGCAAATCTGTAAGTATAACCACCACCGGGTCGCTCAGTCGTGTCTGACTCTGAGACCCCATGGACTGTAGCCTATCAGCTCCTCCGTCCATGGGATTTTTCAGACAAGAGTGCTGGAGTGGATTGCCATTTCCTTCTCCTGGGGAACTTCCCAACCCAGGAATCGAACCCGGGTCTCCCACATTACAGGCAGACGCTTTACCGTCTGAGCCACCAGGGAAGCCCCTTGTAAGTATAACAGCATAAGGATATTTGAAACCTTCACCATACATATGTTGAAGGGCATTTGGTGGGCGAAGGGTGAGGGGATTCAGGATAAAACCAATGAATAGTATAGGCATATCGCACTGCTATACTTCACTTGACAAAAAAGAAGTTCTTTAATTATAATGAATGTTGTAAAGCAACAGTCCCCAACTTTTTCTGTCACCAGGGATTGCTTTCATGGAAACACTTTTTCCATGGACTGGGGGTAGGGAGATGTTTTCCTGATGATTCAAGTGCATTACATTCAGGCGTTAATGCCAGCAATGGGAAGCAACTGTGAATACAGATGAAACTTCTTTCATTTGCCCACCACTCACCTCCTGCTGTGAAGCCTAGTTCCTAACAGGCACTGGACCAGTACTGGTCCATGGAAAGGCTATGGATGGTATGGTCTGCAGAAGAGAAGTAAGCCAAGTCCAAACACAGTATGAGTCAACTGAGGTGTTAATAAATTGCTGCTTCTTCACGAGGGAGGGATCCAAAGTTATCTACTGCCCTGGGGTAACTGGCTAGTCCCTCTGGGGAAAGGTATTTTGCTGAAGGCTCAGTGTACACCTGGCTATCTCCCGAGAATTCCATCAATCGCTGTCTCTCTTAGGATCTTCACACGATCTTAACAGTACAACCAGGTTGAACACGTAAATTGGACATTATCAGAGCAGCTTGGGTGAGGGGAAGCCCATGCTACTGAGATCATTTCATTGCTGCCACTTGGTTCATGAGACCAGGAAGCAGCTCCAAATTGGTGAGGAGAGGTTGGCTGAGAATGGGTGGTCCGATCTGCTGATTGCAGAGCCCACAGACACATCCTGTCTCTCATCTTCCTCCTGAACTTGCGGCCAAGCTGTTAGCCACAACTCACTAATTCCTCTAGATTTGTATCTCTGGCCCTTTCTCCTTCCAAACAAAGCAAGGAATCAGATGCTCTCTGATTTTTTCCTTTGGGTAAGATTTTCCTTCTCCGGGGTCCTGGGCCACCTCAGAGAAAGATTGCAAGGATGCACATGTCCAGTTTTAGCTAAAACCAGCATGTTGTACAAAACCATCTATGGTCTACCCCTGAATTTTTGTCTTTTCAGTCAGTTGATCAAAGCAAATTCCCCCAAGCAACAAGAGGGCTGGATTGAGGGTAAGGGATTAGAGCAGCAGAAATAGGTGCCAAGGTAATTCCAGGCACAATGTACGTACATGTGCCTTCAGTAACTTTCCGAATCCCACCTCGCAGGTACCTCTGTGGCTTGGTAGACTGCTTCTATGGAGACCCAACTTTACGGTGTTTGGGGTCAAAAAGACAGTTAAGGTTACATGTTTGCTTTGTGCATTTGAGCCAGGTTCCGTGTCTACCTGGAACTAGTAGTAAGTTGGGAGAAGAAGCTATTTCTCAAAGAGGGAATGGACTTTTTCCCCCAAAACCCTAAGAGTCTTCTCCTGGGGGCAGCAAGGGGTTGCATACAACATCTCTTTTTTTCCACGGACATTTGGGGAATCATTGGATCTTTTCAGTCATGAAGGCTGAGGAGCAGACTTTCTTCTGCTTCAGCTTGGACAATCTGCAGATTCTTTTCTTGCTCCGCTCAAGCCTCACAGCTTCATGATAAATAGGGCAACTTAGCAGATTCAGATGTAGTTTATGTGGCTACCAGATGCCCTTTTTTTCCACGAAAAATAAAAAATGGTGTCTCAGACTTGAGATAATCAATTTCATCAGCAAAACTGTGCATGTATACGTATATGTACGTAAATGATGTTTTTGAGTCTTTCAACTTCATATTCTTTGAAATATGAAGCAATTTATATATGGTATTTAAATAGTTTCTACTGAGGCAACGACAAGTCTAAAGGCAAATTCCCACAATATGCTAAGTTCTATTTTTAAATTATACTACATCAGCAACATGTTACTGAATACTTTGACTATTTTCATTTATCATTTCTCTTATTTTTATCATGAGGCATTATTTGAAGAATGTACCATTCCATGGAACTAGCAAATGATTAATAAGACTTCAATTTGGGGGAATTAAAGAAATTAGTCAGCATGCAAACTCTTGCTGCCTCATCTGGTCTCTATCATGCATGCTTAAATTATCTGTGCATCATTTTATCTGGATTTATATCCCTCGTTACTGAAAAAAATTAAAAGGTGAAAAAATAGAAAAACTAGTCAGAAAAAGATGTGTATGTTAACAAACATCCTGAAAAAGAATTCGCCACTGATTATTGATATCACAGATTGATGATGTGTCTTTTAGGGTTGAGGAATTTGTCTTCTGTTAATGGAAAGGAAATAGGTTAGCTAGTTTGTACTCAAACCCAGAAGGGCTGAAAATATACTGATTAAAGATGACTTTGAAAGAGGGAATGAAAGACCAGAATCCTGTGCAATGAATCATTTTACATACTGATCTCTTCCCACTGAATGCACATTTTCTGCATTATTTATTAATACAGTCAAAAAGCATTTTCTGAATCTCCTGTATGTTGGCATTGCTATAACCAAAGCACATGCACAATTTTGCATTTACTTTTCAAATGAATAAGATGATCATGTTTGTTATATTTCTAATGATTAATGTCAACTTTTTCAGCATCATTTTACTAAAACACAAATGTTATGGGAATGTAGGTCTTTCAAATTTTACCTTCACAGACAACTCTTCATTACAAGGCAGTACAACATAGTTCTGAAGCAACATGGTTCAGCTCAGTTCAGTCACTCAGTTGTGTCCGACTTTCTGCGACCCCATGGGCTTGAACACACCAGGCTCTCCTGTCCATCACCAGCCCCGGAGCTTGCTTAAACTCCTGTCCATCAAGTCGGTGATGCCATCCAACCATCTCATCCTCTGTCATCTCCTTCTCCTTCTGCCCTCAATCTATCCCAGGATCAGGGTCTTTTCTAATGAGTCAGATCTTCACATCAGGTGGCCAAAGCATAGGAGCTTCAGCTTCAGCATCAGTCCTTCCAGTGAATATTCAAGACTGATCTCCTTTAGAAAGGACTGGTTGGATCTCCTTGCAGTCCAAGAGACTCTCAAGCGTCTTCTCCAACACCACAGTTCAAAAGCATCAATTCTTTGACTCTCAGCTTTCTTTATGGTCAAACTCTCACATCCATACATGACTACTGGAAAAACCTAGCTTTGACTACATGGACCTTTGTTGGCAAAGTAATATCTCTGTTTTTTTAATATGCTGTCTAGGATGGTGATAGCTTTTCTTCCAAGGAGCAAGTGTCTTTTAATGTCATGGCTGCAGTCACCATCTGCAGCCCATGAAAATAAAGTCTGTCACTGTTTCCATTGTTTCCCCATCTATTTGCCATGAAGTGATGGGACTGGATGCAATGACCTTAGTTTTCTGAGTGTTGAGTTTACTTTTTTTAATATAAATTTATTTATTTTAATTGGAGGTTAATTGCTTTACAATATGGCAACCCACTCCAGTATTCTTGCCTGGAGAATCCCATGGATGGAGAATCCTGGTAGGCTACAGTCCCTGGGGTCGACTGAGCTACTTCACACACATTGGTTTTGCCGTACATCAATGTTGAGTTTTAAGCCAGCTTTTTCACTCTCCTCTTCCACTTTCATCAAGAGGTTCCTCTTCACTTTTTGCCATAAGGGTGCTATCATCTGCATATCTCAGGTTATTGAGATTTCTCCCAGTGATCTTGATCCCAGCTTGTGCTTCATCCAGTCCAGCATTTCACATGATGTGCATAGAAGTTAAATGAGCAGGATGACAATATACAGCCTTGACGTACTCCTTTCCCAATTTGGAACCAGTCTTTTGCTCCATGTCCGGTTCTAACTGTTGCTTCTTGACTGCATACAGACTTCTCAGGATGCAGGCAAGGTGTTCTGGTATTCCCATCTCTTGAAGAATTTTTCACAGTTGTTGTGAGCCACACAATGAAAGGCTTTAATAGTGTCAATGAAGCAGAAGCAGACTTTTTTCTGGAACTCTCTTGCTTTTTTGATGATCCAGCAGATGTTGGCAATTTGATCTCTGGTTCTCTGCCTTTTATAAATCCAGCTTGAACATCTGGAAGTTCACAGTTCACATACTGTTGAAGCCTGGCTTGGAGAATTTTGAGCATTTCTTTGCTAGCGTGTGAGATGAGTGCAATTGTGCAGTAGTTTAAACATTCTTTGGCATTGCCTTTCTTTGGGATTGGGCTGAAAACTGACCTGTTCCAGTCTGTGGCCTCTGCTGAGTTTTCCAAATTTATTGGCATATTTAGTGCAGCACTTCAACAGCATCATCTTTTAGGATTTGAGATAGCTCTGCTGGAATTCCATCACCTACAGCAGCTTTATTCGTAGTGATGCTTCCTAAGGCTATATGGATCCAAGTCCATGGAGCTACATGGATCCAAGACCAAATTCTGGATTCCCACATACTATGAGACCTGGGACCCACTAACCACTTCAGCTTCCTTTTCCTCATGGGTGGAATAGTAACAATAATAGAAGCACTATTCCCATGGTTGTTTTGAGGATTAAATGACATAATAACATATAAAATGTTTAAGACAGTGCCTAGAAAGTGAAAGAGAAGAGTGAAAAAGTTGGCTTAAGGCTCAACATTCGGAAAACTAAGATCATGGCATCTGGTCCCATCACTTCATGGGAAATAGATGGGGAAACAGTGGAAACAGTGTCAGACTTTATTTTGGGGGGCTCCAAAATCACTGCAGATAGTGATTACAGCCATGAAATTAAAAGACGCTTACTCCTTGGAAGGAAAGTTATGACCAACCTAGATAGCATATTCAAAAGCAGAGACATTACTTTGCCAACAAAGGTCCGTCTAGTCAAGGCTATGGTTTTTCCAGTGGTCATGTATGGATGTGAGAGTTGGACTGTGAAGAAGGCTGAGCACTGAAGAATTGATGCTTTTGAGCTGTGGTGTTGGAGAAGACTCTTGAGAGTCCCTTGGACTGCAAGGGGATCCAACCAGTCCATTCTGAAGGAGATCAGTCCTGGGTGTTTATTGGAAGGAACGATGCTAAAGCTGAAGATCCAGTATTTTGGCCACCTTATGGGAAGAGTTGGCTCATTGGAAAGGAGTCTGATGCTGTGAGGGATTGAGGGCAGGAGGAGAAGGGACAACAGAAGATGAGATGACTGGATGGCATCACCGACTCGATGGACGTCAGTTTGAGTGAACTCTGGGAGTTTGTGATGGACAGGGAGGCCTGGTGTGCTGCGATTCATGCGGTCGCAAACAGTTGGACACGACTGAGCGACTGAACTGAACTGAACTGAGCACAAAATCAACAGTGCTCGAGTTATTTTTATGTATCTCTAGTATCAGTCACTGGATGTTCTTTTTATTCTTCATGGTTCGTGTCACGTAGTCTCTCATACATTAAGCTTTTCCTCATCTTTCCCACTGAGGATGCTCCTTTCTTCCATCCACCTTCCACACTTTGTGTTTGTATTGTTCTCACAGCACTTGACACTTTATACCTTGCTCTCAAAATGTGTACACCCTTCTCTTACCCAAATTGCCAGATTACAAACTCCTCGACAGTCTTTTTGCCTTATGCCCCTACTGGGTGCCTAACAGTCTTGCACATTAAATAGAGGTTCAATAAGTATTAATAAAGTTAGAAAAACTGTGGATGTGATGACATTCTACAGGTAGGGATACAACGGTACAGACACATGTGTTTTCAATTAAAATTATTTAACTTTCTGATTAGTTTTTAGTTAATTTTAGTTTCTTACTGAAAATAATTCCACTCTTTTGCAAATCAGTAGCATCTGCATTGGAGAAGGAAATGGCAACCCACTCCAGTATTCTTGCCTGGAGAATCCCATGAACAGAGGAGCCTGACAGGCTGCAGTCCATGGGGTCACAGAGAGTCAGACACGACTGAAGTGACTTAGCAGCAGCAACAGCATCTGTATTAGAGACTTTTTGTCTATACCAAGCTTACCTTGTCTTTGGATGGTTTCTTTTTGTTTTTAATTCTTTTGACCACTTGCCACTTTTATTCAGGATAAGTTTATTTCTCTTAGAAACATAAGTATGTCATCTGGCACAGTTACAACTATTTTGGTTCTCCAAACAAATCAATGTTTTTCCAAATCTTTTCCTAATGTTCTGGCTTACCAATGATCCCTTACTTCTTTGCTATACTTAGTTATACTATTTTTTTTGCATAAAGCATCAGTATTATTTTCTTCTTTTTGCAGATTATTCCCCTCTGTTTACAAGTATTTGCAGTATCCATAATGGTGTTAATTAAACTCACAAAATAGTTTTAATGTAACTTTTCTGTATCTATATGAGAGAACTAAAATGAAAAATGACTTTCAACTTTTTAAGTGTAACACAAATCCCAAAACCTTTGCTTCAAATTAACATGTTACCATAAGTAACATCATCATAAAATAATTTAACAGCATAAAGCAATCTGATTGGCCTCTAGCCCATTAGCTTATAAACTTATCAAAATAATTTCATTCTTATCTCTTAATTGATGACCAGGAGTAATGAGTTTCAAATGAAGCTATAATTGCATTAGTCATGGTTATCCTTGATGAATGAATAAATGTAAAAACTATTGCACTACAGAGACACACATTAATATAAATCAGTTGTGTAATTATAGTACAGTAATTCAGTGCCCTTATGTAGTCAGTATATAACATATAGGCACATCACTGGAAAAAAATCTGATTCAGATTTTTGTAAGGATCCACAAAACTCTGTGTAAGTTATTACAGAAAAGTTAATTAAAATGGGTGCCCTTTCAAAAGCTTGCAACTCATCTAATTTCCAAAGTAAAATAAAATTAGCTCAATTAGAGAAAAGCAATAACAAATGATTATTTCAGTTTCTAAAACTGCTTGACATCTCTCACAATTTATCTTGTGATTATCTTAGAATTTATAAACTTTATTAAATACACCTATTACAGTTTAGAATGAAATTATTGCACCCACAATAAGACACTGATGTTTTTCCTCTTTTCAAAACTTTTTTATTTTATATTGGAGTTTAGACGATTAACAGCGTGGTAATAGTTTCAGGTGAACAGTGAAGGGATCAGCCATACGTATACATGTAGCCACTCTTCCCAAAGTCCCCTCCCATCCAGGCTGCCATATAACATTGAGCAGATTCGTTGAATAACACACTAATCTTATGCATCTACTGGGCACTTTACAATTCTCAGTTATAAATAAAAATAAATAAAATAAATTCTCAGTTAATTATAATTCTTTATAATTCACCTGCATTATCTTACTTGAAATCAGTTTTTGCCGAATGTGTCATCCCCTCATGGTATGCAAACAATCTTCTACTACAGGGTCATTGGGGCCCTTGTATATTGTCCCAGTGCCAAGGAAACTCTTGGTCCCAATTTTCCCAACAATGTCAATGACACGGTATTCTCCTCAGCCCCCAAACCTTCCTGTGCTTTGTAATGCTGATGCTGGGACCCTGCAGGCTTCTTAGGGAGAGAGAGGCGGACCAGAAGAGAGTTGCTTCTGTTTACACCGTGCATCCCCTCTGCATCCCCTCTGTTGCCCCAGGATGCCCTCCACCCTGGCACCTGGTTCCAGCCTCTCCCCAGCCCTCCCACAACTGGCCTTGTTGCACCCTCAGAGGTACAGCCCCTCCAGGAGTGCCTCCTCCTCAGAACAGGGTCCACTCTATAGCACTCTCTCTTCAAGACATCACGTTCAGGACTTCCCTGGTGTTCCACTGGCTAAGAATCCGCCTGCCAGTGCAGAGGACGTGGGTTTGATCCCTGGTCTGGGAAGATTCCACAGGCACAGCCTGTGAGCCACAACTGTTGAGCCTGTGCTCCGGAGTCCAGGAGCCACAACTGCTGAGGGCGCATGCCCAGCGACAGAAGCCCGCAGAACCTAGAGCCCACGCTCTGCAACAAGAGAAGCCATCTCCATGAGAAGCTCACACACTGCGGCTGGAGTAGCCCTCTCTCACCGCAACTAGAGAAAGCACAAACAGCAGTGAAGAGTCAGCACAGGCAAATAAATAGATACAATCAAAATAAAAACATATCAGGTTCTTTTTCCTTCATGATCTCATTTTGATTTATCAGGTGTGGAAAATATTTACCCAATGCCAGCATTGCCTTCACCCTATTCCCTTCCCTCACTCTATGGGCAACTACTTTCACTGGCTTTGAGCTTATTGTTTTATTACTTCTTTTTAAAATATAAGAAAATTGCATGAAGTATCGTGCTTTCTTAAACAAAGGATAGTCACTCTTCATGCTGTGCTGCACCTAATTTGTAGCCAAATCAGCAACAAACATAGCTTAACCTCTTTGCTTCCAATTCTTATGTCTCCAGTTTTTCGCATCTGATGACAATGGCTGAATCTCCCAAAGTTAAATAGTAGTAGAGATTGCAGCGTCTTTTTTGGTCTTGACTTGAGTAAGAATCCCTCCAATTATGCCCTTCTTTAGTTAAGATGAAGACTGTATTCATTATCATATTAGAATAGCTGTCAATTTCTAACTGGGCTTCCTCAGCAGTGAAGAATCCACCTACAATAGAGAAGATGCGGGAGATTCAGTTCGATCCCTGGGTCGGGAAGATCCCCTGGAGGAGTAAATGGCAACCCACTCCAGTACTCTTGCCTGGAAAATGCCATGGACTGAGAAACCTGGCAGGCTACAGTCCGTAGGGTCACAAAGAGTCGGACAAGACTGAAGCAACTGAGCATGCGTCTACACAATTTCTAATTACTTTTGGACCTGAATGAGCATTGAAGTTTTCAAATGTCATTTAAGGACCTCTGTAGATGGTTTTGATTCTCAGTTCTAACAATGTGGTGAATTCTGTCTATGGATTTGCAAATAGGGAGGCAATCAGTAGGGCTGTCCCAGTATGATCACTATTCATCTTGTGTGGTCTAAATATCTGATCAGGCAAGAGTAGGATAAAAAACTGGAAACTTAGTCATGGGTCTTATTTTTTTAATTGCACCATTTTTATTTGTGTAAAGAATTTGGTCTTGATTCTAAAAGCAATGAGATACCATTCATGAAGCTTTTTATTTATTGAGTCCCGAATTTTAGAACCATCTGTGAGCAGATAAAGCCCAGTTCTAAGCAACAGAATTATTGCAATGAACCAGGTAAGAAATGATTAGGCCTGAAATAAATATGGGAGAATTCAGAAATATTGAGGAAATATTGTCATGACTAATTGAGTGGAGAAGATCAACAGGAAAGAGGGGTCTAAGATAACTTCCAGGTTCTGGCACAAGTGTTAATTTCCAAATATAGACTTTTTTTTTCTAGAGGTTGGGAGAATTGTTAGGGACATAAATAAATACAAATTTTGAAATGATCAACATAGAGATGGTAATTGAATCTATAGAGCAGATGAAATTTCTAAGAGTGGACACAGGAAAAAAAAGAAGAAAGAAAGGGCTCAAGGCATCTTACTCACACCAGAGAGTTGTGGGGAAGATTAAATGATATGTTACCAAGTCCAAGCTCTCTCTGCTCGCTGCACAATATGCCAATAAATCTGAGAGATGAGGTGCTGAGGCAAAGAATACGACTTTATTCGGAAAGCTGAGAAGATGGGAGACTAGCCTCTCAAAATAACCATCTTCCTGGGGCATGGATGCCACACCCTTTTATGGCTCAGAGATGGGGGGAGGTGAGGAAAACAAAGTAAAAAGACCATTTAATTCTTGCAAATATCCCCCAGAATGGCAAGCCACTTCCTTACAGTCATTTCATTTCATGAAATGAAATATCTCCTGTTATATCAACAAACCAAGATATCACAGCTATCTGACTATGTATGCCTATAATAACAAGCCCATGGGGTTACATCAAGTCAGACACAACTGAGTGATTGAACAACAATAATAACAAAAGTGGCAAGGTGTGGGTTAAAGTCACAGAAGCAGATCCAGTATGAAGTCAAAATTAAACAATACAATGTGTATAAAAATATTCTCTGTGTTACTTATTGTTTCCTTCCTAACATGATTTACATGGGATTTTTTTCTTTAAATTTTTTTTAATGTGGACCATTTTTAAAGTCTTTATTGAAATTATTATAACATCTGTTACAATATTAAATTTTTACAATATTGGTTTTTTGATTACATGGCATGTGGGATCTTAGTTCCCCAACCAGGAATTGAACCTGGGTCCCCTGCATTGAGATTGTGGGGTACAACCACTGGGTTACCAGGGAAGTCCTGGTTTACATGGTTTAAATCAACATGACTTACAGAACACATAGTTTATGACTCACGTTCACAGTACATGTCAATATCAAATAAAGACTGTATAAAATTTCTGATCCTACCTCAGTCTCTTCTGGGAAAAATGCTGAAAAATTCTATAGCTGCCCATTTGATACTTCCTGAGTTTCTTTCTACCTGCAAATGAAAATATTTGTTTTTTTTTTTTTTTACAAGTGCTTTTAAACCACTTTTGGGAAAAAAAGTCACTTGCATTTGGTAAATAATGTGATAATTTTCAAGGCATACAGATACAACTTGGATTTTATTTACCAAATTTTATTCTACTATCCGTAACTATTTTAATAAGTATATAGCCTCTCCATTCAGTTTCTTTACCAAAGATGAAAATCTAAAATGCCTTTTATGTATAGAACCAATTTGTAACTTTAGAAACATCACCACAATCCTCATGTTCAACCGCTATAAACCTGAAAAATGTGTAGTATATTGGATCCCAAACAGAGCTGCTAGAGAAATAAACAAATCAGATGCTTGGAAAGTTTAATACAAGGGCTACAACATAACAATAGGTGGTGCTGCTGGATACTGGATGCTAAATGTGTACATTGGACTCAACACATGTCATGGAAATTCCTCCTGAACAAAATGACTATGTCTATTAAATTATAAGTTGGTTTGGAAACAGAATGAAAATCTGATCAGGAGAAGCATTTGAGAGAGACAAAAGCTCCTAGCAGCTTCATGTACTGAAGAGAAAGAGAATTCCACCAGTAGGAGCTAGTTTTTGTAGCAGATTTTCATTGAAAGTCATGGAATTCGAAGTTAATTTCACAAGTTCAGAGGCAGCCCAAGCCTTCTGTGCTTGTATCTGTCAAAATCAAGTTGTAATCACGAGGTTCTGAATTTAGATAGGTGAAAAAATACTCAAAAATGCTCTTTTTTATATTAATAAAATTAATTTTTTATTGAAGTATAGTTGATTAACAATGTTGTGTTAGTTTCAGGTGTGCAGCTCAGATCCTGTTCTCACAGAGATTATTACAAGATTTTGAGTAGAGTTCCCTGTGCTATAAAGTAGGTCCTGGTTGGTTACCTATTTTATATACAGTAGTGTGGATATGTTATCCCCAAATTCCTAATTTATCCCTTCCCCGTCATAAAAGTCATAAAAGCTCATTATGAGTTCGCTCTTTCTTATACTTATAATGTATACAGATTGTGTACGCATGCTCAAGAATTCAGTCGTGTCAGATTCTTTGCAACCCCATGGACGGTAGCCCTTCAGGCTCCTCTGTCCATGGAATTTTTCAGGAAAGAATATTGGAGCAGGCTGTCATGCCCTTCTGCAGGAGATCTCGATGCAGAGATCAAATCCATGTCTCCAGCATCTCCTGCATTGGCAGGTGGATTCTTTACTGCTGAGCCATCAGTTGCCTGTAAAGCAACTATACCCTGATAAATTAAAAAAAGAAAGAAAGGTCTACTGTAATAGTATTTAGGCAGCAGTATTTTTGATTTGGGCTTCCCATGTGGCTCAATGGTAGCGAATTTGCCTGCCAAGCAGGAGACATGGATTTGATCCCTGGGTCAGGGAAGATCCCCTGGACAGAGGATCCTGGCAGGCCACAGCCCATGGGGTTGCAAAGAGTCAGACATGACTTAGGGACTAAAACAACAGCAACGATTTTTGATTCAGTATACAGAAAGTCAATTCACTTCATTTATAGCAGAAACTAACACAACTTTGTAAAGCAATTATACTCCTAAAAATTAAAATGACAAAATAAAATAAAATGATTGTGGCAGGAATGTAACTTCCACCCCTTTCTTTGTGATGGAGTCCCAGTTGTGGGGTAGGGGTCCCACTACACAGTCCCTGACACACAGTCTGCTTCCTTTGCTCAGCAGTCCCTCTCCAGGATGACAGATGCAAATAATTGTTTAATTCTCTAGCTTCAGTCTGGTTCCCAGTCCTGATCATAGTGCCTACCACATAGCATGTACTCACTATTAACTGAGAGCATGAACCCCCAGTACTCATGTATGGCTATTCTCCAAAGAACCTACACATTAACTCCTGATTCCAACTACTCGTTGTTGTGTGTTGTTTTTTTTTTTTTCTTTGAGAGCTGGTTGGTTTAATATAAAAGCAATTCATATTCCTATGTTTTGTCCAAAATTGAATTAAATCTTCTCCTAGTGGATTGTTAGAGACAGCAAATTCTGAACCCATGATGGGTGTTTTTGTATGCTTCGTGGAAAAGAAAGAAACTGAAAAGAAGAAATCCAGAAACTGCCAGCTTTGGGAACTACACACGTAATGGGAATTATCTGTCTAGCTTATGATTTGATTATACCAATCTTGCTTATAGCCCAGAGGTACTCCCTCGTAGATTAATTACTTTAAGGTAGTACGTAGTTAACCAATAAATTCTATTCCATGTTTTGAAGGCTTACTTCAAATATTGTAGCACCTCGTGTTTGGAATCAGGTAAAGATACATTTGGTTTTCCCTATTCACCCAAAATATAATATTTGGACACTTTTCTCTGCATTTCATGAGACAGCATATGCGGCATAGATGTATTTTATGGCTTCGAGATAGGTTATGAAGTCCCTGGTGAAGGCAATCTCTCTCTCTATGGGTCTCTTTTTTAGCAAATCCGTTTATGTGAAATAATTGGGGTAGATTAGCCAAAAATGCTTTCATCTTTGTTTCTTGCCTACATGGCATTTTAAAATAATTAAACCCCAGATTGTTTCTGTTTTTCACCTAAGTTTACTGGCACCCAGCAAAGAAGCCTCCACTTTGATTTTAATCATGGCCAGACGATGGAAAGCCTCTGTCTCAGAAGCAGCGAGAGCAGCGAGTGGAAACCCTGCTGGGTAATTTCAAAGCAATGCACTTCCTGCTGGTAGCCCTACAGTATGATTCCTGTTCTGCCAGGGGCACCAATAGAAGGCAACTGCCAATTTGCACCTCACACATAAATTCACATTATGCCAATAGGCTTCGAAGAAAACCACAAGCTTCCCAGCTCAGCCGTCAGAGGTCTGTTAACAGACCTTTAACTATGATCTATTGTGCGGCAGGGCCTGAAAGACGCACACGGGGTCCGCTTTATAGAGACTGCACTTGCCCTACACCGTTTTTCTTGAGATAATTATAAGTGTTTATTTTGGCTTTTAACAACTTTAATCACATTATTTAGCATGTTGCTGTTTTGCCTTTAAGTTAAATAAATGCAGAGTTCTTCTGAGAATGCTCCACAAGTTCACAGGTAGGGTGCTTTCACCAAGGACAAAGTCAAGGTATGAGATGGTGGTTAATTTCGCCAAAGTTTCAGGTATTCAAGGAGGCTTCCCTCCACAAACATGTAGACAATTTATACCAAGAGACAGAGAATTGCTGAAAGAATAAGGTGTGATTGTTCTAATTAAAATAGCACAGCTCTCACTTTGCTTTGAGGTTCTGTTTTAAAAACTAAAATGGTTTTACAAGGAATCCTACAAAATGGTTTGCACCACCTTTGACAGCAAATTTTGCCACAATTACCATATGGAATATAATGGCACTTCTCTGAGTTATCTAGAACTCAGTTTAAAAATAACCTTAGCTGATCACAAAAGGTTCTGTAGTCACTGTTGAATCTGAGCAACTGTTGAAACAGCATATTGTGCCAAACTGCACTTGATCGCCTAGTAACAGCAGAACTATAATACACGTCAATGAATTCCGAAAATATCTTCCTCCAATGGAAACAGGTTTTAGCAGACCAAAAATGATGATTCACCTTATTCCTAAATCCCCTCATTCAGTGGACATGTGACTAAATTGGAGTATCGGTCTAGATTATTCAGTAAATATAAATTTAGTGCATAATAAAACTTATATGCCATTTTTCTGTCTTTACGTGATGCTGTGTGTGCATGCTTAGTCATTCAATTGTGTCTGACTCTTTGTGACCTGACGGACTGTAACCCAGCAGGTTCTTCTGTTCGTGGGATTTTTTTCCAGCCAAGAATACTGGAGTGGGTTGCCATTTCTTCTTCCAGGGGATCTTCCTGACACAGGGATCAAACCCGCATCTCCTGTGTCTCCTGCACTGCAGGAGGATTCTTCACTACTAAGCCATCAGGCTTCCTCTGATGCTGTACATCCCATTATTAATTACACTAAAGTTTCAGGGTCAGATCTTTTCTTCTATATTACATATTTCCAGCCTTTAAATTAGACACTTTAAAGTTTTTTTCTTAAAAAAAAACTAATGACAGGGACTTCCCCAGCAGTCTAGTGGTTAAGACTTCCCCTTCCAGTGCAGAAGAAAACTTCTCCTTCCTGCAGGTTTAATCCCTGGCTGGGGAGCTAAGTTCCCACTGCTTCATAGCCAAAAAACTAAAACATTAAAGAGGAAAAGAAAAAGGAAGCAATATTGTAACAAATTCAATAAAGACTTTAAAAAATTGTCCATATAAAAAAATCTTTGTAAAAAGTAAAACTAAAAATTAATGATGAACACTCTCTATTTTGCTTGGAATTGTTTTTTTCTTCCCAAAGCTCTCATACAGACATGCAAAATTGTTTAACATGCTAACAACTGAAATAGGGTGGCCAATGAAGGATATGGTTTCAAAATGATCAGTTTCATCAAACAGTCATTATTTCTTTAAATCCTCACGTTTCTTTCTCGTGAAAACCTGCAGGACAACTTGTGGTAAGACCATCAGATTCATGCTCTGTTTCACAAATCCAGGAGCAAATTATTCATAAATAAAAGTTCTCTGGGCATAATCTCTATCTCAAAGTTAGTAAATTCATGTCCAACAGATAATTCCCTGATTGATAAAATGAATATGGGAAACAAATATGGAAAAATTGAGTTTCTAGTGTAAATCAGTACTTTAAATGTCCTTAGGAACTAATAGAAATTCCAGAGTTTTATGTATACAAATACTGTTTAAACATACGTAGACAATGATTAAAAAGGGGGTTAATATTTTTAATGGTTGAAAGTTCCAAATCTAAACAAGCAATAGTCAGAACAAGCAAAAGTCAAAGTGCCTGTGTATTTCAGTTTGGCTTTGCCACTAGAGATTAGCTTTGACCAGGACCCCTTAATCATTTGAGTAAAAGTTCCAATTTTTCTTTGCTCCAGCAAACCCTCTCCTAACAGGCATCTCATACATCTCATAATTAAGAGACCTGGATTCTGGTCTTGCTTCTGCAATGACAAAGTGATAAAATCTTTAATCTGCTTTCGATTCAGTAGTAAGAATTTCTTATTTTTTCTGAGTTTATTGCTCTTTCAGTTTGATTATGCTAATTGAATTTTTTTTGATGAAACATTAATTTCCTCACTTCATCCTACCTGTGCTCAGTTGCTCAGTTTTGTTCAACTCTTTGCAACCCCCTGGACTGTAGCCTGCTGGCTCCTCTGTCCATGGGATTTCCCAGGCAAGAATACTGGAGTGGGTTGCCATTTCCTTCTCCAAGGGATCTTCCTGAACCAGGGATCTAACCCGAATCTCCTGCATTGGCAGGCAGATTCTTTATAACTGGTACCACCTAGGAAGCCAGATTTCATCCTGCCTAGCAAGGATGTATCACAGAGAAAACTATAGAGTGGAAAAACATAAAAGCAAGCGCAACAAAGTAGTTCATAGAAAACTGAAAAGCTTCCACACTAATTGGTTTTTGCTGTGATTCACATCAAATTGTGAGTTTTTTCTTAATAGTTCTGATCTGAGAGGATTAGACCAGCTTCTAATTCCTCTACAATGCTGGATACCAGAATATACTAGACCAACGTCTTCAAAGTTATTTTGAGCCTAGACTTCTATTTCAGACTTAATTATTATTCACATCTGTGGCAACTTTGAATTTTATATGGCAATAATTTTATAAACAACTCAGCCCATAATGATGACATTTCTTTCCCAAGATAATCTAAAATTTCAAAACAGTTATCATTAAAAACTCAAAACAGAATTCCCTGGTGGTCCAATAGTTAGAACCCCTCATTTTCACTGCTGAGGGTACAGGTTCAATCCCTGATTGAGGAACTAAGGTTGTGCAAGGTAGGCAATACAACCACATTGAAAATAAATAAGCCAATACCCAACAGAAGTTTTAGTGGGAGCTGGCAAAGGTTTTTTAATTATAAAATTTACCCATTAGAGTAAATGCACGAGACAACTATAAAATACAATTGAAGGACAACTTGCTATACCAACTGTCAACTCATTCTATTCCCACAGTGTTCACGGTATAGCGTTTACAACATTGGCCAAGGAGAGCAATACTTAGCTGTTTACTAGCTCAGTAACCTTGGACAAGTCATTAACCTCTTTGGATCTCAGTTTCCAAATATACAAAATGGTGATAATAGTGTTGATTATAGGGTTGTTGTGAAGATTAGAAGAATGGTGCCAGGCACTTAATAAGAATTCAATAAATATCAGAGGTTATTGTTATTAAGGACTGTCACTATGGAGTTAAAACAGTATGAAGAATACATTAAAAAGAAAAAAAAAACGCAATGGAACAAAAGAGAAACTCCTCAAAGAAAGGGATGATTCTATGGGGATTTAGTCAATGAAAATGTTGTCATTAAAATCTGTGCATAAAAGGTTCATTATTAAGCAAAGCGAAAAGATAGCAACTTTTGTAACAAAATATTTGCAACATATTTAGCAGAAACAGAACTAAATTTCATAATACATGAAAACTTCAAACTATCATAAGAAAATGGGCAAAAATTATAAACAGGAAAATACTAAACACTAGTAAACATGCATAATCATATTCATCATAATTAATAAAGGAAATGGAATTAAAATGTTAAGATATGCTTTACCCATATTATTGAAATCTCAACTTATTCAACCTTATTGAAAGATTTATAATAATGAGGGTTCATACGGTTTAGGAAATAAAAAATCAGTATGTTATTAGTAAAGCACACCATGGAAACAGCTACAGAAATTGTAACGCACGAGTTACGTGACTCAACAATTTTATTTATAGGAATCTCCCTTATAGAAATAGACAGATAGATGTACCAAATATTTATTCTTTGTAGTAGTATAAAAAAATAAAAACAACTTAAACATCCAGCAACAGGGAAATGCTGAAATAAATTATGAAATAGTCATTCAAGGAATGTTAAAAAGCATTACATAAACAAAATATGATATAAGAAAATGTCTGTCAGTTATTATCAAGTATTTGTAGATTTTTAAAAACTGCATTTCTAAGCATGTATCAATGCCTAGAAAAAAGTCTGGAGATACACACAGGAATAATAGTTATTTCCAGAGGGGGAAAGGGACTGGAATATTAGGACACTTTTAAGGAGGCCTATTTTTACTTATCTAAATCACTTGTAGTTTTCAAAGTAATCAGGCATTTCTCTTATATTTAAAAAATTAAAAGACAAGATACTAATAACTGGGGCTTCCCTGGTGACTCAGACAGTAAAGAATCCGCCTGCAATGCAGGAGACTTGGGTTCAATCCCTGAACTGGGGAGATCCCCTGTAGAAAGAAAGGGCAAACCACTTCAGCATTCTCGCCTGGGAAATCCCATGGACTCCAGTATTCTTGCCTGGGATCCCATGGCGGGCTACAGGACCTCAAAGAGTCAGACACGACTAAGTAATACTGAGCACACAGAATATAAGAGAAGCTTTACTTTCCCTTGATTTCATGTTCACATGTAGAAGGACATCCATTCAAGCAACACTTCTGGCCACACTACCATTACACTAATTATTTTCCAAGGGAGAAACAACAGATGAGTGTGGAACAAAAAGTAGGCAGGTATGGATCAGCTCTCCACCTCTTCCTCTTTGAGGTCTGACCATATGCTTTTGTTCTGGTTTACTGTTGGTCATGCCATCAATTTAGTGGTCAATAGGAAGGTGGTCAGTGGTTGTCCAGAACTCCCTTGATTGAAAAAGTATAGTGTCTAATGCTTAGGTTCTACTGGGAAAACCACCATTACCATATACCTAAGCCATGGAACCTAGGCTTTGTCAGCAACAAAAACATCACTTTGATCTTCACATGCTTGAATCTCAGCTCTGTCTTTCAGTTCATCTCTCAAATGGTTCCAACCCTTAGAAGATTTGAGTGGTTTCATTTATTATTAGTACCTAACTTCAGATGCTTCCAGAGTGACATTGCAAACTTTATACCAGGATTTCGTCCATTGATTTATCAGCAACACTAGGCTTCCCTGGTGGCTCAGTGGTAAAGAATCCGCTTGCTAACGCAGGAGACACAGGTTCCATCCCTGGTCCACAAAGATCCCACATGCCACAGGAAAACTAACCCCACACACCACAACTATTGACTCTGTGCTCTAGAACTGGGGAAGTGTAACTAATGAAGCCCATGAGCCACAACTACTGAAGCTCTTGTTCCCTAAGAGCCCACGCTCTGCAACAAGAGAGGCCACTACAATGAAAAGCCCCTGTACCGCAGCTAAAGAGTAGTTGCTGCTCACTGCAACTAGAGAAAAAGCCCGTGCAGCCACCAAGATCCAGCACACCCAAAAATAAGTAAATAAACTTTTTTTTAAAAATAGCAACACCGAGTGAGGCTCTAGAGATACAAATGGCTCTAAAATATGAAATCTATACATCAGGAGCCCATAGTGGTTTGTGGGAGACAGACATTAACAAATATAGATAGCTTTCTTTCAGGCAGTAGGCAAGTCAGGAATAGGTACATGGAGGACGTGACAAAAGGTCAGTTTTGAAAGATAAAAAGAAATTCATGGGGTTAGTGATGGGGGGAGGTGAGGATACGGCAGAGGGAACAACATAAGAAGGAGGAAAGTTTGGGAGAGCGTGGTGCATTCAGGGAACTCTATGAAGTTTGGAATAAGTGAAGTACAGGGTACAGAATGGAATGATGAGGACCAAAGCTGAAAAAAGATCATCAAAACTGCATCATGCAACACGACGTTTGTCTTGAATATGATGGTGAAATCTTTCAGGAATTTTTAACTCTGAAGTAAAAACGATAAACTTTGCATTTTAGATCACGCTGATGGCACGTAAAGGATGTTTCTTCATTCTTCTAGAGTTATTCTTATAACTCATTTCGATATAAATTCCTACCAAGATGTGAGAAGTCAGGGAATATTGAAAATTAGCTACTGCCTCCTGAAGAATCTGGGCTGCAACTAGGTACAAGATTGGTAACACACTGTTCTGCCAGCCTCTCAAAACTAATATTAACCAAGATTTATTTTTTTTCTACTTTTTATTCTGTTAATTTTTACAAGTGCCCCAAAAGACTGGGTGAAATTATTTCTTTTTCCATTTTATACAAGAAAATAGTCATAAAAGACTTAAAGAGTTTGAACCAAATACAAGTCAAGAACCAAGCCTAAGTTCGGAAAGCTCTTAAATTTGAATAAGATTATTATTGGGTTTGCCAAAGATGTTTGCTTCAGTTTTTTTGTACGATGGTATGGCAGAAATCAACACAACATTGCAAGGCAATTATCCTCAATTAAAAAATAAGTTTTAAAAAGACTGTACCACAAACCTCAAATGAACTTTTTGGCCAACCTAATACAATGACAGGTGATTTTTCTTCCATATCAGAAAATTTTCCCATTACAATACTTTTTCCTGTAGTCATATAATAAAGTGATTATGTTTTGAAATATAAAATCTAATGATGTTTTGAAATAGACATTCAGTCCCAAGTCTGAATTCAAAATCAGATGAAATTAGTGTAAAACAGATTTTTTCAGAGAAATGTAGTGCATATTTTAATTCCTTTCTAAAATCTCCATATGCTTCTCTCCTTGGATGTAAATAGTTCCTTTCGGAACTCTAAGGGATTCATACTGGCTTGTAAATGCCCTGAAAGACTGGATACCAGGCTAAATAAAACAGTACAAACGTTTTAGTAAACTTCCTGGGTCATGTCATGACTTCTACGTATTGAAAGAGGCGCACGGTGCCAAACTGTTTGAAAGTCTAGAGATTCATGGTGAACAGCTTTGAAAGAATGGTAGTCTCATTATGTAACCCTTGGCAACCTTTGAACCCTTGAGCATTAATCGTGTGCGTGTAAAGGCTTTGCGTGTGTGCTCAGTCATGTCAGACTCTTTGCGCCTCCATGGACTGTAGCCTGCCAGGCTCCTCTGTGCATGGGATTTCCCAGGCAAGAGTACTGGGGTGGGCTGCCATTTCCTTCTCCAGGGGATCTTTCCGACCCAGGGATCAAACCCATGTCTCTTGCGTCTCCTGCGTGGCAGGCAGATTCTTTACCACTAGCACCACCTAGGAAATGCTCTACCAAAAGGAAAAAATGCTGGAACTCATTTCTGATCTTTTCCCTCTGATCTTTCATTGGCACAACTTCACTGGTTGCAGTGGGCTGTCATGCTTCATACTTGGAACTCAGTGGTAGCATTATATATACATTTTAGTGATTAAAAAATATCATCTTCTAATTCCATTTTCCTATAGTGTAGGGGAGAGCAAGGATTCCTTTTCCTCTCTTGTAAAACTTACCAAGGATGTGTCCAAGTCTCCTTCCAGATGTCAGACCTGTTAGCGTGTTGTGATGGTTCTGCAACCATTATCATATCTATAATATCTTATTAATTTGAATTGTAGCATAATTTTGGGCTTCCCTGGTTGCTCAATGGTAAAGAATCCACCTGCTAATACAGGAGACGCAGGTTCTATCCCTGGGTCAGGAAGATTTCCTGAAGGAGGAAATGGCAACCCACCCCAGTTTCCTTGCCTGGGGAATCCCATGGACATAGGAGCCTGGCGGGCTCCAGTCCATGGGGTCTGTAGTCCAAAAGAGCTGGACACGACTTTGCGACTAAACAACAGCAATAATTTTGACTTCCGACCACAAGCTTCGGTTCAGAAGTTCAACCGATATTTTTATGATATATATAATAAATATCTAACTGTTTAAGTAGTAATCTTACCGAAAATAGCTGACAAAATGAAGTATAAACTGTTATGGATTTCTTCCGAGTAAATACGCCACATAGTATTCACGTCACTATACATGTGCACCTCTCATGTCTATGCATAACTGTGGAGTATTTAATTTCCCTAGACAGAGGTTAAGCAGTTACCTTTCAGTAAAATGTGAGCAAGATTTACACTGCACCCTGACAGTTTTTCTTTCCCTTTTATCCACTTCTGATGCCAAGGAACTATAAAGGGACATGGTCTTAACCATACACCATCTGTGCTCCCTGCGTGTGGGGAGTGATGACTGGATGGCAAAAGCTTTGATTCTACAAACATCAGAGTTGGAAGAAGCATCCAGGGAGGTGACAATCTGTGAGATAAAACGAAGAATGATATGAGCTGCTTCCCCCCTAAATTCCTAATAACCCTTTATGGGATTCTAATGTGTTCGGTTAACTTGAGTTTTCCTTTGTGTTGTATTTCCATCTTGAAGCCACTCCACACTTACTGAGTTTGGCTGGATCACCGGTCCTGAAATACCATCATAAAGTCAGTTGTGGAAGGCATGCCAGCTCAAAGTCTAGACCTAGAAGTTTCAGATAAGGGTAATACAAGCCCTCATTCAAACGTTTACAAGATTGTAAGTTGCTTGAAATTAACACCATATTTCTGCTATAAAATGATACATAAAAAGTGTTAAATACCTCCTACAAGTGCCTTGGACTTCACTTCAAAAAGATGGCAACTAATAATTTGAATATCATTAAATGACTAAAGGGAACATATCTTTTGATTAATGTTACTGTCATTTTCTTGGCAATCATCTTCTCAATTATCATCAAAGGACTACCTGGGATGGCAAATTCAAAACTCGTTACAAGCAGTTTTTTTGCTAAATTAATTGTTGAATTCATATAGGACCATATGGCCGCCAGCCATGTTCTATTGAAGTGGTTTGCCTGTAAAATGGAGAAAACATATTTCTATTCCCAGGAGGAAAAGGGGGGAAAAAAATAAACTCTAAGTCACAAAACAAAACAAAACTTTAAAAGCCTAGAGAAGTCTAGCTATCCTGGGCATGCGGGCTTGACCAACTTAGAAAAAGTATCCCAATATGAGTCCTCATCGGTTGGGAAACAGACTGAATCTTCAGTCCTGTTGTACGTTCCTTCCTCTCCTCACTTCTTGCAGATGGTAGCAATCATAATGATAGTATTTCTTGCCATTGCATAGCAACAAATGCAACGCATCAGTGAAGCTTCTTTCTAAAATAAGTAAAAGATCAATAGAAACCTAAGTGTAATTAGAATACTTATTTGAGGAAAAATGATAACCCAGAGCCAGACATGAAGTTCTCTGATATTTTAAAGGGAAAGCATTCAAAGCAGAGCAGCCAGAGTTGCCTCAGGCATTCTTCAACCATGTCCACAGGGCTCCGGAGAGAGACGCCAGGACAAGGTCCTCTTCTGATGGAGGCCAGGGAGTGTGACCATCTCAGAGAGAAGCAAGCACTACAGACACATGCAGATGCCAAGAACATCCACACGTCCACTTGTAACTTCACCTCTCAACTTCATTCACTGTGTGTTACTCATCTACGGGGTGTCAATTGCACTGTCTCCGATGTAAACTACATAAATAAAAGTTCAAGGACTAAATGAATGGGTGAATAAGACTTAGAAAATGAACTCATGGTTGCCAAGGGGAAGGAATAAATA
This sequence comes from Ovis aries, assembly GCF_016772045.2. Taxonomy (NCBI): domain Eukaryota; kingdom Metazoa; phylum Chordata; class Mammalia; order Artiodactyla; family Bovidae; genus Ovis; species Ovis aries. Next base: position 107,067,354 of record NC_056055.1, read on the forward strand.
GGGAGTTTGAAATCGACAGGTACACACTGCTCTATTACAACAGCCGAGACACAGAAGCAACCTCAATGCCCATGGACAGAGGAGTGGATAAAGCAGGTGCGGTACATATATACAATGGAATATAATTGGCCATTGAAAAGAATTAAATAAATGCCGTTTGCAGCAACATGTCATACTGAACGAAATCAGAGAAGGGGGAATATCAGATGACGTCCCTTGTATGTGGACCCTAAAAATAAATGATGCAAATTAACTTATTTATGACACAGAAACAGACTCACAGACTTAGAGAACGAACTTATGGTTGCTGGGGGAAAGGGATAGTTTGGGAGTTTGGGATGGACATGTACACACGGTTATATTTAAGATGGATAAACAACAAGGACCCTACTGTGTGGCATATGGAACTCTGCTCAGTGCAATGTGGCCGCCAGGACGGCAGTTTGGGAGAGAATGGATACAGGTATATGTATGGCTGAGTCCCTTTACTGTCCACCTGAAACTATCATAATCGTGTTAATTAGCTATACTCCAATATAAAATAAAAAGGTTTTTTAAAAAATTAATGAGTGAATAACATCAGTGACCTGATCATCGAGCAAAATGAGCGAAGAACTACCAAAAAAAAGAAAAAAAAAAGCCCACATTGGACTAAAATGCTCAATCTATTAAAAAATAAAACTTTTATCTGTTGGTAATAGTCTCTTACTAGAATACTACCATGTTTATGGGAAATTAAATACCTGTAAAACATCCCCATGCCTGGATCCAGCTCTCTTTTCCCCTATGGCTGATACCTCTTTTCCTCCTTAGATCTCCAGGGTTATGGAAGAACAGAGCACTTCTAAATGCGTTATATTTGTGGTTAGGGCTGGCACAATAATACAGCTCCACACTGATTTTACTGGTGATTTCCTTTCTATAGTATTATAAAGAAAACTAAAATTAGGAGCACATGACTATTGGTTATTTTAAATGACCCCAAATTTTTTTGCCACTTTAATAAGCATAACTTGGCAAACAAATCTAGCCAACCAAGACTAGTTAAATGAGCCAAGTGTTTATAACATGGTTTAATGACTAATTGTGCATAACTTTATTTTAATGATTTTGTTTTTCCACTGAGTACGGTGAACAAGAGCCATGCCAGAAGGGCACACTGACCCCTTCTAATCTCTAACAGATCTCTTATTAGCCTAATAAGGACCTGGCGCTGGACATTTGGTGATGTGTGGTATAATTTTAGTACTGACCATTTGAATGTTCATAACAAAGAGGATGGAGAGAGTGGGAAATTACAATTTAATAATACAAAAAAAATCAAAGGTGGGGAAAATGTCTACATAGTCAAAAGCCCACTAACTTCACATTTAGTTGGGATGCTGAAGTCTTTGCATCACTGACTCTTAAGCAAAGATGCATAACTCTATACTAAGAACTCCTCTCTGTGAAAGGAAAATATAATAAAATATACCAAAAATTGAGAGAAAACTCAACTCACATTTAATTTGTCTTCATAATCTACCTAACATAGCACCAACATTTATTAACAAAAATGTTGTATTTTTCTTGTTAATAAAATAGAGAAAAATCTGTAGGAGCAGAGGTATATGACAATAGGTGATCACAGATACAGGATATTAATTATACAAGTATTTATTCAATGTCTACCAGTCTCACTTTATATCACATTGTTTTTGTCATGTATTTTCCCAGATGATTACGAATTCCAGAATCCTTCTTGCTTGACCCTACATTGTCACAAAGAAAGCACCACAATGGAATCTACAAGGACAAACATATCACAGACTAGCAGGGAACACATACAAGTAAGAAACTGCAGTTCAGGTGATAAAATGGAATGAGATTATCAGCAGGGACATTGGTCCATTGAAGGTAAAGACAGGAAGACAGCAAAAGGAAGATCTGGGAAGTCCTGACAGAGAAATAACCCTGAGACTAGGTTTAAAGGATGAATAAGAACTATCTGAAAGGCTCTTTCAGGTATTCTCTTCATTTTCAAATATCTATTACAAGTCTTAGGGCTTCCCAGATAGCACTAGTGGTAAAAACAAACAAACACACAAACAAAACGCCTGCCAGTGGCGGAGACATAAGAAACAAGGGCTTGATCCCTGGCTTGGGAAGATCCCCTGGAGGAGGAAATGGCAACCCACTCCAGTATTCTTGCCTGGGAAATCCCATGACCGAGGATCCTGACAGGCTACAGTCCAGGGGGTCGCAAAAGACTGGGGCACGGCTGAGCACTCAGGCATGCACCAATTCCATGCATACTTTCTTTAAAAGCTAAATTATTATATAAAATTCATTCTTTAGTCTAGATAGCACTGTAATGTCAACAAGTGCAGTAACTACAGTTGAGAGGCCTCCATATCAGCTAGGATAGCCTTTGGGCTCCTCAGTTCAGTTCAGTCGCTCAGTCGTGTCTCAATCTTTGCAACTCCACAGACTGCAGCACACCAGGCTTCCCTGTCCATCACTAACTCCTACAGCTTAATCAAACTCATGTCCATCGAGTAGGTGATGCCATCCAACCATCTCATCCCCTGTCATCCTCTTCTCCTGCCGCCTTCAATCTTTCCCAGCATCAGGGTCTTCTCCAATAAGTCAGCTCTTCGCATCAGGTGGCCAAATTATTAGAGCTTCAGCTTCAGCATCAGTCCTTCCAATGAATATTCAGGACTGATTTCCTTTAGGATTAACTGACTGGATCTCCTTGCAGTCCAAGGAACTCTCAAGAGTCTTCTCCAACACCACAGTTCAAGAGCATCAAATCTTCGGTGATCAGCTTTCTTTATAGTCCAACTCTCATATCCATAACGGAGAAGGAAATGGCAACCCACTCCAGTGTTCTTGCCTGGAGAATCCCAGGAATGGGGGAGCCTGGTGGGCTGCCATCTATGGGGTCGCACATAGTTGGACATGACTGAAGTGACTTAGCAGCAGCAGCAGCCGCAGCATATCCATACATGACTACTGGAAAAACCATAGCTTTGATAAGACAGAACTTTGTTGGCAAAGAAATGTCTCTGCTTTTTCGTATGCTTAGGTTGGTGATAGCTTTTCTTCCAAAGAGCAAGCATCTTTTAATTTCATGGCTGTAGTCACCATCTGCAGTGATTTTGGAGTCCAAAAAATAAAATTTGTCCCTATTTCCATTGTTTGCTCATCTATTTGCTACGAAGTGATGGGACTGTATGCCATGATCTTAGTGTTCCCAATGTCGAGTTTTAACTCAACTTTTTCACTCTCCTCTTTTACTTTCATCAAGAGCTCTTTAGTTCCTCTTCACTTTCTGCCATAAGGGTGGTATCATCTGCATATCTGAGGTTAATGATATTTCTCCCTGCAATCTTGATTCCAGCTTGTGCTTCATTCAGCCCAGCATTTCGCATGATGTACTCTGCATATAAGTTAAATAAGCAGGGTGACAATACACAGCCTTGCCATACTCCTTTCCTGATTCGGAACCAATCTGTTGTTCCATGTCCAGTTCTGACTGTTGCTTCTTGACCTGCATGCAGATTTCTCAGGAGGCAGGACAGGTGACCAGATATTCCCATCTCTTTAAGAATTTTCCATAGTTTGTTGTGATCCACACAGTCAAAGGCTTTGACATAGTCAATAAAGCAGAAATAGATGTCTTTCTGGAACTCTCTTGCTTTTTTGATGATCAAACGGATGTTGGCAATTTCATCTCTGGTTCCTCTGCCTTTTATAAATCCAGCTTGAACATATGGAAATTCATGGTTCACGTACTATTGAAGCCTGATTTGGAAAATTTTGTGCATTAACTTTGCTAGCATGTGAGATGAGTGCAATTGTGCAGTAGTTTGAACATTCTTTGGCATTGCCTTTCTTTGGGATTGAAATGAAAACTGACCTTTTCCAGTCCTGTGGCCACTGTTGTGTTTTCCAAATTTGCTGGCATATTAAGTGCAGCACTTTCACAGCATCATCTTCTAGGATTTGAAATAGCTCAACTGAAATTCCATCACTTCCACTAGCTTTGGGCTCCTAACCTACTTTTGAAGGGAGATGTATGTGTCTTCAGTACAATTGGACGATGCTGCACCCTCAAGTGGAGATTGTTAACAATCAGAGGCCAGAGAGGTGTCATTCAAGTACTTCATTCTGAGGACAGCTCAGAAATGCCCTTGTGTGTCCAGGAGACCCAACATCAGTACTAGTCCTTGTTAGGTGCACACCACTGAGCCCACCTCCAAGAGTGGCGGCTGCAGGATACATGCTTGCTTTAAAGAGTTGATAACTTTTTCTCAGCCTCAGTCATTAAAGCAATCTGAAATCACACCAGTGGTGTGGTTCAAATTTTATTTTCCATTTGGGAAATAATTTCTGAGATATCAAAGTGACCTGGTAATGTAATTTCTAAAAACAGATTAAGTGTTAAAACTAATTTATTCTTGTAAATACATTTTGCTTGTTGTTTAACTAACAATAGGGAGAAGGTGATGGCACCCCGCTCCAGTACTCTTGCCTGGAAAAACTCATGGACAGAGGAGCCTGGTAGGCTGCAGTCCATGGGCTCGCGAAGAGTCGGACACGACTGAGCAACTTCACTTTCACTTTTCACTTTCATGCACTGGAGAAGAAAATGGCAACCCACTCCAGTGTTCTTGCCTGGAGAATCCCAGGGATGAGGGAGCCTGGTGGGCTGCCGTCTGTGGGGTCACACAGAGTCGGACACGACTGAAGTGACTTAGCTTAGCTTAAAATAGGAAAAGGTGTACGTCAAGGCTGTATATTGTCACCCTGCTTATTTAACTTATATGCAGAGTACATCATGAGAAATGCTGGACTGGAAGAAACACAAGCTGGAATCAAGATTGCCGGGAGAAATCTCAATAACCTCAGATATGCAGATGACACCACCCTTAGGGCAGAAAGTAAAGAGGAACTAAAAAGCCTCTTGATGAAAATGAAAGAGGAGAGCGAAAAAGTTGGCTTAAAGCTCAACATTCAGAAAATGAAGATCATGGCATCCGGTCCCATCACTTCATGGGAAATAGATGGGAAACAGTAGAAACAGTGTCAGACTTTATTTTGGGGGGCTCCAAAATCACTGCTGATGGTGACTGCAGCCATGAAATTAAAAGACGCTTACTCCTTGGAAGAAAAGTTACAACCAACCTAGATAGCATATTCAAAAGCAGAGACATTACTTTGCCGACTAAAGTCCGTCTAGTCAAGGCTATGGTTTTTCCTGTGGTCATGTATGGATGTGAGAGTTGGACTGTGAAGAAGGCTGAGTGCCAAAGAATTGATGCTTTTGAAGTGTGGTGTTGGAGGAGACTCTTGAGAGTCCCTTGGACTGCAAGGAGATCCAACCAGTCCATTCTGAAGGAGATTAACCCTGGGATTTCTTTGGAGGGAATGATGCTGAAGCTGAAACTCCAGTACTTTGGCCACCTCATGCGAAGAGTTGACTCATTGGAAAAGACTCTTATGCTGGGAGGGATTGAGGGCAGGAGGAGAAAGGGACGACCGAGGATGAGATGGCTGGATGGCATCACTGACTCGATGGACATGAGTCTGAGTGAACTCCGGGAGATGGTGATGAACAGGGAGGCCTGGCATGCTGTGATTCATGAGGTTGCAAAGAGTCGGACACAACTGAGCGACTGAACTGAACTGAACTGAACTAACAATAGGGGCTTCCCCGGTGGCTCAGACGGTGAAGAATCTGCCTACAGTGCAGGAGACCTGGGTTCGATGCTTGGGTGGAGAAGATCCCCTGGAGAAGAGGATGACTACTCACTCCAGTATTCTTGCCTGGAAAATTCCATAGATGGAGAAGCCTGGAGAGCTACAGTCCATGGGGTCGCAAAGAGTCAGACATGACTGAGCGACTAACACTTTCACTTTCATTTCACTAACAATAACGCTTTCATCAGCTGACTCTCACCAAACTGATGGAAATAGTGAGACAGTAAATACAGAAAAAGCAAAGTTCAGGTGAAGTTCAGGTCTTTGCTTTTCCCTACAACTTTTGGGTGAGTTACTCCTTTTTCAATTTCATTGGGAAATTTTGTAATGGAAGGTGCATTGCTTCTCACCACTCCCCACCCCTTATATAGAAAACAGAATGTAAAAATCAAATCTCCATAGTCCAAATGAAATACGATGGCAATTATCTGGGTCATTCAAGGGAAACCAGCGTGTTAGCGGTGATTTGGGAAAAGTTCTTTTTTTACTTGAATTACATATAGAGTTGCCTCAATTACTTTACCACTTTATTTTTTCTAAGTCACCGTACAGTTATTCTAAGGCCAGAAATATCCTGTTTTAAAGAGCATATTTGATGTCCTTTCATATATAAGCCATTGATAAACCTAAAAAATAACCTTAGCCAGTCAAATACTTTAAACCAAGACATATACACAGGTAAACATTTTTATCATAGGAGTTTGTGCTTCTCTATATAGATCATCACCCTCATCACTATCCATAAGGAATTTTACAGGGTTTTTCACATTACTTCCTTAAATAGTTGTGCTGTGCTGTGCTATGCTTAGTCTCTCAGATCCTCGGTCATATCCAACTCTTTGTCACTCCATAGACTAGAGCCTGGTGGGCTACAGAATCCATCCATGGCGATTCTCCAGGCAAGAATACTGGAATGGGTTGCCATGCCCTCCTCCAGAGGATCTTCCCAATCCAGGGTTCAAGCCCAGGTCTCCCACATTGCAGGTGGATTTTCTACCATCTCGGCCACCAGGGAAGCGCAAGAATACTGGAGTGGTTAGACGATCCCGTCTCTAGGGGATCTTCCTGACTCAGGAATCGATGCGGGGTCTCCTGCACTGCAGGCAGATTCTTTACCAGCTGGGCTACCAGGGAAGCCCCCTCAAATAGTTGCTATTCATTAATTCAAGGGAAAGACCTTTATTGCATCAAAATTCCTATCTAGCAATTGGGGTCCTTCGGAAATGGCAACTCACTCCAGTATTCTTGCCTGGAAGATCCCATGGACAGTCTGGCGGACTACAGGCCATGGGAACACAAAGAGTTGGAGAGGACTAAGCAACTGAGTACACACACACACCACACACACACACCACACACAGACACACACACACACACACACACACACTACCACAACAATTTCCAGATTAAACTTGAGTTTGCAAAATCGAACTTTCTGGCCTAAGAAATCCTCTGGCATTATAATGTGCTGTCTGATTAGAACCTACATATGAAAAATAACATAATCAATTCAAGGTAATTATTCAGTCCAAAGGGAGCCTGGTTAGAAGTAGGAAGTCAAGAGATACCTGAAGTAACAGGCAAATTTGGCCTTGGAGTACAACATGAAGCAGAGCAAAGGCTGACAGAGTTTTGCTAAGAGAATGCACTGGTCATACACCTTCTTCCAACAACACAAGAGAAGACTCTACACATGGACATCACCAGATGGTCAACACCGAAATCAGATTGATTATATTCTTTGAAGATGGAGAAGTTCTATACAGTCAGCAAAAACAAGACTGGGAGCTGACTGTGGCTCAGATCATGAACTCCTTATTGCAAAATTCAGACTTAAATTGAAGAGAGTAGGGGAAACAACTAAACCATTCAGGTATGACCTAAATCAAATTCCTTACAATTATACAGTAGAAGTGACAAATAGATTCAAGGGATCAGATCTGACAGACAGAGTATCTGAAGTACTATAGACAGAGGTTCATAGTATTGTACTGGAGGCAATGATCAAGACCAACCCTAAGAAAAAGAAATGCAAAAAGGCAAAAGAGTTGTCTGAGGAGGACTTACAAATAGCTGAGAAAAGAAGAGAAGTGAAAGGCAAAGGAGAAAAGGAAAGGTATATCCATGTGAATGCAAATTTCCAAAGAATAGCAAGGAGAGATAAGAAAGCCTTCCTCAGTGATTAAAACAAAGAAATAGAGGAAAATGGCATAATGGGAAAGAACTAGAGATGTCTTCAAGAAAATTAGAGATATGAAGGGAACATTTCATGCAAGGATGGGCATAATAAAAGACAGAATCAGTATGGACCTAACAGAAGCAAAAGATATTAAGAAGAGGTGGCAAGAATACACAGAAGAAATATACAAAAAAAGATCTTCATGACCCAGATAACCATGATGGTGTGATTACTCACCTAGAGCCAGACATCTTGGAGTGCAAAGTCAAGTGGGCCTTGGGAAGCGTCACTACAAACAAAGCTAGTGAAGGTAATGGAATTCAAGCTGAGCTGTTTCAAATCCTAAAAGATGATGCTTTGAAAGTGCTGCACTCAATTTGCCAGCAAATTTGGAAAACTCAACAGTGGTCACAGGACTAGAACAGGTCAGTTTTCAGTCCAATCCCAAAGAAAGGCAATGCCAAAGAATGCTCAAACTACCACACAATTGCACTCATCTCACACACTAGCAAAGTAATGCTCAAAATTCTCCAACTTGGCTTCAACAGAACATGAACTGAGAAATTCCAGATGTTCAAGCTGGATTTAGAAAAGGCAGAGGAAACAGATCAAATTGCGAACATCCCCTGGATCATAGAAAAAGCAAGGGAATTCCAGAAAAACATCTACTTCTGCTTCGTTAACTACACTAAAGCCTTTGACTATGTAGATCACAACAAACTGTGGAAAATTCTTAAAGAGATGGGAATATCAGATCACCTTGCCTGCATCCTGAGAAATCCGTATGCAGATCAAGAAGCAACAATTAGAACCAAACTTGGATCAATGGATTGGTTGCAAATTGGGAAAGAAGTACATCAAGACTGTATATTGTCAACTCATTTATTCAACTTCTGTGAAGAGTACATCATGCAAAATGCCAGGCTCGATGAGGCACAAGCCAGAATCAAGACTTCAGGGAGAAAAATGTCAATAACCTCAGATATGCAGATGACACCACCCTTATGGCAGAAAGTAAAGAGGAACTAAAAAGCCTCTTGATGAAAGTGAAAGAGGAGAGTGAAAAAGTTGGCTTAAAGCTCAAGCTTAAAAAAAACCAAGATCACGGCACATGGTCCCATCACTTCATGGCAAATAGATGGGGAAACAGTGGAAACAGTGTCAGACTTTATTTTTTTGGGGCTCCAAAATCACTGCAGATGGTGCCTGCGGCCATGAAATTAAAAGACGCTTACTCCTTGGAAGAAAAGTTATCAACAACCTAGATAGCATATTTAAAAACAGAGACATTACTTTGCTGACAAAGTAGTCATCAAAACTGAAGTTACTCCAGTAGTCATGTATGGATGTGAGAGGTGGACCATAAAGAAAGCTGAGCACTAAAGAACTGATGCTTTTGAACTGTGGTGTTGGAGAAGACTCTTGACAGTCCTTTGGACAGCAAGCAAATCAAACCAGTCATTCCTGAAGGAAATAAGTCCTGAATATTCTTTGGAAGGACTGATGCTGAAGCTGAAACTCTAATACTCTGGCCACCTGATACAAAGAGTTGACTTATTAGTAAAGACCCTGGGTGCTAGGAAAGATTGAAGGCAGGAAGAGAAGGGGATGACAGAAGATGAGATGGTTGGATGGTATCACCAACTCAATGGACATGAGTTTGAGCAAAATCCTGGAGTTAGTGATGGACAGGGAAGCCTAGCATGCTGCAGTCCATGGGGTCACAAAGAGTTGGACACGGCTGAGCATCTGAACTGGAGAGACCCTCCCAACACTGTGTCTGAAATACCACTCCTGTCATCACTCTGTATTTCTTTATTTCTATGTATTTATCTCTGGAGCTTTGTGTTGTGTGTGTGTGTGTGTGTCTGTATAGCTGATATAGACTCCATAAAGGCAGGGCTTCTTTGTTTCGCTCACTATACCTCCAGACCCTAAAACAACAGAACACACTCAATGAAAATATATTCTGGGCTTCCCTGGTGGCTCAGTGGTAAAGAATCCACCAGCCAATGCAGGACACAGGGTTTCCATCCATAATCTGGAAGATCCCACATGCTGCAGAGCAGCTAAGCCCATGCCCGACAACTACTGAGCCTGTGCCCTAGAGCCCAAGAGCCACAATGACTGAAGCTCACACGCCCTGGGGGCTGGGCTCTGCAACAAGAGAAGCCGTCACAGTGAGTACCCTGCAGACCACAACTAGAGAGCAGCCCTCGATCTCCGCAACTAAAGAAAAGCCTGTGACAGCAGCAAAGACCCACGGCGGCCATAAATACAGAATTTTTAAAAAGAGCTTATACCCTAAAAATATTAAAAATTAAAAAAATAAAAATCTATTCGCCCCTCCACCTTCCTGCAACCTACATGAGCTTCGTACTTAAGTGTCAAGAGCGATGTACTGCTTTCTACGACACTCCATGTTTGAGTTTCTTCCCAAAGATTTAATCACAGCATTTGAAAAAATAGATGCTGATTTAGTACAAAAAAGGGGTCATGGGTGAATGTACAGTTCGGTCGCCTGGCTTCAGTTAGATAATATGTTATTAAATCTGTTTTAGGAAATAATCGCTAGGATCCCCAAAGCTTGTGGCTCATGTTCAATTGGGGTTGAGCTCACAGGTTACAATCATTTCATGATTAAGAGAAAAGGTGGGAAAACCCATCTACTGTTGCCTTTAGCTAGTGTGTCGTATCACACTATTTCATGCAAAACAACTACATCACAATGAGGAAAGATGAAGGCAATCCCCAACTGCTGGGACAAAACACTGATTCACTTTCTCTCTTAGCTCTGGCTAATTTGACTCGTTGGAAAAGACCCTGATGCTGGGAAAGATTGAAGGCATAAAGAAAAGGGGGAAGTTGAGGATGAGATGGTTAGATAGCATTGCTGACCCAATGGAATGAACTTGAGCAAACTCTGGGAGATAGTGAAGGACAAGGAAGCCTGACATGCTTCAGTCCATGGGCTCACAAAGAGTCTCTGGTACAACTTAGCGACTGAAAAACAACACAGACAATGATATGTCTGCTCCTTAGAGCTGTTTTCTTTTTTCTTTTACTCTCCTCTTAACTCTTTCTCCAATTTAGGATTATTATCTACCCAGAACTCTTTATGGAGCTCTGAACTCAGAGTTTGAATTTGACACAGTTTTGTTTAGCCAAGATTTGACTGGTAAGGCAGCCCTGTGTTCCACACTCTGCAGAAGCATCTGCCAAAAGCACACTGTTGTTGAGTTAGGTAAGAGATGTAAACACAAGTCCATTGGCTGCTGGCAAACAAACAAACAAAAAGTCCCTCATCACTAGTATCACTGGAGCTGGTCCTTAACCAAAATACAGCTTAAGAAGCCATAAGGAGAATTGTGTGCTGGCTGTGACGTGAATGTCTGTTTCAACTCAGAGGAAAAAAAAAATCTTCAGCTTTTTGAAGACTCAACAGTTTATTTTGAAATAGAGAGGCTTATTGCTGTATTTGGAGAAGGCGATGGCACCCCACTCCCGTACTCTTGCCTGGAAAATCCCATGGACGGTAGAGCCTGGTAGGCTACAGTCCATGGGGTCACAAAGAGTCGGACACGACTGAGCGACCTCACTTTCACTTTTCACTTTCATGCATTGGAGAAGGAAATGGCAACCCACTCCAGTGTTCTTGCCTGGAGAATCCCAGGGATGGCGGAGCCTGGTGGGCTGCCATCTATGGGGTCGCACAGAGTCGGACACAACTGAAGCGACTTGGCAGTGGTGCCATATTTAAAAAAATAAACTTTTTATTTTATTTTCACTTTATTATTGGAATATAGTTATGTTAGTTTCTGCTGTACAGCAACCTGAATCAGCTATATGTATATACATATCCCCTCTCTCTTTAGCCTCCCTCTCACCCCAACCCCCATCCAACCCTTCTAGGTCATCACAGTCACTCTATACTTTGATTCTTTCATATTCTTCTTCTTCAAGAAAGTGTGGATGAGAAGGGTTTTGTCCCACCGAGCTGTCAGCAAACCTGGGTCTTCACCCATCACAACTTACCCCGTGCTTGACAGGCTCCAGCCCTCCAAGCTGTCAGGCTCCACTTTCACTCTGGAAGGACTTTCCCTGGGAAGGCATTTTTCTCTTCTATCTTCGCATAACAGTCTTATGAAATACACTTGGTTGTTTTTTGCAGAAAGCCATCTACTTGCTACAGAACGATGGGACACATAAGTAATCACTATTTCTGGGTAGTTCAGAGTCTTCTAAAGGCAATGGGTTTCCACTGTTTTTTTTTTTTTTTTCTGCACCTTGGGAACCAGAGAGTCTCCCCCAGGCTTCCTAATAAGCTGTTTCTCTCTCACATCCACACATAACTGCTGGCTGGTTTCTATTTATTCCATAAACCCTACTTTCTTTGGTTTACCTCTGTCCACAGGTCTCACAAGCCACAGAACTTCCTCACTGTCTTAGGCAAACTCTCTGGAATGTGGACTCTTCACATTATTTTTAGCAGCAAGTCTGATTACCCTTTGCTAGAAAATAACCTGGTTCTAAGAAGGCAGTCAAGCCAGAGTAAGCTCTTAATTATTTTTAAAGCTCACTTATATTTTCCTTCACTGCAATTTTCAAGGCAAATGAATGTTGACATCTGGGTGTTCTGATACTTTTAATTTTTTTCATTGATATTGTCTCATTTCAGTTCTTTTTTAGAAATTCTCTTAAGGCCTTGCTTTTTTATATTACTGCAACAGTAAATAAAGTAAGTTTCATTATCATAGAAGATTGGCTGACAGCTTGCAGCAAAGATGTTTCATGGGGAGGAGAGAGAATAAAAGGTTGCATGAAAAGAGTACCTCTCTTTTATCTTCAGAAGCTAAGAAAAATCCGGTTTTGATGTCATTCCTAAAATTAGACTCATGGTTTAGTAATTCTCTTCCTGACGAACGTGGTTTTTCATGTGTTTGGTATCATATTTCATTACTTTCCTCTCAACACTGTTGCCACATGTAACCTGGACTAGACTGGGGTTTTCTTGGGATTGCTCCCACATCTCTGTCTAAGACACGCTAGAGCACCAGGGATGAGTCATGCAACATATAAGCATCTTTCTAGATGCATCTGTGTTTACTGGAAGGTTGTAGACATGTTTACTTTTTTATTAAAAGTGTCTTGAAGCAGAGACAGAATGAATGCTTTATGAATATAGAATCCATTTGAATATTTAAGATAAAACCCTGGCCTCTACAGCTTCCCTGGTGGCTCTGCAGTTAAGAACCCACGTGCAGTGCAGGAGACATGGGTTCAGCCCCTGGGTTGGGAAGATCCCCTGGAGAAGGAAATGGCAACCCACTCCAGCATTCTTGCCTGGGAAATCAAATGGACTTGGTGGGCTACAGTCTATGCAGTTGCAAGAGTTGGACATGATTTAGTGACTAAACCACCACCCCCACCACCTGGCCTCTAAGGATGACACGATCCTTATAAACCATTTATCTCAAGAACTGCAGTCCAATTAGAACACATGGTAGAAAACCACATGGTAGAAAACCTTCAGTCCTGGTAGAAAACTTACAGCTTCCCAGAGAATAATGGGAAAATCACTGATTTTGCCATCTATCCCTTTCATTTCCTAGGTCCAGAGATGTGAGGTTATTTATCAAGGATGCCACTGGTTCCTCCACGTGCTAGTCCTTGCCTTACCTCTCACTGGTAGCCAATGTTTATCCTTCTTGCTTTTCCTGAAAAAAGATTGACATTTTCCCCTCTCAAGGCAAAGCACCAAAAATCTTGGGTGTTTTGGAAAGAGAAAAAACACAAAACCTAGTTAGCCTCAGCTCTTTCCATGAAAGCAGGACTGGCAGGAAGCTGTAGAAATGAAAAATGCCAAAACCCTAACTTCAAATTAAGGCTCCAATTCCAAGAGCCCCTCGACCTGCCTCTTAAAAGAACTGCTAGTAAAACCACATCCTACCATTCTGTCGGCCAGGCTTGCAATTGGAGGGGGCATGAGCAATAAAATAGTCAAAGGGTAAGCAAAGGAAAAGAGAATTCATATGAATGTCCAACAGCATGGTCCTAGATAATTGGGAGTGGACCATAAACACCTCAATTGTCATACAGTAACTCTGGCCTTTGGATAAAAACATCTTAATGGCAAATTGTTTCACTTTAGGGAAATTATATCTGTTTTCAACAGCTGGGGATTTGTTTCCCAAAATGATTTTCAAGCTAGTAAAAGAATGTGAATAATGATAAGGCACAGCATGGAGAATACCATCTCTGTTTGGCACTAGGCTATGTATTCATGGCATGGAATTCAGACTTTCTCAAGTTGGTTTGAGTTTTCCTCTGAGGAGTCTCCCACCCCAAGAATGAAAGTCCATAGTACATTTGTTTCCCTTCATTAAAATAAAACTGCTGAAAAGGGCAGGCGCACATGTAAACGAAACTCTTAAAATACTGAACTGTGAGCACTTGACATTCATAAAAGCTAGGTTTCTAAACTCTTTACTATTGCTCAAATAGCAGGGTATTTTTGGATGAGGAAAGTAAATTTAGAATCAGCTTACAAAGGTGTTTTGTTGTGACTTCAGGAGACTGACATTAAAAGCCGGGGAGAGATTTCACATAAAAAATCAGATTCAGAGCAGCCCCACCTTCCTACCTGGCATCAGTCAGCTGAAGCTCTGGGCGCCTCTGGCCTTGGATGGACATAAGTCCTTCAGGTCACCACATTCCCCATCTGGCTCTCTCCACTGATGTGCAGTTGATCCCCTGGATCCTTCAGGCATTTTAGTTTGTGATTCCCACATGATAATATATAATTATTTGATCAAATTACATGATAATATGTAATTATTTGATCAGCCTGTGGTGGTGCTGCTGGTTTAGTCATTAAGTCGTGTCCGACTCTTGTGACCCCATGGACTGTAAGCTGCCAGGCTCCTCTGCCCATGGAATTCTCCAGGCAAGAATACCAGAGTTGGTTGCCATTTCCTTCTCCAGGGGATCTTCCCAACCTAAGGAATGAACCCAAGTCTCCTGAGTCTCCTGCACTTGCAGGCAGATTCTTTACCACTGAGCCACCAGGGAAGCCCACCGCAGCCTGAGTAGCACACAAAGATGGTCTGACCCTAGCCTCTGAGTACATTGTCACTCAGCAGCTCCGAACTGTCAGCTCGTACACACAGAGGCCATTGAATATGAAACTGAATTTCATGTTTTGGCAAAAATAAGAATTATTCTATTTGGGCTGCCCTCATATTTTCAACACTGCACATCTGAAATCTGTGAGTGGCAAGGAGCCTGTTTTGCACCCTATTCCTAAAGGGATATACATTTGAAAAGATGGATTCTAGAAATTTATTTAAAGAAAATGGGAATATTTATTTATAAATATATTTTATTTAGTCAAATCCTGTTAGAAAACTCATGTTCTATAATAATAGTACTCCAAACATGGTTCCCCACCAGCAATGTCGGCATCCCCTGGGCGTATCTGAGAAAGGCGGACTCTCAGGAATGCCTTGGCAGTCCAATGGTTAAGACTCTAACTACCAAGGGCACAGTTTTGGTCCCTGGTCAGGGAACTACGTTCCTGCAAACCGCATGGCAAAGCCAAAGAAAAGAGAAGAAAGAAATGTAGATTCTTGAGATATACCCCAAACCTACTGGATCAGACACTGGGATGGAACCCAGAAGTTGTGTTCCAACAAGACTTTCAGGTGACTCTGATGCACACTAAGGACTGGAAAACCCCAGTCCAGAGCTTTTCTGTTAGCAGGCCCTGGATAGAAGCACTAACCTCACCAGCCCTCAAGGGCAGAACCCCCAGGAGTCTGCAAAGCCCCCAAACCACAGTCTCCACATCAAAGGCCTCAGCCAGGTTTGGCACCTTACAAGGTCCCAACTTGTCCCCAGAGGCGAACAAAGAATGATCATCATCTCTGCTCTTCTTGTCCCTCCCCAGATGTTTAGCCATCTGCGTGTCCACTTCAGCCATCTGAACAAGGGCCACACAGCATGTGTTTAAATAGTTAACTTTTCTTGAAATAGCCAGTCAACATTCTAAAAAATAAATCATTTAGAATAAAAGAACCCATCCACTAAAGCTCATCTGCATTACTGATCACAATTCTATAAGAAATGCATCATGAGGCAACTATATATAAATTCAAGAACTTGTAATTTTTCACTGACAGCCTCTCAGGGAAACCACTTTCTGTATTCTCTTCTGTTTCCTGGTCTCCTGAACCTTCCCTACTCTGCAAAGAATTTCAGGATAGAGGTATTTGCCATCCCTTCAGGGGATTTAAGTGTATCTTTCAAACGGGACCTGCACACTTTAGGAGTGTGCAACTCTTTGCGACCCCATGGACTGTAGCCCCCAAAGCTCCTCTGTCCCTGGGGATTCACCAGGCAAGAATACTGGAGTGGGTTGCCATGCTCTCCTCCAGGGGATCTTCCCAACCCAAGGATTGAATCCAGGTCTCCTGCACTGTAGGCAGATTCTTTACTATCTGAGCCACCAGGGAAGAGCATCCTGCAAAATAGGGCTTCCCTGATAGCTCGGTGGTAAAGAATCCGCTGGCAACACAGGAAACTCAGGTTCGGTGCCTGGAGAAGGGCATGGCAACCCACTCCAGTATCCTTGCCTGGAAAATTCCACAGACAGAGGAGTCTGGCAGGCTACACAGTTCATTGTGTTGCAAAGAGTCAGACACGACTGAGCACACATGCCTTCTGCCTATACAAAATTAAAAGTCCTCAACATGCAAAAGAAAGAGTATCTAATATTGGCATTTTGGGCACTGTCAGGTAGTGGTAGAAACCTTTGGGAGCAAGAAGACCATCAAATCAGACCTTGCACATAAATCCCATTGGCAAAGTCAACCTTAAATCCAAAACTACTTGGAATGCATTCTGAGATAAAAGGAGAAGCATAGGCTTTTACAAAGGAAGCTCCTTCCCCATTCTCTTTCTTGAAACAATAAAATTCTTAACTTTATACCATAAATGTATGCTCAATGACCAGACATAATAGTCCAATCTAAATGTGATCTTGGGTCATTTTTCTTACCCTCATCCCTTTAACCAACGATACAAAGGATGCTATTCCCAAAGTGACTTTTTCTTTAAAGACACTGGGTGCTTAGGTGTTCGAATCCCAGCTCTGCCGTCTATTCACTTTGCAACTTTGAATGAGTTACTTACATCTTTCTGCCTTGGTTTCCACTATTGGGGATTTGATGATAATGTTTAGTTGCTAAGTCATGTCCTACTCTTTTACAGTCCCGAGGACTGTAGCACACCAGGCTTCTCTGTCCATGGGATTTCCAAGACAATACTGGAATGGGTTGCCATTTCCTCCTCCAGGGGATCTTCTTGATCCAGGGATCGAATCAGTGTCTCCTACATTGTAATGGAAACAGTGACAGACTTTATTTTCTTTGGCTCCAAAATCACGGCAGATGGTGACTGCAGCCTTGAAATTAAAAGACGCTTATTCCTTGGAAGGAAAGCTATGACAAACCTAGACAGCATATTAGAAAGCAGAGACATCACTTTGCCGACAAAGGTCCATATAGTCAAAGCTATGGTTATGCCAGTAGTCATGTATGGATGTGAGAGGCAGAATATAAAGAAAATTGAACACCAAAGAATTGATGCTTTTGAACTGTGGTGTTGGAGAAGACTCTTTCGAGTCCCTTGGACAGCAAGGAGATCAAACCAGTTAATCCTAAAGGAAATAAGTCCTGAATATTCATTGGAAGGACTGATGCTGAAGCTGAAGCTCCAATACTTTGGCCACCTGATGCGAATGACTAACTCCTTGGAGAAGTTCCTGATGTTGGGAAAGATTGAGGGCAGAAGGAGAAGGGGATGACAGAGGATAAGATGGTTGATGGCATCACCGACTCAATGCACATGAGTTTGAGCAAACTCCAGGAGGTGGTGATGGACAGGGAAGCCTTGGGTGCTGCAGTCCATGGGGTTGCAAAGAGTTGGACATGACTGAGCGACTGAACTGGACTGAACTGAACATTGCAGGCAGATGGATTATTTACCACTGAGCCACTTGAGAAACCCTGGGTGATAATAACAGTATTATTATTCCAAGACTTGGTGCAAGGAGTGAGTGTTAATGCCTGTTGAAGTATGGCTTGTGAAAACCCTCCACAGACATTGTCTGTTTGCTGTTGTTATCAGTTCTGTCCTGTAGCAGAAGCTCCTGGCAAGCTCCCTGAGAAGCAGGCATGGAGGTCACCATGGGCGAGATCACAGGGCCTCTCCTTGCTGGGCCAGGAGCTGCAGCCACCTCCTTCAACCCTTACCAGCCTCTTCTGTCACACCATCTCCAGTGTCACTGCCCGAAATTACTCCTCTGCTGTGGACACCACAGCACTGCCATCGAAGCTGCCACCTGTGAGACCAATCTGATCTGTCTTTGTTTTATATAAAGTTTTGCTGTGCTACCTCCATGCTTCTATTTTTATGTGTATTGTTTATGGCTCTTTTCATGCTACATCAGATTTGAGTAATTTGCTAAAGATACTGTGTAACCACAAAGCCAAAAAGAATTACTATCCGGCCTCTTAAAGCATGTTGACGCTTACTTTAGATCTCTAAGACTGTGTACAATTTGAATCATGATAAACATATAAAATACAGGGGCTTCCTGGGTGGCTCAGTAGAAAATAATCTGCTTGCCAATGCAGGAGACACCAATTCGATCCCAGGTCCAGGAAGATTCCACATGACTCTGAGCGACTAAGTCTGTGCACCGCAACCACGGAGCCCACTTGGTGCAATGACTGAAGCCCGTTCAACTAGACTCTGCTCCACAACAGGAGAAGCCACTGCAATGAGAAGCATGCACACCACAGCTAGAGAGTAGCCCGCACTGCAGCAAAGACCAAGCACGGCCAAAAATAAACAAATAAATAAAAAATTAAAGAAAAATTATATAATACAAAGGTAGATCTTAAAATAGGATAAAAGCTAAAAAGCAATAACAGAGAAAATTTTCAAATTAGTGTTTCAAATTTAAATAACTGGAAGGCAGGAAAGTGAGCAGACTTATGTACAGTATGGCCCACATAAAATCTGCAAGCAGGAAATTCTTGATTTAAATAGGATGTAATGACAATACACAAGGAAATTTTTCTCATCAAGTCCACAACTGGAATTGGTCAACTACAATGGCTGCTGTGTCAGATTCTCAACAAACAAAACTGTAACCACTGATCCAAACAATGAAAATGAAAGAGAAAATTATTCCTATCAAATTCATGATTCAGAAGCAGCAAATCTAACTCTGGCATGCTTGTTAGAGGTTGAAGAAAACTACATTCATAAAATCTACATATTGGGTAAGAAAAGTCAAAACCTTTGGAACTCAACTCTGTTTATTGGATGATGATTCTGGAAAATGACTGTCATAGCCCGACACAAATGAGAACATTTCTAGCAAAGCACAATCTGATTCAAATCAGTGATTACAGTTTTCCATTGGATAAATGTGGAAGAAAATTTATACTTCATTTTTTTATAGGCTGTTTTTTTTTATTTTAAGAGCAGTTCTAGGTTCACAGCAGAATAGAAGTACAGAGATTTTCTATTGTGAACATACACAGCCTCCCCCACCATCAATGCCCCCATCTAAGTGCTATGCTTGTTGTAATGGATAAACCTACACTGACACATCATTATGGCTACAAGTCCAGAGCTGATGTCAGGGTTCGTGCTTGGTATTATACATTCTGTAGGTTTGGACGAATATGTAATGACACGTATCATCATTACTGTATCATACAGAGTAGCTTCACTGCTCCATAAATCCTCTGTGCTCCATACATTTCACTCTGAACCCAAATTCTTTCACACTGGGAAAAAAAGCTGTGATATTCTAAATTCTAAGTATCAAGCTTTTGAACTGTGGTGTTGGAGAAGACTCTTGAGGGTCCCATGGACTGCAAGGAGATCCAACCAGTCCATTCTGAAGGAGATCAGCCCTGGGATTTCTTTGGAAGGAATGATGCTAAAGCTGAAGCTCCAGTACTTTGGCCACCTCATGGGAAGAGTTGACTCATTGGAAAAGACTTTGATGCTGGGAGGGATTGGGGGCAGGAGGAGAAGGGGACAACCGAGGATGAGATGGCTGGATGGTATCATGGACTCGATGGACATGAGTCTGAGTGAACTCCAGGAGTTGGTGATGGACAGAGAGGCCTGGCATGCTGCGATTCATGGGGTCACAAAGAGTCGGACATGACTGAGCGACTGAACTGAACTGAACTGAGTTACTACTGTTCTGTTTCTTAACCAATGTTTGTAATTGGTTTGGGCCAGTGAAGATACCCGTGACTGGACATATATTCTTGATTAAAAGAACACGAATGTCAGGACTTCCCTGGTGGTCCAGTGGTAAAAAATCCACCTATCAAGCAGAAGACACAGGTTCGATCCCTGGTCCGGGAAGATCCCACACGCCATGGAGCAACTAAGCCTGTGAACCACAACTACGGAGCCTGTGCTCCAGAGCCTGGGAGCCGCAGCTACTGGAGCGTGTGTAGAGCCTGTGCTCCACAACAAGAGCAGCAACTGCATTGAGAAGGCTGCACACCACAACTGGAGAGTAGCCCCCACTCTCTGCAACTAGAGACAAGACTGTGCAACAGTGAAGACCTAGTGCAGTCAAAAATAGACACATAAAACTATTTCCAAAAAGAACACGAAATGTTAAATGCACATAAACTTAGCAAATACTAAACTGAAAAACAAGAATAAATGATAAACAGCTGATATTTTTCAACAAATAAGTAAATACAGAATGGAATACACAGCATTGTTATAATATTCTTAAAAGAATATTAAAAGATGCTATCATGGGTCTAATATAAGCACAGTGATGCTTACTGCAACTCTTCTTTCAGCTTTATGGAGGTGCAGTTAACAAAATTGTGAGATATTTAAAGTCTCAGTTCAGTTCAGTTCAGTTCAGTCGCTCAGTCGTGTCCAACTCTTTTCGACCCCATGAATTGCAGCACACCAGGCCTCCCTGTCTGTCACCGACTCCCAGAGTTTACCCAAACTCATGTGCATTGAGTCGGTGATGCCATCCAGCCATCTCATCCTCTGTTGTCCCCTTCTCCTCCTGCCCCCAATCCTTCCCAACATCAGAGTCTTTTCCAGTGAGTCAACTCTTCACATGAGGTGGCCAAAGTATTGGAGTTTCAGCTTCAACATCAGTCCTTCCAATGAACACCCAGGACTGATCTTCTTTAGGATGGACTGGCTGGATCTCCTTGCAGTCCAAGGGACTCTCAAGAGTCTTCTCCAACACCACAGTTCAAAAGCATCAATTCTTTGGTGCTCAGCTTTCTTCACAGTCCAACTCTCATATCCATACATGATCACTGGAAAAACTATAACCTTGACTAGACAGACCTTTGTTGGCAAAGTAATGTCTCTGCTTTTGAATATGCTATCTAAGTTGGTCATAACTTTCCTTCCAAGGAGTAAGCGTCTTTTAATTTCATGGCTGCAGTCACCATCTGCAGTGATTTTGGAGCCCAAAAAAATAAAGTGTGACAGTTTCCACTGTTTCCCCATCTGTTTCCCATGAAGTGATGGGACCAGATGCCATGATCTTCGTTTTCTGAATGTTGAGCTTTAAGCCAACTTTTTCACTCTCCTCTTTCACTTTCATCAAGAGGCTTTTGAGTTCCTCTTCACTTTCTGCCATAAGGGTGGTGTCATATTTAAAATCTACCTCATGATAATTTGATATATGTATATATTGTGAAGGAATTCCTCCCATCTAGTTAATTAACACATCCGTCAACTCACATATTTGCACATATACATATTTTAAAACATCTAAATTCTCTTCTGTTAACAAATTTCAGCTATGCAATATAGTGTTATTAACTCTAGTCCCATGTTATACTTTGGATCCTCAGACTTTATTTATTTTATAGCTAAGAGTTTGTACCCTTTGTATCACTGCTCCCTAACATTTCTACAAACCATGAAAACATGGAAAATTTTTGAATTTAGCAGAAATGATTTCCAAATTTGTTAACAGAATGGCTAAGCCTGTCATATGAATAAAAAATAAAAAATATGATTTCTCTTTTGGATGGAGGATTCAAATCAGATCATTGCACAAGAAAGTCAGAGAAGAATACCCATAAAAAAAGCAAATGTTACTCAGTTTAACTGGATTTCAAAAAATTATGTTGAAAAACTCCTCAAATAAAAATCAAATTGGGAGTCTCAGTGGAAAATGTATTACAAATTTTATTTTGTGTGTTAATAATGTTAGCAAAATATAATGACCAACAATGCAAATAAGATGTTTGCTACATCACTTTTAAAAGAACTTTGAAACTTTTTTAAAAATTGGAGAAAATGATTTTTCCAATTGTAAGCAAATGATGTTAAGTGTGCAACAAATGTGATATTTCATTAAAAGAGAAGGAAATTCTAATAAGAGATTAAAATATTTCCTGACGATGAAGAAAAAGATGCATACCCAAATGCTTCCAAAACAACTTTTTATAAACATTATTTTCTAGCCATGAGAAAGCAAGTTATGATCTCAGTTGAACAGAGACTGGAACAAATTGAGTCACACGCTGCCATTTTCACTTTTTTTGGATAATATCCCAGCCTTGAAGATTCTAAAGAGAACAGTCTAAGAGATACCCTATGACTCTTGATATTGGTTTAAGACACTTTGAAAATCCACAGGAGGGATGGACATTTATAACTACACTACTTTGACATGCTTTTGTGATAATAATTATTATCAATATCCTTATTATAATGTTTAAACATGATTTATTAATTTCATAGTCACTTCTGAATCTAAGTATTGCATTACATTTTGATGAAAAATTCTAGTTGCGACTGTCACAGGACAAATATTAATGAATAAGAAACTATTTAAGAACCACAAGGACTCAAGAAACATCAGCTGATTTGGCTGCCAACAGATGCCATCCACATGGAAACAATGACCATAACAATATGACAAGAGAATTTGCAGAAATTTTATGAGATAAATGTGTAATTTAAAAAATAAATGATGATATACTGGTGCTTTATTACTCACCTAAAAAGTGCTGGCTCACCAACCGAACACCCAGATCTGGACAGTAAAAGTTAAATTCAGTTTTTTTTTGACATTTACCCACTTTCAGTCTTATTACAAACCACGGTTTCACATGTATTTTTCGTTTTTATTATGAAGAAGAAATATTGGTTTTCTACACCTGTGACTCTGTTTCTGTGTTGCAAATATGTTCATTTGTGCCATGTTTTTAGATTTCACGTATACTGTACACTTGAAATTAACACAACATTGTAAATCAGTTATATGTCAACTACAAATTGGCACTTGCCATGGGTACTTGCCATCTGCCTCTACAAGGATTAAACAATGTGCTCTTGCAACTGCTGAACTTCAACACCCCCTGAAAGGAGTTCAGGGTGGAGAGCAGAAATGAAGCACCTTGTGCTCAGGGAAAAATTGGCAGGACAGGTATTCAGATGGATATTTCCAGAAGCCAATTTTATGAGCCCAATTCTTGTAACTCCCCATATCGAGAAAAGCACTAAAATCCTTCATGGTGATGACTATTTCTTGTGATTAGCAAAAGCTTCATGAAACTAGTAGAAACCTTCTAGAAAAATATGTGCTTGATTGCATGTATTCCCCCTTCACCAAAATCATATATATACTGACCTCTCCCCTACCTCTTTGGAACAGTTTCTCAGAGCTATCTGAGGTGCTGTCTCCTAGGCTGAAGTCCTCATTTGCCCCAAATAAAACTTAACTCAAAATTCCCATGTTGTGCATTTTTTTAAAGTCAACGAATAACCCATTAATTTTTTTAAAAAAATACTTATTTAAGTAGGAGAATAGAACAGATTACATATTTTATGTAACAACTTGTTTGCTTGCTCTCAAGCTTAAATATGTGTTGGCCTCCAACAGTCCCTTCAGCTCTCAGGCTTGGGGTGGCCCCACCGGCCTCATCTTCATGGCTTATTATAAGGAACTTGGACGAGATGCAAGGCAGAAGTGTGTTGATGACAGGGGAAGTGACATGCCTTCTCCAGCTGTTCCTAGAGCATAGAGTGACTTCTCCACCCTCAAAGATCTCACTATTTCCTTTCCATTTTGTCACCTTCGGGGCTTTCCCCAATGGCGCAGTGGTGAAGAATCAGCCTGCAATGCAGGAGACACAGCAGATGTAGCTTTGATCTCTGGGTCAGGAAGATCCATGGCAGGAGGAAATGGCAACCCACTCCATTATGCTTGCCTGGAAAATCCCATGGACAGAGGAGCCTGGCAGACTATAGTCCATAGGGTCACAAAGAGCTGGACACGACTGATCAAGCATGCCTTCTTGCCTTCTTGCCTTCTTGCCTTCTTGACTGAAAAAGATGCTTTGGTTTTGAAAGAACCCACCTCGGTAGAAAATCCAAAGAACTTTGCTTGTGGATTTTTCCTCCATGCTTCCAGGGAGATTAAACGTCTGACCATCTAAGAGAATCAGCCCTCTGTCACCATCCAGACCTATTAAATTTAACGATTTATTGTAACGAAGGCTATGCTGTTATACTTGAGCAGTTATTCCATATCTTATACGCCAGAGTTGTTAAAAATAACAAAGGACTATTATCTTGAATGTGGGAAGCCAAATCATTTTTTAAAATGTGATTAATTCCATGAGCTTGGACCTTTTAAGTACATGTGGTAAGCGGAATTCCATGGGAACTTTCTCAGCATGTGTCCACCGATGTAAACAAAAAGTTAAAATACAGCTTACACTTTCCCTGGCATTCATTAGCATAGCAAAGGAAGCAGAAACTAACCGCATCTTACATAAAAAGACTTCAGCAATCTGTGTCGGCTTGCCTTAGCATTATTCAATCTCTGGGTGCCAACTACAGAAACAATTTATTTATAGGCCTATCAACAAAATGTGTTCTTCATTAATTCATATTTTTCTCAGCCTCACATTACTTCTTGAACCCATCCAGGTGGTTTTTAAATGCTGAGGTAATTTAAAACGGAGCAAAGTCACACACACCCTGTTTTTCAGGGCTTAAGAATAATTGAATGGAAATGTCCTTACCACTCATTTGATACAGTGTTTTGTCAACTTGTTTCCCTTTCATTAACCTGAATACTATCACAAATGCAAGTTTGGCTGGACCTTGGGAGTTAAAATCCACACTGGGAAGGGAATAAACTTTGAAGGCCTGGCTAGAGATGTTTAGAAATGTATTTCTCACAAGATTAAAGCTGAAAATGCAGAGTAACTGCAGTTTATTCCAAAAATACAGTTCAGTGAAACTCTGTTATATTGAACATTTCCTTCTATGTGGCATTCATTAAAATAGAAAAGGCTTCATCTAAAACCTCATAAAGTGACGTTTCCTTCGTATAATACTTTCCTGAATGTAATGTTCAAAAGGGGCCGTGCCCTGGAAAACATTACAAAGGGCTTTCCTTGTAGAGTCTGCGCTTCTTATTAAATTTATTTTGGGTTGTCCTTTTGGTTAGGATTTCATAGCTCTTCACAGATTCAGTCAATATATAACAGAGGGGAAATGCCCTAAAGTGTGCCTTTTAATTCTATTAATAGGAAGCAGCAGGAGAAAGTTGACATTTCTGGACTGAAAGTCCTTGAGCACATTCTTTCGTTCTGATAAAGCTTGTCACCTCTTCCATTTTTTTCCAAGGAAATGTGTCACCTATGTTGTTTTCTGCAACTCACAGAATGTTAGTAAATGATCTGAAAGCCAGAAAATCTCACTTGTGAAAAAAAAAAAAAAATGACCCCGTCTCCTTTCTGGAGAGTAACTGTATCCCTACATTGTATTTCCATATTGCATCATACAGGCAGAACCTCAATTAATAAAATGATAACTGATTTGGATTGCTATAATATGATTTATCAATATGTTAATTTCAGTCTAGCAAATGAGTCCATTAGGTGATGAAAACATTTTTCTGCATCACCAGAGGCCTTTGAAGTTTCTAGCAACAGACTCCAAATATATGGTATGTGTGCGTAGGACAAAGACATTTCTGCAGAGACAACCTATTCTCTATTGTTGTATCATCTTACTGTTTGTTTTAAGCGGATGTTAACCCAAAAGTATTTATTTGAAAACATGGTTTGAGCACCTACGCTCTGCTATGAGAACGTGAAGAGAGTGGGCGTCAGGGGAGGGACAGGATGCTATGGGGACAGACACCAGGGTGATCTAACCTACTTTATAGGGGGTGGGTGTGGTGAGTGGCCTTGAACCTGACACCTGAAGGATGGTGAGGACAAACTCAGGGGGGGGGGATGGGTTAATGATTGGGAAGATGCTCAGACAGAGGAAACAGCACTTGCAAAGGCTCAGAGGCCAGGGGTTCCCTGGTTGCCCAGAGAGTAAGGAATTGCCTACAACGTAGGAGGAGACTGGGTTCGATCTTTGGTTGGGAAGATCCCCTGGGGAAGGAAATGGCAGCCCACTCCAGTATTCTTGCCTGGAGAATTCCATGGACAGAGGAGCAAGGTGGGCTACAATCCATGGGGTTGCAAAGAGTCAGACACAACTGAATGACTAACACTTTCACTTTCTTTCATATGTATCAAATCATAATGTTGTATGCTTTTCAAAAATCACATTATACAGCTTAAATATGTACAATTTTTATTTATCAGTCATACCTCAATAAAGCTAGGGAAAGAAAGGGGGGAAAAAATTAAGAAGGCATTTATCCACAGCTGGGAAAACTCCTCTCCAGAAACCAAACCTGCTGGATGTTGATCTGGAACTTCTAGCCTCCAGAACTATAAGAAGTAGATTTCTACAGTTTAAGACCCCCAGACTGTGTTTTGTTATGGCAGGCTGAGCTGGTTAATATGTGCGTGTTCTAACTCCTGGATCTGGAGATGGTCATAGATTAGTGGAGTGTACACAACAATTGTACACCATGTACTCAGACACAACATGGTGTCTGAGTATCATTGTGCAATGTTAATTAACTTCTGCTGCTTGAAAAATATGTACATATATGTAAGCCTAGATGAAACATGAAGCATGACACTGATTCTTTTTCCGCCTAGTTTTATTGGGTTGTAATAGATAAATAAAATTGTATATGTTAAAGGGTACAGTGAGGCAAATTGATATATGTTTAATTGTGAAATGATTACCACACCCAAGGTAATTAACATAGCCATCACCTTACATAGTCTCCTTATTTATTTACTTATTTGATGAGCATGCTTGACATGTAGTATCTTAGCAAATTTCAAAAAAAATATATGGTATTACTCATTATAATCACCAGGCTGTACATCAGCTCCTCAGAAGTTATAACTAAAAATTTGTTCCCTTGGACCAATATCTTGCTGTTTTTCTCACCCCGCCAACCCCCAGCCCCTGGCAACTCATGCGGTTCTATGCGGTGGCTTAGTCATTAAGTCATTCCGACTTTTGCAATCTCATAGAATGTAGCCCGCCAGGCTCTTTTGTCCATAGGATTTCCCAGAAAGAATACTGGACTGGATTGCCATTTTCTTCTCCAGAGGATCTTCCTGACCTAGGTATTAACCCAGGTCTCCTGCATTGCAGGCAGTTTCTTTACTGACTAAACCATGAGGGAACCCCATCTGGTTCTATGAGTTTGACATTTTAGACTCCAGTATGCGTGAGATCATAGAATGCTTGTCTTCTTGCCGCAGTCCTCACGTGGTCTTTACCCTGAGCCCATGCAACTGGCGGTTGGGGACAGCTAGAGAGAGAACACTGGGTATCCCTTCTTACAAAGACACTAGTCCTGTTGGACCATGGCTCGCCCATATGACCTTATTTAACCTTGGTTTCCTCCTTAAAGGCCCCATCTCCAAATACTGTCATGTTGGAGAGTCGGGCTTCAACATATGAATCTGGAAGAACACAGTTCAATCCTTAGCAACAAGGAAAGAAACATAGACACTCAGCACTCCTGGGAAACAAATACTTTATGACTCAAGACAATGTTGTATTCATGTTATCTGATAGAAAGGATTTGCACATTCATTTCTTTTGCTCCACCTCAGTATTTTTTCCCACACTTCCAAAGCAGTGTCTGTCTCTGACATTGGCAGTGACAAAATCCATAAGCCTTCATGGCATTGGGACACTGGAGGCTTTTGTTTTGTGGATACAGGGCAAGAAAAGTGGGAAAGCATTTCCTTGGAACTGAGTGGTGTTTACAATGTACGGGATCCTTTAAAGGGTGAACCCAGGTCAAGAGTTCCTCTGGCCTTGTCTAAGGCAACCTTTTCTACAGCACTTCCAAAATACAGGGGGAATGATCAAGCAGCTTGCCTAACCTTGAAAAATATCTCAGTCAGGACTAGGGCTTGGTGGCATTTTTAAAACTATATTTACCATTCATGGCAAGAGACCAATTCTTTATATAGATCAATATTAAATACATTTGGGCAAGGATAGAGGTTTGAATCTCACTGAGTAATAGTACCTAGCACAGATTAAGGATCAGTGAATGTATGTTGAAAAAATGGTTGAATGAATGCTTACATAACCTTACAACTTGCAAATATGAAAACACGACAGAGTGAAAGCCAATTTTTAGTCAAATCAACAAAGAACAGAAAGGTCAATGGAATTGACCCAATAGGAATTCATAGTTATTGATTCAATATAAATGTCACATAACCCCCTGTTTTAATATAGTGGTCGTTGGTTATTTTGTCATCGATATTAAAGTTTCTAAAAAGTATTCATTTATTTGGCTGCTTCAGGTCTTAGTGGTGGCATGTGAGATGCAAGATGAGTCATGTGGGACCTTTCATTGTGGCTCATGGGCATAGTTGACCCTCAGCATGTGGGATCTTAAATCCCAGACCAGAGATCAAACCCATGTCCCCTACATTGGAAGATGAACTCTTAACCACTGGACCACCAGGGAAGTCCTTGGGTCAAAATTATTAACCCAAGAAATAGTCTTCTCTTTCACATGAGGGACTGAGAAGCCTCCTGAGAAATATTTCGTCTTCTCAGTTATTTCCTAACTAATTTACTAAAAAAAACCCTGGTTTTCAGAGGAAACGAAGCATTCTGAACAGAGTGTGAGAGCTGGAACACAACAAAGCTTTGGGGATTGGGAGTTCCACACATCCAGTACTACCACCATCCTGGGGCTCAACTGTGGTAGCCATAGGGCCTTTGGGAGGAACAGATGTGGATAGCAGCGGTGCCGTGGGAGGTATCCTGACCCAGGAACACCAGGAGCAGTTTTGTATGCCATATGTTGAGCCTGTTTTGTCACTTACCTGATTTCCCACCATGAACAAGAAAGTTGCTGATGCACTGGTGATGAAATTGTTCTAAATCCCTGATGAGCTCCTCAATTTTGGGGGAACTAAATGAAATAAAAATTCACTCGCAGATAACTTTTTCTATTCACTTACCAAGAACCACTAAAACTTTTAAAGTAAGGACTCTCAAGTAAGATCCAGCTTTAACAAAATTTTCATGGTTATAAAGGGAGGAGTTGCTTTGTGGTCCAAGTGTGGACAGCAATTTTATGGGAAATTATAGCCCTTCAGAGACTGAGTCATAAAAAACAGCCTTCCAAATCACTAAGCACTAATCATCATCATCATTTGCAAAGGGGAAATAAAAGAGAGAATCAAAGATGTTGGCAATAATGCATTGTTGTGAATTTTGGTTCCTCCATAAGAGCTCAGACTGAGACAGGTAACCACAGCAAATAAAATTAGAAATGGCTGGAACCATGGCTGCAAGAGCTAGGGACTTAATGATATTTTCTATATACTGGTTTGCTGTTTCAGGTTCCAAAAATTTAGGTCAAACTCAAATGGGTCCTCTACATAATATCAGTCTAATTGAATTTGCTTTATAAATTAAGGAACTCATTTCACTAATTGAAAGAGTTTGTTTAGCTACATCTGCACAGCCAGAAAAAACATACATGTACGTACTCAGACCAAATAGGAAAACATGTCTGTTTTACTGATTTGATCTTATTAGACTTTTAAAAGGATAAATATATCTAGACAGACTTAACATTTGTGTTAATATTATTTGACTTGTTCCTTCAAAGTATTGGGTTGGTCAAAACTTTCATTTGGGCTTTTCCATAAGATGTTAAGAAAAACCCAAACAAATTTTTTGGCCAACCTAATATTTGAATTTTAAGTGTATAATGTATGGCATTTAGGAAACGATATCCTGCCAAGAAATCTTGAAACAGAGTTTTATCTTAAGTAAAAGTTTTATTAGATGACGTCCCTCTTAGAGGACTTCCCAGGTGGCTCAGTGGTAAAGAATCCAACTACAAATGCAGGCGACACAGGAGACGTGAGTTCAGTCCCTGGGTTGGGAAGATATCCTGGAGAAGGAAATGGCAACCCACTCCAGTATTCTTGCCTGGGAAATCTCATGGATAGAGGAGCCTGGTGGGATACAGTCCATGGGGGTCATAGAAGAATCAAACACAACTGAGCAGGCATGAGCTCTTTAAATTAAAAACTGCACAAAATGTTAATTTTTAAAGTATTCTCAAATTCACTATTGGAAATAAGTTTTGAAATGAATTTGTTAAAATTTTCCAATTGTAGAACCAAAATGTAATTATTGCTTTTGCTAATCAAACTATGCCCAGAAAAACACTTTTAAAGAAGATGATGACTTTTATTTTGAGGTTGCAGTGTAATGTAGGGCAAAAACTCTAGTCTGGTACAGAAATACCCAGGTTCTCACTCTAGGTATGCTTTTTACACTTAGCACGTACCCATTTCCTCTTCTAGAAAATTAGGTAAACTGTCAGTGAATTCCTGGGGTGGGGAAGACCCCCTGAAGAAGGAGATGGCAACCTACTCCAGTATTCTTGTCTGAGAAATCCCATAGACAGAGGAGCCTGGCAGAATACAGTCCATGGGGTGATAAGAGTTGGTCACAGCTTAGCGAGTAAACCACCATGAACAGTCAAGCCTAATCCGTGAGGCCAAATAGTAGGATAGTATGATTAGCCCAACTTGACTCTTCTTCCACCCTAAACCAATCAATGGTCACATTTATAAACATGGTGGCACCCATAGCAACCGCTTTAGTAGGGGGGCAGTTCTTGGAAAAGAGATGCTGGAAAGACAATAACCTGTTTTTTTCTCTCGCTGTTAGAGCTTCAGTGATCGATCAAAAAAGTGACACATTTCATTCATAAATCCAGTCAGATCTACAAACTGCTCTGTAAATGCTATAAATCCATGTGATCATTCCATGTGACGGGAAAGTATATGTCA
Source organism: Ovis aries (assembly GCF_016772045.2). NCBI lineage: Eukaryota > Metazoa > Chordata > Mammalia > Artiodactyla > Bovidae > Ovis > Ovis aries. Next base: position 107,098,614 of record NC_056055.1, read on the forward strand.
GGCTGACCTTCTAGATATTAAAACACTTCTAAATAACAAGACACTTTTCGGTAGCTAAAATATCTTATATTAAAATTGAGACCTTATAAATAGTAACCTGGTCCCATCACTTCATGGCAAATAGAAGAGAGAAAAGTGGAAATAGTTACAGATTTATTTTCTTGGGCTCCAAAATCACTGCAGACAGTGCCTGTGGCCACGTAATAAAACGAAGCTTGCTCCTTGGAAGGAAAGTTATGACAAGCCTAGACAGTGTATTAAAAAGCAGAGACGTCACTTTGCCGACAAAGGTCCAGATAGTCAAAGCTATGGTTTTTCCAGTAGTCATGTACAGATGTGAGAGTTGGACTATAAAAAAGGTTGAGTGCCAAAGAATTGATGCTTTCAGACTGTGGTGTTGGAGAAGACTCTTTAGAGTCCCTTGGACTACAAGGAGATTAAACCAGTCAATCCTAAAGGAAATCAACCCTGAATCTTCATTGAAAGGATTGATGCTGAAGCTGAAGCTCCAATACTTTGACCATCTGATGTCAAGAGAACAGACATGTTGGAAAAGACCCTGATGCTGGGAAAGATTGAAGGCAAAAGGGGAACAGGGCAGCAGAGGATGAATTGGTTTCATGGCATCACTGATTCAATGCACAGAATTTGAGCAAACTCTGGGAGATAGCAGAGGATAGGAGAGCCTGGCATAGTGCAATCCATGGGATCACAGAGTCAGACATGACTTAGCAACTGAGCAACAACAACTTGATCTTATAAACAACTGGCTTCAGATTCCACGGATCTATCAAACTATTTGGTGTTTTTCTCAAGTATATATTTTCTTTGGCACAATAGATAAGTACCCTTCTAAACACAGCCCTGAAAGTAAATGTAAGGTGGGAGCTGGCGATACATTTGCAGAGAGAGGAGTTTCCCAGGTTATATCGTGGTCAGCTCTAATACAGTTGCATAGAACTAAAGACTCACAGAGCCGGAAGACTAAGATGAACACAATATATTTTTACAAGCAAGGTACTCAAGAAAGAGGAGTTCTTACAGCAAGAGTACTGGAGTGGTTTGCCATTCCCTTCTCCAGTGAAAAAGATCCTGATGCTGGGAAAGATTGAAGGCAAAAGGAGAAGAGGGTGGCAAATGACGAGGTGGCTGGATAGCATCACTGATTCAATGGACATGAACTTGGGCAAACTCCAGGAGATAGTGAGGGACAGGGAGGCCTGGCATCCTGCAGTCCATGGGGTCACAAAGAGTTGGACATGACGACTCAGAAACCTAACAACAACTATAACACAAGAAAGAGCACCTTGTTCTGTTACTTTCTGCCTGCAGAAGTCTCCCCCGGCCCCCTGGGAATGTATTCTGTATCTCATGGCACCTCAATGCAACACTTCTTGTATTCACGCTTAGCTCTGTACACCGTTGTTGCCTAAGAATTCTTCTGTTTCCCCCAGGAGACTATACAGGATTGAGAACACAGGCTGCCTTTTGTTCCATTTTGTCCTCGAGACCAGCAACAGTGCCTAGAACATAGCAGGAGCACAATAAATATCAGTGATATTTGCCTTGTTTCATGGTCTTTGGCAAGTGGCCTAAACTCTCTGAGTGTTGGTTTGCTTGTGGGTAAAATGAAGGTAATTATAATCCTTACTTCACTGGCTTGTTATGAGGATTCAAGTCCCATAAATGCTACTGTTGTTGCTGTTGATAACCAAGGCCCAGTCGGCAATCATTATTCACTGATTAGAAGCCATCAGACCCAAAGCGAGCTATTTATAGGTGGAGGAATCACAAGAGAATATTTCACAACAGCTCCAAGTCTGTTCTCAAAATAAGCCACAGAGGAGACCTAACTATTCAGACAGCCCTCCTCCTCTCCTGGCATCTCTGACCCACTACACCCTGGACATTATTAGAATTTTTTGAATGCATGTCAACTTATTTATACATTTGTATCTAGTCCTTACTATTCATTTTTGTAACAAGCCATCAGCCAAATTTATTGGGAATCAAATAATGTAGTTTTAGTTTATGCTATGAGTTGAGATACTTTATCACACTTTGTAATATACAATGAAGATAAAAGACTCTGGTCCCTTTTCTACTTATTTGAATAAACCTCTCTGCTCCAGAGTATCGGCATTGGTCATTTCTCTTTTTAATATGCCAAGTCTGCTCCTGACTAAATCATGTCCTCTATCCTGAGATGTTAGTCAATAAAGTAAGCATATTCTTAGAAGCAATTTATAGTGTATATATAGATTAAACTGTATCATTAAAAAGTCATTCTTGTGCCTAGGCTACTTATGGAAATCAAGAATCGTAATGCCCTTTCATGTCATAATTTTAAAGACATAATTTCAAAACACACACACAGATGGGAAAGAACAAGTATACATGAACTTCCAGTGGGCAAATCAAACCTCTTGTTAACCAAAAAGAAAAAAAGAAATCTTTGGAAGGTACTTCTGAGGTGCCAGAAGGATTCTGGAAGATAATACTCTTAAGACGATAGTAGAGATAAACAGAGAATTAAAACTGTAGCTATACATGTAATACCAAAGCAACCCCTGAAGAAAAGAAATGCTTCTTTTAAAGTCACACTCTTCAAAGATACATTATTTAAGTAGCAAAGGCAATGCTATTCTTCTGATTAGTTTTTGTTTTTTGCTTTGTTTTTTTTTTTTTTTTTTGGTGGAGAAAAAAGCTCATCAGCTAGAATTTAAATGTATTGCATTGAATAAAGGTATTTGACATTTTCCAACTACCAAATTAACTTGACATAAAAATTGAAGTTATTTGAACCATTAACTGGAGAAGGCAATGGCACCCCACTCCAGTGCTCTTGCCTGGAAAATCCCATGGACAGAAGAGCCTGGTAGGCTGCAGTCCATGGGGTCGCTAAGAGTCAGACATGACTGAGTGACTTCATTTTGACTTTTCACTTTCATGCATTGGAGAAGGAAATGGCAACTCACTCCAGTATTCTTGCCTAGAGAATCCCAGGGACAGGGGAGCCTGGTGGGCTGCCGTCTATGGGGTTGCACAGAGTCAGACACGACTGAGGCAACTTAGCAGCAGCAGCAGCAGCAGCAGAACCATTAACTGGGCTTCCCAAGTGACACAGAGGTAAAGCATGTGCCTGTAATGCAGGAGACCAGGGCTTAATCCCTGGGTGGGAAAGATCCCCTGGAGGAGAGCATGGCAACCCACTCCAGTATTCTTGCCTGGGAAATCCCATGAACAGAGGTGCTTGGTGGGCTACAGTCCATGGGGTCTCAAGAGCTGTACATGACTGAGCACACACACACAAAACAATTAACTGTGTAATTAGATCTTATATTGGTTTAAAGCTGTTTTTAGAAACATTAATTTGAGGGCTTTCTAAAATTTTCAATAAAAAATATTATTTCAAAATGCCCAGAATGTATTTAAACGTGGAGTAAGACGTTACTTTGCCAACAAAGGTCTGTCTGGTCAAGGCTATGGTTTTTCCAGTGGTCATGTATGGATGTGAGAGTTGGACTACAAAGAAAGCTGAGTGCCGAAGTTTGAACTGTGGTGTTAGAGAAGACTCTTGAGAGTCCTTTGGACTGCAAGGACATCCAACCAGTCCATCCTAAAGGAGATCAGTCCTGGGTGTTCATTTGGAGGAATGATGTTGAAGCTGAAACTCCAATACATTGGCCACCTGAAGCAAAGAACTGACTCATTTGAAAAGATCATGATGCTGTGAAAGATCGAAGGCAGGAGGAAAAGGGAACGACAGAGGATGAGATGGCTGGATGGCATCACTGACTTGATGGACATGAGTTTGAGTAAACTCTGGGAGTTGGGAGAGGCAATGGACAGAGTTGGACATGACTGAGTGACTGAACTGAACTGAAATTCTCTGCTTCCAGAAAGACTAAAAAAAAAAAGAAAACTGAAGCCATTTTGTTGGAAATATGTTGATAACGTCAAATACATAAAGGTGAGCTTGTTACTTAAATCACACATTCCATTCTTAGCAGAGATTATAATCCTAAATCTTTCCTCTCAACAAGTTCTTAGGAAATTATAAACAAGGATCTAGTAAATTTGACACAGAGTAAAATGTCACAATTTATTGTCAGTGATCACAACCTGGGAATCTCAACAGTGACATGTTAAATGCATCGCTTCTTGAATTATTGCCAGTTAACATTCATTTTGTGACATATGAATATCACCATGGAAACTCAGAATCTTTCAGCCATTTATGTCTCATGTTAATACTCCCAAGTTTTATTACAGGCATCAGCATTGCTCCCCATTAGGGGTTGTCACGCGATGTTTTATTTTGATATTTTACTTCACTGATTTTCATCACAGTTTCCTATCTTGGATCCAGACCCTATGACTGCATTCATAAACTTGCATATAATATGCATGTGAAGTCATGTTTCCTACTTGGACACGTTAGCAAAATTCCATCTGTCTGCTCCTTTTTAAACTGTTAAGTTTTCCAAACTGAAAAGAGAATTGGGTTACAATTACCTACTGCAACTTTTCATCAGAATAACATTTTAAGTTGTGTATAATATTGTTCCATATCCTCCCTTGCCTGAGGAGTTTAAAACAGGTCACACACCCAGATATTTTTACAATAAACCCAACATATGAAAGCATTTTAAAGTTGAAAGGAATTTTTAGAGATGTTTCTAGCCTAATCCCGCCATTTTTCAGATAAGAAAGCTCAGCTAAAAATAATGATTGGAGAAGCAAGATGGGTGAGAACTCCAGGACCAAACTCCCTGAGTTCAAGACTGCTTCACCCAGTGCTGGGTGCGGGATATTTGGTGACTGACTTTACCTCTCTGTGCCTTTGTTTCTATGTCATAAAATTTCTGTGAGAATTGAACTAATACATTCATTACCATGAAGAACAACAGTTCTTGTCCATTTTTATAAGTTTTTAAGCTTTTTTTTTTTTAACGTGGATCACATTTCAAGTCTTTACTGAATTTATTACAATGCTGCTCCTGTTTTACATATTGGTTTTCTGGCCTCCAGACATATGGGATTTTAGCTCCCCAACCAGGGATCAAACCCACACCCCCTGCACTGGAAGTCTTAACCACTGGACCACCAGGGAGGTCCCTCCATAATCTAAATGAAGAGATGGTTTAGTTTCTGAGTCGTATCTGACTCTTGTGACCCCAGGGACTATAGTCCGCCAGGCTTCTCTGTCCACGGAATTTCCCAGGCAAGAATACTGGAGTGGGTTGCCATTTCCTACTCCAGGGGATCTTCCTGATCCAGGGATAGAACCTGGATTTTCTGCATTGCAGGCAGTATCCTTACTGACCAAGCCACCAGGGAAGCCTCTAAAGGGGATTTTCTCAAATACCTTCAACTATGACCTAAGAAGATGAGGTAGAGCAGTGAAGCCCAGATCCTCTATCTGCTTTTTTCATCCTGGGATCAGCTGCCCACTGAACGCTCCATTTCTACTCTGTTCTATTCATCTTAGGTTGCCATTTAGTGGCAAATCTGGATGCTGATGTTCACGGAAATCCAGACTTTGGTGTTTGAAGCCTGTTGTTGCCACCTTGTCTGGTGATAGCTTCATTAGCGGTAAAGGGGCTTCTCCTTGTGACCAGTTTTGTTTTCTTGCTCATCTAGTTCAGAACTCTGGCAAGAAAACCCACACACAAAACACGTAACTCAGAGTTTCCAGAAAAGACATTCAATAAACATTGGCTGTTTCTACCATTATTTGTCTTGCTCCAAGTTGTCTATCACATCAGTTCAGTTCAGTTCAGTTCAGTCCCTCAGTCCTGTCTGACTCTGCGACCCCATGAATCGCAGCACGCCAGGCCTCCCTGTCCATCACCAACTCCCAGAGTCTACCCAACCCATGTCCAGTGAATCAGGGATGCCATCCAGCCATCTCATCCTCTGTTGTTCCCTTCTCCTCCTGCCCTCAATCTTTCCCAGCATCAGGGTCTTTTCAAATGAGTCAGTTCTTTGCATCAGGTGGCCAAAGTACTGGAGTTTCAGCTTCAACATCAGTCCTTCCAATGAACACCCAGGACTGATTTCCTTTAGAATGGACTGATTGGATCTTCTTGCAGTCCAAGGGACTCACAAGAGTCTTGTCCAACACCACAGCTCAAAAGCATCAATTCTTTGGCACTCAGCTTTCTTTGTAGTCCAACTCTCACATCCATACATGACTACTGGAAAAACCATAGCCTTGACTAGATGGACCATTGTTGACAAAGTAATGTGTCTGCTTTTTAATGTGTCTGCTGTCTAGGTTGGTCATAACTTTTCTTCCAAGGAGGAAGCATCTTTTAATTTCATGGCTGCAATCACCATCTACAGTGATTTTGGAGCCACAAAAAATAAAGTCAGCCACTGTTTCCCCATCTATTTGCCATGAAGTGATAGGACCAGATGCCATGATCTTCGTTTTCTGAATGTTGAACTTTAAGCCAACTTTTTCACTCTCCTCTTTCACTCTCATCAAGAGGCTCTTTAGTTCTTCACTTTCTGCCATAAAGGTGGTGTCATCTGCGTATCTGACATTATTGATATTTCTCCCAGCAATCTTGATTCCAGCTTGTGCTTCTTCCAACCCAGCATTGCTCATGATGTGCTCTGCATATAAGTTAAATAAGCAGGGTGACAACATACTTCTTTCCCAATTTGGAACCAGTCTGTTGTTCCATGTCCAGTTCTAACTGTTGCTTCCTGACCTGCATACAGATTTCTCAAGAGGCAGGTCAGGTGGTCTGGTATTCCTATCTCTTTCAGAATTTCCACAGTTTATTGTGAACCACACAGTCTATCGCATCAGTGTCAAAATTAATATCACAACCCAGAGCCCTTGCACTAAGATTTCATCTGTGGACAAAAAAAAGCTTTGATTATTTAATACCCTGAACGTGTTAGTTGCTCAGTCCTGTCTGACTCTGCCACCACATGGACTGTAGCCCACCAGGCTTCTCTGTCCATGGGATTCTCCAGGCAAGAATACTGGAGTGAGTAGTCATTCTCTTCTCCACGGGATTGAACAAGGATTGAACCCAGGTCTCCTGCATTGCAGGTAGATTCTTTATGGTCTGCTGCTGCTGCTAAGTCACTTCAGTCGTGTCCGACACTGTGCGACCCCATAGCCGGCAGCCCACCAGGCTCCCCCATCCCTGGGATTCTCCAGGCAAGAATACTGGAGTGGGTTGCCATTTCCTTCTCCAATGCAGGAAAGTGAAAAGTGAAAATGAAGTCACCCAGTCGTGTCTGACTCTTCACTACCCCATGGACTGCAGCCTACCAGGCTCCTCCATCCATGGGATTTTCCAGGCAAGAGTACTGGAGTGGGGTGCCATTGCCTTCTCCAAGCCACCATTTAATACAAGAGCATATAATTATTTCTGTTCCACAGCTCTTCAGATCCAATTAACAACTATGCCCTTCTCTGAGGCAAACATGGGCCGTAATTATTTATTAACATTCCTTTAGTCCTGTGATTCAAATAATAGAAATGTATATTCTTACATAAAATATTTAAATCATACTTTGATATTTTGACACTCAAAAATATGGAAGTAAATAAAATAGCCACACATTTCATTTCTCAGATGAAAATACTGCATTTCTTAGACTTAAGTTTTCAGTTTGTAAAGTCTACATTGCTTGTCTTTATAACTTTTGAGGCTATAATTTTCTACTTAAGTTTACTATGTGCCAGTTTACACAATTACCCACTTATATGTGCACCCTACTTAATACCATACACATAGCTGGAATTTTTTAATTTTTAGGAACTTTCCTTTTCTGATTTCATAGTTTAATAAAAATGACTATGAACGTTTGTGCAGCAGAACTCTGAATAACAGATTTTCAGTTTCTTTAGAACAATTCTGGGATCTTTCTCATTCATCTCAGCATAAATCAGACCATGTCAGTAACCTACTTAAAACCTCAATGTCTTCCTCTCGTGTGTGGAATTAAATCCTTTAAAAACCACCATGAGCTGGCAGTGCCTCCTTCCTGACCTCACCTCACAGGAGCCCCCTCTCCCATCACTCAGGGTGTCCAGCCACAGTGACCTTCTCATTGTGCCAGGACATGTCATGGGCACCCCCATCTCCAGCACTTGAACGTGCCCTTCTTTTCCTCAGGCAGGAACTCTCTCCTGGCAAATGCTTGCTTGGTTCTGTCCCTCACTTCACTCAGTTCTCTGCTCAAATGCCATGTCCTGAGAGAGACCCTTCCTCAACATCTTCTCTCAGATACCCCCAAGCTCATGCTCCATCTCCTTACTATTTCATTTTCTTCATAGCCCTTATCACTACTTAAAAATATGTACCTATTGGCTATTTACATTGTTATGATCTGCCCCCCATTCTAGGAGGTAAGATCTACAAAACTAGGAATATAATCTACTTTATTCCTGTATCTCAGGCACCTGACAGATGTCAGACACTCAAAAATGCATTGAATTAATAAATAACAAATAAAGCTTGGTGTGCCAATACTCAGCACCACCCTTGGTTTATAGTGAGCTGAATAAATGATAGTTGAATGAATAAAATATTTCATTCAACAAGAAATACATGGCACCCAGATCAAAAGGCATGACATAGCTGTCTTCAGACACCTTAGAAACTTACTGCAGAGAGAATAATTACATGCACAGAAAACTTTTAAATGCTACGTAACGCGGTGTGAAGCTGCATGGAATCAGTTCCACAATAACTGTGTCTGTATCACCGATGCAGCTAATAAGTGCCTGGCTGGCCAGGAGGTAGAGTCTGATGAAGGCAGACGTTCTCAGCAGGTTTTGCTGTATAGCAATTTGAGGTAGATCTTGAAAGACTTGTGGGTCAGTCCTCTCTGATGACCTAGAGGAGTAGGATCGGGGAGGGGGAAGAAGGAACAAGGGCAGGGGGATATATGGATCATCGAGCTGATTCACTTTGTTGTCTAGCAGAAACTAACACAACATTGTAAGGCAACTATATTCCAATTAAAAAAATAAACAAGAGTTGTGAATTTCACGTCAGGACATTAGGGAAGAGATCATCAAAAATAGGAAGAAAAAAGTCAGTCCATAATGGGGTTGTATTTTTTCCTTTCTTCTTTTTTTATTGAAGTACAGTTACTGTAGAATATTATGGAAATTAAAGGTGTACAATATAATTCACAATTTTTTTGTTACACTCCATTTATCAGTCAGTTCAGTCACTCAGTCATGTCCAGCTCTTTGTGACCCCATGGACCACAGCACGACAGGCCTCCCTGTCCATCACCAACTCCCAGAGTTTACCCAAACTCATGTCCATCGAGTTGGTGGTGCCATCCAACCATCTCATCCTCTGTCATCCCCTTCTCCTCCGGCCCTCAATCTTCCCCAGCATCCGGGTCTTTTCCAATCAGTCAGCTCTTTCCATCAGGTGAAGTTTCAGCTTCAACGTCAGGCCTTTCAATGAACACTCAGGGCTGATCTGATGGATTGGTTGGATCTCCTTGCAGTCCAAGGGACTCACAAGAGTCTTCTCCAACACCACAGTTCAAAAGCATCAATTCTTCGGTGCTCAGCTTTCTTCACAGTCCAACTCTCACATTCATACATGACTACTGGAAAAACCATAGCCTTGACCAGATGAACCTTTGTTGGCAAAGTAATGTTTCTGCTTTTTAATATGCTGTCTAGGTTGGTCATAACTTTCCTTCCAAGGAGTAAGCGTATTTTAATTTCATGGCTGCAGTCACCATCTGCAGTGATTTTGGAACCCAAAAAAATAAAGTCAGCCACTGTTTCCCACTCTTTCCCCATCTATTTCCCATGAAGTGATGGGACCGGATGCCATGATCTTCGTTTTCTGAATGTTGAGCTTTAAGCCAACTTTCTCACTCTCCTCTTTTACTTTCATCAAGAGGCTCTTTAGTTTTTCTTCACTTTCTGCCATAATGGTGATGTCATCGGCATATCTGAGATTATTATTTCTCCTGGAAATCTTGACTCCAGCTTGTGCTTCATCCAGCCCGGAGTTGCTCATGATGTACCCTACATGTACTCTATAATTTTGAGCATTACTTTACCAGCGTGTGAGATGAGTGCAATTGTACGGTAATTTAAACATTCTTTGGCATTGCCTCTCTTTGGGATTGGAATGAAAACTGACCTTTTCCAGTCCTGTGGCCACTGCTGAGTTTTCCCAGCTTGCTGGTATATTGAGTGCAGCACTTTCACAGCATCATCTTTCAGGATTTGAAAGAGCTCAACTGAAATTCCATCACCTCCACTAGCTTTGTTTGTAGTGATGCTTCCTAAGGCCCACTTGACTTCACATTCCAGGATGTCTGGCTCTAGGTGAGTGATCACACCATCATGATTATCTGGGTTGTGAAGCTCTTTTTTGTACAGTTCTGTGTATTCTTGCCACCTCTTCTTAATATCTTCTGCTTCTGTAAGGTCCATACCATTTCTCTCCTTTATTGAGCCCATCTTTGCATGAAATGTTCCCTTGGTATCTCTAATTTTCTTGAAGAGATCTCTAGTCTTTCCCATTCTATTATTTTCCTCTGTTTCTTTGCACTGATGACTGAGGAAGGCTTTCTTATCTCTCCTTCCTATTCTTTGGAATTCTGCATTCAAATGGGTATATCTTTCCTTCTCTCTTTTGCTTTTCACTTCTCTTCTTTTCATAGCTATTTGTAAGGCCTCCTCAGACAGTCATTTTGCTTTTATAGCCATTTTGCTGTTATACTCCATTTATAGTTATTATTAAATATTGGGTATATTCTCCATGTTGCATAGTGTAGCCTTATTGCTTATTTTATACATGGTAGTTTGTACTTGTTAACCCCCTTCCCCTGTGTTGCCCCTCTCCTCCCCACTGCTAACTACCAGATTGTTCTCTATCTCTGTGATCCTGCTTCTTTTCTGTTACATTTCCTAGTTTGTTGGAGTTGTACTTTCTTAATACCTTTTTTCTAGTGGAAATTTTCCAATTTAAGCACATAGTGAAAATTAAATTGCATATCCCTGGCAATGTTGAGATTCTCATGATTTGAAGTTTAAAAGTATGAAATAAATACTGGTCATCTCAATTCATGTGCTAAGATGCAATTATTTTTACTTCAAGTAATTTAATCAAAAGTTAGCATGAGTGCTACTGAATTATACCTGTTTAAAAAATTAAAATGCTTTTTGAAGAAAGGGTTTTAATATATTAAAAATAAAAGAAAGTCCTGGAGTGTCTTAACATGGCCATATCCATAAAACATGCTTTTTATGATTACAAGTTACTGAAGATATTTTCAGAAATATTCAATCTCAGACACACTCATTGTCTTATCCTGTACTTGAATATTAAGTGGCTTAAATAGATCCATGCTTGCTTGTAATTCAATGCAATAAAGTTGCTTATCAAAGAACAATACCCTAACGACATGAAAGAATTAGTGTAGAGCCCTAAGTTTCAAAAGGCCTATACTTCAGTGAAAGGGTCAGGACAGTGTATAATGTTAAGAATTCATATTTCATATGCTCTATCCTCATAATGAACTTTTGAAGATGTTTGACATTCTTTACCAAGTTGGAATTGACATAGAATCAGCAGCACACACCACTGCCTTCCAAAAGGAGTGGATCAAACCCTGAGCAGAGATGCTGTTGCAGTGAAGGGACACCACTCTCCCTCCACCAGCTCCAATAGAACCAGTCAAGGAACATAGCCCAGAGGTGCACAATATCTCTTGTAAAACTGAAAAAAACAAAATCAATTGAAAAATGAATCTCTTATTTAACTGCAAGAATACATTAGTAAAATAATGTCACCACTCAAAAACTAGAGTATTTGTTTCTAATTTCTTTTTTCCTCCTCTTGCAGGTGAATATTTTGAAGTTAGAAAAGTGAAATAAGCTGTATTAAATAGAAATCCGGTATGTCTGCCTTAATTTGATGTTACGAAAGGTCAAGTGGAGAAAAAGAAGGAAAGAAAAAGAAAGGAAGGGAGGGAAAGAGGGAGGGAGGAAGGAAGAGAGAAAGGAAGGAGAGAGGAAAGAAAGAAAGAATGAAAAAAAGAAAATCAAATATGCACCAGGTGCCTTGAGCTCCACATTTCCAGAACTGGCCTCTTGATCTTCCATCCACATTGGCTTCTTCTCCCATCTCTTCATCCTCTCTGGGGCCCCCTCCTTCCCTCTAGTCTTCAGGCCAAAACACTTGTCTTGACCTCAATTCCCACAACCCACATCTAACCTGTCAGAGTCCAGGTGGCTCTGCTTTCAAAATCCAAAAGTGAAAGTGTTAGTCGCTCAGTCATGTCAGACTCTTTGTGACTCCATGGACTATAGCCCACCTTGCTCCTCTGTCCATGGAATTCTCCAGGCACGAATACCGAAGTGGGTAGTCTCATTCCCTTCTCCAGGGGCTCTTCCCAACCAAGGGACTGAACCTGGGTCTCCTGCATTGCAGGTAGATTCATTACTGTCTGAGCCACCAGGTAAGTCTCAAAATATAAAAGTATATCCAATACACCCAGTACTTCTTACCAACACTATCATCCTCTCTCTCACTCAGACCAGGGCAGCAGCCTTCCAGGTGTTCCCTCCTGCCTCCACCTCATTCTGTGTCTCTTCTCTACATAGCAACTGAAGCAGCCTTCTTATAACTGTTCAAAAAACCACTGTACTGAGAGTAAGCAGTTGTGACAGCAAAGAGAGAAACTGACCCAAGACTGTCCTCAAAGAGCTTCCAGGCCAGCTGCTGGTGTTCTCAAGAAGGAAACAACCAGAAAGGAGGTATTTGAACAGTCCTTCAGATAAAGTGGAATTTTCCTTCCAACCACAGTTCTTTCTTCACTGGACACATTTATAAACAAAAGCTCTGATTATCCCAACATTTTCGAATTTTCTGAGAACAGTGAGAGTTCTAAATGCTCTCTGCTTTGAAACTTTCCCTTGGAAATGGCTGTGATTTTTTTTTTTTAATTGGAGTTAGTTTCAGCACCTCCTCCACTTCTCAACTGCAGGACGCCAGCAGGGCAGCCAGCCTCTGAGATTCAATTTTTCAAACAAGATGGGACTTGGCAGGGCCTGCCCTATCTGACCCACAGGACCACTGCAAGAGTTAACTGAGATTCCAGTTGTCATGTACAGATGTGACCGCTGAACCATAAAGAAAGATGAGCACCAATGAATCGATGCTTTTGAACTGTGGTGTTGGAGAAGACTCTTGAGAGTCCCTTGGACTGCAAGGAGATCCAACCAGTCCATTCTGAAGAAGATCAACCCTGGGATTTCTTTGGAAGGAATGATGCTAAAGCTGAAACTCCAGTACTTTGGCCATCTGTTGCAAAGAGCCAACTTACTGGAAAAGACCCTGATGCTGGGAAAGATTGAGGACAGGAGGAGAAGTGAGCCAAAGAGGATGAGATGGTTCGATGGCATCACTGATTCAATGGACATGAGTTTGGGCAAATTCTGGGAGATAGTCTCTGCCTGCTGAACTCTGGACCCTAAACTTCCTGGAGGAGGAACCAATTCCTACCATCTTCAATGCTACATTCCTCAAGGCACCCAGCCCACTGTCCACACCCAACATACTTGTTTTGAATGAGCAACTGAATTAAACGGAGAAGAGGAAGAAGGCTTTCCAGTGCCTTGTGCCAGACACGTCTCAACTTCAACACCTAGTCAGCTTGCCCCATCCCTCAGGTTAGTCCCGGATTATCACCCTCCATGTTCATCGCCATCCAAGTTCATCACTCCATAGCACCTCAAGCCCTCACTGTCTTCTCCCTCTCTCTATTCTCACCAGTGAATGCTGCTTTCCCAAAATAGCCTGTAAGTTTCCAGAATATAGTCTATAATTTTGATTTCTTTAGTATCCCTCATAATGCACTTTTTTTTTTTTTTTTTTGGCCTTGCCACAAGGCATATGGGATCTTAGTTCCCCAACCAGGGATCCAGCCTGTGCCATCTGCCTTGTTAAAGACACAGTCTTAACCACTGCACAGCCAGGGAAGTCCCTTTCATAAGGCCTTTTAAATAGGAAAACCTAACACTGAGACTGCCCTTGGCCAAGGGTTCTCTAAAATGGCATGAGAGCTACAGGGGCTGACAAAAGGGTTCAAAATAACTTATCAGAAATAATTCACATAACTGTTGAATACATAATGTCTGTGACTCATACCTCGTTTCAATTATGAGCCTTCAACAGCACATAAACAAATATCTCTCAGGTCCTGAATCACACTCCTGATAATTCAGCCACATAATTCTTTGCTGAAACAGAAATGCCCCTCATCCAAAAAGTATCTGACACAGCAAAAATAAAGTGCTTTAGAAAACATTCTAAATCGACTTCAGCACTCTAGAATGTTTGCTGTAGATGCAACTGCCTCTTGGGACTTCTGCCATTGGGACCATTTCTCCATCTTTAATTCAGGTTTGATATTCTCCTCTGTGTCCTCCAGTTATGAAATTATAGATGTGGTTTTCTGAAAAACCCAGTTTTCAGAAAATTAGGGACAAAAACCAGCACAAAATTCTGATAACAATGTATTCCTAGCAAAAACTTTGGTTTCAGCATAATTTGTGTATTTAATTATCTAATTACTTCAATGCAGCTATATCTCGGGGCCTCCCAGTTGGCTCACTGGTAGAGAATCCACCTGCCAATGCAGGAAGATGCAGGAGATGCGGGTTCAATCCCGGGGTCAGGAAGATCCCCTGGAGAAGGAAATGGCAACCCACTCCAGTATTCTTACCTGGAAAATTCCATGGACAGAGGAGCCTGGCTAGCTGCAGTCCAAGGGTCACAGAAAGTCTGACAAAACTAAGCAACTGAGCACATACGCACCTATATTTTGTGTTGACTTTTTGAAAATCCTTCGTTATTTGCATATCTTCCAACCCCCACTGAAAGAAATACAATGATTAATATTTTACTAGTCAAGCTAACTTTGGAATTGACGGCAACGCACGAACTAAAATCCTACCTAAATGTGAAGAAACTCTTCTAAAACTGCAATTTGGAACTTTGAACATTTATTGAGAACTTTATGACATTCCTGGGTGGTTTGTCTCCTTTCAGTTTCCCGCAAACATACACCTTTGAAATAGAAGATGATTCTGCTTGATCTGCCCTGGCTGATCTGGCTTCCTAAGAAAGCTTTTAGAAAAGAATGAAGAGGCTTAAGCACACTTTGGGTTCATCTGGCCTGATCTACAACATTTAAAAGAGCATTTAATTTCTTGCATCCTTGTCTAAGTTAGATGCTCCGGAAATACTCAAAGATCAAAAAGTAAAACTGCTCAACGTAAGAAGTAATAAGTTCTAAGAGTCTTTTTGTTTTCCGTAAAGGTCAACATCTCAAGTTCAACACATGATCCTCTATGCAAGAAAGGAATACAAATGTGCATAAACACGGTGACAAAGAATCCCAAGGCTGTTCCATCGTGAGACTGATTAGAATGTGACATGTTTGAACTCCACACACTTGCTGAACTTCCGGACAGCTCTACCAGTCATAATTAACCACTAACGAAATTTTACTAGGAAAAAAATTACAAGCTAGAGTTGGAATCTCTTTAAGTCTGAGGGAGCAAGTGCCATGGGAATGATTGCCGTCCTATAGGAGAGACTACCGCAGAAAGGCTCCAAAACGAATCTGTCCCCAACAGCTAATAATTCACCTATTATCAAACCCTCTAGAATCATAATGCCTCAGTCTCCACTGTGAGCCTGCGAAACAACTGATGAATTGCAGCGACCGGCCGAATGGGTGAGGTGCCTTGGGATTTGGGAATTCCACCCACCCTACGTGTGAGAAGAATTTATGAAGATAACATGACATGCTAATATATTTTTACAGCTTAAACAAGATACTCCGTGCCATTTTTGAGCACCACACATAGTTTATCAATATAACTCCTAAGACCTTTATCCTCTTTTGTTTCTTTGCTGCCGTGCATAATGTCATTATCAAAAACGTTAAGATTGACTAAAGTGCAAGCATTTCAATCCTGGACAGAAGCTCTTCAAAAAAAAAAAAAAAAAAACACCAACTTTTTTTATTGTGGTATAGCCGATTAACAAACAATGTTGTGATAGTTTGGGTGAACAATCCAAGGGACTCAGTCATACATATACATGTATCCATTCTCCCCCAAATTCCCCTGCCTCCTTTTTTTCCCTTTCTTTCTCTATTTTCGTCCTGTTTGTTAGTTCATTTTGATTTTTGTTGTGTTTGTTACAATTGTCTTAAACACAATCTTCAGCCATAGCAAAAACATGTAAAACACTTTGCATGGTTTCAAAGTGACCTTTGGAAAACCTTATTCTTCTATCTGCTTTTAGATGGGTCAGGTGGTGTGTCAGATCCTAATACAGCATTGGCTGGCATTCAGGCATCTTTCAGAGAGAAATCACGGTCACCACCTCTGTCGGATAAAACTCTTAGTTCATAGGTAGAAAGACATCAGCACTGTCTGCTGCCCCAGCTGTCGCAGAATGTCAGCGCTGCATCTCAGGGTTATTCTCATTCTCTAAGATGGTTTGAGCAATTTACAATGGAAAAGTACTTCAGGCATTCTCTGATTAATCACATTTTGTGTATAAATATATAAGATATATGTAGTCTAGAAATGAAAACTGTAAATTCAATGAATAAATATGTATCAGACCTGTTACTGTCTATAATTAAAAAAAATTTAAAAGGAACTTGCAGCTAATGTTTGGTGAGTCAGTAGCCCCTGCCTGGCACTGTGTGCTTTTCTTATATCAGCTCATTCAGCTCTAACACAACTCCACGAGACAGGAACTATTATGATCCCTGTTTTCTAAATGAGGAAACAGGCTTCTGGGGTTTACAAAAGGTTTAAAAAATAAAAAACTTCTACACGGAAAAGCAGAAACTGGAACTTGGGTCCAGTCTACTAAAAAATCCATGCTCTTGAGAGTTAGGCTTACTGGTTTCTGCAAAATTCATACATATACCACTTCATGTTGCTTTGAAATTTGTCAAATATCCAATTTGCACTGCAATAAGATTTAACCATCTCACAAATCTTTTCAAATCATATATGGATGAGTGACATCACCGGTTGTGAACAGAGTGATCTTGGAAAATTAACTTAAAATCTCAAAGCTTCAGTTGACTCATTCGTATAAAGCTCCCAAGATTACTAAGGGATAAATGAGACTGCATATGAGAGAACATAGTAAGACACCACAAATAAAAGCATTTTTTTAATCCATTTACAGAGCTTCAATATTTAAGATAATTCTATTTGAAAATTAGTGGATTTTCTCTTTTACACACATATTATCCCTATTAACCTTGAATGTAGCACATAATTTCATGAATATCTATTGAAGAAAATGGAACATTTCCAATAACTACTCCTAGGAAATTGTTGCTTGATTGAGATTTTGGTGAAGACTTCCTCTTATTGCATTGTGTCAGCAGGAATCTGTTCACTGAACTCCAAGTGTATGCTCTCAGGTAAGAGAACATCCCATTCTGAAACTGAAACTTCCAAAAAAATCAATGTACATAGGTGACCTCAGTCACCTGTAGAAGCACCATCGTAAAAAGATGTGCAGGACTTCCCTGATGGTCCATTGCCTAAGACTTTGCTCTCCCAGTGCAGGGAACCTGGGTTCAATCCCTGGTCAGGGAACTAGATCCCACATGTCAAAAGTAAAGATCCAGTATGCTGTAACTAAGACCCAGCCCAGCAAAAATAAACAATAATGAAAGTGAAAGTCGCTCAGTCATGTCCAACTCTTTCTGACCCCATGGACTATAGTCCATGGAATTCTCCAGGCCAGAATACTGGAGTGGGCAGCCATTCCCTTCTCCAGGGGATCTTCCCAACCTAGGGATCAAACCCAGGTTTCCCACACTGCAGGCAGATTCTTTACCAGCTGAGCCACCAGGGAAGCCCAAATAACAACAGCAACAAACAAATAAAATGTGATGTTTTAAAAAAGATGTGCAAATGCATTACTTTTGGAACATGCGTGCACGCTCAATCACGTCCAGCTCTATGCAACCTCCATGGACTGTAGTCCACCAGGTTCCTCATCCCAAGCGGCCAAAGAAATAATTTTTTTAAAAAATAGGTGTCTTGGGTGTAAGAAAAAAAGGAAGAGTTGAAGAGGTGGTTTATTAGAAATTTTCAGTCAGCAACATCAAAAGTGAATTCAAAGCTTGGTTTTGATTCAAATAAATCCAGGTACAGAAATGGGGGAAATTGATACTAAAATAATTTGCCTAGAGGTGAAGCTAGAGCCATGAGGTGAGTCCAGCCCACCTGACACACTAGGAAAATGTATATGAATTAAGTCTGAAAAAGCAAAAGCAAATAATCTAGCCTAATGGCAGGAAGTAACAGATTTCATGCACCCTTCCATCCCTTTTTTGTTTCTTAGGATCCAAGATGAATTTGGAAAAATCTTGTCAACCAGACAAGCAATCAGGAAGGAAAAGAATTGTTACTGACTAGTCTTTCAGAGAGATTAAGTAACATCTGGTTGGGGTTGCATACTTATTCAACTCTTTCTTGAAAAGTCTTTAACTTGGAAAAAGGAAGCATTCAGTTATTTCAGAAATTGAGACTACTGACACATAATTATTTCACTTTGTGACATTTCCTGAAAAATATATCTCACTATGTAAATGTTGATTCTTAAGTCAGTTGTGAAAACAGCTAATTAAAGTGCTCCAGGCTTATATTTCTCTTCCATGGGACTATTCCTTCTGAGTACTATTTGTAAGTTTCAGTTCAGTTCAGTTCAGTCGCTCAGTCGCTCAGTCGTGTCCGACTCTTTGCGACCCCATGAATCGCAGCACGCCAGGCCTCCCTGTCCATCACCATCTCCCGGAGTTCACTCAGACTCATGTCCATCAAGTCTGTGATGCCATCCAGCCGTCTTATCCTCGGTCGTCCCCTTCTCCTCCTGCCCCCAGTCCCTCCCAAAGTCTTTTCCAATGAGTCAACTCTTCGCATGTAGTAACCTAAATTGCATTTGATGAATTTTCAAAAAATCAACACTGATGTTTTAACTCAGATTTCAAAGAAGCAGTTTGCCTTGGTTTGTCACACAGGATATCATTTCATCATTAAGCCAATGCAAAAATCTTGAAATTGTTATAGAACAGTAATATATAACCCCTCTGACCTTACTAAGGTTTTTCATATCTGTGGTCAAAATAAAGATTAAAGATGCTACTGTTAGGTCGTGGCTATTTGTGATGGCCACTGAATATAGAAATACTTTCAATCGGGTTCCCAATTACAACAGGTGATGTTTATATCCTTATGTTAAGTGGTCTGTGCGTGTGTGTGTGTGCGCGCGCGTGTGCATTCCGAAGCTCAGTTGGTCCGACTCTGCAACCCGGTGGATTTGTAGCCCGCCAGGCCCCTCTGTCCATGGGATTTCCCAGGCAAGAATATTTGAGTGGGTTGTCATTTCTCCTTCAGAAGACCTTCCATACCTAGGGATCTAACCCATGTCTCCTGCATCTCCTGCAGGCGGATTCTTTACCACTGGCCACCTGGGAAGTCCTGTGTTAAGTGGAGTTTTATAAATATCTATAAGAGACATCTAGGAACCTGATACAGTACTTCAAACTTCTCTAAATTAAAGATAAATGGGTGATAGGTAATGAGTTCTCACAAACATTAAAAATAAAGAAGACCCCTTTGGTCCAAGATAAGAACAGCACCCTCTAAAATTGAGAGTGGAGCAGAAAGAATCTCAGAAGCTACAGCACAGAATCCAGCCAAACGTTCTAACTAGTTTTGACATTTGTTTGTGCACCTGAAAGAAACAAGTCATTCCTGTTGCCAGTGCACAAATATCCCTGTAATTAAAAGGCTTTTTCACTTTTTAAAAATGGCAATATTTTTTCCATCCTATGTCAGTCAAATGATCCCCCAGACATGTTGATTTATCCAAACCTCACTTGAGCTCTCTGAGTAATTATTCAAAGATTTTGACTGGTATAGAGCTAGTCAAGAAAAAAAAAAAAAAAGATACAAATAAGCAAGAAGTTCAGTTTTCCACTTTGGTGAGGTAGATGAGCTATTAATCAACTGGAATAAAATTTTCAGAAGAGTTCTCTGTAAATTTCTAAATGTCTGTGAGCATCCTAGGTAGGACGCACGCAATGTACAGAGATATTTGACTCTTAACTGAAATCATTCCATCAGCGTCAAAATCATGTGCTGAATACCTTCAACAAGGTGAAGAAGCCATATCTCAAAGGCATGTTTTCAGGAAGTAAAACATGTTTTTGTCATAACTAAGAAAAGTAAATGGAATCTGTTTAAATATATTTCCCCAGATGTAGCAACAAAGCAAACTCCAACATTCTACAATCAAGGAAGGTTGCTCTTGTATAATCAACTGATTGCAACTATTTGCTATGTACCTACTGTGTTCTATGGGTATAAATGCTGTGGCTCAGACAGTATAGAATCTGCCTGCAGTCAGTGCAGGAGACCTGGGTTTCATCCCTGGGTGGGGAAGATCCCTGGAGTAGGAAATGGCAACCTACTCCAGTATTCTTGCCTGGAGAATTCCATGGACAGAGGAGCCTGGCAGGCACAGTTCACAGGGTCACAAGAGTCAGAAATGACTGAGTAACTAACACTTTCACTTTAATGTGTGCTGTATTGATCCTTTGGGGAAAAAATCGAATATGGAAAACAGTGATTTAAAACAAAAAAAAGGACGACAGGTTGTTGAAAACATGCGTAGTTCATGAAGCCTTTCTAATTATTTCTGTCTACATAAGAAAACAAACATTACTGAATTCCTAGAATATGCCAGGGCTTCCCTGGTGGCTCAGACGGTAAAGAATCTGCCTGGGATGAGGGAGACCTGGGTTCAATCCCTAGGTTGGGAAGATCCCCTGGGGAGGGCATGGCAACCCACTCCAGTATTCTTGCCTGGAGAATCCTATGGACAGAGGAACCTGGCGGGCTACAGTCTATGGAGTCGCAGAGTCGGACATGACTGAGCAGCTAAGCACACACGTGCAGGTTGTGCCAGACAGTGCTAAGCACTGGAAGTTCTGAAATAAATCAGCTGTAGTCACTGCCATGGATGAAATCACAGTAGAATGGGACAGACACTACAGTGCTCACCGTACTGTGCTCAGCTCTGTAACAGCAAGATCGTGGTGGACAAGAGACCGAAAGAACTGTTTCACGTCATCTTGTTACTTTGGGCTTTTTCAACTCATTTTTTTAAATTGAAGATCCCTTGGAAAAGGATATGGCAACCCACTCCATATCCTTGCTGAGCCTGGGGGGCTACAGTCCATGGGGTCACAAAGGGTCAGACATGACTGAGTGAATGAGCACACATGAACAGTTGATGCACTATGCTGTGTTAGTTTCAGTTGCCCTGCAAAGTGATTCAGTTCTACACATCTACAGGAATCTATTCTTTGCAAGATTCTTTTCCCTTACAGATTATTACAGGATACTGAGTCGAGTTCCCTCTGCTACACAGTTCAATTCAGTTCAGTCACTCAGTCATGTCCGACTCTTTGCAACCCCATGGACTGCAGCATGCCAGGCTTCCCTGTCCATCACCAAATCCCAGAGCTTGCTCAGACTCACGTCCATCGAGTTGATGATGCCATCCAACCATCTCATCCTCTGTCATCCCTTTCTCCTCCTGCCCTCAATCTTTCCCAACCTCAGGATCTTCCCTAAGGAGTCCGTCCTTCGCATAAGGTGGCCAAAGTATTGGAGCTTCAGCTTCAACATCAGTCCTTCTAATGAATATTCAGTACTGATTTCCTTTAGGATTGACTGGTTTGATCTTGCTGTTCAAGGGATTCTCAAGAATCTTCTCCAATACCACAATTCAAAAGCATCAATTCTTCCTTCAGCTCTCAACTTTATGGTCCAACTCTCACATCCATACATGACTACTGGAAAAACCATAGCTTTGGCTACATGGACCTTTGTCAGCAAATAATGTCTCTGTCTAGGTTGGTCATAGCTTTTCTCCCAAGAATCAATCATCTTTTGATTTCATGGCTGCAGTCACTATCTGCAGCGATTCTGCAGCCCAAGAAAATAAAGTCTTTCACTGTTTCCATTGTTTCCCCATTTATTTGCCATGAAGTGATGGGACCAGATGCCATGATCCCCCCATGAAAAAATAAGCAAATTGCTTTGAGGTGTTTTAAATTTCTCATTTCCCCTGAAAGTATTCCATCTTTTATATATAAAGCACCACATCCCAGTCACAAATTTTTCTCTTTACAGATTCCCCACTCTCCTACTTTTATCAGTATCCATCATATATCTCAAAGCACCTGCCTCTGCTTCCTCCCATTCCTTAATATCTAGCCTGAGTCTCAGACTCTATTCAAATATTCATACATTCTCTTGTTAACATCTACTGGCTCTTGACTTTGTCACTCTCTCTTCAGACCCATAAAGGCTGAAAACCTTTGGATCAACCTAGCCATTGATCTACTCCATTTCTATATCTAAATACCATGAAGACAATCCCAGGGCCATGAACTCTGGCATCAGGAGGAAACATGGTTTCAGAGCTCTGATCAAACCTTTAAGGACAAGCAGCAGTCCTTTCTATACATATCCTTAGTCTGCTCCTTGGAGAAGGAAATGGCACCCCACTCCGGTACTCTCGCCTAGAGAATTCCATGGCCAGATGAGCGTGGTGGGCTGCTGTCCATGGGGTTGCACAGAGTCGGACATGACTGAAGCGACTTAGCATGCATTGGAGAAGGAAATGGCGACCCACTCCAGTGTTCTTGCCTGGAGAATCCCAGGGACAGGGGAGCCTGGTGGGCTGCCGTCTATGGGGTGGCACAGAGTCGGACACGACTGAAGCGACTTAGCAGCAGCAGCAGCAGTCTGCTTCTTTTCCCATTTCCACAATTTTTTGCCATTTACATTTACTCCTTTTTCAAGCCCTATCTTCTCATTTGCCATTGATTGTTTTATCCTTTTCTCAACATGGAAAAAAAAAAAAACAGAAGTCATTTAGGAAAAACTTCCTTAACGTCCTATTTTCCTACATGGTATATCTTCACACCTACATCCCTTCTGTCACAGAGAATGAGATGTCCCGCCTCCTGCCAAAAGCTAGTCTAGCATCCCACATCTTCCGCAGCCAGTTAGCTCTGCTTTCCCCTGCCCTTGAACCTCTTCCTCTGTCCTGGATTTTACCTGCGGCAAGTGATTCAAGCCTCTTCCTTGTGAAGAAACAAGCCCTCTCTCCAGCCAGTGCATCTCTTGAGCAGTCTCTCTAGGGCCGCTTGTCTTTCACAATCATTTCTAAACAGTAGTCGTGGCTTCCCACTCGGTTCTTCACTCACTGCAATGTGGTTTCTTTCTCCACCATTCTCTAACAACTGCTATTTTTTTTTTTTTTGGAGGGAGGAGGGTGGTAACATGAGCATGTGATCTTAGTTCCCTAACCAGGGATCAAACCCACTCCCCCTGTAGTGGAAACTCAGAGTCCTAACCACTGGATCACCAGGGAATCCCAACAACTGTTCTTGATGAGATCAAATTGCTATTCATGCAGTTTCCAAATTGCTATAGCCACTGGATAATTATCTACCCTATCACTTAATTTTTCTGTGACATTTGACACTATGAACAACTTTTTCAATCTCTTTCCTCAACCAGTTTCTATAACATGATAGCTCTATGTTTTTCTTCCACATGAAGAATGGATCGAGATAGAAAGTCATCTCCTGTTTATCCTACTTAAATATTTGAGGTCCTCAAAGGGTCTATCCTTTCCCTGAGCAGCTTCCTTAGTGGTTCATGGTAAAGAATCTGCCTGCAATGTGGGAGCCCTGGGTTCGATCCATGGGTCGGGAAGATCTCCTGGAGAAGAGAATGGCTACCCACTCCAGTACTCTCGCCTGGAGAATCCCATGGACAGAGGGAGCCTGGAAGGCTACAGTCCATGGGGTCACAAAGAGTCTGACATGACTGAGCGACTAACACTTTCACTTCACTTTCATTTTCAAGGCTCTGTCCTCAGGGCTCATCAATTTTATCTGCTAATCCAGTGTTACCTTCTTGAGGTTGCATCTGCATTCTCCATCCTTGTCTGACATTTCTCTCTAAAGCCCACACCCTGGACTTCCTCGGTGTCCAATGGTTTTAAGAATCCTCCTGCCGTTGCAGTGGTCACGGGTTCCATCCCTGGTCTGGGAAGATCTCACATGCCACAGGGTAACTAAGCCCACCCACTGCAACTACTGAGTACATACTCCTGACAGCCTGTGCTCAGGAGCCATGGCAATGAAAAGCCCATGCACTACAGTTAGAGAGCCCTGGCTTGCTGAAACCAGAGGAAAATTTAAAAATTAATTTTAAAATATTTATTAAAAAATAAAGCCTACATCCTGGCATGCCACAGGCTATTTAAAATCAGTAGCATTCAATAGCCTTCAGAATAAAATATAAATTACTTGAAATGTCCTAAATGACCTACATGATCTGACCCATGTATTTTCAAAATGGTCACCTTAGACCTTGGGATCTGAACAAGGTCCAAACCAAATTCTCTATTTGCTCTCTGTGACTTGGGTCAGTTCATTAATCACTTCAGGGCTACTTCTTTCTTTCTCTCTTTCTTTTTTTGTCAAATGGCAACAAATGATACTTTGTAGAATCAGAGTGTTAGGAGTAACTGCATTTAAGCAGTGGGCATACTTTAGGTGTTTAATAAATGATGATTATTATTTTTCCTACTACTACTTTCCTTATTTCCATATAGCCTGATTCTAGATGGGGGATAGTGTCTTATTTCGGAGAAGGCAATGACAACCCACTCCAGTACTCTTGCCTAGAGGATCCCATGGATGGAGGAGCCTGATGGGCTGCAGTCCATGGGGTCGCGAAGAGTCGGACACAACTGAGCAACTTCACTTTCACTTTTCACTTTCATGCATTGGAGAAGGAAATGGCAACCCACTCCAGTGTTCTTGCCTGAAGAATCTCAGGGACGGTGGAGCCTGGTGGGCTGCCGTCTATGGGGTCGCACAGAGTCGGACACGGCTGAAGCGACTTAGCAGCAACACGGTCTTATTTATCTTTCTGTCTCCATCACCTGTGCCTAACACGTTGAACGGACGCAAGAAATGCTTGCTGAACCAAGAATAAGCATAGGTGACCTTTTGGTCTTCTCTTGGCAGGCAGTGGGCTTCTGTAGACTGGCTGTCGGCATTCTAAAATACATCATTCGAGTCGTCTCACCTTTTCCATCTGAACCAAGAGAAAGTCTTATATCTACTGGCCATCAGAGATTACACAAAATTCTTCTGGATGTTCCCTCCATCACTTACTTATAAATATCAGTGCTGCACTGCCTGTCTCAATTTTTTTAATTCACGTTGTTCTTATTCTGGATCATACCCAACAAACCTAAGTATGTTTCTGGGCGGCATGTGTGTGCTTAGTCAGTCAGTCGTGTCTGACTCTGCGACACCATGGATTGTAGCCCGCCAGGCTCCTCTGCCCATGGCAAGAATACTTAAGTGCATTGCCATTTCCTTCTCCAGAGGATTTTCCCCACCCTCACAATCGAACCTAGGTCTCCTGCACTGCAGGGAGATCTTCACTGTCTGAGCCACCAAAGACCTCATGTTTCTGAGAATACTTGATTATGTAACATCATACCTTCTTATTCTGCAAACATTAATATTTGTTTTCTCAGATTCCTGAAGTTAAATTGAAAATGCCTATTTCTAACATTAGTCAAGACTTATCAACCTATTTGTATTTCAACCAGCATCTCTTAAGTCAAAAACTGATAACAAATATCAAAGTGCTTCAAAGTACCAATCAGTTACAACTGCAAGCAACCATTAAAGTCAATGAAATGCATTGTTTTGACTAAAGAAAACAGCATTGTCTCTGTAAATTTTTATGGAGTACTCCAAAGGCAGGGTTTTCTCATCATCTTCTGAATAAACAAAGTCTTAAATTGCACAGGCCAAAGAGTAGAATGAAAACAAAATTAAAAATTGACCACACACACCTGACTGCTTTGTTGTAACATATGTGTTTAATATCATACTTTAAGCCTAGGCAATAACAAGGTGCCTTGATAAAAGCTAGTCATCTTAAATTTGCAGCTTTGATTCCTTAAGCTGAAATATTGTTCTAAATAATAAATATTTCTCTGCATCATAATTTAAATGCCTCCTATCGGCATGTTTTTCCCACTTTAATAGTATGAATTAAATATTCACTAGGACTAATGGAATAATGCTCTAGTCACATTGAGACATAACATATATCTATGCAACTTCTAGGATCATTGAAATTCTAGATCAGAAATCATGATGCTTTCACATTAGATTTGAAATTGCTGCTTGCCTCCCCACCCTGAGGTGCTAGCTACCAAAATACATTGAAACACATTGAATTGCAGTAACTTTGTGGGGGAGGGTGAACTTCTTAAATGTACAACCTCTGATTCTAGTGGACATGATGTTACGGTCTGAGTGTTTGTGTTCCCCTAAAAGAAAATTAGAGATACCAAGGGAACATTTCATGCAAAGATGGGCTCGATAAAGGACAGAAATGGTAGGGACCTAAAAGAAGCAGAAGATATTAAGAAAAGGTGGCAAGAATACACAGAAGAACTGTATAAAAAAGATCTTCACGACCCAGATAATCACAATGGTGTGATCACTCATCTAGAGCCAGACATCCTGGAATGTGAAGTTAAGTGGGCCTTAGGAAGCATCACTACAAACAAAGCTAGTGGAGGTGATGGAATTCCAGTTGAGCTACTTCAAATCCTGAAAGATGATGCTGTGAAAGTGCTGCACTCAATATGCCGGCAAATTGGGAAAACTCAGCAGTGGCCACAGGACTGGAAAAGGTCAGTTTTCATTCTAATCCCAAAGAAAGGCAATGCCAAAGAATGTTTAAACGACTGCACAATTGCACTCATCTCACACGCTGGTAAAGTAATGCTCAAAATTCTCCAAGCCAGGCTTCAGCAATATGTGAACCATGAACTTCCTGATGTTCAAGCTGGTTTTAGAAAAGGCATAGGAACCAGAGATCAAATTGCCAACATCCGCTGGATCATGGAAAAAGCAAGAGAGTTCCAGAAAACATCTATTTCTACTTTATTGACTACTCCAAAGCCTTTGACAGTGTGGATCACAGTAAACTGTGGAAAATTCTGAGAGAGATGGGAATACCAGACCACCGGACCTGCCTCTTGAGAAATCTGTATGCAGGTCAGTAAGCAACAGTTAGAACTGGACATGGAACAACAGACTGGTTCCAAATAGGAAAAGGAGTACGTCAAGGCTGTATATTGTCACCCTGCTTATTTAACTTCTATGCAGAGTACATCATGAGAAACCCTGGACTGGAAGAAACACAAGCTGGAATCAAGATTGCCAGGAGAAATATCAATAACCTCAGATATGCAGATGATACCACCCTTATGGCAGAAAGTGAAGAGGAACTAAAAGCCTCTTGATTAAAGTGAAAGAGAAGAGCGAAAAAGTTGGCTTAAAGCTCAACATTCAGAAAATGAAGATCGTGGCATCTGGTCCCATCACTTCATGGGAAATAGATGGGGAAACAGGAAACAGTAGCTGACTTTATTTTGGGGGCTCCAAAATCACTGCAGATGGTGATTGCAGCCATGAAATTAAAAGACGCTTACTCCTTGGATGAAAAGTTATGACCAACCTAGATAGCATATTCAAAAGTAGAGACACTACTTTGCCTACTAAGGTCCGTCTAGTCAAAGCTATGGTTTTTCCAGTAGTCATGCATGGATGTGAGAGTTGGACTGTGAAGAAAGCTGAGAGCCGAAGAATTGATGCTTTTGAACTGTGGTGTTGGAGAAGACTCTTGAGAGTCCCTTGGACTGCAAGGAGATCCAACCAGTCCATTCTGAAGGAGATCAGCCCTGGGATTTCTTTGGAAGAAACTCCAGCTGAAACTCCAGTACTTTGGCTATCTCATTGGAAGAGGTGACTCATTGGAAAAGACTTTGATGCTGGGAGGGATTAGGGGCAGGAGGAGAAGGGGACGACAGAGGATGAGATGGCTGGATGGCATCACTGACTCGATGGACATGAATCTGAGGGAACTCCGGGGGCTGGTGATGGACAGGGAGGCCTGGCATGCTGCGATTCATGGGTCGCAAAGAGTCAGACACGACTGAGTGACTGAACTGAACTGAAAACTCATATTTGAAATCCTAACCCCAAAAGATGATGGTATTAGGAGGTGGGGGCCTCTGAGAAGTGATTCGGTCATGATGGTGGCACTCTCATGAATGGGATTAGTACCCTTAAGAAAAAGGCTCCAATGCCACCCTTTCTACCACGTGAGGACACAGCAAAAAGATGGCCAGCTACAAACAAGCAAGAGTCCCACTAGGACACAACCATGTTGGCACCTTGATCTTGGAATTCCCAGGCTTCAGAACTGTGAGAAATAAATTTATGTTGTTTATAAGCCTGTGGTATTTGCAGCTTGAATAGACTGAGACACACAGAGTAACGGAAAAAATCTATTTGGGTAATCTGAAATTATTATATTAGCAAAGAGTGAGAAATTGTACATAGAATACATGAGAATCTGAATGAAGTGAAAGTAAGTCGCTCAGTCATGTCTGACTCTTTGCAAGCCCATGGTGTACAGTCCATGGAATTCTCCAGGCCAGAATACTAGAGTGGGTAGTCTTTCCCTTCTCTAGAGGATCTTCCCAACCCAGGGATTGACCCAGGTCTCCCACATTGCAGACAGATTCTTTACCAGCTGAGCCACAAGGGAAGCCACAAGGGTGGCTTAGAATCTGAATAGATAAAGTGAAATGATTGTGAATAAAAATATCACATTTGCTATGCCCAACTCTATCACATAATAAAATATATGTTAGCAATTTGCCTTAGAAAATTTGAAGCAATAATTCACTCAGGAAAATCTACTTACCACATAACACTGGTAAACCACATAACAACTGGTCTTTTAATTTTTTTATTACTTTTTTTTTTTTTTTGATCATGCTGAGAAGCTTACAGGATCTTAGTTCCTTGACCAGGGATCAAACCCCTGTCCCCTGCAGTGGAAGTATGGAGTTCTGAACATTGGACCGCCAGGGATTTCCTTAGTTTTTTCAATTTTGTGGTCTTTCAAATGATCCAGATTAGTTCTCATTCAGCCTTCATTGGTCAATCAAAATGAAAGAAATTACTTAGCTATTTAAGGTAAAGAAAGTGATCTCCCCCAAAATGACACTCACTATTCTGAAATGTACTCAGAATAACAATCTGCTCAAGTCAACATCACCAAAAGCAATATGACCAACTCATAATGCGGATGCCTCAACAGGGCAGTCAGCATGTAACTTTCCGTTTAATGTCACAAAAGCAAGTTATCTACTCCAAGTTCATAGAATCAATGTAGAGAAGAATAAAGCCCAGACACCACATAGTATCATTTACTACTTGTTGGCCACATTTTATCACAGAAATTCTCCCTTTTGATAATGTGCAGTAGTCCTCATTTTGATACATTAAAAAGAACTAATTTGGATACCAATAAAATTCAATTACATTACACTTGATTTGAAAATAATGAATTAGTAAACAGTGGAGACAGATTCCTTGACAGAGCAGAGAGCTCCTAAAGAATGTAAGACATGATGAAGTGTGAGACGGGGGAACCAGAGCAGGCTGAAAGGTGATGATACATGATGACGTGCAACTGAGGACCCCAAGGAAGCATGAAGTGAGATGAGCAGTGATCTTAAGGTGGTAGACATCCATTCATAATGTAAAAAGTTGTATCTGCAGAGTTATTCAAATAACCAGTAGGAAACTTGAAAATTCATTGCTGAGTTTTGCTGCATGGATAGTATAGATTATTAAAAGCAACAGTTGGCGACTAAATCTTTGAACATAATAGAGAAGATGTCCTGTCTTCAAATTCCTTCCCATCTTCATGTGAATGCAGTCATGTGTTGTCAGGAGGCTGCCCTCAAAGACTGTCATCTGCAATAAATTGATTTTCATATATGGATTATTCAATGTCATAATTCAATTTTAATGACTCCTGGAGCTCAAAGATTACTACTGCATCCTTATATCTCAGTGTTGGTTTGTTCTAAAGACAAGAGAGTAAGCTCCCTGAGGACATCTGAAACACTGAGCACAATATCCAGTTTATGGCATGCGATCTAGAAACACTGAGTAAGTGAAATGGATGGATGGATGAAGTCGGTATGAATCCATGCCCAAGGAAAGCGATGACCACACCGTAGGTTTTCCACACTGCAGTGGAATCGATCAAAGAACATAAGGCACTTCTTGGGTTTTCCTGTACCATTTTTGGTGCCGCTCGTAAAGTCACCAGGGGCTGCCTAAGCCAGGGACCACATCTTAGTAACTGAAATACCTTTAACACCCAGGTCTAGGCCGATATGTAGAAAGAATTAAGACAATCCATTGATCCATCCAAGTTGCTATTTGTAACAGTGTTAAATGAGAAAACTTCATCTAATACACAGCTCATCATAGACATGGGACTACTCTTAACTGTACTTTTCTTTCCTGAACCACCTTGACCACTTGCTGAATTAAACTGGTCATATTCAGTGTAACCTCAAAGCCAAGTTCTCAACTATATGAAGGCATCTATTCCACTTCAAAGTGTGCAAGTATGGCCTATACAAGTATAATTCCTGGTCAATCCCTGCTTTTTCTTTTTCTCACCTTAGCCTTCCACATCATTCTCTATGCCAAAGTATCTAAGAAATTTTCAGTCCAAGTAAACATTGATTTAATATTCATAGCAATTGGAAATTACTATGGTGATAATTATTCAAAAACATACATTCTTTAAAATCTGACATTCAACTTGAAGTAGTGGTAGGGACTTCTATTAAAAATAAAACTTTTGGCACTTCCCTGGCAGTCCAGTGGTTAAGACTTCACCTTCCAATGCAGGGGGTGCAGATTCGATCCCTGGTCAGATTAAGATCCCACAAGCCTTGGGGCAAAAAAAAAACCACCCCAAATATAAAGAAACAGAAGCAATACTGTAATGAATTCAGTACTTTTAAAATGGTCAACATCAAAAAGTATTTTTTTAAAATAAAATCTTGTGATTAAATTATAAATTTGCTTCTCTCAGTGTCTTTGACTTTAGGTAAGCATAACCATTCTATCTTACCAACTTTGTATTTAATTGTTTCAGATCCTTTACCATCCCCTTTTGTTGAGATACATGGAATCTTAATGTCTCTCCTTTGCATTTTCTCACTTTATTTCTCTTTCCTCAAGAAAATTTTACTCTAAGAACACTTCTGGTCACCCTATTCCTTTTCCACTTACACTGTAAGTAATGAAGACATCGTACTTTTCAAAAACAGGAGTCAGTAGAAGAAACACTAGTAAGGCATGTTCATGCGGCCTGCTAATGAAAGAAAGATTCGGAGTGAGGGTGTTATCAGGGGAAAACGTTTAACTACTTTTTTAAAAGTCTTAATAAAAATGTAAAAATTGTTTTCTGGAATGACTTTACGCCACCCAGCACCAAAAAGAAGAAAAGTGTTACAAAGGGCAGTAAGGAAATCAGCAATGGACTGGACACAGAGTAAAATTTATCAGAGATTTGGAGTTCAAAGAGACCATATCACTTCACTTCATCCCAATCCTACACGTCACAACAGAAAAGAGAAAGTGAGCTGTCATAGAGAGATAACCTTTGACATGTCACAGGCTGGGATGGGGGGAGGCAATCACACAGTGTCCCCTCTGACCTGTTTGCTTGTGTCATCTGTAACAGCACACACAACAAACGACTGCTGGGACCTGGGTGGAGGTGTCACGCCACTTCTCGGAATGCTCTTTGGAGAGCAATCATTCAGAGGGCCAGAGCTCTGGTATCTGCCCTTTGGCCAAAGACAAAAGAGGAGGAAAAAGTCCCCACCACGCTCAGGTGGCCGGCCCTGCCTAAACGCAGATGGAAAAGGGAAGGATTTAAGGTTTACAACCTAGGCCAGTGGGCCTCATTATTTTTAAATTTAAGAACATGCCATCTGTGGCTTCTCTGAGGATCCAGTAGTTAAGAATTTGCCTGCCAGTGTGGGAGACATGGGTTCTATCCCTGATTCAGGAAGATCCCACGGGCCTCAGAGCACCTAAGTCCACGGGCCGCAACTACTAAGCTTGCCCTCTAGAGCCCAAGAGCTGGAACTATTGAGCACAGGCGGACCAACTACTGAAGCCATCACAAAGAGAAGGCCGTGCAGACCGACAACTAGAGAGTAGCCCACTCTCTGCAACCAGAGAAAGCCCACATGCCGAAATAAAGACCCAGCGCAGTCAATAAATAAATATTTTTTTAATCACTTATAAATAAGTAAAAGAACATGCTACCTTTAGAGGCTCTAGCAACCAGGTGGTTTTGGGGGGAGTCTTGAGACATACCAGGAGAGAGGTTAGGATGCAACAGAGAAGGATGGAGGCCAGTCAAGGGTATGTTTTTGAGCATGTTGCAGCCATGAGCAACAAGGGCTCCCGCTCCACTGAGGAACCAGAGGGGCAATGCAGACCTTCCCTTGGAGACTACCCACACTGGGGATACTTACCCTCGGTCACTGGCCAAGGGCTACCCCCAAGGGATCTTACTGCCTCAGCACCTCCAGCACAGTCTCCCCCATGGGCCAAAGGAGCCCCGGAGGCCAGAGTAGACAGCACACAGAGGCCTAGGGCCTGCGGCACTAAGCAGCAGAGAGGACAGGCGTGGGGATAAGGATGGAGCAGATACTGGCTAGGCATCACATGCCCTTGCTACATCTCATTCTCACAGGATTCGACTCCAAATGCCACCATATCTACCATCCAACCCAGAAATGAGGGAAGGGGGGGGGAAACAATTCTTATATTAAGAGAAGACTGCGCTCAGTTGTGATCAACTCTTGCGACCCTGTGGACTGCCATGGGATTTCCCAGGCAAGAATACTGGTTGCCATTTCCTTCTCCAGTTGATCTTCCCAACCCAGGAATCAAACCCTCATCTTTTGTGCCTACTGCATTAGTAAGCTGATTCTTTACCACTGAGTCACGTGGGAAACCCATAGAGAAGACTAGAGCAACTCTATTTTAAAAGGGAAACTTCCTAACTTTAATCGTCTTGGGCCTTTTAGAAATTAAATATCATGTGAGTTTGAAGCAGGGGTTGGCAGGCTAGGGCCCTCCAGCCAAATCCAGGCTGCCAACAGTTTTCTTATGGCCCCCAAGCTAAAAATGCGGTTGCATTTTAAAAAGGTTGGAAAAAAGTCAGAAGAAGACTGTTTCATGATATGTGAATTTATATGATATTCAAATTTCATTGTCTATAAATATTTATGGAAACACAGCCACACTTATCGGTTTACACAACGCTGAAGGTTGTGCCGTGGATGGCAGGGCTGAGGAACTGTGACAGAGACCATCTGGGCTTCTCGGCTTAAAATTTCCCTCTCTGGTCCCTTACAGAAATTTCCCTGCCTGCCCATCATTTGGAACCAGACTCACTCTCATCAAATCTTTGAGATTAAAAAAACAAAACTAAAATCTTCACAGTAGTAGAGATTCCCTGGGGTGGGGTGGTCTCCTCCTTTCTTTAAAGTGTTAGCCATTCAGTCGGGTCAGACTCTTTGCGACCCAATGGACTATCGCCTGACAGGCTCCTCTGTCCACAGAATTTTCCAGGCAGGAATACTGGAGTGTGTTGCCATTCCCTTCTCCAGGGGAATCTTCCTGACCCAAGAACTGAACCTGCATCTCCTGCGCGGCAGGCAGATTCTTTACCAATGAGCCACCAGGGAAGCCCTCGCCCTTCTTTAAGCAGGATTAAAAGTCCTAATGAAGCTCCACCAGGCAGTGTCTGAGCTTCTCAGATAAGGACGACTATTAGGTTTTCTACCCCTAGTTGATCCGGGTAGAACAAATATTGACAGTGCCTCATTATTGCTGACATAAAACATGTGGTTTTACAGAATGCGGAATGTCATGAGGAATGAGATGGTTGCAAGCAATGATGAAAGCGGCATAAACTCTAAGATTTAGAATCCCTGTTTCATCCAATACGAAATGTAACACTTTGCAAACACCTGCTGCATGGAGAGTTTTTCCAGACATAAATTCACACTGGAAACTCATGGTGGAACCCTTGAAAAGGAGCTAATTTTGAGAAAAGAGATGAAAAGATCCCAGACCAAGAGGTAATTCGGGGCGGGGGCAGGGGCAGGGAAGGACAGGTGGGTGGTAGCAGGTGAGGGAGAGCTTCATAAACATTATATAATCATCAAGCATCAAGCTAATAAATTACTGGAGGAATCAAGATTTATATAAACTGATGGATGCAGAGCCAAAGAACTGGTAACTTTAATCAGATCCCGAGGGAACCTAGGATGCCAAGTTTAGCCACACAGTTGCTGGTTCAGCCGTGGAAGCAGGGACAAGATATGTAAACGGGGTCCTTTCCAGGCATCACCGCGGTGATCTATGTGCGCTATAAATCAGCATTTTGTTCCTGAGAACGCCGCAGTCCATTCTTGCGGCCGTGTTTACAGGAGAACATCAGTATTCTCTCGGCAGGCACGTCACAGTGAAGAGAATTTTAAATAGCACCGGAGAGAAGTGTTCTTGGTAGTCACACAGCCTGTGATAAACTTTGAAGTACAAATGAGAAGTGGAAGTGAACGTGAAACGTATGCTTCGTCCTCAAACTCGGTGAAAAATGAAATGTACAAGAAAAGTTGGATCCTTGCCATGACACCCATTACAGTGTAGACGAAGGCTCTGACCTTTCGTGTTCGACGCACTGTGTTTTTGACACATTTAGTCAATTAAAACGGGTGAAGTGTAATTTGTTTTTCTTAAGTTTAATACAGCATGTCAATAGACGTTAACCAAAATTTATAGTTGGAACACTAAAGCTGCCACATGCACTTAAACAAATGAACACAATTCATCACGGCTGAAATAAAGAGAACATCATGGGCATTTGACTTTATACTTCACGTAAGCGCGTAGCCAAATATAGGAAAGCAGGCTCCTTCTCACACTTCCAGTGGAAAAGACGTTTTAGTTCGCATTAAATATTGGTGTGAAAAACCTGGCTGGTATCCAGTCCTAAGGAGTGTTAGGGTTGGCACTTCCACTGTGTACTCTTACTATAAATTGTTGTAGCGTTTATTTGACATGGAATACCCAAAGGATTGATGAGCAAAGAGAGGAAGATTTTTTTTTTATATTGCTGTATTACCTTTTTCAGACATCTATACGAAGCCTTTACATCTTCAAAGTCCAAACAAGCAGCCACCTGTATTCAATCGGTGCAAGATATTTTTCATGAAACGATAGCTTGCCTTTTTATAAACCTATAAAAGCACACATTTTCCATTTTTATGAGTCAGCAAGGCAGTGGCAAATTTAATAATAAAACTTACAAACACAGTTTCTTTATAGACAGTTTAACATTTTTTGCTTGTTTAAAATGCCACAGGAAAAACCAAACCCTGACTTCACAGTTTCTGTGTCTATCACATCATATCGGGTTGGCCAAAAGGTTGGCGCTGGTTTTTCTGTAAGAAAATGACAGGTAGCTACAATTTTGTACATCTGTATTTAAAAAATTGACCCAGGACTCAGAGCATTTATATTACAGACCACAGACTCCTAAAAATTTAAGAGAAACATGATACCATGAGGGGGGAATTATCAAGTACAACCTAATACATGTATTAGATTTTGGCATCCATAATATACATGCTATTTACATATAGGTACAGTAATCATGCAATTCGAGTTTGTAAGAGCAATTGCAGTGCCTTTGTAAAAATATATTCGATATTTGAATAGGTTTTAAAAGTTGAGACTGGTATAAGTAAATCAAGCAGTAATATTTGGGAACTAACATAATGGCATAAAGGAACAGTTTTGTAAGATTTTATATTTTAAATAGAACAGGCATGTAATAAATACACAAACAACCATATTTGAAAAATACCTAGGCTGCTCTCTCTAAATACCTAGACCAAGACTTTTACAAGACTGGTTTTAATGTTTACCAAAATCAATTACATTGAACACAATCAATGGCTTCAATGTTTACCTTAAAGTTTATGTCTTTAGACTAAGAGACTACCATTAGTCTGAATTATGACAAAATTATTTCTCTTAGTCTTTAGGTAGGTTCCCCTATGTCAAAGCGACAGGACTAGAATCTTAACCTCCTGAAATGGCAATTACATTTACCCTGAAAAGACCCAGACAGGTCAGGAAGAGCTTCCAAACGATGCTCTTCTAAACTGACTGCCAAAATTTTAAGATTAAAGTAATCCAAGTATTTTTAAACATTGCAAAAATAGCCAAATGTTTACTGTTGAAGCAATGGAATGTATAGCGTATTTTCACCTGGAAGTAGCAGCTTACTAGCTATTTCGTCATCTGCTGGGTTTAAAGAATAAGAAAACAACCAGTTAATTAGACAATTTGAAACTACTTCTGAAAAGAAAAAGAGCAGTGAGATGGGTATTTCATATCACACAAAGCTCTGCACAGAACTTTTTTTATCTTCTGAACAGCTGGTGTGGCCTTCTATAGACAAACTATGGGCTTCCCTGGTGGTTCAGACAGTAAAGAATCTGCCTGCAGTGCAGGAGACCGAGTTTCGATCCCTGGGTCGGGAAGATCCCCTGGAGAAGGAAATGGCAACCTACTCCAGTATTCTTGCTTGGGAAATCCCATGGACAGAGGAGCCTCTCAGGCTACAGCCCATGGGGTCGCAAAGAGTTGGGCATGACTGAGCGACTGACACACACATACGTGTCACTGAAATACTGAAATTCATGGGTTTTGTCTTATAACATTTTTCAGTTAGCCTAAAAAATACTACACATATAACACAGACACACACACAGTCTCAATGATCATAAAATGAAAAGTTAACGTAGCAATGAGATATTACTTCACACACGATATTGGTAAGATTTAAAAGAATGATAACACCTACTGCAGATAGAGTTATGGGAGAGGATACAACTATATGTTGCTGGAGGAAGTATGAATTGTTATAGCCTTTTGGACAAGCACCCTGGCCATATCTATTAAAATTTAAAGTACATACACTCTTCCCATCAGTATCCCTGTTACTGGCCATCTATTCTGTAGAAATGAAGTACTGGTGTATAAGGAAGGTTAATGCTGTTTTTCAGGGCAGAGATAAAAAAATGTGGAGAAAAAAATGCATGCTCAGTATCAGGTAAAAATTTGAATTGCAGGCAGATTCTTTACCAGCTGAGGCACAAGGGAAGCCCAAGAATACTGGAGTGGGTAGCCTATCCCTTCTCTAGGGGATCTTCCCCAACCAGGAATTGAACTGGGGTCTCCCGCACTGCAAGCGGATTCTTTACCAACTGAGCTATCAGGGAAACCCCAAAATTTAAATAAGTTGGGTAAAATCATACTATGAGATAACAGGCAGCAATTGCAAAGACTTTCAATAAAAAATCAATGACTGAGGCCTTCTCTGGTGGCTCAGTGGTAAAGAATCTGCCTTCCAACACAAGGGATATGAGTTCAATCCCTGATCCAGAAGATCCCACAAGCCGCAGAGCAACTATGTCTGCATGCCACAGCTACTTAGCCTGTGCTCTAAAGCTCAGGAGCTGCACCGACTGAAGCCCGAAAGCCCTAGAGCCTGTGCTCTGAAACAAGAGAAGACACTGCAGTGAGAAGCCTGCACACCACAACTAGAGAGCAGCCCTGCAGCAATGAAGACCTAGCGCAGCCAAAATTAAATAACTAAATAATAGTAAACAAAATCACAAAATCAATGATTGAAAAGATTTCTACAATGTGCTGTTAAGTCAGAAAGATAAGAGGCAGAGAAATATAGTAATAACATATTGCATTATAATACAATATGTTATATTATCCCACTTTTCTGAACAAACAATACCAAGATTTTTGAATATACATACAATCATACGTATGTATGAATATATGCAAATATATGTATGAATATAATTTTATGACCATAAATTAAAGTAAGTCAAGAAACATACCAAAGTGATAACATTGATATCTAGGGTTAATTACTTGGAGAGAGGAGAAAAGACAATGAACACAAAGAAAACTGCATTTTTAAAAGTTTATACAGTGAAGCGAAGTGAATTGAAGTTGCTCAGTCGTGTCTGACTCTTTGCGACCCCATGGACTGTAGCCCACCAGGCTCCTCCGACCATGGGATTCTCCAGGCAAGAATACTGGAGTGGGTTGCCGTTTCCTTCTCCAATATACAGTGAAAGCAGTATTATTACATGATGACTTTTTGATAAAATCTTTGGAAAAGTGGGTGTATATTTCTAAAACGTTACAGGAAAGAATAGTCATCAAAATATTAATGATATTTTTCTCAGTGTGCATAAATGTTGGATATTTCTCTCATTATTTTTTTAATAATGATCATTATTAACTATAATATATATGATAAAAGGCTATTTTCATTGGAGAAAGAAAACTAACAACTAAACAAAGAATAAACTAGTTTAAATTTCTCTCAATGTAAATATTACTTAAGCTAAGCTAAGTCACTTCAGTCGTGTCCGACTCCGTGTGACCCCACAGACGGCAGCCCACCAGGCTCCCCCATCCCTGGGATTCTCCAGGCAAGAACACTGGAATGGGTTGCCATTTCCTTCTCCATGAAAATATTCCATAAATGAATTTCAGTAACTCTTAGTGTATGGCAAATTTTTAAGCATTTAAGTGCAAAGAAACATCCTTATTTTTAATTGGGAAAATATAAGAAAAAAATTATGAGATAAAGACGTGGCATATGCCAACAGTTGGCCAGCTATACATTCTCTTCTGCCATTACAAGATGATGTCTATTTTAGCTTAACAGACAGCCACTGAGAATAGACATTACGTTTCCCAGCCTTCCTTGCCAGTAGGAGAGAAAGAATGCAGGCTGTGCCTAAGCTCTGTCCAACTCAGGGTAAGCAGAGGTGATGGGTCAGGCCTGGAGGGTGTAGAGTAAGCCACCTGCAATCACGCAGACAGAGAAAACCAGAGGGTCCAAATTCACATGTAGGTAGAGCCTGTGAGTGAGACTAAGTGGTCGGGAGGGAATCAAAATACTGGGGAGACTTGGCTTTTCCTTGCTGAGTTTAGCATTCCTGCCAGAGAAATTAATTCAAGAGAATTATATGGGGGTGGGAGTGGAATTAATAGGGAGACTGGGGTTGACATGTACATATTTATCTACTATATAGATAAAGAAGAAAATAAAATAGATAAACAAATAAGGACCTATTGTATAGCACAGGAAACTATTCAATACTCTGCAATGGCCTATATGGGAAAAGAATCTAAAACAGAGGGGATATATATAAACAGACTCCTTTTTCTGCACAGCAGAAACTAACACAACATTGTAAACCAAGTACACCCCAATAAAAAATTTAAAAATAAAAAGAGAAAGAGAGAATTATAAGAGGTAGTTTCAGCATGAGGTAAGCCTGGCCCTGTCTTCTCAAAATGATCACAGAGTTAATGGGGCAAAGATCAGGGAAGATAAAGCCCTTAGCATTCCCCTCCAAAACTGCCGATTCCAAAGACCTGAAAGTAGCCTTAAGCAAAAATTAGCTAACTTCACTGAAGAAAAAGAGAGTAAGCACAAACTGTACAGGCAGCAAAAACAAGACCAGAAGCTGACTCTGGCTCAGATCATGAACTCCTTATTGCAAAATTCAGACTTAAACTGAAAAAAGTAGGGGAAACCACTAGACCATTCAGGTCTGACCTAAATCAATCCCTTACAATTATACAGTGAAAGTGACAAATAGATTCAAGGGATTACATCTGATAGAGTGCCTGAAGAACTATGGATGGAGGTTCCTGACATTGTACAGGAGGCAGTGATCAAGACCATTCCCAAGAAAAAGAAATGCAAAAGTGCAAAATGGTTGTCTGAGGAAGCCTGACAAATAGCTGAGAAAAGAGGAGGAGCTAAAAGCAAAGGAGAAAAGGAAAGATATACCCATTTAAAGGCAGAGTTCCAAAGAATAGCAAGGAGAGATAAGAAAGCCTTCCTCAGTGATCAGTGCAAAGAAATAGAGGGAAACAATACAATAGGAAAAACTAGAGATCTCTTCAAGAAAATTAGAGAAATCAAGGGAATATTTCATGCAAAGATGGGCACAATAAAGGACAGAAATGGTATGGACCTAACAGAAGCAGAAGATATTAAAAAGAAGTGGCAAGAATATACAGATGAACTATACAAAAAAAGATCTTCATGACCCAGATAATCACGATGGTGTGATCACTCACCTAGAACCAGACATCCTGGAATGCGAAGTCAAGTGGGCCTTAGGAAACATCACTACAAACAAAGCTGGTGGAGGTGATGGAATTCCAGTTGAGCTCTTTCAAATCCTAAAAGATGATGCTGTGAAAGTGCTGCACTCAATATGCCAGCAAATTGGGAAAACTCAGCAGTGGCCACAGGACTGGAAAAGGTCAGTTTCATTCCAATCCCAAAGAAAAGCAATGCCAAAGAATGCTCAAACTACCGCACAATTGCACTCATCTCACACGCTAGTAAAGCAATGCTCAAAATCCTCCAAGCCAGGCTTCAGCAGTACATGAACCATGAACTTCCAGATGTTCAAGCTGGATTTAGAAAAGGCAGAGGAACCACAGATGAAATTGCCAACATCTGTTGGATCATTGAAAAAGCAACAGAGTTCCAGAAAAATATCTACTTCTGCTTTATTGACTATGCCAAAACCTTTGACTCCATGGATCACACCAAACTGTGGAAAATTCTGAAAGAGATGAGAATACCAGACCACCTGACTTGCCTCCTGAAATATCTGTAAGCAGGTCAAGAAGCAACAGTGAGAACTGGACATGGATCAACAGACTGGTTCCAAATCGGGAAAGAAGTACGTCAAGGCTGTGTATTGTCACCCTGCTTGTTTAACTTATATGCAGAGTACATCATGAGAAATGCTGGGCTGGATGAAGTGCAAGCTGGAATCAAGATTCCTGGGAGAAATATCAATAACCTCAGATATGCAGATGACACCACACTTATGGCAGAAAGCAAAGAACTAAAGAGCCTCTTGATGAAAGTGAAAGAGGAGAGTGAAAAAGCTGGCTTAAAACTCAGCATTCAGAAAACTAAGATCATGGCATCTGGTCCCATCACTTCATGGCACATAGATGGGGAAACAATGGAAACAGTGGTTGACCTTATTTTGGGGGGCTCCAAAATCACTGCTGATGGTGGCTGCAGCCATGAAATTAAAAGACACTTGCTCCTTGGAAAAAAAGTTATGACCAAACTAGATAGCATATTAAAAAGCAGACATTACTTCGGCAACAAAAGTCCATCTAGTCAAAGCTTTGGTTTTTCTAGCAGCCATATATGGAGGTGAGAGTTGGACTATAAAGAAAACTGAGAGTTGAAGAATTGATGCTTTTGAACTGTGGTATTGGAGAAGACTCTTGTGAGTCCCTGGGACAGCAAGGAGATCCAACCAGTCCATCCTAAAGGAAATCATTCCTGAATATTCATGGGAAGGACAGATTCTGAAGCTGAAACTCCAATACTTTGGCCACCTGATGGGAAGAACTGACTGATTGGAAAAGACACTGATGCTGGGAAAATTGAAGGCGGGAGGAGAAGGGGATGACAGAGGATGAGATGGTTGGATGGCATCACCAACTTGATGGACATGAGTTTGAGTAAACTCCGGGAGTTGGTCATGGACAGGGAAGCCTGGTGTGCTGCAGTCCATGGGGTCCTAAAGAGTTGGACACGACTGAGTGACTGAACTGAACTGAACAAATACACAAAATAATAAATGGCCAAAGGGAAATAGACAAAACTTTGAAAATCATGTCTCCATATTGCAAAATTATATGAAAACACACTTGGAAACCTATCTAAATTTGTCCACTTCGTATGAAACATATTTATCAAATTTGACCCTGTTTTCTATTGCTGCCACAAAAATATCACAAATTTGGTGGCTTAACACAATTTTTTAAGGAATAATCTTTTTATTTAGTTGTGTTTTTTTTTTTATTGGAGTATAGTTGCTTTACAATGTTATGTTAGTTTCTACTGCACAGCTTAGTGAATCAGCCATACATATACATGTATCCCCTCTTTTTTTTGGATTTCCTTCCCACTTTGGTCACCACAGAGCACTTAATATAGAGTTCCCTGTGCCATACAGTAGGCTCTCATCTATTGCCTGCATAGTATCAATAGATTATATATGTCAGTCCCATCTCCCAATTCATCCCACTCCTTCTTTCCCCCTAGGTGTCCATCCGTTTGTTCTCTATGTATGTGTTTCTATTTCTGCTTTGTAATTTTTTTCCTTTGTCATTTGCTGTTATTGTAAATTTTTTCTTTTGGCATACTTAATGGCTTAACACAAATGTATTATCTTAGAGTTCTGGAGGTCAGAAATCGAATATGGGTCTCCCTGAACAAAAATCAAGATGCCATCAGTCTGCTTCATTTTCTGGGATCTCTACAGGAGGATT
Organism: Ovis aries; assembly: GCF_016772045.2. Lineage (NCBI taxonomy): Eukaryota > Metazoa > Chordata > Mammalia > Artiodactyla > Bovidae > Ovis > Ovis aries. The sequence continues at coordinate 107,141,232 of NC_056055.1, forward strand.
TGTTTCCAGGTGACTGGTGTGTTGCCAGGATTTGTTTCCTTGTGGCTGTTTTCTTACCAGCTGTCAACTGAGAGCTGTTCCCTGCTTCTGGAAGCCACCAATATCCTTAGCTGATGGCCCCTCACTCAGAGCCAGATTCAGTGGATGCAGCCCAAGTGCCTCTCACAGGTACCTCTCTGACCTAGAATAAAAAAAGTTATGCATTTTTAAATTCTCAAAAGATCACATAGTTCAAAATAATCTCCCTACCTCAAGTCCTCGACCATTAATCAGATTCGCACCCTCATTTCTTCCATGCAAGATAACATAGTCACAGGTCCCAGGGAATTGGGCATAGACACCTTTAGGGGCCAGTATTTTTTTATTGTAGACCAGTACACAGATATCTTTCAAAAAAAAAAAAAAACACTTGGATTAATTTTCATAGACAAAATGGGGAACCAGCCCTTAAAAATTAGCATGTGCAGATGGTTTCACAAGGAATTCAGCCAAACCTTCAAAGACTAGATAATCCAATGCTACTTTAATTTTTCCAAGGACAGACATTTTCAAAAACTTTACCGCAAAGGAAATATAGGATAGATACATAAGCTTGATAAAATAGCATAGCAAAGAAAAACACAGACCAGTCTCACTTTGAAATACTGGGACAAAACATAATCCTTTTTTTGTTGTTGTTTTAGTTTTTTGGCCACACACGGCATGCAAGATCTTAGTTCCCTGACCAGGGATCAAACCCAAGACTCCTGCAGTAAAAGCACTGAGTCTTAACCACTGGACCACTAGGGAAGTCCCAGGACAAAAATATCTTAAATGAAACATTAGAAAATAGATTACAATAGCATATTTTAAAAATTAATATATCATGACTAAGGCTTATAACATGGAACAAGAGTGATTCAACATTAAGAAATTCTTTAGTATGATAACTATCTTTTAAAAAAATCTTTAGAAAATTTGATTATTCACATAGATACTGAAAAAAGTTCAACAGTTCAAAATTCATTTCTGATTAAAAAAAACACTTTGTAAAATAGAAAATCATGGATTTTTCTTCAGATTGGTAAAATAAATTACCTCAATTCTAATACCAGTGACTCACTAGGTAAACAGCAGAAGCATTTCCACTAAGATCCAGAACAAGGCAAAAGTACTTACTATTCTATTGAACTATTAACACAGAATTAGATTTATTAGCTAATGTAATGAAACCAGAGAAAATAATTGGAGCTAGTGTTTGCACATTATACAATACTTTACTTGTAATATCCGAATCAATGATAAAGTGATCATAAAATAATTGAGAATGTTAGAAAAATACCAAATTATACAAAAATCTATAGCCATAACATGTATAAATAATAACCAGGCAGAAGATGTAAGGACAGGAAAAACATCAACAAAACTTAAAAAACATTTTGTGCATTAACAGTAACATACAATTTCACGAGGAATATTACAGACACTCCTGAAAGACAAAAGTGAGGTTGAACAAACAGAAAGACAACCCTTGCTTTTCATCAAGATGACTCAACAGAAAAGATACCAGACACCTTTCTAGGAAATGGAAATGTAATGTGATTTTCCCAAAAAATACATATGTAAATGAGATCCTGGTACTAAACAGATTGGCTCTAAAATCCATGTGTATATGTAAAATATATGCAAAATTTATGATAGTCCCTTTATGAATAACCAAGACAGAAGTGATTAGCACTTCTCTGTATCAAAACATGGCAGGTGAATGAACAGTCAGACTAACACAACAGAAAAGAAAAAGTTCAAAAAGATTCGATTATTTGGAAATATGAAAACAGAGATTCTAATTGAGGTACCTTATCACACATGTGGAGCTTCCCTGGTGGCTCAGTGGTTAAAGAATTTGCCTGCCAATACAGGAGACTTGTGTTCAATTCCTACGCCAGGAAGATCCCTTGAAGTAGGAAATGGTAACCCACTCCAGTATTCGTTCGGGAAATCCCATGGACTGAGGTGCACAGCGGGCTAACCATCCAGGGGGTCACAAAAGAGTCAATGACTAGTGATTCAGTTCAGTTCAGTCGCTCAGTTGGGTCCAACTCTTTGTGACCCCATGGACTGCAGCACGATAAGGCCTTCCTGTCCATTACCAACTCCCGGAGTTTACTCAAACTCATGTCTATTGAGTTGGTGATGCCATCCAACCATCTCATCTTCTGTTGTGCCCTTCTCCTCCTGCCTTCAATCTTTCCCAGCATCAGTGTCTTTTCCAATGAGTCAGTTCTTCCCATCAGGTGGCCAAAGTACTGGAGTTTCAGCTTCAGCATCAGTCCTTCCCATGAATATTCAGGAATGATTTCCTTTAGGATGGACTGGTTGGATCTCCTTGCTGTCCCAGGGACTCACAAGAGTCTTCTCCAATGCCACAGTTCAAAAGCATCAATTCTTCAACTCTCAGTTTTCTTTATAGTCCAACTCTCACCTCCATATATGACTCCTGGAAAAACCAAAGCTTTGACTAGATGGACCTTTGTTGCCGAAGTAATGTCTCTGCTTTTTAATATGCTATCTAGTTTGGTCATAACTTTTCTTCCAAGGAGCAAGTGTCATTTAATTTCATGGCTGCAGCCACCATCAGCAGTGGTTTTGGAGCCCCCCAAAATAAGGTCAACCACTGTTTCCATTGTTTCCCCATCTATGTGCCATGAAGTGATGGGACCAGATGCCATGATCTCAGTTTTCTGAATGTTGAGTTTTAAGCCAGCTTTTTCACTCTCCTCTTTCACTTTCATCAAGAGGCTCTTTAGTTCTTCTTTGCTTTCTGCCATAAGTGTGGTGTCATCTGCATATCTGAGGTTATTGATATTTCTCCCAGGAATCTTGATTCCAGCTTGCACTTCATCCAGCCCAGCATTTCTCATGATGTACTCTGCATATAAGTTAAACAAGCAGGGTGACAATATACAGCCTTGACGTACTTCTTTCCTGATTTGGAACCAGTCTGTTGATCCATGTCCAGTTCTCACTGTTGCTTCTTGACCTGCTTACAGATATTTCAGGAGGCAGGTCATGTGGTCTGGTATTCCCATCTCTTTCAGAATTTTCCACAGTTTGGTGTGATCCATGGAGTCAAAGGTTTTGGCATAGTCAATAAAGCAGAAGTAGATATTTTTCTGGAATTCTCTTGCTTTTTCAATGATCCACCGTATGTTGGCAATTTCATCTGTGGTTCCTCTGCCTTTTCTAAATCCAGCTTGAACATCTGGAAGTTCATGGTTCATGTACTGTTGAAGCCTGGCTTGGAGGATTTTGAGCATTGCTTTACTAGCTTGTGAGATGAGTGCAATTGTGCGGTAGTTTGAGCATTCTTTGGCATTGCCTCTCTTTGGGATTGGAATGAAACTGACCTTTTCCAGTCCTGTGGCCACTGCTGAGTTTTCCCAATTTGCTGGCATATTGAGTGCAGCACTTTCACAGCATCATCTTTTAGGATTTGAAAGAGCTCAACTGGAATTCCATCACCTCCACCAGCTTTGTTTGTAGTGATGTTTCCTAAGGCCCACTTGACTTCGCATTCCAGGATGTCTGGTTCTAGGTGAGTGATCACACCATCGTGATTATCTGGGTCATGAAGATCTTTTTTTGTATAGTTCATTTGTGTATTCTTGTCTCCTCTTAATATCTTCTGCTTCTGTTAGGTCCATACCATTTCTGTCCTTTATTGTGCCCATCTTTGCATGAAATAATTCCTATTGATTAAACAATAACAACCATATACGTGAGAACAAGATGGACTTTTAAATCAAAAGCTTTGCGTGTAATCGTTTAGAAAAAGAGCTGACCCTCTAAATATAGAAAGAACGCTCACAGCAAGAAAGAGGATTTTTAAAATTTTACTTTTTTCCAGTGTTATTAACATATAATTAACAGATACAATTGTGAGATATTTAAAGCGTACAACTTCTATGGCTGAATGTGAGGCGTGGGATGCTGTTATACACACACATGTCTGTTCAAAGTAAGAAGAACACCTCCAAGACCTTTCCCCCTCAGTAGTAACCCCCACAGTGGCCGAGGCAACTACAATCCTAATTTCCCGCATATGTTTTTCATTTCACTATTTGCCTGCTTGAAGATCCTGGAATGCAAAATAAGCCCATGAAAAGACCATAAAAATCCTTTGATATTTTAAGATAAGAAAATACAATGCTTATACATCATAATATATATTGGATAACTTTTAAAGTGTAGTTACATAAGATATTTTTATGAGTATAGAAGGTCCTAATTTTAAAAGTACATTTCAGTACCGTCTTTTCTTTGCAACCATTAAAACAGTCAGTTATGTGTCTATTTAACCCTGATTTTAACTTGAAATATCTAATATGACAGTAATTGCATTATTCTCGATGCAATACTTGTATCTGTTCAGCTGTAACTACAGCTGTCTAAGAATTCTGAGCCTGGAATCTTCCCCTATTTCTTACCCAGATATACAGAGCTCAAGTTGTTTAATGTTATGCTTAATAATTTTGTTTGAACAAGACTATTTATTTGCATTGGTAGCAAAATTGTTGCATTTTCTCCCTAATATGTTATTCTTATCATCATAAAGGAAATTCAGGAGAGAACAGGGTTGTATGTTTCCCATCTGACCAGAGAATAGTCCCACTTTTGTATTATTTACACAATAATGATGAAGGACTGGGGCATTTCCTGAGGATAGAGGGCTGCCTGGGAGAGTGCCTCAAGGCCATTAACCTGGGGCAGTCATTCAGTTTCTTAGAAAACCTGGATTGAAGTCATTATTTCTATTAGAAGATCAGCAACACATATTCTTCAGCACCACAACCGGAAAGCTTATTGGAAATAAGTTTTTCTGGAATTTTTTGTTAAGCACATTCAATCTGTAGGTTATTTTTCTTTTACTATTATTACTTATAATTTCTATTCTACATATATATTTCTTTTTATCAAAGTATTGTTGATTTACAAAGTTGTGCCAATGTCTGCTGTACAGCAAAGTGACTCAGTTATCCACACACATATACATATATTCATTTTCATATTTTTTCCATTATTCCATTTCATATATCTTTTCCGTTATGGTTTATCACAGGATATTGAGTATAATACTCTGTGCTATATAGTAGGAGCTTGTCTATCCATTTTAATTGTAATAGTTTGCATCTAGCAACCCCAAACTCCCAGTCCATCTCTATATTTTTAAAGAAACGTCACTGAAATCCTGAACAACTTAGTAACGTGACAGCCCTCATTACATGGACATCAATGTCATGAATGCTGGTGACTGTCTCCTCTCTGTCCTGACTTAGAAGTCAAGTTAAAAATAAAGCTGCAGTCTCTCTCCCTCCTTCCCTCCTCCTGCTCTATTTCTCTCTCTCTCTCCCCCTCGCTCCCTCTCTCTTTTCTAAAGGCTTCAGCAAGCAAATATTCACTGAAGATATAACCCTGCAGAAGCACAATGGGGTAAGTCACAGGATACACAGATTATCAGAGACTCAGTGGAAATACGAATCTATAGTGATTTCACTAGCAGCACTTTCTCAGAAATAAATATGCGAGAAAACTGTTCCATCTTAGCATCGTGAGATGGACCTCAGAAAAGTAGAGTTCACACGATTACACAAGGCATCATTTGTCCGTCACTGTCTTGTTGCTTTAAACACTGAGATCTGACCCAAACAGCAGCCCAGGAAGCCAGTCGCATCTGGAGTCAGAGGACACCTTACAGAATAAATGTTAAAGAACCTCGAGAAATGCACGTTAGCATCTACTCGCACATGGTTAAGGCAGGACACCACACAGGGAAGGATCATGTTTAAAGATACCACATCTCTTCTGTCTCCCAGAAGGTCCCACATTCTTTTAGGCTAGCGGTGATGTACTACTAACTTCCTAAACAGTGCTGTGCTGTGCTGAGTCACTCAGTCATGTCCTATTCTTTGTGAACCCACAGATTGTAGTCCTCCAGGCTCCTCTGTCCATGGGGATTCTCCAGGCAAGAATACTGGAGTGGGTTGCCATGTCCTCCTCCAGGGGATCTTCCCAACCCAGGAATCAAACCAGGGTTCGATTCTGCATTGCAGGTAGATTCTTTACCAGCTGAATTACCAGGGAAGCCCTCCTAAACAGTAAATAAAGGAATTAAAGAAATTTCATCCATCTATTTTCCTACTCTTCAAAATAGGGATACTGTGGATTATAATATGCTGTTCATAGACAAGGTATGATTCTGCAGTGTAGTAATGATGGCTAATCATCTAGGATGCACCAGAAAGAATAGAGGAGGCAGGATGTGAAATGGGAGCCCCCACCCACCTTCTTTTCCTTGATACAATATCCATTCCAGTCACTCCTTACCCTTGAAATAAGAAGCAGTGACACTCATATTCTCAGCTGACAATGTGCTTACATCACCTCCTCGGAGACTATAGACATAGCCCCAGTGATCAGGTATTACCTTTCCTTCCTCCCTCGTCTCCTCCATTCCCACACCACTAAACCCCCACCACCCCCCACAGAGTCAGTGCACACAGAGGAAAACTGTGAGTCACAGAAAGCAAGAAGGGCAAGAAAAGCTGGTTGGTGCTGGAGAACACTGAGGTTTACAGACACCCATCCTTCCCTCTTACAAGGGCAAAGAAGAGGAAATGACAGACTTTCCTGGTAGTCCAGTGGTTAGGACCTCGCCTTCCAGTGCAGGGATTGTGGGTTAGATCCCTTGGTCAGGGAACTAATATCCCACATGTCTCATGGCCAAAACACCAGAACATAGATAACAAAAGCAATATTGTAGTAAATTATATAAAGACATTAGAAATGGTCCAAATCAAAAAATTTTTTAAATAAAATAAAATGTATGGTTGACTTGTAGGTTCTGCAGCCTTCCTTAAGTTTAGGGCTTCTCAGGTGGCCCTCCTGGTAAAGAACCTGCTTGCCAATGCTGGAGATATGAAAGACATGGGTTCGATCCCTGGGTCAGGAAGATCCACTGGAGAAGAGCATGGAAACCCACTCCAGTATTCTTGCCTGGAGAATCCCATGGACAGAAGAGCCTGGCGGGCTACAGTCCATGGGGTCACAGAGAGTCAGGTGCAACTTAGCAAGGACGCAGTTTAAGAGTGCAAAATGCCAATTTAAAATTTAAATATTAAAACAAATTGACATCAATTTTCTTTCCCATTTAAAATACACTAAATGTGATCTGATTATGTGACCTTGTGTGACCCATGAAATATGTATGTTTGCATAAGAAAAAAGGACTACTCATCAACTGTATTACATCCAGCCCATGCAGAACAATGTATATATATGAAAAAATGTGTGTGTGTAAATCATTTCTGAAGAATATACAAGACACAGGTAACAATTCCATCTGGAAAGGTGAGGTGGCAGGTTCTGAGATACAGACAAAAAAGGAGACTTGGTTTATACCACATATACTTTTTTGCCCTTTGAATTATATTCCTTATACATATATTACCTGAATTTAAAATCATTTAAGAAATTAAAAACCAGACTTGCACTCAATATTAGAACTGAGTACAGGGCCAAATTTATAGGGTGAAACAAAGTTTTTATAAGGTTTTGTTCTTGACACAAGGAAAAGTAAGTGTTTTTAAAAAAATAATAGTTGGCTTATTAGTGTGTGTGTGTGTGTGTGTGTGTGCGTGCACATATTAAGTCACTTCAGTTGCTTCTATGCACTAAATAGAATGTAGTAGAAGTAAAGGGAGGTGTATGCCAAGCCCCAGGAAAGCAGAGAATACAACACCCAGGAAGGACGTCCCAAGGTCTTTGAAGCTTTACTAGCAGTACCACATGCTGAGCAAGGAGTTGGGTACCACACTTCTGCATGTGCTCTGCAGAGCATCCCTGGGATACAAAGGCCATTGTTAGTGCCCCTGAGAGATGGGAGGAACAGGACAGGAAGACCATGGGTCTCAGAACTTTCCACATGAGAAATTATTAAAGGAAATAGACATGTTTGCCCTGGAAAAAAATAAAATCTCAGGAATTACACGTTTGCCTTTCTCAAGGACCATCACTAAAAAGAAAAGGAGCATTTCTTTCTTCAAAGGAGCTGGTAGCAATAGGAGGAGGTGCTTCGGGAAAAGGTCTGAACCAGCTCAGCTAAAATCTCTGTATCCTTTACCAGTCGGAGACCAAAGACAGCATTGCTGCCACGCACGTGCAGAAGTCAAACACTCAGCGGAGAGATCAGGAGGCAATTCCTCAGATGATTCCTGACTATGTGCCCAACCGGAGGATTCTAATACCTCATTATCATCTTCCATACATTTTCAATAAAACAACCTCACTTTCATCATGCTTTATAGTCTAAAAGCATGCTCTCTAGTCCAAACCTCTACATACATTATTTCATGTGAATTTCATAAGAAACTTGCCAGAAAGGCCAGGCCAAAGTTCCCATCTCCTCTTCCCAGAAGCGGAATCTCAGGGAAAAAAAAAAAAAAAAAACTGAACTGGAGTTAGCGCCTCACCCCAACCCAGGTCCCCTGATGTCAAGAGAAAGGCATTTTCAGATCTGTCAATGATTCTTGATACTCTCCTGCTAGATGTCAATCCATGGCACCCAAACGAGAACAATAAGAAACTGCTTCTGTGTTAGAACTCAAACTTACTCAAAGTGCCGTTCTTCATTCATTCATCATATCTTTCTTAACTTGGGGTATTAAAATGTACTCCCTTTCATACTCATAACTGGCAAAATCAGGAGTTAATTATCAAAACAGGTCTCCCCCCCAAAAAATTTCTGGAGATGTTTCTGGTCCATGCAAATTACCAAAGGAAGATATACGAATAAGGTACAGTTTATCAGACTGATTGGCAACTGCAATTGGGAGAAATAATAAAACATGTTCAGTGAAGAAAACACAGAAGATGGCTATTATGACACCAGAAAAGTATGGATTTTTCTAGAAACCATCAGAAAAAATTCTACTTGCAACCCCACATGACAGTCTCAGCTGATGAAGACAATGACCTGAAACCATTTGTTGTTGTTGTTTAGTCCCTAAGTCACGTCTGACTCTGCAACACCATGGACTGCAGCACACCAGGTTTCCCTGTCCTTCGCTGTCTCCTGGAGTTTGCTCAAACTCATGTGCATTGAGTCAGTGATGCCATCAACCACCTCATCCTCTGTCACCCTCCTTCTCCTCTTACGCTCAATCTTTCCCAGCATCAAGGTCTTTTCCAGTGAGTCAGCTCTTTGCATCAGGTGGCCAAAGTATTGGAGCTTCAACTTCAGCATCAGACCTTCCAGTGAATATTCAGGGTTAATTTCCTTTAGGATTGGCTGGTTTAATTGATCTCCTTGCTGTCCAAGGGACTCTCAAGAGTCTTCTCCAGCATCACAGTTTGAAAGCATCAAGTCTTTGGCGCTCAGCCTTCTTTATGGTCCAACTCTGAAGCCATAAGGTCTCTGAAAATCTGCTTCAACTAAAATTTCCTGGATGAGTTTCCAAAGTGACCTGACATCACCTTGATTTAGGAACTATCTAGAAGTCAGAACGCAGAGTCCTTATAAAGAATAAGTCGCATGGCAGATATTAACATCAAAAGCTAATTGCTATTTATACACAAAACATGGTTTCTGACTGGCTGTCCACATACCCTCAAGACATTGAAGGTACTTAAAAAGTAATTAAGCCAAAGTGGGCCATCCTAGACTATCATTGTTATGTGTGGTTTTCATAAAGCAGAAATCACTTCTAATTCTTTTTCCCAGTTTTCATTAGCTCTTAAGATGATCCAGCAGTGTGCAAAACCAGTTGATTCCTCTGTTTTCTTTCTAATTTTAAGCCACAAATCCCTGGAGAAACGCTGCATTTATTTCCCCCGCTTCACCTACAAAATAAATGCCCAAAGTACAACTTATTTTAACAAGGTAGATTAGGGAATGTGGTCAACCCCCACAATGAGAGGGGATCCCCCGATCTGCTGGGTGGAGTCCACCCCCAGGTGCCCTCACCTGTGGGCACAGGGACACTTAAAGGGCAGCACAGTTAAGCTGCAAGGCGCTGACCACACTGAAACCAGAGCCCTACCTCTGCAGTCCATTCACAAAAATGAGCTGATGGTAATTAATTCATGATTAGTTCATTTCAGCTAATATATGAGCCTGAACTTCTGCTGAGTGATGTAATATTTCAAAAGTGGGGCTGTGCCATGAAATTTATTGGACTTCCTGAAATCACCAATGTAATTGTTTTTGCTGTTCACATATTAGGCCCTGTCTCCAGGGGAAAAGCTGATTCTTCTCATATAAGACTCTTTCCCCAGAGTTTGAAAGTCTGTCATCTTTCTCAATATACTCACTTCGTTAAACAGTTTACAGCTTGCAAGAGGGTCACAAAGTCTGAGTAACGGAATGACTGTCCTGACAGATTTAGACAATAAAACCACCAGATTGTTGTATAAATGTTTTTCTCAGAGGCCGTTTCTGAAACACATACTAAATGCAAATATTGAAACACCTGCATGCTAAGCACAATTCTTTTAACAGATGTTAATCCCTGTGCATTTAACCAATGGATTTAGATCACATAAATGTAACTCACCCCCTTCAGACCGTCTTGGGAAACTACCAGTTACCTTATTTCAATTTGACAAAGAGACTATTACTCTCTACATCATAATTTTGATTTTATGGTTTATAATGGAACTATCTAAAAAAGCAAGTAAAAAATACAGAAAAGTCAACTCAGACAAAGCCTCTATGAATGAGTTGTCCACTTTTAGCATAGGAAATTTACAAAGATCGACAGCATTACAAAATTTAATATGCTTTCTTTGTGATCCTGAAAATTGAGATTTTTCATTTAAACCATCAGTAATCAGGCCAACCTGATACAGGGTTGTCATCTTTTTCCCTCCATCTCTGAAATCTGGTGCGTGCCCTGGGTTTTAGTTAAAATCTTCCTGCATCCCTAGGCCTATTTCCTGTTTGAAGGCTGCTTCTAAGTATGCTTTTTTTAAACAGACTTTAATTTTTAGAGCACTTTCAGGTTCACAGCAAAATTGAGCAGAAAGTACAGAGATTGTCCCTTCTCCCTCTCTCCCTGCCCTGCATAGCCTCCACCATCATCACTGTCTACTCCAGTACTACATTTGTTATTATTTTTTAAACTTTTAAATTTATTTTTATTTTATTCTTTGTTTGGCTGTGTTGGGTCTTCATCGCTGCATGTGAGCTTCCTCTCTATTACTCTCTAGCTGGGGTGTTCGGGCTTCTCATTGTGGTGGCTCCGCCTGTTGTGGAGCCAGGAACACATGTTCTAGAATGAGTGGGCTCAGCGGTTGCAGCACACTGGCCTAGCTGCCTTGAGACATGTGGGATCTTCCCAGACCAGAGATCAAACCAGTGTCCCTTGCACTGCAAGGCAGATCCCCAACCACTGGACCACCACAGAAGCCCCATCTGTTACTATGTATGAATCTAGAGCACACATCATAACCACCACATTAGTGTCCACTCTTGGCCTTGTACATCCCATGCGTTTGAATAAACATCTAATGACATGTATCCACCTTTACAGCACACACAGAATTGTTTCACTGCCCTGAACATCTCCCATTCTCTGCCAATTCATCCCTCCCTTCCAACCCTTTGTTTTGTTGTTGGTTAGTCGATAAGTTATGTCCAACTCTGCAATCCCATGGACTGTAGCCCACTAGATTCTTCTGTCCATGGGATTTCCCAGGCAAGAATACTGAAGCAGATTGCTATTTCCTTCTCCAAAGTGTCTTCTCATCCCAGGGATCGAATCTGCGTCTCCTGCATTGGTAGGCGGATTATTTACCACTGAGCCACGAGGGAAATCCTTCCCCCAATTCTGATCTTCTTAATTCCTCTTCTGTTATCTCCCCACTTTCCCAGCCTTGAAACTTTTTTACAACTCAGTTGTTTAATATTAATAAGAATGAAAATTACCATTTGGGGACCCAACTGTATGTATCAGATGTACATCCACTGGGTGCTTACTATCCATTATGTCATTTAATTCTCCAAGAAGTCGGCTTTATTTTCCGCATTTGCTGATAACTCAGCAAACTCATGTAATTTAACCTGACTCAGTGGTACAGTCCAGATTTTAACTCTGCTTCCAAAGCCTATGCCGCCCATGAGGCTAAAGTGTCTCTGACAAATCTATAAAATTGCCTTCCTTCTAATTCTATTTTAAAACATATCTTGCTTTTTCATAGATATACAAAAAAAATTAAAAACAAGGAAAAACATTAACTTCGGTTCCTGACATTTCCAGTTCACATGCTGGTCTCAGTCTCTGCTTCTGTACCAGAAACCAAAATGACAGACTTGCCCAGTGCAGATACCGAGTTAGTTTTCAGCAAACATGGACTTGCTGCTTGCTTAATGAACACAGACATGAGCTGTGCTCATCCACAATTTAGCCTTCCACCTTGCTGCCACCTGTCTTCTGCACATGACTGGCCCTATTTATAGAAAAAAGCTTTTGGATAAAAATAGACCACACTTGTCTCATGAGAGTTCCTTCCATCCCTTATGTTTAATCAGAGATAAATCAACACGAACCACCAACATGCCATGATTAAACTCCAGTGAAGCCAAGCCAAGAGTTGGCTATAGAATCTTGGCAGGCTACAGCTATGAAATCATAAAAACTTTCAGATTCTTAGTGAGGGATTCTGTGTTTTTGGTCATTGTAGCATGACAAATTGGAAATTATGAGCAATTATTTATCATTGTGTTACCATGGACAACCTTTCCAACTGTGGCACTTTCTTCAGTTCAGTTTAGTTCAGTCGCTCAGTCGTGTCCCCATGAATTGCAGGACACCAGGCCTCCCTGTTCATCACCAGCTCCCGGAGTTCACTCAAACTCGTGTCCATCGAGTCGGTGATAATCCAGCCATCTCATCCTCGGTCATCCCCTTCTCCTCCTGCCCCCAATCCCTCCCAGCATCAGAGTCTTTTCCAATGAGTCAACTCTTCGCACGAGGAGGCCAAAGTACTGGAGTTTCAGCTTTAGCATCATTCCTTCCAATGAACACCCAGGACTGATTTCCTTTAGGATGGACTGGTTGGATCTCCTTGCAGTCCAAGGGACTCTCAAGAGTCTTCTTCAACACCACAGTTCAAAAGCATCAATTCTTCAGCACTCAGCTTTCTTCACAGTCCAACTCTCACATCCATACATGAACACTGGAAAAACCATAGTCTTGCCTAGATGGACCTTTGTTGGCAAAGTAATGTCTCTGCTTTTTAATATGCTATTTAGGTTGGTCATAACTTTTCTTCCAAGGAGTAAGTGTCTTTTAATTTCATGGCTGCAATCACCATCTGCAGTGATCTTATATATGTATATAAAACCATCTACAATATTGAGTACTATAGTGGATACAAAATATGTTCCAAAGGTGGATTCTGGTTTCTGTCCTCAAGAAACTTAGACCCTCTTTAAGAAGAAAATGTTAACTCATAAGAAACCATTAGAAACAGGGAAGTATATATTAGAAGATTAATAACAAAATCTTAGTAAAGTCTACAATAAAAATCCAGAGAGAGAGATTTCTCTAAAATGTAAGGGTACAAATGAATTTATCTATAAAATAGAAATAGAGTTGCAGATATAGAAAACAAACATATGTTTATCCCAGGGTAAAGAGGAAGAGCATAGAAAAAGCAAGAGAGTTCCAGAAAAACATCTATTTCTGCTTTATTGACTATGCCAAAGCCTTTGACTGTGTGGATCACAATAAACTGTGGAAAATTCTGAAAGAGATGAAAATACCAGATCACCTGACTTGCCTCTTAAGAAACCTATATGCAGGTCAGGAAGCAACAGTTAAAACTGGACATGGAACAACAGACTAGTTCCAAATAGGAAAAGGAGTACGTCAAGACTGTATATTGTCACCCTGCTTATGTAACTTATATGCAGAGTACATCATGAGAAACGCTGGGCTGGATGAGACACAAACTGGAATCAAGATTGCCAGGAGAAATATCAATAACCACAGATATGCTGATGACACCACCCTTAGGACAGAAAGTGAAGAGGAACTAAAAAGCCTCTTGATGAAAGTGAAAGAGGAGAGTGAAAAAGTTGGCTTAAAGCTCAACATTCAGAAAACAGATCATGGCATCTGGTTCCATCACTTCATGGGAAATAGATGGGGAAACAGTGGAAACAGTGTCAGACTTTATTTTGGGGGGCTTCAAAATCACTGCAGATGGTGACTGCAGCCATGAAATTAAAAGACTCTTACTCCTTGGAAGGAAAGTTATGACCAACCTAGATAGCATATTAAAAAGCAGAGACAGTACTTTACCAACAAAGGTCTGTCTAGTCAAGGCTATGGTTTTTCCAGTAGTCATGTATGGATGTGAGAGTTGGACTGTGAAGAAAGCTGACCGCCGAAGAATCGATGCTTTTGAACTGTGGTGTTGGAGAAGACTCTTGAGAGTCCCTTGGACTGCAAGGAGATCCAACCAGTCCATCCTAAAGGAGATCAGTCCTGGATGTTCATTGGAAGGACTGATGCTGAAGCTGAAATTCCAATACTTTGGCTTCCTCATGTGAAGAGTTGACTCATTGGAAAAGACCCTGAAGCTGCAAAGGATTGGGGGCAGGAGGAGAAGGGGACGACAGAGGATGAGATGGCTGGATGGCATCACCGACTTGATGGACATGAGTTTGGGTAAACTCTGGGAGTTGGTGATGAACAGGGAGGCCTGGCGTGCTGCGATTCATGGGGTTGTAAAGAGTCAGACACGACTGAGCGACTGAACTGAACTGAACTGAACTGAAAGGGGAAGAGGGGGCTTCGCAGGTAGCACTAGTGGTAAAGAACCTGCCTGCCAATGCAGGAGATGAAAGAGACATGGATTCAATCCCTGGGTGGAAAGATGCCCTGGAGGAGCATGGCATCCCTGGGTTGCATGGTTACGCACTCCAGTATTCTTGCCTGGAGAATCCCATGGACAGAGGAACCTGGTGGCTACAGTCCATACAGTCCCAAAGAGTTGTGTGTGAAGCGACTTAGCACGTAAGCACTCAAGAGGAGGAGGGATATTGGGAGATGGGGATTGACATATACATACTACTATATAGATATAGATAATAGATAACTAATAAGGACCTACTGTGTGGCACAGGGACCTCTGCTCAATAGTCTATAATGGCCTGTATGGGAAAAGAACCTTAAAAATGAATGAACATACGCATATGCATAACTGATTGAGTTTGCTGTAGGTACTAAACACAACATTGTAAATCGACTATACTCTAATAAAAAGTTTTTTAGTTAAAATAAAATATAGGCATCAAGAAGTCTGAAAAAAAAAGCAGCTCTGAAAATGTTCATTTTCAGGGATGGATAATATTTAGGTAGATCTAAAGAAGTGGGGTACTGTTATAAGGCTGTTTTCTGTGGGACTGTCACATTTCCGCATTTCTTACAAGAAACGGCATGAATGGCCACTATTTCAAATTGAGGATGTTTGTACAACTGACGACCTGGCAAGACAGAAACAAATGTCTTTCTCTTGGATGAAGGAGCAGCATGCTTACTGCCCATGATAAAATATCGAGATAGGCGGGTTCCTTAAGTTGAGGGATCCTCTCCTGTGATCAGGGGTACCCAACCTCTGGGATCTAATGCCTGATGATCTGAGGTGGAGCTGATGCAATAGTAATAGAAATAAAGTGCACAATAAATGTCATGTGCTTGAGTCTTCCTGAAACCTGCTGCTCCACTCCCATTCGGGGAAAAATTGTCTTCCATGAAACCAGTCCCTGGTGCCAAAAAGACTGGGGACCGCTGCAACCCACTGACTGTGCGGGCACCCCTCACCCCCTCCATGTGGCCTGTGGAGCTGGAGTGTGGGATCCTCCAGCTGCTGCTGCTGCTGGGAGTCATGAACGAGGTCAGGCTCACTTGTCAGGCTCACTTGTCAGCTTGCAAGTGGGGTAAGACAGCAGACCTTTCACAGGTCCTATCCGGGAGATCTGAGACAGTGACCACAGTCCAAATACTGGCCTCGGAAGAGGGATACGAAGGGGGAAATAGAGAAAGATGTGAACATCTCTTCCTGGAGTTCTCAACAGCATCACCGGTCCCTGTAACTAAACTAAAGAGAACCAGCCAGATTCTACCAAGTGTGTCCATTCTGCAGATCTAAACTGACTACCCTGTGAGAGGAATTTTTTCCCAGGTGCCATTTAATGGAATGGAATGATCCATTTAGTTATTTGTAGCAGGAAAGAACCAATTAATTTTCCTCAAAATGACCACCATGACAAGATGGTACTTACAAAAGCTTTGACCCTCTCTGACTTTTACCACTCAAAACAATGGGGGAAAAAGCACTGAAATGTTTGCATAGTTTCTTCTAGTTAATTAAATTTAGACTTTACCAGGCAAGATTCCCTTTCCAAGTTAGTCACAGGAAATTCAAAGCCACGTGGACCTCCACATTATTCACGTCTACATGAATGGTTCTGCCCTGATTCTCCCAGCCTCAACTGCCATGTAATATTTCCTCTGTCCTGACTTCCTACTACTGCAGAATTTTAACTTTATTTTACACATTCAAGTGCATCCCCTCAAGACTTTTCTAGAGTGGGGTAGACTATATTTTCTGGAATGAGGTAGTCAATAACATTTTATTAATGATTGAAATAATTATGCAAGTGTTGCTGAATCTATTAACTGCTTGTGAAAAAATTTCACCTTCATTCCTCCATGTGCTTCCAAAGGAGTAAGTGGAAATTCAGTCAGATGTGCCCGGAGCGGGCAACATGATTGCACGCTTCGACTTCTAGATGCTGCAGAATAATTTTCTGCTCATTCAGCAGACAGTCAGGAGCTAGGAGAGGGAGAAAGGAGGTCAACTTGAAAAACACCTCAGTTCTTCCCCAAAGTTTCCCATGATCATGGAGGGAGAGTGCACCCACCAGATGCTATCTAAATGCCAGAACAATTGTCTGCACATAAAACTGTATGAAGAAGGTGCTTATCAATGACCTGTCATATCCAGACTAATGGCATTACACCAATAACATGTCCTGCTAAATTGTACGTTTCACCTTCAAGTCTCTTTAGAAGTATTATCTAAAATCTGTTGACACAAAGTACCACCTGGTTTAATTAAATGGAAGTCATTTAGGGCAGGGAACGGTGCTTGGACAATTGGAAGATGCTTTCCAAATGTTCTTCCAATGGAAGTACATGGGATTCATAAAATAACAATAATTATTTCAGCACCATAAATCAAGCTAAAATATTTGTTTCCAGAAATGTCTAGTAGAATGAACACCTTCCAGACCTAAGTCAATTCAACAAAGTACAGCTGTCTGCAGCAACCCTGGAATTTCCACATTTCTCTTTATTTCTTTTAATGAGAAAGCACCTTTTGAGGCAGGAATGAGAAGTGAGATTTACAACATCACATTTAAGAATCTAGGAAAAGGATAAATAAGAGAAAGATGACTGTAATGCTTCAAAAAAAAAAAACAGGTTTTAATTTTATTTCAAATGATCTCCAAAAGGTAATGAAGTATGCAAATATAAAAGAGACAGAGTTGAGGGTGCAGGGTTTGATAGAAGGTAGGAGAGAATTCTGTTTTTAACCATTTTGTATAAGACAAAAACAAATGTGAACACAGGATTCATTTAAGTACTTTCCCATAATCAATAAGCTAAGATCACACCTATTGGATGCAGAGTTCCAAAGAATAGCAAGGAGAGATAAGAAAGCCTTCCTCAGCAATCAGTGCAAAGAAATAGAGGAAAACAATAGAATAGGAAAGACTAGAGATCTCTTAAGGAAAATCAGAGATACCAAGGGAACATATCATGCAAAGATGGGCTCAATAAAGGACAGAAATGGTATGGACCTAAAAGAAGCAGAAGATATTAAGAAGAGGTGGCAAGAATACACAGAACTATACAAAAAAAGATCTTCACAACCCAGATAATCATGACGGTGTGATCACTCACCTAGAATCAGACATCCTGGAATGTGAAGTCAAGGAGGCCTTAGGAAGCAAAGTTGGTGGAGGTGATGGAATTCCAGTTGAGCTAAAACCTAAAAGATTTCAAAACCCAAAAGATGATGTTGTGAAAGTGCTGCACTTAATATGCCAGCAAATTTGGAAAACTCAGCAGTGGCCACAGGACTGGAAAAGGTCAGTTTTCAATCCAATCCCAAAGAAAGGCAATGCCAAATAATGCGCAAACTACCACACAATTCCACTCATCTCACACGCTAGTAATGTGCAAAATTCTCCAAGCCAGGCTTCAGCAATATGTAAACCATGAACTTCCAGATGTTCAAGCTGGTTTTAGAAAAGGCAGAGGAACCAGAGATCAAATTGCCAATATCCGTTGGATCATCAACAAAGCAAGAGAGTTCCAGAAAAACATCTATTTCTGCTTTATTGACTATGTCAAAGCCTTTGACTGTGTGGATCACAATAAACTTTGGAAAATTCTTCAAGAGATGGGAATACAGACCACCTGACCTGCCTCTTGAGAAATCTATATGCAGGTCAGGAAGCAACAGTTAGAACTGGACATGGAACAACAGACTGGTTCCAAATAGGAAAAGGAATACGTTAAGGCTATATATTGTCACCCTGCTTATTTAACTTCTATGCAGAGTACATCATGAGAAACGTTGGACTGGATGAAGCACAAGCTGGAATCAAGATTGCCAGGAGAAATTTCAATAACCTCAGATATGCAGATGACACCACCCTTAGGGCAGAAAGTGAAGAGGAATTAAAGAGTCTCTTGATGAAAGTGAAAGAGGAGAGTAAAAACGTTGGCTTAAAGCTCAACATTCAGAAAACGAAGATCATGGCATCCGGTCCCATCACTTCATGGGAAATAGATGGGGAAACAGTGGAAACAGTGTCAGACTTTATTTTGGGGCACTTCAAAATCACTGCAGATGGTGACTGCAGCCATGAAATTAAAAGATGCTTACTCCTTGGAAGGAAAGTTATAACCAACCTAGACAGCATATTAAAAAGCAGAGATATTACTTTGCCAACAAAGGTCTGTCTAGTCAAGGCTATGGTTTTTCCAGTAGTCATGTACAGATGTGAGAGTTGGACTATGAAGAAAGCTGAGCGCCGAAGAATTGATGCTTTTGAACTGTGGTGTTGGAGAAGACTCTTGAGAGTCCCTTGGACTGCAAGGAGATCCAACCAGTCCATCCTAAAGGAAATCAGTCCTGGGTGTTCATTGGAAGGACTGATGTTGAAGCTGAAACGCCAACATTTTGGTCACCTGATTCAAAGAGCTGACTTATTTGAAAAGACCCTGATGTTGAGAAAGATTGAAGACAGGAGGAGGAGACGAGAGAGGATGAGATGGTTAGACAGCATTACTGACTCAGTGGACATGAGTTTGGGTAAACTCTGGGAGTTGGTGTTGGACAGGGAGGCCTGGCGTGCTGCAGTTCATGGGGTCACAAAGAGTTGGACATGACTGAGTGACTGAACTGAACTGAACTGAATACTTATTGAGGGTGGTTGCACACTGCAGAGATTCAGAGCTACACTTCCAGATATGAGAGATTGGATCAGTCAAAACTGGGTGCCATGACTTCCTCTCTTGTTCCTGAGATGTTACTTAACCTCTCTAAGCCTGTTTCCTCATCAGCAAAATAGAGCTGGAAGGACTCATAAAAGATACACGACACCAAGAGACAATGCTCAGAAAGCACACAGAACAAGTCTGGCACACATGAGACTCCACAGTTGGTAAATTTTGGCATTAGCTTTTTTTGATTAAAGAAAAAATTACTGCAACAATGCAATGCCAGATACAGCCTTCTACTTATGAATTAATGGCTATATATTTATGCATATGTTATAGGCAAAAGTCTCCTCTGTTTTCCATAGTGCCTACATAAATCTGACTGTGAAATACTTACAGTCAACCTACTTTTTCAGACTGTTAAGGCTGCATCATATACTAAAAATGTGACATGGCCTTGTATTTCCCCATAAACATGTGAGGGCTGGGTGTGTCACTTTCTCTCTATCATACCTACCTCATTAATTCAAACAGATGACAAATCTAAGTAGGCCCTTCCTAGAGATTTCCAAATGCACAAAACACATTCTGAAAGCTTTTCAAGTGTTTAACAAGTACTTAATTTTTATCATTTTTCACGCATCTCAAGAGACATTTCAATATAGTCTATCTTGATATTCCACAAATAAGATACATTAAATCTGTAGCTATCTGTATTGTTTAAAAATCCAGGAAACAAGATGTTTTTATAAAACCTGACTGGATGACCAAATTAACAACAGCATTTAACTACTACCTACTTTTCCGCTGTGAAGTAGTTATGTTTAAATAGATGGGATTTCATCAAAACCAATCACTGCAACAAATTTCAATCACATATTAAAAGATACATATATAAAGCAGGTAAGTTATAGTGTAATTTGTGTTATAAAAATGCAGTGGTGCCTGTTACAGAATAGCACTTGATCTAAAAAGCTGCAAAGGAGCTGCAAATGAGTGGCAGAAGTCACTGCTACTTGAAAATCTATTCATAATTAAAATAAAATAGCTTTGAATTTCAATATATCAGCAAGAATAAATGATCATATTTAGAAAACTTATGTTTACAAATCATGTAACAAGACCAAGCCATTGTACAAATTAAAAAAACATGTAGTTGCCTATTAATTAAGGACTGAGTTCCTATGGATTTATGTTTTATGTTTTGGTTTTTGACTACGAGGCATGAGGGATCTCAGATCCCCAACCAGGGATCAAACCTGCCTCCCTTGACTTGGAAGGTGAAGTCTTAACCACTGGACCACCAGTTCAGTTCAGTTGCTCAGCCGTGTCCAACTCTTTGTGACTCCATGGACTGCTACACACCAGGCTTCCCTGTCCATCACCAACTCCCGGAGCTTGCGCAAACCAACGTCCTTTGAATCAGTGGTGCGTTCCAACCATCTCATCCTCTGTCATCCCCTTCTCCTACCTTCAATCATGGTTCAACTCTCACATCCATACATGACTACTGGAAAAACCACAGAATGACTAGACAATCTTTGTTGGCAAAGTAGTGTCTCTGCTTTTTAATATGCTGCCTAAGTTGGTCATAGCTTTTCTTCCAAGGAGCAAGCGTCTTTTAATTTCACGGCTGCAGCCACCATCTGCAGTGGTTTTGGAGCCCAAAAAAATCACTGGGCCACCAGGGAAATCCCAATTGAATACCTTTGTTTTCTCCTCTTCCACAAGGCTAATTGCCTTTGGCTTGACTCCCTTTAATGTTGGTTATAGTTTGGTGTCAGGGATCCATACACTTTCTAACCAGAGCCAGAAGTAAATAAGCTTCACAAGTCATATAGCCAGTGTTACAATTACCCAGTTCTACTGTCACAGAATGAATGCGGGTATAGACAATATTCACATACAAGATATAACCAAATGGGAGAGGCTGTATTCCAGTAACACACTATAAAAACAGGCATCCAGACAGATTAATTGACTCTCCATCTTCCTTCTGCTGGCACAGTAAGAGATAACAACTCTTCCCTGGTAGCTCTTGGTGGGGAGTTGGCCTACAATGCAGGAGACCTGGATTCAATCCCTGGGTCGGGAAGATCCCTGGAGAAGAAAATGGTAACCCACTCTATTATTCTTGCCTGGAGGATTCCATGGACAGAGGAGTCTGGTAGGCTACAGTCACACTTTCACTTTCTTTTCTTCCTTCTGCCGAGAAAACTTTCTAATCTTTAATGAAGTCAAAGAAGGAAAAGGAAATATACATGCAGTGTAGACCATCTGAGCCAAGTGTCCACTCAAGTATTGATATCTGAAGATCAAGATGAAGAACTGGGTTAAATCAACTGAGGTCTAATGGAGGTGATCATCCACCTCAAATGTAAAAACAGCCCTAAGCTGGAATCAAGACTGCAGGAGAAATATCAATAATCTCAGATAAGCAGCTGACACCACCCTCATGGCAGAAAGTGAAAAGGAACTAAATAGCCTCTTGATGAAAGTGAAAGAGGAGAGTGAAAAAGTTGGCTTAAAACTCAACATTCAAAGATGAACATCATGGGATCTGGTCCCACCACTTCATGGCAAATAGATGAGTAAACAATGGAAACAGTGACAGACTTTATTTTCTTGGGCTCCAAAATCACTGCAGATGGTGACTGCAGCCTTGAAATTAAAAAATGCTTGCCCCTTGGAAGAAAAGCTGTGACCAAACTATGCAGCATATTAAAAAGCAGAAACATTACTTTGCCAACAAAGGTCCGTATAGTCAAAGCTGTGGATTTTCCAGTAGTCATGTATGTGAGAACTGGACCATAAAGAAAGTTGAGCACCAAAGAATTGATGCTTTTGAACCGTGGTGTTGGAGAAGACTCTTTAGAGTTCCTTGGACAGCAAGGAGATCCTACCAGTACATCCTAAAGGAAATCAGTCCTGAATATTCATTGGACAGACTGATGCTGAAGTTGAAGCTCCAATAGTTTGGCCTCCTGATGCGAAGAACTGACTCATTGGGAAAGACCCTGACACTGGAAAAGACTGAAAGCAGGAGGAGATGCGGACTACAGAGGATGAGATGGCTGGATAGCATCACCGACTCAATGGACATGAGTCTGAACAAGCTCTGGAATTTGGTAATGGACAGGGAAGCCTGGTGTGCTGCAGTTCATGGGCTCGGAATGAGTCAGACATGACTGAGTGACTGAACTAAGCTGAATCTCATGATAAGTCTTGCTACTCAAAGATTTCTTTGCTCTTTGGATGTGTAGATCACACAAAGATAGATTTAAAAGCTCTTCCTAAGACATTTTCTCAAAGAGAATATATCTGGAATACCTGAAAAATTTTCACTTTCTAACGCAAGAAGCTCTTTTCTCCAAGTGACAGAAATCATTAAACTTGCACTCAACAGGTTACATTTTAAGCTTGGTAAAGGCAAAATTCAAGCTGTGGTACAGAAAAAGAAAAAAACATGCAAATGCTTTCACGTAATGACAAATATGTTGCTCTAATTAAAATGTGGATCGGAACTAGATTAGTCTAAGAAAAGTAATATAAGGTAGTAGTAAGAGCATGTTTTCATACACGTTCATTTATTCTCTTCACAAATATGTATATCGAGTGCCTACTCTGTGCCAATACCATTCAACTAGAACACAGTTGTGAAAACAGACCAGTGAAGACATAAAAAAGACAAAGTGAAAATGTAAAATGTATAATGCATTAGATAATGTAAATATATACAGAAAAAGCAATGTAGTGAAAGAGAGTAGGAAATGTAGGCTCTGGGAGTTAACAATTTCACAGAAAATAGTAGGGGAAATTCTCATCAAGAATGTAATACTGGAGTTCAGACCTGAAGACAGTGAGGGGATGAGCCAGATAAGGAGGAGGAGCAGTCCAGGCAGTGGGAACAGCAGGTGCAGATGCCCTGGGGTAAGAGGGTCCCCAGTGTGTTGCAGAAACAGCAAAGAGAGCAGCGCAGGCAATGTCTGCAGAGAAAGGAGAGTGGAGGGCTTCCCTGGTGGCTCAGTGATTAAGAATCCACCTGCCAATTCAGCAGACGAGGTTTGGATCCCTGGTCCAGAAAGAGCCCACACGATGCAGAGCAACTAAGCCCAAGCTCCACAGCTATTCAGCCTGCAGTCTAAGAGTCTGCGAGCCACAACTACTGAGCCCATGTGCTCCAAAGCCCCTGCTCTGCAACAAGAGAAGCCACCACGATGAGAAGTCTGCTCTGCAGCTACAGAGTAGCCCCTGCTCACCGCAACGAGAGAAAAACCCATGCGCAGCAACAAAGACCCAGCACAGCCAAAAATAAATAAATAAAATTATTGTTTAAAAAGAAAGGTGAGCAGAGGGAGACATAGGTGGGCAAACTATATAGAAAAATAAAGAAATGATTAGCACAAAAAAATTCAGGCAAGTAATGACCTCCATGAAAGAGATAGGGACAGAGGAAGGCTTGGCTTCTAAGATAAAGCAATATTCTATTTTTTAGCCAGGCAGTGGGTAGTCATTATATTATTGTTCTGTAAACTGAACAAATGTATGACATTTCATAATAACAAAAGAAAATGAGCACTCTAAAAACTGTACAAAGAAAACAATAATCACCCAAAACCCACCACCCAGAATTAAGTATTAACAACCTTCAAGTCATTTTTCTTTTTATACACATGCACCCACAGGCACGTGCATAAAATTTTATGTCTATGTAGAATCATATACCATAAATACAGTTTGCAGCTGGCTATTTATCTAACAATACACCATATGCATTGTTGCAGAATGAACCCACACTGCTCAATTGAGTGAGAAGAAGCATTGTGAGCTAAGAACTCACACAAAAACAGACATTCCCACCCAATGTGATTAAACACATTTCTCTCAGATCTCCAGCAGTTCCTTGATAAGAGAATTTTATAAGTTTCAAACAATTTCCAGAGATGCCACACGAGACTGACCTTCCCTAAGAAAGTGAACTTAACTCCCAACATCTCTTTAATCCACAGTCGAAACCAGACTTTTTTGCTTCTAAGCTAAACATTTTATTGTTTTTTGTTGTTTAGTCCCTAAGTCGGGTCTGACTCTTTGCAACCCCACAGACTGTAGCCCACCAGCCTTCTCTGTCCATGGGATTTCCCAAGCAAGAATACTGGCATGGGTTGCCATTTCCCTCTGCAGGGGAACCTCCCAACCCAGGGATCGAACCAGCGTCTCCTTTATCGCAGGTGGATTCTTTACCACTGAACCACCTGGGAAGTTCATCAAATACTTCTGTGCTATGGAACAAATGTGATGAAAATGATATAGTTATCATTTCCAACACTGAAAAAAAATGACCATATTACATCAGAGGCCATGAAATATAAAAAATGGAGGAGTGAGTTTTCTCACTTCTGACATACACATCATGCCTAAGACACAGACATTCAGCATTTCAATTCTGTTAATGACAGAATTGTTTCCATTTAAGACCCCAAATTCTGTCTCAATCATGGCAGCATTTATGAATGCTATTTGCCAGTTTCTATCACATTAGTAAACTATTGTTTTAAGCTGCCATGTCTTCTGGACCAAATTATTCCCTTGATCAAACTTCTTGTTAGCCAGAGCCTCAGTTAATATTTCCTAGGAACTTGACTTTTTCAATGCAGCAATCCACAACTGGTAACCATACACTTCACACTCATGGCTTTCTATAAATGTTTTAGTTTGAAATAATAAATGCTTTTAAAAATACCTCCACTTTGATAGGAAAACCCTGCTCACCTCACAGCTCATTCCCACTTTTTAGTAATTTTTCTCCCATCAAGTTGACTCAAATTGAAAACATATCACCAAGAACCGAGCCACAGAACAGCCTGACACGGGTTCCAGAATTGGGAGTGAGGGAAGGCTGAGAATTTAAGGAGGATAGGGATTTTTCTTATCAAAACATGATCATGAGTTTGGAAATGTGCTCACAAAAATAATTTTGGCTGCAGTGATTCTATACTCTTCCAACCACCCCCTTAAGAACACTTTACCAGTCAGAACAGTTGTAAGACTCCACACCTACAATGCAAGTTTCTCATTTCCTCCTAAATAAACTAAATTGATTTTCTATAGCTGGAGCTGTTTGAAAGGATTTTTCCTTTTTAAGTGAATGCAATGTGCACAGATAGTCCCAATGCACTAAACCTCATAGTTCACAAAGCAGGAGACTTTCCGAGCAGCAGGAACACACTGAACTTTATGAGATTTAAGGCAAACATTGCGATCAGGGTAAGAAAAATACCTCAGTGCAATTAAGAAAACCCAGTTGAGGAATTAGAAATGGAACAGATTCACGGCTGGACTCAGGTGAGGACTGTACGGTTTCGATGACCTTCTTGGTTCTGTGTTGTTACACAGTCTCGGCATCTGCCCTCAATAAACCCATCTGTCCAAGGACACATCACCTGGGAAAATGCAAAATAGCTCATTGAAGCCATTTTTAAAAATTTGTCCTACATATATTAATAGATGGCTAATGGGCACATGAAAAGTTGCAATATCGCTAATTATTAGAGAAATTCAAATCAAAATTACACTGAGGGATCTCTTCACACTGATCAGAATGGCCATCATTAAAATGTTTACAAATAATAAATGCTGGAGAGGGTGTGGAGAGAAGGAAACCTTCCTACACTGTTGGTGGGAATGTAAATTGGTGCAGCCACTATGGAGAACAGTATGGAGGTTCCTTAAAAAACTAAAAATAGAATTGCAATTGATCCTGCAATCCCACTCCTGGTCATATATTTGGAGAAAACCATATTTCTCAAAGATGCATGTACCTCAATGTTCATAGCAGCACTATTTACAATAGCCAAGACATGGTAGCAACCTAAATGCCCATGAGCAGATGAATAAAGAAGACATGATGTTTACATACAGTGGAATATTAGCTGTAAAAAGAAATAAATAATGTCATTTGCAGCAACATAGCTGCTCCTGGAGATTATCATACTAAGTGAAGTCAGACAAATATTATATCACTTATATGTGGAATCCAAAAAATAGTGCAAATGAGTGTATTTATAAAACAGAAACAAATTCACAGACAATAGAAAACAAATTTATAGTTACCAAAGGGAAAGGAGTGGGAGGGATAAATTAGGGGTTTGCAATTAACAGATACACATACTACTATATATAACAGAGGTCAACAACAAGGACCTACTGTATAGGACAGGGAACTATTCTCAACATCTTATAATAACCTATAGTGAAAAACAATTTGAAAAATAATATATATGTGTATAGCTAAAGCACTTTGCTGTACACTTTAAATTAACACAACATTATAAATCAACTATACTCCAATTTAAAAACCTGTCCTGCTTAGAAATGAAAGGTGTTTATGGGTGGACCAAAGCAGGTAAACTATAGAGCAAACTAAAAAGGAGGTAAACTTCATATTTCTGTTGGATGACACACAGTCACCATTATTATCAATTTCCATCCCAGTCCCTAGTTCATATGTGTGGTTAAGGTCCTTCATGCTGAAATTGTATAGATTTATACATAATGATTGCAGATTATAAGAAGTCTGTGAGTTTTCTGGGCTTTAGCTAATTTTCTTCCACTGTCTAATTTCATAGGATATGCACTACCATGAGCTGAACAACATTTATGGATCCACAGACAAAGGAAAAAACTGCATGGAAGTTGGAATATATGTACAAAGAGAAGAAACAAAAAAGGACATCTCCAAGTCATAGCAGGTAGATCTGCTTTCCTGGCTGAGGAAAACATTTGTGTTATCACCATCACATCAATTGTTTTTAATTGCTATTTTGGGACTTCCCCGGCAGTCCAATGGTTAGAACTTTACCTTCCAAAGCGGGAGATGTGAGTCTGATCCCTGGTCAGGGGAGCTAAGATCTCATACGACTCATGGCCAAAAAAACAAAACACAAAACAGAAGCAATGTTATGACAAATTCAATAAAGACATTAAAAAACACACACACCTTAAAAAAAGCTATTTTGCCGATTCAATTTTTCTCTGCATTTTCATATGTGGAGATATGAAGTCCACCCTCTTTCAATGAAATGATAGTTTATTTGTTGTTAAGGAGATATTGGTGATGACATTTTTCTGTTTGGGGAAACAAGTGTCATCTTCAAAGAAAAGTAGACTTAGTCCAAAGGAGAATTATTGCCAAACCTTAATAAACTCTTGCTATTTCCAACATTAAGAAAATAAACATATGGAGAGAAGTCCTGTTTACACATATATCTGGAGCCTGTTCACGTACCAAATAAGACATGTGCCATGAAATAGGGCCACACCTTGGGCACACAGTGGCTTCACACTAATTTTCGTCCCCATAAAAAAGCAGTAACAAACTGCTGGACAAACTGCAATGTAATCATTTATGCTAATGAGTTGTTAATAATGAGCTAAAAATGATCATTTTTAAAGATATCGTGGTATTTTAAGGAGTTCTCTTTCCATTCTTATTGCATTTGCAGACCTAGATCCAGATTCAGGAGTCACAGAATTCAGTGGGAATTTCCCCCAGAGAAAATTTCTTGCAATAAACCAGCAGGAAGCATAGTCCCACTTACTTGGGATGCTGTTCCTATAAATTGTACTTTTAATGTTTCACTGCCTTTCTCCCAGTTAATCGGTACTCAGTCATTCATCCAGAATGTTTCGGTCAGCTTCACCGTACTTCGAACCAACATCTTTCATATTCTTTGTCAGCTATATTATTTTTTAAACCAGCACTCAAACACAACTCTCCTGTCAGAAGCTGACCTCTGTCACGTGATTATGGTATCTCCATTCAACAGGCGATCAGAATCTCCCCACACCTCCTCAGGCACACCTTCCCAGGGATCACATCTCTTCTCACATTCCTGCTGGGTTCTTTTCCCTTATTTGAAGTTATGCTCGCAACTCTGAGCAATGCAATCGTTGCCTCTCCCACCCACAAATAGAATCCATTAAGTGAAAATTCATTCCAAACTCAGCTTAGGGTAGTGAAGAAGACTTGGTAAACCCCCAAAGGTCTAGAGGTTGAATTTCATTTGGAAAACTACCCAGAAGTTCAACGGCTTATCCAGTGCTTATCCTAACTCAGAGAGTGGCCTAGGGATGTGCTGACAGGAAGGAATTAAGGGTCCACCAGGCACCAGGGAAACCAGTTCTGCAGCCCTTTGGCAGCATCCTGCTTCTGAAGAGGAGGTGGGAGGGTGGGTGAAGTTGAGGGAGGAACAGATCAGGAAACTTCACTCCATCCTTTCCAGAGCCTTGCAGAAGGAGGCTCCACGCTGTGTTTCCAACTGAGAAGATCTACTCTACCTATGCATTGCTCCTGACAAATAAAGAGCTCATTTATGAGTCAAGTACCAGGCTTCCCTGGCGGCTCAGTGGTAAGGAATCCGCCTGCCAATGCAGGAGACGTGCCTTTGATCCCTGGGATGGAAAGATCCCCTGGAGAAGGAAATGACAACCCACTCCAGTATTCTTGCCTGGAGAATTCCATGGACAGAGGAGCCTGGTGCGCAACAGTCCATAGGGTCACAAAAGAGTTGGACACGACTGAGTGACTGAGCACTTGCTAAGGTAACACTTGCAACGCATTGGAGCTAATTCTGATAGAAAATCAAGTGTCTGGGGAAATGCAGTTCCTCCTAGAGCTCCCGGGAGACAACTTTGTGTTGTCTCCAGGTCGTTCTCTTCTGAAACTCATATCAAGATTCTTGTGATCCCTTCTCCCCTAAAATTACAGAATCTCAAGAACCCAGGAAGTTACCTGAAAAGGGAGCAGAGAAAAACAAGAAGGAACACTGCAGTATAATGTTTAACATGGAGGGAGAGCAGATGACAATACATGTTTCAGGAATAGAAGCAGCTTCAGCGCAAATTATGCCATGGTAACTGCTTCAAGAAAGGACCAGGATCCTCTCCCACCAGCAGCAGAAGCAGTAACTTAGCAACTGCTAAGCTAAGCCTCCCAGGTGCATTGCTTCAATCTGACTGATAGTACAAGGTCATAGGCTAGGGACTTCACTTGCGGTCTATTAGTTGAGATTTTTGCCTTCCAATGCAGGAGTCGAGGGTTCGATCCCTGATTGGGAAGCTAAGATCTCACATTCCTCTCGGCCAAAACATCAAATCATAAAAACAGAATCAATATTGTAGCAAACCCAACAAAGCCTTTAAAAAAAAATAAAGAGCAGGGGCTACAGAGTCACATAGCCTGTGTTCACACACTGGGCTCCACCATTTTTCTTTCATGACCCTGAGCTAATTTCTTGACTTCTAGGCTTCAGTTTCCCCATTTGTAAAATGAAAATGAACACAACAGAAATTTCATAAAATTGTTGGAAAGATTAAATGACATAAAGCATATAAAATGCTTCTCATAGTGCATGGAAGATAGTAAGCACCCAATCACCATAAGCCAGCGTTTCCTTTTGGGAAGATCCCCTGGAGAAGGAAATGGAAACCCGCTCCAGTATTCTTGCCTGGAAAATCCCATGGACAGAGGAGCCTGGCAGGCTATAGTCCATGGGGTCGCAAAGAGTCGTACACATCTGAGTGAACACAAATCTTCTCCCTGCTGGCTTTGTTTCTACTGGAACCCTTCGCCTTCTTTCCCAGCTCTCCTTCCTATCTTTACCTCTCTTATTCTTCCTTTCTCAGCACTCCACCCCCTTCCTACCTTGGCGATCAGACAAAGCCACTATCAAACTTCCCTCACTCCCTTCCTCCCCCTCTGTATCCTTCCTGACCAGCTGATTCCGGAGAGGAATCCGATAACTTATCAATAGGCATAGGTTGCTCCATAGGAATATTGGCCAGCCTAGGAAACAGCCTTTCTTTGAAGGATAGCAGATCAGAATTTCTGACTCCATGCGGGAGTGTTTCGTGCTAAATCTCCAGTAACTGTGGCCACTTTCCATTAAATATACCCAGATTCACTGCATCCTGTTTTCAAGGAAACAGATTCAGTAACAAGTTAACAGTGCTGGCATAGATATCTGTGTACTCATTTGTCCTCTACCTTTCTGACTTTTTTGATGGTGCCCTTCAACTTAGTAGTTAACCGTTCAGAACAAGTTATATTGGAAACTGAAATAGTCTTCATTTAAGCAACTCTTACATTAAAAGGTGTCCATCTGCCCTGGATTTCTTGTTTCTCTTCAACATCCAAGTGAATTCCATTTATAACACTTCTTATTTAATTAACATTTTAAAATTCACCATGCAATCCTTTGGAATTCTTGGTCAATTTTTACCATCTTAGAATTAAGTTTTTATACACATTCTGCCCATAGAGTTGTCTAATATGAAAATCTGCTGAAGTAATTACAAGAATGGAAAACATTAAATTGAAATAAAGTGTAAAATGGACTGGACTAAGATATATAAATGAAATATAGTTCAAAGGATTTATCTCGCAGTTTGCCTTTTGATTCATTTTATACCTCTGTAATATTCCATCATCAAAAAAAAGGAAAAAAGTCAATATTTTTATTTCTAAGCAAATAAAAATGCTTTGTGTACATTCGAGAATTTTCTTGAAGGATGCTTTTCAAGAGAATCGTCCTTTCTTTGTCATTTGGTAGTTTCCACAAAAACCAACTAAGGTATGATGACCTTGTTTTTAATAAGTCAGATTTGCCACCATAAATGTGCATCAAATTATAAACAGGACATTTTGTGAACTGCTGGGCATGCAAAATTTGAGGGAAGGGATAAACGCTTTATACGATCATTGCACATTGAGTTAAGAGTTTTCTAAATATTTCATAGCAACTTCACTGGCCTTTCTGCTTACGATAACGATCATTTAAGGTAACATTACTGTGAGGTCATTCACTGGATGGAAGCACTTTTTTTTTTTTTTGAAAAGGGGGAAAAAAAAACCATATAAAATGAATAGCATTGGCAAATGTTTCTAATCATTTCCTGAAAATACCAAACCACCAAACATTCTTTTTATTTACTACGGTTTGCTTTTGTGCATAAATCAGAGGACAATAACAAGCCTAATGTCAAAGAAACTTTTTGACACTTCATACATTTGAGCAAGCTTAGCCGATAAACAGTTTAGATGAAGTTATGGTTTGAAATACGTCTCCCAAGAGGATTGTGGTTCATAAATTGCTATCAGGCTACCTCTGTCATTATTGATTTGAGACCTGCTCAAGGTACCCACAGCTATTAGTAAGTCTAACATTACTTGACCTGCTTTTTCAGAAAATGATATTTGGTTATATAAGGACAACGAACCATCCACCCTAGAAGAAACACAGTCTGCTTGTCACCATATATAAAAAATATTAATATGGCATTATATCTGAAATTTTGAGGAACAATTAAAAAAGGAGGAAATCCTTTTTTTCACAGATTAAATAATTTTCAGAATTCTTAGCTGGTGTGAAACGAGTTGCTTTATAAGAACTGTACCACAAGAGCTTAGAAAAATGAGAATTTTTATAATAGGTCAAACAAAAGAAATTTGCATCTCAGCATTTTGTATGTATGTATGATCTTTTATTACCTCTGTGTCTTCTTTACAGTTAAGGAGTTCTGATAAGCTGATTAAAATTATATCCATAGGCATCCAATGAGTTGCCTAATATATGCTTATGCCTTTCCCTTCCAGCAGAAACCAACATACCTGTGAGCCCACAGTGAGGGACACAAGTATGGAACAGTTTATGTGCCCCAACCTGTACTGTGCCCTCAGCCTTGGGGATTTGGGAAATGTCAGAAAAAGATCAGAGCAAGCATCCTGCTACTTTTTATTCAGATTCTAGGGTCTTAGCCTTCAAGGAAACACTTAAAGGTTAGTTATGACTTGATGGCTCTGCATTGCACTTGTCATCGGTGACCCGGCTTCACAAAAGCGCAGAACCAAAAGGTTTTAGAAACGAACCTGACAAGGGCCATCCACTGCTAGAGATGTGACAAATTTATGAATTTTATCAGCCTTGCTTTTTAAAGTGCTGGTAAGTTAAAGAGTCAGAGGTGGAAGTTCCCTGCGAGCCCCCTTAATCATCTGAGAAGCTGTCTGACTGTGCACCATCGGAGGAGAGCCTGACAAATAGAAAAGCTGGACCACATCACTTCCACACCAAGAAACCCGCCAAATGTAGAGCAAAAGGTTTGGCTTTCTTATTAAAAAATATATATATATACATCTATATCTCCCTGAAACTGTGTGATCTGAAGCACTCTGGATAACTCATTCAAGGAAACACCACTTGCCCTGTTGCCGACACTTGCAGGAAGCTTTCCAGATGATTCCATAGTAACCTCTGCTAATTTTATACAATCACCTACTCAGCTATCTGAATGAGAAGGTAGGTTTTGCCAAAGCAAACTTGAATTTACCTCGGTTTTGACCTTTGGCTGGCATCACTTAGGAACCAGAATGTCTACAGAGAGCAAAGATCTCTCGTCTCATTCATTATTTACATGGCACTGAGCTTGTGGAAACAGTGCAAATC
This sequence comes from Ovis aries, assembly GCF_016772045.2. Classification (NCBI taxonomy): domain Eukaryota; kingdom Metazoa; phylum Chordata; class Mammalia; order Artiodactyla; family Bovidae; genus Ovis; species Ovis aries. The sequence continues at coordinate 107,174,293 of NC_056055.1, forward strand.
CTACAGGGCAAGGAAAAAGGATCACTATCAGCAGCTTCACTCACCCACTGTTTCCACCCAAAATAAAAATCAACCACTTTGTTTTGGATCATTTTAAATAGGAACGACCTAGTCCTTTCCTAGTTCATATTCAAATAATTCAAAGATATTTCTAGTGAAAAGAGTCCCTTATTTGCAGAGGATCTTTTTTAGGTTTTAAACCGAACTTTTCTTTCATAAGATGTTGGGAAACTTCCCCAGAACTGGTTTACTCCTCTAAGAAGTATCTAAAAATGCCAGGGCATTTCACTCTGATAAAGCACTCGTGACACACTGACTATTAACCTTTGAACAAAGGGGCTCCATCTCCTTCTTGGTCGACCTCTGGTCCCACGATGCTGGGCCGTGACTCTGGCCTCACTTCAAAGACCTGCAGCTGAGAGGAGCTGCACTTATTCTATTTATTTCCTTTTTCCTCCCCCACTCCTTCCCCCATGTTGCTCCCTCTTTCTTTTTTTTCACTTTCTTCTTACAACTTTTTTGTCTTTGATAGAAAAATGCCTAATCTCTCCATCTCCCCACAGCTTTACAGCTCTCCTGACAATGTGCCCTGCTCTTTTATTTTCTTGTGCTAAGCCGTGTCCAACTCTTTGAGACCCCATGGGCTGTAGCCCACCAGGCTCCTCTGTCCATGGGATTTTCCCAGGCAAGGGTACTGCAGTGAAGATCCAGTGAAGATGCACTGCCTCCTCCAGGGGATCTCCCCCACCCAGGGATCAAACCCATGTCCCCTGCATTGGCAGGCAGATTCTTTATCACTGTACCACCTGGGAAGCCCTTTAATTCCTTGGTTCCAGGAAAAGTCCAAAATCTTCCTCTTGTCCTTGTAAATGGCCCAGTTAGTCTCAATGTGGGAGCTATCTCTACTTTGCAGCTTGGAATGATACTATTTTAGGCAAAAATAAAGAAAACTTGACCTCAGATTAGTAGACACATTGGATCCTTACATGATACCAAAGACAATGCTTTCTTTGAATCAAAGGATATAAGAGCTGGAAAGAATGCTGGAGGCCTGTCCAAGCGCCTCTTTTGAAGATGAGGCCCACAGAGGCTACATAATTTGTCCAAAGCCACAGGGCTCTTGGTGACAGAGGTAGAAACCACCACGGTGGTCCAGCACTGTCTGTGGTGACACCAGCATCACCCTGTGGTGTGGAGAGACACCCTTTGCCCTGGGTGGTGGTCTCTGGGGGACAGCAGCCAGCCCTCCTCTCCTTTTAGGCTGGGAGGATGTGAACTGAATGGACCTGCATCCTGAATTCACTCAGAGGCCCAGTATTTAGGGTTAGAACTGTCTGTTTCAATGCCCCTTTTCTGTCTCTTCTCCCTTCATTCTGAGAGAAGAGGAACACAATCAGTTTTCAAAAAAATATTCAACATATGCTTTTAGGACCAGGGAATTTCAAATCTGATAGAAAGCTTGCGTTCTCAGAGTCCGTGCTCTTGACCTCACATTCAAGGTAATTGGGCTTCGGGTTAGTTATCTGGTTAGCTGAGAGCAGGAGGCCATGTTTATGGCTCTACCAAATGTGTGCTCACATGTCATTGGGAATATGCATGTTACTGGACAGGACTAGTTATGCCTTTAATTCACCATCTGTGGGTGAATCTCCCCCAGTTACTCTTGTATTTCAAGGGTCCGTGATATGTCGCGTAAATTCACAGTCATTTAATTATTCTTAAAGTCTTTTGATAAATATGACTCCTTCTGCTATTCCTCCAACTATCTCACATCTCAAATATCACATTCACCACTCTTCTGGGCAACGGCCTAAGTGCATAAAATTTCTTCTGTGCTGGACTTTAAGGAGAAAATGTCCACTTCAACTTTTTCACTTTTTTTCCCCTTTGATAACCATAAGGCCGTATTGATACCATTTATTTTCAGAAACTTTCTGATCAATGCTTTCAAGGAAGGTTTAAGGATTTTTAAGGAAAGCAATTTGTCCTCCATTTGCGTTTGTTTTCACCTTTAAGAACAAAGTCCCACAAGTCCAAGTTTATAGTCAATCCAAAAAAGTCTCATGAGTCTCCCATTTTATTGGTAGAACAGGGACCTTTAATTTTCCTGGAGGCTTGGCTCTGGGGGTTATGGAGCACAGAACTTCCTTAACACTGGTAATCAGACCTGCAGGGTGCATGTTCACAGTTCCTGACATGTAAAACTACCCACGGTATCTCAGCTAATAACACCGTGGCAGACACTTCACTTCTGAAAAGCAAGTATTGAAACCAATTATGTCTGTTAATTGACCCTCCTTGCTGAAGCTGAAGCTCCAATACTTTGGCCACCTGATGCGAAGAGCTGACTCCTTGGAGAAGACCCTGATGCTGGGAAAGATTGAAGGCAGGAGGAGAAGGGGACGGCAGAAGACGAACTGGTTGAAAGGCATCACTGACTCAATGGATATGAGTTTGAGCAAACTCCAGGAGACGGTGAAGGACAGGGAAGCCTGGTGTGTTGCAGTCCACGGGGTAGCAAAAGAATTGGACGTTACTGAGCAACTGAACAGTAACATCTCCCCCAAGATACCAATGTAGCTCATTTCAATACGGTCAACATTTTATCCCCAAAATAGCAACAAAAAGGCTGAACTATAGAACTGAGTTAGAACATATACCCTCACTGGCTGATTAGCAATGACTGCCAACCCAAAATACATTTGGGCAAAATCTCATTGTGGAGCCCTACAGAAGCATGTAACTGATGAAGTTTCAGAAGAGCTATTAGCTTCAAAGAAAACATTATTGAAAGCTAAGTTACCATGAGCTGCATTGATGTTTCCATGTAAAATATTAACATTTAATTCTTCCCAGGCTTTGAAAATTATTGCATCAGTGAAAGTTCTTATTTGTAAGAAATATTCAATACAAACCCAGTCTGATGATCATGAGTGCATGCTTAGTCGCTTCTGTTGTGTCTGACTCTTTGTGACTCCATGGGCTGCAGCCTCACTGGGATCTTCTGTCTTTGGGATTCTTCAAACAAGAATACTAGAGTGGGTTGCCATGCCCTCCTCCAGGGGATCTTCCTGACCCAGGGATTGAACCTGCATCTCCTGTGTCACTGCAGGTGGATCATTTACCACTGAGCCCTGGAGGAAGCCCTCATGATCATGAGGGAAGACAAAAATGCTGAGGACGGGGATCAAGCGGAAGTACATGGAGGCCTGCAGAATTACTGGGAAGCTGGAGCTCCGGACTAGGACAAGGTTCAGGAACTCAGAAGCCCAGTGGGGCTGTGCATCCACAACCAGAGCAGGGGGCACTGCTTCAGTCCCTCTGCCAGAGCGCTCTCCTCCGTCCCTGCCTGCACGCTGCTTGCATAGGAACCAAAGCCCAGAAGACAATGTCTGATTCCAGGTTCTAAACCACATGGTTGCCTCCAGAAAAAGAAGGAGGGTCTGGGCAGCCGCTTCAGACTCCAAACAGAGAGGCTTCGTGGAAAGGGACCTTGGATAATGCAATCACACACACACAACAAAGCTTTAGTATAAATGTGCTTGTAGCATTTGCTCTTTTATTAATAAACAAAGGCTTTGAATTGGGGGAATAATTTTCTATTTTTGGCAAAGTCCACTTTGAGTTTTAGAAATTAAATGCCTTGAACAGGAAACAAAAATAGAGGTGTTCTCACACTCACGTCTGTGCTGCAGCCAGTGGTTACTGGGTTCAGCCTGATTCCAATCATAGAGACTTGGCTGTAACAGGGAGCAAAATCACCCATCCTAGGGTTTTTGACTCTTATGCTAGAACAAGAAAGAGTCAGCCATTTCCCACCGAAAAAGGATGTTTTCAGGTTGGATTCCTGTGTTTGGTGAGCTGAAGTCTGGTCTTTCTCATTTTTTACTTTAGATGATTCTCTCAGCTTATAGTCTAATTTTTGGTACAAAGTATGAAATGTAAAAGCATCATCTGCACATCAGTATTTCACTAAATGATGGCCAAAACGCAATTCAACACGGAACTTTTCAGAATATTTTTACCATTTGAATAAAATGAAGATCAACTTTTTAAAAGGTCAAAGTAACACGTTAGCGCATATTTGCTTGCCGAAGTCCAGATGCTGCCCTTTCATTTTTAAAAAAACATGTCCATACTAAGAATTTTGCCAGATATGAGCACATTTTCACCAGATTTTAACTCTTTAAAACTTGACCCTCACTGTGGGGAATGAAACAGGGAGAATTTGTAATCAAGTTTGAGTCTGTCATACAGAATGAATTAAATCAAAAAGAGAAAAACACATATCATGTACTAATGCATATATGTGCAATCTAGAAAAATGTTACTGATGAACCTATTTGCAGGGCAGGAATAGAGACATCAAGAACAGATATGTGGACACAGTGGGAGGAGACTGTGGGACGAATTGAGAGTGGCGTTGACATATACATACCATCGTGTGTAAAACAGATAGCTAATGAAAAGCTGCTATAGAACAGAGAGCTCAACTCGAGTGCTCTGTGATGAGCTAGATGGATGGGATGGGGGCGGGGAGGGAAGGCAGTCCAAGAGGGAAGGGATGAATGTATACATATAGCTGACTCACTTCATGGTACAGCAGAAATTAACACAATATTATAAAGCAATTACACGCAAAAAAATAAATTAAAAAAAAAAGAAGTGCTTCCCTGGGAAGCTGTGGAAATAAGGAGGTGTTGATCGAAGGGTACTGTACAAATTTTCAGTTGTAAGAGGACTACGTTCTGGGGCTCTAATGTACAGTATGGGGGTTAGAGTTAACAATATTGTATTATAAACTTAAATGTTGCTAAATTTTCTTGCCACACAAACAAAAGTGGTAACTACATGAGGTCCTATATATACCATTTAATTTGATTCTGCTCATCACTTCACAATGTATATACATATGAAATAATCACACTGTACACCTTTTTAAAAAATCATATTGTACAGCCTAAATATATACAATTTTTTTCAATCATACATCAATCAAGCTGGAAAAAATAATGAAATAAATCGGTTTAAAGCGTTTCCCATAAAACATAATAATAATATAGAAAGTTAATACAGATAAGTAAATGCTAAGTAATAAAAGCTCTTAATAAATATTTACTAATGAAATGAATAATAAGTACATTTATTTAGCACTAACTGTGCCAGGCACTATTATGCTTATATATGCTACCGTGTCAGAGAAGGCAATGGCACCCCACTCCAGTACTCTTGCTTGGAAAATACCCTGGATGGAGGAGCCTGGTGGGCTGTAGTCCAAGGGGGCGTGAAGAGTCAGACACGACTGAGCAACTTCACTTTCACTTTTCACTTTCATGCACTGGAGAAGGAAACGGCAACCCACTCCAGTGTTCTTGCCTGGAGAATCCCAGGGCCGGGGGAGCCTGGTGGGCTGCCGTCTATGGGGTCACACAGAGTCGGACACGACTGAAGTGACTTAGCAGCAGCAGCATGCTACCTTGTATAAAATTTACAATGGCCTGATGAACTAAATATTATTCTTCTACCTGTTTTATAGATGAGAAAATTGAGGCAAAGAGTAGTTCAGTAACTTGTTGTGAGGTGGGGGCTAATCCAACAAGTCTGGCTCCACAGTCTGTGCTCTTAATAGGTGTTATAATACCTCTTCAGATCAGGCTTTCAACAAAGGTAACAGAAATTCTCCAATTAATGCAATTTCAAGATAAATATACAGTTGGTTGGAATTATCGAAATAATCTTCTACCTCTCCTAAATTTTAGGTCAAAATATATCACAATTTCACTCTCAATCTTAAAGCTTTAAATCTGGAAAAGAGGACCCCTTTTCCAAAAAGTATTAATAGATACATGTAGACAACTCTCCCCAAGGTACATAAATATGTATGTTTATTCCAATATTAATCTTGTCAAGACAGAATCTGGGAGGGTTTTGTTTGGGGTACAGAGGTGAATCCATACAACACAGAACTACAGCTATATAAATAGAGGATCAAATCAAAACACCAGAATTTGATGCTTTGGAAGGCCAGGTGTGCTCCTAGTGGTCTGAAAGAATAAAGCATCTGGAAAAAGTGAAACTGTTAGTCACTCAATTGTGTCCAACTCTGTGACCTCATGGACTGTAGCCTGTCAGACTCCTCTGCCCAGGGGATTATCCATGCAAGAATACTGGAGTAGGTATCCCCTTCTCCAGGGGATCTTCCCGACCTGGGTATTGAAGCTGGGTCTTCTGCGTTCCGGGCAGATTTTTTACCATCTGAGCCACCAGGGAAGCCCAAAGACTCTGGAGAGATACCTGACTGACAGTCACAGAACAGCTTAATGAGTGAAAGACACAAATGCTTGGTGGTCCATTGAAGCGTACATTAAAAGGCTGGTGGAAATAAGTTTCAAGCAACCAATCTTTATAACAAATGAGTGGCCTTTTTTTAAGGAGGAAGATTTTATTTATTTATTTGTTTATTCCATTTTAGATATCTTCAGTTCAGTTCAGTTCAGTCGCTCAGTCATGTCTGACTCTTTGCAACCCCATGAATCGCAGCACACCAGGCCTCCCTGTCCATCACCAACTCCCAGAGTTCACCCAGACTCGTGTCCATCGAGTCAGTGATGCCATCCAGCCATCTCATCCTCGGTCGTCCCCTTCTCCTCCTGCCCCCAATCCCTCCCAGCATCAGAGTCTTTTCCAATGAGTCAACTCTTCCCATGAGGTGGCCAAAGTAGTGGAGTTTCCGCTTTAGTATCATTCCTTCCAAAGAAATCCCAGGGCTGATCTCCCTCACAATGGACTGGTTGGATCTCCTTGCAGTCCAAGGGACTCTCAAGAGTCTTCTCCAACACCACAGTTCAAAAGCATCAGTTCTTTGGCGCTCAGCCTTCTTCACAGTCCAACTCTCACATCCATACATGATCACTGGAAAAACCATAGCCTTGACTAGACGGACCTTAGTCGGCAAAGTAATGTCTCTGCTTTTGAATATGCTGTCTAGGTTGGTCATAACTTTTCTTCCAAGGAGTAAGTGTCTTTTAATTTCATGGCTGCAATCACCATCTGCAGTGATTTTAGAGCACCCAAAAATAAAGTCTGACACTGTTTCCACTGTTTCTCCATCTATTTCCCATGCAGTGATGGGACCGGATGCCATGATCTTAGTTTTCTGAATGTTGAGCTTTAAGCCAACTTTTTCACTCTCCTCTTTTACTTCCATCAAGAGGCTTTTTAGTTCCTCTTCACCTTCTGCCATAAAGGGTGGTGTCATCTGCATATCTGAGGTTATTGATATTTCTCCCGGCAATCTTGATTCCAGCTTGTGTTTCTTCCAGTCCAGCGTTTCTCATGATGTACTCTGCATAGAAGTTAAATAAGCAGGGTGACAATAGACAGCCTTGACATACTCATTCCCAATTTGGAACCAGTCTGCTGTTCCATGTCCAGTTCTAACTGTTGCTTCCTGGCCTGCATACAGATTTCTCAAGAGGCAGGTTAGGTGGTCTGGTATTCCCATCTCTTTCAGAATTACCTTAGAAAGACTTTATTGAATGAAAAATATTAATTTATATTAAATTCTATAGTGCTTTACAATTTTCAAAACTTTCACATGCATGACTTCATATAATCCCGTAATAATCCTTTTCCCCTCCCCCTAGGTTGCCCTTCCTCCTTCTCTTACCCGCTGGTAACCACTGATTTGTTTTCTATATCTGTGAATCTACTTCTTTGTTTTATTCACTAGTTTCTTGTATTTTTCAGATTCCACATATAAGTGTTATCATACAGTATCTGTCTTTCTCTGTCTGACTTATTTCACTTAGCGTAATGCCCTCGAAGTCCACCCATGTTGCTGCAAATGGCAAATTCTCATTCTTTTATATGGCTGAATACTATTCCACTATATATGTGCTACATCTTATTTATCCAGTCATCCGTCAATGGACATTTACGTTGCTCTCAGGCCTTGGCAATTGTAAGCAGTGCTGTTATGAACACTGGAGTGCATGTATCTTTTCAAATTAGTCATTTAGGTTTTTTGGAAAAACACAAATGAGTGTGTTTTGAGAGGTGGACTAAACAGCCTTGCAGAATATGCAGTGAGAATGTGGCTTACAGACACATTAGAGTGAGTGGACCCTGTCACAAACTCTAACCTCCATGTTCCCGTTTTTCATTGCTGCCGCTGAATACTGTACTCACAGCAACTGGAACGAAATGTTTACATTTTACCAGTGTTTTATTTTCAATTAAACATCTCAGCTGCTATTTACATAGTTGAATGGCATGGCATTTATTCTGTGCAATTTGATGTTATTTCTTTGTAAATATTTCTCCAGCAAGGGATCTAAGTTCAAATTAGCTGTGAAAATGTCACCCAAAGTAAAATAAACTTTCATTTAACCTTGATCACAAACAATTGTTAAACTCAAGCTGAAAACCTGTGAAAATTAAAAATGGAAGGCCAAAGGGATGAGTTGTGCATGGCTCAGAAAGCCACTTGTTCTTGCACTGCCTGCGCCTTTAAGGACTTATATTGAGTGACTTCAGCTAACTGCAAGTTACAGGGGACAGTGAAGGTTTCGAGAGCTTGGGACAGGTTTCGAGAGCTGCAGGTCCATCCTCGAAGAAGTCACCACTGGAATGTTTCACGTGTCTTACTCACAGTTGCTGTTACCCGACCTGCACCTCTGTCCAGGATAATTCATCATGATCTCCCCTCTGTCTGTGTATGTACCCCCAGGGCCAGGCAGGTCAGCATCAAATTCAGAATGGAAATTGAAATGTAAGAGGGTCTGCCTAGCTTTCTCTGCACTGCTGCCCCAGAACATTCTCTTCCTGTTCACTCTCTGTAATGCAGAGAGGACCCTCGTGGAATAGGTGATGTTTTAGACTACTTTTTTGATATTTACTTGTGAATTTCTTTCAGTTTTTCTAGATTTTGACATTGAAATCTGAATATAGAAATATAGGCTTTGGGACTTCCCTGTCAGACACCACACTTTCAATGCAAGGGGCTCGGGTTCAATCCCTGGGCAAGGAACTAAGATCCTACATGCCATGCAACCATAAAGTTTAATGAGTTAATTCATGAATGAAATTAGTTTTTTTTTTTTTAACTTTTTCAAAAATAGGTTTTGGGATAGGACTTGCCTTATATGCTATATACTCAGTGTCAAAGTCAATCACTACTGTATGACTTGAGAGAGTCTAATCATACCATTGGCAACCCCCCCCCCCGCCCCAGAAAAAATATTCCAATGCCTGGCAAGATACCAGAGATGATGATGGGGTTAGCATTCCCCTTTAAACTCCCCGTAGCTCTAGAGCACAAACCATCATTCTGGAGTCAGTCATTCACAATTCTGCGTGGATTCCCTTGTGAAATCACTGTCCTCTGAGAATGCTAAATGAAATAAATAAAACAAGAATTTTATGGGGAAGGGGGAGAGATCATTTGGGGGCAGGAGTGATATGACGTCAAAGAAATTCAACAATTTACCAATTTTGTCGATTTACCAAATTTTCCTCATTTTGGAGAAGTAAGGCAATCATTGCCTAGTTAGTCAGCAAACTCAGATTCCTTCAGCAGTTAATGGGCAACATAAATTACACAGACTCATTCTGTGTCGAGTAGAGGAGGGTGTCTGTGATGAATCAAGAAGTACAAAGTTCATCACAAACAAAGAATTGAAAACACAAACACAAAATTATTAACAATATGAACAACCAATTAATATCTGTAGACAGCTGCTAGTTTTGTTTTTTTAAAGTACAATCGCTTTACAGTGGCAGGGAAGCCTGGCATGCTACAGTTCATGGGGTTGCAAAGAGCTGGACATCACTTAGGGGCTGAACAATAACAAGTTGCTTTACAATGTTGTGTTGGCTTCTACTGTACAGCAAAGTGAATCAGATACACATATATCAGGGCTTACCAGGTGGTTCCGTTGTAAAGAATCCACCTGCCAATGCAGGAGACATGGGCTCAATCCCTGGATGAGTAAGATCACCTGAAGGTGGAAATGGCAATCCACTCCAGTATTCTTGCCTGGAAAATTCCATGAATAGAGGAGTCTGGTGGGCTACAGACCAAGAGGTCTCAAAGAATCAGACATGACTGAGCAACTGAGCACACACACACATATATATAATCCCCTCTTTTTTGGATTTCCTGCCCATTTAGGCCCCCAAAGAGCATTGAGTAGAGTGCCCTGAGCTATACTGTAGGTTCTCATTAGGTTATCTATTTTATACATAGTATATAAATACACACACACACACACACACACACACACACACACACATATGTCAATTGCAATCTCCTAATTCATCCGACCCTGTATCTTTCTTCCTTGGTATCTATACATTTGTTCTGTACATTGGTATCTCTCTTTCTGCTTTGTAAATAATATCATCTATACCAATTTTTTTTCAGATTCCACATATATGCATGAATACACCAGCTGCTAGTTTTTGATCCATAATTTAGTTCAACATGAATGAAGTTCTTATGCAAGAAGGATATTATTCAGGGGATTAAATTAAAACACAGTTCAGTACCTCATAGTCCAGTTCAGTTGCTCAGTCTTTGCAGTCCCATAGAATGCAGCATAGCAGGCCTCCCAGTCCATCACCAACTCCCGGAATTTACTCAAACTCATGTCCATTGAGTCAGTGATGCCATCCAACCATCTCATCCTCTATCATCCCCTTCTCCTCCCACCTTCAATCTTTCCCAGCATCAGGGTCTTTTCAAATCAGTCAGTTCTTCACATCAGGTGACCAAAGTATCGGCGTTTCAGCTTCAGCATCAGTCCTTCCAGTGAATATTCAAGACTGATTTCCTTTAGGATGGACTGGTTGGATCTCCTTGCTGTCCAAGGGACTCTCAAGAGTCTTCTCCAACACCACAGTTCAAAAGCATCACTTCTTCAACTCTCAGCTTTCTTTATAGTCCAACTCTCACATCCATACCTGACCACTGGAAAAAGCCATAGCTTTGACTAGATGGACCTTTGTTAGCAAAGTAATGTCTCTGCTTTTTAATATGCCATCTAGGTTGGTCATAACTTTTCTTCCAAGGAGCAAGTGTCGTTTAATTTCATGGCTGCAGTCACCACCTGCAGTGATTTGGGAGTCCAAGAAAATAAAATCTCTCACTGTTTCCCCATCTATTGGTGATGGGACCAGATGCCATGATCTTCATTTTCTGCATGTTGAGTTTTAAGCCACTTTTTCACTCTCCTCTTTCACTTTCATCAAGAGGCTCTTCAGTTCTTCTTCACTTTCTGCCATAAAGGTGGTGTCATATGCATATCTGAGGTTATTGATATTTCCCCTGGCAATCTTGATTCCAGCTTGTGCTTCATCCAGCCCGGCATTTCTCATGATGTACTCTGCATAGAAGTTAAATAAGCAGGGTGACAATATACAGCCTTGACGTACTCTTTCCCATTTTGGAACCAGTCTGTTGTTCCATGTTCAGTTCTGACTTTTGCTTCTTGATCTGCTTACAGATTTCTGAAGAGGCAGGTCAAGTGGTCTGGTATTCCCATCTCTTCCAGAATTTTCCACACTTTGGTGTGATCCACACCGTCATAGCTTTTGGCATAGTCAATAAAGCAGAAGTAAATGTTTTTCTGGAACGCTCTTGCTTTTTCAATGATCCAGTGGATGTTGGTAATTTGATCTCTGTCTTTTATAAATCCAGTTTGAACATCTGGAAGTTCATGGTTCACATACTGCTAAGGCCTGGCTTGGAGGATTTTGAGCATTACTTTGCTAGCATGTGAGATGAGTGCAATTGTGCGGTAGTTTGAGCATTATTTGGCATTGCCTTTCTTTGGGATTGGAATGAAAACTGACCTTTTCCAGTCCTGCGGCCACTGCTGAGTTTTTCCAATTTGCTGGCATATTGAGTGCAGCACTTTCACAGCATTATCTTTCAGGATTTGAAAGAGCTCAACTGGAATTCCATCACCTCCACTAGGTTTGTTAGTAGTGATGCTTCCTAAGGCCCACTTGACTTCGCATTCCAGGATGTCTGGTTCTAGGTGAGTGATCACACCATTGTGATTATCTGGATTGTGAAGATCTTTTTTGTATAGTTTTACTGTGTATTCTTGTCACCTCTTCTTAATTTCTTCTGCTTCTGTTAGGTCCATACCATTTCTGTCCTTTATTGTGCCCATCTTTGGATGAAATATTCCCTTGGTATCTCTAATTTTCTTGAGGAGATCTCTAGTCTTTCCCATTCTGTTATTTTCCTTTACTTCTTTGCACTGGTCCCTGAGGAAGGCTGTCTTATCTCCTTGCTATTCTTTGGAACTCTGCATTCATATATCTTTCCTTTCCTTTCCTTACCTCAGAAATGCTCCTTGAATCAAGAGAACCTAGAGAGACTCTAACAGAAAGGTAGTCTCGAATTGCGTTCTCTCTGATTCATATACGTTTTCCCATGATGATGATGACAGCAATTCATCTGATTACTCAAAGAAGTCTCATGTTAGGCAGAATGAATTGGCAACATCTGCTAGAGCTGCCAGGAAAAGGCACCAGGTTGGATATCTAGAAGCTTAGAACTAGTAAGTAAATTGTTCATTAGCAGAAGCAAATAAGCACCACTTTCCATTCTTTTCTTTTGTTTCCATATCTGAGAAAAGAATAGCATTCCCAGTGCCTCTCTCTGAGTGGTATTATGAATATTAATCATGTAAATGCCTTGCAGGCACTTTGAAGATGAAAAAGATGAGTTAGTTTCAAGCCGCGAAGTGACACCAAGACATCCATAATTATCAGAGCAAAACAGGAAGGAGGCACCCCTAGGAAACTTGGAAGCAAGACAGCAGTGTATTTGTTTGTGTGCAAACCTTTTAATAAGGAAAGCCTCTGAACTCCTCTTCAGATGAAAAGAGGCTTCACTGTGTCTTTAATTAGATCATTCTATTGGAGCACAATATAGTGATAAAGAAGATTTAATAAAGCATTTTGTCTTTTTATTACTGTGATTTGATGCAACATATCTACTCATCCAAGCAAGATGTTTAACTTCAAAAGAAGTTCTGTCCACCCTCCCCTTCTGGCCAATAAATAACTCCAAGGGGGAAAAAAGAACAATATATTTGGAGGATCCCATGATGCTGAGTGGTGGAAAGATTCATCATTTTTTCTACCATGACATGGGTCTTTAATTAGACCTTTAATTTTCTTTCTTAACTAGTAGAATGTGTAAGACTTTAAATCTTACTTATTATTGATTAAAACATATGGTAATTTTGGGGAAAAAAGCCTAATTTGCCAACAACCATGGTAAAACTTCCCTATTTAAATGATCTTGGAAATGTCCATTAGACTGGATATTTTAGGAATAAACAAAATCATAAAACTGTTGGCATAGAATCCTCTGTACTATGACAAACTTATTCTAAGAATCTTTTTTATACATATATCTATAATTAGGTTCAGTTCTTGAATCTAAAATTATGGCCAGGCTAAGACTAAAAACAGAAATAGAATGTTTAGGAGTTTAACAAATTGACTTTTGGAATTAGTTTGCCTGTTTTTTAAAAGTCATCTTAACAATGATATTAGTACAGATGATCAGTTTATCCAGACAGCCATCCTGAGTCTATATATAAGAAAACATTATTAATACAATATTGTAAATCAATTACACTTCAATAAAAAAAAAAACTTTACACAAATCCACATAAACTCATAGACATTGACTGAGCAGCCTGAATAAAATGAGAAGCAAAAGAAGAGCCAACCTCAGCAGGGGAATAAAAATATATCACAAGAGGGAAAGGAAGCAAGCCAGTCAGTCAATTGTCTTCACTGTGTAATATCATTAAGCCACTTGGACATTTTGCACACAAAAAAATTGCCTGCATTAATGAATAAACTGGATCTCTTGGAAGCAGCTTAAATCCTCAGGTGAGCAAACAGAGAAGAAAAAAAAGAAGTGTCTCAGACGAGTCTGCAGGCTACAATTTTAAGCACTGTTAATTTCTAAGTGGTTTCTTAGAAGCTAAAGTTTTGCATGACACAAACAGACATTCCAACATTTCTATAAGAAAACCATTGATTTCTATAGCTCCCACCTAGAGTTCCTTACTACTACCCTCATACCCAAATTCAAACTCCACTTCCACCATTAACAGGGGCTCCAGTTTCCTTATTTATAAAAATGGAAATAATAAGACAGGCTGCATGTGGTTATAACGAAGATTCAATGTGAAAACAGATGTTAAGATCTTGGAAAATAGCAGGCTCACACAGTTAGTCACACCCACCCACACTCACTCACATGCACATATACTCTGATTCACAAGGCCAGCCATGTCCTCTGAGCTAGGCCCCTGTACCAGCATCTGAATACTCATTTGTATACTCTCCTACCAGTTTTTCTGAAGTATGCAGTTTTTTCTGATATGTATTCAAGATTGCATCTAATAAACTGTACATGTCCAGGTGAAAACTTGTTTCCTTATCTACACTACAAAAATTTCCCAAATGTAATTGTTTCAACTACAAAAAAAGATCACCAACTCAGGAACAAACCAGCAATCAAAACAGACTGGGGCTGAGCCTGCAGCCACAGAGCCTCCTCCATCACCTGCCTGCAGTACAGGGACAACCTTAGAGCTGAGCCTGCAGGGGAACCACTGTAGCCCAGCTGTGCAGGAGTGAAGAGGGCAGAGTCTTAGAAATCAAACTGATGCTCCCAGCCCTCACTTTCATTTCCCAGAGCAAGAATGCAAACAGAGGCCCCCGTGTCATATGTTGAAATATTCAGTTACTCCTCAAGTTTACAAACTGACAAATAAAATATAGTTTATCATCTGGCCTTGACAAATGTTCCTTTGTAATGACTTGGAAGGCCAGCCTGCAATGGAGGATCTTCAGCCTCCTGCAAGATTCATACTGGAGGGGACTTCCCTGGTGGTCCAGTGGTTTAAGAATCCACCTTGCAATGCAGGGGACACAGGTTCAACCCCTGGTTGGGGAATTAAGATCCCACAAGCCGTGGAGCGATGGATCCCACACACTGCAACTAGAGAATCCATGTGCCACAACGAGAGATCCTGTGATGCAGCCAAATGAGTAAATATTTTTTAAAAGGATCTACATTGGGACATAGAGAGCAGGCCCAAGGGCCATCGCCTTTCCATCCACCCCCAGGCCTCTGGGAGGGGTCTCACTGAAGCATAAAGACACTCCATCCCACACTTCCAAGTTTTGCCCACATCGCTCTCACATCTCAACTCATCCCGTGTGACCAATGACAGAGAAGCACAGACCCTGGAAATGGGTTGTTCAGGGAAGAGAATGTCAGCATCCCAGGGACCTGCAGGGATTCTCAACCTCAGGACCACAGACACTTTGTGCCAGATTTGTCATTGCTGTAGGGGAGGGTAGATTATAGGACGTCTAGCAGTGTGTCTGGCCTCTTCCCTCTAGATGCAAGTAACTTTTCCCCCCAAAAAACTGTAACAACCAAAACAGTCTCCTGACATCGTCAGGTGTATCCCTGGGGACAAATAGTTCCTAGCTTAGAATCACTGGCCCAGAAGGAAAAGGTTTGTGCTGTGACCAGCAACAGATCTGGAACAGGAACGAAATGGGGTGGGGGGCTCTGTAGAGCATGGGGACCCAAACAGAGGCTGCCATGGGCCAGGCTTTGCACTATTTTCCCAGAATCCTTTCCTCTGATCCTTCTGACAACTCAGCAAGAAAGTACAATTCACCCATTTTACAGATAAGAAAACTGAGGCCCATGGAATGAAGAATCATCTTGGTGAATTTCACACATCTAGCAACTGGCAGGACCAATCATTTAGGCTGGGTCTCTCAGGAGCCAACCAGCCTGGGACTAACTTTATCTGAAGCCAAACTAGAATGTCAGCTTTCAAGTGATCTTAGTACCAAAGGGACTTACTTTTCTATGAGATGTGGAGCAGATTTGTCACTGCTCAGGAAATGGTACATGATGAGAAAGAACAAAGCAGAACGTGTTTTCTCCTGCTCAGGAAAATATCCAAGAATGAAGAATTTATTCCTGATTTTTAAGACCAACACTGTTTTAAAATATCATGAGAAAAAAAAGAAAGCATTAGTTGCTCAGTCATGTCCAACTCTTTGTGACCCCACGGACTGCTGCCAGGCTCCTCTGTCCATGGGATTCTCCAGGCAAGAATATTGGAGTGGGTAGCCATTCCCTTCTCCAGGGGATCCTTCCCAGGGATTGAACCTGAGTTTCCTGCATTGCAGGCAGTTTCTTTACAGTCTAAGCTACCCAGGAAGACATATCAAAGTGAAAAGGATCCATATCCTCCAGTTGCTAATTCATTTGTTTACATGACTTTAACTAGAAGAGAATCTGCTTTTTGTGATTTTGTCAGTGCAGACAAAGAGTAAGGAGGGATTCATACAAGTTAAGGTGCAGAACCCCATAAGCAGGGCCCTAAATCACAAGGCTACGTTCTTTAAAGGCAAGACACACCTCTTCTTCCTACTGGATCTAATACAGTATATGACACAAAAAGCATTTGAGAAATTTTGCTGAATGAATTTGGCTTTGGGCTTCTCTAGATAGTTCCGGAAATACACTCTTCCACCCACAGGAAGTTTTCTGGATAATGGCCTCGGCTTTTATTTAGCTTTAACTCTATTAAAAAAAAAATCTAAGAGAGAGTCTTGGAATGTATCACACTGAAAAGTTTGAAAACAAATGTTGCATTTGGTGCAGCATCATTCACAGAAGCAACACAGCCAACAGAATGGAATAAGTATGTGTCATCAGAAAGCTGAAATGCATTAATAAATACATTTGCATGCACTGGACCAAGGGTAACAGTACACAAGAGCAGAGGTTAAACAGTTGGAGGCCCTGGTTTAATAGCAGACCTGAACTGTTATTTAAATGTCACAAATGTCAGTGTTCGTCTTCAAATGGTATTACAGTAGGATTAGTGTCCTAAGCCTTGTTCCAATTTATGGAGAATCAGGGAGAATGATTCTCATCAACTTGGTCCAAAGCAGGAGAAGATTGATTTTCCTTTACCACTCAGTCCACTTTTATGAGTTTTCCAGACCCTACCTTTCCCAGCCTGCACCATGGATGGAAACTGCCAGGCCTGCTTGGAGGCCATATGTGAGCAGTGAATCTGAAAGAGTTACGGCTCCTTGAGAAACCAACGGAGAAAAGCCTGCCACTGGTTCCCCACTCCACGCACCCCGCCCCCGCCCCCTGGCCAGGCTCTCTACACTTGTTCAAACCAGCAGCAGTTTAAACCCATGGAGCAAGGGTAGGACCCAAAGAACCCAATGCAGAGCCACCAGAACCCAGATAGAGGGCTCACCCCGCCTCTCCACCAGCACCAACCACCTGTGCGCAGCCTGGAGAAGAGGCATGATGTTGAAGCTCTTCTCATTCGGATAAGAACTCATTTTCTGATTATCCGAAGTGAAACATGTATTGGAGCCCTACAGTGTGCCAAGTCTAATAGACACAGCATCTCAGCTCACTTAACACTCACCGGTGAGTCAGCTTCTATTGCTGCTCCTACTTTAAATAACAAAGAAGGGGAGTGGGGTGAATTAGGAAATTGGGACTGACATCTGCAGGCTTTTGATACTATGTAAAAATAGGCAACTAACAAGAAAGTAGTGTATTGCACTGGGAACTCTACTCAGTGCTCTGTGGTGACCTAAACGGGAAAGAAATCCAAAACGAGGGGATACATCTATACGTGTAGCTGATTCACTTTTCCTGTACGGCAGAAACTAGCGCCACACTGTAAAGCAGCTGCACTGCAATAAAAATTAAACAAATAAATAACAAAGACAAGAATAAAGGTGCAAAACATGGTGGGGGTTACCTGAGTTCCAGGTACTGCCCTCTGGAATATAACTGGTTTACAATGTGGTATTAGTTTCTGCTGTACAGCAAAGCGAATCAGTTATACATATACCTATATCCACTCTTTTTAGATTCTTGTCCCATATAGATCATTACAGAGTACTGAGTAGAGTTCCCTGTGCTGAACAGTAGATTCGCATTAGTTATCTATTTTATATATATAGCCTGTATATGTACGTATAGTGTATATACATATATATGTACATATAGTGCAATAGACATAGCAAATCCAAATTGGGAAAAGTTTCCAAATCGGGAAGGGAGAACATGAAGGCTGTATATTGTCATCCTGCTTATTTAACTTATATGCAGAGTACATCAAGAGGAACCCCAAGGTGGATGAAGCATAAGCTGGAATCAAGATTGCAGGAGAAATATCAATAATCTCAGACATGCAAATGACACCACCCTTATGGCAGATAGTGAAGAACTAAAGAGCCTCTTGATGAAAGTGAAAGAGAGTGAAAAAGTTGGCTTAAAGATCAACACTCAGAAAATGAAGATCATGGCATCCAGTCCCATCACTTCATGGCAAATAGATGGGGAAACAGTGGAAACAATGACAGAATTTATTTTGGGGGGCTCCAAAATCACTGCTGATGGTGGCTGCAGCCATGAAACTAAAAGATGCTTACTCCTTGGAAGAAAAGTTATGACCAACCTAGACAGCATATTAAAAAGCAGAGACATTATTTTGCCAACAAAGTTCCATCTAGTCAAGGCTATGGTTTTTCCAATGGTCATGTATGGATGTGAGAGTTGGACTGTGAAGAAGGCTGAGTGCCGAAGAACTGATACTTTTGAACTGTGGTGTTGGAGAAGACTCTTGAGAGTCCCTTGGACTGCAAGGCGATCCAACCAGTCCATCCTAAAGGAATCAGTCCTGAATATTCATTGGAAGGACTGATGCTGAGGCTGAAACTCCAATACTTTGGCCACCTGATGGGAAGAACTGACTGATTTGAAAAGACCCTGATGCTGGGAAAGATTGAAGGCAGGAGGAGAAGGAGATGAGAGAATGAGATGCTGGGATGGCATCACTGACTCAATGGATATGAGTTTGAGTAAACTCCAGAAGTTGGTGATGGACAGGGAGGCCTGGCGTCCATAAGGTCACAAAGATTCAGACATGACTGAGCAACTGAACTGACCGTACATATATACGTATACATATAGTGTGCATACATCAATCTCAATCTCCCAATTTATTCCTCCCTCCTTTCCCCCTGGTAACCATAGGTCTGTTTTCTACATCTGTGACTCTATTTCTGTTTTATAAATAAGCCCCCTTAACAATTATGTAAGTGGTACGTGCTTAGTCACTCAGTCACGTCCGACTCTTGCGACCCCATGAACTGTAGTCCCCGCCAGGCTCCTCTGTCCATGAGATTTTTTTAAAGACAAGACTACTGGAGTGGGTTGCCATCTCCTTCTCCCGGGCGGCATCTTCCCTACCCAGGGATCGCAGGCAGGTCTCCTGTGTCTGCTGCATTGCAGGCAGATTCTTTCCCCACTGAGCCATCAGAGAAGCCCTTTGTAAGTGGAGTGGCTTGCCAAGAAGGAAGAGGTAAAAAGTCCTCACATCCAGGAAGCTTCATCCCTTACATTACCATCTACCATCCACCACAGGCAAGGGCTGATCCAGCAGCAGAGCTGTAGCAGGTCAGGCCTCAGCCGCCACTAGGACTCAGACTTGGGGGGATGGAAGGGGGCAGGGACCAGGCCACTCAAGAATGAACAATCCCAAGAGAGTACAGTGCCTATCTTGACAGTTCTTCCCTCGTCAGTGCTTGGATGTACCATAGGACTGATTTTCAAATAAGAACTAGAGCCTCTCTTGTGACAAAGAGGACACAGGGTGTCCAAGGAACTAGAAGAGCCCATACCACGGGGCTCTTCAAGCCATCTGAGGGGACTGGCAGAAAACACAGGTCTGGTGAGCAAAGGGAAGAGCCATGTCTCTGATCCAGCCCTTCCCATCTCCAGGTCTTTGAAGGTCACTGTGATTTTAGCCAAGAAATGAACTTCTGCTTGTGCTGGGGCGTGGCTGTGCGGTGGGGGGAAAGGGGAGGGGGAGGCAGCACGAGGCCCCAGAGGGTCCACAATAAAAATACCTGAGCACACAGCCACCGCAAGACAAGGAATTAGACGCACATTAAGATCTCCAGGAAGAAAGCTCACAGGGCAGCCAGGCGCCCCTGTAAGTTTTCAAAGAGGTATCCCATCTCACTCCTTTTTCCATCTGAGGATGATCAGATGTCACAAATATACAATAATGTGGATGTCTGCTGTTGAATACATTTGACTATTAATGAGATATCCCCGAAACACTTTAACTGATGCTACATTGCAAACAAAACAAAACAAAAAACTAGCTGAATGTTTAATTAGTAGTAAGTAATTGTGAAAACATAAAATGTACTGAGCAGTGACTGCGTATAAGGGACAGTACTAGGTACTTTCAGGGACTTCCATGATGTTGAGACTTTGCCTTCCAATGCAGAGGGTGTGGGTTTGACATCTCATTGGGGAGCTAGTATCCCACATGCCAAAACACCAAAACATAAAACAGAACCAATATTGGATCAAATTCACTAAAGAGTTTAATAATAGTCCACATCCAAAAACAAAAACAAAAACAAAAACATAATGGGGTACATTCACATATCGAATTCTTTTCCTCACCATAGACCTGGAAGGTAGGTGCTGTTCACCTCTTTTATAGAAGTAACAATCATGTCTCCAGGAAGCCGTCCAACTTTTGCAAAGCCCCGAAGCTATAAGATTCAGAAATGGGGTCTTTTGATCCTAAAACTCACGCCCTTTTCTGTTCACCATGCTGTGTGTGTGCTAAGTCACTTCAGACGTGTCTGATGTCTGACTCTTTGAGACCCCATGGACTGTAGCCCATCAGGCTCCTTTGTCCATGGAATTCTCCAGTCAAGAATACTGGAATGGGTTGCCATGACCTCTTCCAGGCTATCATCCTGACCCCGGGATTGAACCTGCACCTCCTGCATTGCAGGCAGATTCTTTACCACTGAGTCGTCAGGGAAGCCCCATTCACCATGCTGACTGCTCAGCAAACCAAACAGTCCACGTGGTGAGTTGCAAAGAACAGACTTCTGAAGGAGTCGTTATTCAACACCGATTTTACTCTGACAAAACTTTGCCAAGGTAGGTTCAGGTTGCAGTACTGTAATGCTCCTTGCCCAAACACTTTCAGTTGGGTTGACATTGAAGAAATGAAGACTAACCTTCATGCTGTGAAAGTATTATTGAAGGGATGAGAATTTGGTACCAAGATCCACTGATTCTCAAGTGGTGCAGTGGTTAAAAAAGAGTCTGCAATGTTTGCAGAATTCGCCTGCAGGAGATGCAGGAGACTCAGGTTCAATCCCTGGATCAGAAAGCTTTCCTGGAAAAGGAACCGGCTACCCACTCCAGTATTCTTGCCTGGGAAGTCCCATGGACAGAGGAGCCTGGTGGGCTACAGTCCATGGGGTCGCAAAGAGTCGGACACGACTTAGTGACTAGACAACAAAAACAACCAAGATCCACCACCATGCCATTTTTTATAGTCCTATTTCACCTGATAATTATGAAATAGCCTTCTATTTTGTTTGCGTAGACAAAACCTTACTCACCGTGAAAATTTCTTCCTTTAATTAAAGTCTTGCTTTTAATTGTTCATGCATAGACACAAGTACTACACACACACACCAATAAATTGGATTTGAGTAAGAACAATGGACAGTAGAATTTTTAAAAACACTTATTTTGTGTTAAGGTAGGAATTAGACCATACAAATTTTAACTTCACCTTTTTGAAAAATCAGTTTCTAAGTATAATTAATACAACCCCAGACATGACTGGGGAAAAAAATTCTTCTTTTATTCTGGATATTTGTGCTAAGTTAGGAAAAAAATGCTATATATTTTTTTATCATCTTGAATAATTTTTTCTATAAAAAATATTATAAAAATCTTTTTGAGCTAAAGTTCCCACTTAGGTTGTAAAACAACCAGACTTTTATCCTGATATATATTCCAGAAAACTTTAGGCTCTCATCATTTTCCCTCTTTTGCTATCATTTAAACATCTGCATCCCCCTTAAAATGTTTAGGAACCAATTGGTCTTGAAAAGTGCATATATACTGTCTGACAGAGGAGTCACTTTACTGAGGAGAAGGAGAAATGAAAGAGTGAGGGAGCCTCATTTGAGAGAAGAAGGATGCTGGGGAAATGGTGGAGGGAGAATTAGAACCCAGGGAAAAAAATGTCTTTGGGTTACAAAAAGTCTTTTCAGATTGTAACAAAAATCCAATTCAACTTACAAATTAACCTTCTCTTAGTTCACCAATAATCTGAAAATAATGTCTACATTAAGCAAGGAAGTAAAACCATTCAATTAAGGAATTAAAAATATCAATCTGAACTAAGAACTTTCTGATGGTAAACGTATAATGGCTCTTTTGTTAGCTCATAAAATAAGTCCAGGAAATATTTTGATAGATTAATACTCAAATGAGCAGCAAGTTAAATTTTTCCAGCACAGTAATACAGTCTGCTTTATTAAGCACCCAACAGAAAGTTGCAAATGTACCCGGAGGACAACAATCTCTACACTGTTACATTTTAGCAGGTGGAATTCCAGCTTGCCAAAGACTCGAAATTAGGAAACTGCTCGTCCAGCCATCTCCAGACTGCCAGCTCTTTATTTGGTGAACTAAAACTGTAGAAAGATTGTCCTGAAGTATGTGATCAGATCTTGAACCAATCTTTTGTTTTTCTATTACATTCCAAAGAGGTCTTTATGCCTTGCAAAGAACTCAGCGGTATATTATAAAATGGATAAAGAAGGATGATGGCACATCGGGAGATGCTGATCCAAAGAGTTCTGAAGGCGGCATATTGCTTCTGCATATTCATCTACTTCATCCAGAAGGCAATAATGAGAATTACTAGAAACATCAAAGAAAGGAGGCCTCTTTATGGCATAGAATAAAATGAAAGGGCTAAGCTACATATGGAGATTTACTTTGCTCGTGTGTTTTCATGCATTTTCTTCTTCTAAGACATCTTAAAATGTTTTGATTTAAATATCATATGCCATTTTATAAAGAGATGCTTTATCAGTCCTGGACACAAAGATAGCCCTAAGTGTTATATTAACTTGGTAAGCCATGAAGAGATGAGCTGTAAAACATTTAATATAGGACCACGGTTAGTTCTTCACAACTGCGTAATGAGCTGCATGTCATATGATGCTTGATGGCTATCTGTGTTGCTGAAGTTATAGCTGAGGAATTATTGGGCTCGCTTATCTGAAAGACCAAATGTAGTGTGAGATCAAAGGAGGCAATAATGTTCAGGAAACAACATCCTTAAAAAAAAAATATTCCTCTGAGGATAAGAAACTGATTTATAAAGTTCAAGGTTAGTAAAGGACAGAGTATCATTTTAAGTTATCCAAACTGGACCAAACATTTTTAGCAATATTTCTTTTCTTACCAGTATTGATATTACTTTATTTTTCCAACTATATTAATTTTTTTTATTTTAAACTTTTTATTTGTATTGGAGGATAGCCAATTAACAACATTGTGATAGTTTCAGGCGAACAGCAAAGGGACTCAGCCATTCATATATATATCCATTCATTACAGCAATATTTCTAATAGATCATTTGTAGCAAGAAGAGACAGTAAAATGTTACCAAATTGCCAAGTCAGAGATCCCTTCCGGGGACTGAAAAAAACAGAATGTGACGTCACTCAACATGACATAGAAAAAGTCCGCATAATAATTGCAATATGGTTACATAAATATGTTTCATTGGAAAAAGGAGCTGACTCTTGAAGTCCACTTTGGAAGCCCTAGACAAATCAGATTTCCATATACCAAGGAGACAACGAATATTTTCTTGTCCTTGCCAATTGATGACAGTGTTTTCTGAAGTGAAAGCTCTGAAGACGAAAGCATTACAAGTTCTTGGCACAGATTGATGGATGGTTCATACCAGCAACTAGACAATGAATAAAGCACCAAGCCAGATAATTTTACCTCATTATCAAAGCATGCCAACAAAGAAAACTTTTGGAACTTATTCACATTAAAAGACATAATTTATTAACACCCTTAAAGACCTGCAGAAGTGGAAAACACTGCATGGGTTTCCCAACTGGCTTGGGCTCCCCTAACAAAAGTTATTCCCTCAAAAAAATTCCCCAGTCAAAATTCAATTAAGGTTAAGTGAAAAATTACGGTACAAAACGCTCTACAATATTAAGTAACTAAATATTTAAAAGTAGGTTTTGGAAAGAAAGGAAAAGGAAATTAACATGGGCTGTTTCTGAGTGAGATGAAGAGTGATTTTTAGTTGCTTTTGTTTATTTTTTCTTTATTTTCCTAGCTGAATACATTAAGCACACATTACCTTTATAAAGTAAGAGAAAGGAAACAATCTTAGGAAACATTTATAATGTGGATATTTAGATTCTAGATGATTTTTCCCCATTTTACTTATAATTGTGTCTCCTTTTCTAAAGACAATCATGTTTCTAATACTTTCCATTTCTCTCTGTTGACTCTTCGGAATGTTCTATGAGCACTTGGGTCTCATTTGTTTTGCCTACCAGCAGAAAAAAATGACTCTAGAAATGCTGTCATGCAACCCCAGGTTCAGACTTTAGTAAATCAAGTAAGGATTTGGTTTCCTGGCTATGTCTAAAAGATAGGAGCCAATACTTTCTCCTGATTTAAATAGACAGCCTCCCATGATTGTATTACTCTTCTGTGATCTAACAGCATAGCTTTAAAACTAATTCATTCTATATCAGTGCCACTCTATAGGAAAATAATCCAGAAACAAACCACTTTCCTTTCATATCTTAAAACTCCAGAAACAGTACAAATGATCCTGGTGATAACTGAGCATGCGTAATCAACATAAAATGCAAGAATGCAAAGACAGCCATGGAGCAGAAGTGTGCTTCCTATCAACCATTGCTATGTTTGCTTTTTTGCTTGTTTTTTAGGCGTTGTCCCCTGACGTTTGGGATCTTAGTTTTCTAACCAGGGATTGAACCCACAGCTCCTGCACTGGAAGTGTAGTCTTAACCACTGGACCATCTGGGAAGTCCAACCACTGTTACGTTTGAGTGACCTGCCTCTTGAGAAACCTATATGCAGGTCAAGAAGCAACAGTTAGAACTGGACATGGAACAA
Source organism: Ovis aries (assembly GCF_016772045.2). Classification (NCBI taxonomy): domain Eukaryota; kingdom Metazoa; phylum Chordata; class Mammalia; order Artiodactyla; family Bovidae; genus Ovis; species Ovis aries. The sequence continues at coordinate 107,199,438 of NC_056055.1, forward strand.
CAGACTGGTTCCAAATAGGAAAAGGAGTACGTCAAGGCTGTATATTGTCACCCTGCTTATTTAACTTCTATGCAGAGTACATCATGAGAAACGCTGGGCTGGAAGAAGCACAAGCTGGACTCAAGATTGCTGGGAGAAATATCAATAACCTCAGATATGCAGATGACACCACCCTTATGGCAGAAAGTGAAGAGGAACTAAAGAGCCTCTTGATGAAAGTGAAAGAGGAGAGTGAAAAAGTTGGCTTAAAGCTCAACATTCAGAAAACTAAGATTATGGCATCCGGTCTTATCACTTCATGGGAAATAGATGGGGAAACAGTGGAAACAGTGTCAGACTTTATTTTGGGGGGCTCCAAAATCACTGCAGATGGTGGCTACAGCCATGAAATTAAAGGACGCTTACTCCTTGGAAGAAAAGTTATGACCAACCTAGATAGCATATTCAAAAGCAGAGACATTACTTTGCCGACTAAGGTCCCTCTAGTCAAGGCTATGGTTTTTCCTGTGGTCATGTATGGATATGAGAGTTGGACTGTGAAGAAAGCTGAGCGCCGAAGAATTGACGCTTTTGAACTGTGGTGTTGGAGAAGACCCTTGAGAGTCCCTTGGACTGCAAGGAGATCCAACCAATCCATTCTGAAGGAGATCAGCCCTGGGATATCTTTGGAAGGAATGATGCTAAAGCTGAAGCTCCAGTACTTTGGCCACCTCATGCGAAGAGCTGACTCATTTGGAAAAAGACTCTGATGCTGGGAGGGATTGGGGGCAGGAGGAGAAGGGGACGACCGAGGATGAGATGGCTGGATGGCATCACTGACTTGATGGATGTGAGTCTGAGTGAACTCTGGAAGTTGGTGATGGACAGGGAGGCCTGGCGTGCTGCGATTCATGGGGTCGCAAAGAGTCGGACACGACTGAGCGACTGAGCGACTGAGCTGAACTGAACTGAACTGAATGCCGTCTTTTACCTCCTGCGTTAGAGACTTCAATATAGGTCAAGTCTATAGAAATACATATTATATTAGAATATATTCTAACATATATTTCAGAAAATTCCCTGTTTCCTCAACTTGATTGTGGGTTCTTTATGACACTTTGCACCTCCCTCACCAACAACTACCCCCCGATCTTAGTGCATGCCACCAAGTTCAGCATATATCTCATGGTTAGTTGATTTGAAGGACCTAAGCTTGATTTCACTTTTTAAATCTTCCAATCAACCATCTTTTAACTGGGTGTGGCTACAGCCCTGCTGTCATAACTGGGAGGCAACATGGTGGGGTCAAAAAAAACACCAACTGGGAGTCAGGGCATCAGAAGGCCAGCTTCCAACTCGGCTCGTCAATACCCATGTGCAAAACCCTTGAATGAGGTGTGCTACCTTCTGGGTTTCAGTATTCCCACTTGTAAAACCCTTCATTTGTAAAATCAAAATGCCAGACTAGGTAAACTTAAAGGTCTATTTCAGCTCTTAACTAGCCCTATATATTCAGAATTTCCAAGACTGGCCTAGAGCTGGGCTGTCCAATATAGAAGCCACTGTTTCATATGTGGCCATTTAAATTCATATTTAAATGAACTAAAATCAAACACAATAAAAAAAATTCAGTCCCTCATTTGCTGGAGCCCCATTCAACCGCTCAATAGCTATTGGGTTGGCGAAAAAGTTCCTTCAGATTTTTCCATAAGATTCTATGTGAAGTGTGTGCAAGTGTTAGTAGAGTCCAACTCTCTGCAACTCCATGGACTGTAGCCCGCCAGGCTCCTCTGTCCATGGGATTCTCCAGGCAAGAATATTGGAGTGAGTAGCCATTCCCTTCTCCAGGGGACCTTCCCGACCCAGGGATTGAACCCAGGTCTCTCAAACTGCAGGCAGATTCTTTACCATTTGAGCCACTAGGGAAACCCATAAGATCGTATAGAAAAATCGAAAAACTTTCTGGCCAACCCAATACATGTGACAAGCGGCTACTGCATTAGCACAGACATGGAACAATGTATTGACACCATTTGTCCTGTTTCTTCCACTTAGAATGATTTCTCTTTCCTCCTATATCCCATCCGAAGTCCAAGTTCGTCAAGATCCTTTCCATAGTTATTCTGTGGCAAAACTGGGAAGAACTGTTCCAGATATAGCCACTGCGGCTTAGCAATAGGAGTCAGGATGGATGAAGAGGATGCAGAAGAGTAAAGCCTGGAAAGCCCAGTACCACACAGCTCACCTCAACTTGTATCTATCGAATATGGGATTTCCAGAAGAGACAGTAGCTAAGATCACACAAAAATACACTCTAAAAATGACAGGATACAAACAACCATAAAAGAAAGAACTTTTGGATCTTTGAGCAACAAATGATGTAGTCCGCCCCTCATGTACATCTGGAGAAATGCCAAGATCCTCTGTCCAACAGCCCACCCAGACCCAGCGGGCAACATGGAACCAGGTTATGCAAGTGTGTGGAATACCAGAAAAGGTAGGCAGCTGGGAAGCCATCTGTTCATCAGTTTCCGAGAATTTATCCAATCAAGGCAGACTTTGAGTAAGTCACTGCATTGTCAGTAAAATATACTATGTTCAGATTTTGTTATTCCTATTATCCTGTACTCCAGGACAAATGCCACCTCTTGCCCATTGAAAGTAGTGTCTTCCTCTTTGGAACTGCCTTTATATGAGTTTATGTCATTCTTGAGGTATTTACCATGGACCCTTTCATTGTATCCTGCGTATTTCTTAATTTTCTTTCAGGACTGTAAAGTATGATCTGTACTTTGTACTTTTTATATTTTCCAGAGCTTTAGCATGATTTGCACATCAAGAGCCAAGTAAATATGGAATCTGACAGGGAATGAATGAATAAATGAATTGAATGGATTTATGAATGAATGAATGAATACTCTGCAACAAATCCCATTTCTATGGACCCAAAATAACCCAGGTGTGTTAATGTGTCCCACCTTAAACCAGTCTTCCATCCATGACTTCCTTAAATTCCCTGTCTTTAAAGGGAAGAGTCACACTGATGACACATAGAAAGAAATGTCCCAAAACAGCATTAACTACAAGTATATGTAAGGTTGACAATTTTTGAGGAAGGCATTTTGGGGCCATATTTCCTAAATTCTACCTTTTTTCTACTTTTTAGTTCTTAATTTAATTCTTAGACTCAATCATATCATACTTAAATGGTATTAAAAAATTACCTGGATATATTACATTTTTTAAATGGTACATACTAATATTAATCATTACTAGCACTAACTTTTTTCTCATAAAATTCCTGACTCAGTGACAGAAGGATTTTTCTCCACTTTCCTCAGGTAATAGTATCTAAAAATTATCCATAACAGAAAAATATTATTCATAGCCAAATATTTTATTCACGCAGTTAGCATGGGCTCGCACTTCTCATGAAAGGCATTTTCTGCAATCTTTAGTAGGCTACCTAGACTTTTCAAATTTCAGACTTGTATGGCTCTAACACTGCCTAAAAGGACAAGAAATGAAAATACTTAAGTATTAGGTTATTTTACTGTCTGCAAAAATAAGATATTGGAAACTTGATGTCCACCCAAAGGGGACTGGATAAATAAATCATGATACAGCCTTTCAATGGAGAGATAGGCCAATGTTTAAGAAAGACTGGTAATGCATTCTCAAGTAATTTATTACCTTGTTTTTTTGTAATAAAAAACGTAAGAAATTCTATCAAGGTCCATCAATAAGTGACTAGATAGATAAATTATAGTACTGAAAACATCCTTTCAATGGAATAGTATATAGTAATACATACTAGAGTATATAGCCTGTGAAAACCAAGGCTACTGTGCCCATAGGGGAAGATATCTGAAATAATACACTGTTAAGTGACAAAAGCAAGATTAAGAACAAGTTTATAGTGTTCTTCCTTTTGCATTAAAGGAGGGGAGGTTTTCAGATATACTGGCATAAAGAAATTACAGACAACACAGGAGAAACTAGTAAAAATGGTTCTACATGCAAGACGGGGAAAGGAACAAATATCTTCACAATGTCTCATTTTATATTTTTCATTCTTAATCTTGTGAATGTATAATCTACACAAAAATGTAATATATGTCTCCATTATCATTGGCCTAAGGTTTGTTTAATAAGTGGATTTTAGAAGAATTACCAATATGTCACTCTCCCGCCTCCTCTTGCCAAGTTTCCTTTTTATACTGTGCTCTCCTCTTTCGTGCATCAAATGCATTTTCAGTACTCACAAGATCGAACTGAGGGAAACAGCTAAGGCAGAGTACTTTGGAATGGAGCTGACCTTGAATCAGTTTGAAATCTAACAAGACACGATGCTAAATAATGAAGTAAGTTGGGGAACATATTTGCATAGAAATGAAAGATGGGCTGTGTGGTCTGGGTGATGGCCAAAGAGTTGAATAATACAGAGTGAATTGTGCCTCCTTCTTACTAACATTTTAGTGATCTAATTACAAGAATGTTTAACTAAAATACTTTCATTCTTAAATGAAAAAGATGATTATCAACCACTCTCTGAAAGAACTAATTAATTTTTTTATTTCACCAGCTTAAATAGATTTTAAAAATAAGGGGAGACAACTGAATAGCCATTCTGAAATTTCTTTTTTCATGCTAAACCAACTTTTCAAATGTTTAATCTGTGTTTGGAAATCTCTAATTATCTGAGGTCTTATACAGCCTTCCATTTATTAGAGAGATGAATCTGCACCAAAAAAGCAACAGTGTTTAAACTGGATGTTCAAAAGACCCTCTCAGCAAGAGGTATTAAAATGTCAGCCTCATGCGAATGAGACATTTTTGACCCCCATTAGTAGACGTTTGGCCCCCTGGGTGGCTTTCTGTAACAGTGGTGATGGATTTGCTCCTGTCCATCTGCACACTTCTGCCATGTCCCCTTATGACCTGGGGAAGACATATACTAGACAGCGGGCTCAACCAGGTCTGTGGCCACTGAACAAAGCAAACCTTGCTGACCCACACAGAGGTTGAACCTGTGACCTTGTTCTCATTAGCTCAATGTCCTAACCACCTGAGTAAAACAGCCACCAGAAAGAAGTAGACTGAACATTAAGTCAATAGATGTCTCTGTGGAGGGGTATCAAAGCCAGGTACATAATAACCTACAATACTGGACATAATACTTGTATGCCCAGTACTAAAGGAGGGTGTTTTGTCCCCCTGTAAATTATATATCTTATAATCCACACCATTTTCCAAGCTGAGAACCAAAACATGATCATCTTATAAAAGAACTGCTTGAATTTCCCTGGTGGCTCAGACAGTAAAGCATCTGCCTACAATGCGGGAAGACCAGGGTTCAATCCCTGGCTCGGGAAGATCTGCAGAAGGAAATGGCAACCCACTCCAGTATCCTTGCCTGGAAAATCCCATGGACGGAGGAACCTGGTAGGCTACAGTACATGCGGTCACAAAGAGTTGGACATGACTGAGCAACTTCATTTTCACTTCACTTTTCAGTTCTATACCATAATTCAATGTGGTATGAATCCTGAAATACAGAAAATGGCCACTGAAATGGTAGTTAACCATTTGGTAGGAAATCCAAGACAGGAATAGATTCCACAGCTCATTTGATCTGTGATCTGCTGAGTCTTGGGCTTTAAAAGGGGGAGTAGAGGTAGGAATAGTAGTTGATAGGAGCAGAGGTAAGAACAAGAGCCAATAGTTTGTGAGTAGAAGACACAGAAGCTGTTTATCTGGGCGAAACTTCATGAAGAAACGTCTGTATTCAGTCAGTCTACAACATTTGGTTGAGTATCTGTGTGTTTTGTGTGTCACGGGAGCTCTGGTTACAGAGATCTACCAATAGGGAGGGGAATTCTACTTGTGGAAGACAGAATTTTGGAGAAAGCCCCTGACATCTGCTTTCTCATGTTGTCCTTCACCCTGAATAGACAGTGACCCAGGTGCCAACCTCTAAGTGTGATCATAAGTACAGGTTCGGTGCAATAAGCACAGAGTGTGGAAAATCCCACATTCAATGAGAAACTTCACAAGTACACTATGAGCAGTTTCAGTGGCAAGGTTTTATTTCAAGGAATGATATGAAGTTCCACCCATGAGCTTTTCCTCCTCATCCATCTGAGTGAACTCCATCACAGGACCCTGGTCAAGGAGCTGGCAGGCTCATTAACCCCCAACCACCCAAAGACAACAACTCAACTTCTATCTTGGGGCTCAAGAAATATATTCCAATTAACCATCCAAAAATACCACTTTCAGGACTCCCTGGTGGTCTAGTGGTTAAGACTCCAAGCTTCTGATGCAAGGAGCATTTGTTCAATCCCTGGTCAGGGAACCTAGATCCCACATGTAGTGTGGCGTGGCCAATAAAACACTAAAATACAACTTTTAAGCCCCTCCCCTCTCAAAAGATGTAGCTCCCTGTGGGATAAAGTTCTAATTTCTTATGCTGAGATCCAGTAGAAACTCAAGGCTCAGTCCTTTTTTCTTTTCTTTGCATCCCATACCTAGAGGAGGGCTTCCCACATAAAAGGAACTCAACCCATGTTGAATGAGGAGATGAGTGGAAGACTCTGATCCTGTTTTATCTTTCCACTTTGCCTCACTTCAATGCTCTTACTTAATCCTTCCCTCCAAGACTCTCAGTAGTCTTTCCATGAACCTGTGGACCTGGCCAGCACTCTCTTCACCCCATGCTTGTTCAGAACATTCTCTCCAACTAAGGGTATTAGCAATTACTGAGTGCTTACTAGGGCTTCCAGATGGCACTAGTGGTAAAGAACTCGCCTGCCAAGGCAGGAGACGTAAGAGATGCAGGTTCAATCCCTGGGTCAGGAAAATCCCCTGGAAATGGAAATGGAAACCCAGTCCACTATTCCCTCCCATGGACAGAGGAGCCTGCCAGGCTACAGTCCATGGGGTTGCAAAGATTCGGACGTGACTTAGCAGCATGCACAACTGCTTATTATGTATCACTTTGTACATGTTATCTCAATGAATTCTAAAACAAAATTCAGTTCAGTCGCTCAGTCCTGTCCGACTCTTTGTGACCCCATGAACCGCAGCACACCAGGCCTCCCTGTCCATCACCAACTCCCGGAGTTTACCCAAACTCATGTCCATTGAGTCAGTGATCTCATCCAACCATCTCATGCTCTGTCATCCCCTTCTCCTCCTGCCCCTAATCCTTCCCAGCATCAGGGTCCTTTCCGATGAGTCAGCTCTTCACATCAGGTGGCCAAGTATTGCAGTTTCAACATCACTCCTTCCAATGAACACTCAGGACTGACCTCCTTTAGGATGGACTGGTTGGATCTCCTTGCAGTCCAAGGGACTCTCAAGGGTCTTCTCCAACGACACAGTTCAAAAGCATCAATTCTTTTGCGCTCAGCTTTCTTTATAGTCCAACTCTCACATCCATACATGACTCCTGGATAAACCATAGCCTTGACTAGACGGACCTTTGTTGACAAGGTAGTGTCTCTAGGTTGGTCATAACTTTTCTTCCAAGGAGTAAGCGTCCTTTAATTTCATGGCTGCACTCACCATCTGCAGTGATTTTGGAGCCCCCCAAAATAAAGTCTGACACTGTTTCCACTGTTTCCCCATCTATTTCCCATGAAGTGATGGGACCAGATGCCATGATCTTAGTTTTCTGAATGTTGAGCTTTAAGCCAACTTTTTCACTCTCCTCTTTCACTTTCACCAAGAGGCTCTTTAGTTCTTCACTTTCTGCCATAATGGTGGTGTCGTCTGCATATCTGAGGTTACTGATATTTCTCCTGGCAATCTTGATTCCAGCTTGTGCTTCATCCAGCCCAGCCTTTCTCGTGATGTACTCTGCATATAAGTTAAATAAGCAGGGTGACAATGTGCAGCCTTGATGTACTCTTTTTCCTATTTGGAACCAGTCTGTTGTTCCATGTCCAGTTCTAACCTGCATATAGGTTTCTCAAGAGGCAGGTCAGGTGGTCTGGTATTCCCATCTCTTTCAGAACTTTCCACAGTTTATTGTGATCCACACAGTCAAAGACTTTGGCATAGTCAATAAAGCAGAAATAGATGTTTTTCTGGAACTCTCTTGCTTTTTCAATGATCCAGCAGATGTTGGCAACTAAGCAGTCACTATTATACCCATTTTCCACAAGATGCCCACAAAAGCGGGATAACTTCCCAAGATTCCAGAGCTGGAGAGCCATGGAACCAAGATTCGAATTCAGACCTCTCTGGTTTCAAAATGAAATTCTTCTCCCGTCTAGGGTATGCTGCTCCCTCCAAAGACCCAAATTCTGCTCTTTTGCAAAACTGATCTGACTCTCAAGGTTGAATGCAAGCTTAAGGAGGACTCTTTCCTGTCCACTTCATCCCATAAAGGCCTCTCATTCTTTTAATTTAGTGTTAGTAACAAAATGTCTCAGACAATAATCAGGGACTGTCTCAGCACTCCCTCTAGTATTCCTGCCTACTTTTTCTTGTAACTTTTCTTTAATCCATTTCTTCACAGCCTCAATAAACGGTTGGTTCAAAGCTCAGATTCTACATGCTGTAATGTACTGTATCTCTTTACAAACATGGGAAACACCTCCACATGTGTAAGTACCCAAAGTGACTGACTAAATACATCCTCCCACCAAGAATTTTGTGCCAATTCCTGTTGCTGTTGTTTAGTCACTCAGTCATGTCCAATTCTTTGCGATACCATGGACTATAACCCACCAGGGTTCTCTGTCCATAGAATTTCCCAGGCATGAATACTGGAGTGGGTGTCCACTCCCTACTCCACGGGATCTTCCTGACCCAGGGATCAAACCCATGTCTCCTGCATTGGCAGGAGAATTCTTTATCATCTGAGCCACAGAGGAAGCCTATTACACAAAAGCATTCCTTGAAGGGTTTCTCTCTCTCTCTCTTTTTAATCTTTGGGTTTTTTTTTAAACACAAGTTGTTTTTGTTTAGTTGCTAAGTCATGTCTGACTCTTTTGTGACCCCAGTCTGCCAGGTTCCTCTGTCCATGGGATTTCCTAGGCAAGAATACTGTAGTGGGTTACCACTTCCTTCTCCAAGTATTTCTCTCTTAAGGTGATTGTAATAAAGAAAGAAAACAGGAAAACTTGAAAAATGAAACAATGTTTATAAACTATTTTAAAGTCTTTAATTATTAACCTTCTGGAGCATCTCTGAGATGGCTACCATACCCTGTTAGTGAGATCCTCTTCTTGAGATTTTCCTTGTTTCCTTCAAATACCCTCATATTCAAAGGTTAATTACTTGGTTGTAAAAGTGCACTCCAGAATGAAATTTAACCTACAAGCTCTCCATCTTGAGGTGAATATTTTTAGCAGTTTTTTTCAAACACAGAAAGCCATCTGTTTAACCAATTTAAATACACTCTTACAGAAAAACTAAAAAAAAAAAAAAACAGAAATACAGAGGTTCATGGATTTTTAAGCTCTTTCGAGTATTTGCAAAACACATCATGACTTTTATGCTTAGAAATAATGTGAAGGGGTGCTTTCAGCTTGAAATCAGCACCAGCATAAAGGTGGGCAAGAAGTAACTATATCTTTGGGATAAAATTTTTTTGATCATCCAAAAAATTGATCATTCATAGGCCGTAGAAAAGGAGGTTTTATTGTTTTGAATGTTCAAATTTTAGTAAGATAAAGCACACATAATTTGAGAGAATATCAAATAGAAATGTGGTTCTTGTTAATATCACATAACCTTTCCTACAAAACCTTTGCCTTTTCCAGCCTCACTCCCATTAGAAGCAAACGGAACATGTTGACAGCTCCAACTTAGGAAAGTGTTAGGCCAACAGTCTCTCCTTTAAAGAAACTGGATCATTAATTCAATATCACATTACTAGTTTTCTTCATAAACCAAATGCAAAGGGACAGACTCTATTCTGTAGGGTTTAATCACACACAAGTGGCAAAACCACAGAACACAGCTCCTAATCTGCTGGGCCTTCAACCAAAGACTCACTCCACACACATATGTCACTTCCATTTCCATGAGTATGAATAAAACTCTAATTCATTTCACACTTTCAGAAGAAGCTGGGTCTCCATGTTAGTGATTAGATACGTTCTCATAAAAAGTATATTGTGTCACTTTGCCAAATGTGTTTATATGTATGAAGTGAAGTTGCTCAGTCGTGTCTGACTCTTTGCAACCCCATGGGCTATAGCCCACCAGGCTCCTCCATCCATGAAATTTTCCAGGAGTACTAAAGTGGGTTGCCACTCCCTTCTCCAGGGGTCCTTCCTGACCCAGGGATCGAACTCCCAGGTCTCCTGCATTCCTGGCAGAAGCTTTTACTGTCTGAGCCACCAGGAAAGCCTGTTTATATGTATAAGTATGCTTTATCATTGAATATTCACCTCTACAGCAGATGAAATATTGTTTTCTGAACAATCTGTGACTTATTTCCTTTTCATCCTAAATACTCATGTAAATCTAAAGATAGCATTTTTTTCTTGTATGTATGTATGTGTATATATATATAGGCCACGCCAAATGGTCTATGGGATTTCAGTTCCCTGACTAGAGGTCACACCAGTGCCCTTTGAATTGGAAGCTTGGAGTCTTTGCCTCTAGACAACCAGGGAAGTCCCCTAATGTTAGCATTTTGTTTTAAAAATCTTTAAGAAAGCCAAAACATCTAGGACCTTAAGTCTGATGTGTTTTAGGTCTTGTATACAATGTTGTTGTTGTTGTTTAGTCAGTAAGTCATGTCCCACTCTTTTGCGATCACATGGACTGCAGCCCACCAGGCTCCTCTGTCCATGGGATTTCCCAGACAAGAATACTGGAGTGGGTTGCCATTTCCCTCTCCAGGCGATCTTCCTGATCCAGGGATCAAACTCATGTCTCCTGCACTGGCAAGCAGATGCTTTTACCACTAAGCCACCCGGGAAAGTAGGCACTCAACAAACACTGACTGAAGAATGAATGAATCAATTCCAGCCACTTAAACTGGGGAACCCAACCCCTCTACCTTAGGGAATATTCCAGATGGAATTCAAAATAAAAGTCTCCAAAACTAGGCTCAGCTATACCTCCTTTCATGATTCCACTTAATTATGAGTTTGAATCCCAGAAAAATTGTCTTAAGATTGCCAAAAGATCAAGGTAGAATTGCTTAGGCCCAGGTCCAAGATAAGAGATGTGACTGGATCTCCAGAAGAAGTAGCTTGGACCTTCTTTGTCTAAAAGAAAGCCCTTGGAGTTTCTCTAAATCCCCTCCAGAGGCCATCCCTGAGTGGGTGACCCCAGAGTCACTTTCCAGAGTCTCTGGCTATACCTCAAAACAAAGTTTTTAATTAAAAGTAATGCATTTGGGAACTCTCTGGAAGTTCAGTGGTTAGGACTCTGCACTTTCACTGCCATAGCCGGGGTTCAATCCTTGGTGGTGGAACTAAGATCCAACAAGCTGCATGGTGTGGCTAAAAGAAAAGCAATGCATTAAGAGATCACTGGGCTCCCACCTCTGACCCCTATTGCCACTGTTGCTGATACAGTCATGTCCAGGTGGGACGCCTGCCCACCTAGTCTGAGACACACCTCACAACCCAGTGGAAGGAACCACTCAGATGAGGAGCAGAAGGAAGAAGACAACGATGGCTATGTGGGTAGGAGGTGAGCTCCCTGTGTTTTCCGAGGAGCTTAGATCAAAATCACCATGCCGTACAAATACCGATGAATAACTTCTCACAATATCAAGTTCTTTACACAGTGAGTCATTAGCCTTTATGCACCATAGGTGAGAAGCTGAAAGGAGGAAGAGGCATCTATCTGTATACAGTGAAGTTTGCCTGCAGAAAACCCAATACCTGTAGGCATTAGATGCACAATAAATACGTAGAACCTGAGTGAACGGCAGTGGATAAGAGTGGGTTTCGTTCCTGCATGCAGTTCACTAGCTGTGTGGTGCAGAACATCTTTGAGATGCAGCTTTTCAGGTATAAAATAGGGATAATAACTGTATCTTAGTTGGTACCTATGAAAAATGTGTTAATATGGGAAATGCACTTAGAACAGGATCTGGCACATAGTATTATTATCTATCATCATCATTAGTATTATTATTACACCTCTAATTCCTAGTGTAGGATCCAACTTCTAGGATTCCATGTGGTGCTCACTGCCCTGTGGGGACAGTCACACCTATAATAAGTTATCCTCCTTTTGTAAAGAAGGAAAAGAAAGCTCACAGATCAAAAAAGTGAATTCTGCAAAAGTCTTAATGCCTTGCAATGTTTAAAAAGATCCTCCAGAGTGAGAAACTTATAACCACTCCTGTCCTTCAGTATTGTTTTTAAAGTTATATCCAAGTTACTACCCAAGGTCCATTGGTATTCATCATAAAAAAAAACTTCCTAAGCCATACAGCAAATTCCCGTTGGCTATCTATTTTATATATGGTAATGTAAGTTTCCATGTTACTCTTTCCATACATCTCACCCTCTCCTCCCCTCTCCCCATGTCCATAAGTCTACTCTCTATGTCTGTTTCTCCACTGTTGCCCTGTAAATAAATTCTTCAGGACCATTTTTCTATATTCTGTATACATGTGTTAGAATACGATATTTACCTTTCTCTTTCAGACTCACTTCACTCTGTATAATAGGTTCTAGGTTCACCCAGCTCATTTGAACTGAGAAGTGGGATGTGGAGGGAGATGGGAGGGAGTTTCAAAAGGGAGGAGATACATGTATACCTATGGCTGATTCATGTTGAGGTTTGACAGAAAACAGCAAAATTCTGTAAAGCAATCATCCTTCAGTAAAAAATAAAAAAATAAAAACCTGACTTCCACACACTGCCATAATTTGCACAAAATCCCATCAGTGCTATTTTGACAGGAACAAGGAGATCCCTGATGTTACTAATTGTTCATTGGGCTTGACCCCAAATGTGATTTAGCTAACTGCTATATTGGGTTTCCCATCTCCACACATGCTGCCCCCACGGTCATCCTCTGGGGGCTTCCGGGTACTTTGGACGGCCCGGGTGCCTGGGTGTGTGCGTCTTGGTCACTGTGGAGGGTTATGTGAGTGAATCAGGAACTGGAGCATCTTAAAACGAAACAGCTGCGGCAGGAGTGGTCCAGGCTTAGGTGCAACACGATAGCTGCTATTAAACTTCACTTTGAGCCTCTCTTGGCTTTGATGATTTCTTTCTTCCTCTCCAAAGTTTATCATTCTTTTCCCGACCCCAAGTCAAGCTCATAAAAGCCCAGTTTTTGTTTTGGCTTGTATTAAAGTTTTCGTGGTGTTGCTGTTGGTTTCAGGAGTTTGCTTGTTTTCCGTTTTTGTTCTGTTTTTCCTTTATCTATTTGATCTGGGAAAACTATGAAGTGAGGTGGCCCAGACATTCTAAAGTCTCTTGAATCGAGGTGGAATTAGATGTGAAGCTTTTGTTCCCTGCCTGGTGTTCACCTGTCTCACACAGCCCTTGCCGCCTGCCCCATGCCACTTCCTCCTGGTAAGCAGCTGGAAATGTCCCTTTTTTTCCTTCAGGCTTTGTGGTACCAATCAACTTTCTTGGCATCTCTCATTCCATGATGAACTAGTTGAGTTAAAATGATTCAATTTCAACATCCAACGATGGCATCCTTGAATAAAGTGTATTGTTCACCATTGTAGTAGAAGAAATGCATCAATGCATTGTTAGAATTTTTAAAAATCATTTTCATTCTGACAGCTAAAAACTGAATGCATGTTTAAGTTCCTCAGAAAAGATGTGTGATAGTAATACAGTGATAGAATTGGAGAGATTATCAAAAGGTCTCTTCCTTTGCCACCACTACCAGGGAAATAAATCATTTAAATGAACTCCAAATATTGTTCCCTCAATTAACATACCTTAATCCCACCACTGTATTTTGCATAATCTTTTCTTAGGATGATAACTTATAAGGCATCACTTAAAGCCTACCTGATGGTGCTGAGATGGAGCGGAGATTCAAGTCAGCCAACTATTGGGACTTTTTCCAGCTCCCAACGACCACCTGGGATTCATCTCAATTCTCGGATTCTGTGTTTCAAATCAGCCACTCAAAGATTCTATTTGCTGTCAGCAAGTCCCCTGATTTATTTAATCCTTCCCCAAAATGTGTCCTGAAATTCTCACAATTTAACCCCTATTTGTCATGAAGGCAGCTCCTCTGCAGTGACTAAATCACTCTCCAGCATTGTCAGGTGTTAGTAGAGGCCCTGGGACTGCGCTGGTGGCCTGGGAAAGCCAGACCAGCCCCCTGCAATACTGCTGTTACTTATATTCTCCACAAATCATCAATAGGCTTTTTGTTTTAGTTACAATCTCACTACTCCTGTCCAAAAGAAAGAGCATACAGGCATACTGCAAACATATAGTACTGTCAGAGACTCAGTTTATCTCTATATTTCCCATTTTAAGAAGTATATTCCTGGGATTTCCCTGGTGGTCCACTGGATGAGCTCTGCACTCCCAAGGCATGGGACGCAGGTTCCATCTCTGGCTAGGGAACTAAGATCCCACTTGCCACTACTCAGCAGGCATGCTGCAATGAAGACTGAGCACAGCCAAAATTAATCAAATTTTTGTAAAGGACATTGCTAATTCCATCTATAATATGCACACATTGTTTTCCAGATTACATAGTACAATATGGAAACTATGGGGTCAAATAGTAATAGAAGAAGGAAAAAAATAAAAATAAGTAGAAAAGAAAAAAGCAGGGTAACAAAAACTCTTCTCTGACTTAAAAATAGATTGAGACAATCAGTCTCATTTCATCTTCTAACGTGCAAATCCCAACATATTAAAATATATATATATGCCATGGTTTACAAAGCAGAAGTCCCATGACAAAAAAAAAAAAGATGGCACCTTTTGCTCCCCTAACACAGCAGTAAGAACGCGTTACAGTCAGTAATAAAAATCAAAGGGAATAGGTTTGGAAGAGTTTGCATGGTGTCACATTGTCATCCTTCAAATTCATACCTCACAGCTCAATCTTCCTCAATTGGCAGGTGATCCAGAAGGCATGGGATTGAATTCACTGACGGGCAGCCCACTTTTTAACTTTGTTTTATTCCCTCCACTCCTGCCACTCCTTAACCCCTAGTTACCACAAATCTTTTCTCCACTTCTATAATTTTGCCACTTAAAAACGTTATATAAATGGAACCAGACAGTATGTAACCATTTGGGGTTGACTTTTCCACCTGCATAATTCTTAGGAGATGAATTTGAGTTGTTGAGGTGATCAATAATTTATTCCTTTATAATTGCTGAGTAGTATTTCACAGTATGCTTCCTAGGTGGTGCTAGTAGTAAAGAACCCACTTTCCAATGCAGTGGATATAAGAGATGCAGGTTTGATCCGTGGGTTGGGAAGATCCCCTGGAGGAAGGCATGGCAACCCGCTTCAGTATTCTTGCCTGGAGAATTCCACAGAGGAGTCTGGCAGGCTACAGTCCATAGGGTCAGAAGGAATAAGACACGACTGAAGTGACTTAGCACACACACATGCATTCCACGGTCTGGATGTACTATGATTAACAGCACATACTTGACTGTTAACAAAATGGTGAACCATTTGAGTGTCCTTTGAAGGTCCTCTGCGTTGTTTCCAGTTTGGAGCTACTGTGAATAAAGCTGCAATAAACAATCATGCACAGGTTCCTGTGTGAACTAAGTCTTCACTGAGCTAGGATCCAGGCTCAGAAGTGCAACTGCTGGGTCATATAGCAGTTACATGTTTACCTTTTTATTAAAAGAAACTGCCAAATTGTCTTCGTTTGGAGGTCCCATTTTTTTCCCCACAAAGCAGTGTAAGAGTGATCCAGTTTCTCTGCATTTCATTAGCATGGGGTATTGTCATAGTTTATTTTTAGCCAAAGCCAGAGATCCAGTTTAGGGCAAAAACTGCTGGCAAGTCTTCCAAATTTAACATACTTTATTATTTTTAACATTACAAGGGATTAAATATACATATATTTGGCATATATATATATGCCAACACACATATATATGTTATATATATCCATATATGTATCCATATATATTAACGTCAGCTTACTTTTGTTTAAACTCTACAGCTTAAGCATACGGGCATACTGTGCACAGCAGACAAATTACTTAACATCTCTGAACCTCAATTTCCTGATATGTTAAAAACTAACCCTTCCTAGTAAAGAATTATGTTAGAGTAATAATGTGTATATAGAGTACAGGAAAGGGGCTTCCCCGGTGGCTCAGTTGGTACAGAGCCCATCTGCAATGCAGGAGATGCGGTTTGATCCCTGGATCAGGAAGAACCCTGGAGGAGAGCATGGCAACCCACTCCAGTGCTCTTGCCTGGAGAATCCCATGAACAGAGGAACAGAATCAGACGTACTTTATCTACCTTCCAGAGGTACTGAGTTCAAATGAAAGGGCTTCCTTGGTGGCTCAGATGGTAAAGAACCCACCTGCAATGCAGGAGACCTGGGTTCGATCCCTGGGTTGGGAAGAGAGTTCAAATGAAAGAAATATGTAAAAGCAACTTGAAGTGAAGTGAAGTTGCTTAATCATGTCTGACTCTTTGCGACCCCATAGACTGTAGCGTACCAGGCTCCTCTGTCCGTGGGATTTTCCAGGCAACAGTACTGGAGTGGATTGCCATTTCCTTCTCCAGGGGATCTTCCCAACCCAGGGCTCGAACCCAGGCTGATGTGGCTAGTAGAGGAAGGCAAGTTATAGAAAACAAAGTCTAGGGCACCAAAGGGTCTCATTCATTCTGCCATCAGACGTCAAGGTAGAAAAATGGCAGGAACCACAATGACTTCAGAGTCTAGGAGGGTGATGCCTCAGAGAAGGAGGTGCAAGAGGACCAGGACACAAATTCCCTTTGTATTGTTTTCATATAAACAATCAGAAATGAGTTCACCAACAGCCTCACTTGGTTCTCATCAACAGTTGCCCGAGGCACCCAGGGATGGGGGAGATCTCAAAGGCAAAGGGGCTAAGAATACCCCCGCTGTAACAGAGAAGAACAAATCTCACTCCATACTGGATCTGCTTCTTTTCCTTTAACATTGGTATCCTATTGCTTTTGCCTACAAGTTAATCACTAAAAGAATGTTGCCTATAGCCAAAAGATACCAGATAGCCATTCTCAATGCTCTGATCTTTAAAGGTATAACACTTTCCCCCTCATATAGAGATAAGAAGTTGCAGAATAGAGAAGAACATTTGCCTTGTTGAAGGTTTGTGGGAACATTGTGAGCACACCTAGGAGGACAGTTGAGGAACAAAGGATTCCAGCAGCAAGAAGTTCTCAACAGCCAGGCAAACACTCCTTCCCTTTTAGTTGAAGAAGCCTAAATTCAAACTCAGGTAAGATGGCTCTTTGGGACACTAGTCCAAC
Source organism: Ovis aries (assembly GCF_016772045.2). NCBI lineage: Eukaryota > Metazoa > Chordata > Mammalia > Artiodactyla > Bovidae > Ovis > Ovis aries. Next base: position 107,216,842 of record NC_056055.1, read on the forward strand.
ATTCTGTCTGCTAATGTACCAAATAAAGTCATTATTCTTTGCCCCAATAACTCATCTCTCAATTTATTGTTCTGTCCCGTGGTGAGCAATATGAGCTTGGACTCAGTAACACCACCACAAGCTCACATGGACTGAGACAGGTTATGGTTTATCTGGCTCAGCTGGGTAGAAGCAGATTATATAATCCAGTTTTAACTAAACTAAACTTCAACAAAGGGCTTTAAAAGGTTCCTACAAGGAATCTTAGATTGAAGATAATTCAAAGTACATAGACATAAAACATCAAGGAGAAAATGAAAGAATTGATACTGCTCTTTCTCTATGTTAAGCACTTCAGTCCTAAAGCTACGAAACAAGGCAAGCACAGACAACATGAATCCAACGGTAAATCACCAAGACTATTTAAAACGTAGATTTTCAACCACAGCTATAACGTTCAATCTCACCTTAAAATATTTAAACCTATTGTTTACTTTATCTTGCTCTTTTTTAGTTCAGCTTTTGTAAGAGAAGACTGTGCTCAGTTTTATCCAACTCTTTTTCAACCCTGTGGACTGTAGCCCACCAGATTCCTCTGTCCATGGGATTTCCCATGCAAGAATACTGGAGTGGGTTGCCATTTCCTTCTCCAGGGGATCTTCCCAACCCAGAGATCGAACCCGCATCTCCTGCGTCTCCTACATTGGTAAGCTGATTCTTTACCACTGAGCCACGTGGGAAACCCTTAGCTTTTGTATGGGTTTATAATGTATGTATCGGAGAAGGCAATGGCATCCCCCCTCCAGTACTCTTGCCTGGAAAATCCCATGGACAGAGGAGCCTGGTAGGCTGCAGTCGATGGGGTCGCACAAAGTCAGACACGACTGAAGCAACTTAGCAGCAGCAGCAGCATAATGTACATATGATGTCAGTAAAGTAGTACAGATACATGATTTGCCAATAAATATACATGTTTTACTCTTGAGGTGCACAACTCAAACAGGCAGGAGACCATTGAGTTAGGGTATCTGACTTCTTCAAGGTGTCGTTTTCCGCAGTTTAGACAGCAGCAGACTACCACACGTGGCCAGGATGGCATTAAGGTAGATCTCCTCTGCTAGTTTGGCAGGTTGCTCTCACTAAGACGACCTCCCCATACCTTTCTAGAGCCTCTAAAGACAGACAAAAGTCTTTACCTTCACCCTGTCAACCTTGAGGTCTGGAAGCCAGTGCAGACCCCTCACACAAATCTCTGTGAAGTCCACAGGCTGTCAACACTCCCACGTTCCATGACTTTCAGGAAGGTACTTGGCCTGCCACTGTTTGATGTTGTATGGCTTTACCTAGCGTTTATTAAGCACTTACTGTGCCTCAGACAGTTAAGCGTCTGTCTACAATGCGGGAGACCCGGGTTCAATCCCTGGGTCAGGAAGATCCCTTGGAGAAAGAATGGCAATCCACTCCAGTACTCTTGCCTGGAAAATCCCATGGAAAGAGGAGCCTGGTAGGCTACAGTCCATGGGGTCACAAAGAGTCGGACACGACTGAGCGACTTCACTTTACTGTATGCCAGACCCTCAATTAAGAGCCTCATGTAATCATCTCACCACAAGTTCATCATGACATTGTGATAAACTCTACAATTATTATCTACCTTGTACAGATGGAGTAACTGAAGCTAATAATGGCTCACTAATTTTCTCAAGGTCATATGCTGACAGCTGCTCTAGTCAACATGCAATTTTGTGCCTCCGGGGACTTACCTGGTAGTCCAGTGGTTAAGACTCTGAGCTTCAAATGCAAAGGGCATGGGTTCAATCCCTGGTGGGGAAGCTAAGATCCCTCATGCTGTGGGGTGTGGCTAAAAAGTTAAAAAAAAAAAGGGGGGGTCTGCCTCCAACTCCAGAGACTTGGTCTTAATCACTGTATTATGCTACCTTACGTGCATAATAATAGCTTTTATTTGTATGTATCATTAATAATATTTCTTTACAACATACTCAAACTTAATTTCTAAAACTTGTCTCCTTCCAAATGTGACTTTGCTTCATCCTGGGATCAGATATTTACTGAAGTACTTCACTGACTTTGTAATAAACCAAATAAATTAGAATTATATCTATAGGAGCTATTTTTATAAAGAGATTTTGTGAAAATTTTATCATCAATCCTTGAAAAAAGACTGCTGTAAATAACATGAAGCAGGGTATAAACAATAATACAATAAAATGAATCTTGCGTCCTATTTGCCCAGATGTATCTGACATTATAAGTTAAACCCCTAGAATTCAAGGCAATGAGAAAAATTCAGGGGTGTGATCTAGTTATTTCCACATATTCAGATAGTTCCTGCCTGTGTACATTAAGGATACTTGACTTCTCCAATGTTCTCTTTTTGTGATTTTAAAAACACTACATTTACAAAGCACAGTCCACACCACGTGAACTCAAATGCTATTTTCTTAATGTAGCTATTTTATCCCTGATAAACTATCATATTTCTGCTTATAAACACTTCATTAAACATCACTCTATCTGAAAAAAGAAAAATTCAGCAAAGAAAAAGCAGTTCAACAGCCCACATATAATTTATATTTGTAATAAAGCAAAAATAACCACTTGATTAGATTCTGTAATTTTATTGAGAACATCATCTTGAGCAGCAAAAGATACAGAGAGCTTAACAATGTTTGGAAAAGCAGAAAGAGTTACTGGGAACGTAAAAAGGCAGTTTCTTGCTTTTTTATCTCAGATTAATAACAGTCAAAGGTGACTGGTTTCTTCCTGAAAAAGGTGGGTTTTTTTTTCACCTTTTTCTCCACAAGTGGGAATTCATGGAAATCATCTCATGGATATACTTTATTACTCCAGTTTTATACCAATTTGGGGGGGGGAATGTTTTTTGACACCAGTTGTGACAAAATGCATTAATTTAGGAAAAAGCAGTGGTATAGTGAGTTAAAGATCCTTATATTGACTTCCTTTGGTGGTCCAGTAGTCAGGACTTCAATACAAGGGTTGAAGGTTTGATCACTGGACAGGTAGCTAAGACCCCATAAGCCTCTTGGCCACAAAACCAAAACATAAAGCAGAACCAATTGTGACAAAATCAATAAAGACTTTAAAAATGGTCCACATTCAAAAAAAAAAAATCAAGATAGCTAGAATTTTCTATACCAAGAATTTACCTCCATTCCTTAATGGGGCTTCTTCACTCAGTGAAAAATCTATCTTAGAAGTCACTGACTTGAAAAACCGAAAACAAAACCCAACCTATTTGGTTATGTAGATGCAACTTATGCCTTTTCTGTTTATAGAGAAAGCCAGACCTTGCCAAAGGAAACTTTTCTTTTTCAGATTTTATGTTTCTGCATTCCTCCTGTCTTGTCTTTTGTTTCCCTCTTTAAGCCATCACTTCATAACTGTCATGAGGAAAAGCACTCACTCATTTTCTCTGATTTTACATCTTCATAGAATTTTTTTTTAGATGGACCACAGCCATCTTACAGGAAAACTCCATTTTCTGGTGGGGCTGCAAAGGGTAGAATCTGAATGTCCAGTGTGCTGTTTATCACCCAGCACAAGGAGGGACTCGTGTTACCTACAAAGGTATTAGGAAAGTGCTCCCAGCTGAAAGTATTTATCCAATTCCAATTGTTGTTTGGAAGTCTAAAATACGAAGGGTAGTACTGTTCCAGGAGCTACTGTTTAAAACAATGCAACGTCTGTTTAGAGGCAAAAAGTCAGTACTTGAAAGTCTGAGTTGGTTTAAAAAATAATAACTATGCATCCAAAAAAGAATTCTTAAAGAAACATTTATATGCCAGGCACATGTTTTTTATTTTAATAACATTAGCTAAACTAAATAAATATGTAGAGTCTAATAATTATTCTCTGTATTTTTATATTATTCTATTTCAGTGAGTTTGCGAAGAGGCTAATGAATAACAATGAAAGAAAAACATGTATCTGTCAGGACAAAGTTGCTTGTGGTTTGTAGGCAATGCAAAATGTTGTGTTGAAAAAATGCTGTGTTAAAAAGTCATTGAAAACTGCTCTGATTAAAAAAGAAGTGAATACATATCCCTATAGGATAATGGCAGATAAAAAAGTAATCATGTTCCCTGTACAATTATGTTCGCTGGCATTTATATAAGTATAATAATGCTTTCAGGGTATTTTCATAGTTGTTCACTTAACGTGGGATTAACATCAAAATCTTTATAATTATCTGAGATCACGAATTTGAAAGTGGAGTGGTAAAACATGTTAATGGTTAAAAGACGCTAGCAGTTTTAATATCAAACAGATTAACACACATGAAAGTAATATAATTTGTGCACTGAATAATATGTCAGACCAATTCTTCTGGCGAAGGAAGAATTCTTATGAAATGGTACCCTTTCTAGCTACTGCTTTGTGTTTCTTCTAGAAATACTAAAGCAATCTCAGATAGAAAATTGCATGAGATATGCACGTGGGTGTGCATAACTCACGGACTTGAAACATTATTCTGTGACTTTGCATCACACAGTTTCATGAAACCTTCATTTCTGAAATTTCCTTTCAATAAAGTCGAAAACCAAAACATGACAATAGGAAATTAATTTTGAAGAAGGAAGGTGTGATTATAAACAACAAAAAAAATAGAGCATAAAAGAGATTGTTAATTGGCAAGAACAGCTATGAATTTCTTTTATAACCACTCGCAAATAAATGTAGATTCTTACGCATTTTTAAATAATAAAGAAGCATATTTTAACAAGTACCTCAGAGTTTCATAAAACTATTTCTCAGCCTCAACTTTCTCACCCGGACAGGGGTAAGAAACGGGTAGTCATTGAGAAAGTAATATGAAGCTACGGATTAATTGCCTGGCATGCCCATCTTTCTAGAATCTCGGTGAAAACGGACCTCACAACCCAGACCTAATTATATTATAATCCCTGTTGCACTCAGCTACCCGGGTTAGGATGGGACGCGAAACCTTGGAAACTATACTGAACGTGACAAACGCAGGTACCTCCCCCCCGCCCCAAAAACGGAGAATGTGTATTAAAACCGGTATCTGTGTAACTTCAGCTGCGCCTGAATTGGGGGCAGGGGGCGGGGCGGGGGGGTGGTCCAGGAGTTAAATCATGTGGTTTCCACTTATGCAGAGAGAATCCATTAAAAAGAGATTTATTATCATATTTTCCTTTGGAAAAGTAGTATTTGTTTTTGACTTTAAAAGTGCTCCTCGGTATAAAGCAGGGTAAATATTACAATTTTATGAAACAGCAGCCAAGATTTAATCGTCTGTGAAATATCAGGCTTAGGACCTGATTCGAGTTAACTACTGTTCTGCTGAGACCAGCTCGCTGGCCCGCTGTGGCCCAAGGCGCAGGTTAAAGAAGGGGTGGGCGGCCCCACGCCTCCGGGAGCACCGCCAAAGGTCTCGGAGCCTCATCCTCCTGCAGCCGAGCTAAAGTGACTGCGCACAAAATCAAACCAGAATAAATGGCCAAGGAAAACGGGACCCAGTAGGCCAGCGAGAGAGAGAGAGAGAGAGAGAGGGAAATCCGGTAACCGCCTAGAAGTGCAGGAGGAAAACGGGATGGGATGCAAAAAAGTGGAGCGGAAGAAGGGAGAAAGGAAGCTGGGCAAGCGGACACTCTGGGCTCCACGTGTGCACTGTCCGGCGCGTGAACACCGCGTGCGCCCCAGCCGCTCCACCGGGAAGGAAAAGCCCCAGAGCTCGGCCCTGCAGCCCCGGCCCCCTCCCCGCATCCTCCTCGCCCCTCGCCGGCTCCGCGGGTCCTTCCTCCGCCGCCCGGTGCCGAGAGAAAGCGGACGAATTGCCCCGGTGGCACCGTAGCCAAAAGCCTGTCCGTAATTGCAAAGCAAACAAGGCTGAAATATTGGGTCGGTCTCAATCGTGACAAGATCTACGCTTTTGCCGCCAATTTGTTTGTGCAGCTCTATTTAAAGGCCCTTGATTGAGGAAATGTTGAAAATAGCGGGGAGGGTTCCCTAATGAGACCTCGGGAAGAAAGAGCTGGGGCGGGAGGGCGCGGGCGGGGAAGGGGGAGGGGCGCCTTTAACCTCTTCCTGCCCGCTTCAGGCAAAAGCCCTGGAGCCCAGAGAGGGTAGGCGGGGGAGCAGGGATCTGTCCGGTCCCCCCCCGCGCGGCGACCTCCCCGGCGGCCGCGGCCTGAACTCCGCCCGCACCCGCATCTCCCTCCTCTCCTCGGCCCCCGAGGCCCCGTGGCGCCCTCCGACAAAACCCCCGACTGAGGGGTCCCAGGAGGCTGAAAGGGAAGGCTAGACACTCAAGAGGCGGGAAGAGAACACACACAAACACACACATTTATTGCGCGTAGAAAAAGCCCGTGTGTTCAGCGTCCAGCCCCGTGCGCGCCTCGGTCTCATTCAACTCCGAGCGCATCCTCACAGCCAGCTTCATTACCCCATTGCTCAGATGCAGACACCAAGGCTTAGAGAAAACCAGTCCTTGGGGAGCCTGCGTCCGCCCAGCGGGCTCTGGCTTGGCCGCTCAAGAGGTGGAAGGCCCAGGGGAGGCCAGGCCAGGCTAGTCCCCCTCTTCTCCATCCCACGCCGGCGTCGCGGAGCCCTTGGATGCGCGGTCCATCCAAGCAGCTTTCTCCCCGCTTCTCCCAAGGACTTGGTGCTGAAGTCGGTTCCCTGCGAGACGATGTCCGCCTCCGGCACTAGCTCTGGTCGCTTTCAAAACAAAGAAAATTGCAATCCGATTGCCATTGGGATACGCGAAATTCATCCTTTACACAGCTGTTTAAGCACCCACTGGATTCAGTGGCTTGATTGGGTTCTCAAGGAACCCACAGTCACAGAAGGAAAAAGGTGTGTGCCCGGAGAGCTACCAGAGAGAAGACTGCGGGGGGAGGGGTGGGCACAAGACCAGAGTTCAGAAGAAGGGAGACCTGATTTGCTGGAGCAGAAAGGAGGGAAGCCAAACCTGGAAAGGCTTCCTGGAGGAGGTGGCATTTACGCTGGGTCTAGAATAAACTAGGAAGTGGGGATTCTTTAACATGGGAGAGAGATAAGTTGTTTGCCAGCTCTGCTGGCAAGTCAAGGGGTGCCAGACCCACAGCTGGGGACAATGTGGGGGTCACCACCTGTTGATCCCCAGCTGCCCCTCTGACATAGAGAATGTGAGTTGATCAAGTCCTAAGCCAAAGTTACAGTCTCCCTTAGGATTGAAAATCTAGGGCTTGCAGGTAACACCAGAGGCAAGACTTTGACCCTTCAGGAGGCCTGGACTTGGGCCAGCTGGGCCTGTTCGGGGCAGGCCAGCAGGAACATGGCACTGGGGCACTCTCCCCAGGGCTATTAGAGCCACACATTCCCAGCTTTTCCCGAGGGATCTGGTCAGAGATGTACCTTGGCGCATCAGAAGTTTGTCTTTCTGGCGTCCCAGGCAGAGGTGGACTAGGAAAATGGAGACCCCCGAGGGGCAGGGAGAACTGGTTTCGGTGGTACTTCTCTCAGAATGATCTGCGCTTTCTGCCAGCAAAACAAAAAAGCATCAGTCACAGGCGTCCAGTGGAGCTGCTCAGTGTGTTCTGAATGGAATTCCGCTTTTTCTGCATGCAACCAATTCCTTCGTTTGAAGTTGGATGCTTTGCAAAGCAGAATGCAATTCCATTTTTTCATTCCTCGAGGTTTTGGCCTGTGTTGACTTAAGTGGGCACTCACACAAGTATTAAAAAGAAAAGCGTTCTCTTCTGGAAGATGGAACAAAGTCTCACCTCTCCAGTCACGCAGCAGATGTATAATCTGTAACAACAAATTCACCTCCTTGTGCTGCGCATTTCCAGCAAGCACCCTGCCTTCTCTGTTTATATTATAACTTTTCTGCCTGCAATTATTTTTATTTTAATTTTCTGTCACTTTAACAGAAACCAGAGCCTTTTCCTTTAATGTTTTGTACACAACATGTTCATTTGGATAAGATGTTCTTTTCTATCCTCTTTTAGCTTGCCTTTCCTAGTGTGGCGTTCTGTATCAGGAGTTTCTAATATTTCTCCTTCTCTCTCTCTTTTTTTAAAAGAACATGTCCCTGTCTTGCTTTATTTGTTTGTGTGAAATTTAGTTTGAAAGGAGATCAGAGAGAGCAGGAGGGGTTTGTAATAGGAGAATGACCGAATGACCCAAAGGCTGATTATCTGTCATTAACTGGAGACTCGGTGTACCCAAATTACCAAGGAGACCTCAGTCTGCTGGATCCAAAAAGGCAAGCATGGAATGCAGAGCTGAACAGGCTCGTGGCATTGCAAGTGAAGACACTCTGCCCACACATTTTCTTAAAGAGGCTTCCTTCAAACCACAGCTCAGCTTCAGTGGACAAGTGTTTTAGATTCTGACATGTTGTACACTGGTATTTTTTAAAAAAGAAAAGAAAAACACTCTGCTGAAAGACTACCTTCAACGTTTTCTATCGCTAACTTTTTCTGTGTCATTTCATTAGGAGCAAAATTGCAGTTAATTGTCTAAGCTCCAGAGAATATTGAGAAATTAAGCAAAGCTGCTTTTGATCTGCTAAACCCAAGCCTTGTAAAAATCGAGGTTTGCCATTAATATTGACGATAAAACGGTTTCTTTTTGTTAACCTGAAACTCAGCCATCGTGGTGAGCCCTCGCCTAGAAGCAAAGGCCCTGGAAGAAAGAAGCAAGGGTTTGGAAGAAACTGCCAGAACTCTCTTTATGAACTTGCAAAGGAGGCTTCAGAATAGGACTTCCTAGGAATGCGAGCCACACTGCAGTTAGCACTGGGAATGCACGGGGCTGCTAACAGATCCTTCAGTCACATAAGTGGTTTGTCCAAAGCCCCGCATGTTAAGCTGCCATTTGCTTTCAAATTTTATTCTGAACCCCAGACTGTCTGGCAGACTAGTTGAAGTCTATTCTTTACCGTTCCCTTCAAGCGTGTATGCAAAATTACAATTACTTCCTCTTCTGAATGTCGACAGCTTTCCTCCCGGCTTGGAAGAATATATTGCTTGTATGTGGAGGTGATGTGATTGAAACAAGAATGTGAATGAGCAGTTAACATAAATCCTGTGCGGTGTATTTTCTTACACCACTTTTGCTCTCACCTCCATCTCTATTTACAGACTAGCAAAGATCAAATTTGTCGTACTTCTTTGGATCACCGTAATTTCATTAATAACACTTCCCACTTATTCATCATGCAGCCTGGAGGGAGCCCCCTTCACGTGCATTATCTTTTGTTCCATTCAGTCTGAGTAAGGAATCTAGCTTTACAGACAAACGTGAGCAAATGTGGGTACCCAGCAAAGGACTGAGTTCCCCTGATCAATAAAGGCCCTCCAGAGCAGCAGCGCACCCAGTTCATATGAAGATCTAGTCGGAGATTATTTGGAAAAGATGCAATTCCCACTGTCTATAATAGTGGACATTCAGACGTTTCCTGTACAGTGTCCACCTTAAGTATTATACACAGTGTTATACGTCAACTATATATCAATTAAAAATATTTTTCTTAAAGAATCTGACTTAAGGATGAAACATATCTTGCTCTTCATCACTTTCAGCTTCTGTGACACCAAAAAAACTTTATAAATCCAAGCATTGCTGGCAAACAAATTAGTAAGGAGGGAAAGAGAGAAGAGGGAGGAGGTAAAGAGAGGGAGAGAGGAAAGAGAGAGAGAAGGGATAAATGGGGGGGTGGTTTACAAACACCCAGCAAGTTCCAATTTTCTCCACTGACTTAACTGTTTCCTAATCAGCAAGGAGCCATGAGCCCCACCACAGTCGGCACTGCAGCTGCAGCAGCCCCTCCTGCCCCGTCTGCACAGCTCTGCTCTCTGCTCGAATGGGAAAGAGGAGGGATGAGGGTACCCTCACCAGACACCCCATCTCCGCCTGAAAACTCAACAAGAAAACGCTCAGAAGAAATGAAACCTCAAAGGAGCCAAGGGCAGCCCTTCCTGCCCTTCGTTTCTGAAACAGACGTGAGTCTGAGCAAACATGATTCCACTTCGGAAATGTGTACTAGGAGCACCACATTTCTGGGCCCACCGTCATTTGCCAAAAGGTAAACCAGAAGTTGGGGACCACAAGCCCCTCCCTGTTAGAGGGGGACTCTTGCCCACCACTTGGACAATGCGCCTTGTTCTAGATTGTCCTAGTAGTTGGTTCTGGGGCTAAGTGACTAGTATGCACCATGACTCAACCACAGCCTTGGAGGGACAGAAACGCAAGGCAGTCAGGGTGTCAGAAGAAGCACCACCCAGCAGGTGAGGCCGGGGTGACATCTTCAAGAATACATTGTTTTTTTCTCCCACCTTCTGGGTTGGATGTTCTTTCTGGGGTTCTTCGCATGTTCTGGGGTTCCCCTCCCATAATAGCATTATAGAGGTTAACAGGAATGCCCAGAGTCACTTCTACTATGTTGGTTAGGAAAATAAGGTAAAATGAGACTTGAAAAACGCTGAGGGGAATTGAGCCATAATTCCCGTAAACATAAAATGTGTGTTTATGGCCCTCCGGCCTGGTTCTTTTCAGGTCCAGTTTATTTTGAGTTCTCATGAGCAAAACACAAGATACAAACTGCCCTTGCCTTTGAAATAATAAATACCTCGAAAAGATCTGTATTTTCCCTTAAAACAGACTGAAGTTTTTAAGAAAATATTTAGTTTAAAGCAGATTGATTTTTAAAGTAATATCTCACAAGCCCAGAATGCTTGCCAGGGCATGAGTGCCCCCCGCAACCCCATGCCCTTGGACCCTTTTCCAGGCAAGGAGGTGGGAGTGAGGGGAAAGGAGACAAGAGACACAGGCCCAAAATAAATGCTGGACCCCAGTTCTGTCTCTTAGCTGAAGAAGGCAGTTGTGATGTGCAGCATGGTGGGTATATCATTAGTTACAAAGATCTCAAACATTCCCCCAAAACCAGGGCTGTCCCCCCAACCCATGAATTGGTCTCCCCACCTGGGAAAGACTGGCTGCATCTTAGCTCAGGGCCTCAGAGGAGGGGAAGTTGTTAGCACGCCCTCACCTTTGCAGGATTTCTCCTGCAGGCAACCCAGGCAGCCCCGAGCCAGCAACTTCTCAGCTGCTCGGGAGCCCCTGGAGTATGTGTCCCCTTTCCCAGAGCAGAACACCAGAGGCTACCGTAGAATACCCCAGGATGGGGTCTGGACCACGAAACCAGGAACTTCTGCCTCCTACCTGTCTTTTCCCACTTCCCCATCCATCACCACCACTACCATCACCTCCACCACTAGTGCCCCAGAAGGCACAAGGCATCTAAACTGGGGCACACCTGACATGGCATCTTTGCCTCATAGCTTTCCACGGCAGCAAAGTAATCTAGCAGCCCACTAGAGTGGCAGCAAAAAGTCCCAAAGAGAGACGAAGAGGAAAAAGTGGACTCGGTTGGTTGTACATCCAGAGTGGAACTCAGCCCCTTTGGGACCCTAGAGTTCTCCCACTTGTCCCTGCTTCCGGGGCCATAAGCCTCTGCATTTTGGCTTTCTGAGATTCATGAAGTCCTGGACCCTTGAATCACAGTAATTAACTGGTAATGACACTGTCAGTGAGGACCGGGGTTCAGACTAGCCTCTTTTACGACTTTTTTTTCCTACCCCATGTTGTCCATCTCTTTTATCACTTGCCAGGCTCTCTGGGACCATGAGGGGTTTGTCCATTTTTTGTTTGTTTCGATTAAAAGAGCACGAGAAAGGCTGGAAATGGCGAGTCCAGATGCCTTTGCCACGGAGGCCACTCATCCCTGGTAGACACCGCATCTCAATCCCCAGCTCAGCCCTCTGCCTGGCCTCTTCCGCCTCCTTTCAATTTCCCAAACTCCCTCTGGCCGGAAAGCCTGTATTTTTTTATCTGGGTGCAATCACCTTACTTTTGTCAATCTGCTCTCAAGGCCTAGATGCGTTTTTATAAACAGACTTCTTTATTTTAATGTATCAAATGTCAAAGGATTGAACTACCAGTATTTACACATTCAGAGTTTACCTTTCTGGTGAAAATGCAGACCGAACCTGACCACACTACCCATATTTTTTCCTTGAAGAACAAGGTCTTTAAAAGACTCTCCTTGTGCTCCAAACTGCAGACCTGCCTAAGGTGGAGGTTCGAAGCTCTAGGCAGCTTTTTGTTCTGAGCCCAAAGGGCCCAGCAAATCTGATTTCAGCTACTCCCCACCCCTATTCAAGGCTTCAAGATCTCTGCTGGGGGCATCCCAGGAAACTGACCCTTTGCTGAAGGGACAGGATAGGCCCTCATGATGACACTCAGCCAGCTTTCTACAACCCCCTCTGGGTTCCTTTTCTTCTCCTACAGCCTGGCCACCGAAAACCTAAAACATGTTTGTCAAAGCTGTGCCCAGGGCTCTGGGTACCCCTAAATCCTGCCCTCTGTTCCTGCAGACCTGGCCTTCCATCCCCAAGCCCGCACCCAGCAAAAAGTGGGCAGCACACAAGCAAAGGGCTGTCCTCACCGAGTCGTTGGAATAGGACTCTGCAGCCTGGGGCCTGACCCCAAGGTGGGGTGCTTGGTCTCCCCCGGCAGAGCCTGGCAAGGCCCAGCAGCGAGTCCCAGGCCGCAGCGCCCATGCTGGCCCAGGCACACCCCGCGTGGGCTCCCTCTAATTTACGGCCCTTGGGCTCCTGTTGACACTTTTCCACCCCGACCCTTCCAGGCAGAATCTTCAGCTCCACATCAGCCTCGGCCCAAGGCTGCCGGCCAACCCCCGGGATCATTTCAGCTCCTGCCACGGTCCACCCCCCTCCCCAACCCCCAACCTCTTCTCAAAACGGCTGAAGCCACTCGGGCGCCGCGGTCCCGGTACGCTGCGGCCCGGTGACTTACAAGTGGAGATCCATTTTCCGTTCTAATGTGTTCAAGATCACCAAGGCCAGCAGTCTAAACATCCACGAGCCGTCCTCCCGGCCTGCCTCTTAAACTGGTGTTTAATGGTTCCCCTCCGATAACTAAACCTGCTTTCCACACATGCCCGCTTTTATGGGAGAGGTCGGAATGCGGAGATGTATTTATATGTTTGTTCATAAAAACTGAAAAATAAGCTCTGAACACGCTGTAAAAAATATTCAGTTACTTACCAGACAGGCTAGTTAAACCTGGGGAACACCGATACCGGCCACACAACAAATTCGGGGAATCGAGGTGCCCTGCGCTTTGAAATCGCCCAAGGTCTGCGCTAGGGCTGGCGTCCCTGCAGAACACCGAAATAAGAGTATTTACAGTCTTGACCGTTGGTCCCGGGGTCTTCACCACGATTTCCAAAAGTAGCCACTATAACATAAGCTCCCCAAGAGGGCCCTAGCTTGGGTAACGAGGTGGGTAAGTCCAGCGACGCAGAGACGCGTGTTTCCAGTCTGTGCCCAGGTCAAAGCCGCAGCCTTGCCCTGCGCCCCGCGCCCGCCTCGGCCGGCCGGAGACGCGCCTCCGGGGGGTGGTTGGGAGGGGGGCCGCCGCCCTCTGCCTCTCTCCCGCCCAGCACAGAACTGCGCCTGCTGCTCTGCTCTTGCCTCTGTTACCTACAAAACACTTCGAAAAGCAATGTCTGCTTCCTTTTTTTTTAACCAGAAAAGAAAGTGGAGTAATACCGTACCTGGTTTAAGATTCTTCAGTATTTGAGACCTGGGGGAAAAATATTTTAATAGTGAAGCATCTGTTAAACACTTGCATTAACCTCCGGCTGATAAAAAAGTTTTTTTAACCCTGCTCCCCCCCTCGTTTTAATTATCTTCTGGTTATGAAGGGGCAGCCAATCCTGGACGAGGACCTCGGCAATTAGCAACAAGAACATCAAAAAGTTTTATTGCGGAGAGCGCGAGGCGCCGCCCCCGCCGCCCCGGGATTGGCGTGAGGAGCCTCTGACGACATATATTAACCCGAGCGGCCCTAAAGATGTAGCTGTACATGGAGATCTTGCTGGGAAAATCCGCTTCCTCCCCTTACGGCGTCCAGTACCGGAGAACCGCCGCCGCCGCCGCCCGGGAGCTCCCACGGCCGCCGGGCAGAGCCCTACGCGCCGCAGCCGCCGCCTTCGCGCTCCAGGGGCCTGCAGGGCCCAGATCCTTCCCCGGAAAGGAGAGGATCTGAGAAAATGGATGCACTGAGACCTCTCTGAAAACCCTCCGAGAGAGCCCGAGAGGAGCGCGGAACACGTTATTCGCAGCTAAAATCACGTTCAAGGACCAAAACAACAACCAAAAATTTCATTAAAACAATAAGCGCACAAGAATCCAGATCAGGCTGGTGGGGGGGGAGGGGAAGGGGCGGGAAGAGGAGGGTCGCATGGAGGTAGCTTCACAGTGAGCAGTCGACCCTGCCGCCTCCCTGCAGAGCCGGGCCGGCTCCTCCAGCCGCGGCTTTGGACTCGCCCCGGGACTGCGAGTAGCCGCGGCGCCGGGCACGCGGCCGGGGCGCGGAGCCCGGCGACTCCACCGAGCAGCCCCGCGGGAGCCGGGGCGCCTTTGCATGAGCTCGAGAGGACTGTGCCTGCCCGCAGCCGCCCGGGAAGCAGGAGCCTGCGCGCGGGCCGTGGAGCAAGGCGGGAGCCGGCGGCGGCGGCCAGGGGCGCACGGTGCCGGGACCAGCTCGCCGCGCCCTATGGGGAGCCGGCGGCCGCGGCGCTGCTGAGGCGGGCCCGGCGGGCCAGGCGGGGGGCCGGGGCCCGGGCTGCAGCAGCCCCCTCTGCGGCTGCCGGGCCGGCCCGGGCGCCCGGGGGCTGGGGGGTGGGGGGTGGGGGAGGCCGCGGAGCGCCGAAGCGGGGGCCCGGGCCGAGGGCGCGGCAGGGCTGCGCGCACGCTGGGGCGCGTGGAGGGGCGCGGAGGGCGAGATGAGTCTGGTGGGAGGCTTCCCCCACCACCCGGTGGTGCATCATGAGGGCTATCCGTTCGCCGCCGCCGCCGCCGCTGCTGCCGCCGCGGCCGCCAGTCGCTGCAGCCACGAGGAGAACCCCTACTTCCACGGCTGGCTCATCGGCCACCCCGAGATGTCGCCCCCCGATTACAGCATGGCCCTGTCCTACAGCCCCGAGTACGCCAGCGGCGCCGCCAGCCTGGACCACTCCCATTACGGGGGGGTGCCGCCGGGCGCTGGGCCCCCAGGCCTGGGGGGGCCGCGCCCGGTGAAGCGCCGGGGCACCGCCAACCGCAAGGAGCGGCGTAGGACTCAGAGCATCAACAGCGCCTTCGCAGAGCTGCGTGAGTGCATCCCCAACGTGCCCGCCGACACCAAGCTCTCCAAGATCAAGACTCTGCGCCTGGCCACCAGCTACATCGCCTACCTCATGGACCTGCTGGCCAAGGACGACCAGAACGGCGAGGCGGAGGCCTTCAAGGCAGAGATCAAGAAGACAGATGTGAAAGAAGAGAAGAGGAAGAAGGAGCTGGTCAGTACCAGGCGGCAGAGGGCAGTGGGGTGCGGGGGAGCGGGGATCCGGGTCTCCTTCCAGTTGGGCTGAACGATGGCCCGCCGCGTTCTCTGGCAGCGCCCTGAGCCAAGTTGTTTGCACCAGGTTGTGGTCGGAAGGTTTCCCGAAGAAGCAGAGAGGCCGGGGGAGGGTGTCAGCACACGGAGGAGGTTAAGAGGGATGTTTTGCGCTGGCGATCTTCTTCTCGGGTTATCGCCGCGCCCCCAGGCACTTAGGGCGGGCCTCGCGAACTCCAGCTTCATCTTTCGATCGTACTGGCCTGGACCCCTCCTTCCCCGTCCTTTCGAGCCTTCATTCGGCCTCCAGTCCGCTCTTGCTTTCAGATGTTTGTAAAATAAGTTGCTCAGAAGCACTTGATTCCAGTTATTTCACTACTGGTTGCGTTTCCTCTTCTTGAGAATGAGGCAGCCACTGATTCTAAGAGTTTTTGCGGTGGTTCTGATTACTATGCCGGGAATAGTGGAGGTGAAGGTAAGATAAGTACTTCAAAATTCAGCTCAGTTTCTCTCTGGCAGTGATGTTATAATGTGACTTCCCAGATGAGGATTCTTCCTGGGTATTTCTGGTTTTGTTTGCATGCGCCTTTACATTTTAAGACAAATAGTAAATATTATCATAGTCATTGTCATTGTTCTGAACAGTAACACAAAGTTATAACTGAAAATTAGTTTTCTCAAGTTCCTGACCAGGTGCCCACAGGTGGTGGAGTTTAGAGCAGGGCTACTGCCATGAAGAGCCTGGAAAATAATTCCATTTGTCGAGGTTTACTTCCTTAGGGCCTTTGGCGCTTTTGTTGCTGCAAAGTCGAGGGATCTCCTGTAGCCCGGGGTTTCAGAGGCCTTGGAGGAGGCCTAGGAGGCCTTGGGAGGACAGGCCCAAGCCCAGGCCGAGGCACCTCTCCCCATCTGCCTTAGAGAACTGGTCTGGGACTGCGATTGAAAACAGGGAAACCAGACTGAGTGCCGACCCCGATCGAGCCCCTACATCTGGAGTTAGAGAGAAGGCCCCCAGTTCCTCCATAAACGACTTGAAAACGGGTGGTTGTTTATAAACTTGCCGACCTGGGAGTTGAGTGCTGCTGCTGCATGTCGGCCTGGGCGGTAACTAGGCCAGCGCCAGCCTTCCTAGCTCTTCTACAGGGGCTGGGACTTGAGGCCACCCCACCCGCGGTCCCTGGCTGACTCTCTCACTGTCTTCTCCGGCCGGGAAAGCGCGGGGGTTGCGTGGGACCGGATCTCCTCTCTGATTTTCTCTTTCTACTTTTCTCCCCCTCACCTCACCTCTTCTCTGCCCAGAATGAAATCTTGAAAAGCACAGTAAGCAGCAACGACAAGAAAACCAAAGGCCGGACGGGGTGGCCTCAGCACGTCTGGGCCCTGGAGCTCAAGCAGTGAGGAAGAGGAGGAGGAGGAGGAAGAGAAGGAGAGCTCCAGCAGGGCCCAGGAGCTGGATGCAGACCCAGGACTCCAGGCAAGCTCTGCATGCTCCACTCTGAGGACTTCCTGCATTTGGATCATCCGGTTTATTTATGTGCAATGTGCCTCCCTCTCTTTGCCCCCCTTCGAGGCATCGATCCCCACCTTCCCCTCCAAAAAAAAAAAAAAAAGTGGATATTTGAAGAAAAGCATTCCGTATTTTAATATGAAGAGGACACTCCTTCGTGGTAAGGGATCCCGTCGTTGTCTTGTAGAGTCTCTGTTTGTGAATGTTTCCTCCTGCTGTGTAGACACCAGCGATGCTCCCTCTCCACTTACCTAAACCCTTCCAGATAAAGACAGCGGGACACTAGTGTGTATGTGAAGTGTATCTTTAATACTTGGCCTTTGGATATAAATATTCCTGGGGATTATAAAGTTTTATTTCAAAGCAGAAAACGGGCAGCTTACATGTCCGTTGGGCTTTCCTGGTGGCTCGGCGGTAAAGAATCCGCCTGCCAATGTAGGAGACTCGGGTTCGAACCCTGGGTGGAAAAGATCCCCTGGAGAAGGACATGGCAATCCACTCCAGTATTCCTGCCTGGAAAATCCCATGGACAGAAGAGCCTGGCGGGCTACAGTCCATGGGATCGCAAAAGAGTAGGACACGGCTTAGCAGCTAAACCACCACCACTATCATGTATGTTGGGGGTAAGTGTCTAGCACCACAGTTCCATCTGATGTGGTTCCCACTTTGAAGATGTTTCCAGCAGCTCCTTGTTTTGTGCACTTCCGTCCTCTAAAATTAAGTGGAATTAATATTGAAAGTGTAAACGTTGTAAGTATTCAATAAACCACTGTGTGTTTTTTTTTTTACAAAACCCCTATCTTTTAATGGTTGATACCTCAAGAGAGTTTTGAAAACAAAACTGTTATATTTGTTTTCATTATATTTAAAATATTCAGAAGTAAACTAAATTATCATGATTGCCTCTAACTTTGTTTGATACAGTCAGTGGTTCGGATCAGTCATCAACGTGAGCAACCTTGAAGGCAGGGCCAGCGAGGAAGCCCTTTAAAAACAGATGTCCTTGGTGAAAGTCCTGCCAAAGGGCCTGGGCTCCATGAGTCCTGCCTCCTTCCCTCTGTCTCTGCCTCCACGAGAGCACCGAGTGGTCTGTAGATGGAGGGTCTGGGCCGCAGAGAGGCCTAAGCCATTTGCTCCAAAAGTGGAAAGTTGTCCTGGTTGAAATCAACCTGAAATCAACTAGACGCCATGTGGTAGGGGCTACCGGTTTTGTTGGAGGAGACCTTTTCGGTGGAGGGATTTGGGGGAGAAACCTAGCCCTTATTGCAGCCGCAGGAGCTAGTCTAGGGTTTTTAATTCAAAATATAGGGCTTTCATCCAAGTAAAGGGGAAAAAAGACCAAGAGAAAGGAAAAGAGGTTTTTGCTGGTCGTCTCGATGGGGGGTAGGTGGAGGGGGGAGAAGACTCCTCTGAGCCGCCCGGGGGAGGGGGAGGGCCCTCGGAAAAAGTCCATGATTAGGTAACAAGGAATTCTACGTCAAGTAAGAAATCGCGAACTCGACCGAGGATTTAAAGGGGGGTGAAGCTGGCGCTAGATTTACAAGGAGTTATAGGGAACTCAATATTAACCGCGCGGTGTCTGTAGTCCTCCCGGCCGCAGGCCAGTCCAGCCAGGGCTCCCTCCCCCTCTGCCAGTCGCCGGGGCTGATCCCGCGGCCGGAGGTTCGGGCTCGGGGAGTCTAGGCACCTCCCAGGAGGAAGTCTCCAGCCTCCTTCGCCGGGCCTGGTCGGAGCGGAATCTCTGCTCCAGGAGCTGGAGGAGCTCGAGTGCCGTAAACGGCTCGGCAGACTGGAGAAGGGGAGCGGAGGAGGAGGCTTTGGGGGTACGCAGTGGGGGGGGGGGGGGGGGGGGGCGGAGAAGAAAGGCAAAACGTATTAAAAAAGCGGTTTTGTTTCATGATATGCCGCGCGTTCAAATCTGTTGTGAAGGCGGCTTGCCAGAGGGTTTCCACCTTGGAACCCATCCTCGGGGTGATGTTCCTTCGCACCCCGGCCCCGGGCACAGACTCTCCCCCTCCGTCCCAGGGGTCCCCCTCCGGCCGCCGCCGCCTCTGAGCCCCTCCCGGGCCACCGGCGAGTTCGCTAGAGCCAGGCTGCAGGCTTTCGAGCGGCGCTGCGGGGTTCTTCTGCGGGCGGCGGACGACGTGAGGGCGCGGGGTTAGAACAACTCGGCCAAAGCGATCTGAACTTTCTCCCCTCGGGTCAGCGGGCGTTGGGCCGACGTGGTGGGCGCAGGGCTGTGTTTACAGACACTTGCCTTTGTTTATAGCGCTGGGGGGCGGAGGGAGGCGCGCCCTGATTTTCTATTACTCTTGGGATTGCTGTCCGTTTGACCGAGTGGCTCCCTCCCTCTCCTGCCGCCCTTTACGTCTTTACGCTAATCCGTTCAAGAGAAAAGATGCCAGACCCTACCGGTGGAGGGAAGGAGTTTTTACCAAGGGCGTGGAATGTATGGTGGTGGAGGAAGTGAGGTTTTCAAAACAGGAGTTATCTCCACGTGCCTGTGTGCCCGTGCGGGCCTGGGCTGGCTGGTCTTCCTTGCCATCTGGGCCTTAACGCACTTCTAGGGGGTTTAACACTTTATCTGGTCTGTTAAAAGCCAGCAGAAGGAAATCAGAACACCCCGGCAGCACCGTCACTATGAGGCCGCCGGTTGCTGCACGTGCGTTTAAACCCGCGCTCTAGAAAAGCCTCTTTTGTCTGGCCTGGGCCCCCGCGCTGCCCTCCTGCCCGCCCGCCGCGCCGCTTCCTAGGGCTCTGCATCTCCAGTGCTTGGACACCTCCAGCACTTGGACCTTCCAACCAACCCACCGGCAACCCCAACGGGCCAGACATCCAGCAGACCCGATACCCAGGGGGATGCCGCACCCCCTAACCTGACGCTTCAACTCGCAAGAAACCCCACATGTCGTCCCACGTTGTCAAGTCCCGGGGCACGAAGTGCTGGACTAGGCAGGCGTTTCTTCTACGCTTCCATGCTTTTCTCTTCTACACATTTCTTTCCCTTTTAACTCCCTTTCTCCTTTGCTTCAAAAAAAAAAAAAAAAAAATCCCCCCCCTCCCCAAGCTCCTGCCTTGTGGGACTGGCTAAAAGGCCTCTGTTTTAATTGCTTGGATAATGTGGTTGCTGCCATTTTGTTAAAAGCAATCACTCCTGCAGCGAAATCACAAGCTCTCTAGACAGGCCGGAGCCGACAAAAATGCAGGATTTGACGTTAAAAGCTAAATGGGAAGCTGGGGCGGCGGAAGGTAAATTGATGGTGGATCTGGTTGTCAGGGACGGGCCCCAGACCGCCGCGCAGGCCGAGCGCCTGATAACCCTGGAGCACTGCGGGCCGAGGGCTCGCCGTCGCGGGCGCGCGCCCGCGCGCGTGTGACCAATAGACCCATTCTCAACTTCTTGGGAAGTAATTTGGGCAACTCGACAGAGAGGGACCTGACCACACACCCTGTTCCCAGCCGCAATTTCCCAGAACTTTTCGCCAGGACAGGACACTTACTGTGGCTTTCAGAGTTTTTTTCAGGTGGAAGTGCCAAGAAGATGTCAGCAAGATCACTTGGGAGTTCTTCTTGCCTTCTCAATCCCAGGACCACGCTCTAGGGGGTCGGCAGGCGACCCCAGCCGCCCAGTCTGTTAGCCAATAGGTCCGGGCACGTAGGAAAGGTGAGCCTCTCACCTAAGCTGCCCTTCTCTGGGCTAGTACGACCAGGAGGCCTGGTCGTCCCCGCCCTGAGGTGGGCGCAGCCGTGGCGCCAGGGACGGAGCCTCCAGGCCCCTTAGAAAACAAAGTGTGCGTTTGAGTGGGGACTGGAGGGCGGCTGGACTCCTGCCCCTTCACCTGGACCACTGCTGGCCGCCATCCGGGACTGGCCGGCGTGGTTGAGGTCGCCAGAGGAGGAGTGAGTTGTGTGCACTCGGACTTCGCTGGAAAGGGAGCCGTGGGAGGCAGCTAGATGCAAAGCCACACGGAGTCGAAGGAGGCATGTGAGCTGCTTCCGAGAGATTAGATTTGCAGAGAAAACCGGAGCCAGCTGCGAGGGCCCGAGGGGCGTGTGTGTGCAGGGACAGTACCCTAGGCACGCGGTACCACTCTAGCCGGCGCTGCGTTTGAGCCGTGGCTCTACAAAGCGCGGGAAACAGCTCAGCGTTTCCTGTCTCCAGCAGCGCTCGCTGCTCCTGACTTCCTCCTCCACTGCTGCGCGCGCTCTCCCTGCGCTCGAGTCCCACCCACACGCCTGCATCTGGACACTGGACTGGCGGTAGGTGACTAGCCGAGCGGCCCAGGAGAGGAGGCGCGGGGCCTGTGCCCCAGGGAGGGCTGCATCGGGATCCTGGGCGCCGCCTGTCTTGTCCGGATCTGTTGACCTGACGGGACCCATTCGCTCGACCAGGCTTGACTCCTCGGGTCCATCCACATCCTCGCGCGAGGAGGGGGCGCCGACTAGGGCCCCGGCCTGTGGAAGCCCTCGCACCCCTCGGAGGAAAGACCCCGGAGAGGCCCCAAGGCCGGGGGCAGCCCGCTTCCCCGGAAGCCCAGCGGTGCTGTAGGATTTACGTCCAAGGGTGTGGGGGGGGGGCAGGGGGGTGAATGGGGGAACCAAGTTTAACTGCTTGGCAAGAGAGGGGCAGCTCTAGAAGAGGAAGACTGCGAGCGCGCACGGCCTGCAGCGGGTGTCCCGGGGCCAGGCTCAGCTCCCCAGCGGCGGCGGGGGGGGGGGGGGGGAGGGCGACCGTCCGGGAACGCGGGGCAGGGACTCCCAGGCACACGGACGAGCGTCCTCTCCTGTCCCCTCTCACCCTGCCCAAGCCAGCCCCGGTGCAGGAGCGCGCCCCCCGCCTCTCCGCTGAACCGACTCCCCCGCTATACACACAAGCACATTCCCTTCCAATTCTCCCAGCAGTTGGGCCGCTTTGATGATCAGATGGTAGAGCCCTGATTACAAATTTATTCCCGGCCGCTCCGTCCGTCTTTATCTCCGCTATTAGGGCCATCTGGGAGTGATTAGCGCCGCGCCCGCGCCCAGCCGCGCTGCCTATCTCGCCGCGGCGCGGCCGGAGCCGGGCTGACGTCAGGGCAGACGGCTCGGAGCCATCCCAGCCAAGCTGGGTGTAATCGGCGGCCGCGTGGCCAAGTCCTCCCGGGCCAGGCCGGCAGCTGGAACGCGCCCCCCGTCTGTGCGCGGGGATTTTCTCAATATGTATATTTAGTCCAGAAGACGCTCTTGATTTCTTTTTCTTTTTTTTTTTTTGAGATGAGGTGAGGCCGCTGAACGCTTCGACGGGGCCCGTCCCCACTTTAAATTTTCCAACCCACTACGTCTGATGCTTCCAGCCTGGAAAAGGCTCCAGCCTTTGGTCCTGACCCGACCGCACGCTTCTCTGCTATCCCTGCACTGGGGTGCTGCTCTCCTACACCAACAGCTGCGGCCCCTGCAGCGGTGCCCATGCAGGTCCGGCTGCCAGAAGAAGGTGGCTCTTGGGGGGGGGGGGGCGGGTCGTCCTCCTGGTACTGGGACCCGTTTGACCCTTACACCCTCGAGCCAAAATAGTGAGTTTCTGCCCAGCTGGGCGGCCTGAGAGACGCTGATTATGGAACCAGAGGTCTCTCCAGGCCTCCATCTTTGCACCTGCTATTACAGCCCAAGGATCTGAGGCTCTGGACTCTCTCCTGCCTCCCCTTCCCCGCGCAGGAGATGTCCTTGACACAAACCCTGACAATTTGCCAGGGAAGGATGCCTTGGGCAGCTTTGTTCCCTACTATGTCAGTGCCCAGGGCAGAAGCTGGGTATATTTGAGTAATTCCTGCACGGGGAGGAGGATATCCCTGACCTCCCACCCTCCTGCCCTGTGGCACTGGCCTGATCTTTGGTGTGAATCCAACTCTAGAACCCTTTAGGTTTGAGCTTCCCACTCTAGTGATTGGAAATCTCTGAAGAACCTGGTAAAATTATAGATACAGTCCCACCTCCACCAGAAACTCTGCTTCAGCCAGTCAGGGTAAGACCTGAAGTCTTCAGCTTTCAAGACACCCCCAGGGAGTTAGGGAACCAGTACCTAAGGCCACACACATTCACTACAACCAGCCCCTCACCCATGGCACTCTGGAGGGCCCATGTGAAATACTGGACAATTGGCGTGGGGATGACTTTCTCATGGGGGAGGGCCAGTACTGCATTATTCAAAGTCTTTCCTGGGACAGAATTGGCCATATCACGGATCACCCCACACCTTTATTTAAGCAAAGCAAAGATTCAAAAAGCCAGAAGATGTGATTTATTCCAGCACAGGCTGCAAAGGCCAAGCTGAGCATTTACTCAAAGGCTACAGATAATTTAGCCAGGGGGAAAAGAAGTCGTAGACCGTGATTTGAGAGTAGTGATGAGATCTATTTGGGGACTAAGGGTATCTAAAATAAACAGATGCAGTTGAGAAAATTTCACAAATGTTCACCTCTCTTCAGTTCTTCCACGCAACTCAGTACAGCAAACTCCGAAGTGGTCTTGTAATCTAGAAGGGAAGAGAACCATTTCCTCCTAGTTTGGTGAAAGCATCACAAGAGAGGTTGGCCCCCCCCTCCCACCCACCCATATCCCTAGCAGAGGGGAAAGGAAATATGGGGATGGTGTGGGGATAGAGAATGAAGCTTTTAGAGACTAGATCCTTAATAAGTGGAGGAGGGTGTACCTATCTGTGATTGAGGCCACACCAAGTAATTCCCCACAGTGCTGGTTAGTGGCTTCTCCAGGTTCTGCTTTAATAGTGGAGACTGGCTGTGTTCTGAGTCATTCAGACCACTCACAAACAAACAAAACCAACAAAAACACATCATTTCTTCCTGTGATACTGTCTTGCACTTAGCATGCATCAACTTTTACTTGAATTAAATGGGATGAATCAACATGGCCCACAGGCCCAGAGAATGAATCCCTGTTTCCATTTCTAAGCAAAGGAGACAGGATTGCAGGCAGCTAAACCATTTACAGAAAGGATCACAGGGTACTCACCAGCCCCCACCCCAACTTACAACCCAATTTTTTCAAATAGTATATTTAATGCACAACTAATCCTGAACAACCAGACTCAACCTGATATTTTCCTGGGACCAGATGGAGGGTTTTTAAATGTCATTCCTCATTTTAGCACCAAACCATCTTTCAGTTCGTTGGTGAGCAAGCACTCAGGAGTCAGGGAGACGTGCAGTTTTCAGTAGGACGTGGGGTCATTTGCTGTTTGCTTGTTTGCTGCTCTCCCTGCTGAAAGAACTCAGAGCAAACAGGGCACTTACTCTGGCAGAGAGTTTTCAACCTTCATTGCCTAGAGAAGAGGCCAAAAAAGGTATCATTCTAAATTAAGACGGCAGTAAATACTTCTTCCCTTCTGGAAAGAAGTGAGCCACTATGCCAGTACAGGATTCCCTTCTGTTTAAAGTGAATTGTTGTTGCCTTGAACTGACATTTTGTCTTTAGGGTAAGGCAGCCACACAGGAAACAAAAACTGTGTGTGTTGCTTTTATTTTTGAAGAAGGAAACTCAGACTGACTCTGTGAGTAGAACTTGGTCATGAAAGAAAACTGATGCGGTTTTACTGGGAGAAAGTGGCCGCGGAGCCGCCTGACCATCGCCTTCACTTTGCAAATCTGGTTTTCATATTCTCGCTCAGTAATCACCCAGAGCCATAACTGTCTCTGAAATTATTCATTAAAGTCATTTTCAGGGATTCTCACAGGATGACTCTTTTACGTTTATGATCTTCTGAGAGCAATGACATCAGCCTCTGTCTCTTTTCCGCTTTTAATGAATGTGCTAGGGAGACACAAGGGGCCAGGGCTCTGTCCGTGGGGAGGGAGGGGGCGGGCGGGGCGGGGGGTGGAATTCACCAGCCGCTCTGCTCCCGGCGCGGTCAGCTGAGCCCGGGCGCGCGCAGACATCCTTTGATTAAGGAGGGTATTCCGGGGAGTGCAGGCTGTGCAGAAGATCACGGCGGTGCCCTGTGGTGCTGTCAGCAGTGACAGATCCCAGATGGGGCCGCTACTGTATGGCAGATTGAGTTTCTCAGCCGAAAACTCACCCTCCCTCCTAAACGTCTTCAAAAACCTTCTCCAGATACTCCAGGTCGCTTCGTGTGAAACTGAAAAAGCCCTACACCGAAGTTGGTTTTGCTTGCTTGCGTGTGTGTGTGTGTGTGTGTTAGGCTCCCCCCCGCCCCGACCCCTTCCTTTTCTTCTTTCTCTGCGCTTCCACCTCCTCTGAGCATCTTAGACCGGCAAGGTTACCAGGCTGCTAACGGCGCAGACTGGCGGCCCTGGTCGTTCGTGTTCGCCCGGCCCAGCGCCGCGCCGTCGTCTCCGCACCCAAGGGCCCCGACGGCAATCCGGTGGGTAGGGGCGCGGCGTCGGGGATGCGAGGGCCCCTCGGAGCAGCCCAGGCAGCCGGGGTGGACAGCATGGGGAGGGCGGGAGACTGAGCCTTAGGAGGAAGCGGAGCCGCTTGGCCTGGCCCCCGGCTTCCCTCCCGCGTTTCTCCCGGGTGGAGCGCCGTCCCGCCCGCCGGGACAATTTCAGGGGCCGTACAGAGCCCGGGAAGGAGGCGGGGGCTGCCCTTCGGGACCGGGAAGGGCGTGCGGACGGCCTCGAGAGCCTCTGGGGCTCGGCGTGAACCGGGGCGGGTAGGGGGAACCGGGGCGGCGGCAGCTGGACCAGGGCATCTCCCAGGTGAGACGCGGCGCACGGAGACTCAGCTCTCCAAGCCATCAACATCCGCCCACTTGAGAGCTGCCAGTCTGGGCCCCAAGTTTCGTACTCCTGGACACACATGGGGTTGGAAACTCCTTTGCAGAAACTACTGGACTTACTTTAAACTTTTATCTGACAATTAAACAGCCCCTTCACTATCTCTTCGGAAGCGATGGAGATTCCTTCCGAGGTGCTGTCCCCTCCCAAGGGTGCCCGGGCGGAGGGGGATGGGGGGAACGGGAGAGGGTGAAAGGCGGAGCGCTCGGAGCAC
Source organism: Ovis aries (assembly GCF_016772045.2). Lineage (NCBI taxonomy): Eukaryota > Metazoa > Chordata > Mammalia > Artiodactyla > Bovidae > Ovis > Ovis aries. The sequence goes on from NC_056055.1 coordinate 107,242,790, forward strand.
CCTGATTCTGCTCCAATTTCTCGACCCCAACCATCCAGACCTCTTAACTCAGGCACTCGGCGTGCTCCCACGGACCTGGGGCGGAGGCGAAAGAGAGAAAAGGAAGGACAGAAACCTGGAGAGAGCGAGTTTTGCTTTAAAGAAGACGTTGGTCTCTCCTTCAGAGTACCCGTGCAGCCGCCTCCGCCTACGTCCACACCCCCCCGAGTAAGGGCAGCTTGGAAAGTCTCAGATCCGCTTACAAAAGAGTCTCTATGGAACCCGGAGAGGAGCTAAAAATACCGCAGACGCCGGGCCCAAGGTGCTGGGGGTCTGAAGAGAGCTGGCGGCCTCCCTCGGCCCCAGCTTGCCCTGGAGGCACCGCCTTCTGCACCTCGAGGGTTCGGCCGGGGCTTAGCTGGGCGCCCACCCGGCAGCCACTGGGCTCGTTTCCCCCACGTCTTTGAGCCCTGATGACTTGGGCCTCTTGTAGCCGAGTCTTTAGGTGCAACTTCTGGTCAAATCAGAGGCCACACTTTAGACTCTCTTCCTTCTGCCCCCTCTGCAAACTCAGAAGCGAGGTAGGACCACTACGTCCTATTTTAAGTCAGTAATAACCCGGTCTCGCAATATTCCCTCTACACTGTGTATAATGAGCCGCATGGATGCATGCAGTTGATTGCAGTCCGGGGACAAAAGATGACTTGAAAGAAATCTGTGAACCCCCTATTACAGCTCTCTCGGAGAAAAACAATCTGACAGTTCTTTCCCCTGGTCATCAGGTAAAATCACAAAACTCTTTATATAACAGCAAAACACGCACTGAATTTCAAAACTCCCGCTTGCCCTCTTTAGAAGGCAGCTTTTATTTTCACGGCCCACGCTGGATGAAAGTGGTTTATTTTGATTTTTTTTTTTTCCTTGTACCCACATGCCTTGTAAAAGGTTCCTGTGCACGGGCCTGGCCCCCCTCTGATGACCGCAGGGGCCTTGCTTCCAGACAGCAGCCCCCGCCGTTCGGTTTTTAAGTCCTCGCCTGGAGCCGAGGTGTAATTGCGACCCCGCCCGAGCCGCGAGCCTCCCGGGGGGACGTTTGGCCAGGCCTGTGCTGGGGCCGGGACCTCCCAAGTGGCGAACCTGGGAGCGGGGAGCAGCGCGGCCCTATCCCTCCCCGCCTCCCTCCTCCCTCCCTCCCCTGCGGACTCTGCTCCTTTGCTCTGGGTCTCGGTCCAGGTTGCCCTGGGCGCACAGCGTTTCTCTTCCCCTCCACTTTTTTGGTTTGCTCTTGCCCTTTTCCTCTCTAGCATCTTTTTACCGCTCTCCCCGTCTCCTTCACGCTGAAATCCCAGCCCCAGAGAAGTAGAGTGGGGATTTATCGGAATCTGGAGAGACTAACAGAGCCTCTGGCCCCGCGGGCGCCGAGGCGGAGTCGCAACCGGGCGCGCTTCTGCGTAACGTCAGCGCGCGGGGTAATTTACCTTCCCCGGGCGTCTGTCAATATGACTAATTTCCACTGGGGTCAAAAAGCCTTTCTCCGGCAGTCCATCTTGGAACGCTCTCTTACGCGGCAGACCGGGTTAGTTGTTTTGTTTCCAGCCCTAGAAATAAATACTCTTGGGGGCGTCCCTGCGTGGGGAGTCCGAGAGTAGCAGAAGAATATATACACGGTGTCAATTAAAGGCAGTTTTCCTTGAACTACGAACTGTGATTGGGCTTAAATGACAGCGACCTGCTAGCCTTTTAGTTCACATTACCTAACTCGTCCTTGATACCAGTGCTTTCTTTAGAAACAGGAAATCGGAAAAGAGGGAAATAATTACTGCTCTAGTTTCCCTCGGCGGCATGTAGATCCCTACTGAAACATTTTCTTCTCGTTTCGGGGTGTGATTTAAACATAATGTATGCGCGCGTGGCTTGCTAATCTGGCCTAGACAGACAATATATCATCCAGGTGGTATTATACAATAATTTCAAAATTGCTACCGACTGCTTAAGTGTGAAATCAGTGCTGCGGATTGAAACGTCCTCCGGGACTCGATATAGGCGGCGAGTTGATGTCAGTTGCTCTTGGAGAAATGGGCTGAAAAAAGCCAGGGTGGTGGATGGTGACGAGGGATGCACGTCTGCAGAACCCAGTCCTGTCTGGAGCAGGGCACCTAGTCGCAGTTCTTGGGTGCTGGAGGAGGTAAATGTTTCCAATCCAGGTCCACCGGGAAGTGAAAGTCGCCAGAAAATCCATTTCCCATCTTTCTAGGCTCTGGCACAGAGGCCTCAACAAGGAAACTTTCCTGAGTTAAAATGTTTAACAAACTCTCTTGAAAAAGCATGTCAGCCCTCTACCCATTTTGTGGCCTGTAGCGAGTCAGTGCTTGGACCTTGGGCAGTTAGGAGTTTCGGTGGACCCACCGGAAACCTAAAAGCTAAGGCAGAAGAGAGGAAGGCTCTCCTAGGGCTCCTCCACGGGGCGGTCTTTGACCTCTGCCTGCGGGAGTGGGCGGCGGGCACCCTCGGCCAGGATCCCACCTCCTACTAAGACCCGCTTATCCTCACCCCCAAGTCGAGAGGGCGTGCGCGTGCGCAGACACACACATACCCTCCTTGCCTCTCTCATCTGTTGGTGCATTTATGACCTAATGAAAGTATATCCTTTAGGGAAAAGACTGTCTATAAAACGTGAAATATGAAGAACCCGTTTGGATATTCCCACTCCCAGCCAGACCTGATCTTGCAGTCTTTTTTTAGCACAAACACCTTGATTCCTTCTGTTGCTTCCATAACCACACTGTGAGTTTTACTAAATGATGATATTTGGCTCTAAAAGTGACCTCTGCACATTCCCAGCAGGAGGAAAACTCTCCAGCCTGAAGATATTCATTTGGGGGAAGACCTGCTTGGAGGAGGGGGTGGAGGGAAGTGGAGGTGGAAGGAGGTGGGGGAAAGAATTGTACTTTCTATTCCTTGTCTTTGGAAAACCCTGACCCCACGTGTTCAAACTGCCGATAACAGCTGGAGAAACCAAGGGCTCTTTCAACTCCCTTCCCTTCCCTCCTCCTTCACTGGTTTCCCCAAATGCCACCTTTGGGGGTCTCACAAACATTGCCCTGTTCTTTCTCCTGGCCCCCCTGCTGAAATCTCTCCCACTTTCTGACATAACCAAGTAGTACCTCCTTAGAAATTACACAGATGACCACCTGTTTTCGTGGGAAAAGAGGGTCTGATTCTGTGTTTATGGGAAGCTTGTTTATTAACATGAGTGAGTAGAGCAGAGATAATCTCCCATGTGGTTTTTCTATATACCATACCTTTACATAAAAGTTTTTAAAAGTCCCTTTCATTTTGCAATTCACCTTTGCCACAGGAGTGGTTTCAGTTGTTTACCATCAGGGACTATGCCCCCAGAAAAACTGCAGGCGGTGTAAGCTCCAGTGTGAGCTGATGAGATGGGTTGCCAGTTAGGGTGGAGTTGTTTATTTGTACATTTAAAAACTTTTTATTGAAGTATAGTTGATTTACAATGTTGTGTTAATTTCTTTTCCATTATGGTTTATCACAGGATATTGAATATAGTTCCCTGTGCTATACAGTAGGTCCTTGTTGTTTATCCATACTTTTTAAAGAGCATGGCAGTTCTCACTAAAAGTTTTTTGGCACCCAGGGACTATTTAATGATCTGGGGATGGAGTGGGTTGGTTATTCAACTCACTGCTTCGTTGATCCATTAGTTTCTGAGTTAATTTCATTAGAGGAATTTTTACTCTCTTTTTTGGTGTAGGCTTCCTGAGTAGAATTAGCCTAACAAGAAACTTGCAGTTGGTTAAAGCCTAGGGCAATGGCAGATTGCCATTGTGAAGTGTTCAGCCCACCCTGAGAAGGGTAAGAGTGGGAATGTGCTGACAGGCAACCATTTCTGAGAAACGGTATCCTCTTCCTTATACAAGAAATTGTCCGTTTTCAAACATTATTAGAAAGTGTCAGTCCTTCAAACCTGTTCTAGCTCAGCCTTTCCCCTTGGCACTGAGGGTTTGGTCAGTCCTGCAAGTCAGTGTTTCTAGTGATCTGGCTTAACTGGATAAGCCAATGGCTTTCAATTGGCAAATATTCATTTCTGAGAACAGAAGAGGAATTACCTTCTGCCTGACCTAAAGTTCTATACTTCTACGTGGGGGGGGGGGGGGGGGGGGTGTGTGGGTGTGTGTGGGTGTGTGTGGGTGTGTGTGGGTGTGTGTGGGTGTGTGTGTGCGCACGCGCTCAGTCACTTCAGTTGTGTCTGACTCTTTGCAACCCTATGGACTGTAGGTGTCCAGGCTCCTCTGTCCATGGGATTCTCCAGGCAAGAATACTAGAGGGAGTTGCCATTTCCTCTTCTAGGGGATCTTCCCGACTCAGGAATCAAATCTGTATCTCCTGCACTGCAGGCAGATTCTTTACCGTCTGAGCCATCGGGAAGCAGAAGGCCCCTATACTTCTGCATTAAAATACTATTTTCTAGTCAGATTTCCAGCTTACAACCCATGGAACAAAACAGAAAGTTTATTATATATTTTGCAATCCAATATTCTCCATAAATGGACTCTAGATCCTCCTATTCAATACATGATATTATGTCTAATAGTACTCAGCATCTAGCATCTATCATATATATCCTGAGATTAATTTCTCATGAATAGGCAGTACACTCTCACAGTCCAAAAATATACAAAACATGTATGTGAATAGCCTTTCTCCATCAGTCCAGTTTCTTTCTCATTGTTGTTAATTTCTTTTATGGTCCTCCAGAGCTCCCTGCTGCATAGAAAAGCGAATAGGAATGGGATTGCTATGAATCCAGAAGGCTACAGTTTACTCCATTTGTATCTGTTCTGCTGATCAGGAGGGCTTGGGGGATGGGGGCAGATCCCTGGAAGCTTTGAAGAACTTAAAGAGGCTCATGTCAAATACAATCTAGTCACGGTGTGAGATGCCTCCTGACTGTAATTTTAAAATATCAGTGAAAGAGAAGACAGAGCACATGCAGAACAAATGGTCCCTAAGGCTCCAAACTGTGTTGCTGAATCCAAACAGTCAGGGGAAAGGGAAGAAAGAAAGGAAGAAAAGCAAACAGAAAGAGTAAGGTGATCAAATTTAGAACTGAAAAAACGTGGTTTCTCATTTTTTGGTGTGTGCCTCCCCCCCAGTTAAATTTCAAAGGACTAAATTGTTAGGCATCAAGTAAGTCACAAATACATTTCCTCCTACTTTCAGAAAGGTTCTCTCATGTTTTAGTCTGTAAATATTTTGTATGGGTTACAAATGGAGAGGGGTGCAGGGCAGGGGGAGATAGGGAAATGCACATGTATTTTAAAACAACTGAGATAAATTCTATAGTGTAACAAGTTAGTATATGTAGATTTGATAGACCTCAGGTATTTTGTCCTCTGAAATCTTAAGAGACAAAAATAAAGCCAGAGTTGACAGCTCCCTATACAAAGCAGATGGCACCTCCAGTTACATCAGTTACATTAGGGCAGCTCTCAGAGAGGTTCAGGGGTCTTACTATCCAACAGTGACTGACCCCGACCATTTTCTATCTGGGAGTCAGATGCAGATGGAGAAGAAGACATGCCTTGTAGGAAAAGTGCCATAGACAGGGCCCCCTGCCAGGGTTGGGGCCAGTTCTGCTATCTGGGGTGTTCTGTGACTTCCTGGTACCTGGCCAGAATTGCAGCTGCTAAACTGGCTCAAGTCAATGGTGCAAGCCTCCTCACTATGCTTTCTTCCCTTATCCTTGTCAGTGGGGTTGAAAGATCTTCAGCTTCTTGATGAAATATAGCTATTACTCTATAAGTGTGTGAATTCGCATGTGTGCATGTGCGTGTGTGTGTGTGTGTGTGTTCAGGGGTGGGGTTATTAAGAATTCACTCTTTCTATTAATGCCAAAAATCTCTCTTCTTTCACTTTGTTATTCTTCTGGCCCTCTCTCATAGTAATACTAGATGCAATAATGACTGCAAAAGCTCACTGCTGATTCTCTTCTCTGCCTCTGAAGAGATTCTTGCCTGCCCCTCTTAAGGACCCACTGCCAGGTTTTTAGCCTTAGTTACTGTGGTTAAGCCACCTTCCACAGCAGGGGTAGCTTTCAGATCACCCACTGAGTTCAAATGATGTTCTGGTAGGACTAAAGGGCATTGGTAGGTGAAAAGGACCCCAAACCCCTGCCCCCTGCAGCCCGGGAGCTGTTCATCAGACTGGAAGCCTAAGGCTCACATAACTCTAATTAGTGTGCGCATATGTTGGCTAGCCTCTTGGCCAGTTTTATGAGGTTTCACTGGCAGTGCTTGAATCAGCAGGTCAGATGAGGATTAAGGGTCCTAATGAATCATGTGACCATAAGTGGTCTTGGATGGTGGCTGTGATCAGACCTACCCCTGGTGTTCTCCACCCTGAGGCTCTTTTCATTCCTGGAAAGGAAGGCTGGTCTGGGAGGAACCAGCCAAAAAGGGCACCAGCAGAAGTTTAAAATGTCCTTATCTGTGTCTTGGCACAGAACATTACTAGAATGTGTATGTATTTTCAGTCTTTTGGAAATTCAGGAGAAAAGTTTTGTCTTAACTGTATAGAATTTCAGAGTGGAAGTGGGACTTTGGAGTTCTAATCTCTTTTTCACAGGTGAGAAGACTCAGGCTCAGAGATGCTTCTGGTCCCTGGCCAGCACAAGCCACTGATGAGTGAGACTGGGGGTGGTGGGTTCCTCTCCTCGCCTTAGTTATTTCCCGGGGTCTCGTATTTAAGGGAAATAAGGAGGAGATGGCGGCTGGAAAAGTTTTGAAGGAAAAAAAGGAGAGAGATGTGGAGACTGAGGTGGGAAGAAAGGTCGCCAGAAAAGTGATAACCTTGGGGTGGGTTCCTGGAGGCCAGTCTTCATATTTCCTAAAAGTCTTTACTGCACTCCACGGCAGCTATTGGAGGCTGTTTTCACAGATACTTTGTCGTGTGTGTGTGTGTGTGTGTGTGTGTGTGTGTGTGTGTGTGTGTGTGTTTAAGCCAGTCCAGGAAAACACTCTTCTCTCTTGGGAAGAAGGCATGATGTTTCCAAAAGCAAAGCAGTGAGGCAGCTCTCATCAAAAGCGCTGGTGGATCTGGTGACAAGACGGACACGCGCTTCGCTTGGAGCCTGGGAGTTGTCAGGCGGCGCGGAGGCCGCGGGGGGACAGCCTCGGGGCCCCACGGTGAGCGCGCCTGGTGCTGCTGCGTCCCTGGCCGGAGAGAGGCAGCGACGGGGCCAAGGAACCAGCGAGGATTCTTGGGAAATCGCGCCGGAGGGAGGTTGGTAGATCAGAGAAAGGCGAGGTGGCGACGAAGAGAGTGCGGGAGGAGAGACGCGGTCAGGAAGCCCGGCTGCTGGACTCTGCGTGGAATCAGTCCACCGCACGGCTGAAGCGGTCCACTGTCCTGGCTGAAGATTCTGCTTGGGTGCCTCTCTGGGTGAAGGCACCACCAGGGTGGCTCTTGGTTTTGCCAAAATTCGCGCTTTTAAAAACAAATGTTTTTTCATTCTTTGAGCGTGGGTTTCGGTGAGGTCTGAGGCTGAAGATTCTCTGGGGCCTCGGAAGCCATCGGTGGTCTTCCCTTAAGCCTCAGAAATAGAACTGGACAAAAATAAAAATCAGCAAGGAAACTAAACAGCCCCCACAAACCATCCTTCCAGGGCTGGGGAGCTGTATTCTGGCCTCAGTGGTCAGGTTCGAAATAAATGGAGTCCTGGCTTGAATTACACCCTGGGGACAGCATTTTAATGTAAATATAAGATACGCTTGTCATAATCACTTGCGGGCTCCGAAGCACCACTAGAATCTCCGTTTAATTAAAGGGGCAGGAGAGGAGAATTACCAGCCAATTAAATCTGAGCCTATTTGTAATACTCCCTTCGCTGCTGCCGACTTTAAAATGCGAAATGACTGTAAACGTGCCCACATATCAAATTGTTGAACACAGGTGAAAACTAGAGGAGTAAACCAGGGGACCAGAGGTTGGGGGAAAAAGAAGAACGGGGAAAAACGCAGGCCTCCGGCCGAGGCCGGGGCGCCAGGCTGCCTCCCCCCTGGCGCCTCGGATCCCCGCGCTACGGCCGGCGCTCGGAGCTGGACCACGAAGGAGGCCATTTCCTCTCTTGGTAGAGGTTTCCACTTCTCTCCTCCCGGCTGATTTGCCCGCATCTCGCGCATGTCGTCCACAGCAGGCCCAGCGCCCCAGGTCCGCTGGCCGGGGAGGAAGTGAGCTCACTGGGCAGGCTGGCCCGCGGCAAGAGAGGCTTGCGGAGCCCGGGGAGGAGCTGCGAACCTGGCCTGCCCGCCGGGGCCGCGCGCCCGGACGCGGTCTCAGTCGCGGACTTGGTTCTTCACGGCTATGGGTGCAGGCGCGCGGGGAGCGACTCGCGAGGCTCAGGCCTCCGGGACAGAACCCAGAGGCTGGGGCCTCGTGAGCAGCGGGGTCCCGCACACACGGCCGGGTCCGTGCAGCCCCAGCCTCCAGCCGCGCGGGTGCGTCCCCGGCCTAGCTGCGCGCTCCCGCCCCTGCGCGCCCACCTCCCCTTCGCCTGCACGCGCGCCCCTGCAGACGGACGGTCCTGGGGATCCGATTTACCTTGCGAACGTGGAGTTTTTCTGGGGCCACCGCTGTCACCCACTCGTGAACACGCTCAGTCCTCGCGCTTCAGAAGAATGAGCTACGGATCCTTCTCCCAATCTTTACAGTCTTCCACCGCCAGCGCCGGCGCCCCACGGCTCCGCTGCAGTCCTCTCTGGAAACGCGGACAGAGCGAGGCAGACTGTCTCGTCCAGCACGAGCCCCCGAAAGCCCCGAGCCAGCCCTACGAGCGTTTCCAGGCTGACAAGGCGCCTGACGATGCAGGGGCACCTGTCCAAACGGGGCCTTAGCACCTCGTCCTCCAGGCCGCGATGCTGCTCCAGCCGTTTGCGTCGGAAGAGCTGGCGACAGTCCGGAACCCAGCTCGGAGCGGGTAGCTCTCCGCCGTGCGGGGAGAACGGGACCCCGGACTTCCTCTAGGCCTTGCTACAGGGCCCTGCTCTCACCCGAGGAGAAGGTGTCTGAGTGGCACTCAGCGCTGGGTGCGATCCGTGCGTGGCCTGATTCCTGGTGGTTCGGGCGCCTGACAGCGTTTGGGAGAGGCCCAGGAGCTGTGTGTTGGGGGTACGGGGTTATGGTCAGACCGCGAGGACCGGTCCGCGTCTGCAGGGTGCAGTGGGAAAGCTTCCCGGGTTTGTGTGCAACTGATCTGGAATCCATTGGAGAAATTTACATCAAGTAGGACCTAGCCTTTTCGCCTCCATCCCACCTCTTGCAGAAAACACCCGCACACCTCATCTCTACCCAGTGGCTCGATAGGTCGTCCCATAAAATCAGTAAAATCTTGTTTTCCACCTAACCTACCACGTGTTGGTTATCTATTTTAAAACTCCAAGTCTTTCTCTGTGCACTCAGTAGGGAGGTGGTGAAGCCTCCTGGTGTCAACCTTGGCAAATAAGGAGGGGAAAGCGTCCTCGAGATTTCCTGGGTGTGCCATCAGCTGACCTTCCCCCACCTCCTGAAGCCTCGATGCGCATCCCATCTGGTCCCTAATCTCTCCCAGCAAGTCCCCTCTGCGGTCCCTGGCTGCCGCAGCGCCTCCTGGCGCAACACACGGGGCAGCCAGACTCCGACTCCACCCTGCAGGCCAGGCGGCCACGGAGGGGCCTCGCTACTGGCTTTGGAAACTCCGTTTTTCCCACAGTATTTCACATTCATATTACTTTTAACACCCTGTTAGGCAGTAATAACACTGAACCTGCTAAATACTTCCATGCACCAAGTCAGCCCTCCCTCAGTCACAGCCTTCATGGGCCTTCTTCTGGTGAGGAGATGGCTTTCTCAGCCCGTGGCCTTGTAGGCTTCCTTCTCTCCTCTCTTGAGATCTATCTTCAGACCCTACAAAGTTGGTCCTGGTGGTCGCTGCTGGGTGGGAGCACACAGGTATGGGAGAGGTCTTAGCCCTGGCCTACAAGGGCGGGAAAGAGGATGGTTGTTGTGGGGGGAAGACATGGATGTGGGGACTGTTCAGGTTTTGGTAATTATGTGCTGCTAGCTGGGCGATTATTCAATGAACAAAGCCTTGCTTCATACCAGGAGCAAGACAAGAAGTAAAACTTGTCCTGCATAGTAAGTCCTACCTTCCCTTCAGGAGCCTGGGGCCCAAGGGGTAGCATCTGGGCACTGAGCGGCCTGGGGTTGGGGTGGGGCCAGAGCCCAAGACCAGGCTCAAGAGCTTCAGAGCAGAGGAGAGGTCAGGCTGGTGAGGAAGCCCAGCTCCCTGCACGGAGTCACTCTTTGGCTGTTGGGTGGCTTCTGTGGAGTGGCACTTGCTCCCAGAGGAAGGGCAGAAGGAGCCTTAGAGTCCAGTGACAGTGCCCTGGACCCCCCTGGGCACAGTCAACAACATGGTCCTGGCCCTCCCCTGTGTCCCAGGCCTGGGTTCCCTGTGTGTGCTGCAAGGTATAGCGAGGGGGCACCTAAGCAGGACTGAAGCCGTGGTCCTGAGCTTCAGTCTGAAGAGTCCAGGGAAGTTGAGAATGAGCCTCTGCTGCTCCTCAGGATCCCACCTCAGTTCTTCCATCAAGGGAAGCTATAATATCTGCTTTGGTGGGAGTGGGAAGGAAATAAGTTCTAAGGAGAGTCCCTTATGTGTGAAGCAGTTTGCAGGCTCCATATTGTTTAATCTTCACCAACTGTAAGAGGAGTATTTCCAAACCCTGTGTGTCTGCAAGGAAGCTGAGTTGCAGACATGAGGGACGTGGCCAGAGCCATGGGTCTGTGCCTCCAAACATACTCCAGGCCCCCTACTACTGTTCAGTAGTACCTACTACATTCTTCTAAGGGCCAAGTCTCCTGGTGACCTTTACAGGGAGTTGAGCTGCCTTCCATGAGCCTCTAACGTGCATTCCTAGAGGCTGATTGAGGTCATGGGAAATTCGGGAGTGGGAACTTGAAGCTTTGGGCACTATTCAAGTTGTAGTGCTTTTCTACCACTTCCTCCAAAATATCCAGGATACTGTAAGTTCCCAGACTCTCTTCAACTCAGGAGCCCAGCATCCATCACATATATTCCTCAGTGTCACTTATTGCGCCCCACCACACAAGCATTGAGATTGAAACTCTAATTCACTGGATTCGTTTCTGCTCTCTCACTAATATCCAACGTGAGCCCAGAGCTCTCCCCTCAAGACTAGGGAGGCCTGGGAAGGGATTCACACGGTTCCTAACTTCCAAGAGCTGCCTCAGTTTTTTCTCCAATTGTCAGGGCTAGAGTTTAGAGTTGGCCCAGTGAGCAGAAGGGACCACCCACCCCTAAGCTGGGGGAGGAAGACTGAGTGTGGGGCCTTGGAAACTAATGCATCAAGTTTTGGTAGTGAAACCCTGGGAGCCCCACCTCCCAAACATCCTTATTTGTGTGTGTCCACCTCCCAGCACTTGTTTGGTGGTTGCCTCTTGGGGTCCTAGGCTCCCCTTTCATCCACAGAGAGGTGTTCTGGTGACTCTAGAAAAAAACGCTTTAGATTTTGGATTTGAGGCATTGCAGAAGGTATGATGAGCCAGAAGGCAGGGAAGGGGCATGTGCAGGCCTGTGGCAGGAGATGGTCGTGATTTGAGAGTTGCTTAGGGAAGCAATTTTTTCCTGTTTCCTTTCCTACAGAGACAGTCCCAGCCCAGAGCCCCTCCATCCTCTATTCACTTTCTCCATTCCGTTTTTCTTTACTCTCCTGATGCTGAGCCTGGGAAAGAGCATTGTGGAGCAAGAGCCCACATCCTTCTTTTCAGGGCAGTCAGCAGCACAGAGGAGTGGTTCCAGGAGGGCATTAAGGACAAATTGTTTTAAAGAGCCCCTGAAGCCATACTCATCCCTGTTAAGCCCTCTTTTCCCTTCGGGCATGAAGCGGAAGTTCTGGAGCAGTTCCTGAATTTCTGCTTAAACTAAGAGCTCTGGACCCTCATTTCCTCTGGAACACTATTCCAAATCTGGAGGCAGCTAAATGAGTGGTCCTTTAACAGGACTTTAAAAACCCTACAGGGTACGTGAATTCATTTTACAGTCATGGGGGAGTGGGAAAGAGGGAATGACTATAGTGAGTTCCTAATTGCCCTAGGAACCCTACCCTGCGATTTGTTTAGTAAACAGTGATGTATTATCTGACTCTAGTGACTGATAGACAAGTACAAACCAAGTTAGGGAGCCGCAATGCACACGTGGATTTCTTCTTCGTCATCCTCTGCCATCATTTCCACCCCTACTTGTGGCGGGTTGGCCACATTCAACTTTAGGAACACCAAATCCAAGAGACTGGGATTAGGTCGCCAGTTTGGGTTGAACTTGGTTTTTCTTCCCCCGACCAGAGTGCCCTAACCCGGAAGTGAAATCTCCTCTCCTTCCAGGGACTCAGTCTGGAAACAGTAAAAATCAAGGCATTCGAGACGGAAATGAAAAGGACCAGAAACTGTAGGAAGAGAAAGGAAAGGGGAGGTAATTGTGCACAACATTCGAAGAGCTTTCAGAACTCTGCCTGAGTTACCAACAACCGAAGCTAAAGCTTGTTTGTCTCCACTTGGCTCGGTTTCTCCACACGGTTTCTAGAGGGCAGTTCCCCAGCTCAGTATTTCCGCGGTTCTTCGCGTGGGAAGGGCACTTGCAAGCGGGGCTGCTCTCCTTCAGGGCTCTAGCCACCCGCGGTGGTACTGGAGGGGCACCACGCCCGACGCCTCAGGGGAGATTCTGGGCTGCTCACCGTTCCCGAATAGTCGGACCAGTGATATTATTACAGTTATTCATGACCAAGGTGATTTCTTAAGCCAATACCAAAAAGAAACGGCTCAAAATGAGAACACTAGAGCAGCTGGGCTGTGCGCGCTGGCTGAGTGGGGATGGCGCCGGCGACAACGCCCCCAGCTGCTGCCTTGGCCCGGTGCCGGCCGACAGGCGCCCGACAGTGGGCATCGAGGCTCGCAGGGTGCAAAGGTGCCGTCCTGGAAGGCAGTGCCGTGAAACGACTAGACTAAGACACTCCTGGCTACCTAAGGAGACTTGTTACCTCCAGCTTCCTCCCAGCGGCAGGTTTAAGGTAAGTCTCTCCTTTCCTAAGGATGATATCCCTCCCCCCAAAGCCTTCAGGGGTTCAGACAGTTCCAGGACTCTTGTAATATTAGGAACGTCGCGATGATCCCGCTTGAGCTCTTTCCCAGCGGCTGAGAAGCAAGCGCCTTAATGCATTTCGGGGCCAGGCACGGCTGGGCTGAGTCCTGGCTTCTGGACTCGATTTGAGCCAGCATCTTGGCATCGAGAAGTTTGTTTTTACGTTTGAAAAACTGGGCCCTATGCCCAATAAGGGTTTGAAAGTGCCGCTTCTAGCCCTGGTGAGCCTTATCGCTGTGTATATTTGTCTTTGGGAAAATCCCCGTCGTTTTTTTCCTAGAAACTTTTCCTAGAAACGCGGGATGCGATGGAACTCCCATCCCCTCTTTCCATGAAATGTGGCTTCCTAGGCGACCCCCTGCCTCCTCTGACCGCCGATTCTGGGGTCCCCAAGTCCATCCCTTTGGTCTCATAAGCGATTTACTCCAAAATTTGCATTCTCCCACCCAGTGGGTGAGACCTGACACTTGCATTCTTGGGATTGTGTTCCAGTCTGTTCTATTATTACCCTCCCGCTGCACGTCTCAGAAGCCAACATTAGACGGCCCCACATTAGACGGTCCAAGAGCACCAGAACCTGCGCAAAAACCCAGACTCCTAATGCGAGTGGAACAAGGTCTCCTACTCACCTGCCAAACGAGCCAGGCCCCACATGCATGACTAGGGGGCTTGGGAGTGGAAATGATGCAGTGACCAGCTGGCCACAGGGACCAAGGGGCGACAACAACTGGCCTGTGGAAGAACCCAGGGATTTGGGTGGTAGGGAGCCGCCTGGGCTTGGGGTCCTCAGCCCCTCCCCCTGCCTTCACCCACGCAGAGAAGGGTTCAACATTGGCGGGTACTGGGCCCCTCTCACCACGTGCTGCTTCCGAGGGAATCCTGCATTTCGCGTCAGGCTCTGTGTAAAATTTTTTCACTAAGGAAAGTTAAACATCTTGCATATATTTCCATAATGGTCAGGCCCTAATTACGCCCAGGAGGGCGCTGGGACCATGGAAGACGCTTGCAATTATACATAAAAAGAAAAAAAAAGTATAGTTTGGACCACTGTGGAGTGTCCAGAACCGACAGGTTGGCCACTAGAACGGGGGCACCTGAATCCATTCCAAAAAGGAAGCCTCTGTGTCACCTTGCAGTTGAGAGCTCTAGAGGCAATAGGTCAGTGAGATGGAGCTGCCTCTCTTGGACTCCTTCCTGGGTCCATATTTGGCCCGCACCACATTCAACTGGGACCTAGTAAAAATCTCTTAAGTTTGCAGACTTGGAAAGAGAGGAAGGTTGCCAGGCAACAGAATTGCAGAAACATCCTCTCGGTCACGTGAGATTTACTGCAGATCAGGAAGTTATCTAACTGCCAAAAATCTTCAGACTCCAGAACTCCAAATGTTGACTGTTTCTCACACCTCACCACCAGGGTCTGGGGTGTGCTTCCTTGGGGGTTATCCAGATTGCCTATTCCTTTTCGGCTTCAATCTACCCCCACCTGCCCAGTTGCATTTGGAGATGATTTCCTTTTCTTTCTCCATTCCGGAGACCATGTGGCTCCCATACTTACCTGGGCTGGCTCTTCCCCCACCCAACCTCAGTAAGGGGAATTCCAGATCTCTTGAGGAGGGAAAGCCGGGTTGAGGAAGGGTCAGAAAAAGGAAGCAGAGCCCAGGTCCAGGCATGACATATTATATTCTTCTCTGGTGCCTTTGATTCATTCCAGAAAAAGTGCAACAGAAGAAGTAATTTTAATGTGCCCCCTCCCTTTTTTCTACCAACGCACTAATACCCAGTTCTGAGCCAGGTTCACGGGCAGAAACTGGCCTTCTGTGGCCTTGGATCCCTGAAAGAGCTGGTAAAGATCTAAGCATACAGTAGGAGCTGGAACAATAGATCATGGTTGACAGACAGATGCTCCGAAGGAAAAGGAGCAATTATTTGAGAGCAACTGTAAATAAAGGTGGGCATGTGTGTAGCCTGTGCCTATCCAGTTAATTTCAAGCTTGTAAACGAGATCACCTCAGGTAGATCAGCTCCTACTTTCAACACAGTGCCCAAACACAAGGGGGCCCACTCCAGCTGACCCACGGAACAGACAGGGCATCGGTGTGATTTCTGCTGACAGTGCACCTCTCCTGACCCGCGAGTCTCTAGGCGACCTGAGTCCCCCCGCCCCAGTTCACCCTCAAGCCAGATTCAACCCAGACAACCAAGACCTTCCTGGAAGCCAAAGTGCATAAAGGCTGTGCCTCGTGTGCCTGGTGAAATTCACCCTGACTAATGGGGCACTCGGGCCGTGCTTGAGTACCTGCGGCGACAGGTGGGGCAGGGATGCTACAGTGACGCCCTGGTCTTCCACTTCGGATGCCCCTTCTCTGAGCAGACGCTAACATGCTTGAGAACTGGGACTTGATCATGACTAACTGGAGAGGCTATAGTGTCACCCAGCTGGTTGTTGCCGTCGGCTAAGGTAGTTTACTGCTCTCTTTTGGCTCTAACCTTCGCCTTGAGCATTTGTAATTAACCACAGGCGCCTACATAGTCCGTGTGGTGCACACCCACGGACTTGCAGAGACCCGGAAGTGGTGGAAGCTCTGATGCTGCCGCTCTTGCTGGGCAGCCCTCTCCGCTCCGCCCACTCGCGAGGAGCTGGGTTATCGAAGGCTTGCGCCCCGAGTCACTTCGAGGACTTCTCTGCCTCTGGGTCATGGTGGGTGGCAGCCTGACCCTCCGTATTGCCAGGAAGAGCCCTAGCGGATTTAGGGCGGGCAATGGCACCCCACTCCAGTACTCTTGCCTGGAAAATCACATGGACCGAGGAGCCTGGTGGGCTGCAGTCCATGGGATCGCTAGGAGTCAGACACCACTGAGCAACTTCCCTTTCACTTTTCACTTTCATGCATTGGAGAAGGAAATGGCAACCCACTCCAGTGTTCTTGCCTGGAGAATCCCAGGGACGGGGGAGCCTGGTGGCCTGCTGTCTCTGGGGTCGCACAGAGTTGGACACGACTGAAGCGACTTAGCAGCAGCAGCAGCAGAAAGTTACTGCACAGGTAGAGGGAGGCAAAGGGAAGGAGGACTTGACAGTGGGCACATGAGGGCCCATTTGGTAACTCCTAACTGGGTGTTAGGAGTTAGATGACTGGGTGACTCCTAACTGCCGTCAGTAGGACATCTTGGGTCCAGCCTGGCTGGTGTCCACGACGGGAGAGCCCGGGGATGAGGGTGTCAGGGCAGCGCCTCCATCCACGTGGCTGACCTGCTGGGGGCCTGTGGTCCGGCCTCGCCGTTTCCCTGTTTGTGGGTTCAGGCGCAGTTGGAGAAAGAATAATGTCTCTACTTTCAGGAAAAACATCAAAGACCGGGTCTGCGCAATATGGAACACATATGGAAGGGCTCGGAAGGCCGGGCCTGCCAAAACATGTTTCGCAGGATTTTCCTCCTCCTTTTTTTTTTGGGTCCATCCCTGCCCCACCCCCACTCTAGTCTACTTTTTTTTTTTCCTCCCCCAAATGGGAGGGAGCCACCAGCTTAGGTTCCCCGGGAGTCGGGCTTTCGCTTGCGGCGGCTGCCGAAGATCCACAAGGACTTTGGGAAGGTGACTTTCACCCACAAGGGACTGTAGGGACCGCAGAGCCATGACTCCGCCAGGGACGAGAGCAGAAGTGTCAGGTCGCTTTGCTTTCTACCTGGTAAAAGCAGGTGAGTTTCCTGCTGGTAAGCACTCCCTTAATGTTAAGTTACACCAGCTGAGTCCCAGGCCTGCCTTAGTGCATGGCTCCTGAGATAAGGGCAATTCAATACTTAATGAGTATTGAAGCGACCGGCGGGCAGGAGCCTGCACACCTGGCTCCAGTTTGCTTTTTCACTTCGGTCTAAACAAGATTTGGGGCTTCCTAGGTGGCTCAGTCGGAGAAGGCAATGGCACCCCACTTCAGTGCTCTTGCCTGGAAAAGCCCATGGACGGAAGAGCTTGGTAGGCTGCAGTCCATGGGGTTGCTAAGAGTCGGACACGATTAAGCGATTTCACTTTCACTTTCATGCACTGGAGAAGGAAATGGCAACCTACTCCAGTGTTCTTGCCTGGAGAGTCCCAGGGATGTGGGAGCCTGGTGGGTTGCTGTCTATGGGGTCGCACAGAGTCCGACAGGACTGAAGCGGCTCAGCAGCAGCAGCAGGTGGCTCAGTGGTAAAGAATCCACCTCCAATGCAAGAGACGCGGGTTCGATCCCTGGGCAGTGAAGATCCTCTGGAGAAAGAAATGGCAACCCATTCCAGATTCTTGCCTGGAAAATCCCACAGGCAGAGGTGCCTGGCAGGCTGCATGCCGTCCATGGGGTCACGAAAGAATCACACATGACTTAGGGACTAAACAACAGCAAACAAGATTTATTTAACAGATGCAAAGCTCCTCTTCCTCAACAGCTATTTTAACATTATTATTACTACTGGATAATAGTACCTATCACAGTTTTTTCAGTTACCTGAGAGAGGCATGGGACAGTTGGCCCAAAGTTCAGGCAGTTTGCTTCAGGAATTTCTCAAGATAAAATCTCAGCATGTAAGGGGTCATTAAAATGATCTAGTTTCGGCTTCTGAATTTCCCTGAAAATGAACTGAGACCTAACAAGATAGCTACTTGCCCAGGGCACATACTAGGGTGGAACTGGGGAACATGCTCTCTTTGAGCTAACTGCCCCTCGGTTGAAGGACAAGCTGGGTAATTTCTTCTCTCTTCACTACTTCCCATTAAATGGATTCCTGTGATCACCTCTGAAAAATGTTCTCAGGCTATATTCCTCAGCAAACTTACATGTAGAGTTGGTATTAAAGGCAGGGGTACATTTTGGGGGGCTCCCTTTTAAAAGCAGATCCATGCTGTCACCAGCACATGCAGCTTTTTCTAATGTATTATTGATGATGGTGGGGAAGGAAACATGCCACACAGGGAGCATTAAACATGAATCTCACTGAATCTTCCAGTACCTAGTGACTTATAATTTGCCCCCACCTGGACCAGTGGGCAAATTATCTGACAAGCAGTTAGAAAATCTGGACTTTCCACCTGGCTTTGCCATCAACCTGCTGCATGTCTGGACCAGTCAGTTTCTCTGGAGCTATTTGCACATACTTTTAATTTTTATGATATACACATATTTTAATCTTTATTTACTTATATGTGTGTGCTATATATTTGTGTATATACATATGCATGTATATATGTCATTCATTAAAATTTTTTTTTACTGGAGTATAATTGCTTTACAATGTTGTGTTTCTGCTGTACAGCAATGCATATTTCATTTTTAATCTTGGTAATCTGTTGATTCATAAATCATTTGTTTTTATGTTGTCTGATGCTATTGTGTATATCAACATACAGTAAGTCCCTTACTCATAGCAGATGGAGAAGCAGCAGAACCAGCTATGCTGCTGCTGCTGCTGCTGCTAAGTCGCTTCAGTCGTGTCCCACTCTGTGCGACCCCAGAGACAGCAGCCCACCAGGCTCCCTGTCCCTGGGATTCTCCAGGCAAGAACACTGGAGTGGGTTGCCATTTCCTTCTCCAATGCATGAAAGTGAAAAGTGAAAGTGAAGTCGCTCAGTCGTGTCCAACTCTCAGTGACCATGGACTGCAGCCCACCAGGCTCCTCCGTCCATGGGATTTTCCAGGCAAGAGTACTGGACTGGGGTGCCATTGCCTTCTCTGGAACCAACTATAGCACCCTGCTTATTCTTGTATTAAGTATGCAATGAGTGTTAAACTTGCAAAGTGCTTTAGTGTTGCTTCTGCCCTCTTCTTGCAGATGAGCATAGGAGCCCAGAGAGCTGGTTTCTCCAGGTTGCACAGCTGGAGAGCCCAGGATTGCTTCTTGCTCTGTGCCACATTCCTCTGTGAAAATTTTTACAAAGACAGGTCTCTAGGAGCCAACCATCTGCACCCCTCACCCCATTTTCTCATTCAGAACAGCAATACCTGAACCAGAACATAACAGTCTTGGGTTCAGGAGTTCAAAATTAAAGCAAAACTCAAAGGCAGCACCTTGTCACTTGTGCTGTGTTCTTTTAAAGATACCAACTCTGTTGTGTGAATTTTGAGCCCACAAGGACCTTTGGGACAAGGTTATAGTTCCTCTAATGAGGATACAGTGACAAGTCTCAGTTGTTTTAGAGTGTTGAACTCAGTGTAAGAGACTTAGAAATTCATGATCAAATAAAGAAGCAATATAAAAATTAACAAATTTATAAAGTTAAGTCAATGTTAAGAAGTGATCCTTCTCCCTCACACAACAGACACCCAGATTATCAACAGTAGGGGCAGGTGGAAGAGCTAACAAAGGAGTTATTCACTATTAATGATGAGATGGTAAAGCTGCTCTTGCTTGCTTTAGGGAAGCACCTTCTTGATGTGAGATATGATGTGGGGAGCTGTCTGCCGTGTTGGAAATTAAGTCTGGGCACTTTCTCCTGTTTCGATTGACCTTGATGAGCCTGGCTGGAATCCAGGGGTGTGTAGCGCAGCAAGCAGTTTCTCTGCACTGAAGCTGTCTCTGCCTCTGTCACCCGCAGGCTGGGAGACCTTGACAGCTTGGAGGCTAAAAGAACCCCACAGAGCACTAGGGCTGTGCGGTGTCCCTCAGCAAAGACCTTACATCTGTGGGGATGGACTGCCAGCCTAGACAACAACTCCTGGCTGTTGTCCTGGAGCAAAGATACTCACCTTCCATGTTTGAGTCTGGCTGATTATGTAAGGCATTCATTGCAACTCTAGCTAGAGCTCTCCAGCCCCTCCTGGTAAACCTCATCCTCAGGGTCCTGTTCTAGAACTTTTTCTCTGCTGATTTGAAAATCTCTCCCTGGGCAGTAGTCAGTCTAATCTAATCTAATCTCAGGAGTATCCCTGAGGTTGTTATAAGAACTAAATGAGAAAACCTAATAGTAAGTACTAGATGCATGTTAGCAGTTATTATCATCACTGGTATTATTTTTAGCCATTCTGTGGTCACAGATGATGTTGATGGCAGATTTTTCTACAATTCAAGCCTTTTCTAGGAGCACTAGACCTGAATATCCAACCCCATACAGGAGGGTATTGCCATATCCTAAGTGGATGTACTTAGATTTTTAAAATTCACCATTCTCAAAATGGAATATAGTTGTAGTCCCTGTTGCAACTCATCGTCTGGTCTAGTCTCTGTGAATGGCACTGATAACAGTCAGGGGCTAGGCCAGTAACCTGGCAACCATCGCCAGTTCCTCCTATTATCTTTCAAATCCGCTTTCTTCACCTGCCCCCGCCTCCTGCCTTAGTAATGGCAGGTACTGACCATGCCTGCATCATTCCATCATTTCTCCTCCCACCAGTGTGCACCTCAGCTTGTCCTGGAAGCAGCCAGCGTCGTCATTATATAATGTGATGTGATCATATCATTTCCCAACTGTAAATCTTCCGTTCACTTCCCACAAACTTCCAGGAAAATGTAAACGTGAGCGTGTGACGCTCCTTACATAACATCTGTTTTCTCGCCACTTTCCCTTCTCACACTCGGAAGCCTGGCTCTGCTGACCAGCGATGGACACCAGTGGTTTTCTGCCTTTGTGTCTCCGCATGTGCTGTCTCCCTCCCCTGTGCACACCTCCCTCCTCCCCCACAAGGTAGAAGGATGTCATTCTGTTGGTCCTTCAGGATTCAGCCCGGGTGTCTTCTCTTTGAGGAAGTCTTCACTAAGCCTCAGGCTGAGTACGGAGTTTATATTCTACAGGATTGTAATTTCTCTCTCTTCCACCAAGTGAGTTCCCAAGGGCAGTAGAACAAGTCTTTAATCTTGATGGCCACGGTGCTTTACTGGTGTATAGAAGGTGTCCATCACATATTTGCTGAATATGAGAATGGCCCGGAACTAGAATAAATATATTTGGTTTTATAGCTGCTTTTATTCTGATTCAAAGCCATTCTCACTTTCAGTAAATATGTGATAGACACCAACACAACATTTTTTCGAAGCTGCAGGTTTTTCACCTGTGAAATGGGGACAAATGATGCCCCCTAATGTTGTGAGGATTAATGAAAAGTGAATGTGAAAGTCTGCTATAAAGTGTATAGCACGGTACCCGAGTCGTCATAATAAATGCAAACCCATCTTTCCATACATGCACGTAATGTGTGCATTTGTATGCATCCATGTGTCTGTTGGTGCACCTGCATGCTTACTTGGAAAAACAGCTTCCAAAACCTTCACTGCTCTTGATCCCCCCTGAACAGACCTGCTGAAATAGGTGGGTAGATAATTTTGATAAGTAGTCCAGGTTTAATAGCAGTGCTGTCCAGTTAGCAGACCTATGAATTCATCACATCCATACACACAAATGCAAACTGCAAATTTATAGGGCACTGAACAGTTACTAGAATCCACTACAGCTCTTATTACGGCTGTTACTGCTTTCTCTACTAAATGCTTTTATGTTGAAAGCACTTCCCAGCCGGGCTTTTGTCTTATTTTCACATCAGTTACTGAACGCGTGGTTTTCCCAGTTTGCATGCCAAGGGGTCCCTTTCCTTTTCCAGTGCTCAGCTGGGTGGGTAGCAGAGCCTGTCGTCTTTCCGTTCCCGGAGGTCGATGGAGGAAGTTTGTGCAGAACAGGTACTCGGTAAAATCCGCCAGAACCCATGAAGGCGTAAATCGACCGGTGCTTGTTTATAACGCTTTGAGTTGCCACCATTATGTCTGCGCTTCGGGCCTGCCCTGATTGTGGAATCTGCTCTTCTAACGTCAGTAGCGGGGGAAATTCTTGGTCTTTCGTTTCCCGGGAGGGTAACTGCCTCTCCTTCCGCAGCGCGGGTTGCCAGCTGCCCGGTTGCCCCGGGGCTTTGAAGTGGGAGGCGCTCCGGGGCGCCTTGCCTCATAGGTGCCCGCAGCCCCTCGCCCGCCTCCTCGACCTCCTGCCTCCCGTTCTGCTCTGAAAAGCCAGGTGGCGCCAGCCCACAAGCCCTACCGGAGTGGAGGGCGCGGAGTTGGAAGGCAGGCAGGCTGGGCTGGCGCTCCCTCCCCTGCGCACCCCTGGAGGGATACGAGGTGTCCTGTGTGCCACATGCAGCTTGGGGAATGGAAGTAATTAAAGCCATGAGGTTTCTGGCTTTTCACGGTGTTTTCAGTGGGTTTTGATTTGGGGAAGGAGGGCGAGGAGTGGGGCAGGCCTGTTCCAGTCTCGCAGCATCCTGTGTCCGCCTGTCTGTGCTGCAGATGACGCGCGCACGCGCAGGCAGGGTCGGAGGCCTGGTGTCCTGAGCCAGGCATAACTGTGCTGAGTGACAGAGCCCTGAAGGCAGGTCCTAAAGAGGCAGGCCCAACCCAGCTCTGAAAGGAGGGCTTTGAGCTTCCCTCACACGACAGCTGAGGGTCTGACTCTATTAGGGAAGGCACACGTTTCAACTTTCAAACCCCATTCTTTATCCTTGAAGTGTTTCCAGGCTTTGAACTACTGTCATTTAACAGGGAGAAGAGAGAAACTCCATTATGTGATTATTATAGATTTACTTGATTTAAACCAAACTTCATTGAACAGAAATGTTGGTTGAAACTTAGAAAATAACCACTTATCTGCTAATGAGAATTTAGCCATCTACACGTTTCAAATCATCACCAAATTTTAAGTTAAGATGAATCCAATAAAAGTAATTTTCTGGCATTTATTGGAAAGCTAGGAACACAGAGTTGGTATTATGGCCTGTAACAATTTTAGAAGTTTAATAGAAATGACAGTAACACATATGCAAACACATAGAGCTCTCAGCAATGTGGGTCATGATGACAGTGTGCTACTAATGCTGCCTTTTCTGTGATGCTGGTGGTATGTTTGTTACAGTGTGGACTTCAGAACAGTGTTTTTCATACTGCAGGTTGCTATCCATTAGTAACTCATGAGATTAGTAATGTGCAATTTGATTAGCAGTTTTAAAGTGGCATAGAAAAGAAGTTTTCCCCATGAGTGTATATACATGTATACTGAGTCACAATGCAAAATATACTTCTTGTCATGGATTACATTAAAAAGTGAGAGTGATAGTGGTAGAGAAATCCAACAAGGGCCCCATCAGTGTTATGCTCCTGGAGTTTGGGGCGCAAGGCTGGGGCTCCTGCTGCCCTGCAGGAGCTAGAGGGTATGTGCCCTCTTGCAGACCTGACCCTGAGCATGATCCTCAGAGAAAATGAGATCAGGAGATGAGGATTCCGTTTTTCAAATCTCAGCCCTGTGGGTTTTTTCCTGTTTATAAAAGTAATACATGATAAGAAATCATGTCAGATCTCAGGCCCCAGGAAAAAGATTGGCATGGAAGAGTGAGATGGAGCCCCAGGCCTCAAGGGGAAGGTGGCAATGGGAAGATGGGCATATAGCAGAAGCCTGCTTATTCAGTCTGGGTGTGGAGGGGAGGGCGGCGGGAGCCAGACATTGGAAAGGGAAGTCTTCATCTTAGCTTATCTTAGCAGGGGAAGGTAGAAAGAATAGTCTTAAACCAATTCTTAAACCAATTCCCAAGCTCAGGAACCGACCCTGGGCATGAGGAATGCTTTTGTCCCTGATCTTCCTCTCTGCCCCAGTGTCTAAGAGGAGCAAATGCTTCAGGACCCTGATTGAACTGTATGTACTAGAGGGCAGGTCTTGTGTGTTAAGAGTCAATCTCCTGTTTCCTGGTTAGGAGCCTGCCTTGTATGACACCAGGCATATCAACCAAGGTTCTCTTTTTCCACTCCAGATACTTGGATAGGTTATCTGAGCCAGACACAGATTGGATGTGGCCTTCCTTCTCTGTCTTCTCTGCATTCATGCTGATTATGACTTTAACCCTATCTCATGTGGTCAGCCAGAGGGAAAGGGGACATAGGCTTAGACTTTGGGGTAATGGACCTAGCCCAGGCTCTATCTGAGCCTGACCGGGACCTCTGCTGAAGTATATGCTGTGTTCACCACTAGTAATCTAGTGGGCCTTGTTTCTACTTTCTATTGCTCCAGAAATGCCTAGTTTCCAACTGCAGGTGTTCTGAAACTTCAGGGTGCAGCAGAAGCAGCTGGAGGGCATTTTTAGGCTGCAGATTACTCTGCTCCACTCCCGCTTTGATGCACCAGGCCTGGGGTGCATTTCTAACAAGTTGCCAAGTGAAGCTGATGCTGCTGGCCCAGGACCAGACCTTGAGAACCAGTAGTCTGTAGACTCTTGGGAAGGGGTTTGGGGGAGAAGGTGACTGGCAGGGCAAGATGAAAGCCCTCCTGAGATCTTGTCCTTAATACCACCTTACTTCCATGAACCCTGCTCCCCCAACCCCAAGCCAGTCCCCTAACACTCAAGGCTGCTGGGGGGATCAGATCTGGAGGAGAGTGACTCAGCAACACTGGCTCTGAGTGGTTATCTGGGGACTCTCCATCTTGAGGGGACTCCAGAGGGTTCCAGGTATCTTCCTCTTGGCAGGCCACTAAGGATGTGGATGACTGTCCCTGGAGGAGAGCCCTTCTCATGCCTGTGGTACTCCTTGTGCTGGGGACCCAGGGTACATAGAAATAGAATTCCCAGGACATCTGCAGCAAGAGGCAGGATGCAGGGCAGGTTCTGATAATGAAATGCAGTCACATCTCATTTGAAAGGCAAACAAGAGGAAGATATTGTCTTTCCTCAGCTGCGGGGGTGTCTAGGAGGGCTCTGGAAGGTGGGCGTTTGGGCAGTGGCCCCATCCCATTGCCAACTGCTTGTCCCCCAGCCTAGAGGGTGTGGGGGTTCTCATGGTGGCTGTTCCTCCAGCCCTTCCATGTCTATGCTACTTAAGAGACTGTATTTTCGATTTCCAGCCTGAGGCTAAACAACTAGTTACTTGAGCCAGTTGGCCTGGCTCAGTATGAACTGGTTGCTAGATGGACAATGAGGATCCCAGCCACAGTGGGGCCGCTTCCTCTGTCCACCTTGCTGCCTAAGCCCCACCCTAACACCCTGAACCTGCAGATAGTATTCTGGAGCTGATTCTCTGGCTCAGCAATTCTTCCTGAGCACAGGCAAGACTGAATCTGTCACTTATTAATTTTTTCCAGAAGGACTTGGTTGCTCTGCTACCGTCCCACTGCTCTTGGGCACAGTGCCCCTCCCTGCAGGGGGAGACCTCCCCACTGTGCCATGCTCTGGTGTGACCCTGTGAACTGGCTCTTGCCAGTGAAGTGGGAGTGGAACTGACTGCCCTTGGTCTTTAGTCCCTCTGACAGCAGGTCAACCATGATGCAGATAGAGGCGGCTCCCCAGCCAGGGCCCCAAAATGATGATGATGCTGCAGGAACCCAGGAGGGACATGGTGGTAACACCCTCAAAAAATATTAATTCTCTAGTAGTTAATTGAGTTCTGTGAAGTAGTTGGGATTTTAGAGGCCTCATAGGTTGTACCTCTCACCCCAGCTAAGGTTTGGTCCAAAAGAGCCAGTGGTTCTTCCAGATGCACCCATGGGCTAGGTCAGGGAAGGGTGCAGGGAGTTACTCCAAAGGCAGTCCTGTTACCTGAAAACTTTGGGGTGGGGAAATAGAGGTTTCCAAAGGGATTTCATTACTGTAGAATTATATCACTCTCAGTATCTGAAAGGATTCGCCAGAAATAGAAATATAAGGAGAGGCTATAAACGCGTTAATTCTCATCTCATTTTCATTCTTGCATATTTGAAGGCCTAGGGAGACCATTCAAGTGACGGATCAAGGCATTAAATAAAATTTTAAGCAACGGTAATCCTATCCAATAGAGTTTCAGCTCCTTACTAGGTGAACTGTGGCCAGAACATTAACAGGGTGGACTCTCTGCCAAGACATCCTTGGCTCCTCGTTAACTGAGGTCTGTGGCTCCCAGAACAGTGCTCTGCCCTGGCTGCCGAGCCTCGGGAAACTGGGTTGTTTTGAAACCCACTGCTCTTAATGAAGCAGTTCCTGGCCCTGAAATGTGCGGAAAAATATCTAAAAGTGCAACGAAAAACTGGTCTGTTGAAAAGCTAATGACCTTTCCAGGGTTGATTTTTAAATAATAGATTTGTTTTATTTGACACTTTGGTAAATGATTTAATAAAATATAACAAGGTCAGAGAAATTGCTCAGTGCATTTCATGTCCTGAAGCCTGGAATATCTGAACCCTGTGCTCGCAAACAAGCATCATTATTAGTGAAAATTTTGTTGTAAAATTTTGCATGGACTGTTTTGGAGTGTCAGACTTCTAGGCGCTATCACAGAGTTGGCAAGGTTCAAGAGATCTTTTTTTACTGACTTAATAACATTTTTCTTTATTGTCTCCATAATCACCTGCTTTATGAACTGTGGCTAGAGCAGATGTTGCAACTGGTAATTTTCTTAGAACCCAAATGCATTTATATTTTTCCATCTTTTGATTTTCATCATTTCTGGGAATTGTTAGTAGATGGAAAAAAAGAGAATACATTATAAACAATTCAAAACACTAAAAACAAAATTCCTTGGACCTTTTACAGATACCACACATGCAAATAAATGTGGCTTTGCATTCCAATGACATTTGAGTGGGGATTACATTTTCCTCATTAACCTCTTTCTTAACCAAACAGTATTGTTTTTCAAGTCTGTTTTATTGAAATCAAGTTTGACATTTTAAATTAATTCACATTGACTCAGTTCAAGTGAAGAGGCAGAATGTCTTCTTTTGATCCCAGTCATTTGTGCAGTCCTGGTTGAACTGCGCAAAGTAGGAATGCCTCCTGGTTTAGGATGAAATTGGGAGGTTGATTGTATTGCTTGCAAAACCAAAACATCAGGGTACTAAGTATGTTTTTCCCCATCCTACTAAGGAGAGAGGTAGGAAAAGCAATCGTGGATGCACACCT
The DNA here is from genome assembly GCF_016772045.2 of Ovis aries. NCBI lineage: Eukaryota > Metazoa > Chordata > Mammalia > Artiodactyla > Bovidae > Ovis > Ovis aries. The sequence goes on from NC_056055.1 coordinate 107,269,835, forward strand.
CAGATCGGAGGTGCTTATTTTCTGAAAGTGAAAGTGTTAGTTGCTCAGTATGTCTGACTCTTTTTGACCCCATGGACTGTAGTTTACCAGGCTCCTCTCTCCATGGAATTCTCCAGGCAAGAATACTGGATTGGGGTGCCATTTTCACCTCCAGGGGATCTTCCCAACCCAGGGATTGAACCCAGGTCTCCTGCATTGCAGGCAGATTCTTTATCACCTGAGCCACTGATGGCAAGCTATTTGTAAGATGGATATACTTACTTCTCATTGAAGAAGCACACAATTTGTCTTCCTTTGGTCATAACCAGTGATTTCTCTGCTAATAAGTGGACTTAATTTGAAGCAGTGGGAGTCTTCTCTTTTCTCCAGGAAAAGTCAACAGAGTTGTTTAGAAAGACTTCACAATTTTGGTAGGAACAGAAATCTAACGAGGTTTTACTTCAACTTGTATAAACACTTAGGCATGTATCTGCAATTCTTGCCCTGTCACAGAACAAAGGTATACATCATTTTCAGTGTGGATATTTGGCAGTAGATGGTGAAATATTTTGGAGTAGGAAATCACAACCCACTCCAGTACTCTTTGCCTGGAAAATTCCATGGACAGAGGAGCCTGGTAGGCTACGATTCATGAGGTCACAAAGAGCTGGACGCAACTGAGTGAGAATGCACACACGGTGAAATATTTGGGTATTTAGGTATTCTGAGTAAAATGAGAGAGGTTAAAATAAGTCTGGGTCTGAGTTACACGCACCAATTTTAGGAAACCTTGTAGCAGTTGTCTTTGCTCCGCTGTTTGTACTCTCTTGTTTTGTCAGGGTTTCTTTTTCATTCCTCCCTCTTCTCATGCATTGTTTTTAGCTCCTATAATTCTAGCTCAAGATGGCATGAGTTAGAGTTGGAAAGAGAAGCAACACTAGTTTTCTTAGTGTCCACAGTTTCAGAACACACCCTTTCATGCTATTTGACACCGTTTTCTACGTGTGTGCTTTCTTTAGTGGAAAATACATTATTGAGAGTTTGTCAGATGATACCGTATTGCAAAATGTTTGCAAAACTGAATTGTTGACAAAATGCATGTGATTCCGAAAGGGCCTGCTTGATTGAAAGCAGTTGCAGTATTTCAGCATGAGAATACTGCTCATTCTTTTCTGCTGTTTTTCTCTTTTGGATTTGACAAAGCATACCCCTGGACTTCTGCTGTCCACAGATAGCAGTTTCTACACTGGTAACTTAGAATGGATTAGAGCTAAGGTTTCAAAACTCTCTATGCCTTCTACTCCTGGAGTGAGCATTCAGGAGAATCACTCTCCTATGATCAACTCTGGAATCAATCTCCTATGACCAATTCACAGGAAGCTGAATTCCCTTGCATGCCCGCAGTGTCTCACACCACCTACTGAGTGGTGTAATCACGAGAGGGTAGTCCTAGCGTGTGCTTTGGTCATCATGATACCACTGTGCCCTCAGTAGGTCCTTTGAGAAGATGCTCATTCAGAACTGATTTGCTGTTCACGCCTTAGCACCCAACTTGGCTGACACTTAGCCTATGTCTGCGAATGAAACTAGAATCAGTTCTGCCACTAATTATAATAGAAACAAGGCAATTCCATCATGAAAGCACAATAGCCTCATGAAAAAAGCATTTGCATACTTGGGGATAATAATTGGGATGTTTAAAAAAATTTTAAAGCCCAAAAAAGTAGTGTCTGTGATATATGGTGAGAGAGAATTCTCCAAAAATATAATGTATTTTACATCTCAGTTGTCTTTTGGCTAACACAGAATTAGCATCCTGAAAATCGACCAAAGAAGGAGAAAAATATAGCTATATTTTTTCATTTTCAATACACTTTTTTTGTCAAATTACTCTCTTAATTAATAAGGAAAACCATCCACAGCAACGTAGTTCATCTGTATTTGGAATTTCAGAAAAGTTACTGTCCCCAACTGTCTTCTGAACTTTTCAAAGAACTTTTTTGTTGAGCTTCATCTTGTTTAAAGATGTTAGAGCTGCATTGAAATTAATATCAACAATCAGAAAGTAATATCACAGTTCTGGTTGTCATTATCCTGTTTAGACATGCTAGAACTGGATTGCCTGTGTTAGCTTAATGGGTTAGAGAAGAGAAGTGTTAAGATTCATCATGATGGGGGCTTCAACTACCCTGGCATTGCCAGATGCCTCATTTTCTAAACTCAGAACAGCTGATAAATTCATAATTCGCCTTAATTACTGTTCTCAGCCATATTTGGCTGTTAAAATAATCCCCCAAACTTTTTTAACAGGTAGGGCAGGCTCCAGCCATTCTAATTAAAGCAGAATCTCTAGGGGTGGGGCCCCAGACATTGTTTGTTTGTTTTTTTAAATGTCCCTGCCCCCAAGTGATTCCAGTATGCAGCGAGGTTGAGAATCACTAACCCACATGATAATTTCATCTTTCAGAGGGGAGAGGATTAACACTCTGCTTCTAATTCTGGCCAACTCAGAGGCCCTGCATGGAAAATCAGAAGTGACAGGAATCCTGGAAGAGGGCCACCTGGCCATCAGAAAATTCCAGAGGGATGTGGTCACTGCCAGACACACTCAGTTGGTTTGAGTTTTAAAATATCTCAGGAAATTATAAAAGCTTGACTTTGACCCTTTGGTCTCCCCTGGTCTGAGAGTCCAAAAAGAAGCAGGGGAGAGTCCTCAGAATGAAATTCTGATGCTACAATTGTGAATGGTTCAAAGCAAGGGCTGTTAGCCAAGGGGAAGAAAAGAAGAAAAGGGAAGGGGGCAGCCAAAAAGATTTACTATCTTTGTGCAGGAAGCTGGCTGTTGAGATCAGATATGTTTTTCAATAGTGTATATAAATGTGAAATATGATCTGAGAAACAAGCATGGATACAAAAAATCTGTCAGGAACATGTGAGAAAAGAGTCAGAAAGACTAAACCCAGAAGGACTCCACCATTCCCGATGATGAAGAGGGTCATTTGAAAAAAAGCAACTACGGAAGCCACACAGGGCTGGATGGCGTTTCAGCCAGGTTATGTCAGCAGGAAAGGCACAGGGTGACCACACCCTCAAACTGTTTCACACTGTAGAAAGGATGGGACAGAGTTTGGTTAAAAGGGCTTGAAGAATAACATCACTTAGGAGCAAATGCTTGCTGACGTAAATAAGTTCAAACACTTCTCTGGAAATAACAAACTGGAATATTAATATAATTTTCAGATGAAATTGCTTTAATCTTTAAAAATAAGAATGTAAGATGAGCCTGAGGACTGTTCCACATTTTTTTAAGAGGAAAGTAGAAAACACCTTTGAAGTATACACTCAAAGACCTGCTGATTCTTCAGTTCAGTAATTCTAGGACATACTTTAAAATGCAATTTTAATACATGACTTGCCACATTAAATCATACCAATGATGTAGTTAACAGAGCAGAGACAAGGAATTATAACCTTTTAAATAATCGAATTCAAATTCAGAAGTTCAATAAAGAGAATTTTATAAAAGCTGAAAACCTTCTTGGAATAGTTAATAATACATTATAACTGACCACCCCAAAACTCTGTGGCTTATAACACTGTTAATTTGCTCACAATTCTGTTTTCCTGGGCCCAACTGGCTAGTTTTGTCTGGTGTCCCTCAGGCAGCTTCAGTCATCTTTAGCTAGACTGAGGCTGGATAGACCAGGACAGCTTCAGCCACGTGTCTGGTGGTCATTGCTGGCTGCCAGCTGCACCACAGCTCTGCCTCAGGGGTGCAGGGCTCGTTTACATGATGGCAGCCTTCCAAGAGAACAAGGGCAGAAGCTGCAAGGTCAAGACTTACAAGTCACATACCATCACTTCTGCCTCATTCTGTTGCTCAGGGCGAGTCACAAGGCCAACCCAGACCAGGGGACAGGGAATCAGATAATACCCTTCGATGAGAGTTGTTGCAATTTGTATGTCTTATCTACCATCCTCTCCTCAGAAAAATGCTTCTACACTAATATGCACGAAATAGTTTACTTTCAGGGGATCCACAGACCCTTGCAATCCATGTTAAGGGTCTTTATTCTAACCATTGGCCTATTTAAACAAGGATATTAAAGTCCAAAGACACTAAGGACTGTTTGTATAGGACACAAGCATTGCAGAGTGGGCTGTCACATAACTCCCAAGCCTGTGCTATTTTCATCCTGCCCAGTTGATAATAACCTCATTATTATCGGAAGGGAACTTTAGTGATTTCAGAAGTCAACTTTGACTCCCAAATCTGGACAACAATTCACCTGAAGTGTATACAGTAGAATGTAAGCATTGAATATTTGGTCTCATATTCTACACATACATCCAGGGAGGAAAATTGACTGGCTAAAATAGATGTGTGGATTGAATCTGCCTGCAACGCAGGAGGCCTGGGTTTGATCTCTGGGTCCGGAAGATCTCCTGGAGAAGGAAATGGCAATCCACTCCGGTATTCTTGCCTGGAGAATTCCATGGACAGAGGAGCCTTGTGGGCTACAGTCCACGGGGTCACAAAGAGTCAGACATGACTGAGCAACTAAAACTACGCCACTGTGCATTGTTTTATTAATTTGTAAACTGGCATAACTGTTTTATAAGTTATGGACAGTTCCTTACATGTGGGTCTTTTCTTACTAACAGCTATTCTTTATGCTCCAACTTACTCATGCTGAAAAGTTGATAATTTGAGATTAGCAAGATTCTTTTCACTTTTACACCGTCTATTTAAAAAATGCATTAATAAAAATAGCACATTTTCAGTTATAGTGATATTTACCAGTCACTGTTACCATTCAATTTTTTGTTTTTCCTCATAAAGACAATTAAAGGGAAGTTGATGTGGTTTAGTTTAAATTATTGCCTTTTGTTGTTGCCAGTGGATGACTTTATGTGAAAACTGCAGATTTTACTTAAAATTTATATTAACCATTAGTATTTTATTCATTATTTTATTTTTTGGTAAATTTGGCAGGTGGATCTGGTCCAGATGGATGGAGAGAAATGAATTAGCTTTGAAACATTTAATTTTCAGAAATTATTGACTCATGAAGTTATGGGGTTTTTTTAAAAAAAAACTTTTTATCATAAAATATTCAAGCATGAAGAGAAATAGAAAAAAGTACAATGGACACCCATAATCCCATTCTTTTAATCCATAACTGTCATTATTTTGCCATCTTTGCTTCATCTGTGTTCTGTTGTTATTAGGCCATTTTAAAGTCAGTCACCCCCAAGCACTTCAGCATACATCCCCCAGAAATGAGAACATCCCCTTACATAATCCACTTAATAAATTATTTCCCATACCTAGTCCATATTCAAATTGTAACCTGGGCTTTATAGAATGTTTTTTCCAATTTAGAATCCAGTCAAAGAGCACATGTTGCAGTTGGTCTGTCTTCAGTTTCTCTTTATCCAAAATAGCGCGCACACACACACACACACACACACACACACACACACACACACACACACCACTCTCCCATGTTCCTGACTTTTAGAAGAGGCTATGTCAGTTGTCTTTTAGAATCCCCTAATTCTGGACTTTTCTTCCAAGGAGTAAGCATTACTTTGCTGACTAAGATCCATCTAGTCAAGGCTATGGTTTTTCCAGTAGTCATGTATGGATGTGAGAGTTGGACTGTGAAGAAGGCTGAGCACCGAAGAATGGATGCTTTTGAACTGTGGTGTTGGAGAAGACTCTTGAGAGTCCCTTGGACTGTAAGGAGATCCAACCAGTCCATTGTGAGGGAGATCAACCCTGGGATCTCTTTGGAAGGAATGATGCTAAAGCTGAAACTCCAGTACTTTGGCCACCTCATGGGAAGAGTTGACTCATTGGAAAAGACTGTGATGCTGGGAGGGATTGGGGGCAGGAGCAGAAGGGGACGACAGAGGATGAGATGGCTGGATGGCATCATGGACTCGATGGACATGAATCTGAGGGAACTCCAGGAGGTGGTGATGGACATGGAGGCCTGGTGTGCAGCGATTCATGGGGTTGCAAAGAGTCAGACACAACTGAGCGACTGAACTGAACTGAACTGAATTCTGGACTGTTTGGATTCTTTCTTCGTGTGGTTTAACACATTCCTTCATGTTCAATATGTCCTGTAGAGTCTCTATGAGGCTCAGGTTACACATTTGAAGAATATTCCACACATGGGAGCATGTGCTGCATCGCGCGTGACGCCAGCTGGGTACTAAGCCTGGCCGCCATGCTATTACTGATGTCCAGTTTGACCCCTGAGTTAAGGTGATGATCTGTCTCCATTTGTAAGGTAGGTTTTCCCTTTGTCAATTAGCAGATCATCAGTGGAGCCATGAAAATATCCAGTTCCCTAAAGTTAGTCTTTTTTTTAAAGCATACCTCACTGTGCTTTCTATTTTAATAAAGAATTATATTTGGTTTGTCAACACTTTCATCGAGTTGGTATATTCAACTTAAGATTATGAAAACAAATCAATGTCTACGTTAAGCCAGTAGGTAATTTTTCATTCTCTCCCTCCTGTCTTTGTCATTCTTGGCACCATTCTGGCTCACAGTGGTGCATACCTGGCATGCATACCTGGGTAGTACATTGGCCATCATTTGGTTCCCAGAACTGAGCGTTGTAGTTTCCTCATCCACTCTTGGTATTTTATGGTTGCTCCATGCCTGTGTTCAGACCTAGAGCTATGTAAACTGCTGCAGACCTGAATGACATATTGTCCTGAGTAATGAAATGAGATCCAGGCAGGACCCAGTGACCAAGAAGGTGGGCTTTCCCGAAGGTATACGATGGCTGCTGGACTCTGACCATCAGTGAATTGAGCCACACACTGGATTTGAAATGGAGGTCCCTCAAAGTGACTTCTTTCTTTCTTTTTTTTTTTTAACAAGGTCAAAAGACATGAATGAAAGCATAGCAGTAACCAAACATGGTGGTATGAAGCCTAATTAGGAATAGACAATGATTTCTAAAATCTGTGTCTGTTCATTCTCTTTCTTCATTTGTTTTTGTTTCACTCTCATCTGTGATCCATTTGCCTTTCGTCATCTTCTACCATGGCTTCTGCAAGAATATCCGTCTTGAAATGTCCAGCACAGCTCGCACCCACTTCAAACATTGTTTAAAATCTCATTTATTATTTTGTACTGCGGTCTCACTTAAAAGCCAGGTTACTGAAACTGCAGAGCACATACCTTTAATTCCTAGGGTTAGAAGGAGAAAGAGAGAGCGTGGGAGGAGGGGATGGGCTAAAACTGTGAGACGTTCCACAACAGACATGCCAGGAAAATAAGAAAATTCAGAAGCCTTATAGGCAACTAAAATCTCTAGATGCAAGGAAACTGGGAACTGCTCAAACCTGGGCTCAGTAGAGTATAGAAATGTGATGAAGACCAGGACTGGTATTTTTTTTTCCCCCCAACAAGAGGTTAGTTACTTAAGGACCACATTCCCAGGATTAGAAGGATTTGCCTGAATAGCCAAGGGAACACTTATCTGCAGTTGAACTAGTGAAATGAAGATGGGGATTCTGTGCAAGCTGCCTGTTACAGGAGACTATATTTAGAACTTGAAATTGGCACTGGGAATAATCATATTAGATGGATATGAGCAGATGAAAGCTATATTAAGTAGGAATTATGTTTTGCTAATTAGCTTAAATTTTCAGATACTAAAATCCAGGTGTTTGGGGGAGCCACTAGGGTTTAGCATTTCCTCTAAAGAAAAACAAACACAAGACCATGTGGGGGACATCTCAGGCCAGGAACTTAACCATACTCATTCAGCTTGGTTCCTTCCTTCGTGCCCAAATAGAAAATAGGGACCTGCAGTACAAAACTGGGCTTCCCTGGTGGCTCAGTAACAAAGAATCCACCTGCAATGCGAGAGATGTGGGTTCAGTCCCTTGGCCGGGAAGATCCCCTGGAGAAGGAAATGGCAACCCACTCCAACATTCTTGCCTGGGAAATCCCATGGACAGAGGAGCCTAGTGGGCTATAGTCCATGGGGTTGCAGAGTCAGAGACGACTTAGTGACGAAGCGAGAAATATAGAACATTGCATTAGTTTTCAGGTGTACAGTAGAATGATTCAATATTTGTATATTTTCCAAAATGATCAGAATAAGTTCAGTTAACTTCCATCAACAGACAGTTACAATTTTTAAAAATTTAACTATAGTTGATTTATAATTCGTGTTAATTCCAGGTATACAACTTCAGCTTCTTTTCCATTATAGCTTATAAGATACTGAATACAATTCCCTGTGCTATTCAGCAGGACCTCGTTTATCCATTCTGTATATAATAGTTTGCATCTGCTAACTCCAAACTCCCAGTTCATCCCTCCTCTCTCTCCTTGGCAACCACAAGTCTGTTCTCTGTGTCTTGTCGAGTCTGTCTCTGTTTCACAGATATGTTGATTTGTGTCATATTTTAGATTCCACATATAAGTGATATCACATGGTATTTGTCTTTCTCCTTTTGAGCTACTTAGTATGACAATCTCTAGGTCCATCTATGTTACTGCAAATGACATTTCATTCTTTTTTTATCATTGAACAATATTTCATTGAATATTGGTCAAGAATATTGGTCTTCAATGACCAATTCATTGAATATTGCTCAAGAAAAGCTATGAAAAACACAGATAGCATATTAAAAAGCAAACATTACTTTGCTGACAAAGGTCTGTCTAGTCAAAGCTATGGTTTTTTCAGTAGTCATGTATGGATGTAAGAGTTGGACTATAAAGAAGAATGCTGAGCACCAAAGAACTGATGCTTTTGAACTGGTGTTGGAGAAGACTCTTGAGAGTCCCTTGTACTGCAAGGAGATCAAACCAGTCAATCTTGAAGGAAATCAGTCCTGAATATTCATTGGAAGGACTGATGCTGAAGCTGAAACTCTAATACTTTGGCCACCTGAAGCAAAGAACTGACTCATTGAAAAACACCCTAATGCTGGGAAAGATTGAAGGCAGGAGGAGAAGGGGACGACAGAGGATGAGATGGTTGAATGGCATCACTGGCTCGATGGACATGAGTTTGAGCAAGCTCCAGGAGTTGGTGATGGACAGGGAAGCCTGGAGTGCTGCAGTCCATGGGGTCGCAAAGAGTTGGACACGACTGAGCAACTGAACTGAACTGGGAACTGAATGTTCCATTATATGTGTGTGTGTGCGCGCGCGTGTGTGTGTGTATTTGAATTATAGCTTTGTCTGGATATATGCCCAGGAGTGGGATTGCTGGATCATATAGTTTTAGGTTTTTGAGGACCTCCCTACTGTTCTCCATAGTGGCTGCACCGGTTTACATTCCCACCAACAGTGCAGAAGGGTTCCTTTTTATCCACTCCCTTGAGCGACTTCACTTTCACACATTTATTGCTTGTAGACTTTTTAGTGATGGCCGTTCCGACCAGTGTGAGGTGGTACCTCATAGTGATTTTAATTTGCTTCTGTCTGATAATGAGCTATGTTGAGCTTCTATGTGCCTATTGACCAACTATATGTCTGCAATTAAATAATACTCAGATTAATATCATTTTCTTGTAAGGAAAAAAGACAAAGCAAAAGATACATTTCAGTCAAGATGAAAAATGTTGGCTATACCTCCCACAAACATGAAGACAATCAGGCAACCATCTAAGGGAAAATACATAAGAGTTGAATTGACAATTTTTTTAAATTTATAAAATAAAAATTTTAAAGTCACTGACAGCACCAGATACAGTCACAGGTGACGGAAGCCCAGCCACATTATTCTGGGGCTTCCATGCAGCAGTCCTTGCCTGCAGAGTCCCTGCATCAAGACACTCTTTACCTCTGGGTCCTTGCTATGTGTGGTTTGCAGCAGTTTCCGAGAGAGGGCCTCCTCAGCTCAAGAGCTGGGGAGCTTGATAGGGGACTCAGAACTCTCACTCCTCTGGAAGAACCTCTGCAATATAATTATTTTCATTTGTGGGTCACCCACCCTGCAGGTTTGGAGTTTAATTATATTGTAAAAGTGCCCCTCCTACCATTTCACTGTGGCTTCTCTTTTGCGTTTGGATGTAGAATATTTGTTTTGGTAGGCTCCAGACTTTTTTGTTTATGGTTGTTCAGTAGTTAGTTGTGATTATGGTATTTTTGTGAGGGGATGTGAGCTCAAGTCCTACTTCACCATCTTTTCTCTACCTCCATTCTGAAACTAACATAATGTTTTATGTCAATTATATATGGGGAAATAATTTTAAAAATCAACCTTACTTCCTAATTTATGTATTTGGCTGCCTCACCTGCTGGGCAGGACATTAATTCCTGGCTGACAGGAGTGAGTTTCTCTCCTTTGGCATCTGAATACCCTGCATCTGGCACAGTGCCTGGCACAAAATACATACTCAGCTGAATATGTGTGCATGGTTGATAGATGATTTAATGAACTAGTTCAGTTCAGTTCAGTTCAGTTCAATCACTCAGTCGTGTCCAACTCTTCCCAACCCCATGAATTGCAGCACGCCAGGCCTCCCTGTCCATCACCAATTCCCAGAGTCCACCCAAACCCATGTCCATCGAATCGGTGTTGCCATCCAACCATCTCATCCTCTGTTGTCCCCTTCTCCTCCTGCCTTCAATCTTTCCCAGCGTCAGGGTCTTTTCCAATGAGTCAGCTCTTCTCAGCAGGTGGCCGAAGTATTAGAGTTTCAGCTTTAACATCAGTCCCTCCAGTGAACACTCAGGACTGATCTCCTTTAGGATGGACTGGTGAACTAGTTAAATAGTGGCTAATATTTGTAGAATTGTTTTTGGTGAAACAATAGTTTTTCAGGGAACACTGAAAAGGCCAACTAATTTTCCCTTAAGATGGCTCATTGAATCTTCAGATGCTCTATAACTGTATACTTGAACTTATGTTGCAAGCATAATTTTTTAAAGTAAATCTATCAACACTCATTTAACCTTATAATTGAATCTCACCTGCTGTGATGGTTAATTTTATGGGTCAGCTTGACTGGACCAAAGAGTGCCAGACATTTGGTCAAACATGGTTCTGGGTGTGTGTGTCTGTGAGTGGGGTTGAGGATGAGATTCATGTTTGAGTCAGTAGATTGAGGAACACAGTTGGCCCTCCCTCATGTGGGTGAGCATCAACCAACCAGCTGAAGGCCTGAGTGGAAGAAAAAATTCTCACACTCCTGGGAGTGAGAGAGAACTCTTCCTCTCTAACCGCCCTTGAGCTGCTATATCAGTTTTTTCTTGCTTTTGAACTAAAACCGAAACATCAGCTCTTTTGGGATGTCAGACCTGCCAGTTTTTAGACTGAGATCCTACCATCAACGTTTCTGGTTCTCAGGCCTTCAGATTTGGACAGGAACTGCATCAGCTCCCCTGGGTCTCCAACTTGCTGACTGTGGATCTAATAATCTCAGCTTCCATGATGGTCTGAACCAGTTCTTTGTAATAAACTTGTATGTACACACAGGCACGCATGCATATGTGTATCCTGTTGGTTCTGCTTCTCTGGAGGACCCTGACTAATACACTGGCAAAAGGAAATCTGGTTTTGTCAGGTTCAGCCATGAAGTATCTCAAAACTTCACATAAAAATAATACTTCTAAAGTTAATGTACTGGAGCTGCAACTTGTAGAGGAAAGCACATACAAGAAAGATAAAATATCCATGAAGAGCCAAGCATTAGACATTAAATTTTATTTTTCTGTTTTCCTCCTTGAAACAAAGATTCTTCCATGATAAACTCCATATAGCAAATGAAAGCTTTTGTTGAAATTAAGGAAGAAACAGGTAAGAAAAGGAAGAAGCAGAGGTAGTAAGAGGTCAGTATGATTTTCACTTTCAAAAGTCATTTCCCACCCCCACCCCCAGGAGTTAGTGCCTCTCATGAGCAGGGGGTTGCAGAAGCTACCAGGGTAACCAGTGCACTGTATTAACCAGGCAAATCAATCCAAAAACTGGTTTGCCTGATTTTTTAAAACTCTCAAATGGCCGTGAAAACTTTTAAAATTGATTTTAAATACTCACTTGAGTATAAGATAGTGTCTTCTTGGGGGAGGGTTTGCTTAAGAAGAGACTGTTCCAGTTTTCATATTGAGCTGCCCTGTGGATGGGTGATTCTTATCCAGAATCCAGGTCAGGACGCATAACTACAATCAAGAAACCAAGAGGAGGGACTTCCCTGGCAGTCCCCTGGCTTAGACTCCATGCTTCCACTACAGCAGGCACAGGTTCAATCCCTGGTCAGGGAGCTAGATCCCACAGGCTGCGTGCTATGCCCAAAGAAGAAAAAGAAACCAAGAAGAGTCTAAAAGCCTTTTTAAGCATCCAACCTAAAAATGCATTGTTTTCTCCCAATGCACCCAATATTTATTAAGAACCTACTATGTGTTTGACATTATAAAGGATGATTTTAATTCTTTGCCTTCTCATGAATTTGGAATTTATTCCCGTAAGTTCAATCAGCTGATTTCTTTTTTCTAACTGAGTCTGTATTGCATTTCAAATCTCAGTATCCAGGACAACTAGACTTTAAAAACTTTGTGTGTAGTCAATATTATTTCATCACATGGGCCAAGCTGCTATGTGTCTTTTAATTTTCATAATATATATAACATCTTCAACTTATTTCTTTGTAAATACTTAACCTTCAAAGGGTAAAAATCATCACAGTTTTGAAATTTGATTTTAATCTTACCCTTTGACCTTTGGGAGAAAATACATTTAAAATCTATTGCTCACAGAGGTTTTTTATTTTTTTCTAAATGCCATGTTTCCTAGAGTCCACTGATACTTCATGAGATTTGTTCATTTTAGTCATGTTTTGGTATTGAACTATGAACATGTCTCACTTTAAAAGCCAGTAAGTAAAACTTCTTAATAAATGGTTAATAGTTAGGGTAATTGTTTCTAAAAATTCACATAATGCTACGAAGTAACAATCAAGGTGCCAAATCCAGATAATTTCATTGAACTATATTAAAAAGAAATAAAGACAAAAGTTATAGGGCTTCTTTAATGTTGTATGATGCAAAAACTCAATAAGCAAATGTTCTTATGAAGTACATTTAAAACAAAATGGTTTTCCCAGCACCACTTATTGAAGAGGCTATCTTTGCCCCATTGTATATTCTTGTCTCCTTTGTAAAAAATAAGGTACTCATAGGTGCATGGGTTTATCTCTAGGTTCTCTGTCTTGTTCCATTGGTCTATTCTGTTTTTGTGCCAGGACCATATTGTCTTAATGACTGTAGCTTTGTAGTAGGGTCTGAAGTCAGGAAGGTTGATTCCTCCAGCTCCATTCTTCTTTCTCAAGACTGCTTTGGCTAGTCAGGGTCTTTTGTGCTTCCACATGGATTGTGAAATTTTTTGTTCTAGTTCTGTGAAAAATGCCATTGGTAGTTTGATAGGGATCGCATTAAATCTGTAGATTGCATTTGGTATTACAGTCATTTTCACAATATTGATTTTTCCTACCCAGGAACATGGAATATGTCTTCATCTGTTTATGTCATCTTTGATTTCTTTCATCAGAGTCTTATAGGTTTCTGTATACAGGTCTTTTGTCTCTTTAGGTAGGTTTATTCCTAGATAACTTATTCTTTTTGTTGCAATGGTGAATGGTACTGATGCAAGTGATTTCTGTGTATTGACCTTGTATCCTGCAACTTGTACTGCTGAATTCACTGGTTAGCTCTAGTAATTTTCTGATAGTTTCTTTTGGGTTTTCTACATAGAATATGTTATCTGCAAACAGTGAGAGTTTTACCTCTTCTTTTCCAATCTGGATCCCCTTTATTTCTTTTTCTTCTCTAATTGCTGTAGCTAGGACTTCCAAAACTATGTTGAATAATAGTGGTGAGAGCGGACACCCTTCTCTTGTTCCTGATCTTAGAGGGAATGCTTTTCATTTTTCACCATTGAGAATAATGTTTGCTGTAAGATTCATATATGACCTTTACTATGTTGAGATAGGTTCCTTCTATGCCCATTTTTTGAAGCACTTTTATCATAAGTGGATGCTGAATTTTGTCAAAGGCTTTTTCTGCATCTATTGAGATGATCATATTGTTTTTATCAACAAGTGATGCTGGGAAAACTGGACAGCTACGTGCAAAAGAATGAAATTAGAACACTACCTAATACTATACACAAAGATAAACTCAAAGTGGATTAAAGACCTAAATGTAAGACCAGAAAGTATAAAACTCTTAGAGGAAAACATAGGCAGAACACTCAATGACATAAGTCAAAGCAAGATCTTCTATGACCCACCTTCTAGAGTAATGGAAATAAAAACAAAAATAAGTAAGTGGGACCTAATTAAACTTAAAAGCTTTTGCACAGCACAGGGAAGTACAAACAAGGTGAAAAAACAACCCTCAGAATGGGAGAAAATGGTAGCAAAGGAAACAACTGATAAAGAATTTCCAAAATATACAAGCAGCTCATACAGCTCAATACCAGAAAAGCAAACAACCCAGCCAAAACGTGAGAAAGGGAGCTGAAGAGACATTTCTCCAAAGAAGACATACAGATGGCTAACAAGCACATGAAAAGATGCTCAACATCACTCGTTATTAGAGAAATACAAATCCAAACTACAATGAGGTACCACATCACACTAATCAGAGTGGCCATCGTCAAAAAGTCTACAAACAATAAATGCTGGAGAGGGTATGCAGAAAAGGGAATGCTCTTGCATTGCTGGTGGGAATGTAAACTGATACAGCCACTATGAAAGACAGTATGTAGATTCCTTAAAAAGCTAGGAATAAAACCACCATATGAACCAGCGATCCCACTCCTAGGCATGTATCCTGAGGAAACCAAAGTTGAAAAAGACACATGTACCCCAATGTTCACTACAGCACTGTTTACAATAGCTAGAACAAGGAAGCAACTTAGCTGTCCATCAACAGATGAATGGATAAAGAGGTATGGTGAATTTGTACAATGGAATTCTACTTAGCCATAAAAAGGAACACATTTGAATCCATTCTAATGAGGTGGATGAACCTAGAGCCTATTATACAGAGTAAAGTTAAGTCAGAGAAATATAAATATAGTATACTGACATAAATACGGAATCTAAAAAGATGGCACTGATGAATTTATTTTCAGGGCAGCAAAGGAGAAACAGACATAGAGAACAGACCAGTGGACATGGGGGGAGGAGAGGAGGGAGAAGGGGAGATGTACGGAGAGAGTAATATAGAAATTTGTAGCACCATATGTAAAATAGCCAGTGGGAATTTGCTGTATGACTCAGGGAACTCAAACTGGGCTCTGCGACAGGCTGAAGGGTGGGGTGGGGAGGGAGATGGGAGGGAGGGCTGGAAGGGAGGGAACATGGGTGTACCTATGGCTGATTCTTGTTGAAGTATGACAGAAAACCACAAAATTCTGTAAAGCAGTTATCCTTCAATTAAAAAAATTAAAATTCAAAGCCAAATTTGGAATGGTAAAGGCTGGGATAGCTCTATGAACTGTGGGATGTCAGAATGACGACAAGTAAAAAATAAATGTCAGGAACTCCTCAAAAAAAAAAAAAAAAAAGAAGGTAAGTGATCCAGTTTGGATCTTTGTTATGTAACAGTTAGCTTTGATTGAAAGGTAATTTGGTTTTTTTTGTTGTTGTTGTTGTTGTCTTTGCTTGCTTCTTTTTTCTACAGTCTTTACGATCACTTGCTTAGCAACCAGTCTACCTGACACATTAATATGATTTAAACACCAAATCGCCTGTGAGTTGATATCAGTCATTTAGACTGTGAATGCCAAAGGGGAGAGACAGATCAGACCCGTTCATCTTGCACCTCACCTCCCTACGACTAGCACGGTGGAATGCTTATACAGTGGAGACACTCAGTTTATAATAGCCAGGACATGGAAACAACCTAGATGTCCATCAGCAGATGAATGGATAAGAAAGCTGTGGTACATATACACAATGGAGTATTACTCAGCCGTAAAAAAGAATTCATTTGAATCAGTTCTGATGAGATGGATGAAACTGGAGCCGATTATACAGAGTGAAGTAAGCCAGAAAGAAAAACACCAATACAGTATACTAACACATATATATGGAATTTAGGAAGATGGCAATGACGACCCTGTATGCAAGACAGGGAAAGAGACACAGATGTGTATAACGGACCTTTGGACTCAGAGGGAGAGGGAGAGGGTGGGATGATTTGGGAGAATGACATTCTAACATGTATACTATCATGTAAGAATTGAATCACCAGTCTATGTCTGACGCAGGTTGCAGCATGCTTGGGGCTGGTGCATGGGGATGACCCAGAGAGATGTTATGGGGAGGGAGGTGGGAGGGGGGTTCATGTTTGGGAACGCATGTAAGAATTAAAGATATTAAAATTAAAAAAAAAAAAGCCTTTTAACTTCTACTATAGGCAGAGTGCCTGATGAACTATGGACGGAAGTTCATGACATTATATAGGAGACAGGGATCAAGACCATCCCCAAGTAAAAGAAATGCAAAAAGGCAAAATGGCTCTCTGAGGAGGCCTTACAAATAGCTATGAAAAGAAGAGAAGTGAAAAGCAAAGGAGAAAAGGAAAGATATACCCATTTGAATGCAGAGTTCCAAAGAATAGCAAGGAGAGATAAGAAAGCCTTCTTCAGCAATCAATGAAAATAGAGGAAAACAATAGAATGGGAAAGACTAGAGATCTCTTCAAGAAAATCAGAGATACCAAGGGAACATTTCATGCAAAGATAGGCTCAATAAAGGACAGAAATGGTATGGACCTTACAGAAGCAGAAGATATTAAGAAGAGGTGGCAAGAATACGCAGAAGAACTATACAAAAAAGATCTTCACAACCCAGATAATCACGATGGTGTGATCACTCACCTAGAGCCAGACATACTGGAATGTGAAGTCAAGTGGGCCTTAGGAAGCATGACTAGGAACAAAGCTAGTGGAGGTGATGGCATTCCAGTTGAGCTATTTCAAATCCTGAAAGATGATGCTGTGAAAGTGCTGCACTCAATATGCCAACAAATTTGGAAAACTCAGCAGTGGCCACAGGACTGGAAAAGGTCAGTTTGGTTCCAATCCCAAAGAAAGGCAATGCCAAAGAATGCGCAAACTACTGAACAATTGTACATATCTCACATGCTAGTATAGTAATGCTCAAAATTCTCCAAGCCAGGCTTCAGCAATATGTGAACTGAATTTCAAGCTGGTTTTAGAAAAGGCAGAGGAACCAGAGATCAAATTGCCAACATCCGCTGGATCATCGAAAAACCAAGAGTTCCAGGAAAACATCTATTTCTGCTTTATTGACTATTCCAAAGCCTTTGACTGTGTGGATCACAATAAACTGTGGAAAATTCTGAAAGAGATGGGACTACCAGACCACCTGACCTGCCTCTTGAGAAATCTGTATGCAGGTCAGGAAGCAACAGTTAGAACTGGACATGGAATAACAGACTGGTTCCAAATAGGAAAAGGAGTACGTCAAGGCTGTATATTGTCACCCTACTTATTTAACTTCTATGCAGAGTACATCATGAGAAACGCTGGGCTGGAGGAAGCACAAACTGGAATCAAGATTGCCAAGAGAAATATCAGTAACCTCAGATATGCAGATGATACCACCCTAATGGCAGATAGTGGAGAACTAAAGAACCTCTTGATGAAAGTGAAAGAGAAGAGTGAAAAAGTTGGCTTAAAGATCAGCATTCAGAAAACGAAGATCATGGCATCTGGTCCCATCACTTCATGGGAAATAGATGGGGAAACAGTGGAAACAGTGGCTGACTTTATTTTTGGGGGGCTCCCAAATCACTGCAGATGGTGACTGCAGCCATGAAATTAAAAGACACTTACTTCTTGGAAGAAAAGTTATGACCAACCTAGACAGCATATTAAAAAGCAGAGACATTATTTTGCCAACAAAGGTCTGTCTAGTCAAGGCTATGGTTTTTCCAGCAGTCATGTATGGATGTGAGAGTTAGACTATAAAGAAAGCTGAGGGCTAAAGAAGTGATGCTTTTGAACTGTGGTGTTGGAGAAGACTCTTGTGAGTCCCTTAGACTGCAAGGATATCCAACCAGTCCATCCTAAAGATCAGTCCTGAGTGTCATTGGAAGGACTAATGTTGAAGCTGAAACTCCAATACTTTGGCCACCTGATGCGAAGAGTTGACTCATTGGAAAAGACCCTGATGCTGGGAAAGATTGAGGGCAGGAGGAGAAGGGGACGACAGAGGATGAGATGGTTGGATGACATCACTGACTCAATGGACATGAGTTTGGATAAACTCCTGGAGTTGGTGATGGACAGGGAGGCCTGGCATGCTGCAGTCCATGGGGTTGCTAAGAGTTGGACACGACTGAGAGACTGAACTGAACTGATAACATCTTATACCACCTGGTAAATATATATTATGGTGCTTACCAGTGATAAACAGATTAGAGAGAAAGAGGGAAAGGAAAAGAAGAAAGGAAATGGACAGATCACTAATATGAACTGTAACCCTGATCCTAACTCTGCCTCGCTTCTCCATCTGGGCTGGGCCAGATGCTTTCCCTCCTGACAAAGGTAAGACCTCTGGAAAGGCTGTCTCTCATATGCTAGAGAGACATGGGTGCAGGCACGGAGCCTGGGCAGCTACAACGCGGCATAAGCAACAACATATGCCTCTTACAGAGTCTGTGGCCATGTGTAGACAGTCAGGCTGCAGGAGCAAGCCTCCCCCTGGGTTGGAGGGCAGCTCTTCCCTACCTACACCCAGAAGGCCAGACTCCCCGAGCCCCCCCCCCCACCTTCCCCTGCCCCTCCTTCCTGCAGGCTGCTTTGTTGGTATCTGATGCTGACAGAGGAATTCGCAGGTAAGAATTTCTTATTCACTCATTTATTCATCATTTTCCCTCCAGTGAGAAGAGAACTGCTGCTCATATCCAAAAATATCTAATCCCAATAGGGAGTTTGCTTCCCATCAAAGCAAAATCCTCAATACATGAAATCTGAGATCTTGCCAATTTAATGAATTCCTTATAATTTTTAAATAGCATAAATTATTTTAATGCTTTACCAGTTGGAAGGTTACTGAGGGATAAATTGGCAGCACCTCTGTTTTCTTTTGAGAAAACAAACTCATAAAAATAAAGGGTTCAACATTTATTTTATGTTATTATTTTGGCAGCTTTCTTTTTATGACCAAATTCTGAGTCATCTTATATTGTCTGAATTCTAAAAAGATTCAATTGATTACAGAAAAATTTTCTTAAAAATTTGCTTTGCCATTTTTTTCTCTGACTAATCCCTGGGTGGTTTTATGCAGTACTTACTATTTAAAGGACCTAATTTATTTTTTATGGCCCATCACTAATATCCAAGATAGTATCCAATTCCTTAATTCTGAACTCTGCCTTGAGTGACAGCCAAACTAAACGAAATGAAAATGCCTTGGGCAGTCTTTGTTTACACACGGTGGCAGAATTAACTCTAAGTTACATGGATCACTGCACCGGGGATACTCCGAGTTGCTGCTCTGTATGCTGTGCCTGCCGGAAGCCTTCTACTCCTAACACTTCAGGTAAAACAAGACATTGTGAGCACCTACTCTGAGCAAAACACGGTGCTGGAAATACACACGTGGGTCAGGCTCATTGCCTGATTCGACGGGCCCGGTTGGAATAGGGTCTGGACCTGCGCTGTCACTGCTTACTCTGTCTCTGGGGGCAGAGTTCTCGCTCTTGCTGGGTTTCAGGAGACAGAGTCTTACTCTTGCCCAGCACATCTACTAAATGTTTATCTTCACAGGTCTGTCTGAGCTGCTGCAGATGGCAGCATTTCATTCTTTTTGATGTCTGAGTTATTTTCTGTTGCACATACATACCACATCTTCTTTATCCATTCATCTGTTGATGGACATTTAGGTTGCTTCCCTATCTTGGCTGTTGTGAATAGTGCTGCTGTGAACACTGGTGGGCACGTATCCTTTCGAATTAAAAGTTTTGTTTAGATATATGCTGAGGAGTGGGATTGCCGGATCATACAGTTTTAAGGACTTCCATACTGTTCTCCATAGTGGCTGCACCAATTGACATTTCTACCAACAGTATAGAGGGGTCGGTCCCTTTTCTTTGAGTTTACTGTTAATGTGCATATGGTACAATTCACTTTGTGTGTGCACATTTCTGTACATTTTGAGATGCACAGAGTCATAGATGCACCACCATGAGGACCCAGAAGCAACCACTCCATCCCACAGAAAGCTCCCGCTGCTGCCCTTTGCCGTCAGCTCCCTCCTTCCCGCCGACCCCTAGCAACTGCCTCCTGTTCTCCGTTACTGTTGTTTTATCTGCAAAGTTTGTGTTTATCAGTGGGTTTCAGAATAGGGAAGCATCCACTTTCAAGTCATGCTTTGTGTCGTTAGTGTACTGGGCTCTCCACAATCACGGTCGTTCTCTGGTGTCTGTCAGTTGAAAAGGGGAGAGCCAGGGAATAAGTCTCAGTGAGTGTCAGTGGGAGAGATGCGAGGGCATCGGGTGGCTGTCCTTGTCTGGTTGGAGCTCAGAGAATGGCTCTCAGAGCAGGGCTATCGCCCTCACACAGAGCATTGTCTGGATACCCACCCACGTGCTCGGCACATAGCACACACTATGGAAAGGTTTTCATCAGTGAGGGATAAGTGGGAGGAGTTTGTGGGCCTATTGGCCTAAAATATGTATGGAGCACTGACTTATATCATTGAAATAATTATTGAACACTATTGATTTTTTAAATAATTCCATTTTGACAAAGCCTTAGTTCCTTTTGGGTTCAATTATTTGGGGAGAAATCTTATCTTCAACCCTCTTGTAATAAAAAAACATGTTCTTTTTAGATGATTTCAAAATGTTATTCTCCAACTCCCAAGCTTGCTGGCTTGGCTGACTTGATGTGACTCCGCATCACTGGAATAGAAGAACACGTGTGGCTTTGGGAATTCAGGTGAAGTGGAACTGGGAGCAGATTAAGGCAGCATAGAGACACTGAACCTTGGAGGACCATTTTAACAGGAGTGTCTTAATGCTAATACTTAGCTCCAGCTGGGAGGGGTTACAAGAATTATAGGCAAATGTCCAAGTTATCTTTATGAAATTGTTGGCAGGGTTCTCCCAAAATAATCCAAGGCAAAAAAATCCTGGCGTTTGGTGGCTAGCAGTTTTTGTCAACAAATTCAGGCTTTTCCACCTTCCTCTCAGTCACGTGAACCCAAAAGGCAACAGCTGGCAGGTCAAGGGTCAACTGCTGTGCACCTGTGCTGGCTTGTCTCATGGGTGGAATCACTGACTTTTAATCTGTAGAGACTTGAGTAGTCAATTAGGTTAAACTCTAATGATTCTTTTGCATAATACAATAATACCTAGATTCTAGACCAATGCCAAAAACTGGGTCATGTGATTCTTCAGTACAACAGGAAAATACCTTGTCAGTAGACTGTTTAGTCACATCCAAATAAAGAACAGACTACATTAACTTGATAAATTATAATTAAGAAAAAAATTTAAAGCATTGTTTCAATTCGTTGTGTATTCCATGAGAAATTTTTTGTTAGTCCACATGATCCAGAAAAGTCCCAGCTTCCTGGAATTGTACATACATATGGGTATAGATACCACCCCTCTGTAGTATTAATATCAGGCCCACATTTGGAAGAGGGGGACAACTCTTAGCTAATAATAGTTCAGAAACTATTTCTCTATTCAGAAATAGAGAAACTAGTTTATAGGCTCAGTTCATTTTTCCTCCTGTGGACATTCATAGTTAAGGGGGCTACATCAGGTCTGTGAGTCAAATAGAATATTGGCATTTCCTTAAAATCGCAGATAAAGTAAATGAACATAATATTTCAAAATTATACATCTTAAGTCTGTCATAGCCCTCAAATTGATGTTCATTTTTCCCAGTTCACAGTGTACAGTTCAATTCACAATATAGAGTTCACTGCATTTTTATAGTTTCGAATATTAATTCCATTATTTTGTCACATATTACAGAGTTGAATGCTAAAATATCATTAGACCAAGCACTTATCTCAGGTACCTGGGACAGGGCTGAGTTAAGTATTTGTACTGTTCCATGTTTGTGTCAGGTATTTACCAGGCTTGCCTTGTTGTTTTTTCCATCTTCTTATTTACCTTCTGAGCCACCAGGGAAGCCTGCCCTAAGTGAATTATCTTGTACCAAAACTCAGATTGCCTTCTGACTGGAATCTGATTCTCTCCTCACACCAACACAGCATTGGGTCCCAAACTGTATAATGGTCCAGTCCTAATTTTCCCATTTGACTACATCTCTCTAGGTGGATTTTCCCTGTAGCTCAGATGGTAAAGAATCTGCCTACAATGCAGGAGACCTGGGTTCAATCCCTGGGTCAGGAAGATGCTCTGGAGAAGGGAATGGCAATCCACTCCAGTATTCTTGCCTGGAGAATCCCATGGACAGAGGAGCCTCTGTGGGGTCGCAAAGAGTCGGACACAACTGAGCGGCTAACACCGCTACACTGCACTGCTCTAGGTGGAAGATGATGGAAAAGTCTTGTGAGACGCCTAATGAAAGGCCTTGGAGGTTTTTACTCTCTGCACACTGAACAACTGCTTGCTGGGAATTGTTCCTTGGACTCCCTTCCTGGGATAGAATGTAACATATTCCAGCTGGCACTGTTCAAGGCAAGAAAATGGATCGTGATTAAGTCAGTGAATGACTCCGAACCTCTCACTGCTTCTTGGGAATTCTCCCTTCAAGCACACTGCCTAGGACAAGCCTATGTACCAAGTAAAGAAGTTGTTCCATTCGACCGCACGTGTAGTGTATTCTGCAGTTTACAAGGTTTTCTCCTCCTCCTGCTTCCTCTTCTCTTTTTAACCTGTCTCCCCACAACCTCTTTTTTTAAAAAAAAAAACTTCAGATTGGCCATTTCGTCCATAAATGTTCTTTAAGCCAGCCAGATATGGGCCTGTCTCTAAGGTAGCAAGCACCAAGTCTCCCCTATAGCTGACTTTCCCGTGTGCAAAGGAAGATGTGAGGAAAAGAAAAGGACACCCTGCACACCTGGGAAGACAGAACACTTGCCCCACCCACAGAAGACAAGGTCGGGACAGTACATGTATTGTCCGTGTCAAGCACCACTGACTCCACACACACACACACACACACTCCACACACACACACACACACGCCACACAATCTTGGACTAAGCCTTTGCTGTCTGCTATGGAAGCCACGACCTTCATATAGTTATTGAACCCTTGAATGTGACTTGTCTGAACTGAGACTCACCATAGGTATAAAATGCATGCCACACTAGGAAGATTAGCATAAAATGTGAACTATTTCCCAAATAATTTTATACTGACTGCATACTAAACTGATCACATTTTCAGTATATTGAGTTAAATAAAATATAATATTAAAATTAATTTAATCGATGTTTCATATGTTTGATACGGCTACTAAAACATTTCTGGGCTTCCCCAAAGGCTCAGCAGGTAAAGAATCTGCCTGCCAATGCAGGAGACACGTTTGATCCCAGGAAGATCCCCTGGAGGAGGAATGGCAACCCACTCCAGTATTCTTGCTTGGGAAATCCTGTGGACAGAGGAACTTGCTGGGCTATAGTCCATGGGGTCGCAAGAGTCAGTCACGACTCAGCAACTACATACTAAAACATTCAAAACTCCATATATGACTTGCATGTTACTTCCATAGGACAAGTGGAGCACTAAACAGTTGCTTACCTGCTTTTGTTTCCCTGACTGGACTCACTTGTATGCTTTTAAACTTCCCCAAAACAGGGTCAGGACGGCTGTACTCCCCCCGCCACACCCCAGCCCCTAACAACCTATTAGGAGCACTTTCAGCTCTGAGCTCAGGTCACCTCAGTGAATCCTGCCATGCTGAGGGCTGTGAGGGTTCCCGAAATTCTCGTTTCCCTGAGGGAATCCAGAGGGTATTCCAGTCCCAGACCAGCAGTGGTCTGTCCCTGGTGGACCCTTATGCCCTGCCAGGGAACCCTAGAATCCAGGGCAACCGGCCCCCTGAATTCAGAAACACAGGAGATATGCTTTCCCTCAGGGCACAAGAATTCCTTCAGGGAGACGAGAGGACGCTGAGGGGTGGGACAGAGGGCCAACAGGACACACGAGATGAGCAGAACCTGACTCCATCTGTCCACGGAGAGTAGGTGTGTGAAGCATCGGCCCCATCTGCACACCCACACGTGGGGCGGAGCCTCTACCGGCTCAAGGTCCAGCCTCGCCCCTCCCTCCCCCACAGCCCCCAGAGCTCTGCCCACTCACAAGAGGCCGGGGAGTGTCTGGTGCTTCTTTCCTGGTGACCCGCTCCACGTGTACTGTGTCACGTCGGTCTTTGTTCCCCACGGCCTCTCCTCTGACATCTTGCAGGCAGAGACGCTGACACCGGTGTTCTGGATGGACTGTCTTCACAAGGGTGCCTCACAGTGGACGGCCTGGAAGTACAGAGATGGAGTTTCCCTCTGCAGAAGGCCAGCAGCCTCCCCTCCCCCCAGACAACCCTTGCCTTCCTTGAGCTCACAGTGCCTCTCCGGTGATGCCGGCTGCTGCTGTGCAGCTATCACCCTATGGGGACTGAGGCTGGGAGCTGCCGCAAGAAAAGACTGGCACTCAGACTGTTGCTGTAACTAAGCCTTTATCTCTGACCCAGGGCCTTGTGTCTCCTGCCAGCACCCAGGACACTGGCATGCTGGCTCCTCACGCACAAGCAGGGGGAATCTCAGACATTCCGCAGTTCTCAACAGGACCTTAACGCTGGAAATCTAAATGCACGTGGGCAAGAAGCAAGTGTTGGAGCCTAGGGAACAAGATGAAGGGAATAGGTTCCAGAATCAAGCTGTGGTATATAGACCCCTAATTGCCATTAAATATTTGTTCTCATTTTTTTCTTTGTAAAAATAATCCTAACTATCATTTTAGCTGAGAACGTTATGGCTAGCTAAAATCATACATTTCTGTCTGTTTTGTAGCCAGACCTGGCAAATCATGGAGTTCTAGCCAAGGAGACATAAATGGAAGTGGAAGAGAGTGTTCCTTCATTCTTGCTCCCTCTGTCTTTTTGTCCCTGGACTGCAGATATAATTGTTGGCACTCCAGCAGCCATATTGGGCCATGAGGTGAATTTGAAAATAGAATTCATGCATAGTGTGTAACAAGATAGGAGGAGCAGAAGTCCTTGACACCAGGAAGCCACCAAACCATCCATGAACAGACTCCTGACCTCTTTTCATGAGAGAAAAATAAACTATTTTCTTTAAACCAGTGCTATTTTGGATCTTCTAGCAATCTAACCCTAACTAATATACAAACTCAATTTTCACTAAGTGTAGAGTATATTATAAATCACGTTTCCTAGGAAAGGTGCCATCCTATGTCTGTCTGACAGTCAAAACGTTGAAAAGTGAGGGCTACAATTAAATCACATGTATGTCTCCATGCAACCCAAGAGCAAGCCCATTTTAAACAATTGAATTCAGTTCTATTTTATGAAGACCTTACTCTTACACATGTGAATAGTATGTCTGAGCAATACTTACCTCAACCTACTTAGGAATGGCTTGTTTCAAAGATTTTCTAACACTTTGAACATAGAAATTTTATCACCTTAAAAAAGATTTCTTAGGTACTTTGAAAATGTTTCATAACACTGCATGCTGCCAGCACTGCCCAATTTAGGCTGGGTCTGGCGGCCAAGCTTGGCATCCCTCCTGTTGTACCCCAGTCAGCCCTGATTTTAATTTCTTGGGCCAACCCCACCAGCACCACACCCTAGGACCTTGCCTCCAGGTGACCACTGCTGCCATCGGCTGCCTTGTGCAGAAGCATGGTCCTCAATAAACCCTTGCCTAGGATGTGGAGGAGGAGCAGGGCGGGGCAGTGCTAAGAGCACTCGTGGTCTAGAGTCTACCCCAGTCGCCGGGGTCCTAGCTGTGCTGCCGTCAGGAAGGCATGGGCGTTCTGTCTCCATGTCCTCACCTGACAGAGAAGGAATGATACACGGGCTTTGAGGTTTGACTGAGTAATTCACGAGGAAGAGCTCTGTAACTGGAAGGGCCGGATGGTGTCACAAGCTGTGAAGTTGGGATTCCTGACAGAAATCCAGTGGAAAAAAGGAAACCAAGGGCTCGGCCTATTGGGCATAGATTGATTTTATAGGGGTGTCAGCCTCTATTACCAGTGATTTCTTGGGGGTCTATCAACCCAAACCTACTAGGATCTTCCTTGGAGAAGGAGGATCTCAGAGGAACTATTTCCTTCTCAAACACCATGAGGAGCACTTAAATGTTTTCTTGGAGTTCTTGGTCAGGACTTTAGAGAGAAGGCCAGGGTTCTGACACAGAGCTGCCAACATCAAATGCAGGGGCTCCTTGATTCGGGCTGACTTGCCAACCTGCTCACCCCTGGGAGGTGGCTTCAGTTTACATCCCAGCTTTGCTGTTCACTCTCACATGAGGCTGGTTCCATAACCAAACTTCAGTTTCCTCATCTACAAAAGGGGAATAACAACACATACTAGATGCTTGTTACCCTTAATCCCATTCCTCCTAGTTTCTTTAAAAAATAAATAATAATATCTACAAGATCAGAGACCACTGGTTCCTGTGCTGGAGACTTGGGGACTAGGCCTCACTTCCAGCATCCTCTCAGGGCCAGGAAGAGATGAAAGCTGATTTAGAGATGTGCCCTGGAGAAACAGCTTCAAACATTGTGTAGGATGGGACTCTTGGATGACCTCATACCAAAGAGACAGGATTGGGAAGTAGACAAAGTCTGTTTTCAGTTCCTCTGCCTCCTAATTCCAGGGCCCTTCTCCCTCCTGAGCAGGTGTCCCTTCTTGGACACTTGGTGTCCCCTGGCTGCTCGTGGAGGCACTGGGTTGTCTCTCCCTCCCGCGGAAACCCAGTGGCCAGGGTAGGTCTCAGCCCCCACCCTCTCATCTCACCCATCCTCATCACAAGTTCCTTATGCCCAAAGCTACCCTCAGTTCAGATGCTTCTCGAGGAAGTGAAGGAGCTAGTAAGCTTCTTGGACTTGCCCTGTTCAAGATACTTTGCAGTTCCTCCTGTAGGAGATTTTAAGGCTAAGGCACCACCAAAAAGCCCTTTTCCTATCTTTCCTAATCCCATCTTGAACCCACATGTGAGAAGATTTTTATTTGCCAAAGAGGCGAAGTAAAAAGCAGCCACTCAGTGCTTGCCATTGGCTGAAGCCAACCAGCGCTGCCTGGGCCTCACTTGAGCTCTGTCGGTGGCTTGTGAACCCATTACTAGGTTTCTGAGATTAGCCTTTAGGAATTTCTAACCTTAAAGAAAAAGGATTTTGAAAATAGGCTGGTATGGTACCGTTTTTTTAAGGCTATAAACTATGTAAGGGTCCACTTAGCCTACCGACAGGAGAGGCCCATCTTAGCCGAAAGCACTGCCTCTGCACTCCCTGGTCTAAGACAGGAGACGTTGAGAAAGGACGGGAAGTCCTTTCAGCCTTAAAGGTTGGGAACAAATCAGTGCTGAAGTGGCAAAATAAAACCACCCATCAACAAAGCTGTCAAAGGACCCAGCCCACCTCAAAGGCCTCTCCCCTCATCCCCTGAAAACAGTGTAGCAAGAAAGCTGGCCCCCGCCTGCCTGCCCAGCATGGGCACGCGGGACAGCAAGCGGCCAGGTAGGAGGGGAAATCCCTGGTCACAGGACCCAGGGAAAGATGCTCAAGAGTGGAGACACCTTTGGGCCACTGGAGCCAAGGGGATGATGCCAGGGTTGCTGGGTCGCTGCAGATGGAGTCCTGATGCTCTGTGACAAGCTGAGCTGACTGCTGGGAGGCCCCCCACACAAGCTTTCCATGCCCCACCCCACACCCTGCTCCACAGAAAGCCCTTATCATCTGTCACCCGGGTATTTTCAGCCACACTTGGCTACAGGGAGAAACACAGTGTCCACACTATCATCCTTGACTACAAAGGACATCAGGGCCAGAACGCAGGCCCTTTGAGTTTGAAGATAGCCTTGTTAGCTACTGTGGAGGCCAGATCCTCTATTGTCAGTAGAGCTTCTCAAGTTATTTATACCTGCGGTGACTCACATAACATCACACACCCCCCCCCCCCCCGCCCCGCCATGCTCCTGCTTTTAGCTGCTTCCCTGTGGCACCTCGGAATGAAAGTGAGCCTGTTGTGCCCAGTGGCACTTCCAGCATTGGCTGGATGATCACTGTGGGATTGAGCTCTCACATTCCGGCAGCCTCTCCACCTCAGCCCATCTAATTCCCTGGGGAACTGAATCCATGTCTCATCCTGCATTCTGGAAACTCTGAAAGCCTCCCAATAGGATACATCACTCCGTGAGACTCCTTCAACGCCCAGGCTCGACCATGCTTGCAAGGAATCTTGAAGAACCTGCACAAGGAGGCTGTTGTAAGCATGTACAAATAGATGACACAATTCCAAGGCTTACACCCTCCGCCAAGTTAAACTGCTGCGGAGCAGCTGTGCACATGTGAAGTGATGCCTGGCACCTCCAGAGATCCATAAATCAGCCCCGGCGCACTTTCATCCAATTAGGAGAGTCTTAGAAGAAAAAATCCGCAAATTAAGATGTGTCTAAGACATGGATGACATCGCCCTCCCTCTCCAAATGCAAAAATAAATACAAATAAGTCTTCATTTTTCTGGGGCTTCTTTTCAAGGGACATGAGTTTTCCAGCACCTGAATCCTGGCAGAAAACCTCATTCTGAAGAGAGTCACATTGGGCAGGTTGGTTTATCTTCCTGTACGTTGCAGGCAAAAGAGAGATGATCCAACCTGAGAGGCAACTGTTCTTTAAAAGGAGTTGACGGGTAAGCCAGAGGCCCAACTTTTCATGAAAATTATATGTACAGGGCCCTGTCTCTACGCAGTCCGTCCCTTTGTTCTGACTTGTTCATCTGCAGGACAGTGATACATGGCAGAAGTCAGATGGCCAGGCCAGCAGGTGCCTCTCTCCAGCTGTTGTTGGCCTTGCATGAATAAGGTTAGCTGGAGAAGTCAGGTCAGACTAAGACAGAGTGAAACTGCATTGTTAAGAATGCGGAAGTGGTCACTCCAGTAGGAGACTGAGTTTTAGGTTACTGGGGAAAGCGGAATCACCTTTGAGTCTAAACAAGCTGATAACTCTCAGCTTCTCTTTAGCTGAGCGATGTCAACACAGACAATCCAGTCCACAGCCTGAATGACCCTAGGATGGCATAGACGCTGCCACTAACATAAGTTAATTGAGGCTTTGCTTTGTGCTCAGTATGGCACGCTGTACTGAGTAGGGATAAAAAGGGAAGTGTAATTAAGTCCTCATTTTGTTTTTAATAAATATTTGTATTTATTTATTTGGCTGTGCCAGGTCTTAGCTGCAGCATGTGGGATCTAGTTCCCTGACTAGGGATCAAACCCAGGCCACCTGCATTGGGAGCATGGAGTCTTAGCCACTGCACCACCAGGGAAGTTCCCCTTGCTTTCTTTTAATTCTCCTTTGCAGAGTACAGCCAAGTAACTTAGGCTAGCTCCAAAGAGACTTGCTTTTATAAGGAGACTGGGGGCTCTTCTGGGCTCCTCCCCTGTCGGTGGCCTTGTGGTCCTTCACAACAGCTTTCAAGGTCAGTGTCAACAAGCATATAAACTGTTAGCTGAAGCTGTTAGAGGAGGGAGAAGATAGAATGCTGTTATAGAGAGAGGAGATCCATTTCTTCTGTGGCTGACTCTTCATAGACAATTCTTCAATTTGCTATTGTTGTTTAGTCCCTCAGTTGTATCCAACTCTTTGCCACCTCGTGGATTATAGCCCACCAGTCTCCTCTGTCCATGGAGTTCTCCAGGCAAGAATACTGGAGTGGGTTGTCATTTCCTTCTCCAGGGGATCATCCTAACCCAGGGATTGAACTCGGGTCTCCTGCATTGTAGGCAGATTCTTTACTGTCTGAGCCACAAAGGAAGTCCAATTCTTCAATAGGAGCCCCCCAAATGTCATTGGAATAAGTTTATCACCTCCTCAGGGAACTACCAGAAAGAAATGCTTTCATTTGATTTGGGAAAGTTTCTTTGTTTAAAAATATCCCTGTCTTAGAGTCAGGCACATTAAACCCTTCTACACAACTAATAAAATGAAAGCATGATGCTCTCTTGGTGGCTGCCACTGATAGAAGGCAGATAGATACATGCTCTGTGGTTGGAACCAAAATTCTAGCCTTCCTGATTATAGGAACAAAACATTTTTACTGTAGAAAAGTTGGAAATTTTATGAAAACAAAACTTAAATCACCTAAATTATTATTATTTTATAGTTTCATCCTATTCCTTTTCTGTGCACATATATTTTCACATAGTTAGAGTCACTGCACCTCCATTTCAGTGTTCTGGTTTGTACCCCTGACATTGTATTTCCAGTATTTTCAT
Source organism: Ovis aries (assembly GCF_016772045.2). Lineage (NCBI taxonomy): Eukaryota > Metazoa > Chordata > Mammalia > Artiodactyla > Bovidae > Ovis > Ovis aries. The sequence continues at coordinate 107,300,288 of NC_056055.1, forward strand.
GTTTCCTGAAACACATTTTCAAGTTTGTGGTTCTGGACCCCTTTACACTCTTTAAAAATACTGAGTACCCTGAAGAGGTTTTGTTAGTTGTATCTACTGACATGAATCATATTAGAAAATGAAAGGGTGAAATTTAGGAAATATATTCATTATAGGACTTCCCTGATGGTTAGGAATCCCCGTGCCAGTGCAGAGGACACGGATCTGCTCCCTGCTCCAGGAAGATTCCACACGCTGTGGGGCAGCTACTGAAGCCCACCCCGCCAGAGCCCGTGCTCTGCAACAAGAGAAGCCACAATGAGAAGCCTGCGCGCCACAACTGGAGAGCAGCCCCCTGGCTGCAACTAGAGAAAGTCTGTGCAGTAACAAAGACCCAGCACAGCCAAACAAAAATGAAAGACAAAATACCTTTGCAAGCTCCCTAGTGTCTGACTTCATGGGAGGCAGCTGGTTCTCCTTGGGCAATCAGTCTACTATGATATGTTGTTTGGGGGAATTATATATAGAAAATCCATCCTCTATCCGATACATCATTAGCAAAGGTAGAAGTGTTTTAACAGCCATCTCAGATCGTTGTAGCTCTTCTTCTCTGACTCTGAACCACAACTGGGCAAGTGGTGTTTGCTTCAAGTTCACATAATGTGATTCTAAAACCCTTCGGCTGACATGTTTCACAGTGCAGTATCCAAAAAGAAAAAAAAAAAAAATCACAGTAATTAGTAACACCACTGACTCATCAGAAATGCCTCCAGTATTGAGACGCTATCAAGCTCTCACAGTAGCAGACACATTTTTCAAAATTTAAACTTTCACTTGAAAGCACACTGTCACTGGCAACATTCCTTGGAGTAACTGGTTCACTTGGCTCATCTGAAAGAAAAGATACGCCAAAACTCAATCTGAATAACTGCAGCCTGTCTTCCAAGCAAAAACAGTGCTTAACGAAAAAAGAGGTTCATTTAGCTTATAATGTAGATAATGACACAAAGGCTTATCCTTGCAGGACTTCACATGCAGTAGAAGTGCTTCATGTGTCATAGGATATTATTAGCATGCATGCTCAGAGTTGAGATTGAATAAAACTCACAATTTTTACTAATTCTTCAAGAACATGCTTAATTAAAGTGGGCTTTTTGGGGCTCCTGTGAATGCACGGTGATGAATAATGCAACGCTGATCAACACAGCTGGATACACAGTGCAGGTTCACACTAAGGGAGCAGCAATTTTACCCACTGTTGCCTTTGTTCCATCGGTGCAAACATCAATGCAGTGAAAAAGCAAACAATGTGTTAGCATTATTATGACCTCACAGTTAGTTCAGTCACTCAGTCGTGTCCAACTCTTTGTGACCCCATGAATCGCAGCACGCCAGGCCTCCCTGTCCATCACCAACTCCCAGAGTTCACTCAGGTTCATGTGCATCGAGTCAGTGATGCCATCCAGCCATCTCATCCTCTGTCGTCCCCTTCTCCTCCTGCCCCAAATCCCTCCCAGCATCAGAGTCTTTTCCAATGAGTCAACTCTTCCCATGAGGTGGCCAAAGTACTGGAGTTTCAGCTTTAGCATCATTCCTTCCAAAGAAATCCCAGGGCTGATCTCCTTCACAATGGACTGGTTGGATCTCCTTGCAGTCCAAGGGACTCTCAAGAGTCTTCTCCAACACCACAGTTCAAAAGCATCAATTCTTCGGCGCTCAGCCTTCGTCACAGTCCAACTCTCACATCCATACATGACCACAGGAAAAACCATAGCCTTGACTAGATGGACCTTAGTCGGCAAAGTAATGTCTCTGCTTTTGAATATGCTATCTAGGTTGGTCATAACTTTCCTTCCAAGGAGTAAGTGTCTTTTAATTTCATGGCTGCAGCCACCATATGCAGTGATTTTGGAGCCCCCCAAAATAAAGTCTGACACTGTTTCCACTGTTTCCCCATCTATTTCCCATGAAGTGATGGGACCAGATGCCATGATCTTCGTTTTCTGAATGTTGAGCTTTAAGCCAACTTTTTCCACTCTCCTCTTTCACTTTCATCAAGAGGCGTTTTAGTTCCTCTTCACTTTCTGCCATAAGGGTGGTGTCATCTGCATATCTGAGGTTATTGATATTTCTCCCGGTAATCTTGATTCCAGCTTGTGTTTCTTCCAGTCCAGCGTTTCTCATGATGTACTCTGCATAGAAGTTAAATAAGCAGGGTGACAATATACAGCCTTGACGTACTCCTTTTCCTATTTGACCTATTTTCCTTTTCCTATTATGACCTCACAGATCCTCTGAAATATGACACTTACATAGCCTCAGCCTAATCACTAAGAAGATAAATACTAGTAAAATCCTCAGCAGCATGAAGAAGGCGCATTTTTATTCTGTATTGTCTGAGTTTTAAGAAATAATCCTGTATGACTTTTACAGTTAATAAAGTGAAAAAATAATTGGCTTAGGAATACCTCCATTAAGAAAGTGGGTTTGGGACTTCCCTGGTGGTTGAGTGGTAAAGAATCTGCTTGCCAATGCAAGAGACATGGGTTTGATCCCTATCCAGAAAGATTCCACATGCAGCGGAGCAACTAAGCCTGTGTGCCTTAGCTACTGACCCTGCACTCCTCAACAAGAAAACCCACCACAGTGAGAAGTCCGCATACACAACCAGAGAGTAGGCCTGGCTCTCCGCAGCCAGAGAAAAGCCCGTGTGCAGCAACAAAGACCCAGTGCAGCCAAAAATATATAAAACTATGTTTAAAAGTAGGTTTGCATGATGTCTTAAGAATTTATCATGTGGGCCCAAATACCCTTAAAAGTCTCCTCAAAGAGTGAAATGTCCCCTAAAAACCCCAGTCGATTCTGGGACCTGCAAGAGTGTTTACTTCCTGCACTGACCACAACGGAGGAATTATGAAGGTGGAAGACAAGAACTCCATGTGATGCATAGTCACAAGAATTTGAATTTGAAGACACTGGCTCTATTCTGTCCTAATTATCAGTCACATGCTCTGTAAAAACAACTTTCTAGAAAGACATCACATATGTTTGACTCAACATGGCATTAAAAAAAAATAATTTCTACAAAAAGTTGGACACTGGGTTCTTTATCAGAATTGTATTAGGAACTGGGACTTCCCTGGTGATCCAGTGGCTAAGACTCCATGCTCCCAAAGCAGGAGGCCCAGGTTCGATCCCTGCTAGGGGAACTAGATCCTGCACGCCACACTAAGACCCAGCACAGACTAATAATAAACGTTAAAAAGAAATGTAATATGAACTATATAATATTTCTTCAAAGAGAAGCCAGATTTAATTTACATCAATTTAACATCATTTTAAACATTTCAGAGGTATAGGTGTATCAATTAGTATGCTTTCTTGCAAGGAAAAAGGCTAACTAGTTTACCTGAGAAGAACATTGATTAATTTGTGTAGTTTGGAGACCAGATCAGAGTGGGCTTGGGTGAGGCACATCAGGGTCTCTCGTCTCCGGATTCCCTCAGCCTTGTCATCCTGCCAGTGCTGGACCATCCTCGGCCAGGGACTTCTGGTGCAGATCTCGGGGAAAGGCTTCCCTGACTCTAATACCCTGCCCCTTGCTTTCCTGCGGACCTTGCAGCGTTGGGAGCAGCCATCATGCACAATGACTGCTGCAAGTCAGCATGGCTCTAAAACATACTCTGTCCTCAAAATGCAGAGAGAAAGCTGACGGCGTATCGCAAACTGCATGAATCATATAAACTGTGCATCAAGGTTAAAGCACAGAGTCACAGACGTAGAGATCAAACATACAGACACCACGGGGGAAAGTGGGTGAGGTAGGATGAACTGGGAGATTGGGGTAGACATATTCCCTTATGGCTCAGACGGTAAAGCCTCTGCCTAAAATGCAGGAGACCCGGGTTCGATCCCCTGGTCAGGAAGGTCCTCTGGAGAAGGAAATGGCAATCCACTCCAGTACTCTTGCCTGGAAAATCCCATGGATGGAGGAGCATGGTAGGCTACAGTCCATGGGGTCGCAAAGAGTCGGACATGACTGAGCGACTTCACTTGGTCACTATGTGTTAAATAGATAATTAATAAGAACCTGCTGTATAGCATACGGAGCTCTACGCAGTGCTCCCTGGTGACAAAAAGGGGGATATATGTATATATACAGCTGGTTCACTTTGTTATACAGTTGAAACGAACACAACATTATAAAGCAATTATACTCAAATAAAAATTAATTAGAAAACCAAGAAACATGAGAGTTCAGAGGAGAAAGTCATCAATAAAGGCAAGGCAGAACCATCTCCCCAGGGCACAAATTCTCCTCTAGCTGTCTGGAGATGCAACACAAACCCCACTCTCTCCAGCCTCCTTGGGTCTGGGGGCTTGCTCTCCAAAGATAGGTGACCAGCACCTGCAGGTCAGTCTGGACCACCAGCATCACAGCTGTAACAGGACCATCCCCTGGTCTTCTCAGCCTTAATCATCCCAGGATGCTAGGGCTGATTCTAGACAAAACTATGGAATTTCATCATTGTTGTCCAACTTTGTTGATACAAGTCCTGGCTCATTTTCCGCCTGTTCTGTAGTAATTTCCTCTTGTTCTCGACTATTAGGATGTCTTCTAAGGGGTCTGAAAACACTCTTCATAAGAGGTAAAACTAGAAGCCTCACTCCAGTCAAGAGGTTTTACTTTGAAAGAGATTAGAAAATCCTCGAGCTGAAAGAGAAAGGAATTTGTGGGATCTCCCTTCTCATAAAAACTACCACTTTTAGGCACTTTTTAACCTGATACTTTATTTATCTTTTAATATAAACTTATTTAATTGGAGGCTAATTAATTTACAATATTGTATTGGTTTTGCCATACATTGACATGAATAAGCCCTGGGTGGACATGTGTTCCCCATCCTGAACCACCCCCCCCACTTCCCTCCCCATCCCATCCCTCTGGGTCATCCCAGTGCACCAGCCCCGAGCACCCTGTATCATGCATTGAGCCTGGACTGGCGATTCGTTTCACATGTGATAATTTACATGTTTCAGTGCCATTCTCCCAAATCATCCCACCCTCGCCCTCTCCCACAGATTCCAAAAGACTGTTCTATACATCTGTGTATAAAGGATGCATATTGAAAGGATCCAAAAATATGGAGAAACAGCCTTCAAATTCCTACCACATCTGCCCTCCAGGACTCCTCAAAACAGGCAGACTGAAGCTGAGGTGATGACTTCAGATTTCTCATGAGTTTCATGAGGTGAAAACTAGATGGGAAGCAGCCACAGATTAAACACAAGGAAAGGATGCCGCACTGGTGGGTTTTAACATACATTGAGTGCATGTGTGTGTACGTGTTGCTCTGGGTGTCTTACATAGTAAACTGTTTAAAGATTATTCAGTAACAGGACTGCATGCTCTGGGAAGCTCAGGGAAAGTTTGCTTCTTTTCTAAAGTAAGTGGGCAGAGAGCTTACAGTAGAAAGAAGATGGTGAAAGCCGGACTTGATGTTAACACCAAAGACAGTCTGTCTTTCATGTTCTCCTGGATTCCATGGGGAGAAATCTTAACCTCATTACTGAGCCATAGACGTTCTTGGTGAATTTGGGTGTGTGGGGAGAAGCGGTGGAGGGGAGAGTCAGCAGCAGGCCAGGACCCTAACTAATCACAGGTTTTGGAGATGCTTAGATGAGTGAGGCTATTAAAACCAAGGCACAAGATATACACACTACTATACGCTCAGCAGCAAAGAATCTACCGGCCAGTGCAGGAGACGTGGGAGATGTGGGTTCGATCCCTGGGTCAGGAAGACCCTCTGGAGGAGGAAATGGCAACCCACTCCAGGATTCTTGCCTGGAAAATCCCATGGACAGAGGAGCCTGGCGGGCTACAATCTGTGGGGTCACAGAGCAGGACATGACTTAGCAACTAAACAGCAACAGTGAATATACAAAAGAGATAACCAACAAGACCCTACTGTAGAGCACTGGGAGGTATAGTCACTATCTTATAATAGCTTATAATGGAGAAGAATCTGAAATATATATATATATATCAAAGTGATTCAGTTATGTAATATAAATATTATATATAATACATATGTTCAGTACAGTTCAGTCGCTCAGTCGTGTCCGACTCTTTGCGACCCCATGAATCACAGCACTCGAGGCTTCCCTGTCCATCACCAACTCCCGGAGTTCACTCAGACTCACATCCATTGAGTCAGTGATGCCATCCAGCCATCTCATCCTCGGTCGTCCCCTTCTCCTCCTGCCCCAAATCTCTCCCAGCATCAGAGTCTTTTCCAATGAGTCAACTCTTCCCATGAGCTGGCCAAAGTACTGGAGTTTCAGCTTTAGCATTATTCCTTCCAAAGAAATCCCAGGGCTGTTTTCCTTCAGAATGGATTGCTTGGATCTCCTTGCAGTCCAAGGGACTCTCAAGAGTCTTCTCCAACACCACAGTTCAAAAGCATCAATTCTTCGGTGCTCAGCCTTCTTCACAGTCCAACTCTCACATCCATACATGACCACAGGAAAAACCATAGCCTTGACTAGACGGGCCTTAGTCGGCAAAGTAATGTCTCTGCTTTTGAATACGCTACTTAGGTTGGTCATAACTTTTCTTTCAAGGAGTAAGCGTCTTTTAATTTCATGGCTGCAGCCACCATCTGCAGTGATTTTGGAGCCCCTCAAAATAAAGTCTGACACTGTTTCCACTGTTTCCCCATCTATTTCCCATGAAGTGATGGGACCAGATGCCATGATCTTCGTTTTCTGAATGTTGAGCTTTAAGCCAACTTTTTCACTCTCCTCTTTCACTTTCAACAAGAGGCTTCTTAGTTCCTCTTCACTTTCTGCCATAAGGGTGGTATCATCTGCATATCTGAGGTTACTGATATTTCTCCCAGCAATCTTGATTCCAGCTTGTGTTTCTTCCAGTCCAGCATTTCTCATGATGTACTCTGCATAGAAGTTAAATAAGCAGGGTGACAATATACAGCCTTGGCGTACTCCTTTTCCCATTTGGAACCAGTCTGTTGTTCCATGTCCAGTTCTAACTGTTGCTTCCTGACTTGCATACAGATTTCTCAAGAGGCAGGTCAGGTGGTCTGGTATTCCCATCTCTTGAAGAATTTTCCACAGTTTATTGTGATCCACACAGTCAAAGGCTTTGGCATAGTCAATAAAACAGAAATAGATGTTTCTCTGGAACTCTCTTGCTTTTTCCATGATCCAGCGGATGTTGGCAATTTGATCTCTGGTTCCTCTGCCTTTTCTAAAACCAGCTTGAACATCAGGAAATTCACAGTTCACGTATTGCTGAAGCCTGGCTTGGAGAATTTTGAGCATTACTTTACTAGCATGTGAGATGAGTGCAATTGTGCAGTAGTTTGCGCATTCTTTGGCATTGCCTTTCTTTGGGATTGGAATGAAAACTGACCTTTTCCAGTCCTGTGGCCACTGCTGAGTTTTCCCAATTTGCTGGCATATTGAGTGCAGCACTTTCACAGCATCATCTTTCAGGATTTGAAATAGCTCAATAGGAACTCCATCAACTCCACTAGCTTTGTTCGTAGTGATGCTGTCTAAGCCCCACTTGACTTCACATTCCAGGATGTCTGGCTCTAGATGAGTGATCACACAATCGTGATTATCTGGGTCATGAATATCTTTTTTGTACAGTTCTTCTGTGTATTCTTGCCGCCTCTAATATCTTCTGCTTCTGTTAGGTCCAGACCATTTCTGTCCTTTATCAAGCCTATCTTTGCATGAAATGTTCCCTTGGTATCTCTGATTTTCTTAAAGAGATCTCTAGTCTTTCCCATTCTGTTGTTTTCCTCTATTTCTTTGCATTGATCACTGAAGAAGGCTTTCTTATCTCTTCTTGCTATTCTTCAGAACTCTGCATTCAGATGCTTGTATCTTTCCTTTTCTCCTTTGCTTTTCACCTCTCTTCTTTTCACAGGTACTTGTAAAGCTTCCTCAGACAGCCATTTTGCTTTTTTGCATTTCTTTTCCATGGGGATGGTCTTATCCCTGTCTCCTGTACAATGTCATGAACCTAATTCCATAGTTCATCAGGCACTCTATCTATCAGATCTAGGCCCTTAAATCTATTTCTCACTTCCACTGTATAATCATAAGGGATTTGATTTAGGTCATACCTGAATGGTCTAGCGGTTTTCCCTACTTTCTTCAATTTAAGTCTGAATTTGGTAATAAGGAGTTCATGATCTGAGCCACAAGTCAGCCCCTGGTCTTGTTTTTGTTGACTGTATAGAGCTTCTCCATCTTTGGCTGCAAAGAATATAATCAATCTGATTTCAGTGTTGACCATCTGGTGATGTCCATGTGTAGAGTCTTCTCTTGTGTTGGTGGAAGAGGGTGTTTGCTATGACCAGTGCATTTTCTTGGCAAAACTCTATTAGTCTTTGTCCTGCTTCATTCTGCATTCCAAGGCCAAATTCGCCTGTTACTCCAGGTGTTTCTTGACTTCCTACTTTTGCATTCCAGTCCCCTATAATGAAAAGGACATCTTTTTTGGGTGTTAGTTCTGAAAGGTCTTGTAGTCTTCATAGAACCATTCAACTTCAGCTTCTTCAGTGTTACTGGTTGGGGCATAGACTTGGATTACTGTGATATTGAATGGTTTGCCTTGGAGACGAATAGAGATCATTCTGTTGTTTCTAAGACTGCATTCAAGTACTGCATTTCGGACTCTTTTGTTGACCATGATGGCTGCTCCATTTCTTCTGAGGGATTCCTGCCCGCAGTAGTAGATATAATGGTCATCTGAGTTAAATTAACCCATTCCAGTCCAGTTTAGTTTGCTGATTCCTAGAATGTCAACGTTCACCCTTGCCATCTCTTGTTTGACCACTTCCAATTTGCCTTGATTCATGGACCTGACATTGCTCTTTACAGCATCGGACCTTGCTTCTATCACCAGTCACATCCACAACTGGGTATTGTTTTTGCTTTGGCTCCATCCCTTCATTCTTTCTGGAGTTATTTCTCCACTGATCTCCAGTAGTGTGTTGGGCACCTACTGACCTGGGGAGTTCCTCTTTCAGTGTCCTATCATTTTGCCTTTTCATACTGTTCATGCGGTTCTCAAGGCAAGCATACTGAAGTGGCTTGCCATTCCCTTCTCCAGTGGACCACATTCTGTCAGACCTCTCCACCACAATCCGCCTGTCTTGGGTTGCCCCACGGGCGTGGCTTAGTTTCATTTAGTTAGACAAGGCTGTGGTCCTAGTGTGATTAGATTGACTAGTTTTCTGTGAGTATGGTTTCAGTGTGTCTGCCCTCTGATGCCCTCTTGCAACGCCTACCATCTTACTTGGGTTTCTCTTACCTTGGGCATGGGGTATCTTTTCACGGCTGCTCCAGCAAGGCGCAGCTGCTGCTCCTTACCTTGGAAAGGGTATCTCCTCACCACCAGCCTTCCTGACCTTCAACGTGGGATAGCTCCTCTAGGCCCTCCTGTGCCCACGCAGCCACCGCTCCTTGGACATGGGGTTGCTCCTCCCGGCTGCCGCCCCTGGCCTTGGGCATGGAGTGGCTCCTCCCGGCCGCAGCCCCTGACCTTGGACGCGCTCCTCTCAGCCGTTCCTGCGCCGTGGCAGCCTGGCACTCTCGGCCACTGCCCCTGACCTCGGACGTGGGGTAACTCCTCTCGGCCGCCACCCTTCAGGCATGGGGTCCTCCCAGCTTCTGCCCCTGACCTCGAACGTGGGGTAATTCCTCTTGGCTGCGCCAAGTGCGCCGGCCACAGCTGCCTGCGCTTACTGAATCACTTTGTTGTATACCTGAAACTATTAATAACACAATATTGTAAATCAACTACTTTTCAGTTTTTAGGAGGGGGGAAAAAAACAGCCCATAAAGGCAGGCTGGAGAGAAAACCAGAGAATGGTGATTCATGAACATGCAAGCCAAGAAGCAGCGCGGCCTCTCTGTGCCACGGTGAAGGTGGAGGCTCTGCCCGCGCCAGGCGTCCTGTGCGCCCTGGCATGCAGCCTGGTGCACGCTGTGCACAGTTGCCCAGATGTGCGCACAGCTTCAAGTGCACCCATTACACGTGCAGATATTTCACGCACGTTTGTGGGCGGAATATACACTGAAAAAAACAAGAATGCACAGAGCAGGATTGTTTTGCTTCGGTGTGTAGGTGAACTCTGATGGAACTTGGTAGAACTCAGAGCGTTTATGAGCATGATGGATGACCCTCCAGGGGCTTGTTTCCCATCCTCCTGGCTGCGCTGGAGTGCAGGCCTGCGGTGACAGCACTGGGTACGGAAGGGACGAACAATGGGTCCTGTGAGTTCGTGGAGCTGGGGCTGCCCTGCCTGAGTGGGAGGTCCGAGCATCCGTCTTGAACAGCACATAATTCAGAGGGGAGTGGAGGGATTTTTGTGGCATGCGGAAATAGCAAGGGGGTAAAATGAGAGCGAATCATGAAAGTGCACTCAAATCACCCAACGTGCTGAGGATTGTTCATGTCAACAGATCCCACCACTGAGAAGCCACAAGCCTGGTGAGCTTCCTGACCAGATCCAGGGCCCACTCTTCCGTGCTAAGCCCCCACAGCACCACCCAGGCTGGGAGGCACAGGTGACCAGCTGGCTCAGTTAGAAGATATGTAGCCTTTTCATCCCTTGAAAAACTTGTTCGCTTGAACTTTTAAAATGCTAATACAGGTAAGTCAGCAGGACTGTTGCTTCAGCTGCAAACCCAGAACAGGGCTGCCCCTTGCTCCGCCTTCCCTCGGTCTGTGACAGTCACCGAGCGGCTGCACCCAAGCCCCCACTTCAAAGGATCCCTATTTTTCTTGATCTTAACAGATCTGGCGTGCTTTCCTCTGGCTGTGCGCAAAAAGTTCCTGACATCCTCAATTTTGTGACAGGTGGCACGGAGGTAGCGGGAAGAGAGGACACCCTTTTGCACATTTTCCTTAAGAAGTGGTTCTTTTTGCTTCCTTGTTTTTGATGCTGAGGCTGTCCTCTGCTCTAGATTTCATTTCAAAGTCACAAAGCAAGAAAACTGAGGTCAATGAGACTCTTTCTTGCTGCTCACCCTGGCTATGTTCTTTCAGATGTTCACAGGCAAATCTCATATGCTGGACAGAATATTCATAAGGCCTTACTATTTTCAGAAACTATTAATAATGCGATGTTGATCATAATTCTATAGACCTCCTTAGGAATGGTATTACTGCGCCTCCCTTGGGTATCTATTTTACCGACTGCCAATACAGAGAGTAGTTGGATCCAGCCTAAATCCTTCCTTCTGCAAATCAAACATATTTCCTCTTGTTCTATTCTTAATGGAGACCAGACTTCTTAAATAATCACCCTTCTTTGTGGTATTGAAGACCTCCCCTCCCCCCCCCACATTCCACTGCATTGTCTTAGTTACCCAGCCCAACAAGGATATCCTGCAGGGAACAGGGTGTCTCTCTTTATGAACCAAGTTCAATTTTCTCCTTTCTAGTTTTATTAGCAGTAAGAACTTCTCTTCAAATAATACACTGAAGTGAAAGGTGCCACAGAAAATGCACCACTTTCAAATCCCTCAGGGGCTTGAAACTGTTGCTCTTGTGTAGGATAACTTCAGTCTGAGTTTTTCTGTCATCAGAATAAAGTGACTGGTTCTCTGGTGACTTTTTTCTGCTCTGAAAACATAATGATTCTGACTGTTTCTGGCAGATTGTCTTGTCCCAGGGTAAACTTTGATTCCCTGTTTTCAAAGTGAACTAAAATGGAGTGTTCATCAATTCAACATCAGTCAGTCTGGATAATTAAATGCTATCTCCTCTATTCACCATCTATCCTACATCCCTGCTCTTTCTCTACTCTAACCACATACAGTAACATAAAGTTCTTTATTCTCAATATTTGATTCTTATGCCTAAGATTTTCTGGATATTTATACATTTTCCCCACCTAGACCTTCTGGGTTTGTTGTTACTGTTTAGTCGCTAAGTCATGCCCAACTCTTTTGCAACTCCATGGACTATAGCCCACCAGGCCCCTCTGTCCATGGGATTTCCCAGGCAAGAATACTGGAGTGGGTTGCCATGCTCTCCTCCAGGGGATCTTCCTGACCCAGGGATTGAACCCATGTGTCTACTGCATTGGCAGGAGGATTCTTTAACACTGAGCAAGCTGGGAAGCCCGACCTTCTATATATGAGTCCATTAATCCCAGAGAATAACCATGTACTCATAAGATCATTATAAAATAAGATAAAACTGTTTAATAACAACCACAAAAGCTATTATTTGTTAAGTATTTCTTATAATCCAGTGTTTCTGGATATAGGTGCCTCCTATAAATTGCCATATTCCATTCTTTCAGCAAAATGCTGTAAGTTGAACTATGTTCCCCCCAAAAGATACCCTGGAGTCCAGACTCACAGTCCTTCAAGTGAGACCTTATTTGGAAATAAGGTCTTTACAGAAGTAATTAGGTCAGCGTGATGTATCAGGGAGAACCTTCATCCAATATAATTTGTGTCCCTTAAAAAAAAAATGAAATGTGGTCACAGAGACAGGCACATGAAGAACGCCATGTGACTATAAAGACAGCTGTCTACACCATCTACAAACTGAGGACAGAGGCCTGGAGCAAATGCCTCCCTCACAGCTTCAGAAGGAACCATCCCTTGATCTCAAACTTTCAGCCCCCAGACCAGGAGGTAACATCCTTCTGTTTACACCACCAATTTTGTTACAGCAGCCCTAGAAAATGAATGCACAACCTTACAATTGCAGTCTTCTCTTTTTTAAAACGAGAACTCTGGAGCATAAAACGATTAAAGACCTTCCCCAGATCCTACAGGCAGTGGCGGTAGGGCTGCCATGCAACATAGACCTGTTCTGTTCCCAGTGCTTGCTACTCTGTCTTGCTGCCTCCAACCTAAGCTTGCACATGGGCTTGCTGTGCACACCTACAATTGCACGATCAAGGGATTTTTATATTGCTTACTCCGAGGAGAACTTCCTGAAAACCCTCTTCCCTATGTTTTGGGAGTGAGTTATCACAGAAAGCTTGAGAGGGAGGTAGGGACAGTGACTTGGTTTGGAAAAGGCAAGGTTATATAAACAAAAAGTGGACTTTCCTGGTGGTCCAGTGGTTAAGACTTTGACTTCTAATGCACAGATTGTGGGTTCCATCCCTGGTCAGACAGCTAAGACCCTATGTACCTCTTGGCCAAAATATCAAAACATACAACAGTGAGATGTAACAAATTCCATAAAGACTTAAAAAACTTGTAGTTGTCCAGTCACCCAGTCGTGTCTGACTCTTTGCAACCTATAGACTGCAGCACACCAGGCCTCCCTGTCCCTCACTTTAAAAATGGTCCATATCAAAAACCAATCTTTAAAAATAAGTAATTTTTAAACATAAGTACCTCTCATGCAATATTTGGGACATGCTTATATTAATTTTTTCCCTTGTTTAATCTGAAATTAAAATCCCACTGGTATTTTTGTAATTCTATTTGTTAAATCTGGCAATTAAAATTCTACCCCAGGAGAACTTTTAGTTTGGGGCCTCAGTCCCCGAGCTGGGAGTGGTGGCATAAAAGTGGCAGCAAAGGTGGGGACACCGAGGCCTGCTCTGCATATAAAGTCCTTGAATTGTCTGGTAAATGTTTTGGAATGTTCAATAAATACTGCCTATTTTTATTATGGGGGCTTCCCAGGTGGGTCAGCTGTAAAGAATCCGCCTGCCAATGCAGGAAATGCAGGTTTGATCCTTGGGTCAGGAAGGTCCTCTGGAGAAGGAAACAGCAACCTGCTCTAGTATTCTTGCCTGGGAAATCTCAGGGACAGAGGAGCCTGGTGGGTTACAGTCCATGGAGCTGCAAAAGAGTTGGACCTGACTTAGTGACTAAACAACAACTATTATTATTATAGCAATTGGGAACTACCCTCGTAGGTCTCAGGAAAAGATGTGGGGGAAGGCAGAAGGCGAGAAGAGAAGAGCTGTTATTATTATTCCAAGGGTGGATTGGCACTGGAGGGCTTATGTAATGAGGTGAAAGACTGATGAGATATGCTGGTTTAATGTCCCGTATCTGGTCTTCTGTGCATCTCATTGGGCATTGAGCCAATGGAAAGAGCACAGAGTTCTGACAGCACAGAGGACTAAGGCCTGCAGACACAGTGGCCACTGTACTGACTCCTGAGGGGATGTAGGAGAGATTCAGGAGATGTCTGAGATACATGGGAATGGGTGTCTTTTAAATTAAGTGGAATGAAAGAGTATTATGGCACTGGAAAACTGCTGGGAAGCCCAGCTACCAATCAAAACAACCAGAAAATTCCTTGCTGCTGAATGAAACTCAAGAAAAGCATACAGTGATCTTTTCAAACAGCTTACGCCTTCTGAGTTCCTGGCTAGACACTCCTAAGGAGTCATGAGAGATCTTTTGGAAAATGGAAAGAATGCCACAAGAGCAAAAAAAAATTAAGTCTAAATGGTGGTCATGAAATTGGCAGCTCACTGATAACTCTTTTTTTCTCTGTAATTTCTTTTTTTAAAAAAGGATTTTATTTATTTTTGGCTGTGCTGGGTCTTCGTTGCCACACAGGCTTCTCTCTAGTTGCTCGGCACAGGCTTCTCTTATTGTGGAGCACGGGCTGTATAGTGTGCATGCGCTTCAGTAGTTTCGGCCCCCACGCTCTAGAGCACAGCCTCAGCAGTTGCGGTGCACAGGGTTAGTTCCTCTGCTACATGTGGGATCTTCTGGGACTAGGGATCGAACCCATGTCTTCTGCATGGGCACGCAGATTCTTTACCACTGAGCCACCAGGGAAGGTCCATCTTTTTTCTTTTTTTTTTGGTAATACACTTCTACTGCTGGGTTTAATGGATGTTACAGAACCATGCAAGTATTTCCACAGCAGCCAATTCTTGTCAGTTCAGGAGTCATAAAGTACATATGTTGTTTTCTCTCTGATGACTGGCATAGGAACATGGAAAATTGGCAGAAATAGATGATGACTGACAATCTTCCATGTTCCTATGCTAAGAGATTCAGCAGATGTGTGAGAGAATATTTATGATGAAAACTTATCAATTCAAGACGCTAGGTAAAGCAAAATTTCAAATTTCTGTCATTTATTTCAAATGGGTTTTCACATCAGATACTTTGAACCATTATATAGAATCCTCCTCCTCTACAGAAGTAAACTGTTTAACAATTTAGAACTACTGTTTTCCTTCATTATCTTTATGACAATTCTCCTACCTTTTGACTTTATTTCTGAAGATGCATCCTTTAATGGTGATAAAAGGAAAGGGATGAGATTCAAATGAACACTTACACTCATGGCAATTCTGGCAAACGTGTGGATGGGGAGGGGTGGGACATGACTGGCTACAATTAGCACCGAGTACATGTCCGCGAACAGAGAAGTCTCTCCATAAATCCTTCAATAATTAATTAATGAGGGACTCAACCAATTTCTGCCTTCCGGACATTATCAAACGTAATCAGAATTTCACTGTAACTATAAAACCATATGAAACGACCAGTGACCACAAGTTATATTTTAAAACATTAATGGGCATGTTAATGCCCACTCTACTAAAGGCACATGTGCTCTGGTTTTCCAGTCTCACAAGGCATTGGAAAACCACAGCTGTTGATAATGCTCTCTACTTGCAGATCCTGTAACCGCGCACTTGACTTCAGCATGGCATTTGCACCACATTAAAGCTTGGCAAGCTTAATCTTCGCTAACCACGGGCAAATGGGAACATGCTATAAAATATAAAAATGCATTTCAGCCAAAAGCCATTATCAAGTATGTGTTTGTTTGGATTTGACTAAGAACCTCTCATTTGTTCATGCACACTTGGCGTCTTTACATTCTGTGTACCGATTACACTCGAATTGACTATATCACGTGCCTAATAGTCCAGGAAGGCTCTCAGCACAGGAGAGCAGGAAAGAGAGGGGAGAGGAAGAAGCCAGAGTGAGGACGCACTCCTCTGTAAACCTTTGGGGGGACTCTTCGTCCTCTCCTGCCCAGTGTACCACACTAAATGTGTTGTTGAGTAATTGGTAGTTGATTCTTTTATATCATCAGATAGGAGAATCCACCCTTGCATTTATCTAGCGACAAGCCTCATAATAGAAGAAAACTATGCTATCTGGCTATTTGCTTCTCAGGTGGCTCAGTGGTAAAGAACCCGCTTGCCAAGACAGGAGACTGGGTGGGTTCAATACTTGGGTCAGGAAGATCCCCTGGAGAAGGAAATGGTAACCCATTCCAGTATTCTTGCCTGAGAAATCCCATGGACAGAGGAGTCTGGTGGGCTACAGTCCATGGGGTCACAAAGAGTCCGACACGACTGAGCTACTAAACAAGAACAACAGCCCCCCTTAGTGCTCCATCCATGCCCATGCCTACCTTCCAGTATCTTGAGACAGGAACCACATTCCAGGCATCCTTTTTCAGTGCCTAGCAAATAGACATGTGGTATGAATAAACGCCAAACATATGTACCCACATTCTGGGTTTCACTTGGATTTTGTTCTATTGAGGAAATAAAACAAAGCAACCCCCTCAAACAAACCAAAACAAAGAAACAGATCCTTTTCTTAACAGTCATCGACTCGCTCGCTTCTTTATTCAGTCATTTTTGAGCTTCCACTAAGTACTAGGTGTGACCTTTGTCGCCATTCACTTCAGGGAGTGGACAAGACGACCTGTAAAAGTACTTAGCACAGTGCCTGATATATGGGAGGCAAGCCACAAAATTAGATTTCTTTCCTTCTCAAATCCTTATCCTTGCACTCATCAATCGACCACAACCCAACAATTGGCCAACCTGAAGAAAACAATTAGCTTCCAGTCCAGTGTCATAATCCCTTTAAATCCCCCTACCCACCATGCAGTTATACACGGTGAGGTTAAGCATGTAAGTCAGGGAGAATAAAACACACACAGGCAGAGTCATGGCTCATGATTCTTGCTTTGCCATGTTTTGTTGTAAAAGAGGAGAGAAAATGGTCAGTGAAGGGTTCCGGGATGTCTAGGCTATATCTGAACATACACACACCATACACACACATACACACACTTTGGGGAGGTTGTGTTGTTAATCTAGGCAAATAGCTTTGCAACTGACACTAAGCATTTACTATCCTCTCTGGTTGTTTGCGGAGAAGGCAATGGCAACCCACTCCAGTACTCTTGCCTGGAAAATCCCATGGACGGAGGAGCCTGGTAGGCTGCAGTCCATGGGGTCGCTAAGAGTCGGGCACGACTCAGCGACTTCACTTTCACTTTTTACTTTCATGCATTGGAGAAGGAAATGGCAACCCACTCCAGCGTTCTTGCCTCAAGAATCCCAGGGACGGGGAAGCCTGGTGGGCTGCCGTCTATGGGGTTGCACAGAGTCAGACACGATTGAAGCGACTTAGCAGCAGCAGCAGCTGGCTGTTTGACTGAATTTAACTTTTACTTACAAGCAACTTCTATAAATAGATGCACCCTTAAAGCCAACACTTTCTGCCCCATTTTGCATCCTACTTGACTGCCAATACTAGGTCAAAGATGGAGGAGAAAGCAATCTGACGCATCATCAATTTGCCACTTTCAGCAGTTTTCATGATATACGCCAAATGCCACCACCAGATTGATCACTGCCAAAGGGCAACCCACACTAATCCCCGAGACATCCAGAGTGAACAGATCCTGACATAAAAGCAGATGTAGAAGTCTTTGCGAGTCTAAGATATTTAAAGAACTCATCTATGACCTCTACTGGTCAAGCTATTAAAACACAAGAGCTACCATGATTTCAGAAGTGTTTTCATTCATTCAGTGATCAAACACTTTTCAGCACCTACTATGTGCCAGGCTTCCCTGGGGGCTCAAATGCAAAGAATCAGTCTGCAACACGGGAGACCTGGGTTCAGGCCCTGGAGCAGAGCATGGCAACCCACTCCAGTATTCTTTCCTGGAGAATCCCCGTGGACAGAGGAGCCTGGTGGGCTGCAGTCAGTGGGGTCACAAAGAGGTGGACGTGACTAAGCAGCTGATCACACATGTGCCAGGCACTGACGAAGGAATGACAATAAACAAAACAGGCCTAAAAACTCCCTCCCTCTTAAAATTCAACTGGGCAGTGTTTAAAAAATATGTGTTGTAAATAAGTTGATTGTAGAGTATTTTGGAAGGTAATAAGTGCTTTTAAAAAGAGGAAAAAGTAAATCAAGGAAAAGAGACTCAAAAGCACAGAGTAGGCGGAACTGGAGAAGCAGGCTGCAGAATGAAATCAGACCCTCAGGATACGTGTCAGTGCAAGGGTAGAATTAAGCAAGGCGTCCAAGGAGGCGAGAATCTTAATAAGTTCATACGTAACACACAGGAACTTCCCTGCCAGTGGCTAAGACTTCTGCACTGCCAATGCAGGGGGTCTGGGTTCTATTTCCTGGCCAGGGATCCCACATGCCACAACTGAAGATTCCACATGCCACAACTGAGACCCAGTGCAGCCAAGTTAATTCATTACTTAAAAAGGCCTAACACATAGATTCTCAAGTTAGTTTAATTAGACATCGCCTGAGAGCAAGTTTCTTTTTTACAGTTTCACAAGAGATTTTAGAGTCAGACAGACTTGTGTTCAAGCCTGTATGGGTCAGCTTTGCTGCAGCAACAAACAACCCCAAACTCTCAATGGCATAAAGGACAAATATTCATTTTTTGTTTACATCTCGTAAAGGCTGCAGGCTAACTCAGTCGACTGTGACTGGTGAGCTTAGACCTGCTCCATGTGTGTCCTATTTCAGGGGTAGAGCTGAAGAGACAGCCACCTTCTGGGGTGTGTTGTCCCCACAGAGGAGGACAGGGCTGAACTACATCTAATTGCACCACGGAACTTACAGCGTTTTCTCATTTGGGGCAAACATCAAGTTCATTCACATCCCACTGACCAAAGAAAGTCCCACTAGCCAAGCGCGGAGTCAGTGGGAGCAGGGAAATGTAAATGTGGCCCAGATACAAGGGCAAGGAGGGAGCGGGTAACGGTGAGGAAGTAATACAGCGTAACTGTGGCAAGTCACTCCGTTTCTCACCTTATTCAACGGTGAAACAGGAATAGGAACAGGCTACCTGTGAAGAATAAATGAGATATTATAAATCTACTTAGCACAGTAACTGGTTTATATGAAGGGGTCAGTGAAAGTTAGTATCCTTTTGTTGTCTTCTTCCAGAAGTTGCATCATCACTCTGGCCCAATTCCTCTGGAGGGTTGGGTGGCTGTTGGGTGGGAGGTGGGGTGGAATTCTCTGGCAGTCCAGTGGTTAAGACTGTGTTAAAAAGAAGTTATGGGGGCAAGGAGTGGATGTGTGGGAAAACTGAGAAGCCTGGGACTGAAACCTTGCTCCAGTTCTTTCTCTAAATCCTGGATAAATTACTGATCTATAAAGTGTGGCATCCATCTAACTGATCTGTAAGGTTCCTTTCTGGTGCTAAAGATAATCAGTCTGGGATAAAACATTAACAGGGTTTTCTTTCCTTTTTCTCTAGAGTCGCTGCTGCCTAGTTCTAACACCAGGTGGCGCTAGACAACAACTTAATGGAAAAAGATGAGGGCTTTTCTGTGGAGACTGGAGAGTCTAGAATTATTATTTTCTTACAGATTTGTTGGAGAAGGCAATGGCAACCCACTCCAGTGTTCTTGCCTGGAGAATCCCCGGGTCGGTGGAGCCTGGTGGGCTGCCATCTACGGGGTCGCACAGAGTAGGACACGACTGAAGCAACTTAGCAGCAGCAGCATAGATTTGTTACAAAGCAGAGCTGTTGCATCTGATGATAGCTTTTTAGGAAGCACCACTTTGAGGAAACACCACCCCAAAACATCAAATGCTCCCTCTAGTCCTAGGACCTCATGCTTTGGGAAGAGACTCTGGGAAATTGGGAACAACCTCAGTTTCTAGGGATTTTGGAATAGGAGAGGTACCTTTTTTTTTTTTTTTTTTTTTGAGCAAAAGCATAAGATCATTGGAGCTGTGCTATAAGATGATACAGATAGCAGCCATGTGATGGAATCTGGCATGGGGGAGAATTATTCAGCAGACTCATATAACAAACAGGATGGAATCCATGTCACGGATATGAGACAAAAGAGTGGGAGTGAGCACAGCAATAGGTGAGACGGTGCAGCAACAGACTCTAAAATTTGGCAGCTATTTACACGAAGAGGCTTCAAGTAGGATAAATCATAATGAAAGATGGCTCCCAGATAAGTAGGAAGATGCTGGAGCCACTGACGGCACATGACTTTGGGAGACAGTATTACTGTTATTCCTGCACTTCAAATGCACACCCAGAAGAAGAAGACATGATGGTTCCTGCCTCTTAAGTACCAAGAAGCCCCTGGTGCATGAGTATTGGTCCTAAAATGGCCAGACATGCCAGCTGTGGAAAGCGTTGAAATGCTCCAATATGACAACTAGCCTTTTCTCAAGAAATGTTTCCTTATACATGGTTTTAATGGTAGTACTTCAAAATCTTGGAGTAGGAAGCAGCAACCCACTCCAGTACTGGAAAATTCCATGGACAGAGGAGCTTGGTGGGTTACAGTCCATGAGGCTGCAAAGAGTTGGACATGACTAAGCAGGCACATGCACACACCCACACTTTAAAATCCAGAGGCATTTCGCTGATGATGATGGGGACAGGGCTATATTGGATATCTCTGTACCTTTCAATCAATTTTGCTGTGAACTTAAAACTGCTCCAAAAAAAAAAAGGAAATCTTTTTTTTTTTTTTTAATTTTGGCCAATTCTGGAAAGATGATGAAGTAGGAAGTTCTGAGAATCTGTGTCCCACCCTGGATAACAATTGAGCTGGCAGAATCTGTCTGATGTAACTACTGTGGAACTCTGGACAGTTTATTGAAGGCTTGCAATGTCCAGGAGAAGATGGGGACAGTTAATTTGGGCCAGTTTCAGCTCTCAGCACCACAGCAGCCTTGCATTCTAACCCTCATGGCAGGCAGCTAAGCACGATTCCTGGAGCAGCTTGTCCACAACTTGCAGGAGCCCGGGTGGGCAAAGTGGATACCAGTGGTCTGTGCTCTGATCACTGGTCGCTATTTCTGACCACATAGGTCCAGACAAAAAGGCAGGGTCACTGTTGTAGCACCTCCCCACCCAGTGCAAGCCCCTCTTCATCTGGCTTAAGAGACAGCCAGGAGATTTAAAGGGAACAGTGTCCTTTTTTTTTTTTTTTTTAAACAGTGCTTGTTAGTGAGGTGCTAATAAGCAGACCAACATACACATACTAGAGGTCCCAGAAAGAGAAGAGAGAAAAGGGCAGAGAGGATATCTGAAGAAATAATGGCTGAAAACGTGCCAAACTTGATGAAAAACATGAATATAAATATCCAACAAGTTCAACAATGTCCAAGGATGGTGAGCTGAAAGCCCCCAAAAAAAGAACATCCAGGAAGTAGCAATATAGCAGCAAATAATCACACACAAGGGATCCTTAATAGAACTATCAGTAGATTTCTCATCAGAAACTTTGGAGACCATAAAGCAGTGGGCTGATATAGTCAAAATGCTATAAGAAAAAACCCGTCAACCAAGAATTCTATATCTAGCAAAACTGCCCTTGGAAAGTAAGAGAGAAATTAAGATATCAAGATAAAAGCGAGGGAGTCTGTTACCAGTGGACCTGTTGTGCAAGAAATGCTCAAGAGAGTCCTGCAAGGTGAAATGAAAAGACATTTGAAGCCATAAGAGAAACTCAAATCTCTATGGAAAAATCACAAGTGTTAGTCACTCAGTCCTGTCTGACTCTTTGTGACCCCATTGTCTGTGACCCCACTGTCTGTACTGGAGTGGATCGCCATTTCCTTCTCCAGGGGATTTTCCCGATCCAGGATTGAACCCAGGTCTCCTACATTGCAGGCAGACTGTTTACTGACTGAGCCAGCAGGGAAACCCATCAGATGGAAAAATCAAGAAGCCCCTCAGATGGAAAAACATTTATCTTTTTCTCTTCCTTGAGAGCTCTGGACCCCTTTCTCCTCCTTGAGGACCCTGGACCCCTTCCTCCTTGAGGGCCCCAGACTCCTTATCAAACTGCCTAAGAATTAACTCCTATACAAGAAGGAAAAATCAAGATCTCAACAAAGGTAAATACACGGATAATTACGAAAGCTAGTGTTTTGTAACAATGGTTTGCAACTGAACCTTTTGTTTTGTACATGACTTAAGAGTATTGCATTTTTTAAATATAATATTTTACATTTTGGGGCATATGATGTAGACTGAGGTAATTTTATGATATCACCAAATGAAAGGGATGGGAGTGGAGCTGTAAAGGATTTGGGGTATGTTATTGAAGTTAGGCTGGAATAAACTCAAACTATACTGTTATAACTTTAGGATGTTAAACGAAATCTTTGTGGTAATCACAAAGAAAATAGCTATAGAAGATACACAAAAGGAAATGAAGGAATTCAAACATTTCACTACAAAAACTCAACTGACACAGGGCCTTCCCTGGTGATCCAGAGGTTAAGACTGCACTATCACAAGGGGACCTAAGATCCTGCAAGCCACACAAGAGGCCAAAATAATAATAATTTTTAAAAATTTAATTAAAAATCAACTGAATACACCAAAAGAAGCCAGTAAGTAATGCAGGAGATGAATAATAATAATAATAAAAAAGCTACAAGACATTTAGGAAGCAAATAGCAAAATCACAGAAGTAAATCCTTACCAGTAATTATTTTAATTGTAAATAAACTCTTCTGTGGATCACAACAAACTGAAAAAATCTGAAAGAGATGGGAATATCAAATGACCTGACCTGCCTCTTGACAAATCTGTATGCAGGTCAGGAAGCAACAGTTAGAATTGGACATGGAACAACAGACTGGTTCCAAATAGGAAAAGGAGTACGCCAAGGCTGTATATTGTCACCCTGCTTATTTAACTTCTATGCAGAGTACATCATGAGAAATGCTGGGCTGGAAGAAGCACAATCTGGAATCAAGATTACCAGGAGAAATATCAATAATCTCAGATATGCAGATAACACCACCCTTATGGCAGAAAGTGAAGAGGAGCGAAAGAGCCTCTTGATGAAAGTGAAAGAGGAGAGTGAAAAAGTTGGCTTAAAGATCAACATTCAGAAAACTAAGATCATGGCATCCAGTCCCATCACTTCATGGCAAACAGATGGGGAAACAGTGGAAACAGTGGCAGACTCTACTTTGGGGGGCCCCAAAATCACTGCTGATGATGGCTGCAGCCATGAAATTAAAAGACGCTTACTCCTTGGAAGAAAAGTTATGACCAACCTAGACAGCATATTCAAAAGCAGAGACGTTACTTTGCCAACAACCGTCCATCTAGTCAAGGCTATGGTTTTTCCAGTGCTCATGTATGGATGTGAGAGTTGGACTATAAAGAAAGCTGAGGGCTGAAGAACTGATGCTTTTAAACTGTGGTGCTGGAGAAGACTCTTGAGAGTCCCTTGGACAGCAAGGAGATCCAACCAGTCCATCCTAAAGGAAATCAGTCCTGAATATTCATTGGAAGGACTGATGCTGAAGCTGAAACTCCAATAGTTTGGCCACCTGATGGGAAGAACTGACTCATTGGAAAAGTCTCTAATGCTGGGAAAGATTGAAGGCAGGAGGAGAAGGGGACAACAGAGGATGAGAAGGTTGGATGACATCACTGACTCAATGGACATGAGTTTGAGTAAACTCCGGGAGTTGGTGATGGACAGGGAGGCCTGGCATGCTACAGTCCATGGGGTCGCAGAGTCGGACATGACTGAGCGACTGAACTGAACTGAAATAAACTCTTCAATCAAAAGACAGAGATTGGCAGAATTGATAAAAACACAGAATATGACTACATCTAGAAGAGACCCATTTTAGACCCAAAGACATAAACAGAATGAAAGTAAGAGGATGGAAAAAGTTATTTCATGCAAACAGCCACCAAAAGAGAACATGAGTAGATGTATGAGGTACTAAGAGTAGCCAAATTCTTGGAGACAAAAGTAGTCTGGTGGTTCCCAGGGGCTGGAAGAGACGGGAAGGGGGAATTATTGCTTAGCAGGAACACAGCTTTAGTTTTATAAGATGCAAAACGTTACCGAGAAGGATGGTGGTGATGGATGCAGTGTTATGAATGCATTTCACTATCACTGAACTTAAAACTGGGTGAGATGGGACTTCCCTGGTGGCACAGTGGATGAGAATCTGTCTGCCAATGCAGGGGACACGGGTTCAATCCCCGGTCCAGGAAGATTCCACATGCAGTGGAGTAACTAAGCCCATGGGCCACAACTACCAAGCCCATGCGCTGTAACCACTGAAGCCCACGTGCCTCAAACCTGTGTTCTGCAACAAGAGAAGTCACAGCAACAAGAAGCCCACGAACAGCAATCAGAGGGTAACCCTTGCTCACTGCAACTAGAGAAAAGCCTGCACAGTAAAAATAAAAATAAATAAATGAATAAATAAAATTATAAAAAGAAAAATAAATAAAAAGAATCGGTAAGGTGGTAAATTGTATATTATATGTACTTTACACACATACATACAACTGTAAAAAAGAATAGCATAACTATTTAAAAACAAACAAAAATAACCCTTAGCAGTTTCTTAAGCCTTCTATATGCCAACATGTCCACAGAGCACAGCAGAAGGAGCAGTGACTTTGGGGTCAGATGGGCCTGGTTTGAAATCTGAAAATCCTGCTCTACTATATAGTCAAAGCTATGATTTTTCCAATAGTCATGTACAGATGTGAGAGTTGGACCATAAAGAAGGCTGAAGAATTGATGCTTTCAAACTGTGCTGTGGCAGAAGACTCTTGAGAGTCCCTTGGACTGCAAGGAGATCAAACCAGTCAATCCTAAAGGAAATCAATCCTGAATATTCATTGGAAGAAGTGATGCTGAGGCTCCAATACTTTGGGCACCTGATGTGGAGGGCAATTCACTGGAAAAGACCCTGATGCTGGAAAGATTGAAGGCAGGAGGAGAAGGGGGCGACAGAGGATGAGATGATTGGATGGTAGCATCTACTCAATGGACATGAGTTTGAGCAAGCTCGGGGAGACAGTGAAGGACAGTCCATGGGATCACAAAGAGTCAGACGTGACTGAGCAACTGAACAACAACTATATTAACACCTCAGGTTAAAGCGTCTGCCTGCAATGCAGGAGACCTGGGTTCAGTCCCTGGGTCAGGAAGAACCCCTGGAGAAGGAAATGGCAACCCACTCCAGTATTCTTGCCTGGAGAATCCCATGGACGGAGGAGCCTGGTGGGCTACAGTCCACGGGGTCACAAAGAGTCAGACACGACTGAGCAACTTCACTCTCTTCTCCTGTATAAAACTGAGCAGAAGAGAGCATGTTTTTTCAGCTTTGAAGGTACTCTACTGCCTGGAGAAAGTTACTTAATCTCTCTGCATCTCAATTCCACCCTTAACATATGGAATATAATATCAGTCTCACAGTTTAGCCATGAGAAGTAAAGATAAGGTGGTTAAATGTAAGTTCTTGTTCCCTTTAAACACAAGGCTGTTAGGATGCCCATGTATGAATCTATCAGACAAGCTCAGCATCAGCAGAGATACATATAAGGCTATGGCTTTCTGTGGGTACTTTTTGCAAGAACCGTTGAGCTCTTATGATATGAAATATTAAAAAATCAAATATATTAAGCTGGCCTATAGCTTGATACTAGGGATATTCACTGGTTCACAATAAACAAAGAGGAAGGAGGAGTTACACAATGCATCTCTGTTCTAATTACTCAATCACTACTCAACTGAAACCTTGCTTCATAAGAGCTTAGCCACAGCCTCTGGGAGCAATAAACATCCTGCATTGCAAACCCCATTTTGCCATCTCACAGAACCTCCATAAATCTCAGTTGCAAGTGAAGGTATCTCTTATTTTATCTATGTAGCAACTATTTCAAGGTCATTTTTACAACAGTCATCACTATTAGTCCTCTGGCCAACTCTCCCAGTCAGGGAAAGAAGACATTAATATGCAATGCTGGTATTTCTATTTTGCATTTAGGGCCTCCCTGGTGGTTCAGTACTAAAGAGTCCGTCTGCCAATGCAGGAGATATCCATTCAGTCCCTGGGTGGGGAAGATCTCCTGGAGAAGGAAACGAAAACCCAGTCCAGTCTTCTTGCCTGGAGAATTCCATGGACAGAGGAGCCTGGCAGGCTACAGTCCATGAGGTCCCAAAGAGTCGGACATGACTTAGCAACTAAACACTGAACAACCACCTCTGCAGAGAGTATTAGATAAGCAGTGGTGGATTCCCATTGCAGGTCTCCCCTTTTCTAAACAGACCCAGATTATCTGTCTACCACACCTCCAACCACATTAACCCCAGACAGGGTTTCTTCAGATGAAACACAACACAGTTCTGCTCTGTTCATATTCAGTCATTTTCCTGAGCCTGTGCCTGGCTCATCCTAACCGTTCCCCGTCTTCTCAGCGTGTCATGACAGGCTCTCAGCAAGAGTGGACTGCAGGGTCTCGTCCCTTATGTCCTGATTCTTATTGCTTCCACTGATGGAGTGACTTTCCAGGTCTGGGAACACTTTCCTATGTGTGTGACAAGTTCCCGCAGCCTTCCTGGAGCAGGACGATGCCTCTCGCTGCCTGGCTCAGAACCAGTGACTCTGCTCATCTGTGGCATGCCCTGTGATGTGTTGTATTTATTCTGCCTGTGCACATTCCTGCCTTCCTAGAGGGAGACGTGAATAAACCACCCGGCCTTTCCCCGCAAGAAAGTAATTTTTTCACCTTAGGTGGGCCATCTGTTTCTCTGATCACAGCTCTGCTTTGACTTGATTTGAATACATCTTGTCCCAGGCGTTTTGCCAGCTGTACCAAAAGAAAAAAAAAAGCTGTAGGCTCCAGGAAATGGAGCAACTAAAAGTGGTTTCCCTGTAATGTCAGGTCACTCTTTCTTTCTGAAATGCAACTTATGGAATTAACCTAAAGGAAATTGTGCATCACTCTCCGTAGGGGTGGTTTGCAGAGTGGCAGGAGGCCCTGATAACAACCAACCATGAATTTCCTAAGTCTCAGTCTCACTGAGGTATGTCGCTAGATTTAGCACTGTCCCTATAAATGGAGAGGAAAACTGGGTGCTTGCACTGGACCCCAAACAGAGGCCCCCTAAGCTAAAGGTTCTCCTCAACACCAGACGCAGACCCAGTCCACACATGCAGTTTCAGTATTCATTTCTCAGTCTCACTCAAATGACTGCTCCTTTCCTTTTTTTTTTTTTTTTGTATTTAACTTTTTACTTTATATTGGAGTATAGTCAATTAACAATGTTGTGATAGCTTCAGGTGGACAGCAAAGGAGCTCATCAAATGGCTGATTCTGGTGCTCAGGTGTGTTAAGAAAATTTTCCTTAAACCATTTGGAATTAAAGATCTCTTCTTAAGTGCCCAAGCTATTGGGGAAAAAGTATTACCCAGGGCAGAGTGTCAAAATATTCAGGCTGCATAGCAAAATAAATATTCAAGAAAATGAAATGACATCCTATATAATGGGAAAAATATTTACAAATCTTATGTCTAGTAGGGGGTTGATAGCTAAAATATATAAAGAATTTATTCTAAAATCCTATAGGAAATCATCCCTGAATATTCATGGGAAGGACTGATGCTGAAGCTGAAGCTCTAATGCTTTGGCCACCTGATTCAAAGAGATGACTCACTGGAAAAGACCCCAATGCTGGGAAAGATTGAGGGCAGGAGGAGAAGGAGGGAACAGAGGATGAGATGGCTGGATGGCATCACCGACTCAATGGACATGAGTTTTCGCAAACTCCAGGACACAGCAAAGGACAGGGAAGCCTGGGGTGCTGCAGTCCATGGGGTCACAAAGAGTCAGACATGACTTAGTGACTGAACAACAATAAAGAATTCATACAACTAAATAGCCAACAAACAAACAAACAATCCAATTTAAAAATGGGCCAATTCTACTTTTGGTTTATTTAAAATGGACCTACCATATGATCCAGCAATTTTACTTCTGGAAATATAACGGAAGGAAATGAAAACACTACATTGAAGAGATACCCATGTTCATAGCAGCACTGCTCACAACAGCCAAAACATGGAAACAACTGAAGTGAACACTGATAAATAAATGGGTGAAGAAGCTGCAGTCTATATATATACACACACACAACGGAATATTCAGCCATAAGAAAGAAGGAAATTCTGCCATTTGCAAGATGTGAATAGAACTTGAGGGCATTGTGCTAAGTGAAATAAGTCAGACACAGAAAGACAAATACTGTATGCCCTCAATTACACGGGGAATCTTGAAAAGAAAAACTGCATTGAAAAAGAGATCAGATGTGTGGTTACCAAAGGCAAGGCGTGAGAAGAAGACGGGGCCTTGAGCTACTCAGAAGGGACAAGACCATGGCTGATATCCAGCCCTATGCACTGGCACAGTGTTCCTGCAGGTTAACACACAGAACCACGGCCCTGAGGGCTGATAAACAGCTGAGGTTAGACCACATATCACTGGATGACCATCTAAGGCCACCCTGCAGGTGGTAATGGACTTGGGATACTGGTCCATGAGCCAAGCAGCTCAAGGTTGGTAGCTGCATGGACACAGACCCTGTGGGCCCTCAGGAGGGGCCCGGGTGGGCAGGAGGTCAGTGGGGGACACCACTGCAGGTGGGGACGGAAGCAAAGGGGCTCCAGGTACAGGCTCCATGAGCTGTAATTTTTTTAAAAGATTTTTTTGATGTGGACCATCTTAAAAGTCTTCACTGAATTTTTTACAATATTGTTTCTGTTTTATGGTTTGGTTTTCTGGGCCAAGAGACATGTGGGATCTTAGCTTCCTGACCAGCGGGTCAAACCTGCACCCTCTGCTTTGAAAAATGAAGTTTTGACCACTGGACCACCAGGGAAGTCCCCATCCAGAAATTTCTAAACATCAATAAGAGACTTAGAAATAATTAGAATGATTTGGTGGCCATTTTCTTATATCACAGCATAAGTAGCTTCAGGATGAGTTTAGTTTAGAGAATACACAGGGAAAATTTAATTTCTTACTTATATAATGATTTACTGAAATACATTTGTTTATAAAATGTATTTTGCCACGTAAGTGGTTAAATACTCTGCACATCATTGTTAGACTGGGCAGCAGTAAGCTGGGGGATAGCGACTCAGCCGGTGGAGCCTGTAAAGGCTTCACTGAACCCCTGCTTCCCACCATCCTGGAATGACCAGACTTGGGCAGATACGGGTTTCGTTTGATTGACAAGCGAAATGTCATTTTCCATCTGTGGCTGAGGACTGGGCCCACCACATCCAATCAGGAGTTCCCAGCCACTGCTGCTCTCCTGAACCTTCCAAAGGGTCTGACCTGCTGTGCAAGTACAGACTCTGCAAAGGAAATGCCGGGTTAGGTTTCTAGTGACTTTGCCAGGACACAGAGGGCCAGGAGTTCTGTTTAACACATAGCTAGTGAGCATCTAAATCAGGCCAGGCAGAGTCTGGGCACTAAGGATGCACAACATCAGAAAGGACAAAAAACCCTACACCCGGAGCCAATGAGGAATTGTAGGTGGTCCTTATTCAAAGGCCGAGGATGGATAGACTGAGCCCAGGAGAAGCCTCTGACCTCAAGTCAGCACCCTCTGCTCTGTCCTCCTCGGGCTGGAATATGAGAACACGGTGATTAATTCCACAGAACGGTGGGGCTGATCTACCCTGAGACGGGTAAGCATCATAAGGACAGGCTCCAGGAAAGAACTCCTGCCATACGTTGACTGCTCCTTTGCCACAATTTAGTATCTAAAATTCTGCCATTCAAAAAGCATTTTCCAACAGCTGTTCCTTAGAATCTCATCACTCAAGATTCCTAGTTAAAAATATTTTTTCAGCTGTTAAACAAATTTGGCAAACACTTGAGCTCTTGGTGAGTCACAATGAACTGGCATACTAATCTGTAGGACCTCCATTGATTTTGGATTCAAAATTTGGGCATCTCTGTTTTTTTATTATTTGTTTAAGCCTCCATCCCTCCACATTGTAGGTAATTCAGTATCTCTCTCTCAGGGACTCTCTATTCCCCAAATTGTTCACAACCTGGGAATTTACTTAGTCCAAAGGGAGCAGTCTTGTTTCAAAATTCCAGAGAGAAAAAACTGATCTGCCCATTAGAAGTTCTGATTTTACAAAACAATGTGGAATTGGCACAAAAGAGACATATGGATCAATGGAACAGGATACAGAGCCCAGAAATAAACCCACACAACCATGTTCAATTTATCTTTGACAAAGGAGGCAAGAATATACAATGGAGAAAAGACAGTCTCTTCAGCAAGCTCTGCTGGGAGAGCACTTAATCAATGAAGTTAGAACACACTTTCACACCCTAAACAAAAATAAACTCAAAATGGCTTAAAGACTTAAAAGATAGGACACCATAAAATTCCTAGAAGAGAACACAGGCAAAACATTCTCTGAGATAAACCATACCAATGTTTTCTTAGGACAGTCTCCCAAGGCAATAGAAATGAAAGCAAAAATAAACAAATGGGACCTAAACAAACTTACAAGTTCTTGCATGGCAAAGGAAACCATAAACAAAACTAACAGATAACCTACCAGCAGTAGAAAATATTTACAAACAATGTGACCAACAAGGAATTAATTTCCAAAATACACAAACAGGTCATAAAACTCAATACTAAAAAATACAAACAACCCAATCAAAAAAAAAAAAAAATGGGCAGAAGACCTAATATAGACCTTTCTCCAAAGAAGACACATAGAGAGCCAACAGGGACATGAAAAGATGCTCAACAGCATTAACTAGTAGAGAAATGCAAATTGAAACTACAGTGAGGTATCACCTCACGCTGGTCACGTATCCCTATGCCTGATTCATGTTGACATATGGCAGAAACCAATACAATATTGTAAAGCAATTATCCTTCAATTAAAAATAAATAAATTTAAAAAGAAGTCTACAAATAGGGCTTCACTGGGCTCAGCAGTAAAGAATCAGCCTGCCAACGCAGGAGACACAAATTCAATCCCTGGCCTGGGAAGATAGCACATGCCTCAGAGCAATTAAGCCTGTGTGCCACGACTATTGTTCAATAAAATACATTAAAAAAGAAAGAAAGAAAACAAACTTATGCTTTCTAAGTGGGGGCATAAATTAGGGATGTGGAACTAACACATGCAAACTACTATATCTAAAATAAACAACAAGGTCCTACTGCACAGCATAGGGAACTATGTTTAATATCTTGTAATAAACCATGATGGAAAAGGATACAAAACACACAGACACACACATATCGGAATCACTTTGCTGTATGCCAGAAACTCACACAGCCTTGTAAATCAACGATATTTCCATTCTTAAACTAGTTCTGATTCTAATTCATTCTGCGTGGTGTCAGTGTTGAGAGCTGGTTCTGTCGGGCTGAAAGGCTGTCCTTTCTGCTTCAGAACCCCACGCAGGCAGCAGGGTGGCTCTGAGGCCACAGGCTCCCAAGTCAACACTTACTGGATTTGCACTCACACAGCCAGCCACTGTTCCACAAACACGGCTGCTTTGCCAAGGTGCCCGGCTGTAACTGGGTTTCTAACCACAGCTGCACACTGTATCTAGAACACGCTATCCCCCACAAACCTCTAGGCTCTGGTCTGGAGCCCAAGTCCCTGACCAAGACTCCCTCTTTTATCTTGGGGGAACTTTTACATTTTCTTGCTAACAGTGCCAGGGCCATCTCAGTTCTTAGGAAGCTAAATCTCAGAAGGGAAGAGGAGAGGGCCTTGATTCCTCTCCTGGAAGACTCTTGGTAAGTTCAATTTGGCACATGGCGGGGGATGCTGAGAACAATCTTTGTAAATCTTCCTTCACCAGAGACATGAATATCAACTCACTTGTATTGTCATCATCAACAGTATTCAGGGAATAACCCAAGAAGATCCAGAGGGCCAATGTCTTGCTCTCCTCCAGCCAAAAGCAAATTAAAACAAACAAATATATATTTTTGTGAAAGAGAGATAGAAGAAGATATTTTCCCCTGCTATAATTTTACAAATTAAAGGGGGAGGGTCTCTCTATAGAAGCCCCTGTTAGATGGATCATAAGGTGTGTTCTGCTTCAGAGAGAATCAAGATCCCAAGAATTCTCTCCTGAATTTCTTCCACTGAATTAAAGCCCTAACCACCCTCCCACCCCCTATCCCCCCCACACCCATGAGCTTCTTGGAAGCCAGCCCTCACCTCTTAGTGAATCAAACTCCTAGTGGAGAAATCTCCAAAACTTTTAGGTCAGGGGGAAAAATTCCAGCATTTGCCAATATGGTTTGGACTCATTAATTTTCTGACCCTAAAAAGGCTATCATTTCTATGGAGAGGAGAAATAAATGGAACTTGTATGATGGTCTTAAATCCCTCATTCTGATACTTGAACACTATTTTCTGAAATACTTTACATCGAGGAACTTAAGACACAAATTAAAACATAGCATACACTGCTAGAGCTCTCTTGATGTGGGATATTTTATACTTCAGCTCTGCTGGTCCAATCAATACAAATCACTTGGATTCTGTGGGAAAACTCAGTAAAGGTTCTATAAAGTGGTCACAATGTGGGGACAATTTTTGCTAATTCATTCCCAAAGGAGCTCTCTTTGGAATACCAGTAATAAAGGCAAAGGCTGACTTGCCATTGATAGAACACTGTGTTACAGAAAGGCTTTTGGGTAGAATTGTTATTGTGTTTTAGATTAATTTTAGTGAATGTATAACTGGCTTCCCTAGTGGCTCAGACAGTAAAGAATCTGCCTGCAAGGCAGGAGACCTGGGTTCAATCCCTGGGTCAGGAAGATCCCCTGAAAAAGGAAATGGCAACCCATTCCAGTATCCTTCCCTGGAGAACTCCATAGATAGAGGAGCCTGGCCAGCTATAGTCCATGGAGTCGCAAAGAGTCGGTCATAACTGAGTGATTAACACACACAGTGAACATATTTGCCTTCCACTCTAATGCATGCCCATATCCTATGAAACAGTAAGTAATTTAACTTTTTTGGCTGCTCCGCATAGCTTATAGATCTTAGTTCCCTGAGCAGGGATCAAATCTGGGTCCCAGAAGTGAAAGCACTGATTCCAAATCACTGGACCACCAGGGAATTCCCAGTAAGTGATGTTTTAATAGGATTATAATATATGTAACACATATCATGTACTTAGAGATGAAATATCCAGGAAAAATATTTCCAAAGCTTATTATTTCTTGGGATTTCCTGTGTCCTACTTGATATGTATATTCACAAAGGGAACTGCTTTTAGTTATCGAAGACCCTACTGTATTTATTACTTCAACTTGCAAGTTTTATTTGGATTTCCAAATGTGTAAATTTCAACATGTTTTATTAGAGAGGTTACAGCAATAAAGGAACAATTTTGAGGCTCATTTAACACCTATAAATTTCCCTGTTTGCAATGTAAAAGAAATGGCCTCAGCAGACCACATGTCTGCTCATATTTCAAAGAATATGAAATCTAAACACATTTTAAATTGCTCTATATTGAGAGCTTTCTTCTTCCATAAAATACTTATGGGCTCATTGTTTATATTTTTATAAAAATGATACCTGACTCTGAAC
The DNA here is from genome assembly GCF_016772045.2 of Ovis aries. Taxonomy (NCBI): domain Eukaryota; kingdom Metazoa; phylum Chordata; class Mammalia; order Artiodactyla; family Bovidae; genus Ovis; species Ovis aries. The sequence goes on from NC_056055.1 coordinate 107,333,987, forward strand.
AGATTTATTATATGAAAATTATTTTTTCAAATAGCTATATTTGAGAAGCCATATAAAAGTTAGTTGATTATAAATCAACAATTACAATCAACCTGAAAAATGCTAAAAAGACATTGATCAAAATATTTGAAAATGTACGTGTATACAAAGCCTGCACACAAATGTTTATAGCACTTTTATCTATAATTGCAAAACTGTAAGTAACAAAAATATTCTTCAACAGGTGAAAAGATGAACAAACCATGATATATCACTATCACAGAAAATTATTTGGTGATAAAGAGAAATAAGCTAAGAAAGCTTAAGAATACATGAATGACTCAAATACAGACTGCTAAGTGAAAGAAGCCAGTCTATACAGATTACATACTCTAGGGTTCCAATTATACGACAGTGAGGAAAACATAAAACTGTAGAAATGGTGAAAAGATCAGTAATTGTCAGAGTTCCAGGAAGAATAGGTGAAGTCCAGGAAAAACAGTGACAGACTTTATTTTCTTGGGCTCCAAAATCACTGCAGATGGTAACTGGAGCCATGAAATTAAAAGACGCTAGATCCTTGGAAGAAAAGCTACGACAAACCTAGACAGCATATTAAAAAGCAGAGACATTACTTTGCCGACAAAGGTCCATCTAGCCAAAGCTATGGTTTTTCAGCAGTCATGTATGGATGTAAGAGTTGGACCAAAAAAAGGCTGAGCACCAAAAAATTGATGCTTTTGAACTGTGGTGCTGGAGGAGACTCTTGAGAGTCCCTTAGATAGCAAGGAGATCAAACTAGTCAATCCTAAAGGAAATCAATCCTGACTATTCATTTGGAGGGATTGATGTTGAAGCTGAAACTCCAATACTTTGGCCACCTGATGCGAAGAGCTGACTCACTGGAAAAGACCCTGATGCTGGGAAAGATTGAAGGCAAGAGGAGAAAGGATGGCAGAGGATGAGATGACTGGATGGCGTCATCTACTCAATGGACATGAGTTTGAGCAAGCTAGGGGAGATGGTGAAGGACAGGGAAGTCTGTCATGCTGCAGTTCATAGGGTCACAAACAGTTGGACGCGATTTAGTGACTGAACAAGAAGGAGATATTTTAGGGCATTGAGTCTATTCCGTATTATAATGTAATAAGGGATAGTGAATACTATGTGTTCATCAAAACCCACTGACCTTTACAGTATGAAGACTGATCCTTCATGCTTGCAAGTTTAAAAAGTATATTTAAGAGTTGGGGTATCGCAGGATGGAAAGTAGAATGTGACATAACAAGCTAATTATATGACAACTGTACAAAACAACCTTTCTAAAGGGTGGGATGAAGAGAAAGGTGATGACCTGAGCAACTTTGGAAATAGACCCTATAAAACTGAGGGCAAAAGGCACCGCATGTAAGCCCTGTGGCCCTGGCGGGTTGCCGTTTCCAACTGCACTGTAATCTCAGGCTCACTCTCCTTCCACTCCTCCTCCTACCAAGGCAACAGGCTAACAGCACAATCTTCTCTTCTTTCCGGTCTCAGTTCCACTGCCTACCAGCTGGGTGAGCTTGGTCTCGCCACCTGACCTTTTGGAGCCCCAGTTCCCCACCTGAAAAAGTACTTCAGGAAGGAATGTTGCTTGGGTGAAATAAGCCAAGATTTCTAAAGTGTTTGGCGAACTCGGCAATGTCATTTTTATCACTAATGTTGATATAGGTATTGTCCTCATTACCAACAGACCAGGGGCTTGTAGAGGCTTCAGCACCCACTTGGGCTCTACAGAGAACAACCGTTGACAACTTAACCTTTTCTCATTCTCGGTTTGATAAGTAGGTTGTGTCCAGCAAACCACACAATTATTGTTGGGATCTGGGCTATGATTCCATTTACTGTCAGACCAAGGCCTCTTTTAGACTGCCAGGAAACCAAAGGGCTCATTTTCAAGTTTCCTTCTTTCTTGGCCTCTTTTCCTGCCAGAGTTTATTTCCATGTGAACATGATCATTCATTCTAAATATTCCATGGGCTCCTAAAACTGGCCAGTTCTCCTCGATTCACTTCTCTCCTGAGGTCCATTTTTCTGACTTTATTTCTATGATATTTAAAGATCAGTTTTTGTCACAAGATAAAGACTGCAGTGTCTGAGAAGTGTAATTGATTATTTACCAGCAGGTTTAGCTCCACGTATCAAGACTGACTGACCTCTTAAAATTTGTACATAGTCACCAAACAATTCAAAGAAATTTCTCAGTTCTGCTTTCTTCTCACTCTTTAGAGTCAGGTTGTTGGTCCTAGATTGCATTTGGTATTTAAAAAGACAAGCTTTACACTAGAAGATCAATATATCTAAAATAAAAACAAGGGTTTGGGAATAATTTTTATTGTTGGGTGTGGAGGGGGTCAAGCTAACAAAAGCTTGTTGTTGGCATTCCATGTCTGAGCTGAAGATTATATAGAGGTAAATATCAGTGGCAGATTCCTGTTGAAATGAGTTATCTGTTCTTTTAAATCTCTATATAGCCACCAAAGAAAAGAAAGATTAAACCTTAATCTGTCTACTAGGCTATTTATTGTTCATAGCTGTCAATGATGCCTATAAAAGTATTGTCTTATTATGTCAAAGTGCAGTTAAGCAATGGGTGTTCTTTGAGCTGAGGGCTTCCCAGGTGGCTCAGTGATAAAGAATCTGCCTGCCAACACAGGAGACATGTAGAAGATGCGAGTTCGACCCCTGGGTCGGGCAGATTCCCTGGAGGAAGAAATGGCAACCCACTCCACTATTATTGCCTGAAGAATCTTGTGGACAGAGGAGTCCATGGATTGCAAAGAGTTGATTAAGCAACAGAATGCACGTGCCTTGAGCTATACCTAAAAACATAAAATACTTTAAATAGTGATTGCTGTTATACCAAACTAGTTCACTATTAAAGTGTTAGTTGCTCAAGCTTGTCTGACTCTTTGCGACCCCACGGACTGTAACCCACCAGGTTCCTCTGTCCATAGGATTTCCCAGGCAAGAATACTGGAGTGGGAAGCCATTCCCTACTCCAGGTGATCGAACCCGGGTCTCCTGCATTGCAGGCAGATTCTTTACTGTCTGAGACACCAGGGATTATTTTGAAACAAATTGAACAACAAGTTAGTGTATTCAAAAACAAAAAATAAAGATCAGGTCCAGCAGGGTGCTCACGTCCTCTACGGGTCAGGGAGCCTTGCTGTGCACACCCAGGCAAAGGAGATTGTGTGTTTGCTCTTCTGACGAAAAGTTTCTGAGCAGGAAGTTTCCCCCATAAGCCCCATTACAGTCACGGCTACCTGTCTGGGGTCCTAGTAGTTCCCAAGTGCATCCTAATCCCAACAGGAGGGCCTTTGGGAAGCAGGTCCCTTCCTGCAGCTACAGCGGCATAAGATTGACATCACAGGCCACAGCCCCTTGGTGATTAATTCTGCTGTCTCCTCTGGGCCTCATGGAGGTTCCTCAGTGGGTCAGTTTCCCTGTTTCACCGCAGTAGCAGAAAGCTAAGTCTGGGTACTAGAGGTTATCTTGTTCAATCCACTTGCAAAAGCCATTCTCAGCACAAACGTTCCAGGTTCAGAGGAAAGTTTAGTTTTCATCAAAAAGAATACTCTTATATGGAGCTCAAAAGTAATTAAGTTAATAAAACAGGTTGATTGTTTCTTTTTAACAGATGGAAGATTTTTAGAGACATTTTCAAAGGCGATTTTGTCTGTAGCTCATTATTATGTCAACAAATATACCGTGAATTAGTTTTCAATTAGCATCATTATTGTGAAAATCCTTTTGTCGAAGATACTCACATAAAACAGGTCCTCCTTCTCTCCTGGGAGGGGACCTGTGATGGTTGAAACTTGAAGCTGCTTCTCTCCACACCTCACCCTCAGCCACTCCAGAAGTCTTTAAGCCTGGAGGAAACGGGAGAAAGGGGCTGGTTAAGGAACAGCAGCATGTCCTAAATCTGGGTGCAGGCATAAGCTCCCAGGTGGCAATCAGGGGAAGAGTTTATGTATGTTCCCATTTTTCCCCCCAAGTTTAAGATGTCCAATGTCTGCAATTACTTATACCTAAAACATCTCCCGAGACTTTCTCTGATTGGGAACATTTTGCTGTTACTGTTACTTGTTTTTTAGGAAATACTAATCAGCCTGCTTTTCAAATTTAATACCGATGCATTTAAGATTGTTGCTTAGGTTCTATATCATGAACTGGCACTGTCATTAATTTGGGGAAATTTTTCTATTTGGTGGCTTCCCTGGTGGCTCAGACAGTATAGAATCTGCCTGCAATGTGGGAGACCTGGGTTTGATCTCTGGGTTGGGAAGATCCCCTGGAGGAAGAAATGGCAACCCACTCCAGTATTCTTGCCTGGAAAAGCCCATGGATGGAAGAGCCTGGCAGGCTACAGACCATGGGGTATCAAAGAGGCTGACACAACTGAGAGGCTTCACTTTCTTTCTGGTGTATCAGAGGGTAGAGAATCTGTCTGCAATGTGGGAGACCCAGGTTCGATCCCTGGGTCAGGAAGATCCCCTGGAGAAGGGAATGGCTACCCACTCCAGTATTCTTGCCTGGAGAATTCCATGGACTTAGAAAAATCTGGCAGGTTGCAGTCCATGGAGCAGCAAAGAGTTGAACACAACTGAGTGACTAACACTTTCTATTTGTAATAAACTTTGATTGGACATAAGAGTGATTATATATATATATATATATATATATATATATATATATTTATATGCACACAGGCATGCTAAGTCACTTCAGTCGTGTCAGACTCTATGGCAACCCCATAGATGGCAGCCCACCAGGCTCCCCTGTCTCTGGGATTCTCCAGGCAAGAATACTGGAGTGGGTTGCGATTTCCTTCTCTCATATATATATATATATATATATATATATATATATATATATATATATATATACACACACATACATACATACATAAATGTATAAGACATACACACACAGACATACACACTGGGCTGGCTGAAAAGTTCATTCGATACAACCAGGAATGCTTTCCCCCCTGTTCTTCATCTAGATAATCCTGCTCTATTATAATCTTTCTAACTCCTGGAAGTCTGCTCAAAATTGAATTAAAACAACAATGACTAAAGGATAGTTAACAGATGCTACAATCCCACTTCACTCCAAACAGAATGAAATGCCTTTCATGCCTTTATTCTGAGGCACAGAATAGATTTCATCTTTAGTCATTTTATGTTTTGTTTTACAGTGATGGATAACATTTGGGTGAAGACCTGGTAAGCTGGGATGGTTGTTGTTCAGTCGCTAAGTCATGTCCAACTCTGCAACCCATATCAAAATAAGACATCTGGATGGTGAGGAAAACTTGGCAAAAACACACAAAGAAACTGTGAAAGGGAAAAGATCCTCAGCCAACCGCCTTCCTGAATCACAGTGGCCATTCCTCCTGCTCCTCCTCCCTCCTCCCCTCTGCTTTTTCTGCCCTTATCTCTCTCTCTCCCTCTCTCTCTCCCTCTCTCTCTCTCTCTCTCACACACACACACACTCTTCTCCTAAGGTAAAAACCACTCTGTGCTCTCTGCCTGTCTGTCTGTTTCTCTCTCTCTCTCTCTCTCTCTCTCTCTCTCTCTCTCTCACACACACACACACACACACACACACTCCTTAAGGTAAAAATCACTCTCTGCGCTTTCTGTAAATGCCTCAGGTTCTACACTTCATTGCTGTGACAGTCCACCTCCCTGAGGTGCCTGTGCAGACCAGCTATTTCCTTCCATCAAGAAGCTGTTAGCTCACTCCCACCTGGTTTGGAAGAATCCAGGGGGCTGTTCTCCGACTCGAAGCCCCGTCTCTCTCCACTGCCTTCTCTCCCCAGTCTTGGCTGCAGTGGCCTGGCAGGCGGGCTGGTGAGGGATGAAGCAGACAAAGGTCCACTTGTAACCTCCTTCCAGCACCTCCTCTTTTCTCCTTTTGCCCAAACTCACCCAGTGAGTTGGAGCATTTAAGGAGATTCCTCTGCCAAGAAGACCAAAGGAAAGGAGAAGAAAAAGGGTATGTACTTTTTCCTTAAAAATCATTTTAGGTTGTTGTTTCTGCTGCAAACTACTGCTATAGAATAGGGCAGAAGTGTTTTTGCGTCTGAGTCAGAAGAGAAAGGGAGATGGAGAAAGCCTCAGAGGAGGTGATGAGAAAAAAGATACTTCCCAAGTTAGAGGGAAAGAATCAGATGAAAAGAGAAGAGAAAATGTACATTTCTTAACAGGAAAGGCATTTAATTGGGGGCTTTAAAGGAGGCAGCTCCTTCACTGTTGGTCCTTATTAAAGCCTTATTAAAGCCCCCCATCTTCTCTGAATCTGGCCCCACAATTTCACTACTCAGGACTGCGTGAGACTGATGGAAGTATATGAGCTCCTTTTCAAGGCACGAGCTGTATCTCTTTATTCCTACTTTACATGAAGTATAAAAACAGTGAGAAAGCAATGTTTGTCTTTTTTTTTTCTTTTGAAAAATCCTGATTCCTAAAAAGAAACTGGTATAAATATGTGAGACAAAGAGGGAATTCACAGAATTTATCCTCGGCACCCCCAGGATGGAATACAACACAGTGTCTATACTGCTACAATAAAAGGAACTCTTTTTTCCTTTGGGACTTATGAAAGTTCCTCTTTAAAGGTCCTTCACTTAGTTACACAAGCTGTGCAAAGCTCTCCCAAATGCTGCAGTGGTGATGATTTCAGGGAAATAATGAGAATGATGTAAGCCTGCATATTCATAGCATCCTCTGAGATGCTCGAAGGCAGATCACCTTTGGGGCTGATGTGGACTTTGTTTTTCTACTGATGAGGGTCTCTTGGAGCTGACTGTCTGTTTTAAAGATGCTTGGAAGGCTTATTCACATTGTAATACCACTTCTGTTCCTTTAACCTACATTTTGAGAAGTTTCAATTCAGTGCTCAGTCATTCCAATATAAATCTCTTCTGGTACAGTTAATAAGAAAGAGAGGGAATTGTTAAAAAAAAAAAAATCATTGATTTTCATCGGCCAGGAAAGATGAATGGACACCGTCATGGACTGGATGGCAGTTTTCATCTCTTCCAACTATTTGATATTTTAAATGTCAAGCTCTGGGTTGGAATTTTCATTGCTTTTGCAGCCTTCGCTTCTTTCTGGCCGTGTTACAAAAGGAATCAGAAAAAGGGCTGCCCTTTCTAATTCATCAGTTCTGCTTCATCCCGTGCTCTTAATGCCAGTTTCTAGAACAAACATCAGCTGTCTGCAGGACCATTGCTCCCTGAAGGTCTGAACGCTTTCATGACATAATCCTACAAGTTTTGGCCATTAAATGAGATAATTTTTCTTTTTCAGTTTCCCCTTAAGCCCAGCCATTCAAAAGCTTGCTGGTGCCAAATACCCTTACACAACCAACATTTGCAATCCCCTCCCTATATGATGGTGGCAGTGATTTATTGTTTAACCGGAAACATCTTGCCTACAGCCCTGTATCCTCTGCATTGATCTTTTTAAAATAAGGCCACTATTGAGGGAGTTTGAGGGAGAATGGATGCATGTACATGCATGGCTGAGTCCTTCACTGTTTACCTGAAACTGTCACCACATTGTTAATTGGCTATACCCCAATACAAAATAAAAAGCTCAAAAAAAAATTTATCCAGGGTTATGATTAATCAGACATTTATCAGGTGATCTATATTTTTTGATGTTTTTCATCTGAACTGTATTTGTTAATATCAATTATTAAACACATAAAATGAGATACAATAAAACTTTATTGTAAAAAATAATGCCGCTATCCTATTGGGATAGGAATGATATCTTACAACATTAGGAACAATGTTAGTTACATAACATTGAATTCAAAAAAACCAATTGGTAACTATCTAAAGATCTCTTGTTATTTCCTCAGATGTTCAGTTTTTAGCTTTATTTGCTGTTGTAATTTGCATGTATTCCAGGAGGAATTTAAAGGGCAGGTCCTTCAACAGAACGAGGGGAAAAAAGAGAGCAATTTGCTTCAAATTGATCAAAATAATTTCACTCTTGTTGGCACTTGAAAATATATGGTCTTGATGGATTGCTAAGGATGAAGGTCAGTGTCTTTTAAAGAAAAAACAAACCAATGTATCATGGGAACATACTGGTTCAGACATTTCCCCACTTGCAGAATAATAGTTAAAGCTATTTATCTGTACTTAAGTAAAGGAAGAAGAGAAGACTTCAATTCAAACAGGTAATTTTATAAAGTGTTGGTTTTTTTTTTTTTTAAAAAAAAGCTTCAAGTGAGTACTTGCCAGGTATGGAACTTTCCACCCTAGTATGTGACTAAGGCAGACAGAAACACCATTCTGTGCTCTGGCCTGGACACAGCCAGAGAGGCACGTGGTGTGGCAACACACCCACTGCCTTCTCTAGCAATTTACTTATTCATTCTTTCAGCGGATGCTGTGTGAGCCCATCCTGTGAGCCTGGCCTGGAAGCAGGCCTCTGAGAGGTGAGGGAGGAGGAAAAGGTGCATGCCCTGCCTTCACGGAACTGGCATCGCCTCCTCCAGTCCCCACATCACCTCCTCCAGTCCCCACACAGAGGCTGGCCCAGGCCTCCGTCCCTCATCTCTTCTCGTTCCAGTCTGTACTCACTGCCCTGCGGTCCCACCACGACAAAGACAAAGCAATAAGTATCCCCATGACCCTCAAATTCATACCTCCAGATTTGCATTCAGCTGTCTACTCAACATCTTCATTTCACATCTGATGGGCATCTCAGTTTAACTCGTCCAGAAATTTACTCTTAAATCCCCCTCAGCTCAATAAATGTCAGTACCATTCAGGTCAGAAACCTAATAGGCATCCTGGAGTCTTTCTCTCTCACCTCATCTCTTCCATCAACTTCTTTCTCCGACATACTTCCCACCAAGAACATAAATATTAGTTTCCCAGTGTCCCTGGCCATCTCCATTTCTCCTTCTCAACATCCCTGCCACTGCATGGGAGGCTCAAGAGGGAGTGGATATATGCGTATGTATAGCTGATTCATTTTGTTGTACAGCAGAGTCTAACACAAATATCACCATTAAAAAAAAGATTAGAAGTCCTAAGTGAGGTTCACAACCATCCTCTCCATACTGAAACTCTAGTTGATTTTTATTCTATCTGTGCTTTTCTTTATTTTCCATGCCTTACACTAAGTATTACTATTTTTTTAGAAAAATAATTTTTCTTAAACAAATCTAATGGCTTTCATTAGAACTATCTAATAGAAAGAAAGCATAAGATGTTAACAGTCATGAAATGAGCTTAAGAACAAACTACACTTAAATGTGGGAAATATAAGAAAGGCAATAGGAGCCCAAGCTGGCGAAATGAATGAGTTTGTTCAAAAGCCACAAGAAATGAACAAAATTAAGCTGGATTACCAAAAATAAGAACATGATTACACAGTAGAAAACTAGGAAGATCAGAGCTCAAAAAGATATGAAAAATGCCAGCGATCTAAAGTAATAGAAAAATTCTAATACATTAAGGCAAAAAGATTAAAAAGAGCTTACAGCTCTCCTCCCAACTCCTCCCCATACTCCCAATCTTTTGAAAGACAGGAATCAGGCGAGGGAGGTTACAGAAAAGGCAGCTGTTGTTTGCTGTTGAATCTTTTCATAAATGTACACATACATAGAAATATACATATTTTTAAGTCAGGTATGAGCTAATAATCCAGAACAAATGCTAGTTTTGACAAAAATCAAGCAAACAAACAAAAACCAGAAATTGGGATATACATTTTAAAGTCAGACTATTTAGAAAAAGTTAAATACAATGAATTAATTTAAATTAATAGTACCTGATGACATGCAAATTGAAGGATGTAGCAGCTCACTAACCTCTTCCAGTTATAAACAGCTCTCTGCAACTAGCTATTGAGTTTAGCAATCTGAGAGACACATCCTTCTCTGGCTGTAAGCATCTAGAGATGAGGATATATTATTCATTCTTTCACTAACGTGACAGGCACTGTTAAGAGTGCTTGGGATGGATACATCTCAGAAAAAACCCTGCCTTCCTGGAGCTTCCATTCAATTTGGGGGAGACACAATAAGAATATTTTATAATAATTTAGAGGTTTATAAATGCCAAGGAAAATTAGAGCAAGAAAGGCAGATTAAGAATCTGTGAAGGAAGACAGAATTTTATTTCAAAATATTTTTATTGTTGAAATACAGTATAGTTGATTTATAATGTTGTGAAATTTTTATTGTTGTTGAAATACAGTATAGTTGATTTATAATGTTGTGTTAGTCACTCAGTTATATATTCTTTTTCAGGTTCTTTTTTATTATAAGTTATTATAAGACATTTAGTACACTTCCCTGGGCTATAGGGCAGGAGTTTGTTATTTATTCTAAACGTTGTTGTCATTTAGTCGATAAGTTGTGTCCAACCCCTTTGTGACCTCATGGACTGTAACTCGCCAGGCTCCTCTGTCCATGGGGTTCTCCAGGCAAGACCACTGGAGTGGGTTGCCATGCCCTCCTTCAGGGGCTCTTCCCCACCCAGGGATGGAACCCCATCTCTTATGTCTCCTGCATTGGCAGGTGGGTTCTTACCACTAGTGCCACCTGGGAAGCCCTTGTGACCTTAGAAATAACACCAAAAACACATTCCATTGAAAAAAACTGAGAAAGTATACTTCATTAAATTTAAACTTTTCCTTCTTTTAAAAATTTAAAACATTTGCTTATTTTAAATAAGAAGGTGAAAAGGAAAGTCATAGATGAAGTAAATGTTTGGAAATGTTTGGAAAGTATATATCTAATAAAGAACTTGTGTTCAGAATATACAAAGAACCCTCAAAACTCAAGAACACAATCCAACTGTTTTTAAATGGGAAAAGATTTGGACAGGTCAACAAAGAAGATACACAGACGAAGAAAACATATGAAAGAGGTTTAATACCATTAATCATTAAGGAAATGCTACATAAAACCACAAGACACCTATCAGAATGTACAAATTAAAAGTACTGACCGTATCAAGTGTTGGAGAGGACGTAGACAAACTGGAACTCTTGCAGACCGCTGGTGGGAATTTTAAATGGTACAACCACTTTGGAGAAACAATTTAGCAATTCCTTAAAAAGTAAAACATACACCCACCAGTTATTCCAGTCATAGGTATATGCTCAAGAGTAATGAAAGCTATCCCCTGGAGAGGAAAATCTCAAGGACAGAGGAGCCTGGCGGGCTACAGTCCATGGGGTAGCAAAGAGTCACACACAACTGAGCATGCACACACATGCACACAATGAAAGCTATGATCTTGCAAAGCCTTGTACACAAGGGTTCACAACAGCTTTGCAACAGCCTGAAACTTAAAAAAAACTCAAATATCCATCAACAGACGGATGGAACAATTTATAGCACACATAATGCAAGAATTCTCAGCAATAAAAAGGAGTCAGCTATTGATACAGGCAATGGACAGATATGTATCTCTCAAAGTAAGTATGCTGAGTGATAAAAGCCAGATTAAAAAAGAGTGCATATTGTATGACTCCATTGATATGAAACTGGAGAAAATGCACCTTGATCTCGGGGGAAAAAACAGGTCAGTGGTTGTCTGGATGGGAGTGGGGGCAGGGAGGAGTGAGACAGGTGGATGACAAGAGGGCAGGAGGAGACTTAGGGCTGATGGGTCCCCTCACTATCCTGACTACAGTGATGGTATAATGGGGACATACATGTGCCTGAACAAACTGTACCCTCTAATAGCTGTCCTTTAGTATATGTCAATTTTACCTCAATAAAGCTCTTTAAACAAAAACTTTGCTTACATAGTAGAGTTCTGTCTTAGACTTCAATATGACTTCAATATGTCTTTTAAAGTTTAATGACTTCATAAATTAAATGCTAGCATATATTAAATGCTCAATTAACAAGATATTCAATCATCCTTCTTTGAAGAGTAATCTGAAAAAAATGTCAGGAAATGTAACTCTTTTTTTTTTTTTTAACATCAATTACCTTATGGGGATAAAGAAGGCCTGAATCAGAAGTAACTGAGAGCTAAAACACCTCACAGAATTACATTTAAAAAAAAATACAACTTATGTTACAATTTGCAAAGTGTAAGGTATTATATACTGGATTGTGATGTTATACAACACTGTAGGGTCTTGTTCTCTCAAATGTGAAAAAAATATAAAGTGAAATAGATCTCATTTTTTTGTCTTTCCTTTCACTAGTATTTGGAGGTAAGAATTAAATTAAATATTTATAATTCTAAGAAAATATATAAGCAAGGCCAAAAATGACTAATTCAAATCAGAATATGAAATAAAATCTAAAACTCTGTCAGAGTATGAAAGAGTAGTTTCAGTTTCTAAACTCATAAAAGAATCTGCCTGCAATGCAGGAGACCTGGGTTCGATTCCTGGGCTGGGAAGATCCCCTGGAGAAGGAAATGGCAATCCACTCCAGTATTCTTGCCTGGAAAATCCCATGGACAGAGGAGCCTTGTGGGCTACAGTCCATGGGGTCCCAACAATCGGACACGACTTGGCGACTAAACCACCTAAACCACCAGACTCATAAAAAGCAGTGAGTGTCCTCAGATGATGTGAGTAGATCTGTATATACTAAAGAAATTGAATCAGTAATTAATAACCTCCCAAAACAGAAATCACCAAGGCCAGATGGGCTCCGTGGTGAACTCCACTAAACATTTAGGATACTTCAGCAATCCGAATGGCTGTGGTGTCTGATTCTGGCTCCTTCACTATCTTGCTAGTCCCCCTTTACTGCAAAAGCCTCTATTCTCTTCATGTTTAATATGTAGGCCAGAGAAGCCAGATTCAATAGATCATGAGTATTCCATGTTGCTGTTCAGTCGCCCAGCCCTGACTCTGTGAGGACTCCGTGACTCCCCATGGAGTGCAGCACACCAGGCCTCCCTGTCCCTCACCATCTCCTGAAGTTTGCTTCAGTTCATGTCCATTGCATTGGTGATGCCATCCAAATATCTCATCCTCTTTTGCCCCCTTCTCCTTTTGCCTTCAGCCTTTCCCAGCATCAGGGTCTTTTCCAATGAGTCATCTGTTCACATCAGATGACCAAAATACTGGAGATTCAGCTTCAGCATTGGTCCTTCCAATGAATATGCAGGGTCGATTTCCCTCAAGAGTGACTGGTTTGATCACTGGTTTGATTTTTAGTCTTCTCCAGCGCCACAGTTCAAAGGCATCAATTCTTTGGCACTCTGCCTTCTTTTGAATAGTCCATACAAATACTATACTGGAAGTATTATCTCCTAAAAGAGGAATTTAAACTTGCTTGGTATGACCACAAGAGTTCAAATTAGAACCGATGGGTGGAAGCCACAGAAAAATACTTTCCAGGAAGGGAAACATTAGAACTATATCAGTGGAATATGTGGATTTAGTCAACAATTGAGTTCCCTATTACGGTAGGTGTCTAAGAACAGACTAAAGGTCTCTTATGGGGAATTCAAGCCTCTGCTTTCAACTGAGATGTAACCCATGTGGGAGAAGTGTTCACAAATTACTAAACTTATGAAAAAAAAAATCAGTCCCCTAAATAAGTCTGAAACTTTTAAAAACTTAACTGTAAATATATCTATAGAATATAATCAGTCAGCATCAGGATGAGTAGGCTTTTTGTTTCTGTCAGGGTGGGGTCCAGGTTACTTGACAATGTTGTTAGGATATGTAAAGTCAAGAATCACTGTACACAATGATGATATTTGCTCTAGAAATTTACTTCAGTTTTATCATCTCAAAAGCAGTTTTTCTCTACTGAATACACTGGTAAAAAAGTGAATTTGGGGGACTTCCCTGGTAGTCCAGCAGGTAAGATTCAAGGGGCATGGGTTTAATCCCTGGTCAAGGAACTAAGATTTCATATGCCTCATGGTCAAAAATAAAAAAACAACAAGAACATCCATGCCTGTGATGATAGTTACACAACTCTGCGAATATTCCAAAAATCACTGAATTGTGCAAGTAAAGCAAGTGAATTGTATGGTATGAAAATTACAGCTCAACAAAAAAAATGTTTTTAATGAATTTGAGTACTTGAAAATGCAAGTGGTTCTTCCCACTTTCTCCTCCTCCCTCCCTCACACAACTCTCATTCAATATTTCTTTGTAGAGCTTGTTAAAGAAATATAACAAGTGATTTTTCTTCTAGATAGTCATAAAACTTTGAGAAAGACATTCAAATAAAGTAGAAAAAAAATCAATTCCTACTCTTTCAATTTAAGAGTTAATGAGGACACTACAGAACTTTATGTTCAGATGAACTCCATCCTTTTAAAAAACCTATGAAACAAACACACTGACACATTTTGGATTTTCTTTTATCTCACAGCCAAGAGCCAAAATGAAATTTACAGTACTTGCTGTCGCCATTGGACTAACTTTGCTGCTAGGAGTCCAAGCCATGCCTGCAAACCGCCTTTCCTGCTACAGAAAAATACTAAAAGATCGCAACTGTCACAGTCTTCCAGAAGGAGTAGCTGACCTGACAAAGATTGATGTCAATGTCCAGGATCACTTCTGGGATGGGAAGGGATGTGAGATGATCTGTTACTGCAACTTCAGCGAACTGCTCTGCTGCCCAAAGTAAGGAAATGCGGTCACAAGACGTATGGTTGTAAAATGTATGCATAACGACTTTCTTAAGACACCTTCACAAGGAGTTTGCTGAAACTTATCACCCTTTTCAATAAAATCCTATTCAGATCTCAGCTATTTTTTAGGATCATTAACATTATGTACTGAACTGAATGTTTTCATTTAAGAGACAGAGTTTGGCAGATTTTAGTAAAGCTAAATGAAAGACAAATTAAGAACACTCCAGTCTATCAAAAGGTTTTGGATAAAAGATCCCAGTGAACAGATCAAGTAACAGGATGGAAAGTTTGGTAACAGTGAGAGGAAAAACTTTCTAGTTCTATATATAAGTTAACCAGAAATTAACTAAATTGAAGTTTCTACCAACTTGGAAAGTAGATGTATTTTAAGTATAATACAAAGGTAGATGAATCAATAAGATTTTTAGCTCTTGATTTTAATGTAATCTTTTCCAGGTTATTGGGGAATCTCAAATACTATGATCTTGCCTATTTCATCTGAAATTAGTTTTTCCAAATTACTTTCAACATATGTCATCACAGTTTTTCATTTTTCTAAGAAATCTGCGAGATAGAAAGGGCAGATAAAACCGCTTTATCAGGGAAAGGTGCAGAGAAGTAACATGACTAGCACCAACCATATAACTAGTTAATATCAGCTCTGACACTAGAACCCAGGACTCCTGATTTGGACCAGGTAATTTTTCTACCAAACCAGTTGGTTCTTAGGTGTGGTTCCCAGGACAGCAGCTCCGGTATTAGCTGAGTTCTTGTTAAAAATGTAATCCAACCTTGGACCCCAGACCAAACCAGCTGGATTAGAAACAATGGAGAGGAAGCAAAGCAATTATGGTTTAAACCCTTCGAGTGATTCTGATGCATCATAAAATGCATAATTTTGTGATTATGCATTTTATCTCATAATTTTGTGAGAATCACTTGATTAAACAATGATATCAAGAATGCAAGTTAACTGATTCCATAAAATGACTTAACTTTTCCTACATAAATGAAATGCCATCTAATATTAAAATATACTTAAAATTTTCTGATAAGATTGAAACTGATTTACTGAAATGTACTTGTAGTTATTTTATGATATAATTTTGTGATCATCCATTGTTAATGGATGAAATAGAAGTATGAATATATAAAGTAGTTTCTATCTGATTTAGGGTTACTGCTCTTGCATTAGCAACAAATAGCTAAGTATATTTCTTTTTTTTTAACCTGTAAACACAAATTTTGCATCTTTTTTTTTTCAGTTGCACTGAGATATAGTTAAATATAGCACTGTTCACATTTAAGGTGTACAGCACAATGAGTTGAAAGAAATAGACAGCTGACCCTTGAACAAGACATATTTGAACTGCATGGGTACGCTTACCTGCAAATTTCTTTCACTAAATACATACTATAGCACTATATCATCTATGATTGGCTGAATTCTCAGATGTTGAACTACAGGTATGGAGGACTGACTGTAAAGTTATTCACAGATTTTTGGTTGCACAGAAGGTCAGCACCCCTTATTGCTGTATTGTTCAAGGGTCAACTGTATTATGAAATGATTACCATAATAAGTACAGTTAACACAAATCACATCACATGGTCAAAAAATTGTTTTCCCTTATGATAACTTTAGGATATCTTATCTCAGAAACTTTCAAATATATCACACACAGTGTTAGTTATGGTTATCATGTTGTACACTGTATGCTAAGTATATTTCTACTGAGCCATAATCACACTACTACCTTGCACATACATATAATTTGATATTATTCCATGCATTTTTTCAAATGGAGTGGCATTTTATTACAAACAGCCCTCATTTTCCTAATTAGTTTATCCATATTTTCCCACCTTAATAATTCCAAGTCCTGTGGATCATATTTTGATTACACATAACATTAGTACAGAAGGTAGCATCACATTTTTAAATATCACCTTAAGTGGTTTTTCCAACAAGAGTAAAGTTGAGTAGCTCAACATTTCATCTTTCCCTATAAAACCTAGAAATGTATTTATTTGCTTCCCTAGAAAATTTTAAACTTCTGTTTCTTATCAGTAGGTTTAAACATTATGCCCATCCCTACCCATAACAGAGAAGTGAATTTTTTGGTATGATTGTAATGTTTTGAAGTCACCCAGTCTTTGCTTTTCTTTATCAATAAATGATAGCATCATGTCAATGGCAAATGGGGAAAAGTAGAAGAGTTGATTACCTTCTTTATTTTTGTTGCTCCTGTGGAAAGTCTTCCCATTCATTCTCGTTGTACCTTGCTCACCTGAAAAGAACAGTTATGTCTGAAATCCTGGAAATCACTGTCCATTTTTAGCCCAGCAAAGACTAACATATATCTTAATTTCCAGCTGGATTTAATTCATGTTCTACTCTTTTTCAGAGATGTCTTCTTTGGACCAAGGATCTCTTTTGTGATTCCTTGCAACAATAACTGAAAATCTTCATGTATTCCAGACAAACCACCCATAATTCCCTGCAAACAGTGCTATAATAGTGTAACTGTATTTCTGGTTTCTGTGCAGTGCAATAAAGCACAGATTCTATAAATTCTTACTTGTCTAAGCAAACTTGTGTTAAATAAGTAGTAATAAAAATTCAATTTAATTTTTCTCTGTGGACATTGTTTAAAATTTTTCACTAGAAAATTTTCATTTACAAGGTGTTTAATATGCTTGATAAAAGAATGCTGTTTTCTAGATGCAGAGCCGTAACTGTGGATCAGAAATGAAGAATACTTTCACTTCTTCATTAACAGTTATTGACCATGTACACTTAATGGAAAGAACCAGAGATAAATTGAGGTTCTTGGAAGGGAAACTAGAAATTTTCTATTAAAAGTAAGAAGGGAAAAGGGAGTCAATATGTGAATAAATATTATGCATGCCAAATACTTTAAGTGTATTTGCATTTTGCTCTTTTAAAAACAATGAAACTGTCAAGATAAATATTCTTAAACCAATCTTTCAGATGCTAACTCGAGTTTAAGATATTTGCTAAAAAATCAAGACAGACTGAATAGAGTTCCAGCTCCAAAACACTCACATAGCTGTATCCTTAAAACTATGCAGCATACCCGTGACATGTCCCTTTTTGGGGGGAATAACAAAACACATATTAAAAGATATAGATGTTGGATGAGAATTAAAAAGTCACACAAATTTTAAAAGTAAATAAAACAGATTCTTTCAAAGATATTTTCTGGTTGTTAGAGGCAGTATTGGACTATGCTCCATACCTTAGGAGTGTTCACTGACTGGTAGCCAGCAGAAGTAATTTCAGAAAGTCCTTCATATTATAAAAATGTATTAAATACTTGCTCAGTGCCAGTTATTTGGGGATGTTACAATTTGGGAATGTAGTAATGAATAAGACGGACTTCTCTTCTTGGAATTTGTATTCTACCAAAACAGTAATCATTACAAATATTTATAAATGTGAAGCCTGCTGCTCCAAAGAAGAAGTATAGGATGCTTTATAAAGTATTGCTGTGGGGAAACATTTGAGAAGCATCACACATGTAGTAAAACTAGGAGATAACCATTTCGTGTATTAAAGTGACATTATTTCATTGAAATACATCCTTTGGGGTCCCTGATCTGTTTCCGAAGACCACATCCAGAACAGTATCTGGTATCTATTCAGTGTTCAACAGGAGTTACTGGGCTGAACAATGGATTAAAGACAATCTCTTTAACAAGTGGTGCTGGGAAAACTGGTCAACCACTTGTAAAAGAATGAAACTAGAACACTTTCTAACAGCATACACAAAAATAAACTCAAAATGGATTAAAGATCTAAACATAAGACCAGAAATTATAAAACTCCTAGAGGAGAACACAGGCAAAACACTCTCCGACATAAATCACAGCAGGATTCTCTATGACCCACCCCCCAGAATATTGGAAATAAAAGCAAAAATAAACAAATGGGACCTAATTAAACTTAAAAGCTTCTGCACAACAAAGGAAACTATAAGCAAGGTGAAAAGACAGCCTTTGGAATGGGAGAAAATAATAGCAAATGACGCAACTGACAAACAACTAATCTCAAAAATACACAAGCAACTCCTGTAGCTCAATTCTAGAAAAATAAACGACCAAATCAAAAAATGGGCCAAAGAACTAAATAGACATTTCTCCAAAGAAGACATACGGATGGCTAACAAACACATGAAAAGATGCTCAACATCACTCATTATCAGAGAAATGCAAATCAAGACCACAATGAGGTACCATTTCACGCCAGTCAGAATGGCTGTGATCCAAAAGTCTACAAGCAATAAATGCTGGAGAGAGTGTGGAGAAAAGGGAATCCTCTTACACTGTTAGTGGGAATGCAAACTAGTACAGCCACTATGGAGAACAGTGTGGAGATTCCTTAAAAAACTATAAATAGAACTGCCTTATGACCCAACAATCCCACTGCTAGGCATACACACCGAGGAAACCAGAACTGAAAGAGGCACATGTACCCCAATGTTCATCGCAGCACTGCTTATAATAGCCAGGACATGGAAGCAACCTAGATGTCCATCAGCAGATGAATGGATAAGAAAGTTGTGGTACATATACACAATGGAGTATTACTCAGCCATTAAAAAGAATACATTTGAATCAGTTCTAATGAGGTGGATGAAACTGGAGCCTATTATACAGAGTGAAGTAAGCCAGAAAGAAAAACACCAATGCAGTATACTAACGCATATATGGAATTTAGAAAGATGGTAACAATAACCCTGTATGCGAGACAGCAAAAGAGACACAGATGTATCGAACAGTCTTTTGGACTTTGTGGGAGAGGGAAAGGGTGGGATGATTTGGGAGAATGGCATTGAAACATGTATAATATCATATATGAAACGAATTGCCAGCCCAGGTTCAATGCATGATACTGGATGCTTGGGGCTGGTGCACTGGGACGACCTACAGGGATGGTACAGGGAGGGAGGAGGGAGGCGGGTTCAGGATGGGGAACACGTGTATACCTGTGGCAGATTCATGTTGATGTATGGCAAAACCAATACAATATTGTAATTAACCTCCAATTAAAATAAATAAATTTATATTTAAAAAAATAATAAGATAATTTTGAGGTAGTCAGAATTCAGTTCCTCTTAAAAGCTACAAAAGCGTAAGTCAGAACATGTTTTCAAATAGTATGACCTCTGCAAAAATGCATGAAGTGGAATTGTTTAAAAAACTAAAATATATTGTTTTATCAACATAGCATACGATTTGATTGAGCTTTTTCTCCTGCACTGAATTGACAGGTATTAAAGTCAAACTAACTCATTAACAGAAATCTTACATCCTGTCTGGAACAGTGCATAGCATAGGTAAACAAAGAAAATTATCAGTAAATCTGTTACATTTTCCACTCAGTATAGACTGTCTCTGAGGAAGACAAAAAAAGCAATTCAGCAATGGCATTTTATTAAGTATTCCCTTAATGCTGCAATCAAACCCTGATGAGGAAAACAGCACTTGAAAAAAGGCTGAATATTTAATAAATGGAATTTTATAGATAATTATGATGATTTTCATCATATTCTTTCCTTTCTGGAAATAGCTTGTAATATCCAATTATATTACATTCTTTTAGAAACAAATGCATTATAGAAGCACACATTGTTTCTTATAAATGTAAAAACATGAATGTTCACACAATTTATGCAACAATTTCTGACTTGGTCAACATGTTTTTAAAAGCAAACATTTCATCCAATTATTTAATGAATAGTTTTTTTTTTTTCAATAGCTTTTAGCTACAAGATGACTAAGCTTTTATTGAAAATGTACTTACACCATCTTTCAGCTGAACAAGGTATTTACTACTATCATCATCCCTACTCTATGGACAAAAATGGCAAGGCTTAGAGATTAAGTGGTTCATCCAGAATTACATTATCAGAGCAGTAGAGCCACGTTTTGAATATGGCCAGTCTTCCTCTAGAACTCAAGTCTTAACCTCTGCTTTACTTAATAGCATCATCTAATCTATTTCCTTTTCAGGAAAGCAAACTTACCTGTTTTAGACATACGACTGTACATTTCATATAGCTTATATATGCTAAATGCTTACTGAATAACAACAAAAATTTACCTTTGACTTTCTATATTTTTGTTCTTACTATAAGTTCCATGGTACTGAGCACAAAGTTGATGGTTGTTGGTAATACTTACTAATATCTCATCTCTTCCTGATGAAATTTTTCTTTTCCTCATCATAATATATAGGGATGCTTTGCTTTGTTTGTTTGCTGGGATTAAGTACTAATCCTAGAGGATTACTAAAGATTGGAAGCAACATGGAGAAATAAAACAATGAGCAACAATTCTCAGAGGGAGAGAAGGACAGGTAAGAACAGTCACAGATTATTCTGCAGCTTTAACTTCCTTATAATTGCTCATAGATACGCAGGAATTCTTTTAATAATAAATTGTTTTAGCAAAGTATTATGGCAGGTGCTTCTAAAATGTAAATAATCTTGTCAGTAAACACTATGGGCTTTAAAATAATTTTCACAAAAGGAAAAAATTATCAAATTCATATATTTCTAAATCATATTGCATTAACAGCCTATACCTAATTTTTTTTCTCAAAGAATTAAAGAGAAACTGATATTTTAAAAGTATAGCAAATTGACATTGAATTAGCTCCCTCAATTTACTTCTATAATATGATATCACCAAAATGTTCTCATTTTTATACAGTGGTATAACTGGAAAGCAATGCATGGCATACATGTAGCCAATATACTCTCAGAATTTTATAAATAAAGACCTATAGTAAATTTTAAATGAAAAAACTGTATGTGATCCATGTTTCTAGAGTCTTAGAAGTCAAAATATAAGTCTATTGGGTATTATGGATATAAAACTGACTTGACGTCCACTTGAAATATACATTAAAGGGGATGTACATCCCATACACATGCACATAAACATATGATAATCCAGCAGCAATTACTATGATTATTATTTGAGAACTATAGTTGACCATGTAGACTGTAAATGTAACTGGGACATGACACATACAGTAAACTACAGTTTATAGTATCAGCTTTTAGCTACAAATAAATATAAGCAATTTTATGATCTCAGAAAAATGAATTCTATAGTAAATAGTACACACACTTGAAAAAATACATATACATATATAAGACATTCCTTGACACTTTTAAACTAACTTCAGATAATTGAATAAGCAATAACATGACAAAAATTTATTTTTGAACCACTATCACTTGCCTAGATCATAATCTAAATTTTGCTATCAAAGCTATGCAAATCCATGTAAATAGCAATAGAGACAGCTGGTCTGGCCACACTAATATTAAACAATATAGATTTTAAGTTAAAAAAATTGTACGAGACATTTTGTAGTTAAACAAAAGGTCAAACTACAATAAGATTTAAAAATTATAAATATATACACACCAAACAACAGAGCCAGAAAATATATGAAGGAAACTAACAGAAGTTAAAAGAGAAAAAGATAATAATAGTTGGAGACCTCATTTCCTTACTTTAAATAATGGAAAGACATCTAGACAGAATATTAAAAAGGAAATAGGGGATTTGAACAATACTCTAAACCAACTAAACCTAACAGACATATACAAACACTTCACCCAATGATAACAGAACACACATTCTACTCAAGTGCACATGGAAGATTCTTCAGGATAGACTGAAGCATCTTTATGTTAGCACATAAAACATTTTTCCATAAATTAAAAAAATTGAAATCATACAAACCATCTTCTCGAACTATAATGGGATGACGCTAGAAATCAATAACAGAAGAAAAACAGGAAAATCAACAAATATGTGGAAATCGACAAATGCATCATTAACAACAGTGAGTCAAAGAAGATAGAAAAATTAGAAAATAATTTAAGCATGAATGAAAATAAAAATAAAACATACCAAACTTATGGGATGCAGCAAAAGAGGACCTCAGTGGGAAATTTATAGCTGCAAACATATACATTAATAAAGAAGAAAGATCTCAGATCAACAACTGAATTTTGTACTTTAACACTAGAAAAAGAAGAGCACACTTAATCCAAAACCAGTGGAAGAAAGAAAATTAAAAAAATAGAGCAGATATAAATGAAATAGAAAATGTTAAAACCATAATCAATAACCTCAAATAAAAAATAAACAAAATTGATAAATCCTAGCAACACTACTGAAAAAAAGGAGAGAAAAAGCACATATAACTAAAATTACAAATAAAAGCAGGGGCATTACATTTCTTACAGAATACCCTCTAAATCTCATTTTCTGAGAATTTCCTATCAACCTCATTTTCTCAGAGCTCTCTCATACTCTCCTTCAAGCACACCTTCTCTCAGAAACCCTTCTCAAATTCCTTCTCTCAGGAATCTTCAAACTCTCTTCCTTGCCTTTAGATTCCATCAGAAATCGTCTTTGTCTCAGAATTCCCTCAGAAATCAGATTTTTTTTTTAACTTCAGAATTATCTCAGGAATCTTCTTTCTCTCAGAATTCCCTAAAGAAATCTTATTTCCATCAGAAATCTCCTTCTTTCCCTCAGAAATCTGCTTTCCCACAGAATTCCTGAAGAAATGTCTTTCTAACTCCGAGAATTCTCTCAGAAATCTGTTCCTTAATCTCAGAATTATCTCAGAAATATACAGAATTTTCTGCAAAATTCCCTGAGAAAACACCTTTCCCTGAGAAATGTCTTAACTTCCTCTCAGGTGTTTCCTGCTTTCTCTCAGATACCTCTGTCTCTTCTTCAGAATAACTTAAGAAATCTCCCACTTTAAAAATAGAAACCCCTCAGAAATAACCTCCATTCCCACAAAAAAAGCCTCAGAAATCGCCTCCTTACCCTGAGAAATCATACAAAAATCCCTCATGACCTTCTTATTTAGGTCATTTTAACTCAGAACTTCTTAATTTCTCTTAGATTTTTACCTTAGAAGCAGTAGTTTGTGTCAGGTCTTTGAGAACCCTTCTTTTTCTATCAGATTGAGTTCAGAAGTCTCTAGATTCTGTCAGATTTTACCTCAGAACCCTGTGGTTTTGTTATATATTACCTCACACCCCTCTAATTTGGAACAGAATTCACCTCAGAACATAGTATGTTCTCTCACGATTTGCTTCAGAACTCTCTACTTTCTGTCAGATTTTACCTCAGAACCTTCTAGGATCTGTCAGATTTTACCTCAGAACCCTCTAGTTTCTGTCAAAATTTACCTAAAAACCCTTTAGTTTCCGTTACATTTTACCTCAGAACCCTGTGGCTTCTGATAGATTTTACCTAGAACCATATGGTTTCTGTCAGATTTTAGCACAGAACCCTCTAGTTTCTGGCAGATTTTAACTCAGAACGTCCTAGGTTCTGTCAGATTTTACCTCAGAATCCTCAAGCTTCTGTGACTTACTTCAGAATGTCAGATTTTACCTCAGAACCCTGTCAGTTGTCAGATTATACATCTGAACCCTTTGGGTTCTGTCAGATTTTACCTCAGAAACCACTACGTTCTCTCATATTTTACCTCAGCACCCTCTAGGTTCTGTCAGAGTATACCACAGAACGTTCCAGTTTGTCAGAGTTTACCTGAGAACGTCCTGAGTTGTCAGGGTTTACCTCAAATTCCTTTAGTTTCTGTCACAGTTTACCTCAGAACACTTTGGGTTTTGTCAGATTTTCCCTAGAACCCTCCAGTTTCTGTCAGATTTTAACTCAGAACCCTCTATGTTCTGTCAGATTTTAATTCAGAACCCTCTAGGTTCTGTCAGATTTTAACTTTAGCACCGTCTATGTTCTGTCAGATTTTACCTCAGAATGTCCTAGGCTCTATCAGATTTTTACCCTCTAGGTTCTGTCAGATTTGACCTCATCACCCTCTAGGTCCTATTAGAGTATACCACAGAATGTTCTAGGTTCTGTCAGAGTTTACCTCAGAACATCCTAGATTCTGTCAGGGTTTACCTCAAATTCCTCTAGTTTCTATCACAGTTTACTTTAGAACCCTCAAGTTTCTGCCAGTTTTTACCTCAGAACATGCTTGGTCGGTCAGATTTTACCTCAGTACCCTTTAGGTTCTGTCAAATTTTACCAGGAATGTCCTAATCTCTGTCAAGTTTTACCTCAGAACCCTCTAGGCTGTCAGATTTTACCTCAGAACCCTCTAGATTCTGTTAGATTTTACCTCAGCACGGTCTAGGTTCTGTCAGATTTTACCTCACCACTCTCTAGGTTCTGTCAGATTTCTTCAGCACACTCTAGATTCTGTCAGATTTTACCTTAGCACCCTAAGTCCTGTCACAGTATACCACACAACATTCTAGGTTTTGTCAGAGTTTACCTCAGAAGGTACAAGATTCTGTCAGATTTTACTGCAAAATTCCCTAGATTCTGTAAGATTTTACCTGAGAACTGTCTATTTTCAGTCATATTTTACCTTAGAACCCTC
The DNA here is from genome assembly GCF_016772045.2 of Ovis aries. Classification (NCBI taxonomy): domain Eukaryota; kingdom Metazoa; phylum Chordata; class Mammalia; order Artiodactyla; family Bovidae; genus Ovis; species Ovis aries. The sequence continues at coordinate 107,359,111 of NC_056055.1, forward strand.
TAGGTTCTGTCAGATTTTACTGCAGAAGCCTCTAGTTTCCATCAGATTTTACCTGAGAACCCTCTATTTTCCGTCAGATTTTACCTGAAAACCCTCTATTTTCTGTCAGATTTTACCTCAGAACCCTCTGGTTTCTGTCAGATTTTACGAGAGAACCCTCTAGGATCTGTCATATTGTATCTCAAAACCCTCTGGCTTCTATCAGATTTTACCTCAGAACCCACTGGTTTCTGATAGATTTTATCTAGAACAATCTGGTCAGATTTTAGCTCAGAACTCTCTCAGTTCTGTCAGACTTTAGCTCAGAACCCTCTCAGTTCTGTCAGACTTTACCTACCACCCTCTGGTCTCTTTCCATTTAACCTCAGGACTCTAGTTTCTGTCAGATTTTACCTCAGAATCCTCTAGGTTCTCTGAGATTTTACCTCAGAACCCTCCAGTTTGTCAGATTTTACCTCAGAATCTTCTAGTTTCTCTCAGGTATTACCTGAGAATGTCCTAAGTTCTATTGGATTTTACATAAAACATCCTAGGCTTGTCAGATTTTACCTCAGAACATTCTAGGTTATATCAGATTTTTACCTGAGAACCCTTTCGGTTCTGTCAGTTTACCTCAGAATGTCCTAGGTTCTGTCAGAGTTTACCTCATATCCCTCTAGTTTCTGTCACAGTTTACTTCAGAATCCTCTAGGTTCTGTCAGGTTTTACCTCAGAACCCTCTAGGTTTTGTCAGATTTTACCTCGGAACCCTTTAGGTTCTGTCAGATTTTATGTCAGAACCATTAGATTTTATGTCAGAAACCTTTCAGTTCAGTTCAGTCACTCAGTTGTGTCTGACTCTTTGTGACCCCATGGACCTCAGCACGTCAGGCCTCCCTGTCCATCACCAACTCCTGGAGTTTACTCAAACTCATGTTCATTGAATAATGATGCCATCCAATCATCACATCCTCTATCGTCCCCTTTTCCTCCCGCCTTCAATCTTTCCCAGCATCAGGGTCTTTTAAAATGAGTCAGTTCTTCGCATTAGTTGGCCAAAGTACTGGAGTTTCAGTTTCAGCATCAGTACTTCCAATGAATATTCAGGACTGATATCCTTTAGGATGGACTAGTTGGATCTCCTTGCAGTCCAAGGGACTCTCAAGAGTCTTCTCCAACACCACAGTTCAAAAGCATCAATTCTTTGGCGCTCCAACTCTCACATCCATACATGACTACTGAAAAAATCACAGCTTTGACTAGACGGACGTTTGTTGGCAAAGTAACGTCTCTACTTTTTAATATGCTCTCTAGGTTGGTCATAACTTTTCTTCCAAGGAACAAGCGTCTTTTAACTTCATGGCTGCAGTCACCATGTGCAGTACTTCGGGAGCTCCCAAAAATAAAGTCTGACACTGTTTCCACTGTTTCCCCACCTATTTGCCATGAAGTGATGGGACCAGATGCCATGATCTTACTTTTCTGAATGTGGAGTTTTAAGCCAACTTTTTCACTCTCCTCTTTCACTTTCATCAAGAGTCTCTTCGCTTTCTGCCATAAGGGTGGTGTCATCTTCATATCTGAGGTTATTGATATTCCTCCTGGCAATGATGATTCCAGCTTGTGCTTTGTCCAGCCCAACATTTCTCATGATGTACTCTGCATATAAGTTAAATAAGCAAGGTGACATTATACAGCCTTGACTACTCCCTTCCCAATTTAGAACCAGTCTGTTGTTCCATGTCCAGTTCTAACTGTTGCTTCCTGACCTGCATACAAATTTTTCAGGAGGCAGGTCAGGTGGTCTGGTATTCCCATCTCTTTCAGAATTTTCCACAGTTTGTTGCGATCCACATAGTCAAAGGCTTGGTCATAGTCAATAAAGCAGAAGTAGATGTTTTTCCGGAACTCTTGTTTTTTTGATGATCCAACCTCTAGGTTCTGTCTTATTCTATCTCAAAACTCTCTAGCTTGTCAGATTTTCCTCAGTACTCTTTAGGTTCTATCTGATTTTACCTCAGCATCAAGTTTCTGTCAGATTTTACCTCAGCAGACTCTAGTTTCTGTTAGATTTTATCTCAGAATGTCCTAAGCTTGTCAGATATTACCTCAGAACACTCTAGGTTGTCAGATTTTACCTCAGAACGTCCTAGGTTCTGTCATATTTTACCTCTGAACCCTTTTTTCCCTTGAGAAATCTCCTTCAGTCCCTCAGAAATCTTCTTTCCTGCACAATTTCCTCAGAAATCTTTTCTTTAGAATTCCCTCATTATTTCCTTCCTTCCCTCAGAAATCTGCTTTATTTCCTTTAAAATTCCCTCAGAAATCTTCTTTCACTGAGAAATCTCCTTCTTTCCCTCAGAATTTCCTTAGAAATCTTCTTTGCCTCAGCATGGGGTGGCGGGGTGGGGTGGGGGAAGGAAGCAAGGGCATTATTAGCAACCTTACAGAAAGTAAAAGTAGTATAAGTGAACAGTATGAACAAATGTATGATAACAAATTGCCTAATCTAGATGAAATGGACAAATTCCTAGAAACACAAAATTACCAAAGTTGACTCAAGAACAAATAGAAAACCCCATCTACCTTATAATAAGTAAAGAGATTCTATCAATAATAAAAAATTTTCCATGAAAGAAATGTCCCGGACTAGATGGTCACTAGTAAATTCAATCAAACTTTTAAAGATCAATTAATGTCAATCCTATTTAAATTTTTCCAAAAAACGGAAGAGGCAACATTTTCTAACACATTCTATGAGGCTAACATTATCCTAATAGTAAAGTGAGATAAAAACAGTAGAAGAAACTACAAACCTATGATATCTATATTTATATCCTTTATGAATACAGATGCGAAAGTCTTCAACAAAACAGTGACAAACCAAACCCAACAACATAATAAAAGTATTATATACCAAGTGATATTTTCCCCAGGAATCATAGAATGATTCAAAAGAAAATAATTCAATGCAATACATTACATTAATAAAGCAAAGGAAGAAAGCACATGATTACTTCAATATATATAGAAAAAATATTTGTCAGAATTCAATACCCTTTCATGATAAAAACAGGAAACTAAGAATAGAAGGAAACTTTCCTTATAAAACAAAGAGAGAGCATTTAGGTATACCCACAATTAACATTATACTCATTGATATAAGACTGAAAACTGTCTTCATAAGGAAAAGGACAAGACATACATGCCTAATTTCATCATTCCTATTCAATATTGTACTATAAAATCCTAGCCAGAGCAATTTTGCAAGAAAAATAAATAAAAGGCATCAAATTAAAAAGAAGTAAAATTATCTCTAAAGATAACATGATTTTGTAGATAGAAAATCTCATAAAATCCACTAAAATACTACTAGAGCTCATAAATGAATTCAGGACAATTGCAGGGTCAACACAATCAGTTTTCTATACACAAGTAATGAATAATGCAAAATAAGATATTGAGAAAACATTTCCACTTATAAGTTCATCAAAAGAATAAAATGTGAATAAATTTAACCAAGGGGGTAAAAGACTTGCCTACTGGAAACTAGAAAACATTACAGAAAGAAATTAAAGAAGACCTAAATAGATGGGGAAACAGTGGAAACAGTGTCAGACTTTATTTTGGGGGGCTCCAAATTCACTGCAGATGGTGATTGCAGCCATGAGATTAAAAGACGCTTACTCCTTCGAAGAAAACCTATGACAAACCTAGACAGCATGGTAAAAAGCAGAGACATTACTTTCCCAACAAAGGTCCATCTAGTCAAGGCTATGTTGTTTTTTCCAGTGGTCATGTATGGATGTGAGAGTTGGACTGTGAAGAAGGCTGAGCACTGAAGAATTGATGCTTTTGAACTGTGGTGTTGGAGAAGACTCTTGAGAGTCCCTTGGACGGCAAGGAGATCCAACCAATCCATTGTGAAGGAGAACAGCCCTGGGATTTCTTTGGAAGGAATGATGCTAAAGCTGAAACTCCAGTACTTTGGCCACCTCATGGGAAGAGTTGACTCATTGGAAAAGACTCTGATGCTGGGAGGGATTGAGGGCAGGAGGAGAAGGGGATGACAGAGGATGAGATGGCAGGATGGCATCACCAACTCAATGGACGTGAGTTTGAGTGAACTCCGGGAGTTGGTGATGGACAGGGAGGCCTGGCATGCTGTGATTCACGGGGTTGCAAAGAGTCAGACACGACTGAGCAACTGACCTGAACTGAAAATTAATGGAAAGACATTCCATATTCATGGATTGAAATACTTAACATTTTTAAGATGGCAATTATTAAGTGATCTACAGAGACAGTACAATCTTCATCAAAAGTCTATGGTCTTTTGCGGGGGCCAAAAATAGAAAAACTAGTCTTCTAATTCATATGTAACTGCAAGGGTCTCCAAGTATCCTAAACCATATTGAAAAAACTGGAGAAGGGAATCACAAACTACTTCAATAGTCTTGCCTTAAGAAACCCATGAGCAGTACGAATAGCCAAAAAGATGCAACACCAGAAGATGAGTCACTGAGGTCAGTAGGTGTCCAATATGCTACTGGGAAAGAGCAGAGAAAGAGCTCCAGAAAGAATGAAGAGGCTGGGCCAAAGTGGAAACTATAGTCAATTGTGGATGCGCCTGATGATGAAAGTAAAGTCTGATGTTGTAAAGATCAATATTGCATAGGAACCTAGAATGTTAGGTCCATGAATCAAGGTAAATTGGACTAGGAATTGGTATACTAAAAATGAATAGGAATGGACAAATTCAATTCAGATGACCATTATGTCTACTACTGTGGGCATGAAAGAAATGGAGTAGCTCTCATAGTCAACAAGAGTCCTAAATGCACTACTTTGGGTGAAATCTCAAAAACGACACAATGATCTCGGTTCATTTCTGAGCAAATCATTCAACATCACAGGAATCCAAGTCTATGCCCCAACCACTAATGCCAAAGAAGCTGAAGTCAAACGGTTCTATAACGGCCTATAAAACCTTCTAGAACTAGCACCAAAAAAAGATGTCCTTTTCATTATAAGGGATTGGAATGCAAAAGTAGGAAGTCAAGAAATACCTAGAGTAACAGGCACATTGGCCTTGGAGTACAAAATGAAGGAGGGCAAAGGCGAACAGCATTTTGCCAAAATGCTCTGGTCACAGCAAACACCCTCTTCCAACAACACAAGAGAAGACTCTACATGTGGATATCAACAAATGTTCAATACCAAAATCAAACTGGTTATATTCTTTGCAGCTGAAAATGGAGGTGCTCTATATAGTCAGCTAAAACAAGACCTGGAGCAGACTGTGGCTCAGATCATGAACTTCTTATTGCAAAATTCAGATTTAAATTGAAGGAAAGGAAAACCACTAGACTATTCAGGTATAACTTAAATCAAATCTCTTATAATTATACAACATAGGTGATGAATAGATTCAAAGGATCAGATATGACAGACAGAGTGCCTGAAGGACTATGAACAGAGGTTCGTAACACTGTACAGGAGGCGGTGACCAAAACCTTCCCCAAGAAAAAGAAATGCAAGAATGCCAAGTGATTGTCTGAGAAGGCCTTACAAATAGCTGAGAAGAGAAGTGAAAGGCAAAGGAGAAAGGGAGAGATATATCCAAATGAATGCAGAGTTCTGGAGAATAGCAAGGAGAGATAAGAAAGCCTTCTTAAGTGAACAATGCAAAGAAATAGAGGAAAACCACAGGATGGGAAAGACTAGATATCTCTTTAAGAAAATTGGAGATACCAAAGAAATGTCTCATGCAAAGATGGGCACAATAAAGGACAGATACATCAGGGATCTAACAGAAGCAGAAGATATTAAGAAGAGGTGGCAAGAATATACAGAAGAACTATACAAAAAAGATCTTAATGACCTTCATAACCATAATGGTGTGGTCATTCACCTAGAGCCAGATATCCTGGAGTGTGAAGTCAAGCGGGCCTTAGGAAGCATTACTATGAACAAAGCTAGTGGAGGTAATGGAATCCAGCTTAGCTATTTTAAATCCTAAAAGAGGATGCTATGAAAGTTCTGTACTCAATATGCCAGCATATTTGGAAAACTCAGCAATGGGCACAAGACTGGAAAATGTCAGTTTTCATTTCATTGCCAAAAAAAGGCAATGCCAAAGAATGTTCAAACTTCCACACAAATTGTGCTCATTTCACAAGCTAGCAAAGTAATTTTCAAAATACTTTAAGCTAGGTTTCAACAGTACGTGAACTGAGAACTTCCAGAAGTACGAGTTGGATTTAAAAAAGGCATCAGAACCAGAGATCAAACTGCCAACATCTGTTAGATCACAGAAAAAGCAAGAGAATTCCAGAAAAACATCTACTTTTGCTTCATTGACTATGCTAAAGCCTTTGATTGTATGGATCACAACAAACTGGAACATTCTTAAAGAGACGGGAATACCAAACCACCTTAACCTGTCTCTTGAGAAACCTGTGTGCAGGAGAAGAGGAAATAGAACAAGACATGGAACAACAAACTAGTTCAAAACTGGGAAAGGAGTACATCAACACTGTATATAGTCACCTTACTTATTTAACTGCTATTTAGAGAACATCTTGTGAAATACAGGGCTGGATGAATCACAAGCTGGAATCAAGTCTACAGGGAAATATACCAACAACCTCAGATATGCAGATCATACCACTCTGATGGCAGAAAGCAAAGAGGAAAGAGCCTCTTGATGAAGGCAAAAGAGGAAAGTGGAAAAGCTAGCTTAAAACTCAACATTCAAAAAACTAAGATCATGGCATCCAGTCCCATCACTTCCTGGCAAATAGATGGGGAAAACTGCAAACTGTGTCAGATTTTATTTTCTTGGGCTCTAAAATCACTGCAGATGGTGACTGCAGCCATGAAATCAAAAGACGCTTGCTCCTTGGAAGAAAAGCTATGACAAACCTAGACAGCATATTAAAAAGCAGACACATCTCTTTGCTGACAAAGGTCTGTATAGTCAAAGCTATAGTTTTTCCAGCAGTCATGTACTCATGTGAGAGTTGGACCATAAAGAATTCATCCTTTTGAATTGTGGTGCTGGAGAAGACTCTTGAGAATCTGTTAGACTTCAAGGAGATCAAACCAGTCAATCCCAAAAGGAAATGAACCCTGAATATTCATTGGAAAGACTGATGGTGAAGCTGAAGCTCCAATGCTTTGGCCACTTGATGCAAAGAGCCAACTCATTGGAAAAGACCCTGATGCTGGGAAAGATTGAGAGCAAGAGGAGAAAAGGGGTGACAGAGGCTGAGATGGTTGGATGGCATCACTGACTCAATGGACATGAGTTTGAGCAGACTCCAGGAGATAGTGAAAGACAGAGGAGCCTGGCATGCTGCAGTTCATGGGGCTCCAAAAAGAGTCAGACAAGACTTGTGACTGAATGTAGTGAAAAAAAAGTAGGACTCACACTTCCTGATTTCAAAACTTATTACAGCTACAATAGTCAAAAAAAATATAGCCTAATAGAAATACAGCCTAAAATAGAATCGAAAATATAGAAATAAACCCAAATATCTATGCAAATTGATTTTCAACAAGGGTGCCAAGACCATTCAATGGAGAACAGTCTCTTCAATCAACAGTGCTGTAAAACTGGATAATCTCATTCAAAACAATGAAGCTGGAACTCTACCTCACTCCATATATACATAAATTGACTCAAAATGGGTCAACAACCTACATTTAAGAGCTAAAATTACAAAATTCCTAGAAAAAAAATAGGGGCTAATATTTATAACCTTGGATTTGGCACTAGGTTCTTAGGCTTGACACCAAAAGTACGAGCAAATGAAAGAAAAAAAATAAATTAATTGTACTAAGTAAAAATTCAAAACTTTTTTGCCTCAAAGAACATTATCAAAAATGTAAAAAGGCAATCTACAGAATGGGAGAAAATATTTATAAATCATATATCACATATAGAGTTAATACCTAGAATAAAGAATTCCTACAACTGAACAACAAAAACAACCCAATTTAAAAATGAATAAAGGAATTGAAAAAAAAATCAAAACCACAATGCTATCACTTCACACCCAGTAGGACAGCTTTAATTTAAAAAAAGGAAATACAGGCATTAGCAATTTTGAGAAATAGTTGTTAATACAGCCACTATCGAAAAGTTTGGAGGTTCCTCAGAATATTACAGCATTACCATGTGACTCAGCAACTCCACTCCTAGACATATACCCAAGAGAAATAAAGACATGCCCACACAGAAACTTGTACACAAATGTTTATAGTAGCATTAGTCGTAAGAGCCAAAGGTGGAAATCAAAATGTCTAAATGTTCATTAACGGATGACTGGAAAAACAAATTGTCACACACACATACACACATACATTGAAATGTCATTCAGCCATAAAAAGGAGCAAAGTACTACTATATGCTGCAATTTGGATAAACCTTGAAAACATCTTAAGTAAAAGAAAAATCCACACAAAAGGACATGTGTTATATGATTCCCTTTACATGATATACCATAACAGGCAAATCCATAGATACAAAAAAATTAAAGGTTATCAGGGGATGGGAAGAGGTAGAATTAGGAGTAATTACTTGTGGGTGTTTCTATGGGGTGATGAAAAAATTTTAAATTAGAGCTGGTGGTTGCACAACATTGTGAATACATTTTGTTGATATTTTCAGTTGCTAAATCACATCTCACTCTTTGCGAGTCCATGGAATACAGCACACCAGGCTTCCCTGTCCTTCACTATCTCCTGGAGTTTGCTCAAATTCATGTCCATAGAGTTGGTGATATTATCGAACCATCTCATCCTCTGCTGCCCTCTTCTCCTTTGGCCTTCAATCTGTCCCAGCATAGCGGTCTTCTCCAATGAGCTCATTCTTTGCATCAGGTGGCCAAAGTATTAGAGCTTCAGTTTCAGCATCAGTCCTTCCAATGAATATCCAGGGTTGAGTTCCTTGAGGACTGACTGGTTTGATCTCCTTGCAGTCCAACAGACTCTCAAGAGTCTTCTCCAACACCACAATTCAAAAGTACCAATTCTTCAGCACTCAGCCTTCTTTATAGTTCAACTTTCACATGCATACCTGGCTACTGGAAAAACCACAGCTTTGACCATACTGATTTTTGTCAGCAAAGCGATGTCTTTGCTTTTTAATATGCTGTCTAGGTTTGACATACCTTTCCTTCCAAGGAGCAGCATTTTGTCAGAACTCTCCACTATGACCCATCCATCTTGGGTGACCCTACATGGCATGGCTTATAGCTTCATTGAGTTACACAAGTCCCTTCACCACAAGGCTGTGACCCCTGAAGATATGAATAAACTAAATACTACCAAATTGTATAAAGTGATTAATTGTATATCATGTACATTTCAACTAAAAATAAAAAACTTTATGTAGAAATAATAGAGCTTACTTTCTTAAAGAAATACATTTCAGACATTAATTTTTAGCCTTTACCTAAATTATTCAGTGAAGGGTAGTTACCAAACAACTTCCTGAGCTCCTGCCACACATCCTACCCCAACAGCAGTCAAATTTTGATTCTAACCTTAAATGTAATTTTGTATCCTTTCAGAGATATGACTTTCCATTTACTTTTTCTTGTTCAGATACAGATAAGTACAATAAAGATTTCCATAGAACTCATAATTTTAAAAACAGTAAGAATTAAAATTTCTATGTAAAAGTTTTACTTTGCAGCTTCTTGAGTCTCTTGTCTTTGAGGGGGAGGCTCTTAAATTCTGTTTTTCATGTTTTAAATTGCTCTAACAAGATTTAATTTCATTGGATAAATCAACACTCAACTCTCATTATTGCACTTTCTTATACAACTACATTTTATGCAAGTAATTGTATGAAATTAAGATTGAGAGGCAAAGGTTATATGCATAAACAAAGAGCTTCAAGCTTTTTTCATAAGAGGTAAAAATATTTAAGAGAAAACTGACAGAGAATGAAATGTAAAAGGAGGTAAAACAGAAATCAGAAGTCAGAGCTATATATGATCAAAATTTCAAGCTTATTTCATAAAATTTAAGCCTACAGTCAAGTTTCTACTGAAAAAGAAAGTTTTTATAGATTTAGGCAAAAATATAAAACATAGAAATAATGCTTTTTTCAAACAAACCACCATATTTTGTAGCTGTGTGGTTGGTTCATCTTCATACAGCTAAGAAAAAACTTCTCATGGAGATTTCTGGAGTACTAGAAACAAGAGGTTTCTATATACTAATTATTACAGCCTCTGGCTCATCAATAAAGTTGCAAGTAAATCTTTAAATGGCCTAAACTCCAGTATCATGTTACTGTTCACATTTTCTAGCTGTCAGTACACTCAGAACACTCAGAAATACACAAACTCACCTTCTGTTGAACTAAGATGTTCTTGAAACTTATCTACATAGTGGTTCCCAAGCAGGGGTGATTTTGTCCCCCCAGAGCCATTTGACAATGCCTAGGGATATTTTTAGTTATCATCTTTGGAGCTCTACTGCATTAGAATGTGGACTCCGGTGACACCACCAAAACTAAAACACACAGGACAGCCTCCCACAATAAAGAATTATCAGGACCAAACGTTGACTTTGAGATATCCTGAGCTGCATTAATGGGCTCATCCATTTCCATCCTAAAATCTGCACTACATGTTTTGTTTTGATGTCACAAGCTATAAATTTGATTTGTAACTATTTAGCCTTTGGCTAAATATTACAATCTCATGAAAAGTAGAGGTAAAAATATTTAAGAGAAAACTGACAGAGAATGAAATATAAAACTAAATAAAACAGAAATCAAGTCAGAGCTATGTATGACCAAAATTTAAAGATCTTGATAAATTCTCGATCTCTCCAACTTATTAGTTTTAATTTGCATTGTAAACAGTACAGAACATGACTGAAAATTAAAGTGCAGCGCAGACGTTCTTTCTATATTTGTGCCATATAAATACTTTTTCACTAAAACAAAATTTAAAGAAATGACAAACTATTTAATTCTACATTCAGATTTCAACTTTCAGCACTACATTTACCTTTGCTGACACATTAACTCTTCTTTGGAAGGAAGTAGGCTTCAAACTATTTGTTCTTCCTGCTATTTTGAACTTGTTAGTACTAAAAAATACTTAAAAAATAATACTATTTAGGATATCCTTAATTCCAAATGAGATTGCCCCAGAGAGAGCAAATGGGTGACATCTATTACTTTGGTTAGTTTCTCAGAACTAAAAAAAGGGAAAAAAGGTAATAAAGTGATCTTCAAATTAAAATTTCAATTAATACTGGTCCCTAAAAGTCAGTTTAAAATAAAAATCAAGTTCCACAAAATAAATACACTGAAGCAACTATAATAGTAATAACCTTTATTTAAAATATTTTTTAATCTAGGAAAGCTCATTGTACATGAGTTTCCAACTAATTAGAGTCAAAACAAAGAAAAGAAAACCAGAGAAAATCCTCTGTAGAAAAAATACACAAGGAACATTTCTACAAGTGAAAAAGCAGTAAGCAGTCTTAACATCTGAACATCCAAGTTTTAATTCCATCTCTCCTAGTGAACACTACTATCAACCTTGAGATCTGACTTGTTCTTGTCATTCTTCACTGAGTAGATGAAATATGTTAAGGTGTCTTTTTCATTCACTGGAATAGACCTAAAGTGGCAACCAACTATCTATAAAGAAAAAAAATTGAGGAAATTAAATTATAGATATTAATAGAGTTTATAAACTAGGTTAAAAAAAAAACAGTCATCAAAAGAAAAAATGTGGTAAGCGCTATTTCCTTTCAAAAAATAAACTGTATTTAACAAAATACCAACAGGACAAAAAGCATATAAGAATAAGATGTTATGAACAAGAGATAGTGTAATTTCAAAAGACCCCTTAGCCCACTCAATTAAGTATGTATTAATCAGAATGTGTACTTCACTTTATTTCTTTTAAATTTTATAGCTGAGATGTAGATCAAGAATTAAATACTTTTACTTGTAAACTTCAAATATCAATGAAATAGAATATAAGAGTCCACATGCATTATATAATGGTTTATGGTTTTTCTTATGGAAAAAGAACAACCATTAAGTCGGAAAAGTTTTGGTACGATAGAAACAAACCAAGAATGATCTTACAAATATGTTTGCTATGACTTAACATTCATTCATTCATTGGAAATATTCTTTGTTAAAATTCCCTGAAATTTTTTCTGTATAAAAATTATGGATGAGAAATGAGAAGGGAAAGGATGTCCACTGAAGAATGTTTACCTGCCTTCTTGCCTTTTCATTCTGCTAATGTAACACATGCACGGCAACTACCAGTAGAAGTATATTAGACTAAACTGGGGCACTGAAACGCATATTTAGATTCTAGAAGATAAAACTTCTTAAAGAAAAAGATACGAGACTTACACAGGCTGGTCACTCAACTCTGGAATTGTTTATAAATATCTGCATTTCTGACTAAGTTATAACACTCATACTATTTGGATTTCTCATTTCTAAATAAGAAAACATATCTTTAAAAGAAGATCAGATTATCAAAAACATCAGGTTTGATTTCTGCATTTAAAAAAATATACATTTAAATATAACATTTAAAATAACCAATTCTTAGGTTGTCATTTGTCCCAAAATAAAAGCACCTTCACTATGTATCTGTTTATCTATCAATATATTAATAATTTCATCATGGCAGGAGATATGTTTATGTTATATTAATGTACTATAAAACTTGAAAAGGACTTGACCTTTTAAATCAAATTTAAAGAAAAATTAGATTGTTGTTGTCTAAGCAAGAAGGAAAGAAGAAATTCTGGCTAAAGCTTTAATGTTAAAAAGCATTCTGCCAAAGTGTACCTTCCATTCACCTATGTTATTCAATATGGACATTTTATAAAATGTTGGTTTTCTAAATTCAAGCTGAAGAATATGAGAAAACTGATTTACATATTTATTTAAGTATGTCAAGTAGGTTAAGCATTTTTATTTTAAACATGATAGAAGTATAAACATATAAATCTATAGATATCTTAATATGACACACACATTTCTTGGCTCTATTATTTCCTGAGAACACAAGCACTCAACTTTTCAAAATTCACTGAAGGACTGCAAGTCCTATATTCAAGAACCTATAAGTAAAAGCTTGGATAAAAGTCTTTGCGTTTTTTAGTCATAAAAACAGGGATGCTTCACATAAACAAACTAACACCAACAAGAACAAATTCTGAAATAGTTAAATCAGCAAGTTACAGGAATACTGTTTAGAGGTTTATCTGTAAAATCTATTCCAACAAAAACCAAGAAAATTCTAACAAAGACATCAAAGCTTATTAATTTATTATTATGCCTCAATTAGGTGCTCAATAAGTGTTTACTGAGTAAAATAAAATTTTAAAAGAAACAGGTTTCTAGAGAGAGAATACAAAAAAACTTTTACTTACTATTTTTGAAAGTCAGTATTAGAAGATGCTTAGAAAACTGCATATAATCTAATGAGTAATCATTATATAAAGGAATTTCCTAAGTGATAGACAAACATTTCTAGGCAACTAGATTCTTCCACATTAGATTTTATTAACTTTGATTTTTCTAACTAAAATGTATTGTTATATATACTAAATTAACATCATTAGTATTTAATGACTTTTTTTGCATTAAAGGTTAAATAGTTTAAAACTTATATATACCTCAACAAGCTGTGCTTTATTAAGCCCGGGTCTGGTTGGGAGTTTGAAGTGTCTTTTGTATCTCCTAAGCGTATTCACCTGTAGTTGGTATAAATCAACCTAGAAAAAAATTAACGTATATGAATTAGTTCATATCATTTGCTAATGACTAATATTTGCTCTAAAAAACATTTCAACTTCAACACAGTGAAAATTTAATTCCATTATTTTAAAAGGCTTTTAAATAATCAAAACTAAAAATGCATTAAACAGTTCAATCTTTTGAGGATGCTTATTAACGACTGGGGACTATAAGAGTTGTCAATTGAGTAGGGAGGTTCAAGAGGGAGGGGACATATGTACACCTATGGCTGATTCATGTTGACGTTTGACAGGAAACAACAAAATTCTGTAAAATAATTATCCTTCAATTAAAAAATAAGTGAATTGTTTTTAAAATTAAAAAAAAAGTGGTCAATTGAAGCCATAACAAGTCAAACTGCATAACTGCATGTTAACTGGCTATATTTAATTTTGCTTTCATTTTTAGAGTTTTCAAATGCTTCAAGTATTTTTAGAATTTGTTCATATTTTTTAAATAAAACTTTCAGAAGTTTTACATTTAACTTACAAACCTTTCACCTACCTCCGGAGTATCAATATCTTGGACAGGTGAATCTCCTCCATCATCATCACTCCCTTTTCTCTTTCTTCTGTTTCGCACGCTCTGAATTAAGTTTTTATGATAATCACAAATGTAAAGATGTCTTGCCTGGAACAGAAAAGTTTCACAGACAACTTAAGATTACAGGAAAATGTGTCTATGTATTAGTAAAATACATAGTTACGGTGAATTATTAAAAATATAAACATTAGTAACAGGCCATTGTTAAGACAACGCATGTTTCTTGCTACTCTTAAGTCCTGAACCCAGTTAAAACAAGGCATGTTTCTTGCTACTCTTAAGTCCTGAACCCAGTTAAAACATATCATGTCTAGCAATATTGTTAAAGAGGCCTGGGGGTGGGGTGGGGAGAAGTGCCAGTAAGGGAAGGGAGAGAAGCAGAGAATGAGAAATTCCTATGCTCTGGATTCTGTCATCAAATTGCAGCGATGGTGAACTAGATTAGTTCAGCTATGCCGCTTTTTTAAACAAGGGCAAAAAGATGCTGGCCACAATTTTGCTATTTGATAGTATTTTCTTTACTTAAAAGAGCATTTAATAATATTAATACCATAGTGAATGCTTCCTAATCTAACTTAATACTCAAATTATAATCCAGACACAAAACCATCCACTTTTGACAAATAAATTGATTTCACATCCTTACTAAGTTTAAATTTGAATTATGAACTTTCCTGAGTATTAAATAAAAGCATTTATTTATAATAAGTTTTTCCAACCAAAGCAATGTGAAATGATTCAAGTATACCTGGAAAGTTTCAACTACTGGAAACAGAACTGAGGAACTAACTGAATAGGCAGAAAGTATCCCAAATAAAGTTCCCAAAAACGTTAATTATATAGTTCTGAGAGCTGTACGGTAGCCTCTGAAATACTGGGTTTTATACATCAGCAGTTACTTCTTAAAAAAAAATTGAGGAATGAGCTAACAGGTTTTCAAATTAAACTTTGAGCTAAAGTGCAAGTTAAGAAGATGCAGGACGTGTGCTGGTTCTCACATCTTGTGATTTATTACCGCTCCCCAGGGCTCGGAAAAGTGGAAACGGTCGTTTCTAAAAACCTCCTAGATGGTCAGAGGAACAGACCTGCGAAAGGACGAAGAAAGAAACCCTGATGGCTGCCAAACCGAGGGCTAACCCGCAGCGGCTGCCCGCTCCCCACGTCTCGAGCAGTTCCCCTAGATGATGACACGGCCGCGCGGCTCGCAGCCGGGGGCCCCCCACCCCGCACCCGCGGGACCCGGGACAGGGTCCTAGTCGCCCGCAGCGTCCGGTCCTGGCTGCACTCCATTCCTGGACCGGGGAAGCTACCCGCTCGGGCAGCAAAACAAAGAAGGTGCCTCGGTTCCAGAAGGAGCCGTGGGTTGCAGGACAGCTACTCTGGGTTCTCGGCGCTGCCGCCCCCTTTGTTTCACCACTGACCCCCTCAGAGCAGGAGTGGAGGCCCTGCGCGGGAGGGGCCGCGGGAGCGGGTCCGGGAGGCGCGAGAGTGTCTACTGCGGACGGCGGGCCGAGTTGCAGCACCTTGTTGTTTGCTTCCTACTAGGGACCCCGGAACGGGCTCGCGAGGCACCCAGGTCTGGGGCTCCCGCACCCCCACCGGCACGCGTCTGCCCTTCTCCCCGAGCGCCCCGGGGGGCGGGCAGAGCAGATTCGTACCGCCGTCACTTACGCTCTTATCCAACTCGATCTTCACCTTCTTCTGGGAGATGCTCTTCTGGATCCTCTTGCTGAAGCTGGCGTTGCCCGCCGCCCGGCCGCACCGCTCGCCGTCCTCGCGCAGACAGCACAGCTGCCCGGGGCCCGGCCCTGCCGCTCCCGGCGGCCCCGCCGCCGAGACCGCCCCTGCACCCGGCACCTCGGCCCCGGCGCCAGCCCCAGCCCCGTTCCCGGCTGACGCGGCGGCGGCAGAAGCGGCGGCCACGGCGGCCACAGCGGCGGCCGCGTCCCCGCCGCGGCTCATGTCCTCGGGAGTGAAGCCGTTCATGTTCCCGCACTCGCAGAGCCGCGCTGACAGAAGCCTCGCTCTCCGCGCCGCCTGCCTCTCTGGAGATGCCGGGGTCTCGGCGGTCCCTCGCACCTGCTTAGCGGAGACTATTAACTCTGAGCCAGGGTCCTCCGGCCAAGACCACGAGGCCCCGGCCTGCTGCTGTCTGCAGGCACAGGATCAGTGGACGGGGCGTGGGATCGGGAACTGGAATCTGGCGTCGCCTGGAGCTGGGACGCTGCTCACTGTCACATGGAGACTCCTCAGCAGTCGGACCTCGATACCCCCGCCTCCCTTCGGCCCTCGATCTGCGCAAGCACATTGCGCCCTCGCCCGTCCCGCCCCTTCCACTCTGCCCGCAGGGCACCACGGGAATTGTAGTTCTCTTTTGGGGAGCCAACCTAAGCTCCAGTCTGACATCGAGCTTCATGGTTTAGGAGAACTTCTTATCCCAGCATTCATCGCGCGGAGGCGGATCTGGATTTTTTTTTTTTTTCGGTAATACATTGAGAAAACAGGGGCGTGTGGTGGGGGGCGGGGCGGGGGGCTTGTGATGTTTTCTGGCTCTGGTAGCTCCCGGGAAGTTGAGCTGTGTTTAGCTCCTGGATTTTGCAGAGCTGGCACTTTAGACGAAGAGGTCACTTAACTCCTGAAGCGAAGCACAAAAGGCGGGAGGCGGGGGTAGGAGGGGAGGGGGTGCGAGGGTGGGAACGGAGGGGATACGAGGGGAGGGAAGGTGTGGGGGAAAAAAGTTTCGGGCCTTTTTTGTATCTGTGAAAAAATTTTTGATGTAAAGACGTCTTTTGTGGGGCTTCCCACGTGGCTCAGTGGTAAAGAATCCGCCTGCCAAATGCAGGAGACATGGGTTCGACCCCTGGGTGGGGAAGATCCCCTGGAGAAGGAAATGGCAACCCACTCCAGTATTGTTGCTTAGAGAAGCCCGTGGACAGAGGAGCCTGGCAGGCTACAGTCCATGGAGTTGCAAGAGTCAGACACGACTTAGCAACTAAACAACGTTTTTGTGGGAAACCCAAACCAAGAAGAACGGGGCTCTGGCAGTTTTGGGGTCCCAGAGGCCCCATGTCTAACCCCATGGGGTCTGGGTAGCAGCTCTGCAGACTGACGCCCGAGATGGTCCATCAGGACGCCTGCGGGGGCGGTGGGCAGGGAGGGGTGACGTGCGTCCGAACCTCCCCTTCGGCAGGAGGACTGGAGGCTCTCCAGATCCGAGCATTGTCCGTGCGAGGATCGCGCTGGCTTGCGGGGCGGACTCTTGTCTACCGCCTCCTGAGGTGGAGCTCCGGATGAGTGGACTTAAAGGGGCTGCTTTCCGCCTCCAGCCCGGGCACCTCCACTTTGTCCTCGAAGGAACCGGGAACCTGTCTAATCACACGTGAAAAATAAAAAGCAGAACCCCTCTGAGTTCCGGTCAGCCACGAGCTCCCAGAGACCGAAGGCGCGCGCTCGGCCGAGATCGCCGGGAAAGGGGTGCTCCGGATCCGTGAGCGCGCGCACGCGTGTCTGTGTACGTGTCTGTGTGCGCGGGCGTGTGGAGGGCGGTGTGGAAGGTTGGGAGTGGCTGGTACGAAAGCTACACCTTTGCTAATGGTAGCGCGTCATTTATCGTACGTATATCCTGTTCAATCCCATTGTTTAAACAAAAATAGAAAGCAGTAGGGTTTTTTTTTGAAAGCTCTTTTATATTTGCAGAGTAAACTGAGTGATAAATGAGTTTTTTAAAATGTAAACTGTCATCTACCCTGAAATTCACAGCCATCCTGTCCATCTGTGCACTTCCGCTCTGCTGCTGCTACTGCTGCTGCTAAGTCGCTTCAGTCATGTCGAACTCTGTGCGACCCCAGGGACGGGAGCCCACCAGGCTCCCCTGTCCCTGGGATTCTCCAGGCAAGAACACCGGAGTGGGTTGCCCTCTAAGAAACAGCAAAGGAAGAAAAACATTTTAAATAAATGTAGTGGGCAAAAAATCCTGAATGGTAAGTGTTGTGTTTTCTTTTCAAGCTGCACCGTCCAATAGGGTGTCTGCTTGCCTTATGTGGATATCGAGCACTTTAAATGTGGTTAACTGTGAATGAAAAACTGAATTGTTCATTTTAATTCATTAAAAAATTTTAAACTGATTTCACTTACTGGAAAACTTCTAAATATGTTTGGAACAATCTATTTTTTCGACTTAAATGTTAAGTCTAAACTTAAAACCTGAACTGAGATGCCAGTATATATAAACTACCAGCAGGTTTTCAAAGACTTAGTAACATTTTTCTTAAGAATATTAATTTAGTAATTTTTTTACATTAATTACAAGTTCAAATTATATTTTTGCTATACTGGGTTAAATATAACATTAAAGTTGACTTGTTTCTACTTTGCAAAATATGCCTATTTTAACATTTAAAACTACACATATAGCTCACATTATGTTTGTATTAGATATTGTTGGCTTAAAGTATTAAAATGCAGAATAATACTTCTTATTGTTTATAGATATAGTTTCTTAAATAATAAGAATATATGAACAGGATGGACCAACTTCAGGGTGGTGGTCATGTTAGGAGAGTTATGGATATTATCTGGGAATGGCTGAAAGGTGGTTTCCATTTACAGTCTAAAGCAAACATGATATTAGGATGTTAGATTTTATTTGGGGTACTTTTATATAATTTAATATAATTTATAATACTGTGTGGTTCTTGCCCCCAAATTCATAACCTATCTTCTATACATATGATCAAATATATATTATACAGTGGAAGTGAGAAATAGATTTAAGGGCCTAGATCTGATATAGAGTACCTGATGAACTATGGACGGAGGTTCGTGACATTGTACAGGAGACAAGGATCAAGACCATCCCCATGGAAAATAAATGCAAAAAAGCAAAATGGCTGTCTGAGGAGGCCTTACAAATAGCTGTGAAAAGAAGAGAAGTGAAAGCAAAGAAGAGGAAAGATATAAGCATCTGAATGCAGAGTTCGAAGAATAGCAAGAAGAGATAAGAAAGCCTTTTTCAGCGATCAATGCAAAGAAATAGAGGAAAACAACAGAATGGGAAAGACTAGAGATCTCTTCAAGAAAATTAGAGATACCAAGGGAACATTTCATGCAAAGATGGGCTTGATAAAGGACAGAAATGGTCTGGACCTTACAGAAGCAGAAGATATTAAGAAGAGGTGTCAAGAATACACGGAAGAACTATACAAAAAAGATCTTCACGACCCAGATAATTACGATGGTGTGATCACTAACCTAGAGCCAGACATCCTGGAATGTGAAGTCAAGTGGGCCTTAGAAAGCATCACTACGAACAAAGCTAGTGGAGGTGATGGCATTCCAGTTGAGCTATTTCAAATCCTGAAAGATGATGCTGTGAAAGTGCTGCACTCAACATGCCAGCAAATTTGGAAAACTCAGCAGTGGCCACAGGACTGGAAAAGGTCAGTTTTCATTCCAATCCCAAAGAAAGGCAATGCCAAAGAATGCTCAAATTACTGCACAATTGCACTCATCTCAGATGCTAATAAAGTAATGCTCAAAATTCTCCAAGCCAGGCTTCAGCAATACCTGATGAACCGAGAACTTCCAGATGTTCAAGCTGGTTTTAGAAAAGGCAGAAGAACCAGAGATCAAATTGTCAACATCTGCTGGATCATGGAAAAAGCAAGAGAGTTCCAGAAAAATATTTACTTATGCCTTATTGACTATGCCAAAGCCTTTGACTGGGTGGGTCACAATAAACTGTGGAAAATTCTGAGAGAGATAGGAATACCAGACCACCTGACCTGCCTCTTAAGAAACCTATATGCAGATCAGGAAGCAACAGTTAGAACTGGACATGGAACAACAGACTGGTTCCAAATAGGAAAAGGTACGTCAAGGCTGTATCTTGTCACCCTGCTTATTTAACTTATATGCAGAGTACATCATGAGAAACGCTGGACTGGAAGAAGCACAAGTTGGAATCAAGATTGCCGGGAGTAATATCAATAAGCTCAGCTATGCAGATGACACCACCCTTATGGCAGAAAGTGAAGAGGAACTAAAAGCCTCTTGATGAAAGTGAAAGAGAAGAGTGAAAAAGTTGGCTTAAAGCTCAACATTCAGAAAACCAAGATCATGGCATCCAGTCCCATCACTTCATGGGAAATAGATGGGGAAACAGTGGAAAGTGTCAGACTTTATTTTGGGGGGCTCCAAAATCACTGCAGATGGTGACTGCAGCCATGAAATTAAAAGACGCTTACTCCTTGGAAGGAAAGTTATGACCAACCTAGATAGCATATTAAAAAGCAGAGACATTACTTTGGCAATAAAGGTCTGTCTAGTCAAGGCTATGGTTTTTCCTTTGGTCATGTATGGATGTGAGAGTTGGATTGTGAAGAAAGCTGAGCACCGAAGAATTGATGCTTTTGAACTGTGGTACTGGAGAAGACTCTTTAAGAGTCCCTTGGACTGCAGGGAGATCCAACCAGTCCATTCTAAAGGAAATCAGTCCTGGGTGTTCACTGGTGCTAAAGCTGAAACTCCAAAACTTTGGCCACCTCATGCGAAGAGTTGACTCATTGGAAAAGACTGTGATGCTGGGAGGGATTGGGGGCAGGAGAAGGGGACGACAGAGGATGAGATGGCTGGATGGCATCACTGACTCGATGGCCATGAGTTTGAGCGGACTTCGGGAGTTGGTGATGGACAGGGAGGCCTGGCGTGCTATGATTCATGGGGTTGCAAAGAGTCAGACACAACTGAGTGGCTGAACTGAACTGAACTGAAAGTGATAAACTGACTATGCCTCCTTTATAGACAATGCAATGTTTTTAAAAGTTCCAATCAAATACTCATTTATTCACATGCCAGGATCTTTTCTGGGCCCTTGGGATAGAAAAATAATTGGGAGAGGGTCCTAATCATTTTGGAGCTCAGTCTAAATGGGGAGAGACAAGCGCATGATACTTGCTGCTGTAAATGAATGTTTGTGTTCCCCACAAATTTTTTATGTTGAAACCAAATCCTTAATGTAATGAGATTTGAAGGTCAGGTCTTTAGGAGGTGATTAGGCCATAGGAATGGAGCCCCCAGGAGTGGGATTAGTGCCCTAGAAAAGAGGCTCTAGCGAGTAACCTCACTCCTTCTGCCATCCATGTCAGAAGATTGTCATCTATTAATCAGAAAATGGACACCCACCAGCCATGAACCTATCAGCACCTTGATCTTGGACTTCCCACCCTCCAGAACTGGTAGAAATAAATTTTGTTTATAAGCGCCCACCCCCGCCCACACACCGCCCCCAGCCAATGTTATGTTTTACAGTAGCCTAGATAAACTAGGGCTTCCCTGGTAGCTCAGCTAGTAAAGAATCCACCTGCAATGCAGGAGACCCTGGTTTGATTCCTGGGTCAGGAAGTTCCCCTGGAGAATGGATAGGCTCCCCTCTCCAGTATTCTTGGGCTTTCCTGGTAGTTCAGACAGTAAAGAATCTGTCTGCAATGTGGGAGACCTGGGTTCAATCCCTGGGTTGGGAAGATCCCCTGAAGGAAGGCATGACAACCCACTCCAGTATTCTTGCCTGGAGAATCCCCATGGACAGAGGAGCCTGGCGGGCTATTGTCCATGGGGTTGCAGAGAGTCAGGCATGACTGAGTGACACAAACAGATTAAGACACATCCCTCAATAAAATTAAAGGAAAAGTATAGACTTAGCATACAGAAGGAAATGATTCACTTCTGGCAAGTCGAAAATGTTCCTGGAATAGATAACATGTAAATTCACTATCCCTGATTTAAAGTATCTCTTTAGTGAATCTGTTGTCCCTATAAAGAAATTATCTTAACAACCATGGTTCACTGTTTATTTCTACAACTTCTCATATTCAGCAGGAGGCATAATCCAAGTCAAGGTTGGAACCAGGTTTTGGGGAGCTTCAAGTCCATCGGATCCCAATGAGTCAGACACAACTTAGCAACTGAACAACAACAAAGCTTATATAATCTGAAGGATCGTTAAGAAAAAACATACAGAATTAAGAATACAAAATTAGATACGAGCCTTGTCCTGGTGAGGGACTCTGAACCTTATGTCCATTTGCTTCATGGTAAATCTTCCTCACAACAGACAAAAAAGAAATATAGATTAAACCTAAATAACAAGGGTATTTTTGACATCATCAAAATATTCTTTGCTTTCTGAAAGGGTTCAAAATATTCTTTGAAAGGAATTTTTCCCAGGGAAAAATTAGAGGGAAGCCTTCTTCCCTCTAAGACTTTTAATATGATTGAATTTTTTCTAGCTTTACTGCAAAGTAAGCAATTCCATAATTTCTTAAATATGCAAATTGGTCCTTAATCCTCACATGAACATGACTGTAAGTTCTAATGACACAAAAAGATTCAGTATGAAAAAACCAAAGCCCATTTCCCCTCATCTCTCCAAGTCCATATCCCGAAAAGCAGCTAATGTTAATTTCCTATGTTTCCTTTTAAGAAAACAATTATGTGTATATACCATAAATTGGCTTCTCTGGTGGCTCAGAGGGTAGAGAATCTGCATGAAATGTAGGAGACCCAGGTTCAGTCCCTGGCTTGAGAAGATTCCCTGGAGAAGGCAATGGCTACCCACTCCAGTTTTCTTGCCTCAAAAATTCCATGGACAGAGGAGCCTGGTGGGCTACAGTCCATGGAATGGCAATGAGTGGACATGACTGAGCGACTAACATACTAGTATAAACATCTTTATACAGGAATAATTTTACTTTATTGCAACTAAGATCATACTGTTTTACTCCATGCTTTGTCCTAGTTTAAATTACAATAAGCACAACAAAAAAAAGTGCATACCACATAAATGTCCAGTTTAAGCAGTTGTGGTAAAATAACCATCCATGTAACTGCAACCCAGCTCAAAAAATAGAACACTGTCAACAGGGCCAAGGCTCAAGGCCACCGCCTCCAACTCCTTACTCTCTCCACTCTGCTTGTAGCTCAGTGATTACCACGATGAAATTCTTAACCGCTTTTCTTTAAATTTGTGGGTTCTGTCGGCTCTTTCCTCACCCATCTCTGCTCTGCCTTAGCACCGAGAGCTGATGGCAGAGAGTGACTGCTGGCGTGGGCAGTCTCTCCCTCTCGCTGCCAGCAAGCTGAGTGGGGGAATCAGGCTCCTGTAAGAGTCTGCCTTTGACCAATAAGAACTGCTGTACCCAAAGGAGAGCAACATTAAATAGCAGATTAGAAAAACACTGTAGCAGATCCAGAGACAGAACAAGGGACAAAGGAAAAGATTTTTGCAGGAGGCACCACCAGTGCAGCCGACCCTGACTGACTGCTGGCACCCTACGTGCTCCTTTTCCCTCATAATCGTCTCCAGGCCAGCAGCAGCTATGCTGACTTACGATGGTCACTGCCTCCCTTTTCTTTATAATTTTACGGCACAGTTATGAACTCTAAAAAGAACTTTTAGTTGCCTGGTTTTGAACTTTATGAAAGTGGAATCGTGTACTTTGTTACTGTTTTCTCTGACTTCACTGATTTGAAGATCTTGTACCTCCCTTAACTAGCTCTTTTCATTGTGGATGAATAAGATACACTTTATTTAACCCATCCTATTGTTGATGGACACAGGAGTTGGTTCCAGTTTGAGGCCATGATCATTCTTGTGCATGTGCTCTGGTACATCTGTGATCGCAGTTTAACAGGACAGGTATTGATGAAAAGAACTGCTGAATCATGTCTGAATTTCCAAACATATGGTCTGGTAATTCTAAATCCTCTAAAATTTAATGAAGTTTGCTTCTTAACCAAGAATATGGTTAATTTTTTAAAATATTCTGTATGTAGTTAAAAACAATTTATTTTCTGTTAGGTTAGTGTTCTATTTATGCCCATTGGGTACTATTAAATGGATTAATAACTCATATATCCTTAGAGACTTGTCTATTTGTTCCACTAAGTAAAAATATCCCACTTAGTTTGATTTCTCTTTAGTTCCATCAATTCTTGCTTTACGTATGTTAAGACTATATTATTAACACATATTAAAAACTGTTACGTAACTGAACATTTTAACATTCTGTAGTGACCTTCTGATCTTTGTTTTGTCTGGTTGCTATCAATATATCAAGTTATAGCACCTGTCTTTTATTTGGTGTTGGCATATTTTTCCATCTTTTTACTTTCAGCCTTTCTGTATCCTAATGTCTTAGGTGCTCTAGAACGTGCTCTAAAATGCATGTTTTCCTTTTAAATCTAGCCTGATAATCTTTGCGTTTTAACTAGGGCATTTAGTCTATTTAGAGTTACGTAATTACTAATATATTTTAATATATTTAAATCCAACTATACTAATTCTTCACTTTTTGTGCTTTATATTTCTTTTGCCTACTCTTATGTTCTTTTTTTGCTTTCTTTTGGATTATTTTTTATAGTCCCACTAGTTAGTTTGGAAATTGTATACTTTGTTTCTATTTTTTTAACACGGAAACTTATGTCTTCTTCACATTTTTTAGCCTAGTATTAATCTTTACCTTCCCCTTTCATTTGGGATTTTTTTTTTTTCTGGCGTCTTTTAAAAGCTTTTTTCTGTCTTTGATCTTCTAGTTTCATTTAAAGTAAAATGCCTTTTATTTTTTAAATTCCTACTTGGACTTTATTGGCTTCTTAAATTAATAGATTAACATCTTTAATCAATTTTTAAAAAAATTTTCAGCCATTATTTCTTCACATGTCACCTAGTTCTACAGTCCATGGGGTGGCAGAGTCGGACACAACTTGGTGACTGAACAATGAAAACAATCATCGGTTTCCTCGGTGTGTATGCCCAGCAGTGGGATTGCTGGCTCATAAGGTAGTTCTATTTGCAATTTTTTAAGGAATCTCCACACTGTTCTCCATAGTGGCTGTACTAGTTTGCATTCCCACCAACAGTGTAGGAGGGTTCCCTTTTCTCCACACCCTCTCCAGCATTTATTGCTTGCAGATTTTTGGATCGCAGCCATTCTGACTGGTGTGAAGTGGTACCTCACTGTGGTTTTGATTTGCATTTCTCTAATAATGAGTGATGTTGAGCATCTTTTCATGTGTTTGTTAGCCATCCGTATGTCTTCTTCATCGCAGCACTGTTTATAATAGCCAGGACATGGAAACAACCTAGATGTCCATCAGCAGATGAATGGATAAGAAAGCTGTGGTACATATACACAATGGAGTATTACTCAGCCATTAAAAAGAATTCATTTCAATCAGTTCTGATGAGATGGATGAAACTGGAGCCAATTATACAGAGTGAAGTAAGCCAGAAAGAAAAACACCAATACAGTATACTAACACATATATATGGAATTTAGGAAGATGGCAATGACGGCCCTGTATGCAAGACAGGAAAAGGGACACAGATGTGTATAACGGACTTTTGGACTCAGAGGGAGAGGGAGAGGGTGGGATGATTTGGGAGAATGGGAATTCTAACATGTATACTATCATGTAAGAATTGAATCGCCAGTCCATGTCTGACGTAGGGTGCAGCATGCTTGGGGCTGGTGCATGGGGATGACCCAGAGAGATGTTGTGGGGAGGGAAGTGGGAGGGGGGGTCATGTTTGGGAACGCATGTAAGAATTAAAGATTTTAAAATTAAAAAAAAAAAAAAACTTCTCATAAAAAAAAAAAAAAAAAAAACAATCATCGGGGCCCTTACTGTCTCATTCATTTCTGGGGCTCCAATTCCATATATATTAGACCATTCCAGTGTTTCCTCCATGTCTCCTGCTCTATCTTCAGTATTTTTTTACTTTTAATTTTGTCTCTCCTTTCTTCATTTGGCATGTTTTGTAGACCTACCTTCCTACTCATTGTCTCTTTAGGTGTGCCTAATCAGCTCTAAAATTTACCCAGAGTTTTAATCCTTTTAATTGTTGTTTTCTAGTTATGTAATTCCAGTTTGGTTATTTTTCAAATCTTAAAAGTCACTTTTTATGGTTTCCAGTTTCTTGACAAAATTTACAAGCTTGACTTTTTCTCATGAATAGAACAAGCACAGTGGTATAAAGACTATCCTTGTTATTATTAAGCTTTTGTCTGTGGTTTCTGTTGGTGCTGGCTGATTATGACTACCCTTTCATCCCATCATCTTGGATTATTTGCTATTCATTTTATTTGAAAAAGTAATTATGGAAATAATTTAAGGCACTGGATCATGTTGCATTCTTCCAAATAGGAGTTTCATTGCCTTCTTGCAGGTCCTAAGGGTGCTAATAGTCCTGAACCAATACATGAGGATTTCTAAGCCAAAAGAGTCCACAGCTCCACTTTGGGGCTATGCTTCTTGGGGTCCTGTCACAGACTGGGGGATGTTTCACTAGGGTTACCATCTTTAATGTGTATTGGACTCCAAGCCTAGACCCAAATGACTGACAAATGCTCAGCTTTTTTTCTCACATTTTCTTAAGTTGACTGGTTATAACTCGTACCGTCTTATGTTAAAAACAACATCTGCAGTCTAATACTGTTCAGAGTCTAGCCTATCTCTGCTGCTTCCGTCATTTTCTTCTCACCAGAATGTGAGGTGTACAAAAAGCACAGATAATTCCCAGGTAATGCAGGAGCTTGCTCTACAAATAAATTGTTTGTGGCTGACTACCAAGATGGAATAGTATTAATCTTTAAAAATAAGTTGAATATAGCTTTAAATCCCCAGGATAAACCAAGAATTCTCAGGACATCTCTTCATCCATAATCCAACTGGATTAATGCAAGATCCAATAAGACCTTCGCAACATTCCTGCACTATGCTCTAATCATCTGGGTCCAGGAGGAATATTTTACTAATAATTCTCTTTTTAGCATATCAAAATAAAATGCTGCTTCTCTCTGAGGCTGTTTCACTTAAAAATTTTATCTACACTGTAGGCCTCATATGATTTTCCATTTCTAGACAATAGGCTTAGTGTTAGAGTAGGTGTGAACATATATGTGCATGCATGCTAAGTCACTTCAGTTGTGTCCAACTGTGTGTGACCCTACAGATTGTAGCCTGCCAGACTCTTCTGTCCATGGGATTCTGCAGGCAAGAATACTGGAGTGGGTTGCTGTGCCTTCCTCAAGGGGATCTTCCCAACACAGGCACTGAACCTGCACCTCTTATGTCTCCTGGATTGGCAGGTGGGTTCTTTACTACTAGTGTCACCTGGGAAGCCCAAACATCTATATAACTGGCTCTAATTAGGCTGATGATAACTAGAACATTCTTGTTCATTATCTGAAGCCAATAATTGATAAGAACAGATAACTACACTTGATCTTAGCCAAAAGGCTGAATCGCCAGTCCAGGTTCCATGCATGATACTGGATGCTTGGGGCTGGTGCACTGAGACGACCCAGAGGGATGGTACGGGGAGGGAGGAGGGAGGGGGTTCAGGATGGGAACATGTGTATACCTGTGGCAGATTCATCTTGATGTATGGCAAAACCAATACAATATTGTAAAGTAATTAACCTCCAATTTAAATAAATTTCTATTTTTAAAAAATTAAAAAATAAAAGCAAAAAAAAAATAAAGCCAATAATTATAGTACTTTCAGAGACTTTCTTCGTTTAAGAACATGGGAGAAAAATTAATTATATAATCAGTCTATAAGAACATGGAGTCTGTTTAGTTCTGAAACTTTTTTTAATTTCCTGAAATCTATCCATAGCAACATAGAAATGAAAATAAATTCACACGAAACAATTTTTCAGCAAAGAGCTGACTAACAAAACCCCAACACTCCAAATTACATGTGAATACTATAGTAGGCAACTGAGACCAGAAACAGTACAAGTGTATGTAGGAACTCAAGAGGACATTTTGGGAAAGAAATGAGCTTGAAATAGGGTTCAAACATCCAAGAGGGTGAGACAGGGCAAAGTAACTAATCAGAGATAGCAGATCTTAGAAAATACCAGTAAAATAACTTTCTAAAAGCAGTATTATTTTGGAAAGCAAAGCCTCGGCCCCTGAAGCCTGTGAATACACCAGGAAGTTGAGAACTATGAGCAGAAGCTCTTTGGAGCTAGGTTAGGGACTGAGAGGCAGAGGAAACGTAACTGCATAAAGCGGCCGTATTTTAGGGAAGTCATTTGCTATAGCAATGGAGGAGAAAGTGCACCAGAGATTAGTTCTGTAAGGCTATCGTGGCCCTTCTTTCTACCTCCTGATGATAGTCTAGGAAAATTAAAATATGAGGATTGTGAAAGTCATATGCATAAGAGTTACTGAAAGCTACAGTAAGAAAACACAATTTTCTTACAGAAGATGAAAATGTACCATAAAACAAATGAAATTTATAATTTCAACATGAATCTGAAAAGCTTAACAAAACAATCATAGCTGTGAAGTAAAATCACAAACGAATAATAAGCATAAGACTCAGGTAGCTGGGAGCCAGACAATAGGTTATTAATATCTACATTTTATGAGAATATAATCAGAGAATTGAGTGTTTTGACATCTTGGGGATATGTAGTAAAGAATTATCCTTACTGGTTTGGTCTTTGCCCTCATGTCCTGGGAGGTAATTTCTAAGAAGAGTAGCTTTGTTTACCTGGGGCCCTGGGCCACATGGTATCCTTTCTACTTCCAGAGAGGCTGGAGACTAAAAAGTCAGCCATGAGGGCCGTCAACCATGTTGTTCACTGAGCCCCAGGGAACACTCTGGAAACCAAGACTCAGATAGGCTCCCCTAGATGGCAGCATTCTGTGCGTGTCATTGCACACTGTTTCCGGGAGAGTCATGCTGGCCATGACTCCACTGCACATTTGCATTTCTGGCCTCTCTGTGTACCAATTCTCTTGGCTGATTTTAATCTGTTTCCTTTTGCTGTAATAAACCATGACTGTGAGTATAACTGATTTCAGTAAGTTCTCTGCATCCTTCAAATATATCATCAACCCTAACAGGGGTCTTGGGAACCCTGAACTCTGAAGCTGGTGTCAGAAGTGACGGTGGTATCCTATGGACCATTTCCCTAACTTTGCAGGTAGTTTTTGAAGTTTGTATAATCAGGTTTGTAAGTCATGCCTACTGATGATAGTCTGGCCTTTCCCATTATCTCAGGCTGCTTTCTTGCTCCCAGGATCATCATCTTTGCCCTAGGGCTGTCTTCTGAGGATGAAGACAACACTGTCAGGGCATTTCGGAAGAAGGGCCTGGCTCTCCTCTCAGCAGGTCTCACCTAGTGACTGACAGAATCTGTTGTAACAGATACCCTAGCTCTCTTGCCCCTCAGGTGGGTAACTCTGAGGCCTGGGTTTCATACTAATTCCCAGCTTTCCCATGGGATTACTCCAGGCAGTACCAGTGGTAGCCAGCCGACTTGATAAGGCACCCTTTATTTACTGCCTTCCCTTCTTTGTCTGACTTCCCCACCTCTGACTGGTGTTTCCTGAATCCTCCAGATAAACTACCTGCACTCAAATCCTTGTCTCGGGATTATAGAGGGCATTTCCACAAGGCTATTTCCCTAAAATCCGCCCAGGAGCTAAAGTACTTGGTCCAGTGGGTGAGCACAGGATTCAAGCCAAGCCAGCTGGAATCCTTCCCAGGGAATTTTGTTCAATCTGAAATAGGGAGATGGGAGCTCTTTTTCCTCTTTGCTTTTTTCTCCTCCCTCTCAATGTATTTCCAGTAGAACCTAGGACAAAGTAGGAACTTGCTAAATACTTGCACAATATTTAATGCATACAAGTCCTACAATTTTTTTGCTGCCAAGACATTAATGATCAGGCATTAATTTAAAACGTGTGAAATACTCTTATTACAGTATACCACAGTGCCATAGGGCTTCCCTGGTGGCTCAGACAGTAAAGCGTCTGTCTACAATGTGGGAGACCTGGGTTTGATCCCTGGGTCAGGAAGATCCCCTGGAGAGGGAAATGGCAATCCACTCCAGTAACATTGCCTGGAAAATCCCATGGACAGAGGAGCCTGGTAGGCTACAGTCCATAGGGTCACAGAGAGTCAGAGACGACGGAGCGACTTCACTTTCTTTCTTTCACAGTGCCATAGCACATTGCAGTAGTTGACTGAGCATGGGCTCAGGAACCAGACTGCTTGAGACTCAAGCTCAGCCACTTGCCAGTTGTTTGACTATGGAGGTTATTTGTCTGTAGTCTCTCAGCTTCTTTCTCTAGCCTCTTCAAGGGTTCTGAAACCCTAAACAACATGTCCTAGACTCACTTGCCAGGACGTCTCCAGAAGGGTTCTGCTGACAGGAGCCCAGCAGTCAGGAGGAGGGTGGAAGGCGCTCTTCCTTTCTTGGGGCTCCAGTAGCCTTATCAGTGCTGTGCTACTCTGTGCTGGCTCCAGGGACACGGGGGCCTGAAGGCTGCTGGCTTCCCGTAAAGCAGCTAGCAGACATCATCCTAATAATCCAACAGTTCACTTCCAAAACTCTCAGGAGCACACATTTGTGGGTTTTGGGTAACACAGCTTTCTCTTCTGTTTCCCCAGGGCAGGGATGCTAGGTGTTCCTGCAGCACCCTCTGGATAGCAACACTCTCCCTTTTGGTCCTTCAGTCCTTCTGTCAGGATTCCCTCAAAACAAAGGCAATAACATTCCTTCTTAAATGTCCAAAGTGGCTTTTCCTTTCCTGACTGAATATGAACTGACACTGTGACCTAGGGCAACTCACTCACTCTCTTTGCCTCAGTGACTTCCTCTGTCAAGTGAAGGTAACAGTAGTATTTCTATCTCATTGGCATTATTAGGATTAAGTATTACTTAGAACAGTGGCTGGCACAAAGCAGACATAATGTTTGTTAAATAAATGGCATCACGTATCACAGTCTCTTGTTAAATACATGACATTAGCCATGAATGTTATAAGTCTAAGATCCCGCAGCACACATCTGTCACTATGTGCAGCCGGCCCCATGATCTGCCCTTATCACTACTTACTGCTTGTTACAGTCACTGCTCTACCTGTGTCTTGTCTTCTCCTTTGCTCTTGTGTCATAAATCAGCATGTATGTTTTCAGTGTTTTTTCTCATCTGCTTTAGACATAATATAGGCATCCAGAGGCACAGAGCTTTAAGGTTTCCCTGAAGCTGTTGCAAGGGTGGGAGGGGTGTACAGGCTGGGCAGCAGCACTGGCACTGGAGGACAAGCATTAGAAGCTAAGGTGAATCCAGACTGTTGAGAGTGGAGTGCTGTAGGGACTTTGTGCAGGAGAAAGGCCTGAGAAATACAGATTCTTTGGGTTAAATCTTATCCATGTTAAGATTATTTTACATTTGTATGGAATTATCCCACTGACTTGTTTTTGATTTTTGAGCATAGACTTGCTTTTGATTTCCTATTCAGCAGAGAGAGCACACTCAGATTCTAGGTTACATTTACTCCATTCCCAAGATCCTTGAGACCAGTCCTCCTCACCCTGCCACTCCCCGAACCACCCCCTCCAAAAAGAGACCCCCCCCACACACAATGTGGGAATGAGAAAGGCCTTGAGGTTGCTGAACAGACAAAATACTGCTGTGTCTGTACAAAGGTGGGATCATTGTCTACAGAACTGGTTACAGAAATTCTTAGAATGACAAAGTTTTCCACAAAGTAAGATCAGTTTAACTTTCATTTCAGCTTGTCCTACTAGGCAAAGAATAACTCTTTCTTCTTTATTAATTAGCTCAATCTTCAACTATGGATAATTTTTTTAGTCTAATTGGAATTCTAGGCTTTGAATTTAGATGAATTTTTTTAAAGTGTATCTGAAAAATCTCATATTGTTTGCAAACATATTTTTAAATACCATCAAATTACTAAGCATAGGAAATTATCTGGAGGGTAAAGTTGTATGCCACTCCTATGAGTATTTATACCAGAATTTACAATTTTTATCATTACCAAACTTTAAATTTGTCATTGGCTAGATACAAGATCTGCATACTATTAATATATCACAAACTGACTTTCACTGGAAACACCTACAAAAAAGTAGACAAAAGATTTTTTAGAAGTTATGAAAGAGTTCTTCTCCTACTGTATGAAAGCAATATATATTCGGTTAAATATGAGCCAAATGAACAATGCTATTACTCAATTCAATAATTGCTGACTCTCTTCACTGCTCTTTTCTAAAATAGAAGAACAGTAGTCATTTCCTCTCAAAAGATCCCTGTTTTCATACTGTATTTTGCAGTTCTCATTGTTAAAGTTTAAATTGTTCTTGACTGTTTTGGATTCAGTACTCTGCAACTGGAAAAAATAAATCATTGGTCTTTGAGAGAAAAAAAGCTTTACTGAGGCATATTTTACATATCACAAATTTACCCACTCAAGTGTATACTTCGAAGATTTTTAATTTATACAGTTGTGAAACTATCACCATAATTCAGTTTCAGAATATTTCCATCTTCTGAAAAAAGCTTTGTGCCTCTGTGCTGTCAAACTGGTTTCTATGTTCAGCCCTAAGGCAACCACTCTTCTGCTTTCTGCGCCTTTTCTATAAATTTCACAGACACAATCATACAATATGTTGTCGTTTGTATCTTGCTTGCCTTAGTATAAAGTTTTTAAGGGTCCATCCATGTTATAACTTGTATTAGTGTCTGTCCATTTTCCCCTTGATTCCTTTTTATTGATGAAGAATTCTAGTATATAGATATACCACTTATTTCTTTATTCGTTCATCAGTTTGTGGACATTGGGATTGTTTCTAGTTTTTGGCTATTATAAGAAAAGCTGCTATAAACATTCATAGACAAGTTATTTCTGCAGATATAGGTTTTCTTTCCTCTTGGGTAGATCCTAGGAGTGGAAGTGCCAGATAAATATACGTGCAAATTTTGAGAAACTGATAAATGGTTTTCCATAGTGACTGTACCCATCAGTACACTGATGCATGAGTGTTCCAATTTTTCCATATCTTCACCCACACTTGCTATTTCCTGCCTTTTCGACTACAGGCACCCCAGTAGGTGTGAGGCAGTATTTTACTGTAGGTTTAATTTGCATTTTCCTGATGATTAATGATGCAAAACACATTTTCATATGCTTAGTAGCCATTCAGTTCAGTTCAATTCAGTCGTGTCTGACTCTTTGCGACCCCAGGAATCGCAGCATGCCAGGCCTCCTTGTCCATCACCAACTCTCAGAGTTTACTCAGACTCAAGTCCATTGAGTCAGTGATGCCATCCAGCCATCTCATCCTCCGTGGTCCCCTTCTCCTCCTGCTCCCAATCCCTCCCAGCATCAGAGTCTTTCCCAATGAGTCAACTCTTCGCATGAGGTGGCCAAAGTACTCGAGTTTCAGCTTCAGCATCATTCCCTCCAAAGAAATCCCAGGGCTGATCTCCTTTAGAATGGACTGGTTGGATCTCCTTGCAGTAAAAGGGACTCTCAAGAGTCTTCTCCAACATCACAGTTCAAAAGCATCAATTCTTCAGCACTCAGCTTTCTTCACACAACTCTCACATCCATACATGACCACTGGAAAACCATAGCCTTGACTAGACAGACCTTTGTTGGCAAAGTAATGTCTCTGCTTTTCAATACGCTATCTAGATTGATCATAACTTTTCTTCCAAGGAGTAAGCATCTATTAATTTCATGGCTGCAGTCACCATCTGCAGTGATTTTGGAGCCCAACAAAATAGTCAGCCACTGTTTCCACTGTTTCCCATCTATTTCCCATGAAGTGATGGGACCAGATGCCATGATCTTCGTTTTCTGAATGTTGAGCTTTAAGCCAACCTTTTCACTCTCCTCTTTCACTTTCATCAAGAGGCTTTTGAGTTCCTCTTCACTTTCTGCCATAAGGGTGGTGTCATCTGCATATCTGAGGTTATTGAGATCTCTCCCGGCAATCTTGATTCCAGCTTGTGCTTCTTCCAGCCCAGCGTTTCTCATGATGTCCTCTGCATATAAGTTAAATAAGCAGGGTGACAATATACAGCCTTGATGTACTCCTTTTCCTTTCCAGTCTGTTGTTCCATGTCCAGTTCCAACTTTCGCTTCCTGATCTGCATATAGGTTTCTCAAGAGGCAGAAGTGCTCTGGTATTCCCATGTCTTTCAGAATTTTCCACAGTTTATTGTGATCCACACAGTCAAAGGCTTTGGCATAGTCAGTAAAGCAAAAATAGATGTTTTTCTGGAACTCTCTTGCTTTTTCCATGATCCAGTGGATGTTGGCAATTTGATCTCTAGTTCCTCTGCCTTTTCTAAAACCATGAGTCATTGGCTTTTTAGCATAGACGTATTCAAGACCTAGTATCCTACATACAGGAGGATGATTTTTTGCACATGTACATATCAATATATGTACATATGTAAATATATATACATATACCCCATATATGTATATGTATGTGCATATATATATATATATCCCTATGTAGGGATTCCTAGGTGGTTCACTGGTAAAGAATCCACCTGCCAATGTAGGAGACTCAGGTTTGATCCCTGGGTTAGGAAGATGTCCTAGAGAAGGAAATAGCAACCCACTGCTGTATTCTTGCCTGAAAAATTCCACAGACAGTGGAGCCTGGCTGGCCACAGCCTGCAGGGCCACAAAGAATCAGACACAAATAACCGAGCATGAGAAATATCTTTGTAACTAGGACCCCAACCAAAGTACAGCATGCTAGGCATATTACAGCTTAATACAAATGATTACTTTCCATTTATTTGTGCTATCTTTTTTTTACAGTCTACTTCTGTGCTGTGCTATGCTTATTTGCTCAGTCATGTCCAACTCTTTTCAACCCCATGGATGGCAGTCCACCAGGATCCTCTGTCCAAGGGGATTCTCTGGGCAAGAATGCTGGGGTGGGTTGCCATGCCCTCCTCCAGGTGATCTTCTCAATCTAGGGATCGAACCCAGGTCTCCTGTATCGCAGGAGGATTCTTTACCGACTGAGCCACCAAGGAAGCCCAGAGTCTACTTCTACATGCTATAAAAACTCACAGTTCAGTTCAGTCGCTCAGTCCTGTCCAACTCTTTGCAACCCCCTGGACTGCAGCACACCAGGCTTCCCTGTCTATCACCAACTACCAGAGCCTACTCAAACTCATGTCCATAGTCGGTGATGCCATCCAACCATCTCATCCTCGGTCGTCCCATTTTCCTCTGGCCTTCAATCTTTCCCAGCATCAGGGTCTTATTTAAAATGAGTCAGTTCTTCACATCAGGTGGCCAAAGTACTGGAGTTTGAGTTTCAGCATCATTCCTTCTAATGAATATTCAGGACTGATATCCTTTAGGATGGAATGGTTGGATCTCCTTGCAGTCTAAGGGACTCTTAAGAGTCTTCTCCAACACCACAGTTCAAAAGCATCAATTCTTTGGCGCTTCAACTCTCACATCCATACATGACTACTGGAAAAATCATAGCTTTGACTAAATGGACCTTTGTTGGCAAAGTAATGTCTCTGCTTTTTAATATGCTGTCTAGGTTGGTCATAGGTTTTCCTCCAAGGAGCATGCATCTTTAATTGCATGGCTGCAGTGACCATCTGCAGTGATTTTGGAGCCCAAGAAAATAAAGCCTGTTACTGTTTCCACTGTTTCCCCATCTATTTGCCATGAAGTAATGGGACCAGATGCCATGATCTTAGATTTCTGAACTTTTAAGCCAACTTTTTCACTCTCCTCTTTCACTTTCATCAAGAGGCTCTTTAGGAGTTCGCTTTCTGCCATAAGGGTGGTGTCATCTGTATATCTGAGGTTATTGAGATCCCTCCCAGCAATCTTGATTCTAGCTTGTGCTTCATCCAGCCTGGCATTTCTCATGATGCACTCTGCATTTAAGTTAAATAAGCAGGCTGACAAGACACAGCCTTGATGTACTCCTTTCCCAATTTGGAACCAGTCTGTTGTTCCATGTCCAGTTCTGACTGTTGCTTCCTGACCTGTATACAGATTTTTCAGGAAGCAGGTCAGGTGATCTGGTATTCCCATCTCTTTAAGGATTTTCCAGTTTGTTGTGATCCACACTGTCAAAGGCTTGGGCATAGTAAAGAAGAAAAAGATGTTTTTCTGGAACTCTCTTGCTTTTTTGATGATCCAGCAGATGTTGGCAATTTGATCTCTGGTTCCTCTGACTTTTCTAAATCCAGCTTGAACATCTGGAAGTTCACAGTTAATGTACTGTTGAAGCCTGGCTTGGAGAATTTTGAGCATCACTTTGCTAGCATGTGAGATGAGTGCAATTGTGCGGTAGTTTGGTGGCTCAGAGGATAAAGCCTCTGCCTGCAATGCAGGAGACCAGGGTTCCATCCCTGGGTTGGGAAGATTCCCTGGAGAAGGAAATGGCAACCCAATCCAGTATTCTTGCCTGGAGAATCCCATGGATAGAGGAGTCTGGCAGGCTACAGTCCACCGGGTTGCAAAGAGCCAGACATGACTGAGCGACTTCACTTTCACTTTGAGCATTCTTTGGCATTACCTTTGGGATTGGAATGCAAACTGACTTTTTCCAGTCCAGGATAAAACCCCACAATATTATTCTGTATTAAACAAATAATTCTCTTAAATATTACATAATTATTATTGCCTGTAATTTTTTTCTCCTCCTGAGGATTTAGGATCATTTTCCTTAAGCAGGATTGCAGGAAATGAATTCTCAGCTTTTCTTTTTCTTGTCTGAAAATATCTTATTTCAGCTTGATTCTTGAAAGCTTTTTCTCTACATATAGAACTTGGTTAGCAGTTTTTGTGTTTTTTTTTTTCTCTAGTAATTTAAAGTGTCATTCTATGATCTCTGGATTTCATGGTTAGGTTGAAGAGTCAGGATTCAGACTTAGTGTTGCTTTTTAAAATTTACTGTCTTTTCCCTCTAGTTCCTAAGATGTTATCTGTCTTTTGTTTTCACATTTTTATTATGATTTGCTCCAGATGACCTCCTCTACTAGCAGAGATTTGACCTTTATTCTATGAGACAGAACCAACCTCTCTAATAGGTAGAAGGATAAGGGGCTGAGTATCTCAACCAATGAGGGACTGAATCGTATGCATCCAGGCCATGTTGTAAAGTCTTAGTAAGACGAAGTTCACATCTGGCTCACTCCTAATCCTTAGATATTGTCACATGGGCTTTTGCTTGAGGTTCTAGTGGTCTGTGTCTCCTTATCCTTGAAAGACTATCAAAGATTCATTTCTGCCCTTTTGGTGGACATTCAGTTCACACTAATTCACAAAATAGTGTTGTTGGTTTTTTTTTTTAAGAAAAATAAGTAACTTCATTTTCTTACCATTTGTCACTGAAAATGTTAACAACAGAAGAGGTTTTTGTTTTTTCTTAACCTGCATTTTCATTTCTTCAAAAATTTATTGTTGAGTGACATCACTAAATTGACTCTCTGAACGGTTAGGCCTCAGAACTAGTGGTCTACTCATAAATGGATGTGCCCATGTGATAACACTTTAGTATGCTTATCCTTCTCCCATTGCCTTTGAAACAACTTGAAAATATTAAACTCCAATATAAGATTCAACTCCAACGTAAGATTCATCTTTCAGAAACTAGTATGTGTTGCAGAGCAATTAATAGCTTTCTGTTTTTCATACTAACTATGCAACTTCAGAGAACAACAATTATTTTATATGCAGCCTACCTTATGGAAAGTATACTTAATTGTGATTATATGAGTTGAGGGGCTTCAGTGATAAAGAACCCACCTGTACTTCAGGAGACTAAGGAGACTGGAGTTTGGGAAGATCCCTTGGAATAGGAAATGGCAACCCATTCCAGCATTCTTGCTGGGAAAATCCCATGAACAGAGGAGCCTGGCAAGCCACAGTCCATAGACTCACAAAGAGTCAAGACACAGCTAAGCAAGTACATCATCAGGTAATGATGAGTTGATAAATTAATAAAGTTAATAGTAATTATTGAGAAATTATTCACTGCTTTGTGTGTGTGAGGGGGAGATACAAAAAATGTATATATTGCCCTTTCCTCAAGGTTTTCTAGTCTGATTTGATGATTAAATTATGAAAAATACACATTTTTAGGATAAGTGACTGAGTAAATGACATGAATTTCAATAGGTAGTACAACCCAGAACACTTCTACACAATCCTGCCAGGTTGGCATTGCTATAGATAAATTCCAGTTTCTCTATAGAACAGCTATTTATACTTATAGGATAGGGGACAAACTTTCCAAACAGCTTTGATCTTAGCTCATAATTAATTTACTGCTAAAGATTTTCACTGTTTACAGTTTGTGAGATGCTGAATTCAGGCAAAGTTTGGCAAATAAAGTGATATACTGGAATCATCTAGTGGAAAAAGCCCTGGTAAGATCATTTTACCAGAAGACTAAGATGACTGAACAGTAATGTATAATCCGAAGTTTGTTCTATATATTTTAGTACATTTGAGTAGCTGTAAAATTCATCAAATACTGTTCTGAAATAACTGGGCTCACACTTGTTGGTACTTATAACCAAAGGATTTCCTGGAACCAAGATATTTATCTTTTAATATTAATTATAATCTCTTAACCACCTAACAATTGTTAATATTAAAATATTCCTCATATTATGATCACATTGATGAGGAAGTTGCAACCCACTCCAGTATTCTTGCCTGGGAAATCCCAAGGATAGAAGAGCCTGGCAGGCTACACTCCATGGAGTCTTAAAAGAGCTGGACACAACTTAGCGACTAAACAACACACACACATAGTGAAGGAAATGACAACCCACTCCAGTATTCTTGCTTGGAAAATCCCATGGACAGAGGAGCCTGGCAGGCTACCGTCCACAGGGTCGCAAAAGTCCGACACAACTGAAGCAACTTAGCATAGCATGGTTACATACTCACAGAATTATAGAGATTGTCCCCCAAATGTCACTTTACTGTCAACTGAAAGTCTAGAAATGTTAAATGTACCATTCAAAATCACAGCCCTTGTTGGACTGTAATTTATTCATTAAAAAAAATTAAAAAACATAAACACTTTCCTCTTTATGATCTTTTAGAAAGATGCCAGTATTCTAAAAAAAATCAAATCTGGAAAATTAGTTTTGGAATATACAAAATTGATGTTTCTGAAAAGAAATGGCTTTAAAGTTGACCACCTTTTCTTTAGAAATACAATCTTATTTTCCCATTTACAGCCATTGCAGGATTAGAAGCAAAATGAGAAACATCTTTAGTACTATCTCTTCAGAGGACATTTCAGTTTTCTGATAAAATTACAATAGTTCGACTAATGGCATAGTGAATATATGCTAAGTAATGCATAATAGTGAACTAGGCCTTTTGTATATTTAATCCATTCTTTCTAAACATTTGGGATTAAGATTTTTGTGTGTGTGATCCAACTCATCATCTGATGCACTTGCTCAGTTGCTTAGTCTGATCCCACTCTTTGTGACTCTATGTGGCCTGCCAGGGCCTCTGTTCATACCAGATTCTCTATATAGTTTCTATTAAAAAAAACTGCTATAACCAACCACTGTCTAGATCTCACTCAAACCTTATTTATGACTTCATTGTGCATCTCAATGTTACTTTTAGATCAGGAAGTACAGCAGAGTGAAGACTTACATGGAGCGTAAAAGTAGACTAAATATAGAAATGTTTTCCTGTTCTTTGCTGTGATGGAATAAAGAATGGAAACTGGTGTCAGCAGGGTTGGCTCCTTCTGATGGTTTTAAGGGAGATCTATTGCAGACCCTTTCCTTAGCTTGTAGATGGCCATCCTCTCCGTGTTTTTTTCACATCATCTTACCGCCATGCCTAACTCTATGGCCAAACTTAACCTTTCTTCTTACAAGGATACTAGTCATATTAGATTAGGGGTCCACCCAGTTCCAGTATGACCTCATCGTAACTAATTACGTTTGCAGTGACCCTATTGTCAAATAAAATCAGTTACAATTGTGCTATAAAAACACACAAAAATTCAAATAAAAAAATCATAATTATTCAAATAGCAACAAAAAGATCATTAATGCCTTAGTTTTCAAATTTATTTTTAAACTCAGTAATACTAAGTACATGCATAACATTGTGCAACTAACATCCATTTCCGTTTTCAAAAACCTAGTTTTTATTAATAAATCTAGATAAATAGCTGCCGGAACTGAGGTTCAACCGAGCCGAATAACAGTATACAAACCAAATAGGAGTACGCAGTCTAACAAATGCCAGCGAAGTTACTGAGTATTTAAAATCTGTTGAAACCAACTGTCACTGTAACATATGCGCCAACAGGAAAAATAACCCTCCAAGTTAAATACAACACAGAAATAGCTTAAGATGTCAGTCAACGTCCTCCTACCCCGGGAAGGGCGACTGGTGACCCCTGGAAGCAGTAAGTTAAGGTCGCTCCGATGCGCTCGCACGCGCTTGTACCAGAAACTAAAACGAAGGTTCTTAACTTGCGCTTGGAGAACCCTTGAAACGACAGGGCACGCTTAAATGCGGTGGGGGGTGCAGAGCGTTCACGAGATTTTCGACAGGAAGGTTTTAAAAACGACCGCATTGCAGGGACCGGACAGGGACCATCGCGGTGACAGCGAGCGGGCCTTAAGGCCAGGGTCGCAAGGCTTAGAACCCTCCGCGGAGCGATCGGGTGAGGGGTTATGAGTGAAGGACGGAGGCGAGGTGTGGACCTAGCCCCGGGTTCGCGGTCTGGGAACTAGGCCCGGGTGCAGGGGCGGGGCCGGGAAGACACCGCCTACCGGCGGCCCTGTTTACCCCGGAATAAGACGCCCAGACAAAGGGAGAGGGAAGAGGGGTCCCGCAGGGACTTCACAGGCGGGGCTATAGCCCCGAACGTTTCCCCCCACCCCTCCTCGGTCCGCGTCACCCGTCTTCCTCTGGTCCTACCCAAGCCTCTGCGACACCTGGCGGGGCTGGCCGTTGGCCGCAGCGCACGCTCCTCAACCTGCCCATTTGTTATTCTCTGGATGGGGCGGCGACCACCGAGCCGGGAGCCAGGGCTGCGGGCCGCGCTGGGGCGGGGGACAAACAGGACCAGGGCAGCCGTCGGGGCCAGCAGGGACGTTACTTCTGCCGCCTCAGCGCCAGCAAACCAAGTGCCGCGAACCCGGAAGACCTGCCCTGCGGCTAGCTACTGGGAATTTTTAAATCCGGCTGGGTTTACCCCGCGGGCCAGCCACGCCCCCCGCCGCCTGCCTCAGCCAGTCAGCGCCAGGCCCGCCATTTTTCAAACCCTCTGCTGGCCGCCAATCAGGATCGAGTAGCACATTCCTCTCCTGACCGGTTCTAACGGGTCTGGGAGTTAACGACCCGGGCGACCCACCGAACCTGCTAGGCTGCGGCCGGGGGGACGGACCTGGCGCCATAATGACCAATAGAAAGCCGTCTTGGTGAGGGGGCGGGGCCTCCTCGAGTTTGAATAATCCCCAGGGCCAATCGGAGCGGCGGGGGTGTGGTCTGTGACCCGGCTCGTCAAGTTGCAGTGGCGCGGAGAAGTCTGCAAAACAAGAGGCGGAGGATTGCGTTAGCGACGAACCAGTTCACGCCGGAGCCAGGGCGGCAGCGTAGCGGTCAGAAGCGGCCGCTGCGCGGAACTCTGAGGAAAATCTCTCACCAGGCAAGAGCCCGCTCCGGGCCCCGGGTGCGCGGTCGGCTGGCCTCCTTCCGTCACGGCTTGCTGGGGCGCCGCTGCTGCTGGGGGCGAGCCCCGCTGCTGGTTTCCGGGTGCGGGCCTGACGGGCCGGGCTGCGGAGGCGCGGAGCTCGGCTGGGCCCGTCTCCGGAGTCTTTGAACGCGGGGCGCGAGGCGGCAGCTGGGGACGCGGCTCGCGGCGTGGAAGCCCGGGGCTTTCCTGTCAGGAAGGGCTAGGCTGGGGCGGGCGGCAGGCCCGCGAGTGTGGCAGGGGGGAGGGCGCGGGCGTTTGGGCGGGAAGCAGCCCCGCCCGCCAGCGCTCGACCGCTCTCCCGCCAGGTGGACAGGCAGCCTCCGCCGCAGCAGCAGCATCATGGGGAAGGGCGACCCCAACAAGCCGCGGGGCAAGATGTCTTCGTACGCCTTCTTCGTGCAGACCTGCCGCGAGGAGCACAAGAAGAAGCACCCCGACTCCTCAGTCAATTTCGCAGAGTTTTCCAAGAAATGTTCCGAGAGATGGAAGGTGAGCCGGGGCGCCTGGGGGCCTCACGCGGGCGGGTGGCCGTGACTTTGAACTTCCCCTCGCGACTGACGCGCACGCCTGTTCTATTACGAGTTTGAAGTACAGGACTTAGGGTGCTTGTTTATTTTAAGGTGACTGAGGCAAAACGGTCCTTACTGAGGAAAACCGGGAGCTAAAGAGGATCACACTTTTTTGGAGACGGATACGGGTTTCGAGTCCTGCTATATATTTACTATTCTTTCTATGCTTACAGACCATGTCGGCCAAGGAAAAGTCCAAGTTCGAAGACATGGCAAAAAGTGACAAAGCTCGCTACGACAGGGAGA
Organism: Ovis aries; assembly: GCF_016772045.2. Classification (NCBI taxonomy): domain Eukaryota; kingdom Metazoa; phylum Chordata; class Mammalia; order Artiodactyla; family Bovidae; genus Ovis; species Ovis aries. Next base: position 107,401,853 of record NC_056055.1, read on the forward strand.
TGAAAAATTATGTCCCTCCTAAAGGTGACAAGAAGGGAAAGAAAAAAGATCCCAACGCTCCGAAAAGGCCTCCGTAAGTGTCTTTTAAAACCAACCGAATTGCCTCCCCCCCCCTCCATTTTTTTTCATTCAAGTTATTACAACTCTGTTCCTTCCTTTCAGATCTGCCTTCTTCCTGTTTTGCTCCGAACATCGCCCAAAGATCAAAAGTGAACACCCTGGCTTATCCATTGGGGATACTGCAAAAAAACTGGGTGAAATGTGGTCTGAGCAGTCAGCCAAAGATAAACAGCCGTATGAACAGAAAGCAGCTAAGCTAAAGGAGAAATACGAAAAGGTGTGTTGTCCTCACTTTTTTTTTTTAAGCCAGTGTGAAATCCAGTAGATATTTTCTAAATCAGTATGTTAGAAATAGAAACTGTAGAAATTTGGGAGCTATATACATAGTTCTGTGTTAATGGTTTTCAGTTTTGTTTTGAAAAGGTCTAGTGAGAATTGTACACTTAGGCAACGCAAGCTAATTGAAACTTTTCTTTTGACCGAAACCAATGTCTGTAGCATTGGTAGGTTGGTGCATTCAGACTCATTTGTAGTAAAATAGGTCTCTTAGTTGAAAAGACTGGAGGGCCAAATGTTTTATGTAGATGTATCTAAGATGTGAAGTTAGGGGGTGGGGGCTGTGTGAGATTAACAGATAATGGTAGTGAAGTACTGACATCAGTCTAATACACCCCAGTAGTTAGCTTTCTAAGATCTATGGGGATCAAATGCTCTCAAAACCCGAGTTTTAGACTATCATTGGGGTTATTGGCCAATAATCGCAGATTGTTTACAACTTGGTGGTTTTCAAGGTTGGGTAATGACACCGGATGCTGATTTTATTTTTTTTAACTATTTCAGGATATTGCTGCATACCGTGCCAAGGGCAAGAGTGAAGCGGGAAAAAAGGGCCCTGGCAGGCCGACAGGCTCCAAGAAGAAAAATGAACCAGAAGATGAGGAGGAAGAGGAGGAGGAAGAAGATGAAGATGAGGAGGAGGAGGAGGAAGACGAGGAATAAATGGCTATCTTGTAATGATGTGTGTGGAGTGTGTGTGTGTGCTCAGGCAATTGTTTTGCTAAGAATGTGAATTCAAGTGCAGCTCAATATTAGCTTCAGTATAAAAACTGTACAGATTTTTGTATAGCTGATAAGATTCTTTGTAGAGAAAATACTTTTTTATAAATGCAAGTTGTGGCTTTTGAGGGGCTACTACATACAGTTAGAGTTTCAAGCTTCTGATGTTAAATGTTTCTAAATATTTAATGGTTTCTTTAATTTCTTGACTTGTGTATGGTAGCACAGCAAACTCATAGAAATTAGCATCAATAGCAACTTTTGGGTTTTCTAGAATGAGAATGTTGCGTTTTGTTTTTTTAAAAAAATTTTGTAATAAAATTATATATATTATTCCTATTGTTCTTGTCTTATATGCTAAATTAGCTTTTACTTTCATGGTCTGGAGCCATATCACTTTTTTTGTCTTTCTGCCTAATAGTTCTTAGACATGGTTGATTTAGTAAAATGTTTTGTTAAAAGTCAAACATGCCAATATTCATATTTACACAGAGTGTTCTTTAAAAATCAATTCTGGAATTTAATGAACTTTAAAAATGTATGCAGTCTTAACACACTGAGCAAGTTTTCTTCTTGACATTTATGTTCATTTGTTAGCTAACTTGTCTCTTGGGTTTTTTCTTTTTAGTTGGCATTTTAAGATTTCAAAAATCAGTGTGGTCTTAAGCCTAGAATTCTGGGTAACCAAGAAAGCTTTTGAGATGATTATTATGATTTTCCATGACTAATGAGATGAAATTCCACTAGGATTTCTATTTACAGGTGAAAGCAGTTATTAAGAAATGCTCGTTTGAGAAAGCAGTTGCTTGTATTTGAATTAGGTAAATATTTCAAATCATTATCAAGTTATTAGTGAAAGTTGGCTGTTGGCTGGAAGAGTATAGAACAAACCTATTTGTTGATAGTTTGACTGTTAAACCTGACAATCTTGGTTACCTATTCTAGTTTTTACAATAGAAACCAAAATTCTTAATACCCAACCATGGGAGCCTGGGTTGTCTATCTTATGCCATATTCAGAGTAAATATTTTAAAATTTATTTCTTACATAACTGTTAAATGGGAGGTGTAAGTTATTAGCATAATTCCCAGAGCAAATGTACTCAGGTAAAATCTTCAAACTTTTTAGTGATGGCCCTCCATTATCATATCACAGTTATTTGGGGGTCTTTGCTGATTGTAAAAACTAGTTTTATGTGTTTAAAAACTATTTCCTGGGGTAAAGTTTTCTAAAGACATACCCATATCTGGATCCCAAGTCCCCAGCTTTACCAAATAATTGCTGTGTGGACTTTGCCTCTGGGTTTATTTCTCTCCATTTGTATATGGGGTCAATATCTGCTTTGAAGTGTTCTAATGATTAAACAAGAATGTATTTACAAGTACTGTATTTACAACAGTCCTTAATGCTTAGAAAAATTACTCGTTTCTAAAATTGAAATACAGTGAAAGTCTGTTTCTTAAGGATTTCTTTAAAATTAGATCCATGAAGTAGACCTATCAGGTTCCTTGTCACTTTTTGGGATTTTGGGGGGACTACTTTCATTTTGTTTTTTAAATGAAATACATCTTAAATGTGTAAGCTAAGAATGACACACTTTTTAAAAATGAGCTGCTGCGTAATCTCAGCATTTGAGATGACTCCTCATTTGATATTTTATCTTAAGTGTTGATCAAAATTTACAACACCCTTGTTTTTAAGACTAACTGACTTCAAGGAGTGGTTATGTTGGAAAGCATGAAAATACGGGTAAGGGTCATGTTCTATTCCAGGCCAGCCAGTACTTGGCAGGGGTGTGCTTATGAAGACCATACCCCCAAAAACAAGTCATATCTTTCTATAAATGGGCTATATAGTTGGTAGTTTACAATCTTGATTTCCAATTACCGGCTTCTCCCAAGAGGCAACTCCAGGAGTAGAATGACACATCCTTCAAGAGAGATGGGAAGCACAATAGTCACAAAGGAAGCTTACTATATATGTTGTCCTGCCCCTTAATTCTCATTTCAGGTTCTTGGCTCAACAGAATTGCCACATTTCACTTAAATAGCCATCTGCATAGTACTCCACTGAATAGATCATAATTTAACCAGTTCCCTAAAGATAGTTATGTTTGAATTTTTTTGCTTTAAGAACATTGCCATGAATATCTTGTATGTACGATTTCAGAAATTTCTATAAAAAGCATATAAAAGTTTGCACATTAAAAAATGTGCTAATTATAATAGCTAAAACCTGTACTTGGTATATACTGGAACCTGCTCTCCGGCTGTTAACTTGCTGAAACTTGCCAAAATTGCTCTTCAAAGTTGTACTGAAACACACTCCACAGCAATGACTGTTTCAGAGTGCCTGTTTCCTCAGCAACGTTATCAGTCTCAAACGTCTTAATCTTTGCTATCCTGATATATAAAAAATGGTTCCTCCTATTATGAATTTAGTATATTTTTATGTTAAAGAGCCATTTGTATTTCCGATGGCCTTCTGTCTCATCGGTCTTTTTTTAGTCATTTGTGGGAAATAAGGATAATGACCCTTTGTGACATGCATTGTAAATATTGGTATTTTTTCTTTGTTGTCTTTTGACTTTATGATGCTTTTTTCATGCAAAGATTTATTTTTATGAGGCAAATTTATTCTTTAGTGGCCTTGGGAGACCTTTCCCAAAGTTATCTTTGCTTTCTTATTATTTAATTAAATCTTTGATCCGTCTGGAATTTATTTTGGTACAAGAACTGAAGTAGGGTCTCAAGTTTCTTTCCAGATGGTAGCCACTACTTTTGGTCTTCTAATCTATAAAAAAATCTGGGTTAGAAGATCCTAAGGTGCCCTATGTATTAAAGCAGTAACTGGCAAATTTGCTCAATGCAAGACAGTAGGCATTTTTGTATTCTACTTTTCAACAGAAATCATTTACTGTAAGCAGTAAACCATGTTTGTCTTAGCACAAACAGCATTATCTTAAAGCTAACTTCATTACATGCCACTAAAAATGTTGACAAAGCAGTACTGACTTTATTTCTTGGGGAATAGCAAAAGCTAAAGGACCTGTTTTGCCAATGCGTAAGATATAGTCCTTTTAAAAATAAAACATCTGTAGAAATAAGCCATTTGTGTACACATTATGCCAGAAAGAGCAGGTGATCTATAAACATTTGTAAGCATAAATGCCCAGGGTAAAGGTGACAGCTACTGTTTAGCTCAGTCCTGTTGCTAAATGGAATGTGAGTCTAAGATCCCAAATCTCCCAAAATTTTAAGTGGAACCAGAATTCTAGATTTTTAAAATGTGAAGTCTGAATTGTAAACACTGGCAGTGAATTCAAATGTTGAATTGAAAGAAAACATGTCTAGGTAAGATTCTGTCAAGGGTCACGGATTGGTTACTTCTATAAATTAGTGTATGTAAATGTAATATTAATGGTATTTACTAAGTTAGGGCTGTTGGTAAAAGTTTATGTATAGGCATCCCAGCTAAGCATTATTTTCCCAGTTGTCTAGAAACCCTCACCCTGTATGGAAACTCATCTAACTTCTTATCCTGTTGTACAGTCTCTGAAGTCTAAACGGAATGTCACTGGGCTCCTGGGCCTTTGTTCTTCAGGACTTGGCCCAACCCTCTCAACCTCATCTTGGGAGTTACCATAGCTAATAGAATACCTGCTCGGGAGCACAAATAGTATTTCACATTAAAAGGAAACAACTTTTAAGCAAAACTGCAATTCAATCATATTCATGTGTTATTCTTCAATTCTCTATTTCTGCAGTAAAGCTGAAACAGCTTATACAGAGAACAAACTAAAATACAAACCAAAAAAGTTATGAAATTAAGAGTGAGCTGATTTCAAAAAAGTGAGCTGATGAGCTTATACTGAGAATCAGATCAGTTTGAATAGGCTCAGTTTCTCTAAGTGAATTATTTTTTTAATTAAAAAGATTTTTTTTCTATTTTTTGGCTATGCCATGCAGCATGTGGGATCTTAGTTCACTGACTAGGCATCAAACCTGATCCCCCTGCAGTAGAAGCATGGAATCTTAATCACTGTGAGGTCTCAGGGATCTTTTTTCTGATCAGTTTGGTAACATCAGACTTGGTGTATAACCTTTCAGTTTCCTCAGGTGTTAAAATCAGATTTCTTTTTCTGAACATTAAATGAGGCAATACATCCAAGACACTTCTCTTGGTGGTAAGAAAAATATTAGCTAAAAGTATGCATGATAACATGTATATAAATAATATAGTTATCATAATAAAACTACCAGATTCAGTTCTGAGATTCTTAACTCTAAGTGGAGAGGAAAACTAGTTATGTGGAAAATACAATAGAAATTCCTCCCACAGAGTTCTGGGGATACTCAATATTGGAGCTATGTCCTTGACTTCAATACTAAATTTGAGTATTTGGACAAGTTATTAAACTTTTTTTTTTTTTAAGTATAGTTGATTTACAATATTGTGTTAAGTTTCAGGTGTACAGCATAGTGAATTCAGTTATTTTGCAGATCTAATTCCATTATAGGTTGTTAATAAGATATTGGGTATAATTCCCTGTGCTATATGGTAAATTCTTGTTGCTTATAAATTTTTACCTAGTTTGTTAATCCCATACCCCTAATATGTCATTTACCTCTTCCCTTTACTCTTTGGTAACCATAAATTAACCACTTATTAATCCCATATTATTTATCCACATATATTTGATCACATATTCATATGTGACTTACTGTAGTTTTAGTTGTCTTTGATTTTACAAAACATTTGTTGAATGAAGTCTTTTGGGAATTGCCGTTTTTACTCAACACTGCCCTACTGTCTTGTTTATAACCAGTTCATTCATGTTCATTGCCTTCTAACAGTCTATTGTGTAGTAATACCACAATTGATCCACTCTCCTGCTGATGGATATTTAGGTTGTCCTGGAGTTTTTGCTGTTATAAATGACACTGGTATAAAAATTGCTATACAGTTCTGGCTTTTAAGCACAGCGCCTTCCAGTGATCTTGTCCTGTAAATCCCAGTTGCCTCAGGCAGCCTCCTCAGCTGGGTTGTTTCACCAAGGCTCGAGCTCTGCTTTCCTGGATGGTAGCTGGGAAAGTTCTTCAGGCAGATGGACATGCTGAACCGGGGTTCACCCTGTGTGCTTCCTTTCTCTCACGTTATCACAGTCTGCTTTGCCTGTTACCCAGTTCCTGAAAACAGCTGCTGCATATTTTTTTGTCCAGTTGCTGCATATTTTTATGTCCTTTTAGGACAATAGCACACTGTTGAGGATGGTAACAATTACTATGCCATGGCCAGACAGGGAAGCCTATTCATCTCTTATTTTTTACGGAAAGTTTCAGTTTTGTTTTGGGCACTTAATCATTAAGACAGCTGGAGTTTATGCGCTCATATCAAAAGCCCCAGAGAAATTTCATTTAAAGATAATTGAAAGAATGTTCTTAGACGTTCTTCCAGATGCACAGTTAAATGATAAACTACATTCTATACATGCTGTGAGGTAGAGGTAACCATTTATTCCCTTGTGGATAACCATTTCAACCCCAGTGTAAGAAGCTTAAGTTATGATCTTAAACTCTTCACTTGGCAAGTGGAGGCAATGACATGTCACATATGAAAGACAGGCATACACACATACACATAGCCCTAGAGGGTCTGCAGTATAGCTGTCTTAGTTCTTTTGATTAAAGACTGATTTTAAGACTTTGAAACCAGATAACAAGAGGTACCATTTATATTACTCTGACTACATGACAGGAACTATTCTAAGCATTTCATGTATGTTAACTCATACAATCCGGATAAAAAGCCTATAAAATAGGCACTGTTATTTCCTTCATATTACTAATGGGAAAACTGAGGCATGGAGAAGCATTGATAACTTGCCATGGTAACACAAGTAATTTGCAATGAAACAGGGATGCCAGTACAGACAAGTCCACTGTATATGCTATTCATATGAGCAGATTGTAAACATTTTGTTATGAGAATTAAGGAGCCCTCATCCGACTGCTTCCCTGATGGCTAAAAGGTTAAAGCGTCTGCCTCCAATGCGGGAAACCCAGGTTCGATCCCTGGGTTGGGAAGATCCCCTGGAGAAGGAAATGGTAACCCACTCCAGTATTCTTGCCTGGAGAATCCCATGGACGGAGAAGCCTTGTAGGCTACAGTCCACGGGGTTGCAAAGAGTTGGACACGACTAAGCGACTTCACTTTCACTTTCATCCGACCGCTGCTCAGACGCCCAAGGCCTGATCAACTTACAAAACCAAAACACACCAATCACAGTTATCGGCATTCATTTCAAAATCTTAAAATTGAGACTGGCAAAGCAATTATTGAATTTAGCTTAGAAACAACCCTTCTATTAATCTCTAATCCCAGGGACAGTGCTCCTCCCAAATCATTCTCTCTTTCATCCAATTTTTTTTCAACAGATTCTATTGAGTAATAAGCATTCTCATAGGGCCCGGGACTTCTAAAAGTGCTTTCCACATGGATGAATATTCATATACCCAATTACTGGTCCATTAGCCATCTGGCTCAGGTCATGTACTTGTCATGGTCTTCCATTGAATTATAAGTGGATAAAAATAATAATAAACAAACACACAGCTTGTCCAGAAATGATGATATATAGTCCTCAGTTCAGTTCAGTCGCTCAGTCATGTCCGACTCTGCGACCCCATGAATCGCAGCATGCCAGGCCTCCCTGTCCATCACCATCTCCCGGAGTTTACTCAAACTCACATCCATCGAGTCAGTGATGCCATCCAGCCATCTCATCCTCTGTCGTCCCCTTTTCCCCCTGCCCCCAATCCCTCCCAGCATCAGAGTCTTTTTCCAGTGAGTGAACTCTTCGCATGAGGTGGCCAAAGTACGAGTTTCAGCTTTAGCATCATTCCTTCCAAAGAACGCCCAGGGCTGTATAGTCCTGCTGCTGCTGCTGCTGCTGCTGCTGCTAAGTTGCTTCAGTCGTGTCCAACTCTGTGCGACCCCATAGACGGCAGCCCACCAGGCTCCTCCATCCCTGGGATTCTCCAGGCAAGAACACTGGAGTGGGTTGCCATTTTCTTCTCCAAAGCATGAAAGTGAAAAGTGAAAGTGTAGTTGCTCAGTCATGTCCGACTCTTAGTGACCCCATAGACTGCAGCCTATCAGGCTCCTCCGCCCATGGGATTTTCCAGGCAAGAGTACTGGAGTGGGGTGCCATTGCCTTCTCCCTGTATAGTCCTAGATCCCTGTAAAAGACTGTAAAGAAATAAACGAGCTCACCTTCACTCCAGGTTGGTGCTCTATCACTTTTTCAGGCACAGCAGCTGAGAAGTGAAGCCATAACAATGGCTCAGAGAGTTTTCCAAACCAACATAGCCACTTACTGGAATGCTGGCAGTAGTACCTTCTCTTGAGGTGTCATGGGTTGTGCTGTGAGGTCCTACAGCCCATTTCTCACTTCATTTGGGAAGGCTTCCTTATCTAGTTGATCTAGAAAATTGTAGACTTTACTTAAATTTTTGGTTTTAATACACAATGGTATAGAATATACTGCCAAGAAAGATACATGTTGCTGGGGTTGTGTTTTGTATTTGGTAAGTGACTTAAAACTGCTATATATAAGCAACCAGGGGCAAAAATAAGTCTTTATGTTTTCTTCTTGGATATAAGCTCTGAGTATTCTAAGCAAATTCTAACCAACACTCAAGCATATACTCAATATATAGTTGTTGCTGTTATTCAGTCGCTAAGTTGTGTCCGACTCTCTGCAGCCCCATGGACTGCAGCATGCCAGGCTTCCCTGTCCTTCACTATTTCCCAGTGTTTGCTCAGACTCATGTCAGCTGAGTCAGTGATGCCATCCAACTAGCTCACCTTCTGTCACCCCCTTCTTCTCTTGCTCTGAATCCTTCCCAGCATCAGGGTCTTTTCTAATGAGCTGGCTCTTTGAATCAGGTGGCCAAAGTATTGGAGCTTCAGCTTCAGTATCAGTCCTTGCAATGAATATTCAGGGTTGACTTCCTTTAGGATTGACTGGTTTGATCTCCTTGCTGTCCAAGGGACTCTCAGGAGTTTTCTCCAGCACCATAGTTCTAAAGCACCAATACTACTGTATCTTGCAAACAATGTCTGTGTGTTCTCAGTCATATCTGACTCTTTGCGACCACATGGACTATAGCCCCTCCAGGCTCCTCTGTCCATGGGATTTTCCAGGCAAGAATACTGGAGTGGGTTGCCATTTCCTTCTCCAGGGCATCTTCTTGACCCAGGGATCGAACCTGCATCTTTTGCATCTCTTGCATTCATAGGTAGATTCTTCCCAGGGCCACCTGGGAAGCCCCTTATAAACAATAAAATCAAGTAATTACTTCAAACATGCAGTGTTTAGATATATATAAAAAGGATTACAAGTACTAAAAAAAAAAACCCCATGGATTAAAATACAATATTTTATTTATTTCTCACCTAAAAAACAAGCAACCCAGAATTAAGATATACATAAACTTCTCAAATTTACCCCTAATAAAATTTTGAATATTTATACAATTTCTACAGAAACATACAGTGTATCAAAATCTGCATAAATCAAATTTATAAAATGTGTAGAAATGCATAGTGATATTATCAACTTACAAAGCAAGGATATGGAATTATTTCCAAAACAGCCTACAGTAGAAAATAGTCATTATGGCAGCAGCTTCTGATGTTTTTTGTGTTTGGTAAGGTTTCTGATTTCAATATATAGAGTTCTTTTTTATAGAGTATCTTAATGAATTGCACAAAATACCCATTTAAAATTTACATGCACAGTTTCTGTGCCACTGTTCTTAGGCCTATGCATAGTTAACAAGGTTATAATCTATTCAACAAGGAAAATGCGACCTACCTGCAAACACATAAGTATTAAACACCAATTCTCTTAGTTTCTTACTTATGGTTATTTTGCAATTATATAGGCATAGAAATATATTCCTTTTTAAACATCCCTAGAGATGAATGAAAGCTCAAATGGTTGATCAGAGATCAGGAGCAAAATACAAATTGACGATTCAAAATTATAAATAAAACTCTGTTTAAGATGTTTAACTTTGACTCTCCAAATTTAAGAGCTAAGCTTGGAAGAAGCAAGTTTGTAGGCTTTTCTTTTTAAATAAATGTAGGTGCTCTTTTCTGTTTTCTTTTTTAAGCTTTAGTGAAATATATTTTTCTCTGGTAGTAGTTTGTGAATTCCTTCCATTGATCATGATAACAGGATCAGTCTCTAATTTACTTGCCATTCCCTGCCTCATTAATTTTCTTTTTATTTATTTATTTTTGCCTCTGATGGAGCATTTTAATCTTGTGGGGAATAAGAGACTATTTAGATATATTGACCACTTGCAGTATTTGGTTTTCCTCTTGTAGGTACTATCTATCTCAATAAATGTGTGAATTCAAACAAGTCTTCTCATTGGAAAAATACTAACAGAAATATACTTCCTAAAAAAAAAAAAAGAAACACTAGGGAACTAACAGATAATTGAACAGAAAGGAGTTCATATTTGTTCATGAACTGTATTTTTCAATACTTTTTTTTAAATTTAAAGACTGTGCAGTCTTTATTTCATGAAGAAATAAATGAAAGGTCCATTCACCCTTGACTATATAAATTGCACAGCTTAGGTTATAACACATAGTAGTCTTGTAAGGCTTAATCCAACACGGGTTTGGAAATTCTCACCTTGGTTAGAACAAACCTTTGATGTGTTTACAGTGGTGGTGTGTTATTTGTGTTACTCTCATTTCAAGGTTTCCAAATTGAAAAACATTAATAGTTTTCTAAAGTGACAGGTAATGGGGAAAAGCCAATCCTCAATGTCAGAGGACATTTTTTCTCAAGTTAGTAGGCCCCCCTCATGCCTTAGGAGTAGGGACTGACAGAGGGCAATGGAATGCCGACAAGTAGAGGAGTTAATGCCACACAAATCTTCCAACTCTGCAGAATAGCCCTGGATGTTCCATCTTGTCATTTCTTTTTTGAGCCATACAGCATTCAATTTCAGAGCAAATGGCAGCAAGTTAATTCAGTCCTCAGACAGGTAACGATTCCATCAATACCATCCTACAAATTGCATTCAAAGCTCCTGAAATAGTATACCAAGAAATGAAAGAGGCACTAAATGTGTTGAAATTCACCTTTCAAAAAAGCAGCATGACCGTGGAGGAAGGCCACCTTGGCTAATAACCTGTGGCAGTGCTTCAAAAAGATGTAAAATTAAATAAAGACACAACAGGTTGATAATCACCAAGTTACATAGGAAAGTCTGGTTACTCCAACCTTTTTTTTTTCAAGTGTGTTAAAAAAAAAAAAAAAATCAAACTGCCTTTCAGACCCCTGAGTGTAATCCCAAAGAAGACAACAATGCTTTTAACTCCGTTCTAAATAAAACAGAGCTAAACGCAAAGATTACCAACATCATCTTAAAACAAAACAAAAAAGATGTAAACATCTACAAAGTTTAAGGTAAAAGCAGTTTTGTAAACAGTAACTGCAGATGATCATGTTATTGTAAAAGTCACAGTTTGTCAACATCCTCAGGCCCCCACGGAGCTCTGGGTTTGGAGCTGCACAGGTGACAACAGCTGCAGCAGGTTTCAGGCGGCTTTCAGTCCTGTATAAGTTTACGCGTCAGTAGGTAGGTTACTGATTTCTTTCATTCCTTCTAAACACTATGGATGTTATTTATCTCCCACTTTTGAGTCATTTTGCTGGAGTCGCAGTCGGAGATGAATACTTGATGGAGGACCTCTGAGCGATCCAAGCACTTTCCAGAAGAAATGTGAGTCAGTCTGTGCAGGTTCTGGAAAACACAGGGAAACAGCGTTACACATGAGCTCTGTGCTATCACTGGCATTAGACAGGTCACCTCCTGGCTTTCGAAAGAAGACAATTCAAGCAAATTGGTCAGGCATGAACCAGCTTCACCCCAGACTCTGGGTTTCTCTTGTCAGTCTTCTACGTCCTTTTGTTGTTCAGGCATGATGTACTGCAGGTACCTCCAATTCAACACATGCAAACTTAAATTCATCATCTTCTCCTCCAGACCAGCTCCTCTAGTTCCTATCCAGCTAGTCCAGCTGTCCTGAGCTTAGGATAGCGCAGCTCAGGCTGCGTGCCCGCCTTCCTTCCTTAGAGTCTCCAGCTGAACACGGACATTTGCAGGGCCTTGGGCTTATACCCTTTCCCACCCCCACCACCCTTGTCTTAGTCGAGTCCTTGTCACCTGCTGGAGGTTCAATTCAGCTCTCAGAGTGCAGTCCTCAGACTAGCTAAGATTGGGTCTGTAGGGTCGAAACAATTTCCTAAGAATACAAAGACCCTAACTGCCTCTTCCACTGTATGGACATTTATACAGACAGTGCAAAAGCTATGCTGGGCCAAAGAGCTGGGGCTGTAGCATCAATCAAGGGGTCATGTTCTCCATGGCTACAGACTCACAATTAGAAAAAAAGCCAGTTTCATTTGAGAACATCCTTGATGAAGCAGTAAAACATGTTAGTTTTATTAAGTCTTGACTCTGAGGGACAGTAGGTAAGAATGGCCAGAACGTGGGCAGTTGCTGGACTTGAGGGCTGAACGAGCGCCTTTTCTTGTCATGTGACTTGAAAGGACAAATCGCAGGCAGATTACAATTATGCAAACTTGGGGCTGGGGAGAAATTTTACAGAAAATAAAGTGAGCCTGTCACTTCAAGGGGAAAAGAAAAACAATATAAAGCTGACAGTTATTTGTTGCCATTGATAAAACCCAAGTTTTCAAGCAAAAAATTGTGTTTTAGAAAACTTGTATCCATCATCAAGAATGTGACAGCACCACAAGATTTAAAGACTTTTCTGGTAAAAAGTGGTTATATTTGTGATTTCAGGGGCAGTGTATGATGAACTGTGCCATCATTTGGAAGATCCACTCAAAGTTTAAGCCACACAAGTGGGTTTAATGCAACAGAGGACGAAATGCTCACCGACAGGGATTCCAGATCCCACACTGCAAATAACTTAGGAAACTCCTGGCACTTCCCTGACGGTACAGTGGATAGGAATCTGCCTGCCAATGCAGGGGACACAGATCCCCTGATCTAGGAAGATCCCACACGTGGCGGAGCAACACCCCCTGGCAACTCCAGAAGCTCACCGCAACTCCTGAAGCCCGTGCTCTTGGGTCTGGGAGCCGCAGCTGTTTGAAGCCTGGGCACCTAGAGCCTGTGCTCCACAATGAGAAGGCCGGGCAGCACAGCTAGAGCGGAGCCCCTGCTCACAGCAACTAGAGAGAGCCTGGGCACAGCTATGGAGACCCAGCACAGCTATAAACAAATGAGTGAATAAAAAGAAACCACCACCTACACACTCGTGAAGCCCAATTCTCTGAAAAGGCTATTAAGTTACCCCTTGTTTTCAAACTGCATGTCTACCCAAGGCTGGATTTTCCTCAGATACTCAACTCGAACAACATCTCGCAGCCAACTAAATGCAGAAGCAGAGTGGGAATCCAGAGCTCTTCTATGAAACCAGACACTAAAGGCATTTGTGAGACTATAAAACAGTGCCACTCTGCCCATTGTGGTGGGGAAAATAGCTATTTTTCATTAAAAGTGTTATTTATATTAACATGTAATAGGGTTATGAGTGTTACTTTTACACGAATACGTACATCAATACTCATAACAGTTCTCAGGTTTAATTCCCAATTCAGAAACCCCATGAGCTGTAAGCTGCATAACAAATCTCCCTGGGAGTGTGTCAGCAGTTAGTAAGGATGTAAACGGGTCCAGAGGAGCAGAGTGAGAACTGCTGCCTGAACTGTCCTCCTGCTCACCAGTCCAGACTTGACAATGTTTCCAGAATTATCTTCCTGAAAGTACCCACTGTTTCCTATCACTGTGATCCTCAGCTAAGGTCGGTCACTCCCCAAAGACCATAAAAAGTTCCATGCTCTTTCCCATGGAGAACAACTCAGGGAACCAGAAAACACCCAGCTCCTAGAATTCTCTACACTAAGATGCTATGACTCTGCTCACTCGTCATCGCATTTATCCTCCACGAAAAGTCTCATCACACCTCAAGATTCCGTGCAGTGACACTTCCTACCCGAAACTCACCAGAAATAAAGCCTCCTATTAATCTCTCTTTCCTATCCTATGGCACTTTATTTCTTTAATAGCTTGTTTTTGTTTCTTATTTATTATTTTTGACTGTGCTGGGTCTTCCTTGCAGGGTGCCAGCTTTCTCGTCTCTAGTTGTGGTGAGCAGGCTTCTCACTGGGGTGGCTTCTCTTGTGGAGCCCGGGCTCTAGGGTGCATGGGGTTCAGCACTTGCTGTGTCTGGGCTCCCAGGCTCTGGAGTGCAGGCTCAGTAGTTGTGGCGCATGGGCTTTGTTGCTCTGTGGCAGTGGGGTCTTCCCGGATCAGGGATCAAACCTGTGTCTCCTGCATTGGCAGGAGGATTCTTTACCACTGAGTCACCAGGGAAGCCCCATTTTGCTTATTTTTATTTCTACATTTTTTCCTTCTCTTCCATTATAGTATGAAGGGCTTTAGCTATTTTTTGAAAGGCCCCAATGAATATTTATTAATGGTAACATCTGATACACAGACTGATATTCGGTGCTGTGTCCTTTAAAACATAGTATCTAAAATATATGCATCCCATTTTTTATCCATTCCTTCTCATATTGTTTTGCATCTGGTAACCTTCTTTTACTAGTTAACTAATATTGTCCTTACTCACCCCTAGGCTTTACTGCTATTATTCATCTTTCTTTGTGGAAATAAATGCTCTGTCCTCTGGGAGTTATATTAATCTTCTCCTTCCTAACATCAGCAACTGACACAAACTTACTGCTTCTTGGTAATTATCCATGCAAACATATCATTCCCATAGCTGGGAATATTCAGCTAGGCCATTAACATGGTCACTACACGGCAAACAAGTGTTTTCCGGCAGGGAGTGTATGACAACAAACACAAGACGTGTAAAGAAAGTTAAGGGCTGCCAGCTTCTTTCAGTTTGGGGGAGCTTTTTCAACTTTTTGTTTCACAATAAATTGATTTACTTTAGCCAAGTCTAGACTTTGAAAATTATAGAGTACCGTTCGAACGTTGGAATCCTCAACTTGGCATACAACACTGAAAATTCACACCTGAAATAGAAACACTGCTCCCACAGAGTCAAATGAAGAACTAAATGTGGCCTTTAAAACAAGCAACAGGCAACACATATCCTGCGTTTAACAGCCAGGAGGAGAAGCTGTGAAGCCTGGAATCCAACATGTTACCTGTTCATCTCTATCGCCACCTGCTGGACAATAGGCAGCACTATTTTAAAAGTTGATCTAAAAGAACCATTCATTAAAACTATATATACATATGTATATATAAATAAGCCATTCATTAAAATTATATATATTATCATTTAGATTAAAAAGATCAGATTTTGATATCAGAAAAATGGCGATGATTGCCTCAGGGAACCCTGGTTTCCCTATGTGGGTAAATGAACAGTGGGTCTGCATGGACCCTGGGTGGTGCCCGTCCATGATGACATTGTACTAGAGAATAAAAGGGGTGCTCTCTTATCAGGAAGATGAGAGGGAAATGCAAGCCAGTGAGAATGCAGATTTTAAGGTTTACATGTCTCAATTCCATATATTAAAATGAAACAGCATATATTTCAGAACTAAGATGCAGAATACCTTGAAGTACTGCCATTCCTTAAATTCATTCAGATTGCAGTGTGTAATCATAACTTTGGATCCATCAGGCCCCTTCGTCAAACACTGGTCGTACTGCATGAGCTGATTGGCTTCATTGATTCGGAAAAGCTATTTAAAACAGAAAGAAACTCAAGTCTTATAATTAGACTCAATGACTACCCTATCTCTCTATCACATTTCTGTATGTTCAGAACTGCAAGTCCAAAGACAGGAATTACTCATTCTGATGGTAGTGAAGATTGCTTCTAACTATTAGAAGACCGCTTCTAACTATTCGGCCTTTTAGATACAGAATCGGTCGTTAAGATATTAATCACACCAACAGTGTGATAAAATGAAAATGTGGAAACAGACCTGATAATGTATCACCATCTAAATTAGAGACAAGAAAAATACTCACATAGGAAGGGAAGAAAATATGTGGTTGCTGTTCTCAGTTGTGTCTGACTCTTGCCATCCCATGGACTGTAGTTTGCCAGGTTCCTCTGTCCATGGGATTTCCCAGGCAAGAATAATGGAGTGGGTTGCCATTTCCTCCTCCAGGGGATCTTCCCAACCCAGAGAATGAACCCACGTCTCCTGCATTACAGGCGGATTTTTTACCATTGGAACCACCTGGGAACACGACTGGTAATAGAATCCCAGCTTCTTGGGGGGAATATGTGGAAAACTGAACAATATCTGAACAAACAAAACTGTTAGGGAGTGAGGCTTACATAATTTTACACTCAAGCAAGAATATATTCTAGTCTCTTATATGAGACACAAATTCTAGTTTGAGGTTGCTTACGTAAAAACCAATACTGCTCTTATCCCCTCATTTAAGCAAATGCTTCAGCACTGTTGGTTTTTCACAGAATGTTTTACTTTATCAAACAATCACAGTTACCAAACTGAAAACCAGGCTAAAGCCTGTGCTGCATCAGCGCGCTGGCTCCCAGCGCATACCAACTGCATCTGGAAGCCTGGAGCCAGCGGCGTACCTGATTCCCGCCCATCCTGTGGCAGGGGCCCAGCTCCACAAAGCCTCCATTGGTTTTCCCCATGCTGTCGATGCAGTACACAGTTTCAAAGCCTCTGATCTGAAAGAAATGAACAAAGGGTCACAGGCTGGTAACGGTTTAGATTCTGATAAGCTCTAGCAGGAGGTCAGAGAACTTTGTCTTGAGGCTGAGGTCCACATGGAGGGTGGGGTATGCGCAGCCTGGTACCTACTGTTCCTGTCAGGCCTCTGGGAAGACAGAGCTATAGTCATCTCTCAGACCACTTATGGTCTTTTTTTTTTTTTTTCCCCTACTTATCATATTGATTTGTGAAGCAATTTTGTTACATGCAAAGAGATAGAGAGGGTTTCCTGTTGTTCTTAGATTTATAAGGTTGTTTATACTTGAAAAGTCACTGGTTCGGACTTCCCTGGTGGTACAGTGGCCAGAAGTCCACCTGCCAGTTCTGGGGACACGAGCTTGATCCCTGGTCTGGGAAGACTCCACATACTGAGAAGCAACTAGGCCGTGCTCCGCCAGAAGAGAAGCCCCTGCAATGGAAAGCCCGTGCACCACAGCCAGCGCGTAGCCCCCACGGGCTGCAGCCGGAGGAAAGCCCGTGCAGCAGCCAAGACCCAGCCCAGCCCAAAAGCAATAACAATGGTAACAATTAATTAATGTAAAAAAGCCACCGGTTGGATAGCGTGAAACCACTTATGGTCTGAAAGTCAACACTGGAAGGGGCTCATTTCAATGAAGGACCTTGGCCTATACATTTCGATAAAAGACAATAGAAGAAAAAAAATTGAAAAATACCACGAGTACCATTTCAGATTCATGAGAAGCAGAGCGAAGGGACCTGATTACAGTGGTCACAGAGACTGGCCCTAAGTATCTAGACCATCAGTGAACCTGGGAAGTAAGGCTCCCACTCTTGATAGCTGTATCCAGGGGCTGGGGTTCATGGAGGGGCAGAGGGGTAGCTGTGACCAGCAGAACGGGCAGTGAGGCTCCTCTGACTAGGGATGTTGTAAGTAATAATAAATAACGTGTGTGCTCAATCGTGTCCGATTCCTTGCGACCCCATGGACTGTAGCCTACCAGGCTCCTCTGTCCATGGGATTCTCCAGGCAAGAATACTGGAGTGGGTTGCCATTTCCTTCTCCAGGGTATATTTCCCACCCAGGGATCAAACCTGGGTTTCTGGCATCTCTAGCTTTGGCAGGTGGATTCCTTACCATTGAGTCAAATGGGGGGAGTCAAGCTATAGCTGACAAATTAAATAATACAGACCACCTATGGAAAAACTGTATATATTGTAAGTACGTGGCAAACATGTGCTTCCATCTCTGGAATGCATATTTTGTTCAAAAACAATCTTCTCCCTTTTTGGAAATACTACTACAGATTTATAACTTGACTAGAGGTCACCATTGGTGTCTGTTGGCAGCTGGATATGCTTATCAGGGCTCTGGGACAGAGGTCTGGGTTAAAGGTGGACATCTGAGAGCCATCAACGTGTGAAGGGTGGGCTCTGAATCCTCTACTGGGCAAGCTCACCAAGAGAATTCATCCCTTCCACACAGAAGGCTCTAGGCTAGTGAGGAATTCTCGAGAGGAAAAGATAACCAAACCGAAATGCAGTCTGGGCTTTCAGGGGCTCTGGTCCAGCTGGGAGTTAAACACAACTCATCAAAATAGAAGACGGAAATATGGGACAGAGAACTGTTAGGATAGAGGAGCAGAGAGAGATCGAGCACATCCTGCTACCCAAACTACTGACCTCTTACCAAAAAGGGCAGGTCAGTTTGCTCTACCTGCTTCTCTAAGCGCTGGGGCTCCTCAGGGACAGATCTAGCCTCTTACCTCTGCATTCTTCCCGCTCAGTCCCACGAAACGTCCTGCGGGCTCCAAATACGTCACAGCCTTAGATCTACATGTAGCCTCCTTTCTGGGCCCAAGGTCTCCTGGACAGCCCAGTGGGGTGTCTACCAGGCCATGTGTGCCCTCTTGACCCCTCCCCATGCACCCTCACTGGCAACTTCCTCATCGTGGCTGACACCCAATTTGCTGGGCAAATATCGGGTTTGGCCAAAAAGTTCATTCGGGTTTTTCTGTGCCATTGCACGGAAAACCCAAACGAACTTTTTGGCCAACCCAATAAAACCAAACTAGCTGTCTGCCTGGCCCACACCCTCCACTCACTTGCCTTGTTTTCCACCAAACTTCCCCGCCTCAAATTCTTCTCTCTTCCCCAACATTTCCATCTCGCTCTGCTTTCTCCTGAGCTCAGTCTCCAAACACACACACGACCACCCAGCTGACACTTACTTCTCCCCAGTCGACATTTTTGGGCGGCAGAGGGTAGTGTGAGGTGATGTCATAAGCTATTTCTTCCATGAACCATTTGAAACTCTTACAGTTGTGATCTTCTCGAAACTTCTTCAGCTCTGATATATCCCCATATGCTAAGGCCTTCGATTCAGGGCGACTGGCATAGAAGTAGTCTTTGTACTCATCCCACCAGACCTCCACAACTCTAACGTAATTCTGGGGGAAAAAAAATTAACATTATAAAAAAAAATATTTGTACTATCATAAACAGTCTCTTCCTGACATATGAAATATGACAAACTCGTTTCAAGAGGATTGTATATTTAATGAAGTGTGTGCAAGTGAGCTCATGACCCTGACATGTCACTGTCATGAGTGTTCAGCCAGAGTGGTGGACACAGAATCTGGTGTCACGGTGCTGAAGGTCACGTGTGCGTGCGTGCTCAGTTGTGTTTGATTCTTTGTGACCCCATGGACAGTAGCCCACCAGGTTCCTCTATCCATGAGATTCTCCAGAAAAGAACACTGGAGTGGGCTGCCATTTCCTTCTCCAGGGGATCTTCCTGTCTTAGGGATTAAACCTGAGTTTCCTGCATTGGCAGGCAGTTTCTTTACCACTGCACCACCTGGGAAGCCCTAAAAAGGTTACACAGTCTAAGATAATATGTTCTCTCCTGCTGATGAAGTTGAGTGAAGAAAGGGTTCGTGAGAAGCTGGCTGGAACCACCCCCAGCCCCTCACCCTGTCCCCTGCCCCTGCCCAGAATAATCTCCTCTCTGAGCACCACACTGTTGGCAGGTGCAGAAACCACAGGGATAAACAACAGCTCTGCTCACTCAGACACATTCCTGCAGGCGCTTCTGCCCGTCTGGTAACAATATATATACCTGAACCACTTCACTGTAGCCCAGAATTAAGCGGATATTTCCCCCTCCCAATGCCCCAGTGGTGTATCCTGAAAAGCAACCAAAGAACAATCAAGTAAGCTGGCATGTGATAACTAAGACCTAACTTCTGCTGTTGCACTGAACACAGGTGTGAATGGAAGCGATGGATATAGTACGGACCCAGCGAGGTCCTCGCACTTGGACATCAGCTGGCAGTAAACTTTATAAAGGACTTGGGAGTCCGTCTTTTCGGCTGGGTGGCCATAATGTTTCTGCTGCTACTGCTCATCTCTGCTGCTGCAATGAGAAAGCAGCACAGGCAACATGCAAAGCAACAGCAAACCTCGGTTCCAACACAACTTTACTTACGGAAAGGGGCTGCATTGGGCCCGCTGGCCAAGGTGACTGACCATTCTATATCAGGAGTGCGAACACCTAGTATTCAGATTAAATGTTTTCTTGGCTACAAGGTAACTATCAAAGGGTGAATGCCTGGCCACGGGCCTGTTGCTGCAAATGCCTGTGGGCTCAAGAAGTTCTAAGTGGCAGTCTCCTAAAAGAGCACAACATTATTGCTAAATATTCTGAATTCTTGCAAATGCATCCAAAGTTAGACACAGTCCGTGTCTTCTAGATACTCATGAACATGAAGAATTCAGGCCATACGTATAAAAGTTACAGTAACAAAAAGGAGGAGCATTTAATTATTTGGGATGGGGGACAGGGCTGGCTTGGTTTGAAGGAGTGGTTAGTGAGTTGGGGTCAGGACTTGCAGCAAAGGGCAACACAGCTGTGTGACAGACCATGGTGTGTGTGGAGCCCTGAAGGAGGTCTGTTACCACCTCTGGATGCAGGATTCACTGAGAGAAAAGCTGCTTCCATTTCTCCATTTAAAGTGAAAAGCGTGTTAGTCGCTCCAGTCATGTCTGACTCTGCAACCCCAAAGACTATGTAGCCCGCCAGGCTCCTCTGTCCATGGGATTTCCCAGGCAAGAATACTGGAGTGCGTTGCCATTTCCTTCTCCAGGGGACCTTCCCGACCCAGGGACTGAACCTGCATCTCCTACACTGCAGGCAGACTCTCTACTGTCTGAGCTACCAGCGAAACTCCTTCGGATAATTAAGAAGTGAATCTGTGTGAAGCATTTAGATTTTTGTACACACTCAGCTCTCACGAAGTGCCAGCTCTCAGTGACACCAGTGATTGTTTTTAGGGACTTTGCATGTCAACTCTCAGCTGACAGCCATTTGCATAGAAGGGTCTATGCAGGCAGCAGACATCAGATTCAGTTTCCAAGGGAATAACCCTGACGGGGAGTGGAGATGGCCTGAGGGGTGGGACGGAGTGGAGAGGGATGAGGGAGGGGGTGGGTGAGCACCCATGGGAGGCCTGAGGGCCTTTGCTGGGCAAGGAGAGACTGGAACCAGGGGCGGTGCGGGAGGCGGGAGGTGATGAGGAGACCACCTGCCTCCTCATCTCACCTCGTGGGCTCAGGGGTCACAGAAAAAGGAACCATCTCCAAGGAAAAGTTAATGGCTCAGCTCTGACAATGCTGAGTCGGAAACGTCTGAGGACCACCTGAGACGAGGGTTCTAGGGAATTCCCTGGTGGACCAGTGGTTAGGGCCCTGTGCTTTCACTGTTCGATCTCTGGTTGGGGAGCTAAGACCCCATAAGCCGTGCAGTGCGGTTAAAAAAAAAAAAAAAGAAAGAAAAGGAAGGTTCTGGGCAACAGCTGATATGAGAGGTCTGCAGTTCAAAGACCGCTAGCTGGAGAAACAGCTCTGGAGGCGGAGGGGACACACAGAAGCAGAGGACGGAGGTGCTGGCGATGGCTGCACTTGCTGGGCTTTGAGAAGACCCACGGCTAACCTGACAGTCACGGGTGTTGCCCTCTCATCTCTTTCTGTTCCTCGTAGCACAGGCTTTTCTGAACTGACCTGATATGAATTTTTGGTGACTGTGGGGCTGATTCCAAGGGCAGGTTCTCTTCCTGCGAGGCCGTCGGGCCTGGTGTTAAATGGGATCTCTGTCTAACGAGGCTCCATGGTGGTCATTTGGAAGATAATCTGGCTGGTCAGAGGGCTGTGCCAGTTCTTATAGCCTCGTTTCTCCTTCAGTTATCTGTTCCCTTTGGGGAACAGTCCTGAGTTGCAGCTGTGGCCAGAAATAGGCTTCCTTCTGCTTTTGACTTGGTTAAGGGCTCCGGAAGATGAAGGGCACCAGTCATATGCTCTTAGAGTATGGCAGCCACACGGCTCCTATGTTGCTCCATCAAGGAGTAAGGCCATGGGCCTGCCAGCAGCGGGGCCTGTAGACTCTAGGGTGAAACTCTCCTGGTTTGTCCCTCGTTTGGGGGACAAAAGATACTAAACTATTTTTTAAAAATTTTTTACTGTTATTTTTAAATTTTTAATTCTGTATTGGGGTATAGCTGATTGACAATGTTGGGACAGTCAACAGAGAGGGCACTCAGCCATACAAAAGATACTGAACTTTTACAAGCACTGTTCAAAACTCTGATTTTGTTTACTACACAAACTCCTATTATAATCACTTTACTTTTTAAAAATCAGATAAGAACAGTATTTTACTGATGTGTGAATAATACAAACTGGTATTTTCTTTCCAACTATTTTCCTACAGTGTTGCTGCTGCTGCTGCTAAGTCACTTCAGTCGTGTCCGACTCTGTGCTACCCCACAGACAGCAGCCCACCAGGCTCTGCCGTCTCTGGGATTCTCCAGGCAAGAACACTGGAGTGGGTTGCCATTTCCTTCTCCAATGTGTGAAAGGGAAAAGTGAAAGTGAAGTCGCTCAGTCGTGTCCAACTCTTCGCAACCCCGTGGACTGCAGCCTTCCAGGCTCCTCTGTCCATGGGATTCTCCATGCAAGAGTACTGGAGTGGGTTGCCAGCTTTTACAAATTAATCTGAGGTATCTTCACAGAAAACACTCGATATAGGAATGATAATCAGAGTAGGATACAAGGAATAATCTTAAACAGAAGTTTCACAAATAAATCCAGACTACGTTAAAAGTGACACCCAGCATGACAGCTTCAAAGGTGTCACCCAGCCATCAGGTTGACACACTCAGTGGCCATGTGGCACACACGTGTCAGCTCCCAGCCTCCCCACTTTTAACCTAAAGACTCACCTTTACGGTAGGAGAAGACCCGACATAGACGGGTGGGGGGTTCCCCTGCCAGCCCTCAAGACGGTAGATGTGCCCAACACGGGAACAAGGGACAAACAGCAACTTGCCTCCACATTGCCAGATCTGTCAGGAAAGACACACGTGCAGCTGTTTCAAATGCAAGCTCTGTCTTGTGAAACCTAAACACAGTGTCCACAGGGAATTTATACACCAAACAGATCCTGCAATGACTTCCTGTTTCTCGAGCTCACATACTAACAGAGAGGCTGCTGGGGAACACAGGTGTGCCCGGGACCCAGGACCCCTTCCTGAGCTCCTGCAGCACCCGAGACCTGCAGAGCCACTCAGACATCCCAGTCCTCACACCCTTGTAACCCCCCTCCCGCTCCACCAGCTAACATGTCTCCCATGGGGGAGTGTTCTGATCAACTCCTCACCAGCTCCTGCACCTCTGCTCCCCTCTCCAATCACTCCTCTATTTATTTACAGTAGGAGATTATGCTGCTGAAGGGCAGCTGGGGGTCATGCCCTCCCCCTCAGCCCCTCGATGGTTTCCACTGCCTGCTGGATTAGTAACAGTGTAACAGCACTGGAGGTTCCTCACTGAGGCCCTAATATCCCTGCCCACATGGTCTTCCCCTTCATCTCTGTCTGATTCACGCATTCAGCTTCTGCCAGCGTTCCGGTCTCCTCAACTCTCATATCCCCTGTCCTGCGCCTTTTGCCATTCTACCTGCTTAGAAGCGTCCTCCAACCAATCTCAAGCCCATCTTGCTAGTTCTGTCTTGAACACTTCCTCTAGCAGGATCCCACCAACTGCTCCTTCATCACATCAGCTGAATGTGGGTCCACCTTCTGATTGTGTTACGAGTTTAAGTAGAATTCCCATCTCTTATGACTGTAAGTTCCTTGACAGCGGGGACCGGGTTTCTCCTCTCATCCCTCACGGGGCTGAGCTCCAGACATTCAAGACAAGTTGACGAATTATCTACTCAACTCAAACTGGATCACTGTTCTGTCCCTTTCTTTCGGGAAGAGGTGGGGAGCTGCAGCTCCCGTGCCAGTGTAAAAACCCCAGTCCCTGCTGGGGTCTGCCTCTGTCCTGAAGCATCCTGTCCTACAGGGATGAAAGGCAGCTTCAGCAGTGGATGGGCAAATAGGACCCCAACAACTGCTGATTCCCACAGGGGCTCTAATAACAAAAGGCTCCAGTATGGAAAGCCTTTGGGGGAGGGGTGGGGGATGGGAGAGGAGGTATTTTTACTCTGAAGCTTGCTGACCTCCGTTTTTAGCTGAGCCATGTACATATGTAGTCGGAGCTTGCATTTTGCCTTATGTTTTCCCAAAAGGCAAGTATGTTTGTTAGTCATTCCTTATAGTTTAGAGAAATGCATTAAACAGTACTCCCCCACGCCCCCTACACACACAACCTGAAAGAAACCAGCCTTATCAGATAGCCACAACAATCAGTAGTAACTTCTTGGGAAAACTGCAGTTGTTTAAATGAAATGTTACCTTGTATGAGATCTCAAAGTTTTCACCACCCCAAATCTGGAGGCCTGGATCGTAGAGACCCAGCTCAAAGAAGAAGTCTCTTTCGATGGCGAATAACCCTCCAGCCATGGCGGGGGACCTAAGGGAAAGAAATGCTGAAACAACTTTGAAAGACAAACGCCCAAGACCCCTTCAACCACAGACAACAAAGCTTTTTGGAATACAGTTAAATAATGCACAGAAGAGACAAAACTGATGGCCAAACATTAAGAAATTATAAAGCCTTCACCAAGCAATTCTGTTCATAATTTCTTATGAATTCTCTACAATTTTTAACTGAAATGGTATTATATATTTCATTACAAATCAGAGCATTACATCATTTCACCATTAGAGGGCATCTTGGTTCCTTGGTTGACTTAAAAATTAAGCCTTGTGAGTTAAAACAGAATTTTCGCTTTCACTCCTCAAAAGGACTGAGCCAGAAGCCGTGGTTGGCTAAATGTTCCCGTAATGATTTATGAGTCATTCTAAGATGAGTGAAACCATACACCATGAAAGTAGTATCTCATTTTTTAAAATTTTATAGCTCAGGGGTTTGCCAAATAAGGGTGTAGCTCGTGGGAGGACAGCCTGGGTTCATTGTGAGTTTGCGAATGAGGCACGGAAGTGACACAGGAGAATGAGACATGGTTATTTACTGTGCCAGCATGCAGAGATGCCAGAGGGTGACTCCTGGGCCTTCCTGAGTGCGATACTGAACTGGGTACTTTTTAGGCACAAGAGGGGAAAAAAAAAGACTTGGTAGCTTTCTATGGTGAGCCCCTCCCACCATCAGAAGTTAGAGAAGAATAGTTTTCATCCTGTTCTCCCGGGAACAAAGGATTATCGCTGCATATGATTCTTAGGTAGGTCCCTCCATTGGAGCCTCCTCATCAGCATGCCTGATATCAATCTATCGCCAATTCCTGTTGATTCCACCGTCAACTCACATAGTGAGTTCACACGGTGAACCCACTTCTTCCCAGCCTCACTGCTGGCCATCCTAGCCCACGGACAGAACCCTGACGGTGTCCTCTTTCCTGACCCACTGGAGCCCCATCAGGCAGCTGGGTAGCGCCGCCTGCTCCGCCGACCCCCTCCTGCCCCAGGGCCCAGTCTCCTGACCCGAACTCCCTTCCTGTTGCTCCCTTCCTGTTGCTCCACAGGGCCGGCTCCTCATCCCTCAGGGCTCGGCCTCAGGAACACTTTCTGGGCTTTCCTTCTCACCACTTGTACTGGCTCCTCCAGAGTCATTCGTGTAGTGAACTGCTTAATTTCTGTCTCGCCTGCTGCGTGTTCAGTGCCACGAGGGAACACAGCTCATTAAAGGGAAATGTCATCACGTCAGGGGAAAGTCATCCTCTCAAAAGGCTTTTCTTCTCCAAGTACATGGCTGAACTCCCTAAATAGCACTGGTGCATTTTCGGTTATATTTTCACACCACGTTTATTTAACTGTCATTTAACATTATTATGACTATGCCCTTTTGATCTTTAAACATATTCCCAGTTATCTCAGTACATATTTGAAAAATGTATCTTAATGTGAAAGCCAGTGAGTTATTTAAAGGGAAAACTTCCTTAAATTTTTCTAGCACACTTTTAAAAATTCTCTTTACTAGCCCATGGGTTTGGTGGGAATACACCTGTGGTCACCACCCCTTATTTTTTCTCTCCCAGAATTATTTGTGAGTCAGGTTAAATAGATCAGTGGCAGGCTCTTGGACAATTTCTGAAAAAAAAAAAAAAAAAAAAACCCTCAAACAGAAATTTGGAAAATGTCACATAAAGCTGAAAGGTTGTATAATTTCCTTATGTTTGCCATTTCAGTATCCTGGTATCACGACATGCCCAGACCCCACCAGCTTTTTGCATGACATCAGACGCTGTCCCCAAACTGAGTTCGAGCATTATCAGTAGTGCAACAGGAAGAGAGAGACCAAAAGCAGAACCATAAGATCAAAAAAATAAAATTAGACACATTTAGAAACCTACACTAGCATCTAACTAAACAATTCATTTGGGGCCACTCTTTAAAAGATGGTGAAAATGTTCTAGTAAGAAGACCAAAAAAGAGAGAAGAGCATAAATTTTTCTATTTGAAGAGGCACAAGAAAGGAGAAAGGAAGATTCTGGAATAACATCTCCTTTTAATCAAATGCTCTTCTGAGAATGAAGTCATAAAGGAATTCTATGTAACATTTCCCAAAGTCATGTATTTTTATTCATCAAATTTAACTGGCATAAAATTATTACTTAAGAGCATATGAAACAAAAGAAAGAAAAAAAAATCTTGTTACTGCCTTTGTTGTTAATACTATCCTCCAAGGCATCAAAGTAGATACAAAACTTGGATGGTAAGTAAAATTTACACACTTTAAACTTATAGAATGATATCATTGTCAAAAGAACAAAATTTCATGTCTAGTCCACTTTCCCAGGTGGGCTCAGTGGTAAAGAACCTGCCTGCCAGTGCAGGAGACATGGGTTCGCTTCCTGGGTCAGGAAGATCCCTGGAGGAGGAAATAGCAACCTATTCCAGTATTCTTGCCTGGGGAATCCCACGGACAGTGGAGTCTGGCGGGCTACAGTCCATGGGGTCAAAAAGAGTCAGCCATGACTTAGTGACTAAACAAAATAACAAACAAAAACCTACTAGGAGAAGACTGCAAAGCTTTTCTTGTTTTTCCCCTGTATTTGGAACTGATACCATAAAACATGCCCACCCTCCAAGTCTGCCCCCAAATCGAGCTTGCTTTTAAGAAGAAAGCAACCACAAAGATGAAAGGGTGAATTTAAACTCCCGAAACAGCACAAAGAAAGAAATCCTTTCAGAGTCTGAGACAGCATCTACAGTGTTAATAATATATATATATATGTATATATATATATATATATATATATATTTAGCTTGGCAAGAGGTTAATAGGTTAGCAGCGACTGGAGAAAAGAAAAAAAGGTAAGTGATTTAGTGATTACCGATATGGTTCAGTTTTTGTCTTTCTCAGTCTCTTCTCTCGGGGGGTCAGAGGCACCCGTTTCCAGAGCATACTCCAGTCCCATGCTCCTCGGGCATACCCATCTTCGTCACCACCCCCTTGGGGCACAATCTCATATGTGTTGCCATTTATGACATCTATGAGCGGCACAGTGCAAATGGTTCTGTGTTGTGTTGTTGATGGATGGCAGCAAAGATGAAATGCAAGGGCATGTGGGGACCCACGTGTTTACACCAGGACATGGGGAAGGAAGAAAAAAAAAGTACTTAGAGAGAAACATTCCACGTTAAAAAGAGGAAGTAGTGAGCTTTACCGATAAGGTTCAGTTTTATGTTTTCTTTTGGCCTTTTCCTTGTGACTCAGGGGGATTCGCTTCCATAGCAAACTCCAGTCCCAGGCCCCTCTGGCAAAACCATCTTCATCCCCACCTTGCTGAGGCTCAATGGAATAGTCATTCCCATCTATGTAATCTATTAGAGGCACAGTGCATGTGGTTCTGAAACATTTACAGAAAATGAAAAAGCGTTTAAGAAACCCAACACTTAGTAGTTGAGCAAGTCTAACTGTCTTATCTCTTGTTATTCTGGGTTGCTCTATTTTTTCCCCCACTAAGGGAACTTAGGACTTCTCTAATGGCTCGGATAGTAAAGAATCTCCCTGCAATGCAGGAAATGCAGGTTCGACCCCTGGATCAGGAAGACCCCCTGGAGAAGGGAATGGCAACCCACTCCAGTATTCTTGCCTGGAGGATCCCATGGACAGAGGAGCCTGGAAGGCGATAGTCCATGGGGCTGCAGAACAGTCAGACACAATTTAGCAACTAAGCAGCAGCAGGGGACATTAATATCTAATGGCAGATCGACGTGAACGAATGCCTTGAAAAGTCAAGGAGGCTGTTTTCATAAGAGAAGGGGAGAGGGGACGTCCCTGGGCTCACAGACAAATGTTAGGGACAAAGAGCTGTATCCTTGAACTTAGCAGCATGTCCTCATTTTCACTCTGGTCCTACAGGCTCGCTCTCTTGGTAACTTCACATTATTTACCAGGTTTCCCTGCCCATTTTTCCCTCCTTGCTCCTCCATTCAAAATCAGTGTGTGTGTGTGTGTGACTTCCCTGTGGTTAAGACTTCAGCTCCCAATGCAGGGGGCACAGGTTCGATCCTTGTCGGGGAACTATCAGGAAATTAAGAGCCCTCCTGCCTCATAAGGCCTATCCTAAGACAAAAAACAAATATAAATAAATAAAGATTACAGTTTCTTTAAAAAAAAAATGAGTGTGTGTGTGTGTGTGTGTGTAGAAAGATAATACTTGCTACACTTGCAGCAGTGCTCCCAACTCTGCTGCTTTTTACTTCTTTGGAAGAAGTTATTATGAAAATCTGTTTCTGTACATTTACTTGATCTTCTATCCTACTTCTTTTATTGCAAAAAATTCGCTTTTATCACACACACACAAAAAACACAAAAATCCCTAGAAACCTGCTGAATAGCATAAATAGTGGCCTGAGAATTTGGAGCAAAAAACAATACCTTTTATCTGGGCTTCATAAAACTGCTAGTGCTATATGACTAATCAGGTATAGTGCCAACTCTGCTAAGATAATTGCTACACTGTTGTTCTGGTGTTCGTTTCATCAGAAAGAGTTTTAAAAGGCATCTCCTAAAATGGAGATTACAGTTTTTACAACCACGGTTAAGGTACATTTTAGATGTTTAGAAACCAAGGAGAAGGGGAAAATCCTTGGGGCTCAGGATTTCAACACAGGGGCTTTATTCCCGCCTGTGGACTCCTGCGGGCCAGTCGAGAGGCCAGTGGAATGACCTCTCACCCTGCCCACATCCCAGAGGACTGCCCACTCTCATCAGGAGAGAGGAAGGCTAGCTATCTCTCCTCATGAGAGTCTTGTGATTCTCGGATTTCTAAGTATGCAGTGGAAGGTGTCCCAGAGGGCTCTCAGCTGGATTCTTTATAAACTGTCCGAGTTGGGGCAAATTCATGAATTTCTCTCAGTATCGGCATCCTCTTTAGCTAAAGAGAGGTAATAATATCTATTTTGCAGGGTTGCAGTGAGGATAGAATTAGGCAGCACGTAGAGATCACTGTTGATAGATCCTGGGATGATACAGTCCTCTGAAAGGTCTTCTTCTGACTCAGGCCACAGACACAGGGACATGTCTTATTTCCTTCTTAAAATTTTCATTTTAATTAATTATTTGTTTCTGGCCGCTGTGGGATCTTAGTTCCCTGACCAGGGATAGAACCCACGTACCCAGCATTAGAAGTATGCAGTCTTAACCACTAGACTGCCAGAGAAGTCCCCCTTTATTTTTTCTAGATTCTGAAATAGTAAGGATTCTGGACTAAAAGCAGGGAAGGCTTTGGGAACCAGAAGACTGGTACTGCTGTCAACAGTTTCAGATCCGCTGTAAACTGAACAGTGATCACCATGTTCCCATGGGACAGCTGTCCACTTCTAAACTTTAAAGGTCATGTGGAAATCCAAGGCTTTGACACAGATGACAGCTAGCCCATACTATGTAAAATAATGATTTCCAAGGTCATACAAAAACCAGTAGGCATAATTTCAAAGTATGCTCCTTCAAGTCTTCAGAATGTTACCACAGTGTGGAGGGGGCAGTTAACATTACTCTTAGAGCAAGCTTGTGGAGCTGGAGAAAGTCTCTTTACTGACCCAACCATAAGGAGATTCTAAGTGAGATATGCTGGGCTTATTCCAAATGTCTAACTGCCTGCATTTGAATCAGTCCCACGTTTCCACCAAGCTCCACTCAGGGAAACAACTAGCTAGAAAATAATACTCAACACGCAACTTGATACACTGAATGGAAATGAAATCAGGATGGGAATATTATTTGTCCTTCTAGGATGAGGTTTACTTTTCAACCAGGAAAGGAAATAAAAGCAAGGTAATGTTACCTGTCCTTAGATATGGGAGCTACAAGCGGTGCATACCAGTTAACCGCCACCTCACAGTGGGCATCGAGGTATATTAAAACCTTAAAAAAAAGAGGCAGGATGAAAAAAAACTCACCTACAGGACATCATCTATCACATACAATTTTAAACTAGATGCTAAGATAAACTGGCCATAGAGTCAATTTTGATATTTGTCTGGTTAAGATAGCATTTTCATTTCAATTAAAAAAAATTAAAGTGGTACCTAAAAGTGTACATGGTCTTTTAGTTACAAAATCCAAAACAGACACAAAAAATATTGAATGTTTCCTACCTGTCCAAGTTTGGCCTTCTGGGCACCAATACTTCGTGCCTGAATTAAACCTTCTCTTCTCTCATTTCGAAATACCTTGACTAGGCCATTCCACAGTTTAATATAGTCATCCAGTTTTTCTTTTAAGTGTTCTATGAATAAAAAACTCAGTCAATATTATACATTATATTTGTGGTTATAAACCAGTTAAGCTATCATTTTTCTCAAGAAAAAAGGATAGGCAACAGGTCAGTAATTTTACACAGAAGCATGCTCAATGTTAATGTATAGAGAAGCAAGGTGAAGTGTATTATTAAAGTTAAAATTCTGAGCTTAATACACCTATGGAGAACTATTAATAGCCTGAGAATGATCAAAACTGTCTAAACATACAGAACAAATAACAACTATGCCAATTGACATGAAAACTTAAAACAATTCAAATGTTAATGTTCTATCTAGAAGCTTTCAGGCACAATAGTTCTTTGGCTTTTGGCAGAAGCAATGGTTCAGGATTTCTGAAGATGCACTGTCTATGGCTAACATTACACAGTCCCTTGGAATCCACATGGGGTATAGGTTAACATTTGTTTCTGAGCCATCCCCCCTACAATCAGTGATGAAGGGAGTAGTCTTGATGTGATGATCAATATAGTTCCCATCAAGCTGGCAAATAACAACAACAACAACAAATCCTATCTTCTCTGTATTTTAAGCATCAACACATGTGTGCATGTGTGTGCACTAAGTCGCTTCAGTCATGTCTGACTTTGCAACCCTATAAACTGTAGCCCACCGGGCTCCTCTCTCCATGAGATTTTCCAGGCAAGAATACTGGAGTGGGTTGCCATTCCCTTCTCCAGGGGATCTTCTGGACCCAGAGACTGAACCTGTGTCTCTATGTCTCCTGCATTAGCCAGCAGGTTCTTTACCACGAACGCCACCTGGGAAGCCCCCAACAAGTGTGTATGCATAAATGTTTATTTACAAATATTTATTTATATGTTATAAATTTATGTATTTATATTTAATTTATAAATATTTATAAATTTATAAATAAATATTTACACATTTATCTAATAAATACATATATCATTTACATATGTATGGATGTATATATGGGCTTCCCTAGAGGCTCAATAGTAAAGAATCCACCCGCAGTGCAGGAGACACAAGAGACACGGGTTCAATCCCTGGGTGGGGAAGATCCCCTGGAGAAGGAAATGGCTACCCACTCTTGTATTTTTGCTTGGAGAATTCCATAGACAGAGAAGCCTGACAGGCCACAGTCCATAAAGTCACAAAGAGTTGGATACAACTGACTAAAGCAACTGAGCATGCACTCACACAAGTATGCACATGAAAAGAAAAGTGAAAGTGGAAGTCGTATCTGACTCTTTGTGACCCCATGGACTATACAAGCCATGGAATCCTCCAGGCCAGAATACTGGAGTGGGTAGCCTTTCCCTTCTCCAGGGGGATCTTCCTAACCCAAGAATCGAACTGGGGTCTCCTGCATTGCAGGTGGATTCTTTACCAACTGAGCTATCAGGAAAGCCCTATATATTTATACACACACACACACACACAGACACACACACACATATATACACACACATACATATGTTTGCACCTTGGTAGAGAAAATTTGGGGTTACCAAAAAAAGATACATTTGTTAAACTTTCCATCTTGGCTCTGGAGCTACAACAGAATGGTTTTTGTTTGTATCTCTATGAGCCTATGAAACTGGTTCATCACAGCCACAACTAATTCCTGGATTCTTAAAGACTTTTCTTGAGTCACAAAAGTTCTTTTTAAGTTGTTTAAAATTTTAGCCCACTAATACAAAAACAAGGCAAAAAACAGCTGTATTTAGTGATGAGCTAGTGGTTAACGGGCAAATCAAGCTGTACACTTAATACTTCATTCATTTTTAAGGAGCTTATAATTAGCAAGACACCCACACATGAGTATTCAAAATTGAGAAGAAAAAATTTTCCTTTCTCTATTTTGGCAACCAGTTTTAATGAGAATTATAAATAAAACTCTCATGCTGAGCTGCAATTTTTCCCCAGAAAGTCTTGGTAATTTTCCCTTCAATAAAACGTTTTTTGTTTTGTTTTGTTTTTAAAGCTCTTACTTTACCTTTTTTTTTTTTAGTTCAATACAGCCCTAAGTTGGCTTTTTTCTAAAGCCCTTCTGAACTGCATTAGGTATTTTCACATATGTTATCTAAATAAATCTAAATAAATAGTTATCATCAGAAACCTGTTTCTGTTCTTTAAATCTATTTCCAAGTAAGATAACTTGGCTGCCATAGGGTCTCATGGACGCCAACACCAAGGTGGAGGGATCCTGGTCCCAAACAGAAAACATCTCTCCCGGCGGGTGATCATCCTGACCAGCCTGGGACCACTGCTGGGCCACGTGACTTGCTGTGACCAATAAGAGGCGGGAGGAAATGATGAGTAGTTGTGAGCGGAAGTGCTCTTCCAGCCTCCTTTGCTAAGCCCTGCGAGGACGCGTGGTCCCTGCAGCACTTTGCTGGAGGCACAGGTGGAGAGGGGTGTTCTCAGTTTAAAGGCCCGAAACCCTTGCCTTTTGAGGACACTGTAACTTCCAGAAACTCGAGGCTTCTGAGCAGCCACCTCTTTTGTGGGGTTTTATATTAGTTAAGTGTTTTGTCTTTCAGAGAAAAAAATTATAACTCACAGTTTTAATTATTGGACAAACTGGGGAAAGAAAACAAACCTAGTTTTCAGTCAAGTCATGTTTTACCAAACTTTGTGTAATTTTACTGAGGCTTGGGCTGACAGATGTCAAGGTTGTTTTGAAATTGGGAGAAGTAATTAAAGGGTCCAAGGGTAGCCCCAACCAATGACTCTGCACTCTGACTGAAGAAGATCCTATATGTAATTGCTTTTTATAAATGTGTTACAAGAGGCTGTTAGAGATTTGGAACAACAGAAGCACTGATCACACAAATATTAAACTGGACAAAACTTAACCACAAAATTTTGTTCTTTCCTTGGGCCAAGCAAGAACACGAGATTTTAGAATGGGAAACACCTTATGATGTATCTTCACTATTTTAAAGACTATGCTGAGCTTTTTAACTTGTATTAATAATGTAGTGGTTCTTAAAATCTGTACAAGCATGACATGGAATTTGTTATTTTTGTAGATTTAAGTTTTGCTAAATTTAAAACACTGTTGGCAACAACAATATCACTTAAAAACATATTATCAAATATTTATCTTGAGACAGGAATAGCATTCATAATGAAAATATTCCTACCATAGAAAATTACAACCAAGATGTCTCAGCTAAAGGCATTTGATGACTGAAAAATTTATACATTCTCTCTGCTCTTTACTCTAAAATTATAAATTCTCTGCTGTGATTAGTTGAAGACAGTGATTAGGTGTATAATGAGGAGAGGGAAAGGAAGTAAGTAGGTCATATTTCTGTTTCTCTCCATGGTAATATAATGTGTGCAAGGTCAAGATTCTGGTCATGTCCTTTCAAAAACAGCAGAGGTTTATAAACTTGGTTTAGAACTTGGAAGAGTTCTATATTAAGTTTTGGAGGAAGCTGTTTTAAAGCCATTTTGAATTTTTTTTTTCTTTCATGCTGATCATGTTCTGACTTCTTTTCTAACATCCTGGAGAAGACTCTTGAGAGTCCCTTGGACTGTAGCATTATCTATCTTTTGATATTTATGTCACTAAGAAGATATATTCAGCTTACAATAATGGATCTATTTGAAGAAAAAAAAATTAACTTAAAAAACCGCACCCCACCTAACTGGAAAATTGTTGCTCAATCTCTCCCTTGTCAAGTGGAACCAAGACTAACTAATGTCACCATAAACACATTAGTGCTCACTCCATAAGAAGAATAAAAAATAAAACACTGTTTCCTTCTATTCAAATATCCTCAATCAAATACAGAACAAAGGAAGATTTAGTAGATACTTTCTATCATAAACAAAATAGCCCATGGTCTCTGGTCAAATTCAATGTTTGCATCATCATTCAAATGCAAAATAAAGCTATTAAAATGTATATAGATCTCAATATATATATTTAGATAGGGCTTTGGGTGACATTACAACATACATGCCACTGCATTTTTTCAGTCATTTAATGAATTACCTTTACAACTAAATTTTTATAAAATCCAAGGCCCAAAGAATTGGTATAGTATAAGACTGTGATTAAATGTGCAGACTATAGATTGGGAGGCAGCTGTTAATTACTACCTGTCACCTCTGGCAAGTTACTTAACCTGCCTTAGTTTCAAGTGCAAAATGAAAATAAACAGTATCTCTCACAAGGATTACTGTCAGGACTAAAGAAACTAATTCACATACAATGCTTGGCACAGTGCCAACTTGTTGATTATAGATGCTATCAATAGATACCATTAATTTCTACAGTATTTTGAAATTACACATTTGCAACTGTTTATAATTTAAACTTACTTTATAGATTAAATGTCAATCCCTTAGCCATTACCTTTGTTACTGAAATCATCAATTAACACGATTTCTGCTAAGTATTTTCTTGGAGTCCTTTTAATTACACTGTGGACTGTTCTCATGAGGGTGGACCACCCTTCATTATGGAAGACGATGATGATGCTGGCTGTGAGCAGGTTTTCATCGTAATGCCAGTACTTGCATCTGCAAAAGGAACATTTCATCATATTTATTCCGAGATAAACTGCAATGCTTGGTTCCAAACTGACAATGACTATGTTTTCTGGTTGGATTAAATATTATTGACTTTAAGGTAAGTAAATGAAATTTGTTGTTCAGTCACTCAGTCCTGTCTGACTCTTTGAGACCCCCATGGACTGTAGCATGCCAGGCTTCCCTGTCCTCCACTGTCTCCTGGAGTTTGCTCAAACTCATGTCCATTGAATTGGTGATGCCATCCTACCATCTCACCCTCTGTCAATCCGTTCTCCAGCCTTCAATCTTTTCCAGCATCAGGGTCTTTTCCAGTGAGTTGGCTCTTCGTATCAGGTGGCCAAAGTGAATGAAATATAACCTTTTATATTTTGACAGAAACCCATAGTAGAAGAGAGAAGCTGCGGTGAGATGAAGTTACTCATGTTCAAGTTACTTCTTCACCAACCAGCACTTACTGTGACAAAGAGAACTTATTTGTGAATTTATGCTTCTTAGCTGGGGATGGTATTAACGTTTGTTTTTCAGGTCTTCAAGCTCAGTTTATTTTCTGTTTTAAAACTCGAGCTTCTGGTGCAAGGGATTTATTTCACTTGCTGTGAATAAACCACTGTACAACTGTGTTTGAAAGCCGTCCTGTTCAGAAAAAAATTAAATGGGCTGAACTTCAGGATACAGGAAGCATTCCAAAATTAACTGCTGGATGAATAAACAAAGTTCTAATAGTGTTTAGAGTTGTTAGATTGGCTAAAGGGGCTTTAACTATTTTACACAAAATTGCTTGAAACAACTGTAGCGGGAAGAACGTTGCCAGAAGCCTTTCTCTAATTGGAAGGAAACCCAAAACAGGGCCTGATAAAGACTCGGGGAACCAAAGGAGGTTCAGTGAATTTCACAGAACCATTACACACACAAACACACACACACACACACAGAGTCAACCCTCCATATCTGTGTGTTCTGCATCTGAAGAGTCAACCAACTGTGAATCAAAAATACTAGGAAAAAAATTCCAGAGAGTTCCAAAAAGCAAAACTTGAATTTGCCAGGGCAACTATTTAATAGTGCTTGCCTTGTTTTTGTGTTTTGTTTAGTCCCTAAGTTGTGACCAACTCTTTGTGACCCCATGGACTGTAACACGCCAGGCTCCTCTGTCCATGGGATTCCTCAGGCAAGAATGCTGGAGTAGGTTGCCATTTCTTTCTCCAGGGGATCTTCTGAACTCAGATTGAATCCATGTCTCATACTTGGCAAGAGAATTCTTTACCACTTAGTCACCTGGGAAGCCCTACATTGTGTTAGGTATTATAAATAATCAATTAAAAGTATACGGGAGAGTGTGTATAGGTTATATGTAAATACTGCTGCTAAGTCACTTCAGTCGTGTCCGACTCTGTGCGACCCCATGGACGACAGCCCACCAGGCTCCCCCGTCCCTGGAATTCTCCAGGCAAGAACACTGGAGTGGGTTGCCATTTCCTTCTCCAATGCATCAAAGTGAAAAGTGAAAGTGAAATCGCTCAGTCATGTCCGACCCTCAGTGACCCCATGGACTGCAGCCTTCCAGGCACCTCCGTCCATGGGATTTTCCAGGCAAGAGTACTGGAGTGGGGTGCCATTGCCTTCTCCGATGTAAATACTAAGCTATTTTATATCAAGGATTGAGCATCCACAAACTTTGGTATTCAGAGGGGTCCTGGAACCTCTCTGCTGGTGGATACCAAGGTACAATCACGCCCATACTATGCATATACAAGCGTATGTGTGTAGATGTATATGTGTGTATGTACACACACGTACACTTTTTCTCATTGGATATGGGAGAACAAGATAATAAGAATACAACAGGCGAATAAGGACAATTTGAGACCCGCTTTTTTCTGCAGGAGTTAGTTTTCAAAACTAGCATCTGGTGCTTATTATCTTCCCCTTGATGAGTGGAAAGAAAG
This sequence comes from Ovis aries, assembly GCF_016772045.2. Classification (NCBI taxonomy): domain Eukaryota; kingdom Metazoa; phylum Chordata; class Mammalia; order Artiodactyla; family Bovidae; genus Ovis; species Ovis aries. Next base: position 107,439,484 of record NC_056055.1, read on the forward strand.
AGTTTTTTTTTTAATTCCAAAGCTGTCCATGAAGTAATAAATAAGCTTACTCCCAAGGTTAAATTGAAAACCATAAAAGCAGTCTCGAACATTATCAGCTTGATAACCTACACCATCATTATCTAAAACAGGACCTGGTCCAATAGAGATGCAAACAACTTTATCTGCAGGTGTATATGTCCCTTTCAAAACTCTCAGCTGTATGTGCTCTTTGTTGCTGTTCAGTCACTCAGTCGCGTCCAGCTCTTTGTGACCCCATGGACTGCAGCACACCAGGCTTCCCTGTCCTTCACCATCTCTTGTTCTTAAGAGGTTGTTTTTACAGAAATGCAGACTGAATCTGGAATCCGTTTTTTTTCTTACTTCTTGCATCTGCATTTCCTTGTTGAAGGAGTAGTAGGTACATGGTATCTCCTGAGCTAGACACTAGCTCAGCATGGAGGAACACACATGCTCTCTGCTCTCATGAAGCCCACGGTCCTACAGGATGGTGAGGCTTGAAAGAGAAGTCTGCATATGTCACTGGGGAACCATGGTGCATTTGACAGGTAGATCTCATTCAGTCTCAAGACAGGTGGCCAGGAAGGCGTCCTGGAGCCATGGGGTGAAGGTGAGAGCAAAAGGATGATTTAAAAAGCACCGAGACCAAAGAAGTGGGGAGGAAAAGATAAAAGCACAGCAATGAATTGTGTGCACGTGAGTCAGATGAAAAATGAGTAGATGGACGATCTATGTCTTTGGAAGGTAGAATTAAAATCTGAAAAATAGTGAAGAAGAAAACTTACAAGGAAGGGCATTTTCAGTCTAATAGCAAATACTAGCATATACTTATTATGTGTCAGACACTATCCCATGTGCTTTACTTTATTGACTTACTTAACCTCACAACATCACTATGAGGTTAGTACTATTAATCTCCCCTCTCTTTTACAGATGAGATCACTGAGGCTCAGAGATGAACGGCTGCTTAATATCACTCAGAAAGTAATGAAGCCAGGACATAAATCTAGGCTGTCTTGGGTTTAACAGGAAGTCTTATTAAATGTAAAATAAAAGAAAAAAAAGTACTAGCTATACCCATCCATGAATGGTTAAGATGTTATTTAAGGTCTGAGAACTAATAATGACATTGAATATAATATCAATACAAGGCACTCAATGAGCTTATTATGTGATAGGAAGGAGCTCTCTCCTCCCCCTCTTCCCTGCCCTGTGCAGCCTGGAGATACCCCAGGAATGGGGTGGGAGGGCAAGACACCCTTTGGCAAGTTAAAGCAGACTTTCCAAAGTTGGGAAGGGCAACATGCTCTTTCAGAATAACAAGTTAAAAAACACAGTAATGGCTGTACCAGTTTACATTCCCACAATCAGTGTTGGAGGGTTCCCTTCTCTCCACACCCTCTCCAGCATTTGCTGTTTGTGGATGTTTCGATGATAGCCTGTCTGACTGATGCGGTGATATCTCACTGTAGTTTCGATTTGCATTTCTCTTTTGGTACAGCCACTATGGAGAACAGTATAGAGGTTCCTTAGAAAACTAAAAATAGAACTATCATATGACCCTGCAATCCCATTCCTGGGCATGAAAGGTCAAAGTAAAAGTCGCACAGTGGTATCGGACTCTTTGCGACCCCATGGACTGTAGCCCACCAGGCTCCTCTGTCCATGGAATTCTCCAGGCTAGAATACTGGAGTGGGTAGCCATTCCCTGCTCCAGGGAATCTTCCCAACTCAGGGATCGAACCCCAGGTCTCCCGCATTGCAGGCAGATTCTTTATCATCTGAGCCACCAGGGAAGCAAATAAACCCAGAGAAAAACATGGCCTGAAAATATACATGCACCCCAATGTTCATTGCAGCACTGTTTGCGATGGCCAAGACATGCAAACAACCTAAATGTCCATCGACAGAGGAATGGACAAAGATGTGATGTGTGTGTGTGCGCGCGCGCGTGTGTGTGTATGAATATTAGCCGTTAAAAAGAATGAAATGAGGCCGTTTGCAGCAACATGGATGGACAGTGTCACACTGAATGAAGTAAGCCAGACAGAGAAGGAGAATTATCATATGACATCTCTTATTTGTGAAGTCAAAAGAAATGACACAAATGAACTTACAGAACAGAAAGAGGCTGACAGACTTAGAGAATGAACTCAGGGTTGCTGGGGGGGAGGGACAGTTAAGGACTTTGGGAAGGTCATGCTATATTCAAAACAGATAACCAACAAAAACCTGTTGCATGGCACATGGAACTCTGCTCAACGTTACATGGCAGCCTGGATGGGAGCGGGGTTTGGGGGAGAATGGACACATGTATATGTGTGGCTGAGTCCTTTCACTGTTCACCTGAAACTGTCACAACATTGTTAATTGTTGTTAAAAATAAATAAATAAATAAATAAAAAGCAAAATGAAAGGTATAAAGATGTTCCAAGTGTGGGAAATAGAAAAGTGTGCATAAATATATTTTTCACCCCCCCCCCCACCCACCACCAAAAAAACAAATGGGAAAAAAAAAAAAAAAACCCAGTGTGGAAGACTGCAGATCTTGAAAGATGTGATGAGTGTTTCTGGACAGAAACTAACCCGGGCAGGTATGTTTAATTTTGGATAGGAAGGGACAATGATCTCCCCTCAAAAAAAGAAAAAAAAACTATAAAAACAAACACTCTGATAAGAGATTCAGGCAATAATTTTCTTCCACTAGGCTTAAAGAAGCAGAACCAGATGGGACAGATATTGATTCTGATTTACAGCAGATACTAGAACTGGTGAAAGTATTTACATCATGGGAAGAAATTTGGAATTTGCTGATTTCTATGGCAAAAGAAGACAGCTTGGGGAAACAAGCCAGATGAGGACTTTGAATGGGAGACAGAGAGGAGCTGAAAACACAGAGGGGATGAAGGAGGAGAGGAAGAGGAAGAGGATAGAGTGACGATGAGAGGGAGACCGTTGGGAGGGGACATGCATTCCTACAGGACAGGGGGACAAGAGGCAGCAGAGAATGAGTTGCCCAATTTCCCCATCTTCTCTCAACCATGTAAGGTGTGGAAATAACTCCAAAGATGTAAATTAGATTGTGTGAGAGCTCAATCACTCAGTCGTGCTTGACTCTCTGTGACCCCGTATACTGCAGCCCACCAGGCTCCTCTGTCCGTGGGATTCTCCGGGCAAGAATACCAGGGTGGAGGGCCATTTCCTTTTCCAGTGGGTCTTCCTGCATCTCCTGCATTGGCAGGGGGATTCTTTAGCACTAGTGCCACCTGGTGGCTCACACAATAAAGGGTCTGCCTGCAATGTGGGAGACAACCTGGGTTCAACCCCTGGGTGGGGAAAATCCGCTTGAGAAGGAAATGGCAAGCCACTCCAGTATTCTCTCCTGGAGAATTTCATGGACAGAGGAGCCTGGCCAGCTACTATCCATAGGGTCACAGAGTCAGACACAACTGAAGCGACTTAGCACATTCAATGTTCATAGCAGCATTATTTACAATTGCCAAGATATGGAAATGACCTAACTGTCCATAAACAGATGAATAGATAAAGAAGATGTGGATATATATATACATGTATATGTATTTACCCAATGGAATACTAGTCATAAAAAGAATGAAATTTTGCCATATGCAGCAACATGGATGGACTTTATGCTAAGTGAAATAAGTCAGACAGAGAAAGACAAATACTTATGACATCACTTATATGTGGAATCTAAAAAAAATACAGCAAATTAGTGAATATAACATAAAAGAAGCCGACTTGTGGATATAGAGAACAAACTAGTGGTTCCCAGTGGCTGGCGGGGGAGGGTCAATGGCGGGAGAGGGGGAGGAACAAACTATTGGGTGTAAGATAAACGGGCTCAAGGATGGATCGTACAACACGGGGATACAGCCAATATTTGGTAAGAACTATAAATGGAAAGTAGCTTCTAAAATTATATAAAACTCTTTTAAAAATGGAGAAAAAAATTACAAAAGCAATACAGAATTTGTTGCACAAAATCCAAACAAGATAGACGTTTATAAAGTAAAGGTAAAAGTTCCCTCCTGCCCATCTCCCCAGCTGTGTCCACTCTTATCTCCTAGAGGAAATCACTGTTACTAGTTGTGTTTATTTAGATTTCTTTATAATCATGCAGACATGTAAACACATGTCTGTGTATATGTACGGATATATTCAGATGTGTATGCACAGATTCTTCTTCAATGTGAGTATCTAATTCTTGGAAGCTATTGCATAACATTCCATAATATGGCTGCTCTATCACCCGTGCGGCCTTCTCCTTACGCATGGACATTTCAGTTGGCTCTGCAGTGACAGTGGTCATTCTTACATGTAAATCTCTATGCCCTTGCCTGGGAATCTTTCCTACAAAAGGCTCCAGACTGTAAGCTCAGTGAGGACAGGAACCTCATCTGCTTTGCTCACCTCCTTCTAACACAGAGCAGCTGCTCCATAAATATTTTTCGGATTGTTTTGTGGATATATTTGAAATGCCTCTGGATGTGTTTTCTCCTCTGAGTAATGTCCACTCTCCACCCCACAGCGCTCCTATTTTGAGGCACTTTCAAGAATAAGTCAGTCCATATGGCAGGTGGGGGTGGGAAAGAAAGGGGAGGCAGACACTCCTCCAGTGGGAGGCTGAAAATCTGGAGGAAAGCAGGTGGCAGGACAGAATAAAAGCAGATGGATACTGGACAGACTAAAAGCAGATGACAACTCACTGACATATACACTGTTGTTACTGTGCATAAAATAGAGAACTGAGAACCTACTATTCAGCACATGAACTCTGCTCAATGCTCTGTGGTGACCTAGATGGGAAGGAAATCCAAGTAAGAGGGGATATATGTTTAGGACTCACTGGAAAAGACCATGATGCTGGGAAAGACTGAGGGCAAGAGGAGGAGGGGGTGACAGAGGATGAGATGGTTGGATGGCGTCACCGACTCAAAGGACATGAATCTGAGCAAACTCCGGGAGATAGTGAAGGACAGGGAAGCCTGGGGTGCTGCAGTCCACGGGGTCGCAGAGTCAGACACGACTTAGCAGCTGAACAACAACAACAATATACACGTATAGCGGATCTGTTCTACTGAACAGCAGAAACTAACACAACATTGTGAAGCCATTACACTCCAATTAAAAAAAAGCATATGGCAGGCGAGGCTTGAGCCTAGCTTCTGTTTCTGAACTTTAGGGGAGAGGCCAGGTGGGGAGGCTGCAGTGTAGGATGGAAACGATGCTGGGGATATTCAGGCAGCAGGGAGCTAGGTAGTCTCTTCCCACCTCCTGTTTGCAGTCTTTTAGCCTCTAGATGGAGCCAGAGAGCACAGATGTTTCCACCTGCTGTCAGCACAGTTAAGATCCAGAGCTGCCAGGAGCCACCATGTAAGGGGTAAGATGTGCAGGTAAGTGATGGGGTGTTGGACTTAAGCCAGCGCCTGGTCCCGGGGCTCAGAGGGTCCTTTGTACCCATGAGAGCCCAAGTGTAGATGAGTGAGCGCCCACAGTGGGGAAGCTTGAGGAGGGACGCTGGGGCAGGCAGGTGATGAAGTTTAGTACATCTGGGAGCCAGAAGTGGACGCCAGAGATGGAGGGAACAGGGGCCAACACCTCTCGGACACGGTAACCTCCAGTCGCTGGATGCTACAGAAGAAAGGGCGACCCCTTGGGGCACAGGAGCAGCCGGAGGGGGTCTACACTGCAGGCTGTCAGGTCCTGTCCCGGGAGACCTTGCAGCCCCCACAGACGAGTGACCTTTAATCACAAGCCTTCAGTTGCCCCCATTAGCCCGAAGGCAGGCCCAAGACAAAGTTTAGCTCTTTGGGCAGCTCTGCTGACTTCCCGTTGGGAGAGGAAGCTGCTGGGCAGGGCGCAGAGTCAGAGCCGGTGACGATGCAAAGCCTGGACCAGAAGACAGAGCTGGAAGCAGCAGCCTGTGCTCAAGTCATACCGTCTATTCTGCAGCATCTCTCTTGCTTTACTGCCATAGAGTCACAGTAAGTTTTAAGAAGCAGGACGGACGGAAACACGAGGCCACGCTGAAAAGGGAGCGTTCTGTGATAGACTCGTGAGTGATTTCTCCTTTCTGGCACTCTATTTTCCAAGAGACCTTAATGGCCCTGTGACGTCCAGGGCACCATGCTCCAGGGTGAGTTATCACAGACCTGCTCTGGTCACACATGCTCATGTTCAGATCACTGGTTTGCAGGGATTCAAGCTGCAGCATTTTCTGTTTTAATTTATTTTATTGAAGTAGAGTTGATTTACGATGTTGCGTTAATGTCCACTGTACAGTACAGTGGTTCAGATTTATATGCATGTGTGCTAAGCCTCTCATTCATGTCTGACTCTTTGCAACCCTATGGGCAGTAGCCCGCCAGACTCTTCTGTCCATGGAATTCTACAGGCAAGAATACTACAGTGGGTTGCTGTGCCCTCCTCTAGGGGACCTTCTCAACCCAGGAACTGAACCGGCATCTTGTGTGTTTCCTGCATTGCTGGTGGATTCTTTACTGCTGAGCCACCAGGGAATATGAAATATATCTTTTTCATATCCTTTTCCATTATGGTTTATCATAGGATATTCAATATAGTTCCCTGTGCTATACAGTAGGACTTTGTTTACCCTGTAGTGTTTTTCCTAAAGTAATTTTACAGAATATTTCCATGACAGCTCTGTGGGCCAGGTACTTGTATCAGAAGACAGAAATGAAGAATTTTCTTTCTTCCTTTTTAATTGCCACTGCTGCATGACATGTGGGATCTTAGTTTCCTGACCAGGGATTGATCCCGCGCCCCTGAATTGGAAGCACAGGGTCTTAACTACTGGACTCCAGGGAAGTCCCCAGAATTAAGAATTTTCATAGTGACTTTTCTATAACGTAAAAAGCCAAAAATAGGTTTCATAACAGAAAAAGACATGCCTATTAGCAATTTTCTTCTGTTTTACATTGTCCCAGCTAGATTTTTTTTTAACATCTGCAGTTTCATATAAAGCCTTTATGTATTTAGGCTTCATCAATAAATAATATCTAATTCAGCTGACTATGAAAAACCGGTTACAGCTGGAAGGTTGCTTGGCCAGCCTGAGATCTGAGCATCCTGCTGGTTTTGAAAGCTGCCTGCTCCCACTTTCACAACAGGGATTGCTATACAGACCAAGTGCAGACGTGGGCCCCTCTCCCCTGGATGTCTGGGGATACAAGGAACACAGCTCTTCACTGGCTCCTCTATTCTTATCCCGATGTAAACTAATATGTATTACAGGGGCCAACACCTCTCGGACACGGTAACCTCCGGTTGCTGGACGCTACAGAAGAAAGGGCGACCCCTTGGGGCACAGGAGCAGCCGGAGGGGGTCTTCATATATATATATATATATATATATATATATATATATATATATAATTCTTTGCTAATATATTCTTTCTTTTCACTTGGCACATAAAATTGAAGCACGATAAACTATTTTGTATTTAATCATTTTCTCAAAACTCTGCCTCTATTGTCTTGAAGAGTTTTGTATCCCTCTCCTCAGTTATTAGAAACTCTAGGATGGTCTCGTTACTTTTCCTCAATGTTTTCATCAATCTTATCAAGACTGTTCAATCAGTCTTCCCTGGGAGATTAAAATTAAAACAGTACTACACTGCTATATTTAAAATGGATAATCAACAAGGACCTACAGTATATAGCACAGGGAACTCTGCTCAATCTCATGTGGCAGCCTGGACAGGAGGGGAGTTTGGGGGAAAATGGATACAAGTATTAGTATGTGTATGACTGAATATGTGGTCTTCTCCAGCACCACAATTTGAAAGCATCAATTCTTCAGCGCTCAGCCTTCTTTATGGTCCAACTCTCACATTCGTACATGACTACTGGAAAAATCACAGCTTTGACTATATGAACCTTTGCTGACAAACTGAAGTCTCTGCTTTTAAATACGCTCTCTAGGTTTGTAATAGCTTTCCTTCTGAGAAGCAAGTGTCTTTTGATTTCACGGCTGGGAGGCAAGAAACCAGAGTGGTCAGAAGGCAGGGTTGATGCTCCCAGTCAGTCCAATCTAAATTAAAAAGCACAGGCTGGCCACATGTGCAAGCTTTTAAGACAAGTTCCCCGAGTGCCAACCGGGCAGTTGCATCTCAGCTTCATTTTCTGGGGCTGAGAGTTGAAGGGCTCAGGTTTATCTCATTTCCAAGTGACAACGTATTGGAGGAAAGGGGGAAATTCTCAGCAGGGCAGAATGAGTTGGACCAGAAATTCTATCATCATGGCTGATTCCTAAGGCAGGAAGCTACGAAACACCACAGCTCTATGTATCTCCCATAACAAACAGCAAGACCACTACCTACAAAGAACTACGGCTCTATGTATCTCATGTAACAAACGGCAAGGCATCCTGTGAGCTCCGGCTCTCTGAAAAGCCTCTATCTGTCCTATTTCCATTTCCACTACCCTCCTCTGGCAGGCAGTTTCCCAGCTTCCCTGCAGGCAGTGGGGGCCAGCTGTCTAGTCCTCACCCACAAGAGTTCAGCAGCCAGAGACCCTCAGACAGTCGGAGCGCGGCTGGAATTCCCATCTCCAAAGAGCCAGAGGCCTCCTGAAGTTACACCGCCGTGGGGCTCTGCAGCGACCTGGGATGGCACACACAAACCCTGGGGTGGAGACCGTGCAGGACGCTCCGAGAATGCCTCCATCTCTGCTGTGCTGTCCCGCCAGTGCTCTGACTTACTTAGCCTCCTGACAAGCCAAGCAAGGGTGGAGGGCGTGCTCTACGCTCAGAAGTGCTCTTGGGAAGGATCTCACAGGTGGCAGGTGCCAGAGCGACTCCACGGGGTGACTCTGTCCCTATGTGGAGGACACCAAGTGGGGGGCACCAGGGATCTCAGGTTTTGGGGGCACTGGCTGGTGGGCCTGCAGGGAGGAGTCCATGAAGATTCTTTCTCAAGGGAACTGGGAAAAATTTGAGGGAGTTAAATCCTAGCACCGTGGATCATGTTTGAGACAAATAAGTGGTATTTTTCCTCTTTAGTTCAGTTCAGTTCAGTTCAGTCACTCAGTCGTGTCCGACTCTTTGCGACCCCATGAATCACAGCATGCTAGGCCTCCCTGTCCATCACCAACTCCCGGAATTCATTCAGACTCATGTCCATCGAGTCGGTGATACCATCCAGCCATCTCGTCCTCGGTCGTCCCCTTCTCCTCCTGCCCCCAATCCCTCCCAGCATCAGAGTCTTTTCCAATGGGTCAACTCTTCGCATGGGGTGGCCAAAGTACTGGAGTTTAAGCTTCAGCATCATTCCCTCCAAAGAACACCCAGGACTGATCTCCTTTACAATGGACTGGTTGGAGCTCCTTGCAGTCCAAGGGACTCTCAAGAGTCTTCTCCAACACCACAGTTCAAAAGCATCAATTCTTCGGCACTCAGCTTTCTTCACAGTCCAACTCTCACATCCATACATGACCACAGGAAAAACCATAGCCTTGACTAGACAGACCTTTGTTGGCAAAGTAATGTCTCTGCTTTTGAATATGCTATCTAGGTTGGTCGTAACTTTCCTTCCAAGGAGTAAGCGTCTTTTAATTTCATGGCTGCAGTCACCATCTGCAGTGATTTTGGAGCCCCCCAAAATAAAGTCTGACACTGTTTCCACTGTTTTCCCATCTATTTCCCATGAAGTGATGGGGCCAGATGCCATGATCTTAGTTTTCTGAATGTTGAGCTTTAAGCCAACTTTTTCATTCTCCTCTTTCACTTTTATTAAGAGGCTTTTTAGTTCCTCTTCACTTTCTGCCATAAGTGCCATTTTTCCTCTTAGTGACCATGATCTCACTTCATCCCAGGCTGGGGAAATGCATTTCTACCAGGCTGTATGGTACATACACGGGCACACCTGAATAGTCCTGTCAGGGCTGCACTAGGGTTACACGACTTGCTCAAAGTTACAGCTGGTGACAAGCCAAGATTTAGATGAGAATGCTTTGACTTGAAGATTATTTTCCCTAAACCATAGATTTACTAAGAAGTACTCCCAACATCAAGCTTCCCTGCCAGCTCAGACGGTAAAGAATCTGCCTCCAACATGAAGACCTGGGTTCGATCTCCTGGTTGGGAAGATCCCCTGGGGGAGGGCATGGCAACCCACTCCAGTATTCTTGCTTGGGAAATCCCAAGGACAGAAGAGCCAGATGGGCTACAGTCCATAGGGTCGCAAAGAGTTGGACACGACTGAGCAACTAACACACATACACATTCCCCAATATATGCTTAAAAACAAACAGGAAAGTGAATTTCTATTTTCGCTCAACACCCAGGGGATACAGGGTGGTGAACAGACGGTGGGACTTAGTTGTATGGATCACTTTCTGCCTGATTCCAGGTCCAAGGGCACCGAGTGTGTCCGGGCACACTAAGAAAGCTGACTCTGTCACTGGGTAGCTGTCTTCAAATGATTTTTTTTTTTCTTGAAAAGGAAAACATGCTCGGACAGATGTGTCTACTTAATGATCTGAAATATCAAACCACAAGTTAGGGGAAAAAAAATCTGGCAGGGAATCTTAGTACTGGACATATGTTCTTGTGCATTTCTCTAAAACTCCTTGGGAAATAAGAAAGAACATTTCACAGTGGAAGCCATATGCTTCCAGCTATATTGGACTCTCAGCTCACACAGGAGCTTGCATTCCATGTTCTGACTTTATAGAAGTACCACTTTAAACACCAATAGATCTGAGCTGAGACAAGCACCGCTACAGGAGTAAGGATCTGGGTGCTATGGCCTGGATATTATGATGCTAAGGGCATCGACCAATGCTGGTTTGCATCTGTAACTTATTAATTTACGCTGTGCCTTATTCCACAAAGGACTTCAAGAAGCTTATGAAGACACACAGGATACAACGATATAAAAGTTCAAAATAGAGGAGAGGGAAAAGGTGAAGAAAGAAAGCCTGAAGGGAAAAAAGAGGAAGGAAAAACAAGGCTTTAAAAGCACATACCAGGGGACTTCCCTGGTGGCCCAGTGGCTAAGACTCTGAGCTCCCAATGCCAGGGACCTGGTTTTGATCCCTGGTCGGGGAACTAGATACCACATGCTGAACTAAGAGCTCACATGCCACAAACTAAAGATGCCCCATGCTGCAATCAAGACCCGGCGCAGCCAAAAATAAAAAGTGCATACCAGAAGGCCAAGGCGTCCTGCATGCACAGTCCTGGAGTGCCATTCACAGAGAAGACCCTCGGACCACATCCACCCCCCCTGCCCCCCTGACCTGGACCGCACAGTGGCCTTGCACCCCACCTCTGCTCCATACTGAGAACGGATGGGTCACAATTTGGCTTGAATTTTCCAGCAGTGAAACCTGGTCAGGGCTGTGTTTAACAAACCAGTTGTTCAAAAAAAAGTACAATATACTTGGCGTGCAGACCAGATGGGATTCTTTTCCCCCCTGGGGGGCCTCCTTATGGTGAAGGCAGTGATGAGTCTCCTGGGCTGTTTTCATGGAGGCTGTCAGTGGAGACCAATGGCGTTGTACCAAAACACAAGTCAGTGTAACAGTTGTGTGGAGACCAAGTTGGGAATTTAACTTCAACACTGATTTGAAGATCACACTTTGCAAACATTCCTTAAAATGTTTACTGAGTCATCCCCTGTTCCATGTTTCATCGCTCAGTGAGTGATTATATGCCTTCTCCATGTGCTCCAGTTTCAACAAGGACGTCACCTTGACCATGTGGAGGACTTGTATTTTGAAAGGCAGATTTTGACCGTGGTGATGACTGAAGAAAAGGTATAAGCTTACAGGGAGGCATGGTAAACTTACTCTGGACTGAGCAAATAGTTTCCCACCAGAGAAGTGTTAGGTGTTGAAGGAGTTATCAATATAGGCTATAGAACATTTACTTATGGAAGGTCTTAAACACTAGCTTATAGTGATGTTCCTATAGCAAAATGAGGAAATCTACATACATTTTATACAGGGGTTAAGAATTCACCTGCCAATGTAGGGAACGTGGGTTCAGTCCCTGGTCTGGGAAGAGTCCATATGCCTCAGTGAATAGCTAAACCTGTGTGCCACAACTACTGAAGCCTGCATGCCCCGGAGCCCATGTTTTGCAACAAGAGAAACCACAGTAATGAGAAGCCTGCCAACCACAACTAGAGAGTAGCCCCCTCTCATTACAACTAGAGTGGAAGCCCAAGCAGCAATGAAGATCCAGCACAGCCAAAAATAAACAGTTTTTTAAAAATCTATTTATTTGGCTGTGCCAGATTTTTATTGTGGCACAAGGGATCTTTAGTTTCGGCATTCGAAATCTTAGTTGCAGCATATGGGATCCAGTTCCCTGACCAGGAATTGAACCTGGGCCCCGTGCATTGGGAGCCAGGAGTCTTAGCCACTGGACCACCAGGGAAGTCCCCAGTATGTTTAGCAGTTTACCATCATAAAGGTACTAAAAAGGCAGGTTGCTTGCTTAGCATGTAGTATAATTGACACATCAGTTCAGTCACTCAGTCGTGTCCGACTCTGCGACCCCATGGACTGCAGCACGCCAGGCTTCTCTGTCCATCACCAACTCCCAGAGTCTGCTCAAATTCACGTCCATTGAGTCAGTGATGCCATCCAACCATCTCATCCTCTGTCGTCCCTTTTTCCTCCTGCCCTCAAGCTTTCCCAGCATCAAGATCTTTTCCAAAGAGTCAGTTCTTTGCATCAGGTGGCCAAAGTATTGGAGTTTCAGCTTCAGCATCAGTCCTTCCAATGAATATTCAGGACTGATTTCCTTTAGGATGGACTGGTTGGATCTTCTTGCAGTCCAAGGGACTCTCAAGAGCCTTCTCTAACACCATAGTTCACAAGCATCAATTCTTTGGCGCTCAGCTTTCTTTACAGTCCAACTCTCACATCCATACATGACTACTGGAAAAACCATAGCCTTGACTAGATAGACCTTTGTTGGCAAAGTAATGTTTCTACTTTTTAATATGCTGTCTAGGTTGGTCATAGCTTTTTTTCCAAGGAGCGAGCGTCTTTTAATTTCATGGCTGCAGTAATCATCTGCAGTGATTTTGGAGCCCCCCAAAATAGTCTCTCACTATTTCTACTGTTTCCCATCTATTTCCCATGAAGTGATGGAACTGGATGCCATGATCTTAGTTTTCTGAATGTTGAGTTTTAAGCCAGCTTTTTCACTTTCCTCTTTCACTTTTATCAAGAGGCTCTTTAGTTCTTCTTCACTTTCTGCCATAAGGGTGGTGTCATCTGCATATCTGAGGTTATTGATATTTCTCCCAGCAATCTTGACTCCAGCTTGTGCTTCATCTAGCCCGGCATTTCGCATGATGTACTCTGCATGTAAGTTAAATAAGTAGGGTTACAATATACAACCTTGACATACTTTTCCTACTTGGGACCAGTCTGTTGTTCCATGTCCAGTTCTAACTGTTTCTTCTTGACCTGCATACAGATTTCTCAGGAGGCAGGTCAGGTGGTCTGGTACTTCCATCTCTTTTAGAATTTTTCACAGTTTGTTGTGCTCCACAGTCAAAGGCTTTGGCATAGTTAATAAAGCAAAAATAGATGTTTTTCTGGAATTCTCTTGCTTTTTCTATGTTGGCAATTTGATCTCTGGTTCCTCTGACTTTTCTAAATCCAGCTTGAACATCTGGAACTTCACGGTTCATATACTGTTGAAGCCTGGCTTGGAGGATTTTGAGCGTTACTTTGCTTGTATGTGAGACGAGTGCAATTTGCGTGGTAGTTTGAGCATTCTTTGGCATTGCCTTTCTTTGGGATTGGAATGAAAACTGACCTTTTCCAGTCTTGCGACCACTGCTGAGTTTTCCAGATTTGCTAGCAGCACTTTCACAGCATCATCTTCAGGATTTGAAATAGCTCAAGTGGAATTCCATCACCTCCACTAGCTTTGTTCATAGTAATGGTTCCTAAGGTCCACTTGACTTCACATTCCAGGATGTCTGGCTCTAGGTTGGTGAGTGATCATACCATCATGATTATCTGGGTCATGAAGATCTTTTTTGTATAGTTCTTCTGTGTATTCTTGACACCTCTTCTTAATATATTCTGCTTCTGATAAGTCCATACCATTTCTGTCCTTTATTGAGCCCATCTTTGCATGAAATGTTCCCTTGGTATCTCCAATTTTCTTGAAGAGATCTCTAGTCTTTTCCATTCTATTGTTTTCCTCTATTTCTTTGCACTGATCACTGAGGAAGGCTTTCTTATCTCTCCTTGCTATTCTTTGGAACTCTGGATCCAAATGGGTATATCTTTCCTTTTCTCCTTTGCCTTTAGGTTCTCTTCTTTTCTTAGTTATTTGTAAGGCCTTGTCAGACAACCATTTTGCCTTTTTGTATTTCTTTTTCTTGGGGATGGTTTTGATCACTGCCTCCTGTACAATGTCAGAAACCTCCATCCATAGTTCTTCAGGCACTCTGTCTATTAGATCTAATCCCTTGAATCTCTCTGTCACTTCCACTGTGTAGTCATAAGGGATTTGATTTAGGTCATACCTGAATGGCCTGGTGGTCTTCCCTACTTTCTTCAATTTAAGAATGAATTTGGCAATAAGGAGTTCGTGATCTGAGCCACAGACAGCTCCTCGTCTTGTTTTTGCTGACTGTATAGAGCTTCTCCATCTTTGGCTGCAAAGAATATAATCAGTCTGATTTTGGTGTTGACCATCTGGTGATGTCCATGCATAGAGTCTTCTCTTGTGTTGTTGGAAGAAGGTGTTTGCTATAACCAGTGCATTCTCTTGGCAAAACTCTGTTAGCCTTTGCCCTGCTTCGTTTTGTACTCCAAGGCCAAATTTGCCTGTTACTCCAGATAGCTCTTGACCCACCAGAGAACCACCAGAACTTACACAGGACTGGGGAAACAGACTCTTGGAGGGAACAAACAAAACCTTGTGTGCACCAGAAGTGAGATGAAGTTAGTTATCAGAAGGGTTATGACTCAGAAATGAGATGTTATCATAAGGTAAGTTACATAAAGAAAGCTGAGAACCAGAACTGATGCTCTTGAACTGTGAGAAGACTCTTGAGAGTCCCTTGGGCTGCAAGGAGATCAAACCAGTCAATCCTAAAGGAAATCAACCCTAAATATTCATTGGAAGGACTGATGCTAAAGGTGAAGCTCCAATATTTTGGCCACCTGATGCAAAGAGTCGACTCACTGGAAAAGACCCTGATGCTGGGAAAGACTGAGGGCAGGAGAAGGAGGCAACAGAGGATGAGATGGTTGGATGGCATCACTGACTCAGTGGACATGAATCGGAACAAACTTCAGGAGACAGCGCAGGACAGGGGAACATGGAGTGCTGCAGCCCACTGGGATCACGGAGAGTCGGACCCAACTTATCGACTGAACAGAAACAAGATGTTACTGACAGGGTGAGTTCATTCTTACCCTGAAGAAGGTAGATGCCAGGAAATCTCAAGCCACAATTTTGGGAAACACTGTAATTCATTAAACTCTGCCAAAGGAACCCAAGGAATGAACACCTCTGAGATCACAAGTAAGGTGAGTCATCAGCTTGCTGCCTTTTCTCCTTGGAGCCCTAGGTTTCTAGCAGGTCTCCAGGTAGACCACACGCAAGGGAGACAATTACCAGAAAAAGAAAGAAAAAAGGGAAAGGGCAACAGGGATCTCATCTGTGTGTGGTGACAGCTGATGGAGCAGCAGGTGTGATGAACGGTGGGTAGAGTCAAGGAAATCCTCCTAGGCATGAGGAAGGGTTACTGATCCTTCCATCCGGCTGGTCCACTGGGATTCATCCCGCTGAAATAATCTGTGCGGCACTGAGTTGGCAGCTACAAGGAGCATCTGTGTAAAAGCTCCTGCCTGGCTGTGAGGTGATCTTTATTTTCTTGTTTTAAATTTTCTGTTAAAGATATTTCCTCTTTCAAAATATTGAGAAGTAACATTGCTACTTGAGACAACCACAGCCAAACAGAACACCATGTGGCAGCTTCGTAAGCATCAACCCCTTGGGCAAAAGGTCTGCCTGGGCCTCTGTTTCTTTGTTTCTTTTTTTAAAAATCTTTCTGGCCACATCGTGTGGTATATGGGATCTTAGTTCTCTGACCAGGGATGGAACTTGTGCCTCTTGCAGTGGAAGCCTGGAGTCTTAACCCCTGGTCCACCAGGGAAGTACCCTCTGGTAGCTCTTTTCTTACTAAAACCTTCCCATGAGGGCGTCCCAGTCCTAGAATCCCCCATTCCCCACAGCACGTGCTCTGTGGGCGGCTTTACCTGAGTGCATCTATTTTAAGCAAGGGCACATTTTATAAAAACATGACTATTTACACCCATGTGCATTTTGTTTCAACAGGAGGATACTGGACAGATCCTCACATTAAACTGTGGGTGCCACTGTGTTTCACTTCTGCCATGCTTTCCCTCCGGATACTGACTGGTTAGGCCATCAAATTCCATCTGATTACAGAGCCAGCCCTCCCTCGGGTCTCCATCCTGTCGAAGGGGCAGAGCGGGGACAACACAGAACAGGACAGGAAGGGGAGGGCAGCTGTCTCCGGAGCAGACACTCTGCCCTGATGGGAAAAGGTTGCCATAGAGATAGATGTGAGAGCCTGAGAGCTTGGGCAGGGGGTGGGGAGGGTAAGGAGAAGAGGCCGTCTGGGAGGGTCAGCTGCCTATCTGGGGAGGTTTACAAATCCCGGCGAGAAAGTCAGCTCTTCCACGTGCCAGCACAATGTTTCCAGCATTACCGAAAAAGTATGTCTAATTACCACCAGCTTAGAAATGAAGTATTTCATGCGGTAGAAAAAAATCATACTTCTTCAAAATCCACCCAAGGCCTTAGAAATCAATCCTAGATATTGTGAAGCAGTTTTAAAACAGTTCTAGACGTCCTGAAGCAAACTGAGAGATGTTCAGTTATGCTTCTCAGGGAGTGAAAAGGGTTGTTTTTAAATTCCTTTCAAGGGACTTCGCTGGTGGCCCAGTAGGTTGACTCCAGGCTTCCACAGCAGGGAGCGTGGGTTCAATCCCTGGTTGGGGAACTACGATCCCACAGGCCACACAGTACAGGCAAAATAAACAAATAAAAGGAGAATTTTTTAAAAATTCCTCTCAATACTGTAAGGGGAGAAGGCAATGGTACCCCACTCCAGTACTCTTGCCTGGAAAATCCCATGGGTGGAGGAGCCTGGTGGGCTGCAGTCTATGGGGTCGCTAAGAGTCGGACACGACTGAACAACTTCACTTTCACTTTTCACTTTCATGCATTGGAGAAGGAAATGGCAACCCACTCCAGTGTTCTTGCCTGGAGAATCCCAGGGATGGGGGAGCCTGGTGGGCTGCAGTCTATGGGGTCACAAAGAATTGGACATGACTGAAGCGACTTAGCAGCAGCAGCAGCAGTACTGTTTAAATAGATGTCACTGATGTAACACATATGCTGACCCTGGTTCCCACACCCCAAGCCCCTCTGACCTGCCTGGCTATTTGCCCATGGTGCTGGCCCCACATCTGCTGCCCCAGGTGAGCTTCAGAGCAAACACCCCCATGGTGAACTTTCATGTTAAGACCTAAGGCATGAAAGATGAAGCCATCTCTGCAGCTTCCTCATTCCCTAAGATAATAGAAAACCAAAAACCATTTCCCCCCTACAATTTTTATTCACATAACACTTGTTATCCAAAACAAAAAAAGGCATTTCTTTCCCTAAGCAAGACCTCTGAGGAGCAATTTAATTGAATCCTTTGGCTATACAAAGTCTTGTTTTCTGAAGCTGATGCCAATCTGTTCAGTTTCTCTTCTAGGGAGCAGAGACAAGCATGCTACTGCCACAGTTTAAAGAAAAGACGTTTGTCTGTATTTACTGCCAGAGTATTCTCCCCTTAATTTTTAAAGATTTACGTGTGATATGACTCATATCCCTACATACCACCAGTAACAGCACCCTCTGCACCTCTGCAGAACTGTCAAAACTAGTGGCTGTACTCCTAAATGCATTTCATTAGCATTTTGTATTTTCAGATTCTAGAAATACAAATGTGTGCGTGCTCAGTTGTATCTGACTCTTTGCGACCCCACAGACTGTAGCCCATCAGGCTCCTCTGTCCACAGGCAAGAATACTGGAGTGGGTTGCCATGCCCTCCTCCAGGGGATCTTCCCAACCCAGGGATCAAACCAGCGTTTCTTGGTCTTCTGCACTGGCAGGTGGGTTCTTTACCACTAGTGCCTGGGAAGCCCTAGAAATATGCATACATGGGTATTACCTTGCTCTCCTCTTCACAGGACTTTTGTAAATAACTTGCCCACAATCAGCTGCGGGGTACGATACTGGATCCCACTTGTATGTGATACCTCCCAGCACCATGTCTGCGTACTTTCCTCCTCAACAGCTGTCCATCCCTTCTCCTGCATTATGACAAGTGACTTCATGGTCGTGGTCTGTTAGATTGGACTGTGCCCCTCTGAGATGAAGACCGAAGTAAGAACCGAGTGGTTCTTGGGCTTTGTTAATGGGCTACTGGACAGAATTCCAATCACTTCTCTTGAAGAAGAGGGGAGATAAAATCTGAGCATATTAAGTGTTCCTGATAAAATTTGAGGCTAGTTACTAGGGATTAAACAGATTCAATGCAGCACCTAACACATAGGTAAGTGAAGCGTTGGAGCTTGAGACTAAGATACCACCACCTTCACCTTGTCACCAGTCCCTTAGAAACTGGTTAGGTCTGCTCATTGACAGGGACTATTTCAGCACTAAGTCTAATACATATTCTAAACAGTGCAGAATACCTCCTGGTTCACAGCCCCGGCGCTGACTGCAGCAGCCTTTGTGAGCTCGTCTTGGCCCCACTCCAGCCTCCTTCCTGAGCCCTGCAGCACTAAGACCCTGAAGGAGGTGCCGGCAGGTGGGCGGGGACGAGACAGAAAAGAGAGATGGATGACCCGGTACCCTGAACCACAACAGGACCAATTTATTTCTGTTCTCTGAATGGAAACACTTAACAGTCTATGCTTTTTGGTCTTGACATTTCAAAAAGCCATGATCAGATTTTCTCTCACGTATGAATTAACCAGTAAACATATTTAGTTTATCAGATTACCATTTCCAGCGTTATGAAGATTTGCATTTACTGTAACAGGACACGAGGCACTTTGTTCACTAACCATAGACTAAATATTTCTGTGATTAACCTGTACTCCAAACTACAATATGCAGGAACACAGTAGCTCCTCATTTTTCATGGATTCTGTGTTTGTTGATTTGCTTACTCCTTAAAATGTATTTGTAACTCAAAACTAGTACGTGGCACATTTGTTTAAAAGACTTGTTGTTATGTGGACCATTTTCAAAGTCTTTACTGAATTTGTTACAATATTGCTTTGGTCTTATGTTTTAGTTTTTGGCTGCGAGGCATGTGGGATCTTAGCTGCCCAACCAGGGATCTAACCCGCACCTCCTGCACTGGAAGGCAAAGCCCTAACCATTGGACCACCAGGGAAGTTACTTGGGACGTTTTCGTGGTTATTGGAGAGCATGTGCAGAGAGGGGAAATGGGATCAAGTGGACACAAGATGATGCGCTTCCTCTGATACTCCTTTTTAAGGTCTGTTTCGTCTACTTATTTCTCATTTTTGTGCTTTTGGTTGCTGAGTTTGCTGTTTAAAATAGCCCCCTGAGCTCGGGATGCAGTGCCATGTGGGGTTGCTGTGTGGGGTTCCTGCATGTGTGAGGCTGTGCTGAGACTGAGGGGGAAGCGTGTGTGTTACACAGGCTTCTTGCAGGCATGAGTCCCCTGGACTGCTGGCTGTGAAGTCAATGCTGCGATGCGACAGTACACATTAAGTAATGTGTGTTTAGATAAAACACACAGAAAACGAGGTGATGTATGGATTGGGGATGGAAATGTGCCAAAGGTGTGTAAGAACTAATCCATGTGTTTCCTCCATGAGCAATGGTTCTGTATTCCTCGCCCAGTGCTCACTAGACTCTACGAGCATCACCACCATGACTGCAGGAACTTCCCTGGGGGAAGTGGTTAAGACTGCGCCTTCCAGTGCAAAGGGTGCAGGTTTGATCCCTGGTTGGGGACCTAAGATCCCACATGCCACACAGCGCAAAAAAAAAAAAAAAAAAAGAACAATCAGAAAACAGAATCAATTTTGTAACAAATTCAATAAAGACTTTGAAAATGGTCCACATCACAAAAGCTTTCTCTTAAATAGTAAAAGAAAGAACTGACTGCACATCAAAGTGCAGGTGCACAGAAGCTGTGTGTCAGCAACGAGAACAGCGACAGCGGCCGGCCGGGAAGCCGGCCACTCTGGCCTGCCCACTACAGAGGGGAAGAGCGGTGGGTGGACTTCTAGTCTGTGGGGAAAAGCTTCTGGCCGCCAAAATAACCTGCAAGGTGTAAGAGGTAGAGGGTGAATTACATTCCCTCCACTAAAATTAGATTTATGCTCTGAAAACAAGGATTAGACCAGAGAATAGAACTTTAATCACTGGAGCCATAAAAAGTCAGGGTAAAAGCTGGGAAAACTCTGTAAAATGTTCAAAGATGCCTTGTATAAAAACGTGCCCTGAATACTGCAGGAAGCCGCCCAAAGAACAGCAAGAGAGACTGAAGAAGAGAGACCTGTAGCGCTTAGCAGGGATAGTAACAGAGAAATGGGGCTTCCCTGGTAGCTCAGCGGCAGAGACTATGCCTGCAATGTAAGAGACGTGGGTTAGATCCCTGGGTAGGGAAGATCCCCTGGAGGAGGAAGTGGCAATCCACTCCAGTATTCTTGCCGGCAAAATCCCATGGACAGAGGAGCCTGGTGGGCTACAGCTGATGGGGTCACAAAGAGTCGGACATGATTGAGCTACTGAAAAACAACAACAGAGAAATGAGCCTGTTTCACTGGCAAGCCTACCCTTTTAAAGGACTGTGTGTTCTCGTGCTTAGATGACAGGATAGGCTCCAATGATGCTTAGAGTTAGAAGAAATACAGGGTTAAACTGGAAAACAGATGTGTGTTTTTAGAAATTACAAAGGTGTTTATTATTATGAAGTACTTATTCACATATTACACCCCCCAGCCTTAATGTATCTTAATTCTTTCTTCACTTCTTTTAATGATGCAAATTACAGATTCAGTCATCCCACACTTTCCAGTAAACTAACTCTTCATCTTAAGCTGACATTCAGGACGCCTCCTCCTTTATGGAACAGGATGACTGGGTAAAGGACAATGGAGAGGGTGATATGCCCTAAGGATGGGGCTGAACACACCCCTGCATGATGAGAGACTCGCCGAGAAAGAGCTTTTGCGGGGTCTCTGCTATGCCAGCTGAGAATGATTTCTGACCAGTGGGGCTCATGATACCCACTGTGTGGTATGACTTTTATGTTTTTTAATCCCCTGGAGGAGGGTATGGCAACTTACTCCAGTATTCTTGCTAGAGAAGCCTATGGACAGAGGGAGCCAGTGGGGCTGGGGGGGTGGGGGTGGGTGCGCTATAGTCCATAGGATTGTGAGTGTTGGACACGACTCAGTGACTAAACAACGACATCAGGTTTAATCCTCACCAGGAAACAGAGTGTGTATGTCTAGCACCCATATCCGCCAAGAAGAGGTGCAAGCTCTCTGATGCATCTCAGCTGTGAGAGGTCCATGCCCCGCTGCACACATGGGCTCGGGGCTCCCCGGCACCTGAGGTTCCACCCGCTGCCACACCCTCTCCAGGGTAGGGCCACTGCAGAACCCACGAGGTGGGGGCTGCCAGCTTCAACACACCCTGAGGTGTGGAGATCCATGGACAATTTGGGGGATCACTCCTTCACAGCATCTCCTCGGCATGGGCTGGTGACAGGACCAGGTGATAGGACCTCATATTGATGGCGGATCTGCCCTATCCCTTAACACAGACCCTCTGCTCGGGGACCATACCCACCTGCCCCCTGCTCTCCCTGAAGTGTCTTCGTCCAACTCAGATCTAAGCAGAGGCCCCTGCTACAAAGGGACAGGATTTTAAGTGCCTCTAGTAAAAGAGAGAGTCACTTTGTAATTGATAATACACTATTATGTTTGCTTTGCTCCTAAGTAGAACACTTTATTACTATAAAGATGCCTCATAAACACGCATCACAGATAACACACTTGAATGACTCTCTGAAGAGCAGGCCTCCCTGGTCTTTTATGAGGGTGGTGAGAGGCCCGGGAGGACCAGATGCCTCCTGCGGGCAGGCACAGGGCTGGGGACCAGTTTTGTCCCACCCTCACCCCTAGTGCCTGTGGCTGCAGGGCTGGAAGCAGAGCAGCAAGTGTGTCTGCCCTGATCCCACGTCTGTTGTGACTTTCCAAGAGGAGCGGTCACATCTTGCAGGGCCAGGGCACCCCCGCCCTGGGTGGGGGTGAGGATAAGTGATGGTGCCCACATCCTGCTAAGCCAGAGTGGCAACTGCTGCACACCAGCTTTGCTCAGCCTTGCATCTATAGACACACTAGGAAGACTGGGGGAGGACGCAGGAACATAGAGAAAACTACCTGGAAAATGGAACAGACCTCGGTGGATGCCTGATGGAGTGGTTTCCAAGCTGGACAGGAGAGCCTGGAGGTTTTGAGGAGATGGGAGGACCAGTGCATGGAGATGCTCCCCAGAGAGCCACAGGGAGAGAGGATTCTGCAGATTCTGTGCCAGAAATGAGCTAAAAACACTGGCGACTCCCTTTCTTCATGGATGGGGAAACTAAGACTCAGAGTGGGCTGTGGGGGACTTCCCTGGGAATCCTGTGGTTAAGACTCCAAGCTTCCAATGCAGAGGGTGTGGATTTGATCCCTGGTCAGAGGACTAAGTTCCCACATTTCAAAGTATAGCCAAAAAAAAAAGAGAGAGAGAGAGAGAGAGAGAGTGGACTGTGGGGAATGTGTCCTCAGAATTCCTGCCCAATGAGGGCAGAGACACAGAAGCAACAACCAGAGGTATGTCACCCACACATCACACTTCATAGTGGAAACTGATGGGAAAAACACGTTCAAACACCCTGCTGGGTTGGTTTTGTCTTGTCAAGGACATATTGTCTTGTATCATAACCACTCACATCTTAAGCTACTTCAGCTTTGACTGCATTCCTCCGATTCCTCTGGGTATCTGCTCAAAGTTTTGCAACCATTAGAACAGAAATAATAAATGCCTTGCGACTACTCAGGTATTATATAGAAGACTCTCTCTCTTTTTTTCTTTAATGGAAGGGGGAGAGTAAAATAATCAATGCATGTCCTTGAGTTGCTATTCTTCCTCTTAAAAAGCTTTTGTGTGCCCACAAACAATTACTGAAATACCACCAATATGCCTGCGTGTTCGGCCACGGGTGTTCTGAAGTCCATCACAAAATCCTCACGGCTAATAACGAACTTCATTTTACATTTATTTATTTGGCTACTTCACAGATCTCTGCCTGCTGTCTCCCCCCAAGGCTGTAAGTCTCATCTGTTTTTCCATCGTGTTACCCACCCCCTACCCTGGTCCATTCCCCTCCACTCAGCACTGTGGTGATTGGCCCTGCAGAGTAGCAATTATCAACCAGGGGAGATTCTGCCCTACAGGGCACATGTGGTGAAGTCTGGGGACATTCAGGTTGTCATGGCTGGGGACAGGGAGGAGCTGTGTGTGCCATGGGCGTGGGGTGGAGAGATCCCAGAGATGCTGCTAACCACCTACAAGGCATAGGACAGCCCACCTGCCAAGACCGCCAATAGTGCTGAGATGGAGAAAACGTGGCCGAGGAGCAGGAAAGACTTCTGCGGCAATGAAAGAAAAACCTTTGCCCTTTTACCTTTTTCTAACTTTCTGTTTTCCTCTTTAAAAAAAAGTGCAGGCTTCCCTATTGGCTCAGCTGTAAAGGACCCCCCTGCCAATGCAAGAGACACAGGTTCAATCTCTGATCTGGGAAGATCCCACATGCCTCGGAGCAACTAACGCCATGCACCACAACTACCGAGCGTGCACACTTACAGCTCGTGCTCTGCAGCTCGCCCCCCACAATGAGAGAAAGCCCACACGGCAATGGAGACCCAGTACAGCCAATAGATAAATAAATTCAATTTAAAAATCATTTTAAAAAGAAGCTCCTTCCACCTTAAAAAAAGAGAAACAACTCAATGTGCTGTATACACTGCAATGAGGGGCTTCCCAGGTGGCGCTAGTGGTAAAGAACCTGCCTCCCAGTGCAGCAGCCATAGAGACACGGGTTCCATCCCTGGGTGGGGAAGACCCCCTTGAGGAGGGCATGGCAACCCACTCCAGTATTCTCGCCTGGAGAATCCGCATGGACAGAGGAGCCTGGTGGGCTGCAGTCCACACAGCTGCAAACAGCTGGACTCGACTGAAGCACACACAGCACACGTGCACATGTACAACACACCCCCTGGGCATTAGTTGATCATCACTAACAAGACAATGGGGTGTGGAAGCCGGAAGCGGGGTCCCGCCACCCCAAACTTCTAGTTATGCGACCTTCAACTGATCTGCTTCTGAGCCTCAGTTCTGTCCTCAATAAACAAAGAGGGGGAAAAAAGCCCCACGCTGTTTTAGCATAGCTCTAAGAAGGGGGCCAGTGTGTGAGAGAACGCAGTGCGAGCCAGACGCCCCGCAGGTGCCCCGCAGGCGGACGAGGAGTTAACTGAGCACCCTGTCTTCATCAGCTGTGGCGATGGCGAAGGAGAACAGATCAGCATGGCCACGACAGGCCATCACGTGGGAGTGGAACACAAGTTTAGACCTCATTCTAAGATGACTCAGAGGGACTTCCCTGGTGGTCCAGTGGTTGGGACTCTGCTTTCACTGCTGAAGAGTCTGGGTTCAATCCCTAGTCGAGGGACTAGGATCCCACAAACTTTGTGGCATGGCCAATAAACAAATAAAGTAACTGAGAAATACTTCCCCCAAACCACAGGAATAAGTATAAATGAACGCCTCGGGGCTGGAAACTTCACGTCCTTGGTGATGGCACAGGCCCCCAGCACAACTTCTCCTCAGCCGCCGCCTCCCGCGGCCTTTCCCCAGCCCCCACCCGGCGACACCCAGGCTCAGGGACAGTCCAGTTCAGTTCAGTCATTCAGTCGTGTCGGACTCTTTGCGACCCCATGAACTGCAGCATGCCAAGCCTCCCTGTCCATCACCAACTCCCGGAGCTTACTCAAACTCATGTCCATGGAGTTGGTGATGCCATCCAGCCATCTCATCCTCTGTCGTCCCCTTCTCCTTCTGCCTTCAACCTTTCCCAGCATCAGGGTCTTTTGAAATGAGTCAGCTCTTCGCATCAGGTGGCCAAAGTATTGGAGTTTCAGCTTCAGCATCACTCCCTCCAATGAATATTCAGGACTGGCTGGATCTCCTTGCTGTCCAAGGGACTCTCAAGAGTCTTCTCCAACACCACAGTTCAAAAGCATCAATTCTTTGGTGCTCAGCTTTCTTTATAGTCCAACTCTCACATCCATACATGACTACTGGAAAAACCATAGCCTTGACTAGACGGACCTTTGTTGACAAAGTAATGTCTCTGCTTTTGAATATGCTGTCTAGGTTGGTCATAGCTTTTTTTCCAAGAAGCAAGTGTCTTTTAATTTCATGGCTGCAATCACCATCTGCAGTGATTTTGGAGCCCCTCAAAATAAATTCTGCCCCTGTTTCCACTGTTCCCCATCTATTTGCCATGAAGTGATGGGGCCA
This sequence comes from Ovis aries, assembly GCF_016772045.2. Classification (NCBI taxonomy): domain Eukaryota; kingdom Metazoa; phylum Chordata; class Mammalia; order Artiodactyla; family Bovidae; genus Ovis; species Ovis aries. The sequence continues at coordinate 107,465,220 of NC_056055.1, forward strand.
GATGCCATGATCTTAGTTTTCTGAATGTTAAGCTTTAAGCCAACTTTTTCATTCTTCTCTTTCACTTTTATCAAGAGGCTCTTTAGTTCTTCTTCACTTTCTGCAATAAAGGTGGTGTCATCTGCATTTCTGAGGTTATTGATCTTTCTCCCAGCAATCTTGATTCCAGCTTGTGCTTCTTCCAGCCCAGCATTTCTCATGATGTAATCTGCATATAAGTCAAATAAGCAGGGTGACAATATACAGTCTTGACGTACTCCTTTCCCTATTTGGAACCAGTCTGTTGTTCCATGTCCAGTTCTAACTGTTGCTTCCTGACCTGCATACAGATTTCTCAAGAGGCAGGTCAGGTGGTCTGGTATTCCCATGTCTTTCAGAATTTTCCACAGTTTCTTGTGATCCACACAGTCAGAGGCTTTGGCATAGTCAAGAAAGCAGAAATAGATGTTTTTCTGGAATTCTCTTGCTTTTTCGATGATCCAGCAGATGTTGGCGATTTGATCTCTGGTTCCTCTGCCTTTTCTAAAACCAGCTTGAACATCTGGAAGTTCACGGTTCATGTATTGCTGAAGCCTGGCTTGGAGAAATTTGAGCATTGCTTTACTAGCGTGTGAGATGAGTGCAATTGTGTGGTAGTTTGAGCATTCTTTGGCACTGCTTTTCTTTGGGATTGAAATGAAAACTGACCTTTTCCAGTCCTGTGGCCACTGCTGAGTTTTCCCAATTTGCTGGCATATTGAGTGCAGCACTTTCACAGCATCATCTTTCAGGATTTGAAATAGCTCATCTGGAATTCCATCACCTCCACTAGCTTTGTTCATAGTGATGCTTCCTAAGATCCATTTGACTTCACATTTCAGGATGTCTGACTCTAGATGTGTGATCACATCATCATAATTACCTGGGTCATGAAGATCTTTTTTGCATAGTTCTTCTGTGTATTCTTGACACCTCTTCTTAATATCTTCTGCTTCTGATAAGTCCACACCATTTCTGTCATTTATTGTACCCATCTTTGCATGAAATGTTCCTTGGTATCTCTAATTTTCTCGAAGAGATCTCTAGTCTTTCCCATTCTATTGTTTTCCTCTATTTCTTTGCACTGATCGCTGAGGAAGGCTTTCTTATCTCTCCTTGCTATTCTTTGGAACTCTGCATTCAAATGGGTATATCTTTCCTTTTCTGCTTTGCTGTTGGCTTCTCTTCTTTTCTTAGTTATTTGTTAAGGCCTCCTCAGACAGCCATTTTGCTTTTTTGCATTTCTTTTTCTTGGGGATAGTCTTGATCCCTGTCTTCTGTACAATGTCACAAACCTCTGTTCATAGTTCATCAGGCACTCTGTCAGATCTAGTCCCTTAAATCTATTTGTCACTTCTACTGTATAGTCATAAGGGATTTGATTTAGGTCATACCTGAATGGTCCTGTGGTTTTCCCTTTCTTCAAAAAAGGAGGGACAGGACCAGCCAAACCCTAATCTAGGAGGCTCCATCTCTTGCTCAGCATAAACTCTTCTTGGATTTCAGTAAGAACCCCCATGTTACTTTCAGGAAGTTCTCTGCCTTCCTGAAGCCCCCTCCTACTCCCCTCTGAGAAGCCCCGGCAGGGCTGCACTGAGTCCGTCCGCCTCTAGGGGGAGCTCCCGCCTCACGGAAGACGAGACAAGCATCTTTGAAGACCCCCAGCCCCCATCCCCTTCCTCTGCGGGGACAGTCCTAGGAACACGGAGCTCAGATGCTCACATCTTTCTCCAGAGCCCTTTTTGCCAGTTATGTGCCTGTCGGGCCTTGCCATTGTGGAGAAGGTGTGGATGTTTTCCTTTTGATCAAAATGGCAGTGCTCCTTCTATAAGGAGTTGCGTGTGTGCTAAGTCGCTTCAGTCCTGTCCGACTCTTTGTGAGCCTGTGGACTGTAGCCTTCCAGGCTCCTCTGTCCATGGGATTTCCCAGCTAAGAATACCATCTCCTCCTCCAGGGGATTTTCCCCACCCAGGGATCCAACCCAGGATCCTGCATTGGCAGGCGTGTTCTTTACCACTAAAGCCCCCTTGGGAAGCCCCTGAAAGGAGTTACTGAGGTAACTAAGAACGGCAATCTTCTCCACATTGGCTACATTGGGACTGCGGACACTCCCTCTAAGATTCTCGGGTGAGGAAAGTAAAACCGTGGCCATTCCCCAGCAATGAACTGGACGATATTACTGAAGTTACACTATTTTTATATCATTTTAACCCATGGAATTACTTTGGCCTTTCTACATTTTAGCATTGTTCACCTTACATGTTGCAAGGATGACTGCAAGGATGACGAAAGAGTAATTCTATCTTTCAATACTAAGTGCATTTCTTACGTATCTGTCTGAAGGTGAGCAAAGGTGACTAAGAAGTGCCTCCAGGGAATCCTGCAAGTCCTTCCTATCGCTCGCCCCATGGCCCCCACTTGAGACAACACAGTGCACTGACTTCCCAGGGACCTGCCGTCCGGGGCAGGAGCCGTCAGAACTCCCGGAGTGCACGGCCAGGCCCCCAGGACAGCTCTGCCCCACCCATCCCGCCTCACTTACACCCACTCACCTGGCTGACCTCCCCTGCTCATCATGGGACCTGATCAATAAATGCCTGTGCACCCACCCGGGCCCAGCTAGAGGCTGCTCTAATCTTTGTATCAGAACATCGCCACTGAGACAGTTTATCAAAGGGGCCGTAAGGGGCGTGCTCCTCTGCTGGTTTCCCTGGTAACTGATGAAAGTGAAGTCACTCAGTCGTATCCGACTCTTTGCGACCCCATGGACCGTAGTCTACCAGGCTCCTCTGTCCATGGGATTTACCAGGCCAGAATACTGGAGTGGGTTGCCATTTCCTTCTCCAGGGGATCTTCCCGACCCAGGGATCTAACCTGGGTCTCCCGCATTGTAGACAGATGCTTTACCGTCTGAGCCACCAGGGAAGTCCTCAGGTAACTGATGAGCCCACCTCATTTCAATCCCTCCTATGACCGCCAACCTCAGTCTTCCCCTGCCCACCCCAGTGAAGCCTGCCACCTTGTTCTGCCTACCATCTGCCGCCCAAGGTAGGATGTCTGACACCCCAGGAGCTGGCTCCAGGTGTGTAAGCTCCCCCATCCATGGAAAGACTGACGTCTCAGTTGCTGACTCCAGGCTCTTTCTTCAGTCCGGCCAGTTCAGGGTTTGGTCAGGACAATGACCAAACTCTGAAAAGACCATTAGCTCCAAAACTCAGCTGCTCCAGTGGGACAGGGTACCACTCCCCCCGCTGACTAAATCTTCATGCCAGTTCAGATGGGTGGGAAACTCGCCCTGGAGAGAAGGTCTCCCAGGCACGGTCGGTCACCAGGCTGGGCTGCTATGGGGTACCTCATGGCACCTCCATGAACATTTCTCTACCTTACCTCCAGGGAACTTACTCTAAATCCCTGGTTGGAGGTGGAAGGTTGTGGAAAAATGAAACAAGCAATCTGGGTTTGTAATTTTTTACCAGGCAAACTCGGTCCTTCTATAACTTGGTGGTGGAGCTTTGAGGGGAAATTAAGTTATATTAGTGGGAGGGACCTCATTTACCAAACCAGGCCTCCGCAGGCAGGGATGATCCCACGAGGGGAAGGAACCACCCCCACAGGCCATTGAGGAGGAGCAGGGGTTCAAAGGTGCTGCTGCTCTGCTCACGGGGCGCCTGGAGCAACAGATGACCTCATGTCCAGTTTCTGGAGGCATCCCTCTAAACCGCTGTGCAAGCTGGGCTGACCTGCATGACCCCAACCTCCTGTGGTCAGTAGGGCCTCAAACAACAATCGGCTGTGCCCCTGTCACTCAGAAAATTCCAGAGTACAGTGTGTGTGTGTGTGCGTTTAGATGTGTGTGTGTTCAGATGTGTGTCTATGTTCAGATGTATGTGTGTGTGTGTTTAGAAGAGAAAGAAGAAACTAGGTATCAGAACACGATTTCTTTTTAAAGTTAATGTGGAAAATCTCTGACCTCACAGAAAGTGGCTTCCAAGAGCAGAAACTTTCAGGCCAGTTAGAGAGCAATACTTTCTGTATGCAAAAGCAGCAGCAGGTCCATTGTGGGTCATCCGAAACCAATTTAGAACGTGCTTCCTGCAGGCAGGGCTAGCGCTACGGCTGCCATACCGTACTCTGAGAAATGAGATGTGCTTTGGGCAGTCCAAGAAGGGAAAGGAGCGCGCGTCAGTGACTGTGACCTGTGCTTTTGGATGGGGTTGTGTGGAACCGGCACACACGTGTTAATAGAAACTAGGATAAAGCACTGAAGTTCATGGTGCACTTATGTGATTCACACTTACATGTGCGTACATCATTTATGCGCTATGCTGTGCTAAGTTGCTTCAGTTGTGTCCAACTCTTTGCAACCCTGTGGACCGTAGCCTGCCAGGCTCCTCTGTACATGGGATTCTCCAGGCAAGAATACTGGAGTGGGTTACCAGGGGATCTTCCTGACCCAGGGATCAAACCTGTGCATTTTCAGGTGGGTTCTGTACCACTAATGCCACCTGGAAAGCCCCGTATACATCATATATAGATTATTCTAATATTAATTTTAATCTCTTATGAGCAGCTCCTTACTTCTAGTCAGCATTAACTGAAACCCATGGGTTATGATGTATAGAAACTGAAATTAGAAAGGAACTCTGTAGCAGAATTAGAAAATATTAATAGCAACTATTTGATAAATTATAGCTCTATATTCTAAACAAGAGCATCAGAAAGAGCCTTTAACATGGAGAATGAAGACAGCTCATGAGCACAGCTACCTTAAATAAAATTAGAGTATAAACATCAGTGTTTTTGTATCCAGTAAGAATAGAATTACCAAGTGCATAAGGCAGGAATGTCAATGTGTAATATCTTTTTTTTTTAAAAAAAAAGCCTCAGTTTCCCACAGACAAGCTTAACAAAGTTATTAATAATTAATCATATTAACATTTGCATAGCTCTTAGAGTTTTCGAGGCACTGTATTATTTCGCTCTGTCAATGTGACTGAGATAGCTTTCTACAAAACATAAATTCGACAGGAGTGTAGGCAAGAGGAAAGGTTAAACAGGAGAAGCAGATGAATTTGCTCAACTAGTCAAAATATTTAATTCATTTGTTTGAAACAAAATAGCTTGGATTCTATATCCCCCAATTGTCTGTCTTCTTGGGCAGAAAAAGGGCAAGAATAATTTCCATGTGTTTGCATCAGCAGTGAGTTCACAGTAAAGGAAATAAAACTGCGCTTTATTAGAAGAAAATCTAACAGACCACAAATGGCACTTGCCACCCATGGGCTGCTCTGGCGGGGCTCTGAGAGGCGGGGTGGGGCTTTGCCCGAGGCTGGAGTCCAGGCACAGCAGCTCCCAGCAGAGCAGTTCTTCTGCCCTTTGCCCCTCCTTGGGCAGTCGTGTCCTTCTTTGTGTCTCTGGACTTCCCTGATTCCTGCCCCCTCCCAAACCCCACCCATTCTAACTCTCATTTGCTCCCTGAGTCTCCTCTGTCTGCTTCTGTGGACTCCACTCAATTTCCTAGGGCGATGCCAGGCCCCCACCCTCCACAGAATCCGGATACCCCAGTAGCCTGACACTCCTCAAGCTCTCCTTAAACCTCTGGGAGGTGGTCAGACCGTGGAGGGGGTCTGCACACACGACCCTCCCTAAGCTTCCAGCTGTATCTCCTCACCTGCTGCGGGACCCCCGGGAGCCGCAGCACCTGCCTTCCTCCCAGTCCCTGCCTGCCGTCCTGTCCTCTGGACCTGTAACCTTCTTCCGGGAAGGCCCCTCAGCCTCGGGCCTGTCTCTAGTGGACCCCCGGGAACCCTTTCCTGGCCCCCTCCCCTCCTCAGGCTCTCACATCACAGTGCCCTTTCCCTTCCCCCACGGGTGGACGGCGAGCGCCCCGAAGGCAGGGACCACACTTCTTACTGCATTCCCGATGGGCTAGCACAGTGCCTGGAGATGCTCCATCTCTGCTGAACCATGCAGAGAGCCATGTGCATGTTTTTTTATAGAAAACAAGTGTGAAGGCAGGTGAAGTCATTCTTGGCTCAAGTCTATAAAAAAAGAAGCAGGCCTCCAGTTCACTCAAAACACTGTTACTCACTCTCCTAACGAGCGATCAACAGCCAGCAAGTGAGTCAGCTCGGGGATGGGATTCAAAACTGTGAGAGACGTGAGCATGACTCACCCCAGCAGCAGCGGGCGGTCCTGTCCAGATTCTCATCTGAAAGGACGATGGAGCGGCCGCAGGAGCGAGCAGGTGAGCCCTGGCAGGTGCCACAGCTGGACAGAAGGCCCAGAGCTGGGTCTCTAAGCGTGGCAGGTGGCTCATTGGTATGTGCGGCAGAGGCCAGAGAGCAGGCTGATCAGACCCCACAGCTGCGGAAATTCAGTCCTCGTGAGGATCGTTCTCCACAGGGTGTGCATGAGTGACATGAACACAGGAGATGCTCTCAGCGCTGTCTGTAGAGCACACGTGTGCATGCTCAGTTGCTAAGCTGAGTCTGACTCTGCGACCCCATGGAGGGTAGTTCGCCAGGCTCCCCTGTCTGTGGGATTTCCCAGGCAAGAAAACTGGATCACTGGGAAAGACCCTGTTGCTGGGAAAGACTGAAAGCAGAAGGCAAAGGGGGCGGAAGAGGATGAGATGGTTAGATAGCATCACCGACTCCGTGGACATGAATTTGAGCAAACTTCCTCCTCCCTCCTCCCAGGATCTTCCTAATTCACAGACTGAACCTGTGTCTCGTGCATTGGAGGGCGGATTCTTCACCACTGAGCCACCCAGGAAGCCCGCCTGTGTAGCAGAAGGAAGGTGCTAACATGCACGCTAGATACAATGCAGAACTTAGCAGCACTTTCTTTGCTGTTGACCTTTTTATTTAGCAGAAAATTCTTTAAGACTGAGCACATTCTAATTGATGAATAACTCAACTCAGAAATTATTTGAGTCTACACTGAATTTTAAAGTGTTCAAACAGGAAAGAAGCCTATCTCATTTTTTTTGAAAAGGGTGAGAAAGAATCAAAATTTTTAAAGTCATCTGGATTCAGTTAAAAAAAAATCTTTTTTCTGGGAGTTATGATGTTTGAAGATTTTGAATATAAGTTTTCTCACTAGCATAGAATTTGACAAAGGAGCTCAGGAGTGGTTTGTTAAGATAGTGTTGGTCCTTTTATCTGATTGGGGCCACAATCTTTGCCGGAACATGCAATAATCTCATTTCTGAGCAGTGCTCCAGTTATGCCAGAAAAAAGAACAAAGAGATGATCAGCCTGTGAAAAGGCATGGCAAGAGGGAGGAAGGGAGATTAGAGGCAAGAGGAAAATTAGAAAGGAAGGGAGCATGCAGGGAGAAAAGAGAGAAAGACAGGAAGAAAGATAATTGTAGAAGAGCAAGACCCAGAGAGATGGGGGCTTTAGAGGCACCTGGTGTGTCAGGGATTATCAAAGGGGATGAGGGCTCTGCCATCAATGGAAGTGCAAGGAGAAAGAGGTCAGGTGGACATGGCTGTGTGGGGCACCCACATTTTCCAAAAAGCAACATAGGACCCCAAAGTTACATAGTTTGGACAAATTGTGACCTGAAGAAAGTGCCATAGCAATTAAAAAAAAAAGCCACTACGACTTAAGTTTCTAACCCCTAGGCCTATGATAAGATTCTTAGTCTATTATGTCCTTTAATCCCAATGCCAACCTGGGGGGTAGGTACTGGTAGACCCATGTTACAGATCAGGTTCCTGAGGGCTGTGGGGTAAGGAGCTGGTCTAAGACCTCGTGTCTGGTAGTGGAGCCGAGGTCTCACCTCAGCAGACTCCTTCATTCACTGCTTTATCTGCTCATTCATTCTCTTCCCAGATTTTCACTGCTGGGCATAGCCAAGCTCCGGGATGTCAGTTACTGGAAGGAGCAGGAGAAGAAGACAAATACCTCGCTCTCAGGACCTTATCATCTAGCAAACCCTGCCCTGAGGCATGTGGTCCAGGAAGGTGTGGGTGGAGGAGAGAGAAGGGCCAGGGGGGTAGGACCATAGCTCTGCCGTCTTGCTGGGCTGACAGAAAAGGAGTCACAGCACTGAGCCTCAGACTTCACATTCACATGTGGGAACCCTCTCAGTGTAAGTCCTGGCCTACAGCAGAAAGTCAGTAAGTACCCCTCTTTCCTTCCCCGTCAGGAGGAGGAGGTGAGGAGAAGACCATCACAAGGTTGTCTGCGAACCCCAGTGACAGGCTCGAGGTTCAAGTCTTATCTCGGCTGACTGGCAGGCACTCCAGGTGGGGACACAGACTCTGTTTAGGTTCCCAAAGGGTCTATGCACGGCAGTTCTAGCAACAAGCTCAGCCCCTGCCAGGAGGGCTGCCATAAAATACAGGATGCACAGTTAAATTTGGATTTCAGATAAACAACAAATATTTTCAATGTATAAGTATATCCCATACACTATTTGGGGTATACTTATACTAAATGTTTTTCATTCTTTATCTGAAATTAGATTTCACTGAGCATCTTTTTTTTTTTTTTTCTTTCTAAATGTGGCAACTCTGAAACCAGGCAAATTTCTGCCTTGATCAGGAACAAACTGCTCCCACATCCTCCCTTTTCAGCCCCCCTGAGATGCTCCAACTCTTCTCTGTACTGGAGGTTATCTCTCTCACCCCTTGGTTCTCTACTTCTTCTCTTTCTTTCTCTGCATCTTTCATGCAACCCCTTTCACTCCTGCCAAATCAATATATGAAGCCTCCGGAGCAGCCCCCTGATGGGTCCAGCATTCGACTCCATGGTCATAAAGGATGCTGCTGTGGGGTCTGTGTGTGTGCCTGTGCCTGCTATCTTCACCCCCTAACATGAGGACTATGTTAACCCCGCCTCACTGGGGAGACACCTGGGAAATTCCCTAGTGGCATGAATTATGTTGCATCCACAATAATGGAAGATGCTTAGATCCTCTGAGTAGAATCAGTTGCTGAATAAACTGAAAGAGAACAGCTTCGAGTTCATCCAGTCAGCACCACAATCAAAAGCCAAGAGCTAGAAACCCTTTGTTTTAAATCACACTACGTGAAAAGGACCTGACCGTGTGGGTCATGGTTTCATCTGCCTGAGGACACTTTTATCCGTACTCGGGAGTTTCCACTTCCGGTTTCAGGGCTGAGTGTAAAACAGATAACTAGTGGGAACTCGCTGCGCAGCACAGGGAACTCAGCTCGGTGGTTTCTGATGACCTAGAGGGGTGAGACGGGGAGAGGTGCAAGGAGACTCTAGAGAAAGGGGATATAGATACGACCGACTCACACTGCACAGCAGAACTAACACAGCAGTGTAAAGTAATTATTCTCCAGTTGAAAAAAAAAAAAATGGAAGGTGGCAAACATCCAGTTAGTTTCAGGAGCTTCCCCAGCAGTTTTCCCACCACCCTACAGTGAGATGGGGAGCTTGGTACAGAGGGAACAGCCACGCGCTGAGAAAGCTCTGCTATTAAACACTTGTCAGGTGAAACTCAACAATGCACTTGGTAGTGAGTCCACGCCTCGGAACAAGCTCATTTCCCACTGAGGACTGTGAGAAGGGGAAGTTCTGACCAGTGCCTGTCTGGGGACCACGCTCTGAGCAGCACAGGTGTAGAAGACCTTAGAATTTTATACGCTACACCCGCATAAAATGGGGAGCTCTCGCCTTTCTGCCCATTTTGTGGACCAAAGATCCTCTTGTTCCCCTGCAGTAAAGGCATATATATGTATAACATATATATATTGCATTCTGACAATCTAACTCAGTATCTATCCACACGACCATGCCCCCGGTTCAGAGAGAGGAGGAAGGGGTGCTTACTCTTCCTGTCGCAAGTCGTTGACACTGCGGTCCAAGGAGATCATGTCACTAGCCACCATGTTAAATCCAAACTCTTTAATGCTGGCTTGAACTGCGTGTTTGAATTCTGGTCCCAGAACCAATGGCTGGGCTTTCTCTCCAGGCCCACCAACCACTCCGGGAGGCTCAGGCTCTTTGGGCTCAAAGTTACCGAGGACCCCCGGGCGGAGCACAGGATCATGGTAGGTGAAAGTCTGGGGTTTAAACGTGAGATATTGCCTCTGCATGATGTCCTTCTGGTCCTCTCCTCCGGAGCGGCGCTCTTGTTCATGTCTGGCCTTGTTCCTTCTTCGAATAGACTCCAAGTCCACTTCTACGCCTTCCACGTGAGGCCAGGGCACCACGGGTTTGAATCTGTCATCCCCGAGGGCTAGTCCGTTGCCCCCTCTGTCAGGCACGGGGTTATTAACAGCTCTGTCTTCCTACACAAAAGGGAGGGGGGCATACAGTGAGTACATGAAGGCAACCACAGCAGTTCATGACACCAATGTGCACATGTGAAAACACAGCCCAGGCAGTGATAAAATGTTACGAACCATGAGACTAGAGCAGGCCATGAACCAGGACCCCTCATTAGAGGAAACCGCTCCTGACGAGGAACAACATGCCAGCAACAGAATAAGTCTACGCCTCTGCTGTTGTTTAGTCACTCAGGCCTGTCCAAATCTTTACAACCCCATGGCCTGTAGCCCGCCAGGCTCCTCTGTCCATGGGATTCTCCAGGCATGAATACTGGAGTGGGCTGCCATTTCCTTCTCCAGGGATCTTCCCAACCCAGGGATCAAACTGGGGTCTCCTGCATTGACAGGTGGATTCTTAACCACTCAGGCACCTGGGAAGTCCAATTCTTTGCCTTACCGTTCCAAAATAAAGGGGTGGATGCATTTTTTACTCCTCCCCTCATAAGCTCAACTCTCTATCAAAAACCTCTTACTAAAGCACATTGCTGGGCTTTCCCAAAGCCCAAAGCAGGCACTCAACAGATCCTGTTGTACAGTGTGGTCTTCCCAGTTGTCTGGTGGACGAGAAATATGACGTTCTGTCGGTCACATGGCTACATGGTGGCGGCGGTGTTGGATGTCAGCCCGCCCAAGGCTGGCTTAGTGGCCCAAATGGCAGAGGACGGGGGCTGAGATATGATCTTGACGGCCCCCACTGTTTCTGCTCTGGGAGAGGTTAACTGAGTTCAGAACTATAAAACAAGCTCTGACGACTGTAACCAAGGCTAACAGAGCTCTTAAACCACACCCATGACCTAGCTGGCCCCGTTCCAAAGGTGGCCCCAGGAAAACCGGATTCTGTGTGCATGAATATTCCAGAATGTTGACCTTCCTTTCTGTCCAGACGCTCATCAGCTGCACAGATCTTCCTGTCAGAAGCCCTGCATGCCTCTGTCCCTGGGGTCACATGTGAAGTTTCTGTTAAGTCAGCACCATTCTTTGTACAGCCATGTTTCTCAACATCAGCCGCACCTCAGTGGCTTTAAATACACTGACGTCAGAGTCCCACCCCTCAGATATCAAGGTTTAACGGGTGGGAACATTTGGAGTTTTAAGAACGCTCCAGGTGTTTTCAATATGCAGCAGGCTTGCGCTCCAATGGCTTAGAGGAAGGGCTGCCGGCTATAACCTGACAAGGAGGCTACAGCCTGTGCGTGGCCAGTCTGGGGTGGGTGAGCCAGTCAGAACCAGGACTGCAGACCCGGCTAACTGATCTGCCACCCTCCCTCCCCGTCAAGCCAGGATGCCCAGAGTCCTGAAGACAGTTATAAAAGAGTTCATACCATCTGACCAACATTTTTCTACAGTGTTAGAGCTATTTTGAAAAGTCAAGTTAAAGACTTTCAAGAGTGCAGAGGTAAGGCTGATACGCAGGTTGCTGTCCAGTGGTGGTTTATTTAGAGACAAGGATCTCTTTGGAAAGTCAGCTAATTCAAATGTGAATTTAGTCAATGTCAAATTTTTGGTAAGGGCTAGCTGAGGACTGACTTGAGAGAGTTCAAAAAGGAACTTAACAAATGTATGTTGAGAGTCCATTGGACTGCAAGATCAAACGAGTCAATCCTAAAGGAAATCAACCCTGACTATTCATTGGAAGGACTGATGCTGAAGCTGAAGCGCCAGTATTTTGGACACCTGATGTGAGGAGCTGACTCATTGGAAAAGACTGATGCTGGGAAAGATTGAAGGCAGGAGGAGAAGGGGATGACAGAGGGTGAGATGGCTGGATGGCATCACTGACCTGATGCACATGAGTTTCGGCAAACTCCAGGAGATAGTGAAGGACAGGGAAGCCTGGCATGCTGCAGTCCAGGGGGCCGCAGAGTCAGACACGACTTGGCAGCTGAACAACAATCTCTTTGTTTAGGTAATACTCTAAGCATGTGATACAACATTCATAGGATCCTTAATGGTATATCGTGAAAGGCAAGTCTTCCTGCCTTCCCTTTGGTACAGGCACTCACAGCCGGCATTTCCTTGTGGGTCTTCCAGGTATAAATACACCTGGGCATGGATGACAAGAACTTTTTGCTGAACAAGCGACACAGATTTTTACTGACCCATTAATTTTGAGAAGGAATCATAAGATGTTACAACTAGTTCAAAGGTGAATCCTTTGAATGACTTGGTGAAAAACAGACAAATATATAAACATCAAGAATACTGCAAACAATTGAAAAATAAATGCAAAACTGGTCACACTGGTCCATACCCAGAGGGCAATAACCAACTGCATTCCACAGGACACGGTTTCCATTTCAGTGGACAAGACTCTTTCGTGTTGCTATCATTTTTCTATCATTTACAGGATTGTGAAACAGGTTGGAGTTCATGCAGGGATGAGATAATCTGCAAAGCTGAGTTGGAAAATGCACCCAGTGACCTTCTGGATCCATTTCAAAGTTTTCCCACAATTTTCATCCTATAGCACAGAACTAAGTGTAACATGCGGCACCTTGTCCAACCATCTAAGGGTGATACCTTTGTTCAGGTATACGTGGATAAGCCTTCTGCATCAGGCTTCTGACCACTGCACACCTAGTCAAGTAGCAGGCACTTGCTGTTTAGTCGCTAAGTCAAATCTGATTCTTTGTGAGCCCATGGAATGTAGCCCACCTGGCTCTTCTGTCCATGGGGTTTCCCAGGTAAGAATACTGGAGTGGGTTGCCACGTCCTTCTCCAAGGGATCTTCCCTACCCAGGGATCAAACCCTCATCTCTTCTGTCTCCTGCACTGGCAGGCAGGTTCTTTACCACTAGCTCCACCACGGTAAGCCCATGGGAAGTACTGCAATAATCAAATTAAAATAGAGACGTCCTTATAAAACTCTAAGATACCAGACTCAAGATGTTGATGTTGAACCAAGAACCCCACCAAAAGAAGGAAGACTCAGTCTCTCCCTTCAACTTTTCACATTAAGGCTCCAGTGAACTAGTAACTGGAAAGGAACAGAGTGAGGGGCGGGAAATAGGCTCAGAAAAGTAGACTGAACAGGTTATCAGCCGTCCTGGGACATCCTCTGTGATGCCTAACATTCCACCGGAGGAAAGCTGCTTATGGGAAGAATGCGGGACACGACAGTGAGTGAAATCTAGGTACCCAAGGCAGGAGACATCTGTTGTGGTTCGGTGGGCAGGTGCTAATGTGAGACTCACGAATATAAACATTTCTCAGGCTCATCCACCTCAACAAGAGAATGTTTAATGGATTCAAACTTCATGCTCATCTTTCTTCAAAAGTTGTTTTGATCTTCCCTTTGTCTAACCTTTGACTTTTCTATTTTTGGGTCATGCCAAGTGACTTGTGGATCTTAGTTCCCTGCTGCTGCTGCTGCTAAGTTGCTTCAGTCGTGTCTGACTCTGTGCAACCCCGTAGATGGCAGCCCACCAGGCTCCCCCTCCCTGGGATTCTCCAGGCACACTGGAGTGAGTTGTCATTGCCTTCCCCACTTAGTTCCAAGACTAGGGATCAAACCCGGGTCCTTGGCAGTGAAAGCAGAGTCCTAACTGCTGGACTGCCAGGGAAGTCCCTAACCTTTGACTCCTGGTATTCCACTTGGATCTGTTAGGAGCCTGCCTGTCCTCCTCCTTGCTCTAGCGTCCCTTCGTCTCCCCAGCAAGGTGGCCAGGTTCATTTGATCCTTCCTCCCTCCGTGTCCTCAGCCCACATCTTGCTTCTCATCTCTGGGTTCATCACCGTGGCACTTGAACTTCAGATGCCCAGGAATGAACTTGCTGTGACTCCACGGCACACATCTGCTTCATTCACTGTTTTCCCCACCTTGGGGCTGGGAACCCCCATCCACTCAACTGATCAAATGCAAGTCCTCCACTTCATCCCCAGCCTCCTGTTCTGACATCTGAACAATCACTGACTCCTGCCAGTCCCACCGCCAGCACGGCTCTGGAATCCGGCCATTTTCTCCACATCCTCGCCGTGGTGGAATAAGATTCGTATTTTATGGCAGGACAAGAAAAATTTAAACACAAAAGCTCTCCTCTGCCCTTTGTCCTCCTCCCTGCCCTCCACTGTGCATCGCGTATTTGGATTATGCATCAACCAGACCGCCCCCATCAGCAGAAATACCTGCTCAGTCCCAAAGAGCAGCATTCTCCTAGCATCAACAAGACAGCTCCTTAAAGATAACATTCCTTCTTGAACGTGTAAGGGTTGATGTGACCCACCACAATGATACATAGATCTGGATTGCATAAACTGTCAGTAAGACCTCATTTGATGTCCAGCCCTCTGTCTTAAATACTTACATGCCTGTGCCTTGACTTCTAACAGGTGGAACAGTTCTCAGACGCACTTTCTAGATTATTATCCTCAAACCTGGCTCCCGTAAAATCTTCCATGTCTTTCTTAGATCAACTAACATTCTGTGGACATTGCAAAGGCCTAGGACAGTCCCCACTCACCTCTCAACAGGATTACTAGAATAGGAAGAACAGCGATGACGGCAAATACTCCGGCCTTAAGTGCTTCACACGTGTTCATTGCTGTTGCTGTTCAGCCACTCAGTCGTGTCCGACTCTTTGCGACCCCATGAACTGCAGCCTGCCAGGCTTCCCTGTCCTTCACTATGTCCCGGAGTTTGCTCAAACTCATGTCCATTGAGTCGGTGATGGCATCCAGTCATCTCTGCCCCTGTGGCTCAGACAGTAAAGGATTTGCTTGCAATGCAGGAGACCCAGGCTTGACCCCTTGGTCTGGAAGATCTCCTGGAGGAGGAAATGGCAACCCACTCTAGTACTCTGGCCTGGAGAATTCCATGGACAGAAGAGCCTGGTGGGCAACAGTCCATGGGGTCACAAAGAGTCGGGCACGACTGAGCACAGGCACACACACCGTACAGACGGAACAGCCGACAGAGAAGTGACCTAATGTCAGGATCAGTACCGTGCATCCAGGCAGGGCCGTGCTCCTGATTCCTAGCTGCTAGTGCCTCCCATTCCAACGCTGCACTCACTGTCCTTCGTCATTACTGTTCTGCAGCCAAAGCAGGGGTGGTGGTGGTGGTGGTGGCTTAGTCACTCAGTTGTGTCCGAGTCCTTTGTGACCCCCTGGACTGCAGCCCAGCAGGCTGCTCTGTCCATGGGATTCTCCAGGCAAGAACACTGGAGTGGGTTACCATTTCCTTCTCCAGGTGATCTTCCCGACCCAGGGATTGAACCCACATCTCTGGCAAATCCTGCATTGGCAGGCGGATTCTTTACCACTAAGCCACCAGGGAAACCTGTAGCCAAAGTGACTGCCCTGAAATTCAGGTATGAATAGGTCCCTTCTCCTGCTTGCAGGCTCCACACTGGTCCTCTTCCCCAAGAGGGTGGATGCTCTTCCTGGGACATTGTCGGCTCCTGCCTGTACTCACCTCTTCACCTCACCCTCTGGAGCAGGAAGCACTCCAGGCTCTTGGACCACAGGGTCACTACAAAGAAGATGTCCCTGGAGTGCCCAGAGCAGACGGACAGGGTGGATGGGTAGGGCTGTGTTCCCGCAAAACCTCATGTACAAAGACAGGCAAATGGGAATGGGTCTCCCCCTTCCCCTCCAACTCCGCACTAAACTCTAAGTTCCACGAAAGGGGAGGGGCCTCATCCATGGGATGAGCCACTGCACCCCCAGTGCTCCTCCTGCCATGTGACCCTCAGTAAGCATTCACAAATAGATGCCTGGATCCTACCATCTCTGCCTGGTTTATGAGAGGGAGCCTGAGATGAAGGATGAGAATGGAGCACATGGGCCAGGAAAGAGGGGCTCGACCAGAGAGAACACTGATACTGGCAGTACTCGAGGAATTCAGCAAGAGAAGAACTTGATATCCCCTGCACGGTGCTGTGCTCTTAGTAATGCTATATAATAGTCACTTGAAAAAAACTTGGATTTGCTCACTTCTCAAATCCAAAGGCAAAACCAATCTGAGAACTATCTGCCTGACTTCGAGTCAATTAAGAAAAGTCATGTCAAATCGCCACGTTCTGTGATTCAAAGGATGCAGTCAGACAGTGTAATAGTACTAAGCTCCCTGGAGAGAGAGCATACACGCTCCTCCTCCTGGATACTGAATGAGACTTGAGTTGGCTTTGTGACTCACTGGTGTTCACACACCTTCAGAAGCACCAGCTGATTCCCTTTACAGTCGAAATCAACAGGTTACTGTTGACCAGAAATGGAAGATGGAATCGGTGGGTCATCTTCTAAGATCAGTATGTCCGTAAAGGTGGAAATGTACTGAAAAACAGAATCACCTATTCCCGGATGGAAATAGGGGATTGTCAGGAATCAGGTCAGACTACTCACTTTACATCTCACAATTTACAAAGCTCCCCATCACCCCCAAATCACCCTTACGGTATCTTCCTGAGACAGTCATGCCCTGGTAGAAATGATACGAACACAAAGGAATTTAGAGCCAGTGAAAGTAATGCAGGCATGGCTCTGAAATGCCACGGAAGCCTCGAAAGCTAAGCTGGTAATGAAGAGCTCCTGCACACACCAGAGGTCCTGAGAAGGCGGCTTCACTCTGGGACGTGGTTGCCGCTGATGGCCGCCTGCGATTCGATTGTCATTCTGCCTGAGCCACAGAGCTTAGGACTTAACAGGTCAAACTAAATTCTACAGTTTAAAAGCCCTCTTGATTAAAAAAAAAAAAAAAAAAACACCATTAATTAGAAAAATCACATTAGCATCCCTTCTCGAGCTGCACTTGATCATGAGTCAAGAAGCGCAAGAGGTGGAAGCTATCAGGGAGGTGGAGCGGGGGGAGGGGATAATCAAGGAGTTCAGGAGACACAGGGTGTGCCTACGGGCTGGGCATCCCCAGCCTGCCTGTGGCAGGATGTGGCTGGGGGCGTGGTCTCTCTCTGGTACCTAGAGCTAGATTCTGAGCTCACTCTTCCCCTGCTGACATCCTGTGCTAATAAAGACACAACTCTGGCTCCTTCCAGAGAGCTGAGAGCTGACTGCACTGCACTGGGGATCAGTGGTCCATTCGGGGCATGGGAGGTGGGCAGTGGGGAGTGGGGGGTTGCTGTCAAGTAATTTGCTCAATCAGGGTTTAAAACGGATACACTCAAGATTAAACAGAGACCTTGAAAAGTGAAAAAGTCAAAGTGTTAGTCATGTCTGGTAGCCCTCCAGGCTCCTCTGTCCATGGGATTCTCCCAGGCAAGAATACTGGAGTGGGTTGCCATTTCCTCCTCCAGGGGATCTTCCTGACCCAAGGATCGAACTGGGGTCTCCTGCATTGCAGGCAGACTCTTAACCGTCTGAGCCACTGGGAAAACCCAAATAGAGGCTTTATCAGTCCCTGAATATGTAGGATGCATTTTCTTATGGAAAAGGACTATATTCAAATACATTTTAAGACCAATGGCAATGCCTCCATTGGCAATGAAGGCAGAACTGGAAATGGAGGAGGGTGTGGGTCATCAGCGAGAAAAAGGATTACCTTCTGATAAAAATCACAAATAAATAAAATTAAAAGTGGTTGGCAGTAATATTAATAAGTCTGGGTAATAAAATCCATCATGTTTCCCCAGAAGCATATGGTATAATTTTAAACAAAATGTAGTTGAACCAAATTAAAGTAATTGACCAAAATGGTTAAAATTGTGATAAAATTTACTTTTTAAAAACCATGTCGATGTACTGCATTTTGTTAAATGCATAAGGAAGGTAAACTGCAAATTCCTTAGTAATATAAACTTTCCATTGTCAACACAGAAATTAAAATTACAACTGAAAAGGGGGAGATTTCATGCAAGATCCTTTTCTGTATTAACACTATCGCCTCTAATGTCCTATTTATTCTGTTAGGTATGATGTAAGTTCAAGCCAGCAGTTTTTTGAACTCCACCCCTCCTCTCAGGTCCCAGAATATTTCTAACACTGCCCTTCTCGAGTTGCCTTAGGATCTGTTCACAGGTTTCTCCCCAGACAAAGGTTCTCAGGGTGGTTATCTGTGTGTACACAGTAGGTAGTCAATGTGTGTTTCTTCATGGACTGAACAAATGGGGAATGTCTTGCTCCGGGCTGTGTCACCTATTTATTTGCTGGAATATAAACTGGCTTTGCATCCACTGGCTATGTCACTGCTGGATTTGGTTTAAGGTAGCATTTTTGAGTCAAACCAGTCAACCCTGAATATACACTGGAAGGACTGATGCCCAAGCTGAAGCTCCAAAAATACTTAGGCCACCTGATAAGAAGGGCCGACTCATTGGAAAAGACCCTGATGCTGGGAAAGACTGAGGGCAAGAAGAGAAGGGGTGTGACAGAGTATGAGATGGATGGATGGCGTCCCTGATTCAATGGACATGAGTCTGAGCAAACTCCAGGAAACAGTGAAGGACAGGGAAGCCTGGCAGGCTGCCGTCCATGGGGTTGCACAGAATCAGACGTGACTTAGCAACCAAACAAAAGTAACAACAAAAGTATTTTGAGAATCTGAGTGAGATAACTGAAAATATTACTTTCCCTATGACTCTAAACCTTAAATAATCCTTTTTTAGTTTTTCTTCTTCAGATTTGAATAAATCATGCCTGCAAGTACAGTTTGTTATTTCATGGAAAATGAGTACTTTATTTAAACACAAGGAAGTAAATCTGCTGGTGTTAGTCTGAGCCTGTAGGCCAATTTATCTCACCAATGGTCTCCTGTTAAATTTGGTCCTTGTTTTAAAATAGAAATAAACTAGAGATTCTAAATCAGGTCAGAAAACTACCAGACAGTACTCAAGAAGGAATAAATGAAAAGAAGAAATGGGCAAATAAAGGACCAGAATATAGGTTAATGTCTACAAATAAAAGGATAATACACTGGTTATCCTTTTACAGAAAATTTTTATTTGTGAGACTGTTTAACGGCCTAGATCAAAGTTAATTACCATGCACCGCTAACCAAGAGGTCTATGAAACACGCAATTTAAACACCTTTATGAAATCCAAATAACTATTTTTTCATGCCTTAGCTCATTAACTGAGTCACATACATTCACTACACATTTAAAACAATATTTCTTATTGTGAATATATAGTACTACATTTTTAGCTGATGCAAACTGAATTTTAAGAATCAACTATAAGTACTAAACAACTGATCAATAAATCACTTTGCAGTAGATTTCAAAAGGTGGTGAAGCTATATTTGTCAAAGTTTATGCCATGATTTCAGTGGCAAGAGTACAGACCTTAAGACAGGACTGTAAAAACAAGTCACACCAGCGTCATTTAAAAGCCCCATCTCCCACAAGTAATAAAAGGCAGATTATAACACCTCTCAGAAATCATAAAAGGATACAATCGGGCAGATTTTAACTCTCTGTGTTTGGGAGATGAGCAATTACTGAATTTTAAAAAGAAAGCTCCTAAGTGGTATTTTCATCCTAAAAACAGCATATAATAAGTTACACAAAATATTTTAATAAAAGTGTCAACATTTCACCATACAGGTCCCACCACATTATTCCCACAAAATGACCTATCTAAAAATAAGGAAAGGATTGGGGGAAGAGTGAGGAGAGAAAGACAAAGGCAGAGCAAGGGGAGAAAACGGTGAATTAAAATCTGTGAAGATTTTAAACACGTGAATAATGCATGCATGCATATATGTTATGTATGCAGTGGAGAGTGGGAATATACATGTAAAAGCCAAATAGCCTAGTAGGATGAGAAGCGAGAAATTAACCCCGCTGAATAGACCCTTCAAAAGAACAGCCACAGCATTTTGTCAGGTAGAGACAGAGGACCCACTGAGCTGAACCAGCAGAAAAACAAGCCCCCCACATCTGCTCCTCCTCTGCCCGCCCACTGTGGAACCTTCTCTCAGCTGTGCTCATCAGCTCCACTTGCTTACCTAGAAGTGCTGAGATTCTCCACTCTCCTTTCCAGATCATCTTTATTTGTTTTTTGTATTTTTTTGGATGTGGACCATTTTTAAAGTCTTTTATTAAATTTGTTACGAGGCATGTGGATCTTAGCTCCCTGACCAGGGATCAAACCTGCAACCCCCCTGCATAAGAAGAGCAGAATCTTAACCAGTGGATGGCCAGGAAAGTCCCCAAATTATTTTTAATATATTTTAAAAGCGCAAGTCCTTCATCAGTCCCTAGGGACCACACTGCTACAACTTTTTTCTTTTTTTAATCCAGGGACGTGCTTATTTAATCCTATCCTTTGGCTTTTTTCACTAATATAACAAAGAATTGATGCTTTCAAACAGTGATGCTGGAGAAGATTCTTAAGAGTCCTTTGGACAGCAAGAAGATCAAACCAGTCAATCCTAAAGAAAATCAACCCTGAATATTTATTGGAAGGACTGATTCGGAAGCTCCAATACTTTGGTCACCTGATGCAAAAAGCCGACTCATTGGAGAAGACCCTGATGCTGGGAAAGATTGAAGGCAGGAGGAGAAGTAGGCAACAGAGGATGAGATGATTGGATGGCATCACTGACTCATTGGACACGAGTTTGAGCAAACTCCAGGAGACAGTGAAGGACAGGGAAGCCTGGTGTGCTGCAGTCCATGGGGTTGCAAACAGC
Source organism: Ovis aries (assembly GCF_016772045.2). Lineage (NCBI taxonomy): Eukaryota > Metazoa > Chordata > Mammalia > Artiodactyla > Bovidae > Ovis > Ovis aries. Next base: position 107,486,138 of record NC_056055.1, read on the forward strand.
TGGACACAACTGAGCGACTGAACAACAACAACATGAACAATGAACTTCACAATCTAACACCAATCAAACCAAATAGACAGTTTAATTCTTCATTCTCCTTCACATCTGGCGATCCCAGTGAAGACACCTAATGATTTCCAAATCTTCCTGAAAACTTTCCTGAAAAGTATGTCACCACCAGGATCATCAATAATGCTTAGGGTGTGAAGGAAAGCATTTTACTGAGGGAGAGCAGAAAGAAGTCAGACATAGCCTTTATGTTCAAAGAGACCGTCGGGAATACCCTTTAGAAAGCTGAGCAAGCAGTGCTTTCATCCTTCCCAGGAAGGCGTTCTGGAATGAACGGAGCACCCTCAAGGCAGGTGCTGCTGCTGTACATTCTGAGATGACTGAAGTGCGTCCTCGCTTTGCCCTGAAGCCTGCCTCCATCACAGCTCGAAAAACAGCACTGCCGTGTGGGGCTTCAAAGCACAGACACTGTGATTGGTATAAGATAATCTCTTGCAAATCTGAAAAAAGTAATATCACCTCAAGGAAGAAAATACCTCAACATTCCCAGGGCAGATACACCATTTTAAAGTATGGGACAGCATTTACTACCATGTCGTGACAAGAAATCCATTTTAGGAGGTGGTGACAAGGAAACCCATGTATGTGAGAAAGAAAAATACAGAGTAGATCGGGGTTATTCACTAATAAATGTTCTGACATTTTAGTTTTGAATGGCAGCAGGCCTGCTCTCAAGGGGGCGTGCTTCTCCAGGGATGTGGTCGCTCTATCGTGAGTGTGATCTGGCGTTCAGGTCAGTATTTACATGAATCATTAAAAGGTGAAAGAACCGTTCTTCTGGTTATCCAAATATTTGTTCCAGGTCTGCTTCCTGCTAGACGCTCTCCGAGGTATTAGCAGGTGGCCTGGGCTTCTTCGCAGAGGAAGGGAGGCTGGGAGAGGCTGGATCTGTGTTTGCAGACATTGAGGCACAGAGGTGAGGGGGGGCACGGTTGGGGGATAAGAAGCGGGGGTAAGAAGTGGGCTGGGCAGCCATTCTAGACTAAGTCAAAGGCACAAAAGCACTAAAAAGAACAGGGAATACTCAGGGAACTACAGACGGTTTTGTGTGATGAGTAGAGGGGACACACGGGGAGAAGGCAGGAGACTCAATGCCAGTGTATGTGCACGCTCAGTCGTGTCCAAACCTTTGCGACCACAGGGACTGTAGCCCCCTGGGATCCTCTGTCCATAGGGATTTGCCAGGCAACAATACTGGAGTGGGTTGCCATTCCCTTCTCCAGGGGATCTTCCCGACCCAGTGATTGAACCCAGGTCTCCCGTGCTACAGGCAGTTTCCTGCATTGCAGGCCAACTCTTTACCAACTGAGCCAGCACTCAACAAGGCTAAAAACTAGGTGTGTTATTAAACGAACAAGAACCTGAGGCCCAAGGGGCAGCTTCGCTCTGTGGCAGGACTCACTCACAGTTCATTCCATTTCATGAAACGTCCTGGCTCTGTGGGAAGCAGAACCACAGCTGCTGAAGAGAAATGGGAAGCACCTTTCCATGAGCAGAGGGAAGCCAGTCCATCAGAGATGCTAAATGTCGCTGCTCTGACACATTCCAACCAACCTCGGCCGGTCAGACATGACTGCAACCAGATCCGATATTCCTTCACAACCAGTGGTAAAATTCTGGTGCATAATAAGTGTGGTACTTGGGACAGTCAAGTCTCACTAAATGCTTCAGTTTTATTTTGCCATTAATCATTCAGGTGTTTTTTTTTCCTTATTAAAAACATTCCCGAGGACTTCCCTGGTGACTCACTGGTAAAGAATTCACCTGCCAATACAGGAGATCCCACATGCTGCAGAGAAACGAAGCTGCTGCAGAGAAATGAAGCTGCTGCAGAGAAACGAAGCTGCTGCAGAGAAACAAGCTGCTGCAGCACAACTGCTGAGCTTGTGCTCTGAGCCTGGGAAGGGCAACTCCTGAAGCCGCCTGCACCCTGGAGCCCTTGTTCCACAACAAGAGAAGCCACCTCAATGAGAAGCTTGTGCACCTCAGAGAAAAACCTGAGCAGCTATGAAGGCCCAGCACAGCCAGAAATAAATAGATAAAATTATAAAACAAAACAAAACAAACATTTCCTTCTTGTTCTTGGTACTTCAAAGGTAAGCAAGACATCTATCCTGTTATCTACAGATAGAGGGAAAAAAGGCACACGGAAGGCAGTGGCCAAGGTGTCAGAGTACGCCCCAAGTCTGCAAAGTCAGCACAGAGCCTCCAGAGGCTTAAAAAAGGAAAAGGAATTGAAAAAAAAAAAAAAAAAAAAGACCACAGTGGTAAACCAGTCTGTCACCCAACATGTTTCACTGAATGTTGCCTTCCAAGGTGATGACAGGGGGAGGAGGAGGTAGAACCCTGGCGATGTAACAAGCACCTGTCTCCGGTCATCCTTGTCATCAGCCTTGGAGCTGGGTATCAGGGCTGTTCCGTTCTGCAGATGAGAAAACCAAGGCAAGGGTCTGAGGGACTTGCTGAAAGCCATACACTCTGGGGATGGCAGAGGCGAGACACAGACCTAGGGCCTCTGATGCCAGAGCCCACATTCTGAACCACTTTATTCTCTCCTGGGACAGAGGCACCCATGAGCCTTTCATACCTTATAACTAAACAAATTGATAAATATCATTAAGATTTCTGAAGTATGAAAGCTAAAATACAGTCCTTAGAATCACTTTTAATTTCAATAAAAAATTTACTTTCAAACCAATACTATCAGCTAGAATTAGTAACAAATAGTTCAGAAAGGGCTGTTTTCACATACAGAATATTCTAGAAGATTACTTATATTTCATATATATTTCATATAAATAATCTTCTAGAAATACTAAATCCTATTAGCATTTCAATAATTAGTAGTAACTTGCTATGAGGCCCACTAGCCTAGGTGACTATCAGGATGTAAGAAAACAGACTATATCTCATTTCATGTGACTTTATTTCTGCCCAAAGAAAAGGTGAAAGTGAAAGTCACTTAGTCGTGTCTGACTCTTTGTGACCTCATGCACTGTAGTCCATAGAATTTTCCAGGCCAGAATACTGGAATGGGTAGCCTTTCCCTTTTACAGGGGATCTTCCCAACCCAGGAATCAAACTGAGGTCTCCTGCATTGCACATGGATTCTTTACCAGCTGAGCCACAGGGGAAATCCAAGAATACTGGAGGGGGTAGCCTATCCCTTCTCCAGCAGATCTTCCCAACCTAAGAATCGAACCAGGGTCTCCTGCATTGCAGGCAGATTCTTTACCAACTGAGCTATCATGGAAGCACTATTTCTGCAGAGAAAGATAGAAATTAGTTTCAGCTGGTCACTCGGGCACACAGGACTGGGCCGCTATGCCTCCTATTCTGATTTCACAGAAACAGAGAATGGTTTCAAAAACCTTCTATTTGCCTGACAAATATGAAGTAAATGCAATAAGGTTTTCAAATTGACACTGAGGAAGAGTTACAGCATTCAGCTTCCAGTTCCATCTAAACTGTTGGTCTTCTGACCCTACCTGGGAGCATTCAAATATTTCTTTCAGTGTCATTTTCTGTATAAGTTTATGAGTATATACCTTCTGCTCTGGAGAAGGAACAGCAACCCACTCCAGTATTGTTGCCTAGAAAATTCCATGGACAGGGGAGCCTGGTGGGCTACGGTCTGTGGGATTACAAAGAGTCGGACACGACTAAGCACACAACACACAGCACAAGACACCTTATTCCTGTTTTCCTGAAAGGCAGTCTTGGTTTCAATCTCATGGAGGTCCCACCAAGATCCTATTTTCAACAAATTTCCCGCATATCTACTTGGGTTGAAGCATGTTGCTATGCTTGAGAAACATAAAAATCTCTTTTTCTAAACACACATCAGTGGTTCCTAACATTTTTAGGATCACAAAGATTTCAAACCCTTTTCATGAGGTGAAAGTGAAAGTGACGTTGCTCAGTCGTGTCCGACTCTTTACGACTCCGTGGACTGTAGCCCACCAGGCTCCTCTGTCCATGGGATTTTCCAGGCGAGACTATTGGAGTGGGTTGCTATTTCCTTCTCCAAGGGATCTTCCCAACCCAGGGATCGAACCCCAGTCTCCTGCATTGCAGGCAGACGCTTTACCCTCTGAGCCACCAGGCAAGCCCAAGGGGAGTACAAACAGTGCAACTTAGTAGAACTCTTTGTAGAACCATCTAACCTGTCTGTACCAACATCCTTAATAACCTTCCTTCTGAATACAAAATTTCAGAAGTGGGAGGGTATTCAAGGGGGTTAATCCTAATCACAGGGAAGATATTATGCCTAAAAGTTCAGTGCAACATATACCAGCGAATATACTAGAAACAAACAGGATGTCCATAATGAAGACTAGTCAAGAAAATTATGCTGCACTTATGCAGTTGAATAGTATTTAACCATAAAAATGTTAAAGAAAAATAATTCTTGCAGAATATCCTTATGATATAATGTTAAGTTTTTAAAAGTAGGAGACAGACATTAATTATGCATACTGCTTGCTCCATATGATCTCAAATACAAAAAGAAAAACACAGAAATGACTAGAAGGCAAATTATAAGCAGTAATTGTCTCTTTGGTGAGATTGTAGATAATATTTTTCTTATGTCCTGGTTTTCTTTGGTTTCTATATTGAACATACATTTATATAAAGTTTTTAGGAATTATTCAGCTTCCTTTTAAACTTGTTTAATAATTTTTTATTAATAAGACTTACTCACTAGAAAACAGTTCATATAATAACTTGAGATTTTTTTCTTTTGTATAAGGAGGCTAAACATCACAGTAAGCTATACAGTTTGTTGACAGCCAAAGAGGTTGCCATACGTGATTTAGGAATAAAACAGAGAATACTCAACAAGCACAGCTTAGAGTAGACTCAGAGAAACAGTGCTCATAACCAGAGGTTCATACACAGGGCACAGCTAGAAACATTCTCCATTCACGGACACAGCCAAACTTTAGGTAGCATTAAAAGAAAAACAAAACCCAGCTTTAGCAAATTCTTAAAACAAGCACAAAAGCCAAAAAGCTCATTCAATTATTAATCACTCAGTCATCTATTATCAATCACTTAAAAGCAAAGGATGTCATGAGGATTATAGCTTCTAAAATAAGACAGTCATGAGGTAATAGGCCACATCACGCAATGCATAGCACTTAATGTGAAGCTGTTTCTTTTAAAAAATGAACAAGTAAGTACTTTACTTCACTCTGTTTTCTACTGATCTCCCCTATACCATCTTCCAGTTATATCATTCTAAGATACTTCTTTAAAGGGAGTTAAATTTAAAGATATAAATTTTAAAAATTAAAGAAGTTTAAAGTCTTTATCTTGTTTTCTCTCCAAAGCCGTAGACACACACAGTCTATGGTCAATTAGAAAGAAGAAACTAAAGGTAATTAATGATAAAATGGATTTTACCATTAATTTTAATGTCATTTTTTATTATATTGTCTTTTAACCATACATTAAAGTATATGACAGACACATAATTTTAAGACATTTCATTTCCAGTTTAGAGAATATGATAAAGAAACAAATTATGTTGGCGGGTGCCAAAATTTGGAGTACTGAGAAATGATTTTCTTTTTTAACTTTTAAATCTTGTATTGAGGTATAGCCAGTTAACAATGTTATGACAGTTTCAGATGAACAGCAATGGGACTCAGTCATATACACAGACATGTATCCATCCATTCTCCCTCAAACTCCCCTCCCATCCAGGCTGCCATATAACACTGAGCAAAGTTCCATGTGCTCTACAGTAGGTCCTTGTTGGTTATCCATTTTAAATATAACAGTGTGTACAGGCAACCATGTCATTCTCTAAATCTGAGTCCCTTTCTGTTTTGTAAGTAAGTTCCTTTGTATCAAGAAATGATACTGTATGCACGTATGTATTTCAAGAGCCTCCAACAGAAATGAAGATAGATATAGCCCCCAAAGCAAGAAGGTAACGAATAGCACACTTTCAAACTACAGCCTGGACTAATTCAGATGAAACCATCGGGACTGTCTGCTGCTGACAGCACTGACCCCCCCCCCCAACAAGGGAGAGGAAGGCCAGGGGGTCAGGGACACCCTACTTCAGCCCTGCACCCCTAAGTCCAAACAAACTGCTGGCAGGAAGTCTCTGAACCAGGTAAGGAGCACGCAGCCCTCTGCTTCAGCTTCATGCAGAGGACAGACTGCTGGGACAGACAGACAGGCAAGATCAGAGAGAGTCACTTCCTTCTTCAGGAGACACAGGATGAAAGATGGAGCTGTGAGGAAAGTCTGGAACTCCGGGGTCCCCTAAGGCAGCATAAAGGCTGTTTCTTGCACTGACTTATTTGAGAAACTCTCACGTATGGTTAAAAAGGGAGTAAAACTCTGAGGACTGGATTAGAGATTCTAAACATCTGATGTTTACAAACAACAGTAAAAGGTTTGTTGTTGCTTAGCCAGCTAAGTCAAGTTTGATTCTTTGCAACCCCACGGACTGTAGCCCACCAGGCTCCTCTGTCCATGGGATTCTCCAGGCAGGAATACTGGAGTGGGTGCCATTTCCTCCTCCAGGGAATCCATCCAAGCCAGGGACCCTGCACTGGCAGGTGGATTCTTTACCACTGAACCACCAGGGAAGGCCTGGTAAAAGGCAATCTGACGGTAAACATTTGGCCTGGCCAGTATCCTATAACACGAAGGTTAAAGGCTGACGAAAGTGAGTTACAAAGAAAGCTTTTATATTTACAGTGAGTGAAAGTGAAAGTGAAGTCACTTAGTGGTGTCCGACTCTTTGCGACCCCATGGACTGTAGCCTACCAGGCTCCTCCATCCATGGGATTTTCCAGGCAAGAATACTGGAGTGGGTACAATGAGGGACACGGGCAAATTTTTTTCTTTACTTCTTTGAACATACATCTTCAATAGGAAAAGCAGGAATAGGATAATCAACAGAAAATTTTCTTAAAAAGTCTTTGTCAAGGAAAGTTTGTCTTGGAGAAAATATACCAAGTTTACTGGTGACATGGTGGGCGCTGTGAGAACCCCCAGGACCTCTGACCCCAGCTGCAGGACCCAGCTCAGGACAGTCCTGGCAGCCAGACCTCCCTGGGACCTCTGCTGCAGGGGCTACGAGGCTGCCTCTCCCAAGGCCAAGGCCCCTTGTAGGATGGGGCGGCCCGGAGTGACTGTCCAGGCAGAGGTCCCAGATTCAGCCCCCCTCTCCCCAGGGGAACACCTGCGATCCGGGCTCTCTGGGGTGGGCCTGGGACTTCTACAGCCCCCATCACAGCTCAGCCTTGGGGCAGCCCCTCCCTCCCAAAGCCCCTGCCGTCAGAGTCCGGGCACAGAGCCCCGCACCCAGCCCAGCGCAGGGAGCTGCCACTTCCTAGAGAACCCAGCTCCCCCGAAGACAAGCGTGGTGTTTTCCTGAGAAACCTGTCAGATAAGCAGAGACTGCAGTCTTTACATCAGTTTCCTCCCCTCTAAAGTTGGAACAATATGAGGCAAGCATAGGGTCACTGTAAGGGTGAGGTGAGGTGTTGTACAGAAACACTGAGTGCCTGGCAACACCGCATACGTGCTAAGTGGCAGGCCGTTATTAAAGAGACATTAGAATGTCTTTCAAGACAGGTTACTGCTTAAAGCCCTCTGAAGAACTGTAGGGAAGATGCTGGAGAGAACAGACTTTGAAAATATGAGGTCACTTCATGGTAGTTGCTCTTAAGCTCCCTACATTCCCTACCCCCCACGCCCACCCCCCCCCACCCCCTCACCAGCCGCCGCCAAATTCTCGATCTTCCTTTTGTTTCACAGTCAATCCCTTTCTTGTTTCTTTACATTTTTCTCCCTGTGCCAATTATTTAGCAATGACATTACAGTCAAATTAGAAAAATGTCTCAGAAGGAGTAAGAACAGGTGTAGGGGGCGTTATTACCTAAAGCAAACAGATCTCCCACCTTCCAGAAATCCTGAGACTGACCAGGGTGAGACAGCATGAATGTATTTGTAAAACACAAACCTACAAGCTGACACTAATAACTCCTAAGACTCTGACTTAATAGATCTGGGGAGTATAGAAATTTGTACTTTTAAAAACTCCTCAGGTACAAAAAGAACTGCAAAGAAAATTTCAATCTCTTCAGGTTTTCATTCTTAATTGTAACACTGATAGTGTAATTTCAAACATGTGTATATATGAAAGAGGTAAGCAAATATATTAATAAGAACCAAGACTTTCAAAATAAGAGACATAAAAGTGTTCAGAAAGTTAGTTAAATTCAAATCAGAGTACCCAGTATGAACACATGATTAAAAGAAGTCCACATACTGCCTTGTTCTGAATACTGAAAGGACCTAGAAGCAATGACATAAAGGTAGAATTAGTGTGTCTAATGTCAGCTCTTTACTTCTAAATACCATACCTTCCCTGGCAGTCCAGGGGTTAGGACTCTGAGCTTCCAATACAGGGAACGAGGTCAGGGAACTAGATTCCTTCTGCTGTGCAGCATGGCCAAGAAATAATAATAATAATAAACAGATAAATAAAGATCATCTTTCAAGAAAAGGATCCAGGTCCCATTGGATAAATGGCTGATTCTGGGTCTGAGGCAGGAAATTATAAGGTAAATCAACTGGGTTGTGTCAGAGAGGAGAATGGACCTGAAAAAATGGTGGGAAAGTCTGATTTAGTGAGAGCTATTCCAGATACGGTAATTACAGAGAAAGCATTAAGCATTTACCCTGGCTTTTCAGAAGGAGCTGTCGACATGCCTCAGAGGATGGGGGAATGGGCTGCTTCACAGAAGAACGCCAGCTGGGTCTGGGGCGGAAACACTGGATCTTGGCAGGGGCTGAAGGATGCTGAACCCCTCAGGTGAGGACTAGGTTCTGGGGGCCATGCACACGGTACCCAACACCACTCCTGCATCTGACTGCAGCTCCTACCACGAACAAGCGATCGCACAACACTGTAAATAACGGGACGATCGGGCATCGTCCGCCTCCTAATGTGCTGTAATCTGAAGCACGCATGACAATGAAGAAGCATTCTTACCAATGAGGCTTCACCTAAATTAAATCAAGCTGAGGCACGCAGAGAGAGGAGGTCTATTCGTACAGACGGCAGGGTAGGAGAGGGTCGGGGAGAAAGTGAGTCTGTCAATATTATTAACTGCTGATCTAAGAGGTGTTCACAGGGATGGGTGTTCACCGCACTATTTCAACTTCTTGTATGCATGTATCCTTAGTCGCTCAGTCATCTTCAACACTTTGCAACCCCTTGGACTGTAGCCTGCCAGGCTCCTCTGTCCATCAGTTCAGTTCAGTCGCTCAGTCGTGTCCTACTCTTTGCAACCCCAGGAATCACAGCACGCCAGGCCTCCCTGTCCATCACCATCTCTCAGAGTTTACTCAGACTCACGTCCATCGAGTCCGTGATGCCATCCAGTCATCTCATCCTCTGTCGTCCCCTTCTCCTCCTGCCCCCAATCCCTCCCAGCATCAGAGTCTTTTCCAATGAGTCAACTCTTCTCATGAGGTGACCAAAGTACTGGAGTTTCAGCTTTAGCATCATTCCTTCCAAAGAAATCCCAGGGTTAATCTCCTTCAGAATGGACTGGTTGGATCTCCTTGCAGTCCAAGGGACTCTCAAGAGTCTTCTCCAACACCACAGTTCAAAAGCATCTATTCTTCAGCACTCAGCCTTCTTCACAGTCCAACTCTCACATCCATACATGACCACAGGAAAAACCATAGCCTTGACTAGACGGACCTTAGTCAGCAAAGTAATGTCTCTGCTTTTGAATATACTATCTAGGTTGGTCATAACTTTTCTTCCAAGGAGTAAGCATCTTTTAATTTCATGGCTGCACTCACCATCTGCAGTGATTTTGGAGCCCCCCAAAATAAAGTCTGACACTGTTTCCACTGATTCCCCATCTATTTCCCATGAAGTGATGGGACCAGATGCCATGATCTTCGTTTTCTGAATCTTGAGCTTTAGGCCAACTTTTTCACTCTTCTCTTTCACTTTCATCAAGAGGCTTTTTAGCTCCTCTTCACTTTCTGCCATAAGGGTGGTGTTATCTGCATATCTGAGATTATTGATATTTCTCCCGGCAATCTTGATTCCAGCTTGTGCTTCTTCCAGCCCAGCGTTTCTCATGATGTACTCTGCATAAAAGTTAAATAAGCAGGGTGGCAATATACAACCTTGACGTACTCCTTTTCCTATTTGGAACCAGTCTGTTGTTCCATGTCCACTTCTAAGTGTTGCTTCTTGACCTGCATACAGATTTCTCAAGAGGCAGGTCAGGTGGTCTGGTATTCCCATGTCTTTCAGAATTTTCCACAGTTCATTGTGATCCATCACAGTCAAAGGCTTTGGCATAGTCAATAAAGCAGAAATAGATGTTTTTCTGGAACTCTCTTGCTTTTTCCATGATCCAGCGGATGTTGGCAATTTGATCTCTGGTTCCTCTGCCTTTTCTAAAACCTTCTAAAATCAAGCCGTCTTCAGCGATCAATGCAAAGAAATAGAGGAAAAGAACAGAATGGGAAAGACTAGAGATCTCTTCAAGAAACTTAGAGATACCAAGGGAACATTTCATGCAAAGATGGGCTCGATAAAGGACAGAAATGGTATGAACCTAACAGAAGCAGAAGATATTACGAAGAGATGGCAAGAATACACGGAAGAACTGTACAAAACAGATCTTCACAACCCAGATAATCATGATGATGTGATCACTAATCTAGAGCCAGACATCCTGGAATGTGAAGTCAAGTGGGCCTTAGAAAGCATCACTACAAACAAAGCTAGTGGAGGTGATGGAATTCCAGCTGAGCTGTTTCAAATCCTGAAAGATGATGCTGTAAAAGTGCTGCACTCAATATGCCGGCAAATTGGGAAAACGCAGCAGTGGCCACAGGACTGGAAAAGGTCAGTTTTCATTCCAATCCCAAAGAAAGGCAATGCCAAAGAATGCTCAAACTACCTCTGTCCATGGGATTATTTATACTGGAGTGGGTTGCCATGCCCTACTCCAGAGCATCTTCCAGACCCAGGGATCGAACCCATGTCCTACGTCTCACGTGTCTCCTGCATTGCAGGCAGATTCTTTACCAGCTGAGCTATCAGTTCAGTTCAGTTCAGTCGCTCAGTCGTGTCTGACTCTTTGCGACCCTATGAACCACAGCACACCAGGCCTCCCTGTCCATCACCAACCCCTGGAGTCCACCCAAACTCATGTCCATTGAGTCGGTGATGCCATCCAACCATCTCATCCTGTGTTGTCCCCTTCTCCTTCTGCCCTCAATCTTTCCTAGCATCAGGGTCTTTTCCAATGAGTCAGCTCTTCACATCAGGTGGTCAAAGTACTGGAGTTGCAGCTTCAACATCAGTCCTTCCAATGAACACCCAGGACTGATTTCCTTTAGGATGGACTGGTTGGATCTCTTTGCAGTCCAACGGACTCTCAAGAGTCTACTCCAATACCACAGTTCAAAAGCATCAATTCTTCTGCACTCAGCTTTCATTATAGTCCAACTCTCACATCTGTACATGACTACTGGAAAAACCATAGCCTGGACTAGACGGACTTTTGTCTCTGCTTTTTAATATGCTGTCTAGATTGGTCATAACTTTCCTTCTAAGGAGTAAGCGTCTTTTAATTTCATGGCTGGCAATCACCATCTGCAGTGATTTTGGAGCCCAAAAACATAAAGTCTACCACTGTTTCCACTGTTTCCCCATCTATTTGCCATGAAGTGATGGGACCGGATGCCATGATCTTCGTTTTCTGAATGTTGAGCTTTAAGACAACTTTTTCCACTCTCCTCTTTCACTTTCATCAAGAGGCTTTTTAGTTCTTCTTCACTTTCTGCCATAAGGGTGGTGTCATCTGCATATCTGAGATTACTGATATGTCTTGCGGCAATCTTGATTCCAGCCAGAGCAGCCCCTAACTTCTTGTGTATTTGAACACAATTTTCATTATAAAAAAGTTAAGAGAAAAAAAATTTTTTTAAGTTTTAAAAATGATTCTGAGGTTTGACAAATTTTGGACTAGGGACCTCATTTATGGGAGTTAGTTTTACTGCAAAAGGGAAGTAAAGGAATTGCCAGAGAAAGCATATCCCACAGAATGCACTGTACCATTTTTTAATTTAATGTTTTTATTGTTGAATACCTACTCTTGGTCACAGAGTTGTTTTACACAGAATTGGTGTCATCTGCTTCTCTTAGATCAAAGTTTAACTACTCATGTAATTCAAGCTTAGAAATCTTACTATACTAACTAAAAAAACTACTATTATTTATTCATCAGATTTATTGAACACTTAACAAGGGTTAAAGCGAGGCAGTATATGGTACTAAAAAAGGTGGGAAGGGCTACTGCATCACTTTTTGATGATTAGAGTCAGTATCAAGTTCAAAATTCTGAAACTCTCATTAGGCAGCTTTCAAAGGGCTCATCTTGTTAAAATGCTGCTGCTGCTGCTAGGTTGCTTCAGTCGTGTCCGACTCTGTGTGACCCCATAGACGGCAGCCCACCAGGCTCCCCTGTCCCTGGGATTCTCCAGGCAAGAACACTGGAGTGGGCTGCCATTGCCTTATCCTTGTTAAAATGAGAGGACTGCTTATCCTTAGGAAGCTCCATCACAGCACAAGTGGTTCCTGGAACTGATTTAGAGAAGCACTGACACTAACTAGGACGGGGTTCTTTTTTTTTTAAAGGAAGAATCTCACTGTGAAGAAAATTATACTATTATTGCCCCCAAAAGATCCAGTGTCAGAAACGCAGTCTGCTGCTTTGACCTTAGTAGTGATTTTATGTAAAACATTGGAGCTTATTGATAGAAGGAGGATAGTCTCAGCTCTAAAATAGGAGGCAGGAATTTGAGTTTCCAGTCCACGTCTTCCCCTAACAAGCTATATGTTGTTGTTTAATTGCTAAGTCGTGTCTGACTCTCTGGGACTCCATAGACTATAGTCCACCAGGCTCCTCTGTCCATGGAATTCTCCAGGCAAGAATACTGGAGTGGGTTGCCATTTTCTTCTCCAGGGGATCTTCCCAACCCAGGGACTGAACCCGAGTTCAATCTGCATCACACGCAGATTCTTTACCACTGAGCCACCTGGGAAGCTCAAACAGTCTCAGGTAAATTGAGTTAGTTCACTGGTAAATGGGGACAGTAGAAAGAGTCTGACTTCACAGAGCTGTCAAGAGCCTCAGATGAAGGGACTCTACAGAAAAGAAGATGGGGAGGCGAGGTTCACAGTTCCTAAAGAGCTGTTTCGAATATCCAAGTTTTCACTGCTTTATATGCACAACTTTGAAAATTAGGTGATTTTAAAACAAATCAGTACCAAGTGGACATAGTGGGTATAGATCACAAAGCTGATGTCCAGTTCTCTGTGAAACACACCGGACGTTTACGTGACTGCTGAGCCTGTGCTGGTGGGCAGACCCACAGGAGGGCCATACAGAAGATTAAGAGGCAGTATTTAGAAACTTTAAAGCAATTTGATAGCTTAATAGTATGTCTTCCAAATCTAATACAGGTTTGAACTGTGTATGTTTTTTAAGATTTTTTTTTAATCTGTTACAATATTGTTTCTGTTTTATGTTCTGGTTTTCTGGCCCGGAGGATGTGGGATCTCAGCTCCCTGACCAGGGATGGAACCCACACCCCCTGCATTGGAAGGCAGAGTCTCAACCACTGGACGGCCAGGGATGTCCCTGTGTATGTTTTTTTTAATACGTTTTTATAAATTTCCATTTTTCTGTTAATTCACTTTCATTGTCTGGCATAGAAATACTGGTTTGTGACTGGATAGAAATTAAAAAAACAACAACAAAACTAACTGTGCTCCCTTTACAGAGCAAGGCCTGAGGGAAACAGAGAGTCTGCCCCTTTGACCCCGGCTGCAGTCCAGGTGTACCTCTCACTGGATCAACCTCTCTGAACAGCAGCGGAAGAGTGGGGCAAGTCGAGTAAACCTGAACGGCACGACGCTAAGCTAAGTCCAGTTAACGTCCTTGCCTACACAGGGAAGTCTGGTACAACAGCCACACGTGCTAACATCTGAGTCAGATCTGGACTTTAAAACTGGCATCTGACTTTTACCCTTTCCAGATGAAGTTACAATAGTTAACTGAACAACCATTTAATAGTTAATCTACTGAAACAGTAAAGTTGTCAATAAGTTAAATGCTAAAAATCTCCCAAGACTGAGTCTAGAAATCACTCTTTTAGAATCTGGTTTTGTTATCTCTATGGGTGATTCCACAACTCCAATTAAAAATGTGTATGTGTATGCCAAGTCACTCAGTTGTGTCTGACTCTATCCAAGCCTATGGACCACAGGCTCCTCTGTCTATGGGATTCTCCAGGCAAGAATACTGGAGTGGGTTGTCATGCTCTCCTCCAGGGGAACCTTCCCAACCCAGGGATCAAAAAACCCGAGTCTCCTGTATCTCCTGCATTGGCAGGCAGATTCTTTACCCTAGGGCTACCTAGGAAGCTAATGCTCCCCTAATTTAAAAAAGTGGGCCTAAGACCTTAACAGGCATCTCACCAAAGAGGGTGTCGTCAGGGAAACACCAATTTAAACCATGAGAGACACCATGACAGGGCTATGAGAATGACCAGACTCCAGCACACTGACAACACCAAATACTGGCGAGGAGGTGGAGCCACAGGAATGCCTGTTCTCTGCTGGTGGGAATGCAGAAAGGTATAGCATCTGGAAGACAGTCCGGCATCTTCTTAGCAATCTAAACGTACTCTTACCATACAATCCAGCAACCACACTCCTTGGCAGTTACCCAGGAGCTGAGAAGTTATGTTCACACAAAAACCTGCACATGGATAATTATAGCAGTTTTATTCACAACTGCCAAAAATTTGAAAGCAACCAAGATGTCCTTCAGTAGATGAAATGGATGAATATATTGTGATACAACTAAACATTGGACTCTTATGAAGGGCTAAAAAGAAATGAGCTGCCAAGCCATTTCTTGACTCGACATTAAATATGTAGTACATGGGGTCACAAAGCATCAGACACACCCGAGTGCCTAACACACACACACACACACACACACACACACGCACAAGCGAAAGAAGGGCTTCTCTGGCAGCTGAGACAGTAAAGATTCCACGTGCAATGCAGAAGACCTGTGTTCAATCCATGGGTCAGGAAGATTTCCTGGAGAAGGGAATGGCAACGCACTCTAGTATTCTTGCCTGGAGAATTTCACAGAGAGAGGAGCCTGGTGGACTACAGTACATGGGGTTGCAAAGAAGTCAGTCACTTCTTAAGTGAAAGGAACTACTCTGAAAAGGCTATAAGTACACCTGTGTGACATTCTGGAAAAGATGAAACTATGAAGACAGTAAAAATATCAGGAGCTAAAGGGAATAAAGGGGTGAGTAAGTGGAGCACAAAGGATTCTCAGGAGAGTGAACATCTGTAGTCATACATTTGTCCAAATTCATGGAATGTACAACACCAAGAGGGAACCCTAATACAAACTATGGATTTTCGGTGACTGGTATATGTCACTGGAGATTCATCAGTTATAACAGGGGCACCAGTCTGCTGAGAGATGCTGATAATGGGAGAGACTATGTGTGTTTAGGGGGTCAGGGGAGGTATGAGAATCTCTGTATCATTCCCTCAACTTTGCTGTGAACCTACAACTGCTCTAAAAAATAGTCTTTTTTTTTTTTAACCTTTCATCTCATTTATTAATTAGCTTCTCACCAAAGAAAGGATCAGGTCTGTGTACTAAATGATTGATAGATCTACTCTGTTTGACAAGTTCAACTCCATATTTGTTGCTTCTGTTTTATTCGTGTTGACTTTTATTACTGGGCTGGAGATTAACTTCATAAAGGAAGAGATTATTCCTGTTTTTTCACTGCTGTATCCCTAATACCCAGTAGATCTAGGTACTAGGAAGACAAATATTGATGAAAAGAAAGAGAATCACCGAAATGACCAAGCACCTACAAGCTGCTGGCTACTTAAGAGCAGGGCCCATGGCTCATTCATCTTTGCATACAAGAGCAGGGGTCAGTGAGTGCTGACAGAATAAAATGAATGGTGAGCGGAGGGATGGAGGGATGGAGGGACGGGAGCACTGAGCAATTCCCAAAAGCAAGATACGCTTTTCATCTCAACTAAAACTAATTTCATGATTACAATTAACCCTTAGCATACATTTTTATTTCACTATCATTATTTACACGGCATATTATCAATCCTACAACACACACAATGTGAACAGTAATGCTCAAAATAAACGTAAACAGGAAATCTAAGTGGTAGAGAAACTTGTCAGACTTGCTCTCTTTTAGAGTATATGTACAGAATTTCCTTCAAACAGCCCTCCATTAAAAAACAGGCACGCACAATACACAACACACACACACACACACACACACACACACACTTCACAACAGCCACAGTTGTGTGTTGTTTCTATAGCAAAGGAAACAAAACATTCACAGAGAATTTTAGGTAAATGTGATACAATCTTGTTCTCCATAATTAAAAGAATCCTCTCACATTTACTTTAAGATAAAGCTTTTTAGTTTTCAAAAACACTTCTCACATTTATTCAGTTAGAAAGTACTTGGAATGGAACTTCTCACCTAATCCCAAACGCCAACAATCTCTTCTAAGCCTGGAGCAGTTGAATAAGTTTCTTTTCCCTCATATATCAGAAGCCATTTTTCATTCACAAATGAAATGACTTCTAATCTACAGAAAACATCTCTGTGAAGATTTGAGGGTAAACTATCTGTCTTCATTATCATTTAAACTTCTTAAGAGATTTCACCAGGCCCAGTGAATAGCATAACGTATCGGAATTTAATCTGTTTTCCTACCCTGTCTTGAGAAGCCAGGAGAAAATTTAATGAAGTGATTCAGTCAGATATATTAAGGTTATTATGAAATTTAATCAGAGAACTCTGTGGAGCCTGATGGCTTTATGATGGTATTTTATAAACAACTGTCAGCACTATTCGCATTTTTTTCCCTTTAAGATGGAGCCTCTGTCAGTGGGGACAATCTTCCATAAGCAAGGTGGCCAACTGATCAGCTTGATCCTTGAAGACTGTCAGAGTGAGGTCAGGCTGAAGAATATCTGTGTCTCCCCAAATCTGCAAATCTAATTTATGATGGGTATTAAGTTCCATTCTCACTGTATATCATTAAGTACCTATGGATAAATATGGGCATGAAGGTTTAAGGCCACCCCCTCAGATCACTTAAAGTGAAGAAATGTAAATGATTCTGACGCCTGAGTCTTTGGCCAACGTACATATTAAATCCACATCAAATAAGAAGGCTGTGCAAGGGAATTTTGAGTTTCTTTTCTAGAAAACTATTTTAAAATGCATAAAACAGGGACTTCCCTGTGGTCTAGTGGCTGAGACTCTGTACTCCCACTGGAGGGGGATCCCCTGGTCAGGGAACTAAGATTCCCCATGTGGTCTGGCATGGCCAAAACACACACACACACACACACACACACACACACACACACAACCGTAATATTAAAAAATAAAATATAAACTAATTAAAAATATATTGAAATTTTTTTTCAATGCACAAAGTAAAACATGCTTTCCACTTCAACATTACATTCTTAAAGGTGCTAGATAGTTACCAATTATAAGTAGGGCAAATTAATGGACTGAGGCCACATGAAATAAAAACGGTGCCTTCTGACTAAAGTAGGGTGTATGAGGGCTTCTCCAGTGGCTTCAGTTCAGTTCAGTCGCTCAGTCGTGTCCGACTCTGCGACCCCAGGAATCGCAGCACGCCAAGCCTCCCTGTCCATCACCAACTCCCGGAGTTCACTCAGACTCACATCCATCGAGTCAGTGATGAGACATGGGTTCGATCCCTGGGTTTAGCAGATCCCCTGGAGGGGGGCATGGCAACCCACTCCAGCACTCTTGCCTGGGGAATCCCCACGGACAGAGGAGCCCGGCGGGCTACAGTCCGTGGGGTCACACAGAGCGGGAACGACTGAGCACACACACAAGGGTCTGTGAAACATCCCACTGGTGTAGATTTGGCACTGTTGACTGGTTACGAGGTTTACATCTGCCCTGGCACTTTTTATGAGGAAAGTGTCAACCAGTGCTTGGAAAAACATTAATGGAGGGGAGAGTGAGTGCTCCGAACCAGCTGACATGGAAACAGCATGTGGCCTTTCCTCTCAGTAACCACTAAGCTGGTTCCAAAGATTCGAATGTTTGGGAAAATGTAGTCGAAACAACAGTTTCAAAATAACTGACAAAGGGAGTTTTAGTTCTTATAGGATGCTATAATTCTAGCATTTCATTAACTAGAGAAATGAGCTTCCTACTGCTGCTGCTAAGTCTCTTCAGTCGTATCTGACTCTGTGCGACCCCATAGAGCTTTATGGTTAACTCAAATACGCAGTTTTACTGAACCACCTGCCTGAAGAAGTCTCCAGGTTGCCATCCTCTCAATGACAATTAAATCTAAAGCACTATGAGATTTTCTATACTTCACTTCAGTTCAGTTCAGTCGCTCAGTCGTGTCCGACTCTTTGCAACCCCATGAATCGCAGCATGCCAGGCCTCCCTGTCCACCACCAACTCCCGGAGTTCACTCAGACTCACATCCATCGAGTCGGTGATGCCATCCAGCCATCTCATCCTCTGTCATCCCCTTCTCCTCCTGCCCCCAATCCCTCCCAGCATCAGAGTCTTTTCTAACTCTTCGCATGCAGGACCTTAACTACTGAATTTTTCATGTCAACTTCATTTTCATGTAATCTTATTCTTCTCACAAAACAAAGATTTTGGCATGTTTTAATTTTTTGCCTTTGTATGACTGTTTAGAGAAACAGATTCACATTGCTGCTGCTATTGTTCAGTTGTTAAGTCTCATGTCTGACTCTTTGTGACCCCTTCCCTGTCTTTCACTATCTCCCAGAGTTTGTGCAAACTCATGTCCATTGAGTTGGTGATGCCATCCAACCATCTCATACTCTGCTGCCCGCTTCTCCTCCTGCCTTCAATCTTTCCCAGCATCAGGGTCTTTTCCAATGAGATTCACATACAGGCTTTTATTTATTTATGGTTGTTTGTCTTGCTTGCTGTTTTAAATACAAAATTACTGTTTTTACAGCTAGAGAAAATGGCAATGTCGCTGCTGCTGGAACTGTGATCCAGCCCTTGGGTCAGCTCTAGAACTTTCTTTAGGAGCCCAGATGCCAAGTGCCCCAGGGACTATCAGATCGCTCCTTGAAAAGATTCCCCATATCCAGGACATCATCTCAGGTGTTGGGATTAGCAGTGAGCTGCTGCCCAGCTAGCAGCTCTGATCCTTACTTAGCTAGTCCCTCTAGGACTCAAGTGCATTTAAAAAGAGAGAAGCGGGTACTTTCCTGGCAGTCCAGTGGTTAGGACTTGAGGGGGTGCACGTTCGATCCCTGGTAGGGAAGCTTAGACTCCACATGCCCCATGGTTAAAAAACCAAAACAAAGTAGAGGCAATATTGTAATAAATTCAATAAAGACTTTAAAAATGGCCTACATAAAAAAAAATCTTTAAAAAAAGAGATAAAAATGTGAGGGGGCTAACTCAGAACCTCTTGGACAGCTGGATTTGCAATTTCAACTAACTTCCTTTGTCTGCCACTGTGTTCCTGGCAAGTAACAAAGAATCCCAGTACCTGCCTTCGAGGAGCAGAGGCTCTGGGGGCAGGTAGGGAGAGAAGCGAGCTGCAGGCAGTAAGGATCAGGTTACAGAGGGCGCGGGCACAGCATCCAAACCACAACTTGGCTCCCAGGTCTGGCACATGGCCATGGCCCAGGCAGAGAGAGTTCCTGAAGCTCGGCTGCAGGCTGGGGGCCAGGATGGGCTGGCGCGGCTTGGATAGGGAGAGCTGTGGAGTAACACTCTGGAAACTGTCGGGCAATAATTGGGGCTGAAGGAAGAGAATGAAAATGATCCGCCGAGATGCGAGTTTGAGAGCGAGGCGGAAGGCAAAGGCAACAGGTGAGGCCTGACCCAGGCAGGTGGCTGCAAACCCTCGGCTGCCCGGGAGGGTAACTTGACTCCATCGGCACAGAGAACCTGGCTCCCTGGCTGAAGGCCTCTATTGAGAGCAGACAAAAACGTGCACCGGGAACCAGCGTTCTCCTCTTCCTCAGGGCGCGCCTGGGTCTGCCCGCTCTTTCCATTTGAGGATTTCTTACACTCTGGTGTTTCCTCAGTGCTCTGAGTCCCCTGCAGACCTCCTGCCCTCCCTCCTGGAACACACTCTGTGTCCCGGGGGAGGCTGCTCAGCGATAAGGGGCCTGAAGCCACTGCTGCCTAACACAGTGATCTGGGTCAAAACACACGCTGATGACGTCTCAGGATAAAACTTCTTAGGCGAGCAAAATCCAAGGGCTGAAATACTCCTCACAACATGGAGTCTTCTGGAGTTTTTCCGGAGCTTGGTACTTCTTCTGCATTTTGAATTGAACTTTATTGTTTAAAGAACAACACTTGAACTTCTTTTAAAACACCAGGTTAGAGGAGACAGTCTAATGATCACATGTTAGCTATTTCTTGCAAGAAAATATAAGTAACGATGGGTTGTGTGTTATTTCCAGAAGCCTCCTGGTCTTTCTGTGAACAGGAGATTGTTTGAGGTTTACCAAATTTGCCAGGAGTCATAGGGAAGCCCCTGCATTAACTTTATAAAGTGAAAACATTAGCAAAGAGCAGGAATTAACATCTCAATAACACACAGTGGAAAAATCCATTTAAACTTGCCCAAATTCCTTACTCTAAAATCAAACCTCTATGAAGAATTATGAAGAATTGTTCTTAGTAATTAAAGGAAAAGTTGTTACGTAATTCATTATGGAGATGGAAGACTTTTTAAAACTAAAGTTCATAAAAAACTAGATTTGATGTGCTGCACATCAGTGCTTTAATATTTATTAGAACAGTTGTATTTTTAACTTAATTTTTAATTTCATAAGAGTGGATTTAATTACAAGGTTTTTTGGTTTGGAAGACCTTCAAAATTGCTAAGAAATAACCACCATATAGTTATCAGATCATAGTTTTCAGGATATGTGCAAATAGTCTCCTTTATTGATTGCAAAGTATGTGCATGCTAAGTCGCTTCAGTCATGCCTGACTCTTTGCAACCCTGTGGACTGCAGCCCGCCAGGATCTTCTGTCCATGGGTTTCTCCAGGCAAGAATACTGTAATGGGTTGCCATTTCCTCCTCCAGGGGATCTTCCTTACAGTATGTAATAAAAATATCAATCTGAGACTCTTCTAAGACAATGGTGATCATTCCTATTTGTCCATCACAGTTCATTTGTATCAGAGACTACTGCTCATTGCCTGACCAGATTTGCAAACACTGCCATGCACCACCCCCGCCCCGTTTGTTTTTGTGTGTGTGTGTGCTCGTTAGCTTCCAGCCCACTTCTCCTTAACATTCTCAAATGGCACTGGTTAACAAGCCCCCAGGTACAGGGAGCAGCTCTTCATTGAGGCTGCCTGAACACACACACCGAGTTCAGCATCAGGGGTATCATTTTAATTGTGCAATAAAACTTTCCAGCACAGAAAGACAAATGCTACCAGATAAGCAGAGAATATAAATAGAGAAACAGAAAAAAAAGGATCTTGGATACTGAAAATACATCAGATCATTTCAAATAAGGAATCTTCTGTTTATCATTTGGTCAACTTAAACTTACTAACGAATACATATATTTTTCTCAGATATTCAATATAGTAAAAGTCATTTAAGAGCAACACAAACTCTATTCATATACAACCCACTGCATTATTTATTATACTTAGTTTCACAAAGTGGAATTTTCCCTGAAGTTATCAAGTATGTTAAAAGGGAAAACAGGGTTGTGATTCCAGTTCTCAGTATTTTCCATAAAAGATATTTTTAAAACCTGGCAATTGTAGTCAGTCCTAAGAAATCTACCTGTGGAGAAATAATCGCTCTCTAATGCCCAATAGTAAAGTAATGCTCAAAATTCTCCAAGCCAGGCTTCAGCAGTACATGAACTGTGAACTTCCAGATGTTCAAGCTGGTTTTAGAAATGGCAGAGGAACCAGAGATCAAATCGCCAACATCTGCTGGATCATCGAAAAAGCAAGAGAGTTCCAAAAAAACATCTATTTCTGCTTCATTGACTATACCAAAGCCTTTGACTGTGTGGATCACAATAAACTGCGGAAAATTCTGAAAGACATGGGAATACCAGACCATCCGACCTGCCTCTTGAGAAACCTATACGCAAGTCAGGAAGCAACAGTTAGAACTGGACATGGAACAACAGACTAGTTCCAAATAGGAAAAGGAGTACGTCAAGGCTGTATACTGTCACCCTGCTTATCTACCTTATATGCAGAGTACATCATGAGAAACAATGGGCTGGAAGAAGTATAAGCTGGAATCAAGATTGCTGGGAGAAATATCAATAACCTCAGATATGCAGATGACACCACCCTCATAGCAGAAAGTGAAGAGGAACTAAAAAGCCTCTTGATGAAAGTGAAAGAAGAGAGTGAAAAAGTTGGCTTAAAGCTCAACATTCGGAAAACGAAGATCATGGCATCTGGTCCCATCATTTCATGGGAAATAGATGGGAAAACAGTGGAAACAGTGTCGGATTTTATTTTTGGGGGCTCCAAAATCACTGCAGATGGTGATTGCAGCCATGAAATTAAAAGACGCTTACTCCCTGGAAGGAAAGTTATGACCAACCTAGATAGCATATTCAAAAGCAGAGACATTACTTTGCCACAAAGGTCTGTCTAGTCAAGGCTATGGTTTTCCTGTGGTCATGTATGGATGTGAGAGTTGGACTGTGAGGAAAGCTGAGCGCTGAAGAATTGATGCTTTTGAACTGTGGTGTTGGAGAAGACTCTTGAGAGTCCCTTGGACTGCAAGGGGATCCAACCAGTCCATTGTGAAGGAGATCAGCCCTGGGATTTCTTTTGAAGGAATGATGCTAAAGCTGAAACTCCAGTACTTTGGCCACTTTATGCGAAGAGTTGACTCATTGGAAAAGACTGTGATGCTGGGAGGGACTGGGGGCAGGAGGAGAAGGGGACGACCGAGGATGAGATGGCTGGATGGCATCACTGACTTGATGGCCGTGAGTCTGAGTGAACTCCTGGAGTTGGTGATGGACAGGGAGGCCTGGCGTGCTGCGATTCATGGGGTCACAAAGAGTCGGACACGACTGAACTGAACGCCCAACAGTAGACAGACGGAACTCAGAAACACTGAAGCCGTGCTGCTCGCCTGTACTCCATTGTGTATGTGAGTCCAGAGTCCAGCAGTCAAACCTCAAAATGCTTTTAATCATTCTGTCACAGCAAAGCAGCACATATTCATAGGTGAGGGCATTCCAACAAGAGAATGTCATCATACCAAGGAAAAAGTGAGGCAAGTCAGAGGACAGGGGCAGACCAGGAGGAGTCCCTGGGTGACCTGGAGACTGATCTCTTCATTTCTTGGGTGGAATTTTTCATTTGTAAACAGTTAGAGACAAAACCAGGGCTTCTCTGGTGGCTCAGATTGTAAAAGAATCGGCCTGCAATGCAGGAGAACCAGGTTTGATCCGTGGGTCGGGAAGATCCCCAGAGAAGGAAATGACAACTCACTCCAGTATTTCTGCCTGAAGGATTCCATGGACGGAAGAGCCTGGTGGGCTATATACAGTCCATGAGGTTGCAAAGAGTCAGGCATGACTGAGCAACTAATATACACACACAGAGGCAAAACTATGGAGACTGTATAGCAATCGGTGGCTGCTAAGGGCCAAGGGGATGAACAAGTGGAGCAGAGAGGACTTTGAGAGCAGAGGAAACACACCATGTGATACTGTAATGCTGGACACATGTCATTATGCATTTGTGCAAACCCGAAGAAGACACCACACCAAGAGTGAACCCTAAGGGGAACTATGAACTTGTGGGTGATGACGTGACAGGGTAGGTTCCTCAGTTACAAATAATGTACCATCTGGCAGGGGATGTTGATAATGGGGGAAGCTATGCGTGTGAAGGGGCAGGGGGTATACTAAAAATCTGTACTTTGCTCTCAACTTTGTTGTGAACCTTAAAGTGTTGCTTTAAAAAGGTTCTGTTTGTTTTTTCAAAGACAGTCAAGATAATCTAGACTCAAGACTATTTCAACTAGGAGCCGTAAAACCAGACTAATTACTGTTAAATGGCCCTTTAAACAGTCTAGAATTTGTAGGGTACAATGAATACCAATATTTTATTTCATAAGCCTTGTTAATTACTTGCAATTTCTGTAGGTGGACGTATACTGGGCTTTTTTTTTAAATTAGCACCACTTTTTTTATTTTAAAAAAATGTTTTATTTTTTTGGCCCTGCCACAAGGCATATGGGATCTTGATTAATAGTTTCCTGACCAGGGATCAAACCCACAGGCCCTGCATTGGGAGCTCAGAGTCTTAAATCAATGGGCCACCAAGAGGAATCCAGACAAACTGATTTTTAAAAAGGATGTGAATTAAAGAAATAGGAAAATATTTTTAATAATTACAGTCACTTGCCTTAAATAAAACTATCAGATAACCTGGTAAGTTTAATCATGTCATACTGAATTAGTGTTGTTGTTTTCTTTAATACTAAGTTTGCTTTTTAGCAAATAGTTTGCTCTGTATTTTTGACTCATCTAAAACAATACTGGCATTATCTCTGGATGACCTGAGGTTTATTATCTCCCCATGTAGGACATGGGCTGCTCTTGTCAGCTCTGAGAGAAAGAGAAGAAAGCCATGTGACTCACCAGCAGAGGATTGCATAAAATCACGGTCAGTTCTGTCACTGGCTGCAGGGTATGGAAATTTCACCTGAAAACCTTGAGCTGAATATGTTTTTCACTCTTTGAAAACTGAGAGGCTGACAAACTTTTATATTAGGTCATGATGACCAGAAATACATTAAAATAATTTCAATGGACTGCAATTTTGATATAGCCTTTTAAAAAGCAAGTTTCAAAAGAGCAATTCATGATACTGCAAACTAATGCTAATGTCTAAAAAGACATCAAGGGAATGGAAGTTCATATAAAATTGACCTAGTCACATCCATCACAATGAAACTCGCATTAACAAGAGCACGTAGACTCTGTGTGTGTGTGTGTGTGTGTGTGTGTGTGTGTGCGTGCATGCGCATGTGAGCTGGGACACATACCAGTATGGTAAGGTGCATTTAATTTCCTGGCAATCAAAAGAGTAACCTGAAGGTCATTTTTGCTGCCAACCCCTTTGTTGTTATTGAAGACCTACGTACAATATTAGTATGCTTCCTTACACACATGTTAACAATAGTGAGAAGCAGGGTACAGGAAGAAGGATGCCAAGTTTGTCATCGGAAGACTTAGGTGTGAATGTACCTTTACGTGGGAAAGCTGGACGCACTGGATGTGTTTGCTGCTGCTGCTGCTGCTAAGTCGCTTCAGTCGTCTCCGACTCTGTGCGACCCCAGAGACGGCAGCCCACCAGGCTCCACCGTCCTCTGGACTCTCCAGGCAAGAACACTGGAGTGGGTTGCCATTTCCCTCTCCAATGCATGAAAGTGAAAAGTGAAAGTCAAGTCGCTCAGTCCGACTCTTCGCAACCCCATGGACTGCAGCCCACCAGGATCCTCCATCCATGGGATTCTCCAGGTAAGAGTAGTGGAGTGGGGTGCCACTGCCTTCTCCCTGAATGTGTTTAGTCATAGGTAAAATGAAGAAACTGGACCAGCTCAGTGGTTTTAAATTAAAGGAACTTGTCAGGGGACTTCCCTGGTGGTCCAGTTGGGGAACTAGGATCCTGTACGCTGTGTTAGAGAGGTAAAAAAAAAAAAAAAAAAAAGGTAACTGTCAGAATCACCTATGTACCTTTTTCAAAACACACATGCCCAGGCTCACACACAGATTTTTACCATACCAGATCCTAATGAGGGTCCAGACAGGAATGCACATTTTGAGAAACTTTCCCGGTGATTCTAAAGAACTCTTTGTTGTAGTTTAGTCACTCACTTGTGTCTGACTCTGCGACCCTATGGACTGTAGCCCACCAGGTTCCTCTGTCCATGGAATTTCCCAGGGAAGAATACAGGAGTGGGTTGTCGTTTCCTTCTCCAGGGCATCTTCTCGACCCAGGGATTGAACTCAAGTCTCCTGCATTGGCGGGTGGACTCTCAACCACTGAGCCCCCAGGGAAGCCCTAATAACTCCTAGAAATGGTTACTTGCAGTACAAGAACAAAATAAGATAATCCTACACTTAGAAGATGGTCTCATGTGTGGCTGTTGAGTGCCTGAAACGTGGCTGGCCCACACTGAGATGCGCTCTAAGTACAAAGTACACATCAAATGTCATAGGGAAAGGAGAATGTTCAAAAGTGTCTCAGTTTTTTAAGCATTGCTGATGCTTAAAAAACTACGTGCTGATACTTTACCTTGGCAAAACTGAGTTAATTGTGTTAAAATTAATTTCAAGTGGGTTAAAACTTTTTACTGGGGCTACTAGAAATTTTAAATTATATATGAGACCTGTATTTAATTTTCTCATAGATAGCACCAGAAGAGAGTTTTCAATCAAGTACCTTCCACAGAAAATAGTTAATTTTTTTTTTTTTAACTTTTTGGCTGTGCTGTGAGGCATGTGGGATTTTAGCTCCCCCGCCAGGGATCTAATCCCTGACTCCTGCACTGGAAGCTTAGAGTCTTAACCACTGGACCACCAGGAAGTCCCAATTTTTAATTTTTTTGAAGAATAAAACAGAAGGATGGGACCAATATAGCAAATATGGAAGGAAAAAGAAATAGAGGAAGTAATTTTCTACTTTCATTGTCTCCTGATAGAGATGTGTGCAGGGTTGACTGTTTCTCACTCGGCTGTCAGTGTGTTTATGAAATCATCAGTAAGGTGAGCTCTGGATACTGAAATTCTAGCTCCTCAAACACAGGCGCCAAGCCCACACAGATTCAAAGCAGAGGTTTCCTGGCGTCCTTCCTGCCATGAGGTGAGCACTCATTCCCCAGGCTGGCATGAGCCGCGCTGATGCTGCGGTGTTTTCCGTGTGCCTGTTATTAGTTATTTCCGGAATTGCCAGGCTCTGCCTGAGCGGAGAGGCGCACGAGGTCAGGAGCTTTCTGTGCTGGGCCGCTGGGATGGGCTGGCAAGCGGGGTGGAAAAAGAACTCAACTCAAGGAGCCTAAGGCCGTCTGCACCCTCCTGAGGGCACAATGCCGAGGTGCGCGAGGCTGCCAGAGATGGGAGGGCGCTGAGACGCAGGGATGGATACAGGGCCATTCCAGCTGAGACACCATTTTTCTTTTGGCTCCAAGTCACTACACAAAAACATTCACAGAATCGGGGAGGATTCGGGTTTTTCAGCTGGCAGAGAGTGAGACAAAACCTGGAGGTAGATGGGGGGCACACGACACAGAAGTGTGCCTCCTTCTCCTGCCACTGCGATGGTACGCAGAAGAGGTAAGAGATGCGGGACTTCCCTGGTGGCCCAGAGGCTAAGACATCATGCTCCCACCACAGGGGACCTGGGTCCGATCCCTGGTTAGGGATCCCGCACCCCGAAACCAAGAGTTAGCATGCCGCACCTGGAAGACCTAGAAGACCCTGCATGCCTCCAAGACTGAAGATCCTGCGCGCCTCAGGGAAGACCTCGTGCAGCCAAAAGAAAGGGAGCCAAGAGACGGGCTGCCCCAGGCAACCCCACTCAGAAGGGGCCGAGCCGAAAACCTTTCTTCCTGCAGAAAGCAACAGTAAGCATAACACCAGCAACACCAGGTCAGAGGAGCATGGAGGAGAGTGACGGGACGAGGGTGGGGAGAGACGCGCCCTGCAGATATCAAAATGAACTCTGAAATTACAATGGAAGGTTGGGCACCATTGCAGGTAAGACAGACTAATGAAACGAAGTCCAGACACAGACTCCAAGGTAAGAATTTAGTATTTAGTAAATGCGGTACTTCAAAACGTTGGCTTCTTTAATGGATGATCCTGGAGCAACTGGCGAATCATCCAGACAAAAACTAGATCTCTAAACTATCCCACTCACCAAAACACATTCTAGAAATTCTAATAACTGAGATTTAAATGTAAGAAGGAATTCACAGACATACTGAAAGAAAACATAGTCTTCAACTGAAGAACTTTCTAAACTTGGTACTAGAGGTAGCAACAAAACCATTTGTGGGTGTGATTACAGAAAAAATGTTAAAATCCTGTCCCTCCAAAGCTACAGTAAGGTTTGGCTTTCCTCCTTCTGAGAACCCACTGAAACTAAAGACAAGGCTGTGGTTGTTCAGTTGCTAAGCCATGTCTGACTCTTTGCGATCCCACGGACTGTAGCCCCCCAGGCTCCTCTGTCCATGGGATTCTCCAGGCAAGAGTACTAGAGTGGGTTGCCATTCCCTCCTCCAGGGGCTCTTCCTGACCCAGGAATCAAAACTGCGTCTCCTGCCTCAGCAAGTGGATTCTTTACCACAGAGCCACCTGGGAAGACCTAAAGACAAGGCACAAAGAGGAAAGCTGTGACCGGGAAGAGAAAGGCAGAAGGCAGAGCATTATTTTCCTGGAAGACAAGGAACAGATGCGAGAGTGCTGCAAGACCAGGAGGAGATGGAAGGGGTCCATGTAGACCACAGAGAAGATGCAGGTCCCCAGGAGCAGAAGGACGGGAGAAAAGGGGAAGGGGGTCCCATTCTCACTGTATGAAGTGGGCTCAGCCCCTCGGGAAGGGATGTCCCAGCTCCTCCCACGCAGAACCACCCTGGAACACACCTATGCTCTCCTCCCTCCGACGCCCCTCAAGCCCAGGAAGAAGCAGCTGTGGTAGGGCTGCCTTGTCTAGTGCACGGCTGCACCCAGCGATCTGTTTCTCCTTCGAGAACTTCTGCGAGGCCCCCTTCAGCACCAGCCCCTCACCCCACACTGAGGACTAACCAGGAACAGCCTTAAAGAGCAGCTGCTTCTCAAGTTCTCAGTAATGTGGGATAGCTGTCACCCTTTGGCAAAACAAAGACACTTGGCACACGATATCAAGATTGCTATGAAACAGGGATATTTATCATAAAGAAGAAAAAAAGTAATGCAAATTATGAATGTGAAAATAGACTTTCTAACAATTCATAAGGGCTTCCCTGGTGGCTCAGAGATAAAGAATTCTCCTGCTAATGCAGGAGATGCAGTTTTGATCCCTGGGTCAGGAAGACCCCTCGGAGAAGGCAATGGCACCCCACTCCAGTACTCTTCCCTGGAAAATCCCATGGACGGAAGAGACTGGAAGGCTGCAGTCCATGGGGTCGCTGAGGGTCGGACACGACTGAGCGACTTCACTTTCACTTTTCCCTTTCATGCATTGGAGAAGGAAATGGCAACCCACTCCAGTGTTGCCTGGAGAATCCCAGGGACGGGGGAGCCTGGTGGGCTACAGTCCGTGGGGTCACAAAGAGTTAGACACAACTCAGTGACTACACAACATAATTCATAAAAATAGGACCTGCTGAGTTTTCTCTTAGAAAAACTCTCTTTCCTCTCTTCCTCTCTTTAGAAGTATGAACTTAGGCAGACTGTCACTTCTCTCAAAACTTCAAAAACCACTAAGAGATAGAGGTCTGACAGTTCGCTGCCTTTCTATGAAGTAAAGCAGCAAAATGGCATTGTAACGGGAGTGGATGAAGAGATGTTTGTGGGGTCTGGACTGGCTGGAGCATTCCCAGGCTCTGCAGGGCAATTAACATGAAAGGCTGTAGGATGCTGCGCGCAGTTAGCAAGAAAACAATGCTCCTCCTAAGATGCCCTCTCTGATACCAATGGTTGGTGTCTGCTCTGAATAGGAGGGGCATTTCCATTAACTTTACACAGTGTTGAACTTAATCCCATAGACTGAAAATGACTTGCCAGTTCGGCTCAATACAGAAATAGGATATAACCCAGTTCTCTTTGCTCAAAATAGATTGCATTCTTGTCCTACAACAACTGCGAATGCTTCAAAGCACTCAAGGTTTCTTTTTTTAATCTGGATTCCACAAGGCAGCAAGGTACACTGGGAAGAGCGAGTATTTTGCAGTTAATCACATTAATATTGAGACTTTCCATTTCCTACCTGTGTGACTTTGGCCAAATTTGTAATTAGTTAATTACAATCAGTTAACTTAATAATCCTACTCTTTTACTGAAAAGGATATGAGGTGGTCTACCTAAAGGCATTGTTTCCGAGGTGGCTCAGTGGTAAAGAATCCACCTGCCAAACAGGAGATGGGTTTGATCTCTGGATTGAGAAGACCCCTGGAGAAGGAAATGGCAATCCACTCTAGAATTCTTGCCTGTAGAATCTCATGGACAGAAGAGTTTGGTGGGCTACAGTCCATGGGGATCACAAAGAGTTGGACAGCACTGAGTGACTAAAACAAAACCACCTAAAGATATAGCATAAAAATACAATTTTTCGTATTTTTTAAAAAATTTGTATTTTTAAAAATATCAGGCAGAAAAGAGAAACAAAGACAGTAAAATCAAGGGGGGGAAAAAGACAAACATAAACTTCATTCTAAAAGTATTTATATAGTTCTACAAGTTACGTGAAAAAAATCTGGCTCTGAACTTTAAAGACATTAAAACAAACTCTAAACAATCACTTTCAAACCCATTAGACAACATACTTAATCTGAACAAATTTATTTGAGATGGATAACATCACAGATCTTGAAGGTTTATCGTAAGAATTAAATGCTCTGTGAAAACACCTTGAGTAATCCTTGCTCACAGAAGCTGTCCCATAAAATAGTCTCTCTTTCTCTTAGGCTTTGCTGTGATACATTTCCTGATTTTAAGCCGGGGTTCAGAAGCGGTATTTGAGAAAGGCTATTCTAATCCCTTTTTTATTCAGAACATTACTTTTGCCCCACTGAAATAAAAAGCAACATTCAATGCACTCCATAATATAGAATTTCAGGATTATAGAATCTCTGTACTAAAAAGAATACAAATGAGTGTATCCTGCAAATTATATTTGCGGCAATGTCCTTAATGAGAAAACATGGCTTTGCACCCCTTAGCATCCTCTCCAGATCAGATAGCATTAATTTTCAAAAGGACTAAAACTGCTGTTAGCAAGCAGAGGAGAATATATACTATTCAAATTACTAGGTCTTACACCTGGAACCTTAAAACGTCTAGGAGGTTGTCAGATCACTAATCTTAGTGTGGTAATTAGGATTACCTCCACCTTCCAAAAAAAAAAAAAAACCAGTATGTAAGTAATACACTCATTTTTCCCTTTCTTAAAGTGTAGAAACCTACAGATTTTAGAGAGCGCATCTGAGAACAAAGCGGTTCAGAGCATGGATGACACGTGCAGATAACTGAAAAAGGCTTTAAAAACAGCTCATCTGAGTGGCTGTCTTTCTGCCTTAAATAACTGAGGAGGAATGCGGAAAACCCCATGGACGGAGAAGCTTAGAAGGCTGCAGTCCATGGGGTCGCTGAGGGTCGGACATGACTGAGCAACTTCACTTTCACTTTTCACTTTCATGCATCGGAGAAGGAAATGGCAACCCACTCCAGTGTTCTTGCCTGGAGAATCCCAGGGATGGGGGAGCCTGGTGGGCTGCCGTCTATGGGGTCGCACAGAGTCGGACACGACTGAAGCGACTTAGCAGCAGCAGCAGCAGCTGCGGCTCTCTCTAAGAAAAAGACCTGGCATTTCCTTCTTTTGGCATAAAATTGTCCTGTTGCAGAAGGCGAGAGCCTTTCAGTGGAACGCAATGTAATTAATTCCAAAGGCCTGCAACATAAGGTAACATGTAATTGGATGGCTAAATGACTTCTTCCATGTACAAGTAGAATCTGAATCCTAAGCTTCATGAAAATCCCTCATTTATCTAAATGGTCAGCACATGAATTCTTTGGATTATGAAGGCTTATGGCAATTGATATTTTCCTATTCTCTACCAGGACTGCTAAATCTTCTATGAATTTGAAATCAATAAAATGCTGAAGCATTCCCACTAAATTTGAACTTTTGTTGATTCAGAAGGAACGCGATGACTCTTTTAGTGCCTTAGTGTCATTATGCTAATTCACTGTTATTACAGAACCATGATTCTCATCTCACTTCATCCTTCTACAAGAGGCTCATGTGCTCCATCCTGCCTTTAAACCCTCCTACCACCTTCCACTTATCCAAAATAGAAGACAACTGAACTTGAGACTTACAAATCCTCAAGAACCTTTTGTTGTTGTTGTTAAAAGTAAACTTGGCTGCTTCCCTGATGACTCAGTGGTAAAGAATCCGACTGCCAATGCAGGAGATGCAGCTTCGATCCATGGATTGGGAAGATCCCCTGGAGAAGGAAATGGAAACCCACTCCAGTATTCTTTATTCTTGCCTGGGAAATCCCACGGACAGAGGAGCCTGGCAGGCCACAGTCCACGGGGTGGCAAAGAGTCGGATACGACTGAGCACGCACACACACAATACTCTAGGCAGGGACTTCCCTGGTGGTCCAGGGGATGAGACTGTGCATCCAATGCACAGGGCCCAGGTTCAATCCCAGGTTAGGGAATTAGAGCTTGTGTGGCACAACTAAGACCTGTGCAGCCAAATTAATAGTTTTAAAAAAAAAAACCTCTGGGCAGCCCGGTGAGGGTGGTAAGATCCCCATCTCACACAAGGGTGAGGCTCTGACAGGTTGTATAATATTCCCCAATCTACCTGGAAGCCCAGAAGGTGGGTCAGAGCTCCCACACACAAGCTTAGGCTCTGGAGCCCTTGGGTCCTGTCCCCCTTCCTCTCAGCCTGCTTGTCCCCTCACTAGGGTCCTGGCTTTTGATGGCTGGTAAGAGCTGGCAGCCAAGATGCCTCAGAGGTGGAGGACAGCCCAGCTCCCACTGACCCTGCTTATACAGACCCCGGGGTCGCACAATTAGTTTCCAGACCAGAAGGAACTGTGGTGAGAGTTATTTTTCAATACTGGGCCACATTAGGTACTGCGGCACCTAAGGTGTTGTTCAGTCGCTAAGTCCTGACTGCAGCACGCCAGGCTCCCCTGTCCTTCATTATCTCCCAGAATTTGTTCAAATTCATGCCCACTGAGTCAGTGATGCCATCCAACCATGTCATCCTCGGCCACCCCCTTCTCCTCCTGCCCTCAGTCTTTCCCAGCATCAGGGTCTTTTCCAATGAGTTGGCTCTTTACATTAGGAAGCCAAATTATTGGAGCGTCAGCTTCAGCATCAGTCCTTCCAGTTAATTTTCAGGGTTGACCTCCTTTAGGATTGACCGGCTTGATTTCCTTGCTGTCCAGGGGACTCTCAAGAGTTTTCTCCAGCACCACAATTTGAAAGTATCAATTCTCCAGTGCTCAGCCTTCTTTATGGTCCAACTCTCACATCGGTACATGACTACTGGAAACACCATAGTTTGACTATAAGGACCTTTTTCAGCAAAGCTCAAAACAAAATAGGAATATCTCTAATGTCAAGTAGCGTCATTTTCTATCCCTCTACAGGGTAAGATTTCAGAAAGAAGAGAAAGGGCTTTTTCATATTTTAGAATTGAGTTGACTGGGAAATGAATTACTTTTATCATAAGAGCTGGTCCAATGTTATCAAAGTCCTTGATACCCTTTCTCTTGTTTCATTTGCATGAAATTTCTTGATGGTTCTAAAAAAGCATGTTATGATAGATGCAGCATAAATTTATAAAAGCTCAAGTTACAGAAATCCTGCCTGGCATATCTGTTTTGTTTAAGACAGGAATATAATTTCAGAGATAAGAGTGTGAGACTCTGGGGTTACTTTCAGAGCTTATAAAAAAGAAGGCATTCGTGGAATCAGACCCCATACTACCTGTATCTCGACAATCTCAAACGATATAGTTCCTTTTGTTTCTCTGCAAAAAATAAATAAATAAAAATAAAAGAGGATCTAAAATGTTCACCTTCTCTGAAATACACATGCGTCTCTAATGTACAAATCTGCCCCTGGATGTCAGGTGGGCTTCTTGGATGGCTCCATAGCTAAAGACTCTGCCTGCAATGCAAGAGACTCGGGGGACACAGGTTCCATCCCTGGGCTGGGAAGATCCCCTGGAGGCAACCCACTCCAGTATTCTTGCCTGGAGAATCCCACGGACAGAGGAGCCTGGTGGGCTACAGTCTATAGCACTGAAAAGAGCTGGACACAGCTTAGCAACTAAACACATTCTGGATGTCAGGTAAAGAACCAAACCTGGATATGCATTAATCTGATATTTAAACAACAGAAATGAAGACAACGTTCAAAAGGCAAAGTCCAAATATGGAAACGGCTCTGAAGTTAGGTCATTACTACACTTGTTGTTTAGTTGCTAAGTCGTGTCTGACTCTTTTGTAACCCAGGCTCCTCTGTCCCTGGGATTTCCCAGGCAAGAATCCTGGAGTGGGTTGCTATTCCTTCTCCTAGGGATCTCCTCAACCCAGGGATCGAACACACATCTCCTACCTTGGCAGGCAGATTCTTTACCGATGAGCCACCAGGGAAACAACATTATTACACTGCAGCACCCTAACTGCCAAACTAATTTGTTTTCATCACAACCAAACAACAATCTTCATATGATCAAACTAACAGTGCCTACGCCTGCTTGAACTCCAAGTTCCTTTTAGAAGGGCCTGTGGAACACATGAAATGCATTAGTCAAATACATTTCAACTCTAGACTCTTCATTATTAAACTATGAACTAGGAAACTGCAATGTAATTATCTATAACTTAATATCATGCATTGTACAAGAGTTCATTTTTTCCTGTTAATTAGGAAACTATCAAACAACTATAACTGTCTCATTCATATGTGAAAAGAAGTGAGAAGTTGGGGCTATTATTAATTTCCATATCACCTGAAGGCAGCTACACTTTTGACTTTATAATATCAATAAGAGGCTCATTTTAGTTTTTGGGTTTAAATTAAAATGTCGATAGAAGCCACAAGGTGAGTCTTTTTCCATATGGCATTGTTAAATTCCACATGACATTTTTCAAAGCTTCTTTGCATTCCACACCTGATCCAGTGTCTGTCTGCTGTCTAAGACCACACATCTGAGTACACCAAGCCCAAGTTCCCTTCCCCACCTCACGAACCACATTCACGGGAAGCACGAACACGACAAAATCCTTCATAGTGATCACAGACTGTCCAGAGAAATTTGTCAGGGTAGGGAGGACTCCGTTCCTACACTGAGAAATTATTTATCTTCAGACCTAGTGTCCCTAGAGAAGAAAGTATATCTCTGGCTTTCACTCAGATACCGGAGGCCCCAGGACGTGAAGGGGTGTTGCATGCTGCTTTTGTTCATTTGCAGAATGAGCCTAAGAAGGACAGCTGACTCAAGCCCGTAAATCTAAATTCTGGAATGAATGGAACTGCATTAGACCCAGAAAAGTGTTCCAAACATGAAACTCACTGTAAAGTTAGCCCAGAACCCGAGTCAGTAACTCAGATCCCCTTCATTCCTTGGAAGACTGTTTTGCTTATCCATTTAATAGATGGGTTTTTGAAAGTATTTATTTGTTTATTTGGCTGCACGGGTCTTAGTTGTGGCATGTGGGATCTTTAGCTGTGGCACGTGAACTCTTAGTTGCTGCATGCAGGATCTAGTCCCCTGACTAGGGGTTGAAGCTGGGCCCCCTGCATTGGGAGTATGGAGTCTTAGCCACTGGATCATCAGGGAAGTCCCTGATAGATGATTTTAAATACCCTTTAAGATGTAACTAAAGTCACAAATACTTAGGGAAGAGGCTAAATGAGCAACACTAATCTATAAGAGGTGTGACAGACGTGTTTAATGACAGCTCAGCAAACTCAACACACAATTTCAAATCCCAGAGGCACACTTTGTACTTTGGTCTTGATATTAAAGGAGAGAAATGGCTTTATAAATGGATCGTGTATGTGCATGTGAAACCAAATCTTGTGAACAAACTGAATTTTTAGTATTAAATGGGCGCTGAAAACTGGCACCTGCCACTTAGCCAAGGGTTCTGGCTGAACTTTAGCCTAAGAAATCTAGGTTGCAAGTTCCCGGGTGCACACAGCTGTTCACTGGCTTCTTCAGCAGTCACAAGAGATGGAGAGGACACGGTCTAGAGTCAGGTCTGGATGCTCCCTCAGCTAAAAGCCAGATTTATCTCTCATAAAATCCTAATCGAAGACTCACATGAAACCATCTCCAAAAAAGGCCTTAGATTCAAAACTTGATATGAGTTTTGATTTCTCATCAGCAGACATCATCTCTTCCCTTGTTTCTAACTGTAATAAATCCCTAAATTTACACTCAAAGCTACTGCAATTATCAAAGTATTGACCAAAAAAAAAAATTCCCCAAACTTTCCAAACATTTTCTAAAAGTTGCAACATGGTGTTTACCAATCCTTGGTACTAAGACAGACGAATTGCCCACATTAAATTTAAACTGTCCCTCTAAACCCAAGGCATGTTCAAAACACGCCTCTAAAAATACTCTGTATTAATGAGTTACATTAAATCTGACAATAAGAACTCCAATTAGCTTACATCATTAGCGTTCTTAACTTTCTATGAGCTCTTAATGCTTTTAACACCCTGTACCCTAAGCAAATACTGTAAAATAAATAATAAAGTCACGAAGCAATTAGTTGGACCATTACAGAAATATTTAATTAGACCATCAAAAAGACCTTAAATCCATTTACAAATAAGAAAGCTGAAAACCAAGTCTAATTGCCTTTACTATAAAATTTCATAACTACACAGCCTGTGAACAAAATTTATATTAATATCAACCCCAAAACTCAGAGTAAATACAGCAATGAAGGATGAGTATTGTTAACAACTAAACGTGTTTAGCCTCTTCTTTAAAACTCAATACTGTAGCCTACAGCTTTGGTACAATCATCTATTTTATAATCCACTCAGACACCTCCCCAGTAAATGACAGCTTTATTCCCCATTCACTAGGTGTATGTTCTTCAGACACCAAGTAAAAATGCTATTTTTTTCTTAACTGGAAAAAACATTTTAAGTTTTGAGATTATAGTTAAAGCAAATGTACTACTCGCTCGTTAGCCCTATTAACTAAATGCCAACAAATTGAGAGGTAATTCCTTTTTTCTACTTTGTTGACTTCTGGGTCAACAAATTCATCTAAATAGAAATTACTACAAATTCCATATAAAATACTATGCATCACAGTTAATGATTCTTTGTCAAAAAAGATCAACAGAAATCCAGGCATCTATAAAAAATTATGGAAAAATAAATTATACTCTTGTACAAAAACATGCTTCATCTTTGATGGCCGTTTCTTATCCACAAAGGTGAGATCTGGGGAGAGACACGGGGTGGGAGCAACTTCCTGTCTGTGATCGGAGAGTCCTGCTCGGGAATCTCTAGCTTATACATATAACTCCCATGATAGTAATTCATGTGGGTTACAGCAGATTATTTCTGTACAGGTGCACGTTACTTGTAAATAATTTGTGTCTAAGTCACAGAAGCCCATTTGAGTTAGCTTAAGCAAAATGGCATTTATTATAAGGATGCAAGCAAATGTCATAGAACCTAATTTGCAGGAAGAATGGGTAGGTCTCAGGGAAATGAGAAGGTTCTCAGGCAGAAGTAAAACTGTTTCCAGGGCTCATCCTTCTCTGAACACCCTTCACCTCTGCTTCTGGGAAGAAAGTCCATCTTATTCCTATCTCTGATGACTGGTTTCTTCACTAAGACTTCTAGGTTTTCTTCCCCAAACTTTGCCCTGTAAGTCAGTTCAGTTCAGTTGCTCAGTCATGTCCGACTCTTTGTGACCCCATGAACCACAGCACACCAGGCCTCCCTGTCCATCACCAACTCCCGGAGTTCACCCAAACTCACGTCCATTGAGTCGGTGATGCCATCCAGCCATCTCATCCTCTGTCGTCCCTTTCTCCTGCCCCCAATCCCTTTGTTTTGGTCCACAAACTTCTAGAATCTAATGCCTGATGATCTGAGGTGGAGCTGATGTAATAGTAATAAAAATAAAGTGCACAATAAATGTATTGTGCTTGAACAATCCTGAAACCATCCTGCCAACTCTGTCTATAGAAAAACTATCAAACTGTTAAAGTTGAGGACTGCCACTAAGTGACCTTGATGCTTAGAAAGCTGATCTTGGTGTCATGTCTACAAACCATCTCTAGAGAACAATGCCATGTGACTCAAAGGTCCCAGGACCAAGGCTGGGATTAATCTAGCTCAGATACGGCTGCTCCTATCAGCTGTGTCCGTGGGACAGGGCCATGCCTTCCCCCATGGAGACAGAGAGACACCAGGCTGTGGCCTCAGGTCCGTCTGAGACAATGCTATCCAGAGGATGACATTAACCATGGGCATGTACAGGAACATGGCATATACAGGCAGGTGCAACCTGATCCCTTCCCTAAACTTTAATTCTGCTGCCTTTCAAGGTGATGATGCTCACTCAAGAGCTCACCTGCACAGGCAGAAGTGACGCTGCCCCAGCCCACTCTGGCACCCCAGCCTTGGCAGCTGGGGCCACTGTCGATGTCTGGCGATTCTGAGACCCCTCAAGACAGGCCCCATGCGTGGAAGCTAGGAATTGTTCTGGGAAGGAAAACGAATATGAAGACAAGATGAGACAGCTTCAGCTTGAAGATTTAAGTGAAAAATAACAGGACTCTTCTGCTTATACAAACGAACATCTAGGCAAGAACAGGGCTAAAGGACAGAATCGTAATGGACGCAGCGGGAGGGAGAACACCTGTCAAACTCCAAATTCTGCACCAAGAAGATCCTCTTAAAGCCCAAATAAGAATGCTTCTAGGGCAGCTGAATAAGGCTTCTTTGTGACACAAAGTAAACGTAAGAACACATGTCGTCTTAGTATGGTAACCACTTCCTTCCCCTCCCCCAATCTGCAGTTCCTCCCTGCCCCTTCCCCACCACCTGCACCCACAACTGCCCCCCAGCCTGCCAAAGTCCTTCCTCTGACGATGAGCCCCAAGGCGCATTCTCCTCCACAAGCTTCTCTTTTCCACTTTCCAGGTACAATTCACTCTATTTGAATCTTGTTTAGTCACTAAGTCATGTCCAACTCTTTACAATCCCATGGACTGTGGCCTGACAGGCTCCTCTGTCCATGGGATTCTCCAGGCAAGATTACTGGAGTGGGTTGCCATTTCCTTCTCCACGGGATCTTCCCCACCCAGGGATCGAACCAGTGGCTCCTGCACTGGCAGGCAGATTCTTCACCACTGAGCCACCTGGGAAGCCCTCTATTTTAATACCTAAGGTGTAATATTAGTTTCTTCACATTCACCTGGTTCCACAAACTAGGCTGCTCCTTTCCCAGTGACGCAGCCTGCATCCTTACCAGCTTTGCTTCAAGACCAAAAACAATGCAAGACACTGACAAAGTCTAAGTGGCTTTTAGATGAGTCACATAAATAAAATAAACTCAAGAAAGGCTCAAGGAAGTGTATGAACAGTAGTTTCATAACAGGTTTCAAAAGGAAAGAAAGGGAAGCCCAAGCTGCTTCCTTAACTTGGAGGCTGTGAGGATGGAGGCGAGCTCTTTGTGGTCCTGGTGCGAGACAGGTAAAGAACCTGGGAAAAAAAGCCTGTTCCTGTCTCCTGGGGAAGATAAACCCACATCAGGACCAGCCCAGACCTGCTCTCTGAGTTCTCTCAGTGCTGCTGCTGCTGCTGCTGCTGCTAAGTCGCTTCAGTCGTGTCCAACTCTGTGTGACCCCATAAACGGCAGCCTACCAGGCTCCCCCATCCCTGGGATTCTCCAGGCAAGAACACTGGAGTGGGTTGCCATTTCCTTCTCCAATGCATGAAAGTAAAAAGCGGAAGTGAAGTCGCTCAGTCGTATCCAACTCTTAGCGACCCCATGGACTGCAGCCCACCAGGTTTCTCTGTCCATGGGATTTTCCAGGCAAGAGTACTGGAGTGGGGTGCCATAGGCTTCTCCGTCTCTCAGTGCTGCTGGGCTCAAAACCTTCAGGCATGCACTTTCCATACGAGGACTTTAGACCCAGCAAATACCGCACTGCTCATTCAGCTACTGTCTCTCCACTCTAGCCCTCCTTCCTTTGACCCTGGCTTCAGGAACTCTCTCAGCCTTTCTCCCTGGACTGTCTCCCCTTTAGGCTTTGCCAGTGGGAGGCACGCACGAGAAGCAGGGAGGCTGACAGGAGAGATTCCCTGTTTGCTTGCTGTCTTAGTGAAGGCCCTTCACCACAGCAGCAGGGATGGTTCCAGAAGCTAGCATTTACCCCACTCGGCCCCCACCCTCATTCAGCCTCATGACGCTCTAGAGAGACAGGAGGCCAGGGCCCCCACCAGACTGCCCCTGTGGCCTGAACCCAGAGATGCAGGCCCCCTGTGAGCTGCCACACTCTGATAACCCCAGCTCTTCCAGGGGCCACTCCCCGCCCCAGGGGTGGGAGCTCTTCTTTGAACCACTCACGTTTCTCAAGATCCCCCCTGTGTTTGGTCACTTCTCCACTGTGAGACCTACTGCTCAGTGCTGCTATGAGAACCTTTCGCTTACTCCTCTAGTGACCCATAACCCTCTCTGCAACCCTGCACCTTCGCCAACCCTGAAAAGGCCAGACTTCCTCCACGTTTCTGACGTTTCTGATCAGACACAGAGAGGAGGGACTGTTCCAGTTAGCAGGAAAAAATAAAAGACAAGAGACCATTTCATCTATTAACAATCCAACAAACAACAGGTCAAGATTTTAATAACTCATAGTAACTCAACGTGAGAGCAAACTTCCTGGAGGCTTGTGTTAGAAAGTGCTGCTTGATGGGTGCCTAAGTAAAACCTTGTCCTGTTGATGCGAGCTCAGCAGACAAGCCTGAGGGTCTCAGAACCAACAGTTAATCAGGTGACACAAAAAGTAACAGATTTTAGGGACTTCCCTGGCGGTCCAGTGGTTAAGACTTTCCCTCCCAGCTCAGGGCAGGGTGGTTTCGATTCCTGGTAGTGGAGCTAAGATTCCCATATGCCTCCCAGCCAAAAACCCAGAACATAAACAACAGAAACAATATTGTTACCAAATTCAATAAAGACTTTAAAAAATGGCCCACATAAAAAAAGTAACAGATTTTAAGTTTGGGTCAGGAGATTCCCAGAGAAGGAAATGGCAACCCCCTCCAGTATTCTTGCCTGGAAAATCCCATGGACAGAGGAGCCTGGCAGGCTACAGTCCATGGGGTTCAAAAGAGTTGGACACGACTTAGTGACTAGATACCAGATACCAAAATCAAGATGAGCTTTCCAGGGAAGGGGAAGTTAGGGAGGCCTAAAGGTTGAGTGACAAGTGGCTTTTGACCCCCGTTTTACAACTTTATCATCAAAAAAGCAGCACGTTATTATTCTGTGGCAAAGACCACTATTCCTCCCAATTTCCTTCCTCTTCTTCCATCTCATTAATTAGCTCCTAATCTCACAGTTTCATCCATTTTGTGGCTATGTAGACTACAGATACATTCCCAGCATCCCTCAGAGTGAGGACATTCGACCAGCGGGACGTAGCTGAAGGTGATGTTACAGATGGAGCAGCCACCCCTTTCTGCGTCCATCCTTCCTACTGTGGGGATGCAGACCACGAGTTAATGACCGAGCAACAAGGCAGAAGGGGCACTGATGCCAATGATGTCACACAGGGCCCAACCAAGAGTGGCTGGGTCAGTGTGGGTATTTACGTAGCTGGGAAAAGCCCTAACTTTTTAGACTTCTGTTACACTAGTCAAATCTGTATTTTGATATAAACCCCAAACATCTAAGCACCACCCTCACATTCACATGGAGCAGGGGAGCCCTCCCTTTTCCCCAGGACAGCTGGGAAGATGTCAGGAGCCCTCTGTCTCAGGGACCTCCAGAGGCCCTGTGCACACTGAACGGGCACTGAAAACGCTCAAGACGAATGATGCTAATTTTCAACACAGAACTTCCCTGGAGCAAAGGAAGAGCATCTGTGACTACTGCAGGGAGTTTTCAGAATAAAAGGTGGTGCTTTGGGTGTGAACCTTATTAGACGCATATTTTAAAATCAGAAGCTTCAGCCAACCTTGCCTATGTAAAAAAATGTATCCACCAAATATTTATGATGTGGCTTTGATTTTCTGTGCTTGCAAAATGTCTATAAAAGTATTTATTTGGTTTAGCGGACCTGCTTTGATTATTTTCATGATATGAAATTAGTTCCCAGGAACTGAAACATAACTTATATGCTGGACATCTAATTCTCCATGAATAGAAATCTAATATGGGTTATACCTAAAACCATGTGTCTAACAATCCAAGTCAAAGAACTACTTGTGTTGGGATTCCCTGGATAAAATAAAT
The DNA here is from genome assembly GCF_016772045.2 of Ovis aries. NCBI lineage: Eukaryota > Metazoa > Chordata > Mammalia > Artiodactyla > Bovidae > Ovis > Ovis aries. The sequence goes on from NC_056055.1 coordinate 107,528,646, forward strand.
TCTTAAATATAAATACTCAGACTTATCGGGCTGCTGAAGCAATGGGGCAGGACGTAGGACAAGCCAAGCAGGGTTGTTCTAAGAGACTTCCTTGAACTGGTCGCTAGGATTTTTCTGTAATTGTGAAGTATGTGCTGCACATGAGAATTTAACAACAGAACTGAAATCATGTTTGAGGAATAATACAGCAGGATCAGAGAGCTGTCGGAGAGCAACACAGGAGCTCGCCAGAGTTTCCTAAGATGACCACAGGGTCCTCGGGTCTGAGGACCGAGGATGAAGTACAGGCACCATCCACAGACAAGGAGTGTTTGTCACTGGAACAGAAGCTTCTAGAAGGGCTCAGGCTTGTCTTCTCCAGCCAGTAAGACACAGCTGATGAGCAAGAGACCAAGTCGTTATTATTATTTAGTTGCTCAGTCATGTCCAACTCTTTGGGACCTCATAGACTGTAGCCTGCCAGGCTCCTCTGTCCATGGGATTCTCCATGCAAGAATACTGGAGTGGGTTGCCATTTCCTTCTCCAGGGGATCTTCCTGACCCAGGGATTGAACCTGTGTCTCTTGAGTCTCCTGCATTGGCAGGTGGGTTCTTTACCACTGGTGCCACCTGGGAAGCCCTATGCAAGGACTAAACAGGCATAATTCTCATTTTTAAACATTCCTAGTATGGGGAACAATATTTGAGAAAAACCAGAAGTGGCGGAACTGAATTAGTAAAAAGAAGAATTAGTCTTTACAGCACAGAGACAACAGGACCAAGATCAGTAAAGTTAACGATGCATGTACTAAGCCTCATAATTAACCCCACGGTGGTGACTTCAAGTTCTTAACTCTCATTCACTACAGTGGAGGTTTAAAAGCTCAGACTGCTCAGGAACCACAGCTCAAAACTATGTGTGGACGGTGCCAGGGGAGAAAGTGCAGGAGACAGCGGGGTGCGCACCCAGCATAGATCAGAGGCTTGTCCAGCTGTGTTCGCCTTCCAATCACGTCTGTGTTTCTCCATCTAACTGTTGGGTTAGCCAGGATGCACCCCAAATTAGTTAAACAGCAACTTTTATAAAGCATCTAAAAACTCAGAATCATAGCGATGCTTTTTTATTTTTTGGTAAGGGGCAGGTGGAAAAACAACCCCGCAAATATGATTATACATGATGATGTCAGATCTGTGATTCCCAGCACACCGGCATTTCTTTTTTCTTCCTAATATCCTCTTTCCCATAAATCACCTCCATGCTAAAATGACCACATGTTAAAAGATTAGCTTACAGACTATATCCGAGAAACAATATATACATTGAAACATTTCGACAGTAAAATTTTTAAAAAGGCAATCCACAAAGTAGTGCATATATGATCTACCCCTGTGCTGTGCTCAGTCTCTTCAGTCGTGTCCAACTATTTGTGACCCCATGGACTGCAGCCCGCCGGCCACCTCTGTCCACGGGATTCTCCAGGCAAGAATACTGGAGTGGGTTGTCATGCCCTCCTCAAGGGGATCTTCCCCACCCAGGATAGGATCCAGGTCTCCTCAACTGCAGGCAGATTCTTTACCATCTGAGCCACCAGGGAAGCCCTGGATTATTGCAAAAACACGAAGCTGTTGAATCTTCTGACCCTAAACAGAGCTTTCTCCTGCTTGCCTGTTTATTCGACACATATTCTTTTTTTGGGAGGGGAAGCAGATTTTTTCTTTAATTTAAAAAAATTTATTTTTAATTGAAGGACAATTGCTTTATAGTATTATGTTGGTTTCTTCCATACATCAACACGAATCAGCCACAGGTATATATATGTCCCCTCCCTCTTGAACCTCTCACCCCTCTAGTTGTTACAGAGCCCTGGTTTGAGTTCCCTGAATCATACAACAAATTCCCACAGGTTCTCTATTTCACACATGGTAATGTATGTTTCCCTTCTACCCTCTCCATTTGTCCCACCCTCTCCTCTCCCCTTGTGTCCCTGCAACCCTCACCCCGCCCCATGCCGTGTCTACAAGTCTGTTCTCTATGGACAGATACGCTCTGATCAGAAGACAGGAGCCAGGCTTTGCGGTTACACCAGGAAATAAACCTCCCCACAGCAGACATGGCCTCCACTACCTCTTGGTAACTCATCTCAGAGAGCAATTCTAAGCTGAGTATGCCTGGGCTTCAGGTCTCTTCTGCTTGTGCCAAATACCCAACACGTTTCAATCCCTTACACTGCCTGGGACAGGAAGCATTTACGAAGGCTTATAAATCATTCAGCTGTAGTCCCTGTATTCTGAGACCCTCAGGGAAGTCTCTCAGTGAGTAACTGCAGTCATTCAAATCCTAAAGGATGCTAGCTTCCCCCTCTACCTGTTCCTGCAAAGTAAGCTTTCCCCACCTTTCTTTCTGGGGCTCATTTTCCTTCTCTCCAGCAGTCAGGCAGGCATCTAAGAGAGGGGTCAACACCCCAGGAGTCCATGTGCCCACCATCCAGTCACTGAACACTGTCCATTCTCCAGGTAGACAAATGGGATTCCAAGTGGTGGTGAGCAGACAGGAATGCAGGTTTCTCTTGCTTTCTGCTTCACCACAGACCAGTCAAAGCCTGCTGGTTTTGTCTGTTGTTTTAAGAGTATTAATCATAAAACAAAAGCAGCTATGAGGAGCAGCACTGGCCCCTAGATTTAAGAAATAAGTAAATCGAATACATATCTAAATGGAAGGCACTAGAAATAAATCCAGGACCAGACTTAATAAGGCGTTGCACATTTTCTGATCTTTCTTTTTCTTAACCCATAACGACTCTGACAAGTGGACTCAAGCCTCATCATCTGATGAGAGATGGTGGGCATGGAGGGAAGTGGATTGAAACCTTCACTCGCAGGGTGTTAACACACTAAAGCATCACAGTATGGTTTTCTTTTTTTTTTTTTTTTTCAATAATGTTATCAAGTAATGTTGCATGTTCCACTTGGTAATTTTAATTTCATTTGACTTTCATCACTGCATATATGAGGCAGTTTTAAATGAAGCCCATGCCAACCAAGGAAAATCGGCAGTTCTTTGGCAGAAAGGCATCTCCTGCAAGAACAGTGAATCGTTCCTGTTTCTTCCGTTTCTGGTCAGTAGGTCACAAGAGGCAACAACTTCTTAGAGCATCTTGTCAAAAAGTGAGGCATGTGAGAGCTGTGGGAAGAGGCTGCATGGCAGCAACAGAATGAGCAGAAAGGTGTAGAAAAGGGTTGTCGCTAAACTTAGAAATGAAATTTTAATTTTTCATTAGCACTGACTCATAACAAGAGTTTTGGGTATAACTGTGCAGGCTCGATTATCTTAATTAAAAAGAACTGGGTATTTTCAGAAAATGTGATCTCTGTGTGTTAGAAAATTCTGAGTAAGCCTGCTGGACTTATCATTCAGAGGCAACATGCTGGGTGCCCAAATGGCAGGCTGGGGTTTTCTAGCTACTTTGTGGTCAAGAAAACATATGCCTGACATTTTTAACCTTGAAGGAATTATTCTCATATTCAGTACCCACTGGAACCCAGAAACACTGATCAACTTCTCCACAAATGTCTCAACCAAAGAAGGAAATCTTCTGTCCAAGGGAGGAAAACCTAGTTGAGTAAATTTATTTTCATGAAAAAGTGAAAGAAATAGTAGGAAAGGCATCATAATTCATTAGAAAATAAAAATAGTGAACATGAATACATTACCTCTGCTGTTACCTTAAGTTTGCTTTTCTATAATATTAAAAATCTCTTCCTCAACTGTCATGACAACGTCCTTCCAGGTACTGTCTGCGTTTTATCAGCCCTTTGAAGCCATAAATCACTACACAAGATATGTCTGCTTTCAGACCCAAGTAGCTGGTATTTAAGCAAAAGAAGGAGATCCAAATCAGAATACAAGTTGCAACCCACTCTCTTTATCTTTGGGAAGTGATTTTTTTTTTTTTTGGCAACATAGAACAAAGACTTTAGCATTGACTTTTCCTCTTCATGTTGCCAGTTAACTGAGCAGAGGTCGAGCATGATAACTGCCTCTAGGGAAACAGGCCTGTGCACTGCAAAACGGTGTACTGGACTCTGCTGTGGCTTTCTTCCCTTCAGGCCCAGGTACGGCTGGTACTCTTCCAGTGGCAGTAATTCATGGAAAGGAAAATGCAGCCAGGTTCATTACAGCCGTCCTCAGATTTCAAAGGGGATGATGAAGAAAGAATCTAAGAGTACCCGTGCGGAATCCACACGCTCCGGCCCACTCTTCAGGCCATGCCAGCGCTTCTCAAGCCGAGAGGCCGGGAGGACCTGAGGAAAGCAGGGCCTCTGGGGCTCTACCATCCTTGCAAGTTTGAGGTTGCTTTTCAAAGTTTTCAAGGTTAACAACAGTGTTTATATGCCCTCTACTTTATTTATTTTATCAAAAGTCTTTTTTATTTTATATTGGAGTCTAGTTGATTAACAAGCTGATGTTAGTTTCAGGTGTACAGCAAAATGATTCAGTTATACATACACAAGCATCTATTCTTTTTCAAGTTCTTTTCTCATTTAGGTTATTACAGATGACTGAGCAGAGCTCCCTGTGCTATACTATAGGTCCTTGTTGGTTATCCATTTTAAATATAGCAGTGTGCACATGGAAGGAAAGCTATGACAAACCTAGGCAATGGTTTAAAAAGCAGAGACATCACTTTGCCGACAAAGATCCATATAGTCAAAGCTATGGCTTTTCCGGTAGTCATGTATGGATATGAGAGTTGGACCATAGAGAAGGCTGAGTCCCAAAGAAATGATGCTTTCAAACTGTGGTGCTAAAGAAGACTCTTGAGAGTCCCCTGGACAGTGAGGAGATCAAACCAGTCAATCCTAGAGGAAATCAACCCTGAATATTAGTTGGAAGGACTGATGCTGAAGCTGAAGTTCCAATAATTTGGCTACCTGATGCCAAGAGCCGACTTACTAGAAAAGACCCTGATGCTGGGAAGATTGAAGGCAAAAGAAGAAGAGAGTAGCAGGCGATAAGATGGTTGGATAGCATCACCAACTCAATGGACATTAGTTTGATCAAACTCTGGGAGGTCGTGAAGGACAGTGGAGCCTGACATGCTGCAGTCCATAGTGTCCTAAAGAGTCAGACACAACTTAAGGGACTGAACAACAAGTGTGTACATGTCAACTGCAGCCACCCAATCTATCACTCCTCCTCCCCAGATCCTTACCTTTATTTTTTTTAACTTTTTATTTTGTATTGGGTATAGCTGATTAACCATGTTGTGACAGTTTCAGGCGAACAGTGAAGGAACTCAGTCGTACATAGTCATGCATCCATTCTCCCCCAAACTCCCCTCCCATCCAGGCTGCCACACTTAACATTTATAGAAGTTATATGTGCCATGGTTTGGAGCTAAATGATAATTATGAAAAGAAGAGTACCTCAATTTCATACTGAAAATGTACTCCTTTAAAATACCAAGGTACCTGGAAGCCATTCTCTTTTATTAGTACATTTTTGGAATAGAGAATTTTAGAAAACTATTTGCTGAAAGTATTATTCTCTTGACCACCCACTAAGCTCCCTGGACTGTAAACAAATCTATTTTAATTGACCACCACAATGGAAACACTCTCCTGCAAACTTCTTTTATAAACACTGGATTTCGAATTCCTCAAGTCCATCATGAAGAGCAAGTTAATGAAATTGCATGCCTGTATTTCCCCATTCTACCAAGTCTTTGCTTAAGCACTAAAATCTAATGATCTATTTTACATGATCAAAATTTCCAATCTTGACAGTGATCATTTAGCTTAAAAAACTAAACCCTCTACAATAGTAGAAAAATCTGCATGTATAGTGAGATTTCAGTCTTTTCTATTCCATTATTCTAAAAAAGCACGTTGTCATCATTTGTTCTGTACCATAAACGAGCTTATTTGCCAAAATATCAAAAGGATTTTTAAATTCATTTTAAACACCCTGGCAAGAGTTAGTAGATTTTTGAACATGGGGTTTTAAGCACTTTCTTTTACAGAAGAGATGTAAAATCCTACAGATTGTCAAGGTAAAAACACTAAGACCTACATGGGACACCTTGCTATGTTAGAGACTATGAGACAAACTGCCAGATTAGATTTTAAGAAGCATGATGACCAAATTGTCTATAAGCGATGGTAAAATACTAAGTTTCGTGATGAAATACTGGGAAAAGTGGGCTGGATTTAAATTATCCCAGGTAAGCAGAATTAAAACCTCTATCTAATAAGTCAAGAATTGCAGAAAATGTCTCATATAAGTTTTCAAATGGCTGTATAAAGTAGGCCTTTGATTTTTCAGATACAAGAGCCATGACTAACCAACAACTCCAGTCCAATATAACCTATCACAGGGTAGAGTTTTCTAGGCAAACATTTTCCATCACAAGCATATTTTTCTTAGCAGCAATAAACAATCAAGCAAACAAAAATATCTTAATTAATTTAACCCCACTAGGTCTTTAAGTCATTTTTGAAATGTTTAGACAAGTGACTAATGAGCCATAAATCTAAAATAGCAGTGGAATCTCCCTTCCAATTTTCCATACCTGGACATCTTTACCCTGATACCTTAGATATATTCTGGCAAAATGAGGCTCACATGACTCACTCAAGTATAGGGATCATTTTGGTTTCTTCTGGGGGGATAAAGGAGCTATTTTATAGAATAAGAGATATTAATAATATATATATATGAAATATTTGGGGCTTTCAGGTGGCTCAGTGGTAAAGAACCTGCCTGCCAATGCAGGAGACGTGAGTCTGATCCCTGGGTCAGGAAGATCCCCTGGAGAAGGGAGTGGCAACCCACTTCAGTATTCTTGCCTAGAGAAATCTCATGGACAAAGAAGCCTGGTGGGTTACAGTCCATAGGGTCGCACTGAATCGTATTTATACAGACAAGAACTACAAATGCAAAAACGATGTGTAAGCTAGATAATCACTGACTGCGCAGTTTACTACTGAGCAGAGTAACATCCCTCCAAAGGACCAAATGTATTCTTAAACCCAGGGACCCAATAAAAGATTTAAAAAAAGAGAGATGAGGTCATCTTCACTATACTATTCTCACGCAGAATGGCTCCCAACAGTATGTGATTTAATTTTAATTCATCCAGTTTAAAATATTCTTGGTAGTAACATATTCCGACTGCTTGGCTTGGAAGCCTCTTAGCAGGCTCGTTGGTATTGATATAATGCTGTAGCTAATTGTACCTTCTAGATTTGGGAGACCGGGCCATTCTGTGGCAATTCTACAAACCTAATTAGATAATGCAAAGTTAATTTTTTCCTCAAGTTTCGGTGTAGCGGTTCTTACACTCAGTGAGCTGGAACAGGCCTCCCTATTGGTGCGTTTAAATGCTTCTCAGGAGCCACTCTTTAAAACTCTCCGAAGGCCAGGGAGCCCAGGAGGGAATTTATAATGGTGCAGAAATGAGCATGTTTCTCATTTTGAAATATTCAGGATCTTGGCAAATGAAGCAACTGCAAGTTAGTTCTCCCCTCTCCAGAAAAGACTGAAGGAAGCCTTGGGTAACTGCAGTTCAGCATGTCTTAGTGCTGCTTTAGGGATCAAGGGACTGAACCAGAATTAAACTGTGGACCTCATTTCATAAAACTAGCACTACTGAAACTCTGAGCACAGTTTTGTTATTGTTTCTTCCTTTGGTTACACATCAGCCAAATTAATGTATTATTAAAAACATTATTAAAAATTGCCTAATAGCCTCAATATAAAATTCCTTTCCTTCCCAGTTCCAAATATTAAAATGTTGTTTCAGCCACTGCTTTACAAGTTACTGGATTTCAGATTAAAAGACTGCTCCAAATGCCTAATACGTATTATCATCATATTTTAATATAATGTATATACATAGTATATATTATCAAAATTACATGACTGTGGTTCAGCTTAACATGTATGTGCGTATGTGTCTATGTCTACACATGGGTAGGGGGTGGGGTGGAGGGCAGTGTGGAGAGGCACCTAATTAAGGCAGAAGAGAGATAACCCCACTTCCCAGGTGGCTCAGACAGGAAAGAACCTGCCTGCCAATGCAGGAGACACAGGCTCGATCCCTGGATCGGGAAGATACCCAGGAGAAGGAAATGGCAACCCATTCCAGCACTGTGCGCTGGAGAACTCCATGGATAGTATTCTTGCCTGGCAGGCTACAGTCCTTGGGGTTGCAAAGAGTTGGACAGGACTTTGTGACAAAACAACCAACCTACCTCATTTGTGAGCAGTCCCTCTCTGGTAGTCATACTTCTCCAGTAAAACCCTCCTCTCTGATTTGATCTGTCCTTTTCCCCTGGAAGGTGAGTGTTCCCTGCTTGAATGTTTCTCCTGAGCCAGTGTACCTGGGCATCCTGTTAACTGGACGTGCCACAGGCCCTCCTCACCCCAGGGGCCAGCAGCCAGTGCAGGCCCCAGGGGCTCTTGCATCCTTCGTTCTCCTCAGCAGTTCTGGTTGAGAAACACTCTCCAGGTCATCCTACTTCTGTCTATAGCACTGATGCCCACTCTGGGCTCCGTACAACCTGCAGACGCCCCAACTCCACTGACCTGGAATCACTTTAGGCCCAAAATGCACAAATGTTTTATCTTCAGCCCCCAGTTCTACTCATCCTCTGGACCACAACTTTGCAGTCTTTGCAAAGACTCATCTTCTAGACCAGACTTTCAAAAATCCAGTCCCTAGACTAGCAGCTTCACCTGGGAACTAGTTATCATCGCAAATTCTCCGCCCCACCCCGGACCTCCCGAATCAGAAAGTCTGGGCAGAAGGCCAGATGACCCAGGTTCTAACACACCCTATGGGCAATTCTGATGCCTGTTCAAGGCTGAGAACTGCTTCAGAAGGTTTGTTCCTTTGGGGGAACCAGCATCCGATCCCCACCACCTCGTCCAGCAAGCGCAGCTCCTGTTCCCACCAGCCACACTGGTAATTCTATCGTCATCACCTTCCTCCCCACGCACTCGTTTTCCTGGCCCCCTCCTGTTTAGGGCTTGGCAAGAGCCACAGAGATAGTTCTCTCCTCACTGAAATCCGGCCTCGGCACTGTTCCCAGATCACCCTGTGGAGCCAGCTCGGAATGTTCAGTATTCAGTGTTTCGGGCTCGGACTCTGTTTCTCTCTCCAGGTTCTCTTCCAGGCGCCTGTCCCCAGGGTCTGCAGGGATCCTTTCTGCTTCTGCATGCCCATTCTCTATCCCCGTGCACTTGACCTCCAACCCTCCCTCCCAGGGACCTGCTGTCTGACCGCCTGCCAGTCCACCCTAGGCTGGATGCTGCCTCCCTGAGACCTGGGCCCCAGCAGCTGCTGCAACCCTCCTTTCACCCTCTGCTACTGTGCATCTGGCCCACAAACTTGACAATCTAGGGCCACGTGTAGCACGACGGCCACATAATTCATCATCTGACCCAGAGCGCCCCTGAGGACTCCTGGACTCCTATCAAGTGCTGCCTGCCCTCCAGACGCGCTCGTCACCACCATGCGGGCCTTTTGTCTCCTTCTCATGCATTCTGGCCTCTTCCGCCCTCAGAGCGGCCCTGCCTGTCCCCGGGCCAGCCGGGCTCTGCCCAGAGAGTTGCAGCCAGGCATCAGCGACCATCACCCCTGCCTTCTCCTCCCCCCACTCAGCCTGCACCACCTCACATGCTTCTCTCCATCTGAAATGAGCGCTCCAGTATCTGTGGCCCCCTGCAGCACAGCACATGGGAGCTCATCCCTGTTGTTAAAATCTGCGGGGGGGGGGGGGGGGGGGGAGTGAGGGGAGGGGAAAGGGTTAGAGGGCTCAGCTGGTCAGGACGCCTGAGAATGACTGTGTACATGACCTTGGGCAGGGTTCATGGCTCTGGAACTCAGGGGCCTCCCTTTTACAGTGAGGATTACATGAGACTGCGCTAGGGGGTTATTGCTACAATTAACATCACACAGGACTGACTGTGTTATCTGTTATCACCATGCATTTTACTGCTTTAGAGAATCACCAATGACCAGGGCACACGACAGTATTGAGGAGACAAGAGTTTGAATCTTCTAATCAGGGAGTCAGCAGCGGAATGTTACCACGCCCCAACTCCACCTTGGAGGCTTCCAAAACGCTGCTCTTCCTGCTCCACCAGTAACACCCCAACCCGGTTCCTTAGCCTCCCAGTCAGCGCCTTCATAATGTGGCCCAGACTTACTCTTCCAATCTTAGGCTCCGCCACTTGTCACGAGTAAATCCAGCCTCCATTTGGTCTCACCAGATTCCTTGCGTCCAGAACACTCTTCCCTGTGCGAACCCCACCCTGCGCCAGGTGGAGCTGAACACTGGGCTCTGGCCTCCAAGCACCCACCTCCTGCAGCTGTGGTGGGACCTCTGGGTGGGGGTGACACCCCCCTGTGGGTGCGAGAGGGGACGGAGCCTGTGTCCAGGACACCCTTAAGTCTCCAGCGCCCAGCCGGGTGCCTCAGGGGTCCTCCCTTCACTATTTAGAGTAGATGGAAGGCTGGAGGTTGGGAGGCATGGTAAAAAGGCCTGATTCATGAATGAAAAGAAAACTGCTATTTTTTAGACAAATACCTTCTGTGTGGTCATTGGATCAAGACCTGAGTAACATCTTTACTACGTCAAAAGCTCTCCACGTCCTCTACGGCACCGAGTCTCTGCTGCCTGGAGCGATGCCCGGCGCTGAGTAAATGCTCGGTGGGTATGTGACACTTCTCCTGGGGGAGTGACTGCCGCGTTTACAGCGCAAATACTCTCCCAGCTCTGACGTTGTTAATATACCTTCTACCCTTTCACCCTTCCCTCTTCCACCTTACAGAACCCAAATATAAAAGCATTCCTGAGATTCCCTGGTGGTCCAGTGGCTAAGACTTTGAGCTCCCAATGCAGGGGACCAATGAGTTCCATCCCTGGTCAGAGAACTAGATCCCACATACTGCAATTAAGACCTGACGCAACCAAAAAAAAAAAAAAAAAAAATCATTCCTTTCTTAGTTTCAGGCTATGTCCACTCTACTCTAGAGAAACTTCAAATTCTTGATTTCACTAGTTTTCCTCTTCTGTCAGATTGTGCATTCGTTCTTCAGGGGTGAAAATTAGAATCCAAAATACGAACAAAGACAGCAACTGAGGTTGAATAATCAATCACAAGCCGGTTCCAATGTTCGAGAGCCGTTCAAATCTTGCTGACCAAGCTATTTTTTTTCTTTTTTTTAATAACTCAAGTTGGAAATTACAAATGTTTACAAATGGCCCAAGCTCAGAACTCTGACGTTCATTAATGCATTACTTTCTCTCATCTCTAATTTACTATTAACTGATCTAATGCAGTCTTTACCAGAACCAAACTGAAGCCAGTACCTTATCTCCCTTTTCAGGCAGCTGGTCCCATCACAAAATAGTTTCCCAAATTCTATTTCCACACTTTCTTTACTAGTACTTGTGCACGCCCTGAATGGCTGTTCTAAGCCTTTTCCACCTGCTAAGGAGACGTCCTATGACTGCTCCCAGAGTGAGGTGTCCTTACACAGACACCGGAGTAAGGAGGGGAAGGAACCAAGGCCGTGTGGGTGCTCGAGTCTCTTCTTCAACTAGGATGTGATCCCTTTAGAGCAGAGCTTTTCCTTGAGGCTGTCTTGGTGCTCTCAGTGGGGTCTGGAGCAGGGGGTGACGGTGTGTCCCAGAAATTAGAATTGTATTTTGGGTATTCATCCCTGAAGAATGAATATACAATCCGACAGAGGAAGAAAAGTAATGAAATCAAGAATGTGAAGTTTCTAGAGCTGAATGGACACGGCCTGAGGCTGCGAGGGGAATGCTTTTATAGTCAGGGTCTGTGTAGTGGAAGAGGGAAGGTGAGGGAGTAGACTGTGTATTAATAGCTTGGACAGAGTTCTGTGAGAACTGGGAGAGTATCTGCACTGTACTCACGGCAGTCACGCCCTCCACAGATGTGTCAAATACCCACGGAGTGTTTGTTAAGCCCAACCACTGCTCTAACAGGACTGACGTCTGACCTTCCACCACCGGATGGAAAATACTTCCACAGAATCGACAGACACAGAAATTCTTAGGGATGTCTGCAGTTCCAGGGCACCCAGCCCTGCAGGGGAGAGACGTGGATGAATGCTGCAGCACCGTGGAAGGGGAAGGAGAAATTCCACGAGCAGGAAACGTGACTCCTGCCTCTCAAAGACTCAGTGCTTCACAGGCACCTTTAAGAAATGCGACAGCTTCAGAGTCTCAACCCAGGAGAATGCATGTGTACACAAAACTGCATTAATTTCAGGAAGCCTGTAGAACCCAAATTTCTCAGACTTGGCAACATGGGAGGTTTTCACTGCAGGAGCGGGAGAGGACAGCAAAACAGAGAATGAAAGCCAGACTCGGGGCATTTCACATGGGCAACTGAAATAACAGTGACCTCTTCTGATGCTACACTTCTGCTAAGTGACAGCTCCATCCCTAATAAATGAGCTTTTGTTTGAAATAAAATACCATGGTCAAGGGCAGAATTTTTCTGGTTGCAGCTGATCACAGCTGAGATAAAAGGCTTTGCTAGGGTAGAGCCTGACCAACTGGGTAGTCAATTCAGTCACAGTCTCATTAACCAAGGCTCCTTTCCACTGGTCTCAGTTTATCACATAAAACCTCTCCATCTAGCAACAGTTCTTCAATGAGTCCTACTCTGCACGCCCTGAACCTAATGGCATTAATAGTTTGACTTAAGCAACACTGGTACATACTGAGAACCACCAGTTCACATGCAGCTTCTCACCAGCCCTGAATTTGTTATAGGAGAAGCACAGAAGATCTTTCAACATCTCCATTTTAGACCTTTATTTTTGGAGGCTAATGATTCAACTCAGGGCTGGAACCTTGGAGAAATGGTCTAGGAGATACTGTAATTTATTTAATTAAAGGAACTGTCTACACTTTAGAAGTGCTAAACAGATGGTTGTAGTACAAACTGACCTTAAAATATTCTGAGAACAAAGCTTAAAAAGATAAGCCTTCACATTAGAACTGCAAAATGTAACATTGGAATGTACAGATTTTGGTCTTCAGAACCTTCCATGTAATAAACAACCTGTCACTTTCCTATCACTTACTGGGTGATTCTGGCCACCTTCCTTCTCCTTCACTCCCATGTGCGAACACCTAGTCCTGGTGCCTCTGCATCTCCATTGAATAGCTCTTGAATTAACTGACTTTTCTCCCCTTCCCCTGTCACTCTGCCAATTCCATCATCACATCCCACCCGGGCTATTATAACCTCCAACAGGAACTCCCATCTGCTCCTGCTCTAAACCAATACTGCCAGAGTGATTGCTTCAAAGCACAAATCTGATCGTGTCTCTCCTCTACATAAAAATCCTTCCACGAGCTTCATCTTTGGAGTTGATGACTGCTCTAAAGACCTGATCCCTGGCCTGGTCTCTTTGCACCCTCACTCTTCATGTCCTAACTGTTGTTGTTCAATCGCTCAGTCATGCCTGACTCGTGACCCCAAGAACTGCAGCACTTCATGCTCCTCTGTCCTTTACTATCTCCTGGAATTTGCTCAAATTGCTGTCCATTGAATTGGTGATGCCTCCCACCATTTCATCCTATTGCCCACTTCTCCTCCTGCCTTCAATCTTTCCCATCATCACTGTCTTTTCCAATGAGTCGGCTCTCTGCATCAGGTGGCCAAAGTAATGTTCTAACTCCACTGGTCTTATTCTACTTCCTCAGATTACCATGCTACCTCCTACCTCAGAACCTTTGCACATACTCCTCCCTCTCAGGCCTGCCCCTCTCCCACTCCCAGATCAACAGCGACTCTTCTTCAGATCCTCAGACTCTAATTCAAAGGCCATTTCTTCAGATAAGGCTTTCATGCCCAAGCATCACCATTTTGTTACCCGCTGTGGGGTTTTTTTTCCACAGCATGTGGCACACTTTTTATTTATAGGTCTGTAAAGTCTTGATTAATGTGATTTTTGACCCAGTAGCCTACATGATTCAAAAGTTTAGGGGCAAGGAGTATTTCCTTAACAAGTAGCACCAGGACATAAAGGTACTCAAAAATGTTTGTTGAATAAACGAAAACTTATCCAGCAGAGTATGATTTGAATGGTAAGATCATGTTTCACATCATTCACATCAGAGAAACAGCAAGAGGCCCAGAGATGAGAAAGTGAAAAGAAATGTGTTTCTGTTGTCTTGACCATAGGCGACCTGTTTTGCTGGGCAGATCTAATGGAGGAAGTAGTCCAGGGGAAAAAGCACCCGGCTGCAGCAGACTTTTGTGCCTGGAACTCTGAAAGATTAAGGCAGGAAGCTACATGGGGTGAACCTGCCAGGACCAGCTTGCTAGAGTAGAGGCAGAATTTGTCTTTGGTAAATGGGATTATTCCAGACTATCTCAGGTCATTTATCAGAATCCAGAAAGCCCTATAAATGGACCAGCATTAAGGAGAGGCAGATGCTTCACCCCGGGGGGAGTATGTGTAATCATAAAATAAAAGACCAGAAGGGGGAAGGGAAACTCAGGAGTCTTCCCTAAGTGAGACGACCTTGGACAGCTGCATCTCAGAAGCTCTTAGCTTAGTTTTGACTAAAAGGGAGCAGTAGCACCTTATTTGCACTTTTACGACTTATCCACTGTATCTTCAACTGCTTAGTTAATATTTACCTGCAAACTTAATAAAGACGTTTGGCTCTCCAGATACATAAAGCAATCTTCTTAATTGTTTGAAAGTCTTACAAAGCTAGTTTTGGCAAAGCTAGTTTCTGTCTTTGTCAAATGACAGAAATTATTACTGGATCCACCGACAAGCTATATTCAATAAGCTGGACCAAAAATTAAGTTATAACCACCTCCTATAGCTATTAAATGAGCTCGTGGCCCAGTCCCTGTATCAGCAGTAATAAAAACATTTCAGCATTTCAGGACCTTGGTGCTGACACTCCATCACCCCTTTTAAGATTTTGTCATCTGAACTACAGGACATTCTGAATATGGCTAATTCTGTCACTCTTTCCTCAGTTTCTCCCCCAGGAAACGGTGTTTAAACGTCTCCAGCTCTGTTAAAGGCCATTTGTGATCACAAATACTTTCAAACAACTGCAGTATTAGGTAGCCTTTGGTAAGTCATTTTGAAAGCAAAATCATAAAGAGGTCACCATCACTCCACGAGAGCTGAGGGGCTTAAAACCACAAACACATTCAAAAGGAAAGATGGGTACTTTTTATTATCCTTAATTTAAATGACTTCAAGGGAAACCCCATCCCCCACCCCTCCAAGATGTTACAGAGATCCCAGTGCCCTTAAGCCTTCAAATAGACGCTACAACTTTAGAGTACATCTCAAGAGCAAATCTAACTCCAACACAGGGTCAGGAGCTGATAAGGAAATCTCTTCCTACGATTCTTAGTGTTGAAAGGATGCCTGCTCACTCAACTTCCAGACGCTAACTTTCCAGAAGGAAAGTTAATAAAGGCGACCCATTGGATGCAATGCAGATGCTGTTTGCAGAAGGCGCTGGAAGCGGCACGTCTCCCAGCCCACCCCACCGTCGGCCCCCCGCCCCGCCCCGCCCCGCCGCGGCCTGGTCGCCCCCAGCCCTCGGGAAGGAGGGGCGCGGCCGCGCCGTTGGTCACCCACGTCCCGGGGCGCCGATGGAGCACCACCGCCGGGGAATGTCGGGCGGCGGACAGCGCGTCCGGAGCCCCTCGGCTCAAGTTAGTTTGGGCGCTCGTCCGGAGCCTGAGGAGGGGCGGGGAAAGGGGTGTTCTGGCCCGACGGGGCGGCCGCGGCAGGGGCTGCGGGACTGGGGGTTCCGGGGGTGGGCGAGGGAGGCCGGTCCGGGGCGAGGCCTCGGCCGCTCCTCGCCGGTCTCGGCGCCGGAGCCTAGGGGGCGGCGCTCTTCTCGGGGCCGGGGGCGGGGCCGCGCGCTCCCATCCCGGCGGACGGTGGGGGCGCCGAGGGCCGAGCAGCCGGGGGGCGCCCGAGACGCCCGGGGGCGGCGGCGGCCGGACGCCGGGGCCTGGTCCGCACCGGGCGGTGGCGGCGGCCGCGGCCCCCTCGCCTCCGTCAGGCCTGCACGCGCCACAGGCCGCAGCCCGGACCAGCCCCGCGTCCCCGGCCGCCGCCGCGGCGGTGCCGGCCCGGCCCTCCTCCGCTCCCGCCCGCGGTCCCCGCGCGGAGGGCGGCCGCCGAGCCTCCGCCGCAGCGTGGGGCGGAGAGGCGGGGGCCGGGCTCGGGGGGCCCCCACCCGCCGCGCCACCTGCGGAGCCCGCGCGCGACCCACCGCCCCCGCTCCCGCCAAGCGCGCGAACAAAACAAGTTGCAGGTCGCCGCCGCCGGAGGGGGGCGGGCGGGTCACTCACCCTCATCCTGCTCAGCGGGCTCGGCTCGTCCGGCCGCGGGGACAGGGAGGACCAGAGGACCACCAGCCCCAGGAAGCTGCCCACCACCAGCAAACTGCGTAAGAGGAGCCCGATCTTCAGCCTCATCTTCCTCCGGCGGCGAGAGGCGCACAGCCCGGCGCAGCCGCCGCCGCCACCGCTCTCCCCTCCCCTCCCCTCTCCTCCCCTCCCTCCTTCCCCCTCCGCGCTCGCCGCCTCCGCCCGCCCCCGCCGCCCGGCGGCCGCCCTCCCAGCCGCCGATCCGGAACTCCCCTCGCCGGACGGGCCGCCCCTCCCCGCCCTCCCTCCCCGCCGCCGGGTCTGCAGTCCCTGCTCCGCCGCTGTCCGCTCGACCCCTCCGGGTCCTGCTACCTCGCGGCTGACTAACTTACACTCTTCCCCAGGGCTGTCCTCAGCCTCGGCCCCAACCGCTCAGCACTTAAAAGCTGCCCGGGTCTCCCAACTTTTATTGTCCATTGGGGCCGTAACTCCGGCCTTAACGCCTGTTCCCCCCAGCCCCGCGTTTCCCCAGCCCCCGCCGCGGGGCCGGCAGGAAGGGAACCAGGAAGTCGGGGCTGCAGCTGCTGCCGCAGCTCCACGTGGCTGATTTATCGCCGGGAGGATTTTTTTTTTTCTTATTGATCGTTCTAGCTTCTTCACACGGCTCCTTAAGGAGGTGGATTTGTAACCGCCCGGTGTGATGTGCAAATATCTCCGGACCGCAGAAGCTCTCTTGGAAAGCAGACGTGTCGTACGTCGTCGCCCTGTCTAGAGCTAATTAGAAGAAAGCCAACCTGGTGCTAAATCAGCAATACCTTGTTCAAGGGCTCAGTTTTATATATCCCCAGGACCGAGGATTTGGGGGGAGGGGGAAGGGCTTAAAAACAATACTTCACCCTCATCGCCTCCTAATTCAGTCCCGATTTTTGCCACTCATGGGGGTTCCTTGATTTGTGTTTTTTAAAAGCCTTTCTGCCTGAAACTTACATTACCCAGGAAGGGATATTGGCAAATGTTTACTCATATACCCCACCCAGAGGAAATAATTTTTGTGCCCCCTGTCTTCCGATAAAGATGTCAGTCAAGTCACCTCACCGCACTACCGAGTGCACGTGATTATGATATCCGTGTGAGATAGCCTAATTGCCCAATGCAAGCTGAGCAGTTTGTTTGATACCTTATCCTAAGTTTGGGGATGATAAAGATGGATCCTTCTTCCTGTTAATAAAATTGACTCTTACCTGCAGGTACTTTAAAACAAGTATTTTTAAAACAAGGTTGTTTAAATATCTAGAATGACATAGAGAATTTGAATCATCAGGCTAGATAAGGAATTTGACCAGACCAGCTCCATATGCTTCATGACTTGGTTTACAGTACCTAGTACATTGGGGAATTCCATAGATGCCCTCATGTCAGAATTTCCACACAATATTTGCACTGAACAACAGCGGGAAATGTAGAATGGATGACAATATGTTCAGGTCTGTTCTTGGCTGGATAATTGTGCACAGTAATGCGTGTCAGCCCAGTACATATAGCACCTGGAGTACTGTCAAGGCTTGAATACAAATCACTGTCTGACTCAGCATTTTTATCAACTGCTTAAATCAAAATCAGTTGCTTTTCCTATACGACAAGGGAGACTTTGCTGAAGACTTTTTTTTTTTTTTAATGAAAAAGACCTGAAATATTTAATTGATAAAAGTATGAGTCATCTGGGTCATGGAGAAAGTTACCACCCACTCCTGGGTCAATTCAGGTTCATGTGGGGATCTAAGCATTACCTGTAATCAGGTGACTCTGACCCAGCTCATCTGTGCACCACCTTCAGAGAAACAGTGAAAGGAAAGTGTGCTTGGGGAAATTTTTATTTAGATCAGATATTTTAATTTATTTCCTCAACCTCTAGAATCTAATGCCTGATGATCTGAGGCAGAGCTGATGTAATAATAATAGAAATAGAATGCGCAATAAACGTAGTGCACTTTCAGTTCAGTTCAGTCGTTCAGTCATGTCTGACTCTTTGCGACCCCATGAATTGCAGCACGCCAGGCCTCCCTGTCCATCACCAACTCCCAGAGTTCACTCAAACTCACGTCCATTGAGTCGGTGATGCCATCCAGCCATCTCATCCTCTGTCGTCCCCTTTTCCTACTGCCCCCAATCCCTCCCAGCATCAGAGTCTTTTCCAATGAGTCAACTCTTCGCATGAGGTGGTCAAAGTACTGGAGTTTCAGCTTTAGCATCATTCCTTCCAAAGAACACCCAGGGTCGACCTCCTTTAGAATGGACTGGTTGGATCTCCTTGCAGTCCAAGGGACTCTCAAGAGTCTTCTCCAACACCACAGTTCAAAAGCATCAGTTCTTCGGTGCTCAGCTTTCTTCACAGTCCAATTCACATCCATACATGACTCCTGGAAAAACCATAGCCTTGACTAGATGGATCTTTGTTGGCAAAGTAATGTCTCTGCTTTTTAATATGCTATCTAGGTTGGATCATTCCCAAATCATCCCTCTCCCCACCCCAGTCCGTGGAAAAATTGTCTTCTACGAAATCAGTCCCTGGCGCCCAAAAGATTGGGGACCGATGACTTAGACAACTGGAAAGCGGGAACAGGATCATGTCTAGACCTCACTTGGGCTGTTTACAGATGAGGAGGGTTCCTCCACAAAACTGCCTTCCCTAGACAGAGTCTGGGCTTGGAGGAGGTGACCTTCAGGGGGTCTTACTCCAGTCACAGGAGGGAATAATTCCATTTGAAATCAGCAGCTAAGGTCCACCAGGAGTAATGAAACCTTTCATTTGTCCTCTCATTTTCACAGTCAGAGGAGACAGTTTTGATTATTAGGAAAATAGGAATGTTTATTTGTACTGTTATGAGCATAGTCAGGCAGGTGTGCACACTGAAAGTGGTCCTTATCGCTTGCTAAGGTGAACAGAAGGAGTTTGGGGCAGAAATGGTATTCAGAGAAGACCCTGTCATCTCCTGTATGTTTTGCACAGAGAACTTAAAATATGTGTGAAAGGACACAAAATTAGAAGTTGACCAGTGGGTGTGTAGCTGTAAAAGCCCACAGTTCCTCTGAGCCCTAACAATGTTTAAAAGAAACTCAAAGTATAAAACACATGCCTATTGGCAACATTTGCAGCCAGGCTGCCTCAGCAAAATTGACACAGCTCTGCTTAGAAAATGAGCTGTGTGTCCACAGCTTAGGTCAGGGTCAGTTAACCTCTCTGAACCTAGGGCTCTTATCTGCCCAATAGTGATTGCAGTACCACCTCACTACATCAGTCAAAAGGAGTAATGGAGGTCAAGTACATATGCAAATATAAGTTCAGATAGAGGAGTGAGGCAGTCCCAGTGTGTGGGGATATAATTTTTTTTTTTAATGAATACTGTTGCAATTGTTGTTTAGCCAGTAAGTCCTTTCCAACTCTTCAATCCTACAGACTGTAGCCTGCTAGGCTCCTCTGTCTGTGGGATTCTCCAGGCTATAGTGGTCCTGGCTCAGGGTCTCTCCTGAGGTTGTTGGCAGGCTGTCAGCTGGGGCTGCAGTCATGGCTTAACTCTGCCTGGAGGAATCTGCCTCCAAGTTCACCCCCAAGGCCTAAAGGCAGGCCTCCCTGGCTACTGTGAGACACTTGTCAAGGGGCTGCTCAAGACAGGCATCAGGCTTCCTCCTGACGGAATGATAGGGAGGGAAAGAGGGAGAGAGAAAGAAGACTCCAGAAGCTGCAGTCTGGTGCATTGTGGAAAGGGGCCACAAAAAGGTGTGAATAATAGGAGGCCAGGGGCTTTGGAGGCTTAAGAACAGCATTGGAAATCAACATACTCCTTTTTTCCTCTAATCATTTGTAGTAATTCAGTTACCATTATGCTATGCTGAAGTCTTTCAAAAAGAATCCAGATCTTAAATAATTGTTCATTTCTGATTATCTTGCAAGGAAATCCTCTGTATACTCTGTGTACTGTCTTCACTTCTTCTAAAATGAAGGTGTTGGACCAAAGAATCATGAACACCCCTTCCAGTTCTGAAATTCTGAAATTGACCTGTGACGTTAATAGATGGTTGAGACTTTTAAATTTCTATTCTTGTGTGGAATACAACCAAGTCAACGTCTGCCTCTATACTTCCCCTCCCCTCACCCCCCGGCATGGGATACTGTTTCTGTAATAAGCTTAAAAAGATGGGTAATTCCTGAGTTGTGCTCATCTGGAATAAAGACTATTGTCCCTGGGCTTCCATTTGATGAGGTTAATGGTCTCCTACAGTGTTGTGAAGGCAGAAATGCTTATTTAAAAGCACTTTTAGATTGAATGCCATAGAATACCACCTCTCGGGGAGCCAGGGCTGTTTTCAGACTCCACGATTCAGAAGGGCTCTTCTGACTTGACCGTTTATTTAAGTGGTGAATGAAACACATTCTGTCTCCTTACACTCCTGTTTGGAACCCCGTCAGCAGCTTCTCCTTTTGCTCTCAGAATTAAGCCCAAACCTCTCAATTTACTCCAAAGACCATAGCAAGCCCTCCTCTCTTAGGTCCACAGTCAAGTTCTCTCTCTTTTTTTTTTTCTGCGTCATAATGATAACGCAGTTATTCCCTTACTCAGAACACTCTCTTGGTTTCAAAACCAACTATCTCCCACCAAACTTCCATGCATCCTTCAGAATCAGTGTATACATCCATTCTTCCAGAATGTTCCAATTCTCTTCAGACCCCAGCCCTTGCCCCATGCTCTCCAAGCCCCCGTCCACGTTTGGTCATGGCATGTTTTAACACTGCTTACCCAGTGGTCTGTCACCCCCATCAGGCCATGTCATCTGGTGCTGTCTTCCCAGGTACATGCAGTGCCTGACATCAGGGCCTGCTGTGCTGGGAGCCAGGGAGTGAAAGCAAATTCACACGTGCTTTGTCTCACAAGTTCACTCTACGTTTTAAGCAAATTTGGAATTATTATGATAGAAGATACGCTGCATTTATGTACGGGAGTAGAAAATATCCTTGTTAGAAAATAACTGAGAAAAGGTGAACTTTCTGGGCATCAGCAAGATGCAGCATGACATGCGTGCATGCTGAGTCGCTTCAGTTGTGTCCAGCTCCTTGCAATCCCGTGGGCTGTAGCCTGCCAGGCGCTCCATGCCATGGGATTCTCCAGGCAAGAGTACAGGTTGCCATGCCTTTCTCCAGGGGCTCTTCCCCACTCAGGGATCAAACGTAAGTCTCTTGCGTCTCCGTTGGCAGGTGGGTTCTTTACCACTAGCACCACCTGGGAATCCCTGCACTATGACATAATGGGGAAGTAAAAGATTTGGAATTAGCAGTTATCTACTCCCTCTCCAGCCTCTAATTGTCAGATCTTTCAAGGTAATCTCTCTGCAGTCTATACCTCAGTTTCTTTATTTGTGTGCAATTTGTATGCATGGACAGCAAGGAGATCAAACCAGTCCATCCTAAAGGAAATCAATCCTGAATATTCATTGTGAGGACTCTTGCTGAAGCCAAAACTCCAATACTTTGACCACCTGATACAAAGAGCCCACTCTTTGGAAAAGACCCTGATGCTGGGAAAGATTGAAGGCAAAAGGTGAAGGGGCCGGCAGAGGATGAGATGGTTAGATAGCATCACTGACTCAATGGACATATATTTGAGCAAATTCCGGGAGATAGTGGAGTACATGGGAGCCTGGCATACCAACTGAACAACAGCAGCTCCTCTGAAATGTCTGAAAAGGCTTCTAGGCACAGTCCATTATTAAAATTAACATAATCATTTTTATAACTAAAAAATAAAAAAGTCTTAGAAACTAAAGCTACATACTGCCCCCCACTTCACCTCAGCTATGAAGTTTTTTACTTGTTTTCCCTAAACTTTATGAGTTTCAGTGGGTTTATACAACTTAATGTGTATAGAGGTGGGAGTACTTTTTCTCCTCCGTGCTTTAATCATTTTGAATTAGCAGATCTTAAAAGGCGATACCATCTAAACGTTTGGTCAAAGTATTTTAGTGGTAGGTGACTGCGCCCTTATGTGCGGGCAGGGGAAGGAGGGTTCACTGTTCTACATTTTTATCTGACCACAATGAGTGCTGTAATTCCTAGATAATAAACCGAAACTACCTGTGTGCTCAACAATTGGGAAGTTTATACGCACAAACTGTTGTACTACCTTGACAAATTTCAGTTTTGAAGACTTTTTCCATGTCATTTAACCACACTCTGCTGAGAACTTGAATCTTTCTTCCGTGAATTTCATACCTTAATTTCATGAAATTTTAATACTTGAAGGGAAATTAGAAATGTGACTAGACAAGGCTCTCACTTTATGTATGACAGGTGGGTTCTCTGTGCCTCTTACTGACAGAGTTTCTTTCTGCTCCACCTCTGCCGTGTCACAGTCGTGGTTAGACAAATTAGCAGTGCAGTCGTCCATCCGTATCTGAGGGAGTGGGTTTCAGGACCCCTGGGACCAGAATCCAAAGATGCTCGAGTCCCTCATGTGAAATGGTGTATATTTACATCTAACCTCTACATGTGCATATATAGTCCTGTCCAACTCTTTGCGACCCCGTGAACTGTAGCCCGCCAGGCTCCTCCATCCATGGGATTTCCCAGTCAAGAATACTGGAGTGGGTTGACATTTCTTCCTCCAAGGGATTTTCCTGACACAGGGATCGAACCTAGGTCTCCTGCATCTCCTGCCTTGGCAGGCAGATTCTCTACCACTGAGCCACCTGGGAAGCCCGACCTCTGCACATCTTCCTTTATGTTTTAAATCATCTCTAGATTGCTTGTAATACCTAATGCAGTGTAAATGCTATGTAAATACATTGTAAATGCTATTTAAACAGGTCCCATTAACTAGACAAATTCAAGGTTTGCTTTTTGGAAACTTCTGGAATTTTTCTCCTGAATATTTTCAGAATGCAGAGCCAACGGCCAGCCAAATTACCAAGATAGAGCCTGGTTTGTCCTGAAGGTATCAGGTCTCCATATTAATGAACTGAGATTCTGGGTGATGCAGTTCACCTAATCTCTCTGGCCAGGCCACAGTGGGTGTAGGTGGATAAACAGGGTCTCTGCAGAGACGTGAAGAGGTATGGACCAGGAGAAAGACACCCAGGAGAAAGGGGGACATTCTCCTCTTCGTCCAGCCTGCAGCCCCAAAGGCACTTAATGGGAACAACAAAGAAGCTCTTTGCACCCTCTTCTGAATGGTTTTTGATTAGTTACAATAAGATTGGTCTGTTTGTAGTAATGGACTATGCTTAGAAGCCATTTCATACACTGCAGAGGAGATAAGCAAAGCTGTATACAAATGAAATTGAGGTGGAGGCTCAGTATACTCAGAGTGGCACCCTAAATGATCCAGGAATTAGAGGCTAGATTGAGTGTTGGTGTGTTTGTGTGCGTGCACACTTAGTTGCACACTTCTGTCTGACTCTTTGTGACCCCATGGACTGTAGCCCACCAGGGTCTTCTGTCTATGGGATTTTCCAGGTAAGGATACTGGAGTGACTTGTCATTTCCTTCTTCAGGGAATCTTCCTGACCCAGGAGTTGAACCCACATCTCCTGCATTGGCATACGGACTATTTACCACTGAGCCACCAGGAAAGCCTGGATTGAGAGACGATATCTGATAATTATAAGCCTTATGTTTTCCAGCGATGTCATTCCCCACCTTGCTGATGCCTGGAAATTTCATCCTTTCAATTATTTTCTAACAACAATGAACAGGAGATTTTCTCTTTACTTAAAAATGTGTCTCTATGTTAATGACTACTTGAAGAGCCACCCTGGGAGATGTGGGCCCAGAGTGCTGATCTTCACAACAGCTCAAAATACTGTCATTTAGAACTTTAGTTGCATAAGTTTTCACTTGTGGGGATACAGGGCATACATGGGTGTTATTGTGGTGAAAGTGAAGCGAAAGTGTTAGTTGCTCAGTCATGTCCTGCTCTTTGCAATCTCATGGACTATAGCCTTCCAGGCTCCTCTGTCCATGGGATTCTCCAGGCAAGAATACTGGAGTGGGTTGCCATTCCCTTTTCCAAGGGGTCTTCCCGACCCAGGGATTGAACCTGAGTTTCCCTCATTTTGGGCAGAATCTTTACCACACTAGGCCTGTATATAAACTGAGAGTGAAGTATGGCATTCTTGTAGTTATTGATCAGGGACAATGCTAAATAGATCGTTTTGCAGAAAAAAAATACTGTCTTTTAGGTCAGTTCAGTTCAGTCGCTCATTCGTGTCCAACTCTTTGTGACCCCATGGACTGCAGCACAGTCAGGCTTCCCTGCCCATCATCAACTCCTGGAGCCTACTCAAACTCATGTCCGTCACATCGGTGATACGATCCAACCATCTCATCCACCGTCTTCTCCTCCCACCTTCAATCTTTTCCAGCATCAGGCTCTTTTTCAGTGAGTCCATTCTTCGCATCAGGTGGCTAAAGTATTGGAGTTTCAGCTTCAGCATCAGTCTTTCCAATGAATATTCAGGACTGATTTCCTTTAGGATTGACTGGTTGGATCTCCTTGCAGTCCAAGGGACTCTCAAGAGTCTTCTCCAACACCACAGTTCAAAAGCATCAATTCTTTGGTGCTCAGCTTTCTTTATAGTCCAACTCTCACATCCATACATGACTACTGGAAAAACCATAGCTTTGACTAGACAGACCTTTGTTGGCAAAGTAATGTCTCTGATTTTTAATATGCTGTCTAGGTTGGTCATAGCTTTTCTTCCAAGGAGCAAGTGTCTTTTAATTTCATGGCTACAGTCACCATCTGCAGTATTCTGGAGCCCCGCCCCCCCAAATAAATTCTGTCTCTGTTTCCATTGTTTCCCCATCTATTTGCCATGAAGTGATGGGATTGGATGCCATGATCTTAGTTTTCTGAATGTTGAGATTTAAGCCAACTTTTTCACTGTCCTCTTTCACTTTCATCAACAGGCTCTTTAGTTCTTCTTTGTTTTCTGCCATAAGGGTGGTGTCATCTGCATATCTGAGGTTATTGATATTTCTTCCAGCAATCTTGATTCCAGCTTATGCTTCATCAAGCCTGGCATTTCACATGATGTCTTTTAGATAATTGTATCTTTTGGCATATGGCAAGGAGTTTTGAAATTTGAATTTGAATTCCATTTTTTTGAGGTGGAGGGAATGGTCTTTGAGAACTTGGTCTTAGGGATGGCTTCTATTTCTGAAACTATGTAAAAAAGATTTTTAACAAACTAAGTCACTTTTAATGGCCTTTTATTGTATATTTATAGCTATTTCTATTCATTCAGCAGTTCTTGGAGCCTGTACCATGTGCTTGGCATTTTTCTAGACTATGGGATACAGCAGTAAACTAGAGGAGCAGAATTCCTAGTCGTCATGGTGCCCAACAATAAACAAGGTATATAAATTGTTATATATTGCTATCAAACGCTGGTATATCACTTAGGTGCCAGTTATCTTAAGAGCGTATAAGAATAACTCATTTAGTTAAGTGGCATGTGCCTCTGTGTGTGCTTTGTCATGTCTGACTCTTTGTGACTTCATGGACTGTAGCCCACGAGGCTCCTCTGTCCATGGATTCTCCAGGCAAGACTACTGGAGTGGGTTGCCGTTCCATTTTCCTGGGGATCTTCCTGAGCCAGGAATTGAACCTGCATCTCTTGTGTCTCCTGCATCCGCAGGCGCAACCAGTGCACCTTTACCACTGTGCTATCAGGGTAGCCCGTTAAGTGGTAGAAGATAAAATACTATGGAAAGAAATGAAGGAAAATGGAATTTGAAGTGTGGACAGGAGTGAGGGAAGTTTTCAGTTTTAAAGAGTCTGAGACAGTCTCATTGAGGAGATAATATCTGGACAAGACCGGAAGGGCTGAGGGAAGAAAATAGTGGATGCCTGAGTGGAGGTGGCTTCAGGCTGAAAGGGCAATAGGTTACAGAGACCCTGAGGCAAGAACATTCCTGCTTGTTTTGGAAAAAGCAGGAAGGAAGGAGAGCTTTGGCTGAGAAAGTGAGGGAGAGCATTAGGATCTAAGTGACGACAGTGGCTTTAGTTTAGAATGAGATGAGCGGCCCTCGACAGTGCCAAGGGGTGGCCTGGTCTAACCCATATCCATACGGAATCACAGTTTCTGCTTCTGGGACTGGTAAGGAAAGGAACTGAAACTCAACATTTGAAAAACTAAGATCACGGCATCTGGTCCCATCACTTCATGGCAAAAAGGAGGGGAAAAAATGGAAACAGTGGCAGATTTTCTTTTCTTGGGTTCCAAAATCACTTCGGATTGTGACTGCTATGAAATTAAAAGATGCTTGCTCCTAGGAAGAAAAGCTATGACAAACTTAGCATATTAAAAAGCAGAGCCATCACTTTTCCAACAAAGGTCTGTATAGTCTAAGCTATTGTTTTTCCAGCAGTTATGTATGGATGTGAGAGTTGGACCGTAAAGAAGGCTGAGCACCGAAGGATTGATGCTTTCGAACTCTGGCGCTAGAGAAGACTCTTGAGAGTCCTTTGGACAGCAGGGAGATCAAACCAGTCAATCCTAAAGGAAATCAGTCCTGAATATTCATTGGAAGGACTGATGCTGAAGCTGAAGCTCCTACACTTTGGCTACCTGATGTAAAGAGCTGACTCACTGAGGAGGACCCTTATGCTGGGAAACATTGAGGGCAGGAGGAGAAGGGGGTGGCAGAGGATGAGATGGTTGGATGGCATGACTGACTCAGTGGACATGAGTTGGAGCAAACTCTGGGAGATAGTGAAGGACAGGGAAGCCTGGTGTGCTGCACTTCATGGGGTCACAAAGAATTGGATATGACTTAGCAGGGAGAAATATCAATAACCTCAGATATGCAGACGACACCACCCTTATGGCAGAAAATGAAGAGGAACTAAAAAGCCTCTTGATGAAAGTGAAAGAGAAGAGTGAAAAAGTTGGCTGAAAGCTCAACATTCAGAAAACGAAGATCATGGCATCTGGTCCCATCACTTCATGGCAAACATATGGGGAAACAATGGAAACAGTGTCAGACTTTATTTTTGTGGGCTCCAAAATCACTGCAGATGGTGACTGTAGCCATGAAATTAAAAGACACTTACTCCTTGGAAGGAAAGTTATGAGCAACCTAGATAGCATATTCAAAAGCAGAGACATTACTTTGCCGACTAAGGTCCATCTAGTCAAGGCTATGGTTTTTCCTGTGGTCATGTATGGATGTGAGAGTTGGACTGTGAAGAAAGCTGAGCACTGAAGCATTGATGCTTTTGAACGGTGGTGTTGGAGAAGACTCTTGAGAGTCCCTTGGACTGCAAGGAGATCCAACCAGTCCATTCTGAAGATCAACCCTGGGATTTCTTTGGAAGGAATGATGCTAAAGCTGAAACTCCAGTACTTTGGCCACCTCATGAGAAAAGTTGACTCATTGGAAAAGACTCTGATGCTGGCAGGGATTGGGGGCAGGAGGAGAAGGGGACGACAGAGAATGAGATGGCTGGATGGCATCACCAACTCAATGGGCGTGAGTCTGAGTGAACTCCTGGAGCTGGTGATGGACAGGGAGGCCTGGCGTGCTGCAATTCATGGTGTCACAGAGTCAGACACGACTGAGCGACTGAACTGAACTGAACTAGCAGCTGAACAACAACCACAACAAGGAAAGGAACAAATATAAAAGCAAGGACCAGTTAGGTAAGGCTAATTTAAAAATCCAGACAGGGGCTTATAGTAGCCTCATGGACAAGAATTCCAATTGTGGAGGTGGTTAGAATAGGTCAGATTATGGATGTATTTTGATTATTCTTCAACTATTACGGTTCCAAATCATTGAAGTCTTGCTGCTTCCAGGCTCTCTGTAAGTAGTTAAATTAATAACCTGTAAAACAAACTCTTTAAAGGCTCTGGCAGCACCCATTATTTAAAGAAACTCTGTAAGCCATTACTAGGCAGTCTGGTTTAGATTTTTGTGTGTGCAGTATATCTTCAGGCAGGAGTACCTGTGCTTGGAGATAGAATCTCCCACGTAACAATGGCAGTTCAGGTGCAGGGCCAACTGAGCTGATGAAAACAACTGAAAATACCATGTAGAATACCTTTATGATCTTTCTATAAATGTGCCCATGGGTAACAAGAAGATAAAGAATCCTAAGGTCAAAGACTGAGCAGACAAGTTAAGCTGAGAGGAGAAACCAGTTTTTGCATTAGGGCTTTAACCAGAACCTAAGGTGCCTGAGTGGGTTTCCCAGGTGATTCAGTGGTAAATAATCTGCCCGTAATGCAGGAGATGCGGGAGACACGGGTTAAATTAACCCAATCTAGTATCTTTGCCTCGGAAATCCCAAGGACAGAGGAGTCTGGAGGGCTGCAGTCCATGGGGTTGCAAAAGAGTCGGACATGACTGAGCGACTGAAGATAAACACACACATAGTACATATATTATTGCTTTAATATTTTTCATTAAAATGATATACTTTTATAAAGTTAAGCTTCAGTTCAGTTCAGTCCAGTCTCTCAGTCATGTCCGACTCTTTGCGACCCCATGAATTGCAGCACGCCAGGCCTCCCTGTCCATCACCAACTCCCAGAGTTCACTCAGACTCATGTCCATCGAGTCGGTGATGCCATCCAGCCATCTCATCCTCTGTCGTCCCCTTCTCCTCCTGCCCCCAATCCCTCCCAGCATCAGAGTCTTTTCCAGTGAGTCAACTCTTCTCATGAGGTGGCCAAAGTACTGGAGTTTCAGCTTTAGCATCATTCCTTTCAAAGAAATCCCAGGACTGATCTCCTTCAGAATGGACTGGTTGGATCTCCTTGCAGTCCAAGGGACTCTCAAGAGTCTTCTCCAACACCACCGTTCAAAAGCATCGATTCTTCAGCACTCAGCTTTCTTCACAGTCCAACTCTCACATCCATACGTGACCACAGGAAAAACCATAGCCTTGACTAGACGGACCTTAGTCGGCAAAGTAATGTCTCTGCTTTTGAATATGCTATCTAGGTTGCTCATAATTTTTCTTCCAAGGAGTAAGCATCTTTTAATTTCATGGCTGCACTCACCATCTGCAGTGATTTTGGAGCCCAACAAAATAAAGTCTGACACTGTTTCCACTGTTTCCCCATCTAGTTCCCACAAAGTGATGGGACCGGATGCCATGATCTTCGTTTTCTGAATGTTGAGCTTTAAGCCAACTTTTTCACTCTTCTCTTTCACTTTCATCAAGAGGCTTCTTAGTTCCTCTTCACTTTCTGCCATAAGGGTGGTGTCATCTGCATATCTGAGGTTACTGATATTTCTCCCGGCAATCTTGATTCTAGCTTGTGTTTCTTCCAGTCCAGCGTTTCTCATGATGTACTCTGCATAGAAGTTAAATAAGCAGGGTGACAATATACAGCCTTGATGTACTCCTTTTCCTATTTGGAACCAGTCTGTTGTTCCATGTCCAGTTCTAACTGTTGCTTCTTGACCTGCATACAGATTTCTCAAGAGGCAAGTCAGGTGGTCTGGTATTCCCATCTCTTTCAGAATCTTCCACAGTTTATTGTGATCCACACAGTCAAAGGCTTTGGCATAGTCAATAAAGCAGAAGTAGATGTTTTTCTGGAACTCTCTTGCTTTTTCCTTGATCCAGTGGATGTTCGCAATTTGATCTCTGGTTCCTCTGGCTTTTCTAAAACCAGCTTGAACATCAAGAAGTTCACGGTTCACGTATTGCTATAAGTTAAATAAGCAGGGTGACAATATACAGCCTTGATGTACTCCTTTTCCTATTTGGAACCAGTCTTAGCTTTATACAAAACAATGATACCAGTAATATCACAGGACTGTGGTATTACTTTTTCTACACTTACTAAGAGTAATACATAACTATCGGAATTTAAAAATTCATGTTCTACTTAATCATCATCTCTTTTATCCCCAACTTTACTATGCTTTAGAAATAACTTACTTATCATATGCCATATTTGTCTAGTTAATGTTTTAGTTTCAAGCTTCTATGTTTAGGTTCAAGCTTCTGTGAACAGTATGGGTTTTGTTCACCTGAGAGAGTATCTAGTTTTATGAATTATGATCTAATTTTGGGATTTATGTTCATGAATAGCTGAATATAAAGTGAATGTTTAGTAGGTACTATATATGTTAATTTGTTTTTATTTTATTTATTGAAAAACTTTTATTGGGGTGAACTTAATTTTTTAATGATTTGTTTTAAAACTGAGTACTCCTTCCTCACACCCATCCCGTTAATGGAATCCCACTGATATGACATAAAATGTTCCTACAGCAAAACAAAATAAGTTAGTTAATATATGGAAAATTTTTTTTTTAAGACCGGAATTTTTTGGTTTACAAGGAGCTCACCTGAGTAAAATACAGATAGCTACTGTCTTGAGGTGATATTAATAATTCTGTTGCCAGAGATGATAAGTGACAACAAAAGCTGGCCATTAATTTCACACTTTGGACACAGATTTCTTTTCGAATGATGAAATATACAAACGTCGGTTTTGTGCCTCAAATAAAAACACAGAGGGAATTGTAAAGTCTACCTCTGGGGAAATTCTCAGGATAGAGGCCTGTTTGGGATAATACATGTGTTGTCTGAAAGCAAGGGTGCGGTTTCTTGGTTGTTTCTGGCTTTTGTGGCTATTAAGTCTTTTTAAAGAGCCAAGTGTTAAGAGGTGGAAACTAGGAAGACAGGGTGAAGTCAGCAAAATAAAACTGAGGTCCCTAGCCAAGGGAATGACTTAATAGGCTGCATTAGATAGGTTAAGGTAAAAAACCCACAAGATTTTATCTTCCTGCATTTTAAAAGCAAACACTTTGGCCTCCTGATGTGAAGAGCTGGCTCCTTGGAAAATACTCCGATGCTGGGAAAGACTGAGGGCAGGAAGAGAAGGAGGCGGCAGAGGATGAGATGGTTGGATGGCATGACTGACTCAATGGACGTGAGTTTGAGTAAACTCCAGGAGATAGTGAAGAACAGGGAAGCCTGGCATGCTGCAGTCCCTGGGGTCCCAAAGAGCCACTGAACAACAAACACCACCACAAAGAAAACAGAAATCTTTAGCACAAATCCTGTCTGCAGAGACTGGGCAGTTTTGAGGACAGAAGCTGACTGATGAACACTCACACTCGTGGTGGGGCACGGACTCTGGGAATAAGCCCTTTCCTGAGTCCTGAGTACCTACAACCACAGACACGTTGGCTGAGCTGTCTGTTATTCTTACCAATTAGATGTGACTGCGCTTCCATTGCCTGTATTGTCCCATCAAGAGATTTAGCCCTCAGACAGATTTTAATTATTGAACCAAGATGTGAGTAATTAGAAAGGAGGGAACCTAAGAGGAAACACCAGTTCTTCTGCATTGACCTACAGGTCAGGAACTGGGAGGTGCTTTTAATTCTTTTTTGTTGTTTGTTTGACATCGAAAAAGAAATATTCTTGGAACTTCCCTGGTGGTCCAGTGGCTCGACTCTGAGTTCCCTATGCCTGGATTCCATCCTTTGTTGGAGAACTAAGGTCCCACATGCCATAAATAAGACCCGGCGCAGCCAAGTAAAGAAATAAAAAGAAATATTCTTACATCTACAAGATAAACAGCAAGAAAATCGAGGAATGAAATACTTCTGATCAACAGCCTGTAGTGCTTGAGCCCTAACCCCACCATCGGTGGCTCCAGTGACCCTGCCTCCTGTCCTCTAAGAGTATCTCATCTTTCCTGTTCTCAGGGTATAATTTAAACAGCCTGTTTCACATGCTACTCTAAATCACCTCGTTTTTTGGGGAATTAGATCCAAATGATAAATAATGAACGGTGACTTGGGCCTCACTTTCGACTGACTTCATTAGGCTTTAGACGGGAATCACAGGGACCCATAAATGTACATTTCAGTTGTCCTGGCGCCGAGCAATAATGGCTGGAGTTCATAAATAAAATAAGAGCAACGATTCTGTCTTGCATGCACTCTGGGGAAACAGCAGACAGACTCCCACTCTGGTTGGGAGCTGGAGGACTCAGGGCAGGCTGGCCGGCCCTGGAGGCGGAGTTGCCGGACAGTCCTCGTCCTGCCCTGACGGAAAGACTACTGTTTGATGGTTGGTCTTTGCAACCACATTGCACGCGTAACAGTCATCTTCAAGGGGCCAAAGAATCTCTGCTCTGTACATTATAGTGCAAGAGTCTCTCTGCAAACGATTAAAATAAGTTCTCTTACCTTCTTTGTTAGAAGACCGGGACCGAGGTGGAAGTAAGTGACCTGAGAACACGGTGTGTGCGTGCACGCTCACTCACTCAGTCGTGTCCAGCTCTCTTGCGACCCCGTGGATTATAGTCTTCCGGAGTCCCCTGTCCATGGGATTTCCCAGCCAAGAATACGTGGGTTGCCATTTCCTCCTCCAGGGCCTCTTCCTGACCCAGGGATCAAACCTGAGTCTCTTGCATTGGCAGGCGGATCCTTTACCACTGAGGACGCCCAACCTGAGAAAACACCACACTGGAAATAGGATTTGAACCCATTTCTACAAACTCCCAGTCTAGCATTTCATTTACTTCGAGGCAGCTCCTATGTCACGCTGAAGACATGATCCATTTGTTTCATGTAATGAAGTCATTGTAAACTGAGTGCAGGTGCTGGAGACACAGGGCTGGGCAAGATGGGAAAATCCCCAGCTTTCACAAAGCTGAGAGGCCCCGAGGGAAGGTGGACAGTAAGTTACGTAATGTGTGTTATCATGAGACACAGTTCACACTCAGGACATGGTGCAGTGGAGGCACCGCACACCGCCCAGTCTAGTGGATCACAGAGGGCCTCCTGGAAGAAGCGGCCTTGACGAGAAGACTGGCGCTGACGGAGCAGCAGGGGTTCCCGAGTCACAGAGGTGGCTGAGAGGGGGATAAATGAACAGATTGAAGTCCCTACGGCTCGTGTGAGTGGTCCCCATTGGGCAATGGCTAAACTGAGGATTTTAGAAATAATCTTTTTTTTTTTTTAATTTTTATGTGAGACCGTTTTCAAAGTCTCTATTGAGTTTATTACAGTATTGCTTCTATTTTGTTTTGGTTTTTGGGTTGTGTGGCATATGGGATCTTAGCTCCCCGACCAGGAATCAAACCTGCACCCCCTGCACTGGAAGGTGAAGTTGTAAGTACTGGAACAGCAGGGGAGCCCCTAGAGATAATCTTACAGGCAGCAGGAGAGGGAGGAAAACAGACTCTTCAGAGTGAAGACCGAGAGCCCAGAGTCCACAAGGTTTAGCTTAGAGTCGCTCCCCTTCTATTACTAGATAATGTTGTTGTTGTTGTTTTCATCAACAAGTCATGTCCGACTCTTTGCAACCCCATGGAATGCAGCACGCCAGGCTTCCCTGTCCCTCACCATCTCCTGGAGCTTGCCCAAGTTCATATCCATTGGATTGGTGATACCATCCAACCATCTCATCCTCTGTTGCCCTCTTCTCCTTCTGCCTTCAATCTTTCCCAGCATCAGGGTCTTTTCCAGTGAGCTGGCTCTTCACACCAGGTGGCCAAGTATTGGAGCTTCAGCATCAGTTCTTCCAGTGAGTATTCAGGGTTGATTTCCTTTAGGATTGAGTGGTTTGATCTCCTTGCAGTCCAAGGGACTCTCAAGAGTCTTCTCCAGCACCACAATTTGAAAGCATCAATTCGGTGCTCTGCCTTCTTTATGGTGCAACCCTCACATCTGTACATGACTACTGGAAAAACCATAGCTTTGACTATATGGACCTTTGTCGGCAAAGTGATGTCTTTGCTTTTTAATACACTGTTTAGGTTTGTCATAGCTTTCCTGCCAAGAAGCAATCGTCTTCTTAGATAATGTTAAGAATGCATCTACGTTTATTTTCCTAAAAGTAGACTAAAGGAAGAGAAGCCAACTTTCTCCTTCAGTTTAGCCAACTTATGTCCATCGAATTGCTGCCTCATTCATGGGTGTGTGACACCTGTACTCAGTGCTATTGCAGACTCAGTGGCACGTGAATATGTCCTGGTGTCTGCTTACCTATGCACTCACTGACAGCAATCGGACGGGAAGACAGGACAAAACACAAGGAAACAGCTGGGCCTGTCTACAAACAGCTATTAGGTGGACTATTTAAAGTTATGACAAATAACCAGGTTGATCTCAGGATTACCTCTGAGAGTAAGGGTTTTTTTTTTTTTTTTAAAGATTAAGAGCAAATTTTATTTTTATGCCACCAAGTTACTTTTTGCTTAAAAATTTGGGCACATACCATATGCCAGCCCCACTGCCACTGCTGCTAAGTCGCTTCAGTGGTGTCCGACTCTGTGCGACCCCATAGACGGCAGCCCACCAGGCTCCCCCGTCCCTGGGATTCTCCAGGCAAGAGCACTGGAGTGGGTTGCCATTTCCTTCTCCAATGCATGAAAGTGAAAAGTAAAAGTGAAGTCGCTCAGTCGTGTCTGACCCTCAGTGACCCCATGGACTGCAGCCCACCAGGCTCCTCTGTCCATGGGACTTTCCAGGCAAGAGCACTGGAGTGGGGTGCCATCGCCTTCTCCGCAGCCATTACACTAGCGACTGGAATTAAGGACCTTGCTCCTGGCCTCTGGGGATCTGCAGTCTGGGGGTGGGGGTGGGGGGGGGGGGAGAGGGCGGAGCTGAAGACATTGGAACAAAGTGTCACCATGGGTTGCGCTCTAGAAAAGGAGCTACAGTAACAGGGGCGACTTTGTGAACGTGTGGGGGTGTCCCCTCACAGGGCAAATGAGACCTCGCCTTTCCTACACTGTGCTTCTGTTGACATGGGTCTAAATAAGATGGTGGAAATCCAACACATTTCTGTTTCCTTTGAAAATTTTCTGAATCAGTCAACTTGCAGGTAGCAAACTGACTTCAGAAATGAAACTGTTTTCATCATAAGGAGACATTTTCCAAGTGATTAAACACTTTTCCATCAGCACCGATCGGAAAAAAGCAACCAGTGGACTGGGCCCTGGAAACCTTGATAAGAATGTCAGGTTTGCTTTCTTTAAAAAAAAGGAAAAAAAAGAAAATCTATTCACAGTATTAAAAGCATTTGTATAACTTTCTTCTTACACGCTATGAACAGATTTTCATATCTCAACATGGAAAAGATTGTGGTTGGATTTGAAACAAGCAAGGGCATAATAAGCCTCACCATTCACATTGATTTCATCAATTTATTCATGCAACACATGTTGAGTGACTGTGCCAGACCAGAGACACAAAGTCCTACAATCGCAGGACTGAGAGGTCCTGCTTTTCCAGGAGCTTACAGCCTGGGAAATCTGAATGGAATGGTTAATTGTTCCAGAAAGTGTTTCTTTGCCTTGGCTGTTCTTCTCACTACTACCTTTAATTAAAAATTTAAGATTCTATTTTATAACTATTTTCAAATATTCTTTTTTCCTTTAGAGTTGTGTGAAAGCACTCTTTTGGGGGTACCTCTCATTTGCTTTACACCATAATGCCTGACATTATGAACATGTCAACAGATCAAGAGATTCACTGCCTTGATTCACCCTAGTTGATGCCTTCTGTTCAAAAAGAAAGGAACATCGGAAGGAAGGAAAGAAGATGCTAATGAGCATAGCTGCCCATGAAGCTCCTTACGGATAATGTATGATAAATTGAAGCGAAAAATTGAAGGAGCAGCAATTTGGGAGCACATAAAGAGGGAAAAGTAATAGGTAGAATTATACACCAAATCAGAATTATTTTTAATCAGTTGAGAAAATAGAAGGTTAATAATCCATCAATTCAGTCTAAGGGAAATCCTCAATTACCTAAGCCAAGGATTGAGAAAGTCTTAAATCAGATATGTTAGCAAGAGGAAGTAACTTACTACAATCCCTGAATTCAACATTACATAAAATTTCAGCCACCAATTGCTCTTGTGAAATCTACCAGATGACTTGAACTATGTCTCTGGATTAGAAAGGAGCCAATTTAATAAATTATTGCAAAGGAATGATGTTTGATTTCATGAGTCATTGGAAGATTAATAACAAAAGCAAGTCAGTCAAGGGGGAAAATAGTTCAAGTCTGTTGAATCTGAGGTTTTAACTTTGATTTTGCTGCTTTAATTTTGAAATCTCAGCATTAGAAATCAGAATTTTTCATTTCCTTTCTTTGTTCTTCAGTCTCAAGAGACAGTTTGTTGAATTCATTGTATTATATATGAACATTTTAATTTTTTAATTTTTAATTTTTAAAATTTATTTATTTTAGTTGGAGGCTAATTACTTTACAATACTGTAGTGGTTTTTGCCATACATTGATATGAATCAGCCATGGGTTTACATGTGTTCCAAAAACCTATGAAGTAAAACAATCTGCACTTCAAAATGTTCATATATAATACATATATGAATACATGTATTACATAATACATATATATAATACATATATAATATATAATACATATATGAACATTTTAAAGTGCAGGTTGTTTTACTTAATAGGTTTTTTTTTTAATTTTAATTTTTACTTTATTTTACTTTACAATACTGTATTGGTTTTGCCATACATTGACATGAATCCACCACAGGTGTACATGCGTTCCCAAACATGAACCCCCCTCCCACCTCCTTCCCCATAACATCTCTCTGGGTCATCCCCGTGCACCAGCCCCAAGCATGCTGTATCCTGCATCAGACATAGACTGGCGATTCATTTCTTACATGATAGTATACATGTTTCAATGCTATTCTCCCAAATCATCCCACCCTCTCCCTCTCCCTCTGAGTCCAAAATGTTGATTGCACTGATAAAAAGTGCTGTGTATCAGAATTGGCACCTGCATACAAGCAGGCATTTAAAACAACCTTCCATCATTTTAAATATGTTGGGCTTCCTGATAGCTCAGTTGGTAATGAATCTGCCTGCAATACAGGAGGCTCCGGCTCAATTCCTGGGTCGGGAAGATCCCCTGGAGAAGAGAAAAGCTACCCACTCCAGTATTCTGGCCTGGAGAATTCCATGGACTGCATACTCCATGGAGTCGCAGAGTTGGACACAACTGAGCGACTTTCACTTTCTCATACTTTAGGATCAGCTAGTTAAAGAGGAACTTTACCACTTAAGAGTTTCCTTCAGTGTGCATTTACTGATTCCCCAGGAGTGTGAGCGCTGCCATTTAAGAGCAGCACAGCTTCACAGAGCTACTCACAACAGCTCCAGACTAGTCCTCAGTCTGCATTTAGACCTACCATCTGCCATTCAGTTCAGAGCTCATTGGGTGGTAAAGTCCCTTCTCATTTCTGTCAATTCAAAGAATAGCTGTTTCAAAGCATAAAGTACATAAAGCACAATTGCACTCATCTCACACGCTAGCAAAGTAATGCTCAAAATTCTCCAAGCCAGTTTTCAACAGTACTTGAACCGTGAACTTCCAGATGTTCAAGCTGGATTTATAAAAGGCAGAGGAACCAGAGGTCAAATTGCCAACATCCACTGGATCATTGAAAAAGCAAGAATGTTCCAGGAAAACATCTACTTCTGCTTTACTGACTATGCCAAAGCCTTTGACTGTGTAGATCACTACAAACTGGAAAATTCTGAAAGAGATGGGAAGACCAGACCACCTCACCTGCCTCCTGAAAAATCTGTGTGCAGGTCAAGAGGCAACAGTTAGAACTGAACATGGAACAACAGACTGGTTCCATATCCAGAAAGGAGTAAGTCAAGGCTGTATACTGTGACCCTACTTATTTAACTTATATGCAAAGTGCATCATGAGAAATGCTGGACTGGATGAAGCACAACCTGGAACCAAGATTGCTGGGAGAAATATCAATAACCTCAGATGTGGAGATGACACCACCCTTATGGCAGAAAGTGAAGAGGAGCTAAAGAACCTCTTGATGAAAGTGAAAGAGGAGAGCGAAAAAGTTGGCTTAAAGCTAAACATTCAGAAAACTGAGATCATGGCATCTGGTCCTATCACTTCATGGCAAACAGATGGGGAAACAATGGAAACAGTGACAGACTTTATTTTCTTGGGCTCCAAAATCACTGCAGATGGTGACTGCAGCCATGAAATTAAAAGACACTTACTCCTTAGAAGAAAAGCTATGAGCAACCTAGACAGCATATTCAAAAGCAGAGACATTACTTTGCCAACAAAGGTCTGTCTAGTCAAAGCTATGGTTTTTCCAGTAGTCATGTATGGATGTGAGAGTTGGACTATAATGAAAGCAGAGTGCAGAAGAATTGATACTCTTGAACTGTGGTATTAGAGAAGACTCTTGAGAGTCCCTTGGACTGCAAGGAGATCCAACCAGTCCATACTAAAGGAAATCAGTCCTGAATATTCATTGGAAGGACTGATGCTGAAACTGAAACTCCAGTACTTTGGCCACCTGATGCAAAGATCTGGCTCATCAGAAAAGACTCTGATTCTGGGAAAGATTGAAGGTGGGAGGAGAAGAGGTCAACAGAAGATGAGATGGTTGGATGGCATCACCGATGCCATGGACATGAGTTTGAGTAGGCTCTGGGAGTTGGTGATGGATAGGGAAGCCTGGCCAGAGAAGGCAATGACACCCCACTCCAGTACTATTGCCTGGAAAATCCCATGGGTGGAGGAGCCTGGTAGGCTACAGTCCATGGGGTCACAAAGAGTCAAGAGTCGGACAAGACTGAGCAACTTGACTTTCACTTTTCACTTTCATGCATTGAAGAAGGAAATGGCAACCCACTCCAGTGTTCTTGCCTGGAGAATCCCAGGGAGGAGGGAGCCTGGTTGGCTGCCATCTATGGGGTCGCACAGAGTCGGATATGACTGAAGCGACTCAGCAGAAGCAGCAGGGAAGCCTGGCAGGCTGCAGTTCGTGGGGTTGCAAAGAGTTCGACACAACTGACGACTGAACTGAAGAATAGCTGTTTCAAAGCATAAAGTACATGAGGAGTTCCCTGGTGGTCCAGTGGTCGCAGTGAAAAAGCTGAATCCACCGCCCAGGGCACAAGCTTGATCCCTGGCCAGGGACCTGAAATCTTGCATGTCCCGCATGGTGCAGCCAAGGAATAAATCAATAAAAAGCATAAAATACAAGACAGTGATAGATTGGAGGAGAGCCTTGGGCTGCTTCACGGGAACCATGGAGTGTTCACCAAAGTCCACCCCCTTCTTCCCGGAAACACATTGTTAGTACATTTTCTAGTTGCACCTCCTGGGGTCACGTGACTGCGTTCTGGCCAATGGAAGTTGCAGTACACCCGTTGGAGGCGTGAGTGCTAGTCCTCGTGATGCCCAGGTCTCCAGGATCTACCTTTTCCTTTGACCTGCAGATGCACAGAAATCAGGGAAGCTGGGGTCCAGGGATGAAAGAGACCCTCTGAGGGCGAGTATGGAAGACCCGCCCCCCCGCGCCCCAGCCCCAGCCCCCGCCCCCGCCCGCTTCCTCCTCGGGCACAGTCAACCAAGCAAGAGCTTAGCTTCTGTTGCGTTACACCCCTGAGGCTGGGGTCGTCGTAGAAGTTAATCCGTGGTGAATAACATAGGTGTAAAGGGAGACGGTGGGCAGGAGAAAGAGAAACCAAATATCCTTGCTTTGCATTTGGCCACCGTTGCCACGTTATTCTGTGTGGACAAGAATATAGCAAAAATCAGAACCACACGACATAAAAAAATTTACTAAGCCGCTATATTAAGGTTCCAATATTGTTGAATACCTTGCAACCATCCACTATTTATTACCAGCAAGGTCTGCATATCTGTGTCACCTTTCCCCAGATGTAGAGCTGCTGCCTTGCCCTTGGGACCCAATTGTTCACCTCTGCCCTCCTCTTTTCCCCTATGATTGTATAGCTTCATTAGCCTTCATTCCTTTTCCAAGTTGTTAAAATCATTTTTTGTTTTTCATAAATTGTTGATAGCCGCTTCTTTGAAATTAATTTGCATGGGGAGGAAGATAGACTCAGTTATTTCAGCATGCATATAAAAGCCAGGTTTTTTAAAATTGAATTTTGTTTTTGTTAAAAATTAATATTTTCTCTTGTGTGTGTGTGTGTGTGTGTGTGTTTTTCCTACCAGATATTGCAGTATGTTATAATGGTCTAGTCAAAACCAGAACAGTGATGATGCCAGAACAGAACAGTGGCTTGAAATAGACCCCAAAGCATGTCAGAAGCATAACAGAATACCCAAAAGTCTATGTAAAAGCCACTCTTCTGTGTACTGTTTTTACATATTTGGGGATATTTCTGAAACTTTATTTGAGTAGCATCTCCTGTTCCCTATATTTGTGTTTTTCTTTCCCCGTCTTTTCTATATTCTTTTTTTTTTTTTTTGGTTTTTTAATTTTAAAATCTTTAATTCTTACATGCGTTCCCAAACATGAACCCCCTCCCACCTCCCTCCCCATAACATCTCTGTAGGTCATCCCCATGCACCAGCCCCAAGCATGCTGTATCCTGCGTCAGACATAGACTGGCGATTCAATTCTTTATATTCTTTAAAAAAAATAATATAGTGTGACAGCAGAGCCTCTGGAATGGCTTCCGGTCTTTCCTGCTTCCTAGCTCTCTTCCCCTGCTAACCACCCCGTCCCCCGTCCCCTCCCACCCTGTACGAGGATCAGTCGCTGTGGCCCTAGCACGCAGCAGGAGTGATGGCATGTCCTTGAGTTTTAGTCCGAGACATGGTTTCCATCTCAGGGGCTCACACATTTTCTCTCTTGGCTCCCTCCCTCCCGGGAAGCAGGCTGTCGCAGTCCCATGAGAGGAAACTCAGGAGGGGCCCCTGGGACGAGGAGTGAAGCCCCCAGCTGGCAAGAACCCACCGCTGCCAACAAACAGGTAAGCAAGCTGGGGAGAGGGTCTTCCCACAGCTGAGACTTCAAGTGACGCTTGAGCCAGGACCCAGGGGTGCCACCCAGAATCCCGAGTCTCAGAAACCATGTGAGATGACGAATGTTTGTTGTTTCATACTACCCTGGTAAATTTTGGAGTAATTTGTTCCAGGGGTCCCCAGCCTCCAGGGTCTAATGCCTGGTGATCTGAGGTAGAGCTGATGTGATAATAATAGAAATAAAGTACATAATAAATGTAATGTACTTTAATCATCCCAAAACTATTCTCCCCACCCGAGCCCATTAAAAAACTGTCTTTCACAAAACTGACCCCTGTTGCTAAAAAGATTGGGCACTGCTGTTACACAATAGATAAGAAAAAGACATAGCACTAAAATCAATAAAATTAATACGGGTCAATGATGAGTAAAAGACAGGATTTGGCAAGTTTTGACACTTCTGTTTCATCTTAATTGTCTTCCTTGAAATTCATTCCTTTGAGTAAACGTGTGGTTACCAACAGGACATTAGGAAAATTAACATTTAGCTTTGGGAAGTAAAATGTAACTAAAGGATTATTTTCCATTTTATTAATCTCATTAAATGGTATGGCAGTGCATTTGTTTCTGTTAAAAAACATGATATCACTCTTTGGGAAAAAAGCTACTTCAAATTAGTCTTAAACTATTGCTTTTTAGCAATGTGTAGTAACATAATTCGGAGAAGGCAATGGCACCCCACTCCAGTACTCTTGCCTGAAAATCTCATGGACGGAGGAGCCTGGTAGGCTGCAGTCCATGGGGTCGCTGAGAGTTGGACACGACTGAGTGACTTGACTTTCACTTTTCAGTTTCATGCATTGGAGAAAGAAATGGCAACCCATTCCAGTGTTCTTGCCTGGAGAATCCCAGGGACGGAGGAGCCTGGTGGGCTGCCGTCTATGGGGTTGCACAGAGTTGGACACGACTGAAGCGACTTAGCAGCAGCAGCAGCAGCAGCAGCAGCAGTAACATGATTGCTTAGTAGAAATTCCTAAGAGATGGTCTGACTTGAGCATGCATTTAAGCATAACATTATAAGCAGGTTCTTCTGCAGCCCTTGAAGAGAGTGTATTTCCTGCACGCATTCTCCTTCATACACCTGAGCTTGTTTGCCGTCTCAGTTATTATTCCTGGTAAAGTTAAACTTGAACAGAGTAACCGAATGCTGACAATGTCCGAATTTGTGAAGCCCCAAATGAGTAAGCTTGATTCTGTGTGATGGTGCTGGAACAGTTAAAAGCCCAAGTTCTGAGTCGAGGGAATAGTTATGAGCTACCCAAGTCCCCGCCAGGATTCCAGCTCAGCATTCTCCACGCTTCGCTGTGGCTGGAATCCAGATTTTGGAATAATTGTCTCAATCTGGCCACAGTGGTCATTTCACATTCCCAGGAAATTTTCCCTCAACCGGAATGCACACGTGCTCAGTCGCTCAGTCATGTCCGGCTCTGCAACTCCAGGGACTGGAGCTGCCCAGGTTCCTGTGTCCCTGGGATTTCCAAGGCAAGAATACTGAAGTGGGAAAATACTGGAGTGGGTTTCCATTTCCTCTATCGGGATCTTCCTGACCTAGGGATCGAACCTGAGCCTCGTGCATTGGTAGGATTCTTTACTGCCAAGTCACTAGGGAAGCCCCAGCTAGAATGACTAGGAATAGCTGATTTTTCCATGTAGAAAAAGGATAAAAGTGAATCTCTATTTCAGAACATTAAAAAAAAAAACTGAATCAAGGGCTTATGTATGAAAGGCAGAGCTTTTAAGCATTTTAGAAGCAGACATAGAGAGATTATTCTCATGACCTTGGAAGAATTTCTTCATCAAAATACAAAAATAGCAAAGCACAAAGGAAAAGATCAGAAAAATCTGACTACACTGTGAACTTCTCTCTCTCTCTCCTTTTCTTTTTAGTATTATATAATGGATAATGATTTTTAAGGGGAGTAGTGTGATTTAATAAGCTTCATTATTTTTGCAATTTTGCTGCAGATCTTAGTAATACAAAGTCAGAGGTCTGGCTCCAAGACCACTTTTGTGTGTGTGTGATTCTTGGTTTTAATGGCTGTCACAGCCTTAATTTTTCATTCATATTTTTCTTACATCCTTAATTTTCTCAATTACAGTTTTCTTTTTGTACTGTAGTATCTTTGTAAGTTGCATCAAAATTAAGGGAAGAGGGGATAAATAAGTAAGTTGAACAAACCATTAGATTCAGTTTATGCTGCCAACATTTAAGTATTTCTAACTCAAGCCTACCAAAATTATAAACATTTTATAGTAAACAATAGTTAATTTATGGAGACTTTCTGGCAATAATGAATGCAAATATAGGTAAATCTACAACTAACTTAGATTTGGAACATCT
The DNA here is from genome assembly GCF_016772045.2 of Ovis aries. Classification (NCBI taxonomy): domain Eukaryota; kingdom Metazoa; phylum Chordata; class Mammalia; order Artiodactyla; family Bovidae; genus Ovis; species Ovis aries. The sequence goes on from NC_056055.1 coordinate 107,572,243, forward strand.
AAACACCCTATAATCTCAGAAACAGAACCCCAAGCCTATCAGTTAGAGAGCATACTTACTAGTCATCTAAAGATTCAGGTTGTCGAATCATCTCATTAAGTTTTATCAGGTTGGGTCTTGCATCGCATTTGCTAAATAGGGAGAATAACAGACTCACACTCTATCTGGGCCTCCTGTAAGCTCCCTGAGAATACAAAGGAGCATGGGGCCCCTGCTTGTGTTCCTCCCAATTCAATCCCGTTATTCGATGCAGAAGTCACAAAGCTTTCATCAACAGTTACTGACTACTTTTATTGTCGTTGCCATGTGGGAGTGCTGAAAGACTGTTTGAAATTCATTCAAGTAACAGAGGAGAGTGCATAGTGCAGCCTTCTGCATTAAAGAAGAAGAGAAAAATATTCACTGCAATCAAAGGTGTAAGCAATAGAGAATCAACACAAATAAAACCAGCGTCAGCCAGAAAGCCTGTAGGAAACCATGGAAGGGAGATCAAAATCGGGTTCTTTGGAGGTGAATGGTATAAAGAAAATACAGTGTTATTTGCAACGAATTTTTGTAAAAGAAAGAAAAGCCAGAAGAGTCTATTAGCCAGACCCTTCTTCACAAACTGAGTTCCAGGCAGTGGTTCCGTTTATAAGGACTCCAGCGAACTGTATACAACACCGAGGAGAGTTCACAAAAATGCTTGTGACTGTCATGTTCCTGCCAACCCTAATCATTCACAGTCGAGTAATCCCTACAACCTCATTCATTGAAAAACCATGAATGTCTCACATTTTTCTCATAAAAATGTGCATAAGATGGATTATAGCTGAAGGTATATTAGAAAAATTCCAAAGATTACTTAATAATTTTTTATCATAGTTAATTAAAGTCATTTTAGCAGTTGAGAAAATTCCAACCCTAGGTGAAAAGCCTGCATCATTCTGGACTTATTCATACCCCTCAGAGACCTAGGTGGCACTAGTGGTAAAGAACCCACCTGCTAATGCTGGAGACATAAGAGACACAGGTTCAGTCCCTGGGTTGAGATGATCCCCTAGAGGAGGGCATGGCAACCCACTCCGTATTCTTACCTGGAGAATCCTATGGACAGAGGAGTCCGGTAGGCTGCAGTCCATAGGGTCACAGAAAGTTGGCATGACTGAAGTGACTTCACATGCATACACGGAGAAACTTGAGTATTTTCCATGAATATCACTCTATTACAAAAGTATAATAGAGATTTACTCCGATGACACTGAAAAAGTGAAATGTGTAATTAAAGAATATATTCAAGATTGATGATGACATCTGCCAGATAATGTAAGGATTGCCTAAATGGAAAGCACTATTATAGATTGTAGCAATTGATCATATTAGCATAATTGTCAAAGTAGGATTCTGAACACCTGAAAGTCATATTGCTTTGGGAGAGAAGATAGTGAGCTTGCTCCTGTGGTAATCAGAATGGTGGTTTGCAAATTCCAGGCTGTCTCTCCATCAACACATGGTAGGGCTGTATTTCCTGTGCACTTGGAATTAGGCGTGGCAGCTCATTTCCCTGCTACAGAAAGCAAAAGCTCCACGGGGCAGCATCTCCGCCACCATATCCGGTTTTCCTCCAGCTTGGTGATTGACTGTGTTTAAGACGGCAGCCACTTGGCCCCTTGGGCCACCCCCCTCACCACCACCCCCACCCCACCCAGGGGTTATCAGAGACAGAGACCTGCTTTCAAACTGCGATAGAAATAGAACTTGAACAAGAAGTAAGTAAAATGTGTGCTTTAAGCCACTGAGATTTTGGAGTTTGTCACCGTGTCACAACCCACTTACCCGTCACAACACCGTATACAAAGGTGCACAAGAATCACATCGCCAAGAGTGAAATAAGGACAGGTTGTCAGCCTCAGTTCTGTTTCGTGCTTTCCCAAGAACCGCTCATAGTTGCCTAGAGAAAGAGCGTCCCCCAACTTGTGTGCATTATTTGAGAATTACAGAGATGCCGCTGGTGGAGCCAGGGGTGGATGGTGTCTGTTTCGGTGGGTAGCTGGAGGAATAGCAGCCATGTCAGGTAGCCTAGTGTGTACGCCTCTGCATTTATTTACATTAAATGAAAAGGAAAAATACCGGGTGGTTCTTTTTAAAAGTAATTTCTTCCCATTCCATTTGAGCTCTGATATTTATTTTCCTGACCAGGCATGTGCCAGGGCAGCAATTCAGGAGCCCTTTTATTTCTTTATTTTTCAAATTCAAATTATATTACAGATACTGTTGACTTTATTTAAGGTTTTATTATTATTTTAAAACGGAAGGAATCTTGTTGATTTGTTCAAAGCGATGTTCCTGGTACCTAGAATAATGCACAGAATAAGTAGACCCCCCAAAAAATATATATAAATATTTTTTAATTGAAATATAGTTGCTTTACAGCGCAGTGCCAATCTCTGCTGTACGGCATGGTGACTCAGTTATACACATGTATGCATTCTTTTCCTGTATTCTTTTCCACTGTGGTTGATCACAGGACAGAGTCTAGCTCCCTGTGCTGGACAGTAGGACTTTATTGTTTGCCCATTCTCAGTGTGACAGTTTGCATCCACCAACACCGGACTCCCAATCCATCCATCCCTCTCTGTTCCCACCTACCCCGTAGCAACCACAGCTTTGCTCTCTATGTCCGTGAGTCTGTTTCTGTTTTGTTGCTAGGTTCATTGATGTCATAGCTTAGATTCCACATGCAAGTAATATCATATGGTATTTGTCTTTCTCTTTCTGACTTACTTCACTTAGTACGATACTCCTGTTGCGTCCATGTTGCTGAAAGCGGCATGATTTCATTTTTTTTTTGTGACTGAGTAATATTCCATTGAATGGATAAAGATGTACCACGTCTTTAGCCATTCCTCTGTCAACGGACCTTTGCTTCTGTGTTTTAACTATTGTGTATAGCGCTGCTGTGAATATAGGGGTGCATATAGGTTTTGAATTATGGCATAATTCTGGATATATTACCAAGAGTGGGATTGCTGGATCATATAGTAGTTTTATTTTTAGTTTTCTGAGGAACCTCCATACTGTTCTCCATAGTGGCTGCAACAATTTATATTCCTACCAGTGTACAGGATGCCCTTTTCTCCACACCCTCTCCAGCATATATCATTTGTGGATTTTTGGATGATGGCTGTTTTGACTGGTGTTAGGTGATATCTTACTGTAGTTTTGACTTGCATTTCTCCAATAATTAGTGATGTTGAGCATCTTTTTGTGTGCTTACTTGTCATCTGTATGTCTTCTTTGGAGAAATGAGTAAACTAAAAATAGATTTTGAAAGAATCTATGTTTTTGTTAGAAGATCTCATTATCTGCAAGATTCAGTGTTAGTTACCAGTCTGACGTGGCTTTCCTAAAACTCAAGTACCATTTTAAACTTCAATAATAGAAGTGTCAGGTCTAGGACAAATGGAAAATATAGTGTGTTCTACTCTTCCTAGCCTTTGGTTAATTTCTTGCATCACACACCAAGGCGGGTATTTATAAATTCTATTCCAGAGCTTCCTTAACTTTTTTCTGACACCATGATGACCCTAGAACATGATAATATTTGTAGAGTACATGTGGGTAAAAAAGCTTTCTTGGACCATTCTTAGGGCTGAAGCACTAAAATGCAGGAACTATCATATTTTTTTTTGAAGATCCTTCACTTCTAACAGAAGTTGTTTAAATGCTGATAATGAAAGAGTGGGCTTCCCAGATGACACTAGTGGTAAAGAACCTGCCTGCCAATGCAGGAGGTGCAAGAGATGCAGGAAGATCCCCTGGAGGAGGGCATGACAACCCACTCCAGTATTCTTACCTGGAGCATCCCATGGACAGAGGAGCCTGATGGGCTGCAGTCCATGGGGTTGCAAAGAATTGGACACAACTGAAGTGAGAAATAGATTTAAGGGCCTAGATCTGATAGATAGAGTGCCTGATGAACTATGGAATGAGGTTTGTGACATTGTACAGGAGACAGGGATCAAGACCATCCCCATGGAAAAGAAATGCAAAAAAGCGAAATGGCTGTCTGGGGAGGCCTTACAAATAGCTGTGAAAAGAAGAGAAGCCAAAAGCAAAGGAGAAAAGGAAAGATATAAGCATCTGAATGCAGAGTTCCAGAGAATAGCAAGAAGAGATAAGAAAGCCTTCTTCAGCGATCAATGCAAAGAAATAGAGGAAAACAACAGAATGGGAAAGACTAGAGATCTCTTCAAGAAAATTAGAGATACCAAGGGAACATTTCATGCAAAGATGGGCTCGATAAAGGACAGAAATGGTATGGACCTAACAGAAGCAGAAGATATTAAGAAGAGGTGGCAAGAATACATGGAAGAACTGTACAAAAAAGATCTTCACGACCCGGATAATCACGATGGTGTGATCACTCATCTAGAGCCAGACATCCTGGAATGTGAAGTCAAGTGGGCCTTAGAAAGCATCACTACGAACAAAGCTAGTGGAGGTGATGGAATTCCAGTTGAGCTGTTTCAAATCCTGAAAGATGATGCTGTGAAAGTGCTGCACTCAATATGCCAGCAAATTTGGAAAACTCAGCAATGGCCACAGGACTGGAAAAGGTCAGTTTTCATTCCAATCCCAAAGAAAGGCAATGCCAAAGAATGTTCAAACTACCGCACAATTGCACTCATCTCACACGCTAGTAAAGTAATGCTCAAAATTCTCCAAGCCAGGCTTCAGCAATACGTGAACCATGAACTTCCTGATGTTCAAGCTGGTTTTAGAAAAGGCAGAGGAACCAGAGATCAAATTGCCAACATCTGCTGGATCATCGAAAAAGAGAGAGAATTCCAGAAAAACATCTATTTCTGCTTTATTGACTATGCCAAAGCCTTTGACTGTGTGGATCACAATAAACTGTGGAAAATTCTTCAAGAGACGGGAATACAGACCACCTGACCTGCCTCTTGAGAAATCTGTATGCAGGTCAGGAAGCAAGAGTTAGAACTGGACATGGAACAACAGACTGGTTCCAAATAGGAAAAGGAGTATGTCAAGGCTGTATATTGTCACCCTGCTTATTTAACTTCTATGCAGAGTACATCATGAGAAATGCTGGACTGGAAGAAACACAAGCTGGAATCAAGATTGCTGGGAGAAATATCAATAACCTCAGATATGCAGATGACACCACCCTTATGGCAGAAAATGAAGAGGAACTAAAAAGCCTCTTGATGAAAGTGAAAGAGAAGAGTGAAAAAATTGGCTTAAAGCTCAACATTCAGAAAATGAAGATCATGGCATCTGGTCCCATCACTTCATGGGAAATAGATGGGGAAACGGTGGAAACAGTGTCAGATTTTATTTTTGTGGGCTCCAAAATCACTGCAGATGGTGACTGCAGCCATGAAATTAAAAGACGTTTACTCCTTGGAAGAAAAGTTATGACCAACCTAGATAGCATATTCAAAAGCAGAGACATTACTTTGCTGACTAAGGTCCGTATAGTCAAGGCTATGGTTTTTCCTGTGGTCATGTATGGATGTGAGAGTTGGACTGTGAAGAAGGCTGAGCGCTGAAGAATTGATGCTTTTGAACTGTGATGTTGGAGAAGACTCTTGAGAGTCCCTTGGACTGCAAGGAGATCCAACCAGTCCATTCTGAAGGAGATCAGCCCTGGGATTTCTTTGGAAGCAATGATGCTAAAGCTGAAGCTCCAGTACTTGGCCACCTCATGGGAAGAGTTGACTCATTGGAAAAGAGTTTGATGCTGGGAGGGATTGGGGGCAGGAGGAGAAGGGGACGACAGAGGATGAGATGGCTTGATGGCATCACTGACTTGATGGCCGTGAGTCTGAGTGAACTCCGGGAGGTGGTGATGGACAGGGAGGCCTGGTGTGCTGCGATTCATGGGGTGGCAAAGAGTCGGACACGACTGAGTGACGGAACTGAACTGAAGCAACTTAGCTGCACCATGCAGTGAAAGAATATTTACATAACAAGGGAAAGGGACTTTCTTTAATTCTAAAAACCACCACAGTACATAGGAGAGAACAGGAAAACAAACATGGTGCTTTCTCTCAAACACCTTGGCCAGGACACCCAGAGAACATGATGTTATCTTGGCAGGCTTGAAACTCGGCTCTGCTGGGTCAGGAGAACTCCTGGGAAGAAGAGGGGCTTGAAGACTTGGGATAATGGTTATTCTAGTCACAGCTAACTCAGGACTAACTCTAGTCACAACCAACTCATGGGACGTGTAAGGCACTTTGCACACATTGAACGTATGGAGTCCATTTAACAACCATCTGGGATGGCTGTTATTTCTTCTACTTTTTAATTAAGGAAACTGAGGCTTGGAGATGTGTAATGTTACATCCAGGTTCATGCAAGAAGGGAATGGAAGAACCAGGTTTGAATCTAGGACTGAGCCCCAAATTTCATGTTCTTTTTTCTGGAAACAGGGAGACAGAAAGGACTTATGTGTCTATAACCATCTTCAGACATTAAAGGATTCTTGGTTGCCAAGAGAGTACGTTTCTGATATTCCAGGAGGTCAGTTTAGTACTTGGGAGTGGAATCATGAAGGAAGACAGATTTAGTTTCAGAATTTATTGTTGTTGTTGTTTAGTTGCTAAGTCGTGTCCAACTCCTTGCAACCCCATGGACTTTAGCCTGCCAAGCTCCTTTGTCCCTGGGATTTCCCAGGCAAGAATACTGGAGTGGATTGCCATTTCCTCCTCCAGGGGATCTTCCTGACCCAGCTATGGAACCCATGTTTCCTGCATTAGCAGGTGGATTCTTTACCACTAAGCCACCTGGGAAACCCCTTATTTCAGATTAAGAAATGGTTCTCTGCAAAGATCGGATTTCCTACCCAGTTGGTATTTAGTAAGTGACTACTTCTTAGTTTTAGAGGAGGCTCCTGCTTGGGCAACCTCTGCTTTTCCTCCACTTTCAAGAGTGTGATGTTACAGTGTAAAAAGCACGGGAAGATTCTGTTAAAGATGCTGTTTCTCTTCATGCTTTTTCTTAGGAGGGATTTGTACTTTGGGCTAAGTAAATGTTGGTGAACCCTGGAGGAGGACATGGCCCCCCACTCCAGTATTCTTGCCTTGAGAATCCTCATGGACAGAGGAGCCTGCTGGGCTACAGTCCATGGGGTCACTAAGAGTTGGACACGACTGAGTGAGTAAGCACAGCCAACGTGGATCAAGAGCCAGTTTCCATGAGAGAAGCTTCAGTGGTTCTCCTGAGAGTTTACAAGGGCCTTTCTTAGAAAACTGCCCTATTATTTTGAAGCTTCTAGGACCTGGTCAGAAATACATTCATTCTGAAAAATCAAAATACAGTCTCAAACCTCCACCATCAACACGATTGGAATAGAAGACCCATTACTTTCCCCTCCTTCCCCAACAAGCAAATGGACATCAGTCAACAAGAAATCTTAGAATCCATAGATTGTCCTACTTTGGGATTGTTTTCAGTAATTTTTCATATGGTCTTGTTGAGGGGTGTATATGTGTAAGATGTTTTTATTTTCAGATTTCCTCCTGTATTTTACTGCGTTTTTAATATTTTTTTTATTACTGTGCAGACCTACTATACAGTACATGGGGACTCAGAAATTCATTTGATTTGACACATTTGTGAAAGCTAAGTCTAATTGATCTTTTTTTTTTTTTAGCCACATATCTCGAGGTATTTAAGATCTTAGTTGCCTGACCAGGAGTTGAACCTGAGCCCCCTGCACTGGAAGCATACATTCTTAACCACTGGAGTGCCAGGGAAGTCCCATTACTGTTTTTATTAGGGGAAATAATACCCATTTCCTTTTACCATCATTTCCTTCCCAAATACACTTCCAGTTCCTTCTTTAGGACAGCAACTACTCACATAAATCAAAGATTCCCTGGGCAGAATATCTTCATCCTTGAGAGAGCACAGCAGGATTAACATAAAGCCCTGCCCCTGAGCAGAATGGAGAGATTGCAGGGCGGGGCGGGCAGCGTCCAGGCTGCCTTTGCCCCCCTCTCTGTACTCTTCTCTTCCTTTAGGTCAGGCCAGTTGGGGCCCCACGAACCCTCCCATCCCCTGAGAATCCTGGGATGATTTTTGTTTGTTTTGTTTTTAAGAAATGTTTATTTTTATGTTTTTATTTGGCTGCACCGGGTATTAGTTGTGGCATGTGGAATATAGTTCTCTGACCAGGGGTTGAACCCAGGTCCCCTGCATTGGGAGCTCAGAAGCTTAGCCTCTGGACCACCGGGGAAATCTGCTGGGATGATTTTGGAACTGTAGCTGTTCTCCTCTTGATTTTTCATTCCCCAAACCAAAGATGCCTGAGACAAGACTGAGCCAGCACAGGAAGGAAATTCTGGATGAGGATGTGAGCTTTCAGTCTCTTGCAAACCATCTCCCTTTTCCTTGGTTAAAGGTACCAGCCATTATCAGGAAGGAAGAAAGACTGAAGGTAAAAGGAAGGTTTGGTGGATCTGGATTCCAGGTAATTCTGTCATTAACAGCATTAATTATTTGGTAAACAAAGGTGAACACATACATATAGTAAAATTTGCTGAAAGATGTCTACCTAGATGAAATACCTGCATCATGTACCTCTTGACCTGTCCGTCCTGTTTTTATTTTTATATTTATTTTATTTTTAATTATTTGGCTGTACCAGGTCTTAGTTCATGGCGTGGGAACTCTCAGTTGTGGCATGTGGGTCAGTTCCCTGACTGGGGATTGAACCTGGACCTCTTGCATTGAAAACACGAAGCCTTAGCTACTGGACAGCCAGGGAAATCCCATTCCTACTATTTTGGAAAATTAAAAAAAAAACCTATTATGTGCCTAATAGATGATCAATAAATTCTTGTTGAATAAAAAAATTATACCATTGGGGTGGTTTTAGTCTTTGAAATCTGTACCTTGAGAGGTGAAACCATCTTAAAACTGAAGTCCATTCTGTTCAGTAGATCCATGGCTATTGAGGCGATAAATGGGAGAAATCTTTTAAGGTGCTCAGCATAGGGCCTGACACTCCGTAAGCAGTGAATGAACATTAATCATCATTATTATCATTATTAATCTATAAATATATAGAATAAAAGGACATATGTACACAGGGAATTGTAACTGATAAATACGAAGGTGGTTTGATTTTCGTTATCTGTGTACTTAAATTTCCTTGAGTTTTTAGATTACTGTGTATTGTTTTTTCTGTTTCTGCACAGGTTTTAATACTTATAAGAAAATAAACTACTAAATACTACCCCTCTGTAGAAATATATGGGACATGGTTAAATGCTTCAAGTGTCACCAAGCTAAGCCTATTCAATTATTCTCTCTGTCAAAAGTGCCTTTATGTTTTAAACACATACAGTCTCTTTGGGAAACATGGTCACTATCTTATTTGGAGCCAGGCCCTCTGTTACTCTGAAGTCTGGATACATAAGTCATTGTCGTTAGTCAGTGGATTGACAGGTACTTCTCTGAAGCGTGAGCAGAGCTTAGAATCTTATCCTAGAAGGTAAAGAAAAGTCTCATGTCAATAGAGTTGGAAACCTCTTGGTATCAAGTTGATAGTTCAGTACCTTAATGTGAACTATCTTCCAGAAAGTTACTCAAGTTCAAGGCAGTCCCTGATGCATGAGTTCCGTTACTATTATACGAGGGCTTCCTAGGTGGTGCTGGTGGTAAAGAGCCCGCCTGCCAATGCAGGAGAGTATGAGATACAGGTTCGATCCCTGGGTCGGGAAGACCCCCTGGAGGAGGGCATGGCAACCCACTCCAGTGTTCTTGCCTGGAGATTCCCACGGACAGAGGAGCTTTGGGCCATAGTCCATAAGGTCCCAGAGTGGGACACAACTGAAGTGACTTAGCACATCATTCTGTGGGCCAAAGAGTGAATTTGCATACATTCTCACGGAGTCCACAATGTCATTTGTTACTAGTTTTCAGACTCTTTCGGTTAGCTTTCCACCAGAATTTTTTTTTTGTTAAAACAACACTTAAATTTAACTTCTGTTCACCTTTCTTACTACTTGCTTTTGTCTAGCATGATTTTTATGCCTTTAGGTGCCTATGAATTATTTATGCACCCATATGCTTTTCTTCCTACATCTCCCTGCTGTGTTTTAAGTGAAAAGTTATGAAAGAATATTAAGTAAGATGGGAGCAAAACCAAGAGAAATGTAATATAGTCCTGTGTGTGTACTGATAACGGCAGCTGGCAAGTGTTACTGGATTCAGCCAGGGGGAAAAGAAAAAAAACAAAAAACAAATATGAGATATTCTGTACCTGCCTTTGCTGGCTGTTCATTTTATATCACCCTAAGGCAAGATTATTTCCTAGAAGACACCATTCTGTAATAGAATCTGTTCTCAACTCGAATCACCCTAGCCCCCCTGCTCCACATGCCAGGTGATTTCACTGAATCATAATACATTTTGTTAGCAGTATGGGGGAAGAGGATTAATGAATGCTGGGTCATCTGTAACATCAGTGGGTAAATGACCAAGTTTCATTTCCCCAGATCAGAAGCATTTGCAAGTCAAACCCTGGTAGCCTGCAAAAAGGCAGACATTGCTAGACTCATATTTTACATTCATTTTAAGTCATAAATCTTTAGAGTGCCTTTTAAGTCCAGAGATACAATTATATATCTCCTTCCACGCTGTTGACAGAGAGGAGAAGAATTTTTCTGCCACACTTGCACTGTTCTATCCGAACGTATCCGTCGATTCATATCCATCACAGGTTTTTCTCAAAGACCCATCTCTCTTCATCTTCTCCAAAAGGCATAAAATGCATGCATTTTTTTCTGTGATGGAGAGACAGTTTTAGTCTGAAATCCCCAACTTTGCATTTTCATCGTCAAAATCTCTCTGTGGGGAGTAAGCTTCTTTCTTGGCTTTCAACTCAGGAAAAAAAAAATGAAAATGGCGTTTCATGTCTAACGTGATTTTCTGTGTCTTTCTATCACCTAACACCTGTTTCTTTCTTCTGTCCTCATAGTCAGCCATACGATTTTTGTGTTAAAAATTACACCTCATCCATCACAGAGTTAGAGATCAGAAAAAGAGCCGATCAAGGCTGTTGGGGAAGAAACCATCTGCTGACTTTCAACTAGATTCAAAGATGGTGCGAAGTAATACATTTTAGTTGGTTGTAGCATTAAGAAAACAAGACCGGGGGCATCAAGTCAACCACAACAAGCAATGAGTGATTTTTCTTTGCTCTAATACCTAAACCTGCTACAGTATATCTACCAAAATAATTTATTTCTTTTTCTTTAGCGGTGGAAGAAAACATGCTTGCATATAGGTCTTGTTGATCAGTCACCAGGTCAAGTCCAACTCTTTGCGACCCCATGGACTGCAGCACACCAGGCCTCCCTGTCCCTCGCCATCCCCCAGAGTTTGCTCAAACTCATGTCCATTGAGTCTATGATGCCATTCAACTATCTCATCTGCGCATGTAGAATGATCTCTGACGCAGCTGTGCAGCAGTGCGCTTGTGGGGTGTGTTTGCAATCTGGAAATCAGGCACAGCCTTGCTATGTCATCTCACAATTCTCTGTTCTTGTGGTGTCCTGGGCGCTGATTTCTCCTTTGTAAGACACACACTGCCTTTTATCTCCTACAGTAAATGTAGAAAAAAAAATCACTGAGGCCTCTCATCAGAGTGTTTTCTTGTGTGTGTGTGCGTTCAGTCACTGAGTCGTGTCTGACTCTTTTCGACCCCCATGGACTATAGCCTGCCAGGCTCCTCTGTCCATGGAATTCTCCAGGCAAGAATACTGACATGGGTTGCCATTTCCTCCTCCAGGGGATCTTCCCAACCCAGGGATCGAAACCACTTCTTCTGTGTCCCCTGCACTGGCAGGTGGATTCTTTGCCATTGTGCCACCTGGGAAGCCCTGTTTACTTGTATGATTAATTTTATTTTTAAGGAGCACAAGTTCATTTCCTTTCAGATATCAGCTATGTTACGGCTTCATTTCTCAGTCGCCATACATATTCTACTTTAGCTACTGACATCACTCTCTATTAATTTTTGTCACACATATAAAAAAATTAGATCCTGAATAGCCAGTGCAGGCCTTCCTGTTTTTCTTTCATATCACGTCTGTGTTAAGCAGTTAATTTTAACTCCCTTCTTTGCTAGATGGTTCATGTTGGAAGGAATACTTTCTAAACTTTTCTCCAGTGATGATGAAACGGACCAGAGTTGAGTGAAACGGACCAGAGTTGATAAATCTTGCCACGTACAGATTTTCAAAACTCCTATTGATCCACTGTTGCTTTCATGTTAAAGAGAGAATTGAAACCTCAGGGCTAAAACAAAATGACTCCAGGGCTGAGGAGGCCAGCTGGCTGCTCGGGGTGGTTGATTTCAGATGGGTTTCAGAGCGTTGCCTCTGTGGATGATCAGTTGCCCACTTACACCTGGGCATCCCCACCTTGGGGGTGGCTGGCTCGGGGCTGAAGGATGTGCGGGTCCTCAGGTCAGCCTGGCTGGAGGGTAACAGTTATCCTTGCAGAAGTGCTCCCAGCATCCCCACAGGCCCGTGCCTTTGCCCACTGGTCAGACTGAAAGCATCTTCTAGTCCCTCCAAAGCCAGGTGAGAGAGGAGAACTCAGAGTGATTCATATGCGAATCTCATAGCTATGTCGTGACTTGTTTATCTTACTCCTCTGATGCAGTGACTTGCTCTGAACACTGACGGGGGGATCCCAGCTTTGACAGAAGAAGCTATGTGGTTTCCTGAACCTCCGCTCCCATCAGTAGAGATCAAAATATTTGTGTGAATTTTCTGCACTTGTCCCGTGTATGTGTTAGTTGCTCAGTCCTGTCTGACTCTTTTCGGCCCCATGGACTGTAGCTCACCAGGCTCCTCTGTCTATGGGATTTTCCAGGCAAGAATATTGGAGTGGTTGCCATTCCCTTCACCAGGGGAAGATCCCTTCCCGACCCAGGGATCAAACTTGGGTCTCCTGTATTGCAAGCAGATTCTTTACCATCTGAGCCACCAAGTAAACCCAGTCACATTATATATATGGGTACTTTTAGAAAAAAACAGAAATGTGAAAAAGTGGCTGTTCCGGGGCTTTCCTGGCACAAGCCGCCTGCTCAGGACTAAGGCTGGGATGAGATGGGCAGGAAGGTGGCCTGTCTGCCAGGACGTCCAGCCTCTCTGCTGCAGCCTTTTCATGCGCCATGAGGTTGAACCTGCAGCGGTTTTGGCCATTTAAGCAACCCTGGGGTGCAGGCTTTTTAGGAGGTGTGAGGGGTGTGGTGGCTAGAGAGATAAATCCTCTTCCCCAGCAGAGGAGTTGCCCATGTGAAACATGGTGCTTGCTTCTCTTTTCAGGGTTTTTATGAAATTGCTCATGGACTGACGGCATGATCAGTACTTTGTTTTGGTTTTGTTTTTACAATTTTGACCTTCACAGCTCAAAGAGCTGGTCTCCTGTGTTCAGCATTCAGAGATCATTCCCGTTGTGTGTGTGTTTAAAAAGGTGTGATATTGCACATATACCGGCAGCTTTCAGGTCTCATATAAAAGTCTCATTTTATATTTGTGTTAAAGTCTGTTAATGCTAATAGTAAATGCAAAACAGGTGCAGAAAAGAGCCCGTAGCAGTTCTAGCAGGGACAACACAGCAGTCGTGATTATAATGACCTAACAATTACGGGCTAGGAGAAAAATCCCACTACCCTCGGGAGACTGTTCTGAATCTTCATCATGCACAGGTGCCACAACGAAGCCTGCGTGCTCTGCCCTGCCTCACTCAGAACTGGAAACGCCCTGTGGACTCCTGTTTCCTCACCTCCTGGCCTGCTTCTCTGACCGAAGGAAACGACCCTGGGACTCCTGTAAGTTCTGGCTAGCCTGCTATTACAACGCTTCTTTCTGATAAGTGCCCTGTTTGTTGTTCAGGCGCTCAGTCATGTCTGACTCTTCACAACCCCAGGGACTGCAGCACGCCAGGCTTCCCTGTCCTTCACCGTCTCCCAGAGCTTGCTCAAACCCATGTCCATTGAGTCGGTGATACCATCCAACCATCTCATCCTCTGTCACCCCCTTCTCCTCCTGCCCTAAATCTTTCCCAGCATCAGGGTCTTTTCCAGTGAGTTGGCTCTTTGCATCAAGTGGCCAAAGTATTGGAGCTTCAGCTTCAGCATCAGTCCTTCCAATGAGTATTGAGGGTTGATTTCCTTTATGATTGACTGGTGTGATCGCCTTGCCATCCAAGGAGATCAAAGTTTAAGCTTAAGCTGTCCTCCCAGCTTAAGCCATAAGTGAAGTTACATGTTTTTGTCAACTGTGCTCAAGTCGCATTTGTCTTTATTTCATAAAGTTATATTGATGATGTCTAGCATAATCCTTTTATGATCAGCACTGAAATACTTTTTTGGGGGAGAAGTTAACAAAACAGACTCAGAATTGGTGGAAAATCTTTTCAAAGACTCAAAGTGCCAATCAGTTTTTTCTTTTTTTTTTTTTTTTACCAATTTACAGGAGGTTCAACATGATGTTTGATTTCTTCTTGCCAAAGCTAACATTACAGTTCACTTTAATTCTCTCCTCCCCGCCTTTTAAAAAATTTGTATTGGATAAGGTTTTGGATCCACGTGTGCTGTTCCTGCTTTCACGTCAAGGCTGTAATTACGTCTTTGTTTGTTCTGACTTGCAGTTCCTTCCTGGCGCTGGATAAGAGCTAAGATGTTGCTTCTGCAGGTCCTTCCCACAATAAAAGTGGAGGTAATGGCAAAATGATTACTAGCTTTAGTAATGGGAATTATAATACAGACAACAAAACAAATTCACCTTAATATTAAAAGTAGGATGCAGAAGTTTATCAACCACTTGTCAAGCTAACCCACTTAGGAATTCCGAAATAATTTTTGATCTTTGCATTAATGTTTCTTTCCATTTTCCTTCTTGAAAAACATCAAATTTTGAACAGTATGCTATTTCTTGGGTTTATGTATACTTTCATTTTTCAAAAGCAATAGACTATGTTAAAGCATTGCTTCATTTCTTCCAGTCTGGTTTTTTAAGGTCAGAGTGACCATTCAGTCCAGCATGTTCTAGAACTAGATGCTTAGAAAAACAGCCTTCTCCCTGGTTACTCTTACACAACCTTGAGTCATTTTCTTCACTCTAAAGAGAGACGTTCAGCATTGAAGAAAAGTAAACCTTACCTTGTCATCTTAAATTTAGCACAAGATTAGGTGTGAATATTTAGGAAACACTTTGCAATCTGAAAAACAATTTAAAAAATCAATTTGGGGGTGGATCTTGCATCTTATTAACTCTACAATTAGGCAACTACTATAAACTGAAATCTGAGATTTTGAGGTTATAAAATTGGTCAGGAAATGGGAATAGAAGCCAGCTTCCATCCTCTCTGTTCTGCGTTTCATTTACTAGATGAAAAGGGGGCCAGCCTTGGTCTTCTAGAGCAGTGGTCCCCAGCCTTTTCTGACACCAGGGACCAGTGTCCAGTTTTTTCAGTGATGAAGGCAATATGGGGCTGTGATTTGGGGATGATTTAAGCACATTACATTTATCGTGCACTTTATTTCTATTATTATTCTATCAGCTCCACCTCAGACCATCAGACATTAGATCGGGAGGTTCGGGACCCCTGCTCTAGAGGATATGGTCTCTCCGTCAGCTCTGCTGGGCTGAGTCCTCAGCCCTGGCAGCGCTGGGCTGCTGTTGAAGGCCCTCCGCAAGTGACTGTCCTGGCTGTTGGAACTAGTTTACCCGTCAGCCCCTCTGCTTCAGTCGTGCGGTCCTTGAACACACTGTGCTTATTTCTGCTTCTTGGCTGCGCCCCGTCAATCCTTTCCCCACACAACACTGTGTGTGTCTGTGCCTTCCACTGTTCGGCCCTCCACCCTCTGGAGGGCCATCCTGATCATTCTTTCTCTCTCTCTTTTATAATATTTATTTTGTATTTATGTGGCTGCTCCAGGTCTTATTTGCAGCACGTGGGATCTTCAGTCTTAGCTGTGGCACTCAGGATCTTTATTTGTTGCGAGGTGCAAACTCTTAGTTTGGGCATGTGGGATCTAGCTCCCTGACCAGGGATTGAACCCAGACCCCCTGCTTTGGAACCTCGGAGTCTTAGCCACTGGACCAACTGGGAAGTCCTCCCACTGAGTCTTCTGTTGGTGCCGCAGTTCACATCCCTCGCTCCCTCCTCTGAACTCCGAAACTTGTGCCTATGCCATTTCGTATTTTTCTCTTGTCCGTATATGACTTTACATCGTATACATGCTCAGTTGTTCAGTTGAGTCTAACTTGTGACCCTGTGGACTGTAGCCCGCCAGGCTCCTCTGTCCATGGGATTCTCCGGGCAAGAATACTGGAGGGGACTGCCATTTCTTCCTCCAGGGGATCTTCCCCCACCCAGGGATCAAACCCCCATCTCCTGCACTGGCAGGCGGATTGTTTACAGCTGAGCCACCTGGGAAGCCCTGAGTAACATTGCATGCTCCTTACAAACTGTGTTTTACATCCACCACCGATCAACGCAGTATTTCTGTATGCCTTCTGTAACTGAATTGATGCGTAATTGGCAGTGGGCTCCTTTTGGTCTCCACCCGCTGCTCACAGCCCAGTTCTGGTGACTTGAATTTCAGGCTGACTGCAGTGGGTACCCTGTCCTAAATGATGGTGTTTGGAAGTGGGGCCTTTGGAGGTAAACAGGCCGTGAGAGTGGAGCCCAAATTAATGGAATTAGTGCTCTTATAGGAGAGAGACAGGAAGTCTGTCTCTACCAAGCAGGATGGCGGCTGCCCAAGATCCAGGAAGAGGGCTCTCAGCAGGAACCTGACCACGCTGGTGCCCTGATCTTAGACTTGCACCCTCCAGAACTGCAAGAAGCAAATGTTTGTCTTTGAAGATACTCAGTGTATGGTATTTTTGTTGTTATTCAGTCGTTCAGTCATGTCTGACTCTTTGAGACCCCATGGACTGCAGCACAGCCAGGCTTCCCTGTCCTTCACTATCTCCCAGAGTTTGCTCAAACTCATTTTCATTGAATTGTTGATGCTATCCAACCATTTCATCCTCTGCTTCCCCCTTCCCCTTTTGCCCTCAGTCTTTCCCAGCATCAGGGTCTTTTCCAACAAGTTAGCTTTTCACATCAGGTGGCCAAAGTATTGGAGTTCAACTTTAGCATCAGTCCTTCCAATGAGTATTCAGGGCTGATTTCCTTACTATTGACTGGTTTGATTGCTTACTGTCCAAGGGACTCTCAAAAGTCTTCTCCAGCACTACAATTTGAAGGCATCAATTCTTTGGCTTTCAGCCTTCTTTATGGTACAACTCTCACATCCATACATGACTACTGGAAAAACCATAGCCTTGACTAGACGGACCTTTGATGGCAAAGTAATGTCTCTGCTTTTTAATATGTTGTCTAGGTTGGTCATAGCTTTTCTTCCAAGGAGCAAGCGTCTTTTAATTTCATGGCTGCAGTCACCGTCTGCAGTGATTTTGGAGCCCAAGAAAATAAAGTCTGTCACTGTTTCTGTTGTTTCCCCATCTATTTGCCATGAAGCGATGGGACTGGATGCTATGTTCTTAATTTTTTTGAATGTTGATTTTCTTTTTTTGTATTTGTTTTTGTTGTAGCAGGCAATGAATGGGTCAGAGTCCAGTCAGGAGAAAAGAACCCAAACGATGCAGTTAAATGCAAAGGATTTAGCACAGAGTACTGGTCATGGAGTTGTTGGAGGAGCTTACAGGGCAAAGAGCAAATGGTGAAGCCAGAGAGTAACAGCAGCAAGAAGTAGCCAGCAGCTCCAGGGCTGGAGGGACAAAGAGAGGAGGTGACTTGGCAAGAACAGGGGCCACCAACGTGGGGCTGGCTGGGGGAAGCTGGGACCCTGGAGGAGTCACAGCTACTGCCAGAAATACTGGCCAGAGCAAGGAAGAAAGGGAGGCAGACTCTGGCTTCTCCCCGTCTCCCATACTACCCACTCCCAGCTCCTGCCGGTGACTCTGACTGGCCAAACTGACCAGAGCCAGCTGGCAAAGAAGGCTGGGTGGTGTGTATTTTGCAGAAATCAACCCTCTGTGCTACAAACAGAGCAAGGGAAGCAGAGGAAAGAAAGAGACCAAAGAGCAAATAGGCAGATGATTACCACACTGTTAGGCCAGAATGAAACGAACTCAGAGCTGTTCTCCACGTGAAACTACAAATAGTTCAAAATAGCTCACAACTGACTTGATTCCATTTTAAAAGTTTTTAAAAAATTAAATATTATTATTTTATTTATTTATTTATTTATTTACCTTTGGTCACACCATGTAGCATGTGGGGTCTTAGTTCCTCCACCAGGGAGCAAACCCATGTTCCCTTGCAGTGGAAACAAGGAGTCTTAACCACTGGGCAGCTGGGGAAGTTCCTCCAAAATTTTCACTAGGATTCGTCTTATATTATTTCCCGGGTATGGAAGATCCCCTGGAGAAGGAAATGGCAGCCCACTCCAGTATTCTTGTCTGGGAAACCCCATGGACGGGGAGAGACTGGTGGGCTACAGTCCCTGGGGTCTCAAGGAGTTGGACATGACCGAGCTACCACCACCACCGCCACCATTTCTGAATGATCACCATTTAATAATTTAGACTTCTTAAATAACTCAAATTCCTTTTATTGTAAATTATAAAATAAATACTAAGTCTGCTTTTTATCTTTGGCCCATTTCAAAAGGACTACAAGCAATTCTGGCATCTAACTGTCATCTTTCTCTAAAGAAAGAATTTCTAAGAGATAGCTCCTCACCTAACCTAGTCCTCTACATTCTGTTTGCTTCCCTACTTAAACCTATTTAATGAAATCTCACCCTTTTATTATTAGCTGTTTTTCATTTGAAGACATAAAAAGCCAACTCGAACTGGCTTAAGCCA
Source organism: Ovis aries (assembly GCF_016772045.2). NCBI lineage: Eukaryota > Metazoa > Chordata > Mammalia > Artiodactyla > Bovidae > Ovis > Ovis aries. The sequence goes on from NC_056055.1 coordinate 107,591,163, forward strand.
AGTAGGAAATGCGTTGGCACTCAGATCCAGGAGCTTAAATGATATCACTTACATTCTGTTTCCCTCGCTGTGTCCCACCTTCCTCTCCTTGCTCTGAGCTACTGACCTTTGTTTAATTCTGAAACAGTCTGGCTTCAGATTTGATGTGTAGAGTTCCAGGAAGAACTCTGATTGGTCTGCTTGGGTCACAGGCCCAAGCTGGCAACCCGCGGGAAGGCCTCGTCTATGGTGGATTCTGATTGGCTAGACTGAGATCAGGTAAGTGCCCCTTGGACTGGGTTGAAGGTGTTTCCCCACCCACATCACACTACAGCCTGAGGAGGAGGTTGTTTCTGAAGAAAGGGATAGAAAGTGAAAGTGAAAGTCACTCAGTCGTGTCTGACTCTTTGCGACCCCAAGGACTATACAGTCCACGGAATTCTCCAGGCCAGAATACTGGAGTGGGTAGCCTGTCCCTTCTCCAGGGGATCTTCCCAACCCAGGGATCGAACCTAGGTCTCCCACATTGCAGGCAGATTCTTTACCAGCTGAGCCACAAGGGAAGCCCAAGAATACTGAAGTGGGTAGCCTATCCCTTCTCCAACGGATCTTCCCCACCGAGAAAGTGAATATCGGGGTCTTCTGCGTTGCAGGCAGGTTCTTTACCAATTGAACTATCAGGGACTCCAAGAAGAAAGGGATACTGAGAAGATAAAGACACATATTCAGTACACTCTTCCTTTTCCCCACACATTTCTTAAAACAGGATTTTTGGCCATGCCTCGAGGCTTTGCTTCCCTGATAGCTCAGTTAGTAAAGAATCCGCCTGCAATGCAGGAGACCACGGTTCAATTTCTGGGTCCAGAAGATCTGCTGGAGAAGGAATCAGCTACCCACTCCAGTCTTCTTGGGCTTCCTTTGTGGCTCAGCTGGTAAAGAATCCGCCCGCAAAGTGGGAGACCTGGGTTTGATCCCTGGGTTGGGAAGATACCCTGGAGAAGGGAAAGCCTACCCACTCCAGTATTCTGGCCTGAAGAATTTCATGGACTGTATAGTCCATGCGGTTGCAAAGAGTCAGACGTGACTGAGCCACTTCCACTCTTAAGGCATCGTGGGATTTAAATGCCCCATACCAAGGGTTGAACCCTTGCCCCTTGTTAGTGAAAGAGTGGAGTCCTAACTGCTGGACTACCAGGTTAAAATATTTTTTACTTTGCTATTATAATTTTGTCAAACAAGTTGCAAACCACCTGCCCCCTCTCTGTTGTCTCCAGACTCAATCTACCGTCCTCTGTTTTTACCTTAGCTCTGTCAGGTTGGCAAAACAGGAAGTTTTGCTGTAAAAGATTATTCTTTAAAAAATATTTGATTGGAGCATAGTTGGTTTACAGTGTTGTGTCAGTTTCTGCTGCACAGCAAAATGAATCAGTTACACATGGGCAGGCAGGCATGTGTGCTAAGTCACTCCAGTCATGTCCGACTCTGCAACCCCCTGGACTGTAGCCTGCTAGGCTCCTCTGTCCATGGAATTGTCTAGGCACGAATGGGTTGCCATGCCCTCCTCCAGGGGATCTTCCCTACCCAGGGATTGAACACACATCTCTTGCAGTCAGTCTTGGCAGTCCGGTTCTTTACCACTGGCACCACCTGGAAAGCGCATAATTATACATCAGTTCAGTTTGGTTCAGGGCTTCCCTTGTAGCTCACTAGGTAAAGAATCTGCCTGCAGTGCAGGAGACCCAGGTTCGATCCCTGGGTTGGGAAGATCCCCTAGAGAAGGAAATGGCAACCCACTCCAGTATCCTTGCCTGGAAAATCTCACGGACAGAGGAGCCTGGTGGGGTCCTGCAGTCCATGGGGTCACAAAGAGTCGGGCACGGCTGAGTGACTAACACTTACTTACACTTACTCAGTTCGGTTCAGTCACTCAATCGTGTCCAACTCTGCAATCCTGTGGACTGCAGCATGCCAGGTTATCCTGTCCATCACCAACTCCCAGAGCTTGCTCAAACTCATGTCTATCGCGAGTCGGTAATGCCATCCAACCATCTCATCCTCTGTCATCCCCTTCTCCTCCTGCCTTTAGTCTTTCCCAGGATCAGGGTCTTTTGCAGTGAGTCAGTTCTTTGCATCAGGAGGCAAATGTATTGGAGCTTCATCATCAGTCCTTCCAGTGAATATTCAGGACTGATCTCCTTTAGGATGGACTGGTTGGATCTCCTTGCAGCCCAAGAGACTCTCAAGAGTCTCCTCAACACCACAGTTCAAAAGCATCAATTCTTTGGTGCTCAGCTTTCTTTATAGTCTAACTTTCACATCCATACATGACTACTGGAAAGGCCATAGCTTTGACTTGGACCTTTGTTGGCAAAGTAATGTCTCTGCTTTTTAATATGCTGTCTAGGCTGGTCATATCTTTTTTCCCAAGGAGCAAGTACCTTTTAATTTCATGGCTGCAGTCACCATCTGCAGTGATTTTGGAGTCCCCCAAAATTAAGTCCTTCTCTGTTTCCATTGTTTCCCCATCTATTTGCCATGAAGTGGTGGAACTGGATGCCACGATCTTAGTTTTCTGAATGTTGAGTTTTAAGCCAACTTTTTCACTCTCCTCTTTCACTTTCATCAAGAGGCTATTAAGTTCTTCTTCACTGTCTGCCACAAGGGTGGTGTCATCTGCATATCTGAGGTTATTGATATTTTTCCTGGCCATCTTGAGTCCAGCTTGTGCTTCTTCCAGCCCAGCGTGTCTCATGATGTACTCTGTATACAAGTTAAATAAGCAGGGTGACAATATACAGCCTTGACGTACTCCTTTCCCGATTTGGAACCAGTCTGCTGTTCTGTGTCCAGTTCTAACTGTTGCTTCTTCACCTGCTTATAGATTTCTCAGGAGGCAGGTGAGGTGGTCTGGAATTCCCATCTCCTGAAGAGTTTTCCACAGTTTGTTGTGATCCACACAGTCAAAGGCTTTGGCATAGTCAACAAATCAGAAGTAGATGTTTTTCTGGAATTCTCTTGTTTTTTCAGTGATCCAACAGATGTTGGCAATTTGATGGTTGGTTCCTCTGCCTTTTCTAAATCCAGCTTGAACATCTGGAGGTTCACGGTTCATGTATTGCTGAAGCCTGGCTTGGAGACTTTTGAGCATTACTTTACTAGCGTGTGAGAAGAGTGCAATTGTGCAGTAGTTTGAACATTCTTTGGCATTGCCTTTTTTGGGGATTGGAATAAAACTGACCTTTTCCAGTCCTGAGGCCACTGCTGAGTTTTCCCAATTTTCTGGCATATTGAGTGCAGCTCTTTCACAGCATCATCTTTTAGGATTTGAAAGAGCTCAACTGGAATTCCATCACCTCCACTAGCCTTGTTCATAGTTCCATTAGCTTTGTTCATAGTGATGCTTCCTAAGGCCCACTTGACTTTGCATTCCAGGATGTCTGGCTCTAGGTTGGTGATCACACCATCGTGATTATCTGGGTCGTGAAGATCTTTTTTGTATAGTTCTTCTGTGTATTGTTGCCACCTCTTCTTAATATCTTCTGCTACTGTTGGGTCCATACCATTTCTGTCCTTTATTGTGCCCATCTTTGCATGAAACATTTCCTTGGTATCTCTGATTTTTTTGAAGAGATCTCTAGTCTTTCCCATTCTATTGTTTTCCTCTATTTCTTTGCACTGATCGCTGAGGAAGGCTTTCTTATGTCTCCTTGCTATTCTTTGGAACTCTGCATTCAAATGGGTATATCTTTTCTTTTCTCCTTTGCCTTTAGCTTCTCTTCTTTTCTCAGCTATTTGTAAGGCCTCCTCAGACAACCATTTTGCCTTTTTGCGTTTCTTTTTCCTTGGGGATGGTCTTGATCACTGCCTCCTGTACAGTGTCATGAACCTCTGTCCATAGTTCATCAGGCACTCTATCAGATCTAATCCCTTGGATCTCTTTGCCACTGCCACTGTATAGTCCAGCAAATCAGAGGGATTTGATTTAGGTCATACCTGAATGGTCTAGTGGTTTTCCCTCCACTCTTTTTCAGAGTCTGCTCCCATATAGGTCATTACAGAGGATTGAACAGGGTTTCCTGTGCTACACAGTAGATCCTAAAAGATTATACATAGGGCAGAATATAGAGGGTATATGGAAGCACAGGACATAGAGAAATATACCCAGAATCACTGTGGAGTTTTCATGTCACTGTGGATGCATAGACTGCTGTACAGAAATTCAGTCTCATTTCTCTGGCTGTTCCCCCTTTTTATATATCACAGGGATATGTAAGCCTCCCAGCCCTTTCAGATGCTTAAACCTATGGGCTTCCCTGGTGGTTTAGCAGGAAAGAATCTGCCTGTAATACAGGAGAGGAGAGTTCTGTCCCTTGGTGGGAATGATCCCTAGAAGTAGGAAATGGCAACCCATTCCAATATTCTTGCTTGGGAAATCCCATGGACAGAGGCGTCTGGTGGGCTGCAGTCCATGGGGTCACACAAAGCCAGACAAAGCTGAGCAGGCACATATGCTGGAAGCTACAAGAGTCAGTTGGGCAGCTGAGCCTTAACAACACCTGTGGCAAATATCCCCTATGCTGTCTGACATTCTGAGTCTCTCAGCCGCCTCGATGGCCTCTGTCTTAGCACAGCCAGTGACCGCCCACTCCTCTTTCTCTTGGTGCAGAGAGCACAGGACAGAGGAGGCGCTCTTACTTTCTCCCTTGATCCCTTTTCAGTAGGGGAACATCAGATGACATGGCATATGGAATGTTTATCAGAACATAGAGTCACAGTGATAACTGGAAAATTAGAATTAACCTTAATTAAGCACCGTTCACTATGGGTGTGCTTTGCTGAATCTCAGCCACTCTTCAATAAGTATTGTGCCTGTTGACAGGGCTTCTCTGGTAGCTCAGACAGTAAGGATCTGCCTGCAATGTGGGAGACCCAGATTCGATCTGTAGATGGGGAAGATCCCCCAGAGCAAGGAAATGGCAACCCACTCCAGTATTCTCACCTGGAGAACTGTTTTTTTAAGAAAAATATATTTGTTTTTATTTATTTCTTTGACTGCGTTGGGTCTTAGTTGCAGCATGTGGGATCTACTTCCTCAACCGGGGGTCGAACCCCTGGCCCCCTGCGTTGGGAACATGGAGCCTTAGCCACTGGACCACCAGGGAAGTCCCCCTGACCCAGAGAATTCTATGGACACAAGGAGTCCCACAGGACTGAGCGACTAACACTTTCGCTTTCTTTCACTGTACCTGTTGATCGGTGGGTGAGGCAGGCCTTAGAGCGGGAAGAACTTGCCCCATTGACACGGTTAGTCACCAGGGGCGGGGGGGGCGGGGGGGGGGCGGCCGGATGTTCACCTAGGCGATCCCTCTGACAATTTTAACCTCTGCCGAGACTCAGGTTCTAAGTAGTCTGGCACTTTGTCTGTACGTTTGGCTTCAGGGACTGCAGACCGACCCAGGGTTTCACAAGGTGCATGTCCGTGTGCCCACATCTGCTCTGCAGACCTGCCCTGCATTTCCGCATTCTGCTTCATGCTCCCGGGCATCAGGGGTCCCCTCGTGTCATGTGGCTGCTGCCCTCCGCTCAGCACCCCACCTCTGCGTTCCGCCTTCCCTGGAGGCTGGTAGCGCCTGCCTTGGCAGCCCCAGGAATCACACTAATCCTTGGTTTCACTCCACCCAGCCCACACCCTTGGTAAATAGACCTTTTGCTCAACTCTCCTGCCTTTTCCTGTTTTGCGTGTGCCATTTGTTTCCTCCTAGGACCCTAACTGATCCAGTCTCCATGGGTGTTCCTCAACCCTGACCTGGTTCTGCCTTCAAGTCACACCCCTGCCTCCCTAGAAACCTCCCCTCCCTTCCCCAGGTCAGGTTCAACTCTGCCTCCTTCCTGAGTCCTGTACTCAGGGTGGCCTTGTGAGGGTGGGGCCTCAGGAGCAAAGGCCAGACCACCTCCAGGTCTGGCTCAGTCCCTCCACTTGGGGGGGCTCTGGTCCCCAGTCTCTTTGGAACTGACTGCATCTCTCCAGGACATACACTAATTGCTTTCTCAGAGACAGCATAGCCTCAGTTCAGTTCAGTTCAGTTGCTCAGTCGTGCCCGACTCTTTGCCACCCCATGAATCGCAGCACGCCAGGCCTCCCTGTCCATCACCAACTCCAGGAGTTCACTCAGACTCACGGCCATCAAGTCAGTGATGCCATCCAGCCATCTCATCCTCTGTCGTCCCTTTCTCCTCCTGCCCCCAATCCCTCCCAGCATCACAGTCTTTTCCAATGAGTCAACTCTTTGCATGAGGTGGCCAAAGTACTGGAGCTTCAGCTTCAGCATCATTCCTTCCAAAGAAGTCCCAGGGTTGATCTCCTTCAGAATGGACTGGTTGGATCTCCTTGCAGTCCAAGGGACTCTCAAGAGTCTTCTCCAACACCACAGTTCAAAAGCATCAATTCTTCGGCACTCAGCCTTCTTCACAGTCCAACTCTCACATCCATACATGACCACTGGAAAGGCCATAGCCTTGACTAGATGGACCTTTGTTGGCAAAGTAATGTCTCTGCTTTTGAATATGCTATCTAGGTTGGTCATAACTTTTCTTCCAAGAAGTAAGCATCTTTTAATTTCATGGCTGCAGTCACCATCTGCAGTGAATTTGGAGCCCCCCAAAAATAAAGTCAGCCACTGTTTCCACTGTTTCCCCATCTATTTCCCTTCATGTGATGGGACCAGATGCCATGATCTTCGTTTTCTAAATGTTGAGCTTTAAGCCAACTTTTTCACTCTCCTCTTTGACTTTCATCAAGAGGCTTTTTAGTTCCTCTTCATTTTCTGCCATAAGGGTGGTGTCATCTGCATATCTGAGGTTATTGATATTTCTCCCAGCAATCTTGATTCCAGCTTGTGCTTCTTCCAGTCCAGCATTTCTCATGATGTACTCTGCATAGAAGTTAAATAAGCAGGGTGACAATATTCAGCCTTAACGTACTCCTTTTCCTATTGGGAACCAGTCTGTTGTTCCATGTCCAGTTCTAACTGTTGCTTCCTGACCTGCATATAGGTTTCTCAAGAGGTAGGTCAGGTGGTCTGGTATTCCCATGTCTTTCAGAATTTTCCACAGTTTATTGTGATCCACACAGTCAAAGGCTTTGGCATAGTCGATAAAGCAGAAATAGATGTTTTTCTGGAACTCTCTCTCTTTTTCGATGATCCAGCGGATGTTGGCAATTTGATCTCTGGTTCTTCTGCCTTTTCTAAAACCAGCTTGAACATCAGGAAGTTCACGGTTCACGTATTGGTGAAGCCTGGCTTGGAGAATTTTGAGTATTACTTTACTAGCATGTGAGATGAGTGCAATTGTGTGGTAGTTTGAGCATTCTTTGGCATTGCCTTTCTTTGGGATTGGAATGAAAACTGACCTTTTCCAGTCCTGTGGCCACTGCTGAGTTTTCCAAATCCCGTCTAAATAAAATATTTCTCTTATGAGCAGGGCTGTGGCCCCGACCTGCAGAAGCAGTGGGTCTTCATTGCTCAGTTGCATTCAACTCTTTGCGACCCCATGGACCTCATGGACCCCAGGGACCCCACCAGGCTTCTCTGTCCATGGGATTCTCTAGGCAAGAATACTGGGAGTGGGTTGCCATTTTCTTTTCCAGGGGATCTTCCTGATCCAGGGATCAAACCCAAGTCTCTTGCATCTCCTGCACTGGCAGGTGAACTCTTTACCAGTGAGCCAGGGTCTTCATTTTCGTGCCTTAAAATCTTCAGATTCACATTCTTTTCTACTCTGCCCAGGGCTCTGGCAGCAGAAACAGAAGCCTGTAGTAGCTTAGTGGCCCTCTGGAGAATGTTACCAACTGTGATGAAATGACTTTGATTCAGAATTTGGGGGGCGGGCATTTAGAGAGACCATGTATCGTGCTTCATGAGTGAATTGAGATGAGCAACCCCACTTCTGTGCACTTGTCTTTCTGCTTCACCTTTTCTCTCGTGTTCTGAATATAGGAGTAAATGTGGAGTCCTAGGGAGAACCTTCACAGAAGGACCCAACTTCATTTTGCTTTTTTATTTTTTGAGGTTTCATATTTAGGTCTAGGATCCACTTCTTGAGTTAATCTTTGTATATGATGCAAGGTGTGATCAGTTGTTGTTGCTGGTTTTCTGCGTAGGCTATCCAAGTATTCCAGCACCATTTGTTGTTCTATACCATGAGGCATGTGGGAGCTTAGCTCCCAGACTAGGGATCCAACCGGAACCCCCTACAGTGGAAGGTGAAGTCGTAACCATTGGACCACAAGGATGCCCCCTTGTCCCATTTTTGAAGGGTTGCAAAGTCTTCCTGCAGGAAGTTATGGGTATTTTTCTAGTGTGGAGGGAAGAGTTTGTTCAGAGGCACTGAGGCAGGAGAAGGCGTGAGAAATCTGGGGAACTGAACACAGGACTGCACATTTCCCAGAGCTCATCCTCTTCAAACATCCTCAGGTCCTAAGGACGGGAGGCCAGGTATGGCATCAGCAAGACCACGTGGGTTGTGTATAGCAGTCATCAGTTCTGGGTGGTTAGGGCCCTTATGCAGGGTAATCTAGTCCCCCCACCCCCGTGGTGTGTGTATGTGTGTGTGTGAGTGGCTCAGTCATGTCTGACCCTTTGTGACCACATGGACCATAGCCCGCCAGGTTCTTCTGTCCATGGGATTCTTCAGGCAACAATACTGGAGTAGATACCTAGTCCCTTCTCCAGGGGATCTTCCCGATCCTGGGACTGAACCTGGATCCCCCACATTGCAGGCAGATTCTTTACCATCTGACCCCCCAGGGAAGCCTCTAACCCCCTGTAGCCCATCCCATTTTAGCACTAAAAGGAAACCCTTTCCTCCTAGACAAACCGGGACACATGGCATCCTGGCCTGGGATAGCAGTGGACTGTTTTGGGCATCACCCTGTATTAGCATACATGCACGTGCATGTAACGAATTCCGTGTATGAATCTGTGTTCTTGGGTCCTTGCTGTACAAGGTGATGCTTTAATAATCCTCTTGCTCTTTGAGTTTTGAGCAGGATTTCTAACTCAAACTGTCACCCAAGGTGACCTCTCCTCGCCTTGACAGGCGAATGTACTTTTTCATCATTGTGGTCTCTGAGGCATCTTGAACTTTCCTTTCCTGCTAGCAGACTTGAGTTTCCCCCAAGGATCTTTGAAGAACTCTCTTTTGACTTTTCCTGCTTGGAGAAATTTCCTTTTGAGCCTCAGATGACTGGCTGTATTAAGCATGGCTATGACTGGGATGTTTGAAGACTGTTTCAGAAATTGTGGGTTCATTTCAGTTTTCATTTGAGTCCTTGAATTACGTATTTAGTAGAGACCAATTTGCAAAGACTAGCAGGTATCCCAGCTGACTTTGGGGGCAGTCTAAGGGCTTTTGCTCTCTGCCGCTCTCTGAGCTGAACAGCTGTGCTCTTGAGTCTGTTCTCCAGGCAGCTGCTGTGCTCTGCAGCCCTGCAGGGACACCTCTTGGGGCCAGGGTCACACCTGGAGGCCTAGAGTGTCACTGGATGAGCCCAACAAAGTGAGACATTTCTACAGAAACATCTGTCATCACTCTTTCCTAGACACACTGGGACTCACAGACGTCTGGAAATGGTTTGCTGGAATACAGAATCTATGTTGAGTTCAGGGTCTAAAATCTGCCAGTTTAATTGAAAGACATATTCATGTTTGGAAAGTTTTTTTATTGCTATGGGCCCAACATTCATGCATAACTTTACAAAGGCTGCTGCTGCTGCTAAGTCCCTTCAGTCGTGTCCGACTCTGTGCGACCCCATAGACAGCAGCCCACCAGGCTCCCCTGTCCCTGGGATTCTCCAGACAAGAATTCTGGAGTGGGTGCCATTTCCTTCTCCAATGCATGAAAGTAAAAAAAAAAAGTGAAGTTGCTCAGTCATGTCCGACTATGTGACCCCATGTAGAGCAGCCCACCAGGCTCCTCTGTCCATGGGGTTCTCTAGGCAAGAATACTGGAGTGGCTTGCCATTTCCTTCTCCCTTTACAAAGGCAAGTTATTGTTTAGTCACTAAGTTCTGTCTGACTCTGCGACCCTGTGGCCTGTAGCCTGCCAGGCTTTTCTGTCCCTAGGATTCTTCAGGCAAGAATACTGGAGTGGGATACCATTTCTTTCTCCAAGGGATCTTCCCGCCCCAGGGTTTGAGCCAGTGTCTCCTGCGTTGCAGGCAGATTCTTTACCATTTGAGCTCCCAGGGAAGCCCCCATGAAGACAAGTAATGATCTCCAAACTTGGAGAATTGTCATCATGGTCCCAATTACTGTGATTTTCATTTCGCTAGAAAGTCAGCTTTGGAAACACAGGAGGATAAACCGCGGGGTTCACATCCCTCGAAGTTACTGGTTCACGTGTCCCCATTGTCGCGTGTTCTGTGTCAGCCTTTGCCAGATCCAGACCCGTGAGGAAAACTGGAAGGTTCCCTGTGCTCTGGCCTGTTTCACACATGATATTAGTCTGCATTTTAATTAGTGTCTTCTAGCTTTGGTGTCAGAATTGGCTGCCAGCTCTTCCATATTCTCCTACACCCTGGAGTGATTTATGTGGCATAGAAACGATCTGTTCTTTTCCTGGTCTATTCTTTTCTTGCCTTAAAATTATTCTAGTCGTGGTATACTTTAGGAGTGCTTTTTTCATCTTAAATTTTTCTTCTGGGTTTTGATATTTTAAGATTTTCAACCTAGTTTTGAGTCTGTTTTTTTTTTTTTTCCCCTTGGAAATCATCTGTGATCTAGATATTTAGATTTCTTGGGGCAAAATTATACTTTATCTTCTCATAATAAAAAAAAATCTTGTATATATGCAAGGCATGCTGCATTCTAATTTCTAATGCTGTTTATTTTGTGTCTGTTATTTTATTCTCCAAAGTTTGATTATTTTATTGACTTTTCCTAAGTATTAACTTTTATTTGTATTGAGAGAGAAATGGAAATGAGAATGATAGAGGCATCATCGTTGTTCAGTGGCTCAGTCATGTCCGACTCTTTGCAACCCCATGGACTGCGGCACGAAAGATAGAGAGAGTGAAGTCATATTTACTAGTTCAGCTTTATTTCTGTCTTTTGGGTCTACTTGGTCTATTTCTTGGACTTCTCTGGTGGCTCAGACAATAAAGTGTCTGCCTACAATGCGGGAGACCCGGGTTCAGTCCCTGGGTTGGGAAGATCCCGTGGAGAAGGAAATGGCAACCCACTCCAGTATTCTTGCCTGGAGAATCCCATGGACAGAGCAGCCTGGTAGCTACAGTCTGTGGGGTCACAAAGAGTCAGACATGACTGAGTGACTTCACTTTTGGTCTGTTTCTTAGAGAAATGTACCACAATGTTACATTTCTTATTCATTGCTTTACAAGTTTCACAGTCATGTTTAGAAGTCCAGGAAACTTTGCTCCTGTGATATATTCCTTATGGTTTGTATCTTTTATAAACATATAAAGTAGGTTTCTTTTTAGAGCCAGTAAACGCTCTTTTCCTTACATTTTATTATTTCTAATATTAAAGTTGCAGGGCCTATTTTCTTTCTGTCTGTTACAAATCTGTCTGTTATACCTTTTTATTGCCCTTTCTACCTGCACCTGTTTGTGTGCTTTCGTTTGCTTTAATATCTGCTGGACCTGAGGCGGCCTGGCCCTCTCTCATTGGATCTTGATTTTATGTTCTTGACTCAGTGAACACCACGGGATAGAGATCAGCAAAAAGGCTCTCCTCCTCTTTGTTTCCTATCCTATGCAGTGTTCACATAGTATCCAGGTATTCACTGTGCACTTCAGCCAGCTGCTTGAAGGTGGAAGTGATTTTTTTTTAATATGTATTTGTCTGGGCTGGGTCCTGGTTGCAGCATGCAGGGTCTTTTAGTTGCAGCATGCAGCCTCTTAGTTCCAGCGTGTGGGATCTAGTTCCTTGACCGGGAATTGAACCCTGGCCCCCTGCACTGAGAGCACAGAGTCCCAGACCCTCAACCATTAGGAAAGTCCTTAAGGTAGAAATCTTTAATCAGTCCATGTGGTTCTGGATTCCGGGGCTCCTTCTTACTTGCGATGGCAGAGCAGAGGGACAGACTGTAAGGGGGCTTATTCTCAGCTGATGTGAACAGGCAGCCTGCTTGGTTTCTGCAGAAGCGCCTCTGACTTTTCTTCGTTTGATCTTTGGTGTTCTGAAATTCCTCCAAGAGTAGTTTTCAGTGGCGTGAAGTTCAGAGTCTTTCTTTGTAAAGACTTCAACACTGGGAATTTTTCTAATGTTTTCATTTGGTTTCCAAACTCACTGGTTTACTGCTCGGCCCTTTCTGTTCTGCTCTTCAGTCCACTGATTGAGTTTTTATTCTGTCAATCGCATGTAAACATGTGCACAGATGAAGTTCCTTCCTGAATCTCTCTCAGCATAATAATCATTTGTTTTTATATACACTTATATGGTAGATACTCTGTAGGTTTACAACCTTATCTCTGTTCTTATCATTTAGTGGCTAAGTCGTGCCAGATTCTTTGTGACCCCATGGACTGTAGCCCACGAGGCTCCTCTGTCCATGGGATTCTCCAGGCAAGACCACTGGAAGTGGTTGCCATTCCCTTCCCCAGGGATCTTCCCTACCCAGGGATGGAACCTGCATCTCTTCCATCTCCTGCATTGGCAGGCAGGTTCTTTACCAGCTGAGCCACCAGGGAAGCCCTCAGTCTACTCTAGGTATTGTAATTTATAAAAACTTGCACCTGGTTGAGGCTATGAACTATAGTTCTGGCCAAGTTTGTTGGTACTACCTATTGTACTTCCTTGAAGGCATCACTGAGTACTTTCACTCGCCCTGGACCACTCCCTCCATCCTTCTCTCTGTGTGATGGAAGGAAACCTTTAGTGTTCAGTTGGATGCCCAAGTATGCACAGCCGTTTGCAGTCATCCATGAACACAGCTGAGTCTGAAGTTGTCTTCCAGTTGCTGTACGAGCTCATTTCAACAGGGTTTTTTATTAGGTCCCCTCTGCTTACTGAGTTGGTTCTCCTCTCATGGTGTTGGTTTTCTTCAGGTGATTATAATTCTTATTTATTAACTATGGGTCTCTGTTGGACTATCTGTAGAGATGACCTTTTCGGTCTTCCCTGGTTGTTCAGATAGTAAAGAACCCACCTGCAATGCACGAGATTGGAGTTCGATCCCTGGACTGGAAAGATCCCTTGGAGAAAAGAACGAGAAACCACTCCACTGTTCTTGCCTGGAGAATCCCATGGACAGAGGAGTCTGGTGGGCTACAGTCCATGGGGTTGCGAACAGTCAGACACGACTGAGCGACTAACACTTTCAGTTTTCAGAGGTGACCTTGTCTTGTCAATAATGCTTATGGGAGAGAGGCAGCCATGTGTCCTTGGTGTGAGACACTCATCTTTCCTGTTGGTAACCAGTGGGACCCAGTCCTGCTTTGCTGGCCCAACCCCAAACCTGTGCTGTGGCTGGTACAGGCCACAACTGCCTTCCAGTTGGCTTCAACAGGGTGGGAGCAGGGCAGGGGGCATAGGAGGGTAGTGAGCCCTGCCTGGACATTCCAAGACTGCTGCCCGATTAGTCACCCAGGGCTCCCCACCCCCACCCCTTTTCTGTGATAAGATAGTCGTTTCCCTGAACTGCTGCTGCCCTGGCACCCTTCTTCTCTTGCACGTGATGTGTAGTTTTCTCTTGTGATTGTTGCTTTGAGTATTCATCCAGTCTGCTTTCTATATCAGAAACATCTCAGAAACTTTTTTCTGTATACTCTTTTTTATATTTTGGGACTACTCTGGATGTATTCTTTTTATTTTTTAATTAAAAACTGCCGGGGTCCAGCCCCGGTGGATCAGGTGAGTCCGTCTCATACTTAATTACAGATAGAAAGGGATTAAAAGATTATCAGAGAAAAAGAGGCTGAATAACTTGGTTCACATGGGATACCAATCACCACCTACGCAGGCCGCAGGCGTCTTCCCGTTCTCCAGAAGGAGAGGTGGCACTGAGGCCCCCCCGGTCTGATCTTAGAAGCCCAGGCAAAATTAGTAGGCTTGGTGGGTACCCATGTACCAGATGGAAATTCGGCCAGAAAATAGTAGGAGAGAAAAAGGGGCTGAATAACCTGATACCTTCCAAGACAAGGGCACCAACCCCACTTGGAAGATGCTGCGTGGTCTTGGGCGAATAAGTAGACCTGGAGGGCACCCACGCTCCAGATGGGAATTCAGCCCGAAAAATGGGGAGCAGAAAAGAACGACATGAGGGAATCAGTCTTTCCGGAAACTGATCCGATTTCTTTATTTTGGGTTTGCTTATATACCTTTTGTTACACATAGGGATGAATACAGAGTCACGTGGGGGTCAGCAGTCCTGACCTTTGTCAAAATCAGGTGCTTCACATAAATGTATAAAAAAAGGTCTTAGGGATTTTACATCATCTTCTGGCCATGAGTGAGACCTGCTGACATTTTGTGATCCTTTCTTTCTGATAACCAAAAAAACTTATTTTTTCCAAGGGTGTTTTTCTTAAACCAGGCACCACCTCCAAATAAAGTTACATTCCTATAGGGTGAGGGTGTAGTGAGTTACAATCAAGAAAGGAATTTATTTAACCCGAGGTTAACATGATTAGTCTTAAAGGTTAATACTTATTTCTCCTATATGCTTAAAGGTTAATACTTATTTCTTCCTATATGCTAGTTATATTCATTATAAGGGTAGGGAACATGGAGATTTAGCAGCAAACATCAACCCAACAAATGAAAATCCTTTCACCAATGCTCCCCTTAAGATCTATTTAGTCTTAAGATATGATAAAGTTACATTCTTACACAGCAAGGACACAGTGATATATAACAAAGTACAGTGATCTATTACAAAAGAGAAAATCCATTAACTCAAAAGTCTAGTATTGCTAACATCAAAACTACCATATTTCTATTTATGGTTGAGAGGTAGTAAACAATCAGGTGCCTAGTGGCGGCAGTAAGGATAATCCTGTCACACAAGCTAGTCTGTCAGCAGAGAGGTTTGACCTGAGACATCCTTGTCCCACCCAGAGCAGGGAATTAGCAATTATTGACACAACAAATGAAGAGACCCTTCACCAATATAATTCCTAACCAACTATACTAATAATTTCTAACTCCCCAAAAGATTTTGCCTTTAGTAAGTCTAAAACATCTCGTGCCTCTCAGGTTGGGAGGCTGTAAACAATCACATGTGGCCGGACAAACCTATACAAGTGGGCTAGATAACCTTCAGAGGAGTCTGTAAGCTGAAACACTCTTGTCACGCCCAGGAATTTTTATTGCCTTGGAGCTGCACGTTTACTTCTTCTCCAAGAGAAACGGTTATGGGGAGAGCCCCCCGTAAAGTCAGAGGTGTAGGTGAGAGCATAAACAGACTCTGGTTTTGGGGTTAGATGCTCGGGAACAGGGGTTTCCTGAGGCTTGATCCCGCCATGGGCGGAATTCCTCACGCTGGCCCCCGGCAAAAAACTATTTATTTATTTATTTTATTTTTGGGCTGCGCTGGGTCCTTGTTGGGGGCTTCCCAGGTGGCGCTAATGGTAAAGAACCCGCCTGCCAATGCAGGAGACATAAGAGACACAGGTTCGATGCCTGGGTCGGGAAGATCCCCTGGAGGAAGGTATGGCAACCCACTCCAGTATTCTTGCCTGGAAAATCACATGGGCCGAGGAGCCTGACAGGCTATAGTCCATAGGGTTGCAAAGAGTCGGACTGAAGTGACTTAGCATGCACACATGCATGGGTCCTTGTTGCTGTAAGTTGTGGCCAGCAGGGGCTATTCTTTCTCACCATGGGTGGACTTATTCCAGGGGCTTCTCTTGTTGCAAAGCACGGGTTGTAGGTGCTTGGGCTCAGTAGATTTGGCTCACGGGCTTAGTTGCTCCAAGGCATGTGGGATCTTCCTGGACCAGGGATCGAACCCCTGTCCCCTGCGTTGGCAGGCGAGTTCTTAACCATGGGTCACCAGGGAAGTCCCTGGATTTGTTCATTTTAAATCATGGCTTCTCAAACTTTAGCCTGCATCTGAGTGCTCTGGAGGTGAAGCTGCTGGCCCTGAGAGCCGCACTTTGAGAACCACTGCTTTAAAATATGCCTTTCATCCAATGAGCCTTTGGAAAATAGCCCTGCACTTGTGATTAGTTTACTGTTATTGATCTAATCTCAGAAATTTGGTTCATTTTAAACAAATTTTATTTTCTGAAACCCAAGACTTTGACAATTGGATCTTCACAGCTAAAGAGAAGACCACCTTGAATGCTGGTTTTAAGTAATCCCCTCCATGCCTCCTCTCCACATAAAGATATTCCAGATGTTTCTGTTACTCCCAAGTGATTTTAGCCCTCTTGTTGCCTTCCAGAACTTTTCATATAGTTCAAACTTGGAGTGAAGAAAAAGAGCCCTGCCCTGTGTGTGTGTGTGTGTGTGTGTGTGTGTCTATGTTTGTGAGCCTAGTTTGATGTCTTTGCACATGTAGTTGTTGTTGTTCAGTTGCTAAGTCATGTCTGACTCTTTGTGACCCCATGGACTGCAGCACGCCAGGCTTCCCTGTCCTTCACCATCTCCCACAGTTTGCCCAAGTTCGTGTCCTTTGAATCGATGATGCTGTCCACCTATCTCATCCTTATCCACGTGTAGTTACATAGTATTTATGGATAAAGAAGAATTCGGATATCTGAGTGCTATTTCAGAAATCTACATTTCTATGAGAGGAAAAGGCCCCAAAGTGCTGTGTCTCATGTACTTTCTACAGCACCATCTGAGATGGGCTCAGATAATTTAATCATCTGGTGAAGCCAATTCACTAGCGATTTCCCCAAAGTAGCCACTTGTACCTGAGAAATCCAAACAGAAGGGGAGGATAAATATATACTCCTTCCTTTTGTCTCATATTCTGTCATATCCTGTTTCTCCTCTCTCCTTCCAAATTTATTTTTAGGCCCAGGCATATGATTACATGCTAACTTTCTTTTTTTAAATGTATTTTTAAAAATATTGATTTATTTGCTATTTATTTTTGGCTCTGCTGGGCTTTCGTTGCTGCTCTGGCTTATCTCTGGCTGTGGCGAGAGGGGGCCGCTCTCTAGTTGGGGGGCGAGGGTTTCTCATTGAGGGGGCTTCTCCCGTTGCAGAGCATGGACTCTGGGTCATTGAGGCTTCAGAAGTTGTGATGCGTGGGCTTAGCTGCTTCCCAGCACGTGGGGTCTTCCCAGGCCTGGGATTGAGTCCTGCTCTTCTGCCTTGGCAGGTGGCTTCTTTACCACTGAGCCACCCTGGAAGCCCACTAGTTTTCAAGATCAAATTTTCATATCCGCTTCAGACTGTTTTTCAAGAGCGACTGTAATTTGCACAGATATGTTTAGTGGAGTGAGCTGTATGCATGTAGGTGGATCATTAGCACACAGAGTATCATGTGCATAGTCGCTGTGTATCGTATAATATCTTCATTTTATGGTTTATTTTAACCTTGAGGCTTCTTCCTACCTTACGAACAAGACAGCCTTCCTTCCTCTGGGTCTCCTTAACGTAAATATTTGAATGTGCTCTGAGATTACGTTATTCCTACTACCTGTCATTGAGAGCTGAACTCAGACACTGCCTATTTTCAGCTCTAACTAATTTAAATTGGCAAGTGATTATGACTGCCTTGAATCTGAAATGCACACTTCAAGTGCAGAAATCACACTCTAGTGAATCGGCTTTTACGTGTAAATATAAAGAGCCTTAGAGTAAAGGAAATCCACGTTAACCAGTCTCGTGTGAGCTGTAATCAGAACACATCCCTTGTATATTTTCAGCTACAACATTCCCAGTGTAACCGAACAACTAAAAAGAACACCCATGTGCTTGGAGGTAAGTTATGAGTGTCATGGGAACCATAATTTTGTACTTGATATTTGCGGTTATAAATCTCTGCTCTGTTTCTGTCTGAGCCTTTACTTAGACAGGAAGAAAAACATTTTGGAGGCTTCTTTGCATGTTGTGATGATAGCAGTTGGCCATACTCTGAGCTAGTATTCTGATGCAGGCCACCTAGTAGGTATCACTCCCCTTCTTCAAGGGTATCATTTGATCGCCATGATACATGGAGAGGGACGGGTTGAATTGTCCTTAATGCATGGGGGTTTTCCAGGTGAGAGAAATGGAGAAAGAAAAAGAACAGCGTCTTGGAAGTTTTTATGCACTATCAATATGTGTGCATGTGTGCCCAGCCGTGTCTGACTCTCTGAAACCCCACCGACTGCAGCCCGCCAGGCTCCCCTGTGCATGGGATTCTCCAGGCAAGAGTACTGGCGTGGGTTGCCATTTTCTCCTTCAGGGATCTTCCTGACCCAGGGGTCAAACCTGCATCTCCTGCATCGTCAGGCGGATTCTTTACTGCTGAGCCACCAGGGAAGCCGATACAAATGGTATTTATCTTGAGAACAGCTATGAGCATAAACCTTGGTGACTTTTCCTTCTGTCTTGTGTGGAGGATTTAATAGCGTCTAGTTATAGCCCTGAAAAGGGTTCAGTCTGTCAGAAGACCAGCATCCTGACCTGTGACGTGGAGGTGACCTTTCTGGGCTTTTGTGAGACCTGGTGAGATAATATGAGTAACACCGCATGTAGGTACTTCCTAAGGGATCGTTAGTGTTGTTGAAGAAGCTGAATCAAAGCAAGAGAGTAATGGTTAGCAAAGGAGATATAAACCAAGTTTGGGTAGTGTATTATAATAAACAGTAATTTAAGGAGTGATTTCTAGGCAGAAATTGCATTAGAAATATATATATAAAACTGAGATGGGAGAGAGAATGAATGTTTATTTGAGCAGTCGCTCTGTGTTTTGTACTGTTGCAGTATATTAGCTATCCACTGCAGCAAAACAGAGAACAACAAAGTACAGGGCCTTAAAACAATCCACGCTTCTTTTTTTTCTTAATGATTTATTTGGCCGTGTCTTGTCTTAGTTGCAGGACATCTGATATTTGTTGCAGTATGGAGGATCTTGCATTCAGGTGGGCTTAGTTGCTTCCAGGTATGTGGGATCTTAGTTCCCAGACCAGGATCAAAAATGTGTCACCTGCCTTAGAAGTTGGATTCTTAGCCACTGAACCATCAGGGAGGTCCCAGTCCACACCTCTTCTGGCACTTCTTTGTGCTAGGAATCTGGGCACAGCTTAGGGGGCACCTCTGCTTCAGCGTCTCTGACAAGCTGCTGTCAACGTGTTGGCCAGGGCTGTGGTCTCATCTGAGTGCTCCACCCGGGAAGGATTTGCTCCCAAGCTCATGGGGTTGTTGGCAGAATTCAATTCCTTGTGGGTTATTGGACTGGGGATCTGGGTTTCCCTGGGTTGTTGGTTGGAACTGCCCTCAACTCCTTGCCACTCGGGCCTCTCCACTGTGGAAGTTTGCATCACTAATGGAACCCAACAAGTCAGTAGAGAAAGTCTGCCAGAAACAGTGGGAGCTCAGGTTTTTTGTTTTAATTAATTAGTTTTAAAATGTTGGCTGTGCTGGGCCTTCATCTCAGTGCACCGACTCTCTTTGGGGCATGTGGGCTCCTCTCCTTATGGAGCATGGGCTCTAGAGCGCATGGACTCTGATGTTGCAGCACGCAGGGTGTAGTTCCCCCGCGGCATCTGAGATCTTAGGTTCCCAACCAGGCTTCAAACCTGTGTCCCCTGGATTGGAAGGTGGATTCTTAAGCCCTGGACCACCAGGGAAGTCCCAGGGATTCCGTTGTATTGACCTGATCATTGCATGGCATCCATTATCTTTGCTGCATTTTATTAGTTAGAAGCAGCTTGCAGGGCCCACCTATACCCAAAGGGGAGAGATTACACAGAGTGTGAATACGGGCAGTGGGGGTCATGGAGTCCCCGTTAGAGTCCCTTTGCCATAGCAGCTTCCATGGATAGCATAGAAACCGAAAGTACAGCTAAATAACGTAGCACTGACAATGTTCCACGCATTCTCCAGGAGCTTAAATGTTTGTTCATTGTTCCTCCCAAGAATCTTACGGAGGGGGTGTTATAATTATCCCTGTTTTGATAATGGACATTGAATCACAGAGAGCTTAAGTGACTGGTCTGAGATTGCCCAGACAGTAAGTGATGGAGCTGGGTTGGCACCTTGACATTCTCACTCCAGAGCCCTTATTCCCAAGCACGGCTCTACCCTTCATGTACTCTAGACCTCTGTACCATGAAAGGTACAAAGTCATTTGTTGACATATACGTCAGGTGTTAGTCATTTCTTGTTTTCTGTATTTGAAGAAGTTGTCTGACTTGAGTAGCTTTACATGAAATGAAGTGTCCTGAGCAGGTGGCGTGATGTATGTGCTGCTACATAGTAGGTACTTGGTCTGTATTGATTTCCTCCCCTTGTGTCGGCAGCGAGATGAGCACAGCAGAGTCAGGAGTCGGGAGCATCTGCAGGGAAGTCTTTGAATGACTCAAGATTTAACAGTGTTTACGTATTACTAGCTTCTTGAGGACTGAAAGCACGTAGAAGTGCTTTCCTAGGAGCAGAACAATATCCCTAAGCTCTGGGAACAATGTTAGTCTGCTTGCTTTCAGAGTGGCACCCAAATAGTATCTGAGGAAGTTGTTGGCTTTGGGGGAGTGGTTTCAGAGACAGAGTTGAGCAGCACTTGCTTAGAGGGAGGTGGTTTGGGCCCCATTAAAGGTCAGATGCGATCCTCTGAGTGGTGTGATAAGTACAATGTGTATAAATTGACCTCTGCACCCTGTGAAGAGTCCTCTTCATTTTCTGCCGTGTCTACTCACTTGGGTCAGTTGAAGCCCAGTTTCATGCTTTCTGTGCCACCGTCTCCCTGACTAAATAGGGCAGCTCTTCCTTGTGGCTCAGATGGTAAAGTGTCTGCCCACAATGCGGGAGATCCGGGTTCAATCCCTGGGTCGGGAAGATCCTCTGGAGAAGGAAATGGCAAGCCACTCCAGTGCTCTTGCCTGGAAAATCCCATGGATGGAAGAGCCTGGTAGGCTATAGTCCATGGGGTCGCAAAGAGTCAGACATGACTGAGCGACTTCACTTCACTTCTACTCAATGAGGGAAAGAAAGGCACTGCACAGTTATGCCCTGGGTCCTCCGAATGGTACCGTTCCTTCCTATGGGACATTTGATTACTAGAATAGAGCAGCTGCAACAATGCTTTCCACTTCTCAGTAACCTGAATATCTGCTCTCTGTCTTCAGTAGTATGGATGATTGAGAACTGAATATACATGACCACCTAGTGTCTACATATATATATATGAGATTATTGATCATGTATTAAGTTGGCCAAAAGGTTTGCTCAGGTTTATCTGTTCAGTTCAGTAGCTCAGTTGTGTTTGAATCTTTGCGACCCCACGGACTGCAGCACTGCAGGCCTCCCTGTCCATCACCAACTCCCAGAGCTTGTTCAAACTCATGTCCATCGAGTCGGTGATGCCATCCAACCATCTCATCCTCTGTCATTCCCTTCTCCTGCCTTCAATCTTTCCCAGCATCAGGGTCTTTCCCAATGAGTTAGTTCTTCCCATCAAGTGGCCAAAGTATTGGAGTTTCAGCTTCCACATCAGTCCTTCCAATGAATATTCAGGACTGATTTCCTTAGGATTGACTGGTTTGATCTCCTTGCTGTCCAAGAGTCTCAAGAGCCTTCTCCAACACCACAGTTCAAAAGCATCAATTCTTCGGCACTCAGCTTTCTTTATAGTCCAACTCATCCATACATGGCCACTGGAAAAAGCATAACTTTGGCTAGATGGATCTTTGTTGGCAAAGTAATGTCTCTACTTCTTAATATGCTGTCTAGATTGGTCATAACTTTTCTTTCAAGAAGCAAGCATCTTTTAATTTCATGGCTGTAGTCACCATCTGCAGTGATTTTGGAGCCCAAGAAAATAAAGTCTGTCACTGTTTCCATTGTTTCCCCATCTATTTGCCATGAAGTGATGGAGCCGGATGCCATGATCTTAGTTTTGTGAATGTTGAGCTTTAAGCCAGCTTTTTCACTCTTCTCTTTCACTTTCATCAAGAGACTCTAGTAGTTTTGCCTTGAGAACCCCACAAACAGTATGAAAAGGTTTATCTGTAAGATGTTACAAACTTT
Organism: Ovis aries; assembly: GCF_016772045.2. Lineage (NCBI taxonomy): Eukaryota > Metazoa > Chordata > Mammalia > Artiodactyla > Bovidae > Ovis > Ovis aries. The sequence goes on from NC_056055.1 coordinate 107,613,293, forward strand.
TCAACCAACCCAATAGAAGGAATGGTAATTCCTGAATTATTCTTTAAAAAGATTTTAACACTTCTAATCCTTTAATGTCATTCTTGCATGCTCAGTCACTCAGAGCGACCCCTGTCCAAGGGATTTCCCAGGCAAGAATACTGGAATGGGTTGCCATTTCCTTCTCCAGGGGATCTTCCCGACCCAGGGATTAATCCCAGGTCTTCTGCATTGGCAAGTGACTTCTATAATTCTGAGCCACTGGGGAAGCCTCAGTCCGTTAATGACCATTGGTTGAGAAAACAGTTTTCATTACACTTGGACATTAAACTCTGATATCGTTTTCCATGGAACAGGGGGTACCTTTGGGATGCTATTATGAACTGAGTGGAGTCTGTCTAAAATTCATATGTTGAAGTCCAGCCCGCGTATTTGGAGATAGGACCTTTAAAGAAAAAATTGAAGTTAACTGAGGTCATAAGGGCAGGGCTCTAATACAGTAGGACTGATATCTTTACAGAAGAGGCAGCAGAGGTTTCTCTCCAGGGTGCACAGAGGAAAGGCCAGATGATGAGCAAGAAGGCGACTGTCTGCAAGCTAGCAAGAGAGGTCTCACCTAAACCATCCTGCTGACATCTTGATCTTGGATTTCTAGCTTCCAAAGCTGTGAGAAAATGAATATCTGTTATTTAAGCCACCCAGTCTGTGATGGCAGGCCTAACAGATGAATACGTGTTTCTGTCCATCCAGGTAAATGCCTTCACCTACAGCCCATCCTCACTGCCTGTTTCCTTCTAGTGTGCGAGCTCCCACAGATGTGGCTGAGTTGCTAGCAAGTGAGTCATGAAACCTTGGCCCCTGAGCACAGCCATGTACCCGAGCCACTCATCGTCAATCCAGGCTTGTCCCACAGATGCTCCCTTGTGGGAATTCAAAACAGGAACTCAGAAACTTGAGTAGTTTTGCTGAGATGTCGAAACAGGGTATTTGAAGTCTGGGCTCTGATGACCTTGTGCATGCTGCCTCAGAAAAAAAGTAGGTCTTTTGGGAGAAAGAAAAGAATAAAGAAGATGTGGGAACAGGCAGAGAGAAGAAGTGAGAATCTGAAAGCCTGCTCTTGGAGAGAAAAGCAGCAGCCTTGGTTGTGGACTTCCTAGTTCTGACTTTGTCTTTTGAGGGGCCTTCTTTGAGTTGTGCACTAGGTTTCCATGAAATACCTCCAATTCTGTACAAAAATTCCTCATGCTTCAGCTGTCTCTAGGCAGCTTCTGTTTCTTGCAACCTAAGGATTTCTTAATAGACATATGGAAACATGCATAATTAGGACCTAAAGCATGAATTAAGTAGAAATCTCCTAATAAACAGAAGGTTAATGCATGAATTTGCTAATCCTTTCTCCCTTGCTGTGGGAGTAATGAGAATTTCATTCTTAACCCATGGCAGGGATAGGTCTCTCTTTTGTTCACTATTTTTATTTCTTGTTGATCATTTTTCTGAGGAAGGGCCTGTCTATGATCTATTGTTATAACAAAAGACAGGGAGAATGTATTTCATTCATTCATTTAAAAATGATTGAATGTATACTTTAGAGAAGTGCTGGATTTAATCTTGGGCAAACAAATCTGACAAGTTGGACCATAAAAAAAGGCTGAGAGCCAAAGAATTGATGCTTTTGAACTGTGGTGTTGGAGAAGACTCTTGGGAGTCCCTTGGACTACAAGGAGAACAAACCAGTCAATCCTAAAGGAAATCAACCCCGGATATTCATTGAAAGGACTGATGATGAAGCTGAAACTCCAATACCTTGGCCACCTGATGCAAATAGCTGATTCATTGGAAAAGACCCTGATGCTGGGAGAGATTGAGGGCAGGAGGAGAAGGGAGCGATAGAGGGTGAGATGTCTGGATGCCATCACCGACTCCGTGGATATGAATCTGAGCAAATTCCGGGAGATAGTAGAGGACCCAGGAACCTGTGCTGCAGTCCATGGGGTTGCAAGTAGTTGGACATGACTTAGTGACTGAACAACAATGATAACAAATTTGAATTAAACTTTATTTCTGCCTGAAGTATTTTGTGTTAACTGGTGGAGAGGGACACAAGGCAGCCAGGTACAGCCACATGAATTGTTTACTGTGTAAGTCCAGGGATGCCTTTGAGATGTCTGAGCAATGAGCTCTGAGTCCATAGTTCACAACACTCAGAACCTAACGTGGAGCTCAAAACAGCTCAGCATGAGGCTGCATGGTGACGGCCACAAAATACCATGAACTAGTCATATGGGGCATAAAAGTAATTCTACCCAGCAGGGAGGAAGGAAAGGAGGTCAGTAAAGGCTGCACTGAACGTGAGACAGTTGACATCTGGATGCCAAATTTCCAAGCAGCAGAGGACGACAGTGTTCCTAGTATGGGATAACAAGGATAAAGGCACAGGGCATTCCCCAAAATTGTGTCACAGGATGGTGGCGTCAGGACCTCTGAAGATCTGCTTGTCCAGGAAAGCAGTAGAGATACTAGCAGAAACTGTCAAAACAAACATTCTCAGGACTCAGAATTCACCAAAGGCTTGTAACTACCCAAAGAGAGTTTATTCAGGAAAAAAACAGAACCTTAAAAACCAGGAGGCCTTGTAGCTTGCCCTTGTCCCACCCCATTCCCAAGGTCTGCTGTAGCCCTGAAAGCCAACAGCTCACAACCATAGTAGCCGTGAACCCCAGCAGCTCACCACCTCTGGAGGGGGCAGAGCAGCTCTGAAACCCCGTCCCCGGAGACCTCTAATTCCTTGACTTGTCCAGCACCTTCTAGCTCTGTCTCGAGCTGTTCTCTGTTGGACCTGACTCAGCAATCTCACTGGACTTCTCAGGTGGCTCAGTGGTAAAGAATCCACCTGCCCATTCAGGACACTCAGGTTTGACCCCTAGGTCAGGAAGATCTCCCCTGGAGGAGGAAATGGCAACTCACTCCGGTCTTCCTGCCTGGAGAATCCCATGGACAGAAGAGCCTGGCGGGCTACAGTCCATGGAGTCACTCAAAGAGTCAGACACAACTGAAATGACTGAGCATGCACGCAGTCAAGAAGAGACAGCATCCTGGCCTCTACTACAGTCCTCGAGACAAGGCAGTTTTATCTCCTGAAGACTCCACCCAAGTCTTAGCACCCACGGAGGGAGAATGCTGAGGCCTTCAAGAACATGGCAAAGAGGTTAAGAAACTTAACAGGACGAAAGAAAAATAAAGGCATTGAAAGTGCGATAGTTGTGATGCAAATGAACGTTATGTAAATCTAGACACTTACCAAGAGTTCTTTAGAGCTCTTGGGTAAATGTGCATTTAAGCAACAATAGTCCATTTTCCAGGAAACATCTTTAGAGCACATTTTTGATGTGGACCTTTTGAATAAAGCAATCAAAAATGTTTGTTCGGATACTGAACAATAAGACTGCAGCTTGAAAAACTAGCAATTGAGAGGGAGCAGCTTGACCAAACATGAGGAAAGTAAAGAGAATGCAACTGTTCGCTTTCCACTGCCCGAGTATCTGGAACATTTTCAGAGCACTGGCAGCAGAGCTAGTCTTTGTTGTTGTTTTTTTAAAAATAATTTAAAAGTTTTAAAATATAGGCCACTTTTTTAAAGTCTTTTACAATATTGCTTCTGTTTCATGTTTTGGTTTTGGGGCCACAAGGCCTGTGGGATCTTAGCTACTAGACCAGGGACTCCTGCACCCCGTGCATTGGAAGACCAAGTATTAGCCACTGGACTGGCAGAGAAGTCCCTGGAGAGCTATTCTTGACATATAATTAAAGTTTCCAACATGTGCCTTATCTCTTGTGGCACAGGAGAGAAACCTGAAAGTCCAGGTAGCCTTTGGAGCAAGATCATCAGAAGGGAGTAGAAGGGGGTGATGGCCTGGTGGACAGGTAGCCAGCCTTGATGACTCCTGGCTGTTATTTGCCCTTCTGAGAAATAGGATAAAACTGATGAACTTTAGGGATTGAAGAAGCACTCCTCATAGACAAATGAAGCCTAGGAACACCTTAAAATTCAGAGCCAGGGAAGGTACCAAAAACGTTGAGGCAACATTCACCATACAGCGAATAGATGGTGGACAAGCCCCAGGGAGGAAGGGTGGAGGCAGAATAAGATAAACCACATCCAGTGAGAAAAGACAGGAAAGCAGAAGAGAAGCACGATGATCTTAAATATGAATAAAGATGCATAAATATGCAATTTGTGTTTCTGCACGTGAGCATCCAATCTGACAGCTATTTATTGAGCAGTGACTCAGTAAGGGTGTATCCTATGTGAAGGAAGCAAAGCTACCAACGTCCATCATATTTGAGTTTAAGATTCTGAGCCACTGAACTTATCCCCTGAGATCTGCATAGAGTCTTCAACCATAAGGGCTCAACGTTTGATTATCAGAGGGTTATTAAATTCAAAATATTTGCGATTCTTTTCCTGAAAAGAGTGAAACAACATAATTTACACTTGGGTCTAAGATTTTGCTCTTCTTAAAAGATAAGTTGACTTAGTCCAGCTTTATATATGTGATGTCTTGACAGCAGGATATGGGACCCCAGGGTCAGAGACCCAGACCATTTATCACTTACAGCAGATCAGCAGCCAGAGAGGCATCACGCACTGACTCCTACGTAACAGACCCCACTTGGTGATGTGATCAGGGCCCAGTGGTACCCATGGAATGAACGAGAGTACATCCCGGCGGTAGATCCCAAATGACGGGACTCTGAGCTAAATAGGGTGCCTGGGACATCTGCCCAAGGAGAAATGAGATTTCTCGCTGCCCTGGACTGTTAGCAAAGTCTCTTGGTGGAAGCTCTGGGCTTTATCTTTGCTGTCCCAGGACTGTCTCAAGTGCTACCAGGACTGCGGCCAAGTTTACGGTAATTTGTTTACAGCAGTCCAAACAGACTAAGGCATCACTTATTTTCAAGGTCTCATATAAATTCTTTTGAGTAAGCAAACCAGTTTGTAAGAACTGAATGGGAAAGTGTACTCTGCGGTGGAGTTTGGTGGCAGGGTATCAATTCAGGATGCTTTCAGTGGCGACGTGCAGAAAGGGAGACGGGGCGTAGGACAGGGCGGGGAGCAGCTGTGAAGACCTGGGACTTCAGGGGCTCTGGAGCCAGCAGGGCCCTGAGGCTTGTCAGTCCCCGCCAGGGCCATCGCCAGCTGTGGGCTCCCTTGGTTGGGGGTGACCTCAGGAAGGATCTATTTCCAGTCGACGCATTCCCTAGGTCACAGCACCCCCGTGCTTAAGATGCTTCGCTGAGGGGATGTGGGGTGCCCTCCTAGGCTTGCTCTGGAAGCGATTCTGTGCCAAGCTCCTTTTAAAGATTGGTTTCTTCCCCTTTTCTTCTGGCTGCGCTCCAGGCTATTTTTAGTCCCTGAGCCTACGCTCACCCTGTCTCCTCTCACATGCTCAGAACATAGGCGCTGTCTCTAATCTTGCTTCGCTTATTTTCTTCTCTCCTCTCACCTGTTTGGACTCTGTTGACAGAACTGTCTCCTGGACGTTGCCTTTCGATGTTTCATTCCAGTCTTTTACCTTTGTTTTTTTTTTTTCCCAGCTTGTGCCTGATGAATATCCTAGCAGTTGGAAATATTTATTTGCCTTTTTAACATCTTTGGCTTTGTGCCTTCCATTGTGCATCATATTTTCATAAGTTCCCCTGTTTTCCTGACAGAGTGAGAGGACACATTCTCACTCCCCTAGGTAATTTTCCTTACGTTTTCAATTTCTTTCAGTTCTGACAGACCTGTTCTTGTTTTGCATTGCTGAAACTCCCATAAGAAGTCCCTATTCAGTTAAGTGAAGCAAATATACATAAAACAGTAACAAAATAATAAAATGCTTTAAAGGATCTAGAAATAAATGTCAGAAAAACACACACACACTCAAAGAGCCCTGACATTTGAAGGTCCTTGCTGCATAGATACGACTTTACTATCTGCTATGTTTGGCCACAGAAAGTTGTCAATCCTGTTTGAAAAAATAAAAAGAAAATCACCGTTTAGATTTTAGCCTTTTTTGGTAAGATTGTGATTTCCAGCTTTATCGAGATGTCACTGACACACAGCACTGTGTAAGCTTAAGGTGTACAGCATCATGGTTTGACTTCATACATTGAGTGATGACTCCCACAGTATGTATAGTGAACGTCCGTCTTCTCAGACAAAAAATTTTTAAAATAGAAATACTTTTTCCTTGTGATGAAAACGCTTAAGGTTTACTCTTTTGATAACTTTCATGTATCACACGCAGCGGTGTTTCTTATATTTGTCATGCTGTATGTTATATTTCTAGTCCTTATTTATCTACTTATTTGTCTTATAACTGGAAGTTTGTACCTTTTGACCACCCTCATCCAATGCCCTCCTTCATCCTCTACCTTCTGGTAATCACAGGTCTGATCTCTTTTTCTGTCAGCTTGTTTGTTTGTTTTTGAAGTATAACCGGCTGACAACACTGTGTTAGTTCCTGGTACTCAGCGTGGTGAGCTGATGTTTCTGTGCGTTCCAAACCAATCACCATGTCAGGCCTAGCTATGCTATGTCACTGAACAAAGGTATTATGTTGTTGTTGACTGCATTCCCCACGCTGTATGATTCATGCCCATGACTCATTTATTTCGCACCTGGAAGCTTGCACCTCTTAATCTCTCTCACCTTCTTCCCTCCCCCATCTACCTCCCTGCTTTCAACCACCTGTTAGCTCTCTGTTTCTACGACTCTGTTTCTCTCTAGTTAAATTTGTTCTTTTCTTCGGCTTTTCAGATTCCACATACAACTGAGATCATGTAGTATTTGTCTTTCTCTGTCTGACTTCCTTCCCTCTGTAATACCTTCCAGGTCCATCCATGTTGTCATAAATGGCAAGACTTCACTCTTTTTTATGGCTGATATTCACACATGTCTGTGTCTTAAGCCACCTGATCTGTGGTACTCTATGACCACAGCCCCAGTAAATGCGTAGAACCACTGGGATGAGCCCTGAGCCCAGTGTCTCCACACTTTATTTTTTCATTGTTGTTGGTAAGTTGTGTCTGATTCTTTTGTGACCCCGTGGACTGCAGCCTGCCAGGCTCCTCTGTCCACGGGATTTCCCAAGCAAGAATACTGGAGCGGGTAGCTATTTCCTTCTCCGGGGGATCTTCCAGACTCAGAGATCAAAGCCGAGTCTGCTGCATGGCAGGCGGATTCTTTACCCCCGAGCCACCGGGGAGGCCCTACCGTTTCACACTCGGTGTCAGTTTCCAGAGCGTCAGTTTAAACTGTGCCTGAGCGCTGTGGCCCTCTCTCGCTGTCTCTCCGAGTGTGCAGACGCTGGATCTGGTTTGAGCCTTGCTGATGCGTGCCCTGCTGTCTCCTTGACCGTGGGACTGTCGCCACCGGCAGGGTCCCGTGTTAGCTCTGAGCTTCTGCCTTTGCTGCCTTCTCGTCCTCACTTCCATTCTGTAATTCACGCCCTCTGCCCTCCTTTCTCCTCCAGAAGTATTCCCGCCACTGCAGACCTAGGAATCTCATTTTCTTTTTCTTCTGTGACTTCTCTGAGTGTTTCCACTTTCCGACATTTCCTCTTCTAGTAGTTGCAAAGCTTTGCCTCTTGAAGCAGCTGTACTTTCCATGACTTTTCTTTGAGAGAGGCTGCCTATCCATCCTTACCTATTTTATTTCTTTTTACCCTTTTGCAACCAGAAATCCACTTAAAAATATTGTAAATAGGAACTTCCCTGGTGGTCCAGCCTTGGAGACCTCACCTTCCAATGCTGCGGGGTGGGTTTGATCGCTGGTCAGGGCGCTAAGATACCACATGCCACGCAGTGTGTCCGATACATAAGTAAATAAATACTCGTAAATAATCTACAGCTTTTCTGGAAATCTCTTCTTAGTGAGAAAGTTAATTCTTAGGTAGGTTGACAAGGAGTTCGGGGCCCCTGAAGAGGAGAAAGGGGTCTGGGGCTCTTGAGAAGGAGAAATGAGTCCAGAGCTCTAGGGGAGGAGAAAAAGACGAACATTTTTTTCTGCATTTCTTTGTCTTAGTCACATCAGATGTTATTTTCTTTAAGCCCAGAGCTAATGATTACACAACAAAACAATTCATCTTGCTCAAGGGTATGTTTTTCCTTTTAGCTCTGTGCTAATGATTGTACAGACTGCCCTATCGCTCAGATGGTAAAGAATCTGCCTGCAGTGCAGGAGACCCAGGTTCGATGCCTCGGTCGGGAAGATCCCCTGGAGAAGGAAATGGCAATCCACTTCAGTATTATTGCCTGGAGAATCCCACGGACAGAAGAACCTGGCAGGCTACAGTCTATGGAGTCACAAAGAGTTGGACACGACTAACACACACACACAATGATTATACAATGATTAGACAGATGTACTATGTATTATATGTGCTATGTATAATGACTACAATGTATTAATGATTATATAACAACAATGTATCTTTCTCGAGGACATGTTTCTCCTCCTTAACAGGAACCTTCTGACTAATCCTGTTATCTTAAGATGTATGTTGTGGGAATGGGTCTGGTAAGGCCTTTCTATTGTTAGTAACCAGTTGAAAAAGTATATAAGGCCTTGATAAGACTAGAGAGTGGGGCACTCTCTGCCCCCTTCTGATGTCTATGTCAGAAGCTTTATCTGTCCCCTTTCATACTTTAATGAAACTCTACTCTACAAAGCTCTGAGTGATCAAGCCTCATCTCCGGTCCCGAAGCTAAATTCTCTTCTTTGGAGATCACAAATCCTGCACAGTTCACTGAAAGCTATCATTAGGGCCTATTCTCGCTTGTTATTGTTGTTTAGTCCCTAAGTCATGTCTGACTCTTTGTGACCCTAAGTAAGGGCTGCCTCACACCAGGCGTCCCTGTCCTTCACTATCTCCTGGAGTTTGCTCAAACTCATGTCCATTAAGTTGGTGATGCTATCCAATCATCTCATCCTCTGCCACCCACTTTTCCTCCTGTCCTCAATCTTTCCCAGCATCAGGGTCTTTTCCAATAAGTTGGCTCTTCACATTGATTTCCTTTAGGATTGACTGGTTTGATCTCCTTGCTGTCCAAGGGACTCTCAGGAATCTGCTCCAGCACAATTTCAAAGCATCAGTTCTTTGGCGCTCAGCCTTCTTTATGGTCAGCTCTCACATCCATACATGACTACTGGAAAAACCATAGCTTTGACCACATAGACCTTTGTCAGCTGAGCTTCCCTGGTGGCTCAGTTGGTAAAGAATCTGCCTGCAATGCAGGAGACCTGAGTTCAACCCCTGGGTTTGGAAGATCCCCTGGAGAAGGGAATGGCTACCCACAGTATTTCTGCCTGGAGAATTCCATGGACAGAGGAGACTGGCAGGCTACAGCCCATGGGGTTGCAACGAGTTGGACACAGCTGAGCAACTAACATGTCACTTGTCAGCAGTGATGTCTCAGCTTTTTAATACACTGTGTAGGTTTGTCATTCTTTCCTGTGGGCTCTATTTATTTTCATTCTCACCTGAAGGGTAAACATTGGCATTGATGGGCAGCTTCTTTACCGCTGAGCCACCAGAGAAGCCAAGGGAGCCTGGTGGGCTGCAGTGCACAGGGTCGCAAAGAGCTGGACATGACTGAGTGGGCACACAAGGGTAAACATAGCTATGGTTGAGTCTGTCCACTTCCTTCTTCCCTTGCCTTTTTCTAATGTCATCACATATATTTTATTTTTGGGCTGGCCATGCCATATGGCTTGTGGAATCATGTCTTCCCACCGGAAATCAAACCCATGCCCTTAGCAGTGAAAGGGTGGAGTCCTAACCACTGACTGCCAGGGAAATTCTACCCCCCCACCCCCACCACGCCACCCTCATCCTTGATGACAAACTGTTCAGCTTTTGGCATGGACTTGTCTTTGCGATCCAAGTTTCTGATGAGTATTTTCTGGCACCGTCTCCTCCAGTGAACCTAGAGAAAACAAACAGGCGATAACCAGTGAAACGACGTGTCTTCTGGGGGCCGTCTCACAGTCGTTTCAATCTTTCACTTTTCATTGAGTAGAATTGTTTTAACGCTCACACTGACTGTCAAGGAAGTCACACTGATGAGCCATAAATGCCATACAGCGGAAACAAAATGCTCAGCACTGCTTCCTCTTCAGGACGGTGCCATGGCATTTTAAAAGGATTGCTAAGTTCATTGCCTCAATATTTACCCCAAGAGCAGCTCGAGAGGGCCTTTACTGTTAGTATTTTCCTTATCTTGAGAAATATTGAAGCTGGAGTGGGAAGAATAGCTTTCAAAGTTTTATATTTTGAGCCTACATTTTACTGTAATGACCTTAAACGTTTGTGAAAGCATTGTAGGCATCGCAGCGAAAAACCAAATCCTTGGGAGGCTATTCATAGTTTAGTGCCTCAAGATTACATGGGCATGTTAATCCCAGCCAGCAGAAAAGAGTTCATTATGTCTCAAGATTAAGCCCCTGTCACCGTGGGAATGCACACGTGTGAAAGGATGCTGGTGCAGACACACCGAACACCAGATCTGAACATACCAACTTGGGGAGGTTGCAAACGTGAGTCTCTAATGAGTTTTCTTTGAAGGTCTTCTTTGAAAAGTTAAACTCAGATCGAGATTTTTTCCAACAAAGTGGAATCTTATCCAGATTTGCTTCTGAGATTATCTTGCTAGAACAACTGCTTTATTTATTCTTTTAGAATATTTATGTACTGATTTATTTGGTTGCACTGGGCCTTAGTTGCAGTGTGCAGGATCTTAGTTCCCTGACCAGGACTGGAACCTGGCCCCTGGCACTGGAAACTCCAAGTACTAGTCACTGGACCGCTAGGGAAGTGCCGCTGCTTTCACTTAGAGTTGAGCTAAACAAAAAATGTAACCACTGAAATAGCACACAGTGAATCGATAGACTTGAAAGAACCAGGGCAGATGGCTCAGAGAGGTGGGGGCGAGAACTCTGGGGTTCCCCTGCGGATGCCGTTCTTCCACAGAGGAGGACGCTGCCTGTTTTTTCCTAGTGGTTGAGCAAAACAGTCCTTTCTCTCCAGGACTCACCTTCCCTTTACAGCCAATCTCTCTCTCTCTTTTCTTTTTTTTAAAACCATTTTTGATTTGGACCATTTTTAAAGCCTGTATTGAATTTGTTATAATATTGTTTCTGTTGATTATGTTTTGGTTTCTTGGCCACAAGGCATGTGGCAATCTTAGCTCCCCAACCAGAAATTGAGCCTACACTGGACCTCCAGGGGAAGTCCTAATAGCTGATTTATTGAAAGGCTTGTTGTCTATACTTACTCTATTTATCCACCTCTCAATTCCTTCATCAGGGCCTCCCAGGTGGCGCTAATGGTAAGGAACCCACCTGCCAAAGCAGGAGACATAAGAGATGTGGGTTCGATCCCTGGGTGGGAAAGATCCCCTGGAGGGAATGGCAGCCCGCTCCAGTATTCTTGCCTGGAGAATTCCGTGAGCAGAGGAGCCTGGAGGGCTACAGTCCATGGGGTCTCAAAGAATCGGACATGACCGAAGCGACTTACCATGCACGTACTCCTTAATCAACGCATGCTAAAGTAGCCTCTACCCTTCTGTAGAGATGACTTTTCATTATCAAAAAATAACCTTCAGCTCACTCATCTAGCAGGCATATTTCGTCCTCCCTCCGTGACGCCTTGGCCCCCATGAAAAGCACCTTTCCTGCTTTCCCTCTCATTCCTCTTTTGTCTCCTTCCCCTATTCTCTTCCTCCCTAGACCACCAGCCCCACATTTGCTCCTTAGAGAATCTATTCTGTACTTATGCCTTCACTGTCACATCCCAGTTCAGAATCTTCATTTTACACTTTCAGCTGTGGGATGACCAACCAGTATACACACTTGACCTCCCTAAAGCACCCTAGATTGGACATTCCTGAGTTGAGCATGCTATTTCTCACAGCACCACGATCACCACCCCCAGGCTGGTGGTGCTTGGGTTTCCCTCGAAGTGGTGCCAGCACCATCCACGAAGAAGCTCGTGGTAAGGTACTCATCCTGGATGCCTCCTATCCTCCTCTATCCAGTTTGTGGTTAAGTCTTGCTAATTTCACCTGTATCTCCTCCCAGCCCCGCCGCCACCATCCTGACTCTGAGCTCCTGTCACCTCCATCCTCAGCCGTCACTGCAGCCTCCTGACTGCTCCCCCACATCTGTTTCTTGCTCCTGTCTGATCTCTTAAGTTGCAGGAAATGGGAGCTTTTAAAAACACACCTCTGTTCCTACTACTTTCTCGCGAAGTGTCCTTCAGTGGAACTCTGTTGCTTTAAGGAAAAAGGTCAAAGTCGTCATGGTCTCTGGGGTCCTAGAGCCTCTGTCTCCCCTTCAGCCTCATCCCTGCCCTTGCTTTGGCCGCAGGGACTGTCCTTCAGCTCCTCACGCGCACCAGGACCCGCCCCAGTGCCTCTGCCTGTGTGCTTCTTGTTCCTGGGTGGTTCTTCCCCATTCCTTATCCTTGTCTCCTTCACCAGTGACTCCTGTGCGGGGGAAATCTGCCAGAAGAACTCTTTTGTGGATGTGAAAGCTGTCATTCTCTGCCGTGAAAAATGTTTTCTTCTTATGGAAAAGCAGGAGTCAAAGTGCCCACCGTCTGTTATTCTCAACCAAATTCTCTACCGAGACCTGTAATTCCCTTTCCCAGAGGAGAGAATGTAATGCAGGCAGGACCTCTTGCTTAAAGACTCGCTTTTGTTAGAGCTTATCATTGCTTGCCTTTTTATACTATTAGGAAAATGGGAGAAACTTGTTCCTGGGCATCCTGGATTAGATAGGAGAATAAGATTATCACCTCAGGTTAGCCATTTCTTTCTTTCTTTTTTTTTTTTTGGATGTTTCTAATTAAAAAATTTTTTTATTTTATTTTATATTGGAGAATAGCTGATTAACAATGTAGTGTTAGTTTCAGGTGTAAAGCAAAGTGATTCAGTTATACATATGCATGTATCTATTCTTTTTCAAATTATCTTCCCATTGAGGTTATTATAGAATATTGAGCAGAGGTCCCTGTGCTATACCCTTGTTTATCTATTGTATAATGGCGTGTCTCTGTTAATCCCAAACCTCTAATTTATTGTTAACTTCCCTTTTCCCCTTTGGCAGTCATAAATTTACCAAGTCTGTGAGCAAGGCTGGCCATTTCAACCCAAAGAGAAGGTAACAAAAGAATCACAGTGCCTTCCCCATCCCTCCTTCCATGCACTAGCCCACCAGCCCTGCAGAGGAGCAGCATCTGCAGTGATACCCAGAACGGTAAAGAGGCGGCGTGACAGCATTCGGAGAGGCAGTAAAGCTGCAGTGAAACCTCTTTAACTGTCTCTGCTTCTCAGGGCCTAGATACTTCCATCACTTTGTATTTCTTGAAAAAATAAAAATCATGCCTACACTGGCAGGTTCCACAGACGCATCTGCTTATCCTTTGGCTGGCAGGGGAAATGTGGTTTCCTGGAGAAAACCCTTGCTGAGTCCACGGACAGAGTCAGGTGCCCCGCTGCAAGCTCCCGCAGCACACCGTGGTTGTACTTCAAGTCGTTTATCCCACATGTAGCTGTGAAGTCCTGAGGTTATTTGATTGCTATCTGACGGCTCCATCAGAAGCTGAGCGCCTAGGGGGTGGGAACCACATCGGCGAGTCTCACCCCATGTACTTCCCACAGCGCTGGCTTGTGCTGGTGCTTGAGGAACATTGGCGGAATGAATGAATGAATACTTGGGTGAATGGGCAGAAGAGTAGAAGAAGCCCTGGGTTCACAGTATTGTCAGGTGAGTGGTCTTAGAAATATAAAACTGAGCTCTGTGGGAAAGGAACCTAAAAGAAAATGGGTGTGTGTGTATGGATGGGCTTCCCTGAGCTCAATGGTAAAGAACCCCCCTGTCAATGCAGGAGACACAGGTTCAATTTCTGGGTTGGGAAGGTTCTTGGAGAAAGAAATGCCTACCCACTTCAATATTCTTGCCTGGAAAATTCCATGAACAGAGGAGCCTAGCGGGCTACAGACCATGGGGTCACAAAAGAATCTGACATAACTCTCAGCGACTAAACATAGACAACAGCATGTCTAAGTATAACTGACTAACTTTGCTGTACACCGGAAACTAACAGCGTTGTAAATCACCCAGTCAAAATTAAAAAAAAAGAAGTATAGGATCATAATCTGAAAATTTTATTATAATTGCTTGATAATAGCTGGTTTATCTTTAGACATCTCTTATTCAAATCTTGGTGAAGTCTTCCCAAAGAGAGAAAATGGCATTAGAATCAACATGATTTCTTTGTGGCTCTCAAGTGTTGGACTGAAAAGGTGCTTTTCTCCTTGATTCCTGCTCTCTGATGTCTGTGGGAAGTGTGGCCTCTGCATCCGGTGTGTTTTTGTGCGTGCAGCCGTATGTGTCTGTGTGTGTCTCCGTGTGTCCCTTTGTGTCATGTGTGTCCGTGTGTGTGCCCATATGCGTGTTCTTGTGTGTGTCCGTGTCCGCATCCATGTCTGTCCACATATGTGTCGTGTGTGTCCATGTGTGTGTGTCTGTGTGTGCCTGTGTGTGTCCATATGTGTCTGTGTGTCCATGTATGTCTGTTTATGTGTGTCTGTGTGTGTCCGTTTGTGTGTGTGTGCCCATATGCGTGTTCTTGTGTGTGTCCGTGTCCATGTGTGCATCCATGTCTGTCCACATATGTGTCGTGTGTGTCTCTGTGTGTGCCTGTGTGTGTCCATATGTGTCTGTGTGTCCATGTATGTCTGTTTATGTGTGTCTGTGTGTGTCCATTTGTGTGTGTGCCCATATGCGTGTTCTTGTGTGTGTCCGTGTGTGCATCCATGTCTGTCTCTGTGTGTGTCTGTGTGTGCCTGTGTGTCCATATGTGCCTGTGTGTGTCCATGTATGTCTGTTTATGTGTGTCTGTGTGTGTCCGTTTGTGTGTGTGTGCCCATATGCGTGTTCTTGTGGGTGTCCGTGTCCGTGTGTGCATCCATGTGTGTGGGTCCCTGTGTGTGTGCTTCATGCGGCCCCCACCGCCCACCATCTGCTGTGTACGGCTCTGGGCGCGTGGCTGTCACCATCTGTCCAGCCTGCAGCTCTGTGTCTTTTTCCCGCTCTTCTGTGACTCCATCCCCTGTTTTCACAATGACTCGCTTTCTCCCTGGTGCTTCCCTGAGGCCATGGTTATTGCCATGTGTCCCAACTGTGTGCTTTAATGTTCCTTCTGTGGGTCTTGTTTTGCCTCCTCTGTTCTTTGCATGACAAATGTCTGCTCAGCTGGTCTTCCCTGGAGCCTGACAGCGGGGCTTCCACACCAAGCCACATTCCAGAATTCCAGAGCCTGAAGATCCTGCCCTTCCACCTGCTTTATGGAAGAAAAGCACACATTTAAACCTGACCTTGAGTTTCTAAGTGATATTTGGGGACTAAACAAAACGATGAGATATTTTGCAGTAGCTCAGCTGGTAAAGAATCCACCTGCAGAGACCTGGGTTCGATCCCTGGGTTGGGAAGATCCCCTGGAGGAGGGCTGGCAACCTACTCCAGTATTCTTGCCTGGAGAATAATCTCCAGGTTCAGAGAAATGTGGCAGGCTACAGTCCTTGGGGTCACAAAGAGTTGGACATGACTGAGTGATTGAACACACACAACCCCCTACCTTATTCCTCCCAGCATACTCTATCTGATGGGCAGTTTATTGAATGAGCTTTTACAACATCCAGCCCAGTTTTGCATCTTTGCTCCATTTATCCAGCCCCCAGAGCCCCACCTACATGGTGAAGAATTCCCTTTGGCGTGTTTAAAACTGCCTTACCACCTGTTTCTACCGATGACTCCTGGCTCCTTTCCGTTTCTTTAAAAATCTCAGCCCCTGAATCTGATGCACCTGTTTTTGTTATTCTTGCACTTACAACTTGGACCCCCTCCCTCTTTCTGAATTTTATTTAATTTGTTGTTTATTTTTGGCTGCATCACGTCTTAGTTGGGTACTTCTGTACTTAGTTGGGTACTTAGTTGGTACTTAGTGAGGGATCTTCGTTGTGGTACTTGGGCTCTGCAGTTGTGGTTCGAGGGCTTAGTTGCCAGGGAGATTGCATGTGGGATCTTAGTTCCCCAAGTAGGAATTGAACCCATGTCCCCTGCATTGCAAGGAGGATCCTTAACCCCTGGGCCACCAGGGAAGTCTCTACTGCTGCTGCTGCTAAGTCGCTTCAGTGGTGTCCGACTCTGTGCGATCCCATAGACGGCAGCCCACCAGGCTCCCCCATCCCTGGGATTCTCCAGGCAAGAACACAAGTGGGTTGCCATTTCCTTCTCCAATGCATGAAAGTGAAAAGTGAAAGTGAAGTCGCTCAGTCGTGTCCGACTCTTAGCAACCCCATGGACTGCAGCCCACCAGGCTCCTCCATCCATGGGATTTTCCAGGCAAGAGTACTGGAGTGGGGTGCCATTGCCTTCTCCGAGGGAGGTCCCTGGACCCTCTCTTTTGCAGACTCCGTCTCTTTTTTCGTTTGTGTTGCTGTCATCTGTGCTGGGTAATTAATTTCTCCAGCGACCAGCTGGAACCTCAGCTTCTCCCAAACATTCCTCTGCCTGTTGTCCCACTGGGTGCCACCCCTTCCCCACCTCAGCCCGCCCACCAAGGAGATCCAGGCAACCATGGGACTAAGCTAAATTTCATTTTCTTCCAAGAAATCTGAAACAAAACAAAACTTTCTTGATGGTTGACACAGTTTGGGATGTCCAGGTTTGGAAAATGAGTGAATTGGGATGTTTGCTGTATAGTGAAAAAGACTGTGATCTATCATTAATTTACTTTTAGAATGATCAGTCCTGTTTTTCCAATTAGAACCTACATATTTTAAGATTTGTATGAAAGTTCTCATTTTTAGGAAGGTATTTTTTGTTGTTGTTAAATAGGTAACATCATATCTAAATTATTGTGGGTATTTGGATACTTGTCTGACTACTTAGATGTTGAAGGTCCATTGTAACCTCATCCATGACCTATTTGCTGCTGCTGACCTGGGTGCCGTTCTGACTCTCCTTCCCCACTTCCATTTTGATTAAGGTTTGTGAAAAGAATGCTCTTCCCTTTATTTCACTCCTTAATGAACCTTCTCTCCACTTTCTCCTCATGTTACATTCCCATCCTCTTTAGTATAGCCCCAAGCATAGGCTGTTTTGTAACTTCTTGTAGCAAGCAGGATCTGTACCTGAATGGATGCTATTTTCTTACCATGTGACATGAGAAATGGTCTCATGATTGTCCTGAAAATGCCCTAATTCTTGTCATTCTGGTGTGATAAGTAATCAGCCTGGAGCTGCCCACAATTTCAGCCCCGATATTGGTCTCCTAAATTGCCAGATTGTTCAGCTGCAGCTTGGTAAGAACCAGGCTTTGTCTTTGTCTGCTGTAGAATTTTTAATTTATCACATAAAGTGAAGGAAAGATCCATTAAAAATATCCCTGTGTAGATTTTTACAATTTCACTGCAAACATATGATTTTCAAATGCATAATGACATGTCTTCAAAAAAGATTATGGTTAGTCCCCTTTGCTTGAAATTCGGGAACAGCTTACTTGTGAAAAACACCATGAAGTCTGTCAAGAAGTCTTTGTCCGTGGTCTCCTAGATATAATTAACACTCAACTCTGAATTCAGATATTCTCTAGATTGTGTAACCATCAGCATTTGGGGACATTTTGTTTGAAATCCATGAGGTTAGAGCTCTAGAAAAACTGCAACATTTTCACTCTTTAATCAATTCAGAAAATGCACCTTTTAGGTTCCTCTGGAGAATTAACTAAACATCCAGTTATTTTAAAAGTGAATCGTTGGAGGGAAAATTGTAATTAAGTCACACGTTTGCTGGAAGTGACGCTCAGAAGCTCTGTCTAGAATAAATCCTGGAGGAGGAGGTGTAACAAGCAGTCTCTCACCTTGGGGTTTCTGAGTTTCTGCAGATGTCTGCTGTGCTCATTTCTCCCCTGGTAATTCTGTTATTGCTTCCCTGGTGTTTCAGCAGTAAAGAATCCGCCTGCCAATGCAGGAGACACAGGAGATGTCCTGGAGAAGGAAATGGCAACCCACTCCAGTATTCTTGCCTGGGAAACCCATGGACATAGGAGCCTGACAGGTTGCAGTCCATGGGGTCGCAAAAGAGTCGGACACAACTTAGCAACTCAACAACAACCACAAGAAATTCTATTACTGTTTGAAAGAGAGGATCTGTGGGCAAAGGTCTAGAGATGTGGCAGCCTGGGGGCACTGCCAGAGAGCAGACCTCGAGACCGGCTCTGCAAGGTGTCACCCTGCAACTGTGTTCACGGCGTCTTCTCTCGATGCCACGGTTCAGATCTGCTGGATGTATGCGGTTCCATCAAGTGTAGCGATTTGTCAGAAAAAACATCAGCAGCCTGGTGACCTCCTGGACTGGTGAATTTTTCTACAAAAATAATCGTTAGTAGAAAGTATTGGTTTACAGAAATACTTAGAATTTTCTCATCATATCTGATGTCGTTGTTTAGTTGCTAAGTTGTGTCTGACTCTTTGTGATGCTGTGGACTGTAGCCCACCAGGCTTCCCTTTCCATGGGATTTCCCAGGCAAGAATACTGCAGTGGATTGCCATTTCCTTCTCCAGGGGATCTTCCCAACCTAGGGATCGAACCCACGTCTTCTGCTTGGCAGGCAGATTCTTTACCATTGAGCCACCTGGGAGGCCATTTGATATCATAGATCTGCATTATTTCCCCCAGGTGATTCATTAAACTATGTGTGTGTGTGTGTGTGTGTGTGTGTGTGTGTGTGTGTGTTGAGTTTAAAATGCATAACTTCAGTGCTGACAGTATCTATTAATGTGTTTATTGGACACTTCTATTTATTAAGTACATAGACTAAAAAACTTGCATTTGATTTCATTTGCTTAACCAAACATATCCACTCTTATGTAAAAATGTACTTTGACAACAACAATAGATTGTGTTTTAGGGTATTTCTTCCATGTCATACTCTGCACGGTTTCAAATACTTATCCAATTCCATCCTTACCAGCTTATAAAGCAAATTTCACAACTGAGCCAGCACACATGACCTCAACCGGGGTCCCTGTGGGTCCCTTAATGAAGAAGAGGTGATCTGAGCTTGGCCCCCTGTGAACCCCAGGCTTGCGTGAGCCAGAAGCAGATGGAGGCGTGTGCTCGTGCAGCCCTCCTGTGGTTGATTCCTGGGCCTGGTAATATCCTTCCAGGGAATTCCTGCGTTGAGTTTTCCAGCATAATTCTTGCCATTCAAGAACACAAGCTGCCAGAGCTCTGTATCATACTCCATCTTCAGCTGAGAGTTTGGGTCAGTGCAAAGTTGTCTTAATTGGCCAGTGGTCAGACAGTGAAATAGCAGAGCTGAAATCTGAACCCTGATCTGTTTGATGCCAAGCTTGTATTCTGAGCCAGTACTCTCATTTCCAAATGGAAGATATTACAAAGACTCCCTTATTGTAGTTTTTAGAGAATTAATTCTCAGCATAAGGGCACACACCAGGAGTTGGTGGCGGACAGGGAAGCCTGGCGTGCTACAGTCCATGGGGCTGCAAAGAGTCAGACAGGACTAAGTGACTAGACTCAACTGAAGGACACAGACAGTTCCCCTGGTGCTTGTGCTTAGTTGCTCAGTCGTGTCCGACTCTTTGCAACCTTGTGGACTGTAGCCTATCAGGCTCCTCTGACCATGGGATTCTCCAGGCAGGAATACTGGAGTGGGTAGCCATTCGCTCCCCCAGTGGGTCTTCCCGACCCCAGGGA
Source organism: Ovis aries (assembly GCF_016772045.2). Classification (NCBI taxonomy): domain Eukaryota; kingdom Metazoa; phylum Chordata; class Mammalia; order Artiodactyla; family Bovidae; genus Ovis; species Ovis aries. The sequence continues at coordinate 107,633,103 of NC_056055.1, forward strand.
TTGAACCCAACTCTCTAGTGCGCTGCAGGCAGATTCTGTATCTGCCGAGCCAACGGGGAGGCCCAGTTCACATGGTAGAATAGCTCCAAGTGTTGAGGCTTCTTCAAGAAACGATGACACCGTGTTGATCAACTCAAGAAGACGCCCTGCCAGGCTTTCAGCGCAGAACCTCTGAGGGAGCTTGTGTTGGTGGCAGGTCCCCCACTGTCTTTTTGAAGAATCTGCACAGGGTGGGGTTTCTACTTTCTCCTCTGCTTGCCAGCCACCTGCCTCTCTTGTTCGTTCTTTCTCTGCTTTTAAAACTGACTCCCTGGGTTGATTCCAACCACAGACTTTTCCTTTTCCGAGAGGAAAGTTAGACAATTATTTTCTCCAAAAAATAGCATAGACTCCTCACAAGTCTTTTTTTGGCGGGGCTGTGCTGGGTCTTAACTGCATGCAGGATCTAGTTCCTTGACCAGGATTCAAACCTGGGCCCCCTGCCTTGGGAGCTCAGAGCCTTAACCACTGGACCACCTGGGGAGTCCCTGAATCCTGCTCTTATACAAGGGGCTTTCTGATCAGAGGACTAGAGGAGTGCTTGTTGGGTCCTCAGTACAGTCAGGTGTGTGAGAGGACGGTTACCCCCGGGGAAGATGCTGCACGATCTGGCAGCTTCTTTCCTCAGAGACATTAAGTTTAAATTTCTCCGTCCTTAACCTCAGCCCAATTCATTCCCTCTCTTCAGCTCAGTAATGACTCTGACTGTTGTTTACACTCTGTGGATGCTTTCCGATGAGAGTCACGTCCCCTCTTAGTTGCTCCTCAGCAGAGCGGGGCGTTAGAGAATCCTTTAATCACTTCTTTTCACACATCGGTCCCTTTGCCCTCTGAGTTTGGTTCGTGCTTCCCTCTTCACTTGCTTCAGTGTTAGCCCAATTGGAAAGTGTCTAGCATATGGATTTTTCCTGTTTCTAGTAGGGATTTTACAAATGGTTGCAGAAAAGAAGCTCTGAATTTTTAGAAGATCCAGGGTCTAACCCACCAATTTCCACTATTGCTTGGGCCAACATCCTTCTTCCGAATCCCTTTTGTACCGGATTTTCTTCTGATAATGGGAAGTTTAATTGCACGGCTTTGATCCGGAAATCCAGGTGGAGTTTGTATTTTGTGCAGCTCTTGCCCTGAGGCTGTAAATCGCAAATGATAAAGTGGAATCCTAGTTTTCAGTTATCTCATTGTGCTCAACTCCAGGCAGTGTTACTTATCTTAAAAATGATGGTAGGATGCATTAAGTATTAATATGTCTGCAGTGGCTTCTTGCTCTTCTAATTATCATCACTCTTTCTTCACAGGTATCTCTCTCTAGCCAGGGATCCCCTCTATGATCCTGAAACTCCAATTTCCTCTGGGATCGAACATTCATTTCTGCAGCTGTCTGCTTATCCAGCAGTGTTCTTTGTTGCGCTTTAAGGCAGCCGCACAGGGGTATTTATCCAGGACAGCACAGCTGGCATGTGTCCTAAGTCACTTTAGTCAAGTCCAACTCTTTGCGACCCCATGGACTGTAGTCCAGGCTCCTCTGTCCATGGGATTCTCCAGGCAAGAATACTGGAGTGGGTTGCTGTTTCCTCCTTCAGGGGATCTTCTCCACCTAGGGATCAAACCATGTCTCTTATGTCTCCTGCATTGGCAAGTGGATTCTTTACCACTAGTGCCACCTGGAAAGCCCACAGCACAGTTTAACTGCCTATAAATACTGGGCCTAGGCTATTTACTTACTGTGGGTGAAAACTGGCAATCAAGATCATTGTCTTCCTGTTGCAATGGCTGGTGCGGCTGGCACATTTCCTACCCGGTTGGAAAGTATCAGTGAGCTGTTTGATGTACTTTATTTTATGTGTCCTTTAAGAGAAATCTGAAGCCAGTGTCTGAAAAAAGGGAAGCCTGTTTAGTGTTGGCAGAGGGAATGCCACCTAGTTTGTTAACACTGGATAATGAAGAGTTTGAACTTGGCTTTATCGGAAGTGTTTGCTGGAGCAGATTAAACTTTGTTCCTCATTGGTTTATTTTTTTTATCATCATGCTGGAGCAGAATGAATGGCCTTGTATATTCCAGAGGCTGGGTGCTGTTTTCTCAAAGCTTCCCTGGGGAGGGAAACCACTTACAAGCCTCTCTCCTCTAAGAAGACCACAGAGAAGTAAAGGAGCAGAGGGCTGGTGATGAATTCAGGAGAACCCCACTCCTTCCCGCCAAGGTGTCTGCTCAAGTCTTCCGGCCCAGAACCAGGTTACCCTCAGTTCTCAGTTCTAATGCACTAGACCGCTTTCCCATGCAGCTGAGAAAGCATATGAGCAGACATGAGTGAGAATGATGTTCTTCTAGGGGAAAAAAAAATCAGAATTCCTTTAACTCCATAAAAAATTTGGAAATTTTGCAGCTTTACATGTTATGACTAAATCACCTGTGACCCAAATTATAACCGATCAAGGTACACTGGCATGCATGCTAAGTCGTTTCAGTCGTGTCTGACTCTTTGCGACCCTGCGGACTGTAGCCCACCAGGCTCCTCTGTCCATGGGATTCTGCAGGCAGGAATACTGGAGTGGGTTGCCATGACCTCCTCCAGGGGATCTTCCTCAAGCAGACTGAATAAGGAGTGGAGAATGGCTGCCTTTCCCATGGTCCCTGGATGGACGTATATCAGCTAGCTGGCCTGGCAAGTGGAATATTTAGGAAAAGGAGGAAGAGATGTTTGCACTACCGTGCGTGTGTACTCAGCTGCTCAGTGGTCCTGACTCTGCGACACCGTGGACTGTAGCCCACCAGGCTTCTCTTGCCATGGGATTCTCCAGGCAACAATACTAGAGTGGGTTGCCATTTCCTTCCCCAGGGGATCTTTCCCACCCAGGGATCCAACCCGAGTCTCCTTCATTGGCAAGCGGATTCTTTACCACTGAGCCACCTGGGAAGCCCCTTTGTGCTACCCAGGATGCTTCATTCCTGGTTTGCTTCCTTACATTGGAGCTAACAGGACATTTTTATTGCAGAAAATTTAAAGACTTTAAAAGCATTCTGCATCTTCTTACCTCTTCTTTCTGTCCTATTCTTTGTGTAATCTCCAGTCATCTAGTAAAAACAATGATAAAACAGAGTAAGATGAGTGTTAAGTATGGTTTTCCTTTCAACCTTCGCTCTGGCTGTGGTTTTGTAATCCGATAAGCAGATTTTCAGCCTGCTGGCAAGGTTTGCAGAATATTTGACTAGCCTCCCTGTGAATTCAATTATGGAAACAGCTTCAGCGGAGAAAGCTCTGCCACAAAGGACCATTATAGGGTTCTGAGAACTGGTGTGATTAGTGTCTGCCATTCAGCACTCAATAAATGTTTGATGAATGAGTGACTCAATAACTGATAGAATTAATACATTGTCAGTCGCTTGTAATATCTCTGGGTACCTACAACCCATTATGTCGCTTGTTAGTGGTGCATGGATGCAGTTACTTTGTTCAGTTCTGACACGGATGATAATTACTCTTATTCCAACCCACCAAGCCAGGGAAAATATGTTTCTCATCCACCATATTAAGTTCTGATAGTGGAACCTAGATCCCTTTCTTGTTTTCTTTTTATTCTAAAAACCACAGAATTTTCCACCATGTGGCTGAACCACCCCAACTCTGTTTTGTCAGCTCTGTCTCAGGCCCCCAGCCCCATTCCTTCCCTTCCCTTCTGTGTGACTGAGCTTCAGCTGAACTCACAAGGAATGAGCCCAGTCGGATGAGTCCCCTGTCAGTCTTTACCCTTGCCTTCATGGAGTCTGAAACCTGGGAGAATGCTTTTTGCGGACGCAGATGGTTATAGGTCACGAGACCCTGGATGGGGGGATGGTGACCTCTGGTTCCCATCCCTGCAGAAGTGCTTCCTCCTGGAGGTCAGATTCTCATTTTAGCTTTGCCCCCACTCCCACCTCCACCCCGCCCCTGCTTTTTAAATGTATTTACTTGGCTGTATCCGGTCTTAGTTGAAGCATGCACGATCTTTCTTGTGTCCTGCAGGCTCTTTCACTGTGGCACGGAGTCTCTAGTTGCAGTGGGCTTACCTGCTCCAAGGCTTGTTGGATCTTAGTTCCCTGACCAGGGCTCAAACCTGTGTCCCCAGCACTGCAAGGTGGATTCTTAACCACTGGACCAGCAAGGAAGTCCTAGCTTTGGCCCCTTTAAGTCCTCTTGTGCCCCTTTTGGAGGCACAGCTGTGAATGGCTCTGAGTGGCCATCCACATGGCGCTGCCCATAAGGAAGCTACCCACAAGGTACCCGTAATTGCACTTTATGAAGCTGCTTGCTTCAGCGTCAGGCCTTCTTTTTTTTTCTTTTCTTTTTTTTTTGAAAGTTATGTTTTATTTGGTGGGAATTTCTAGGGCTTCAAGCCCAGGAGACAGCATCTCAAGTAACTCTGAGAGGACTGCTCCAAGGAGGCGAGGGGAGGAGCCAGGTTATATGTATGTTTTGCAACAAAGGGCAGGTAGTCTGAACGTCAAAATAGTATTGTTAACCAAAGAAAAACAGATCTCCCAAGTTAAAGAATTTGCTGCTTTTCTGTGTATGGGAAGATGTGTATTTTTGGGGTTTGTTTTTTTAATTAATTTATTTGACTGCCCTGGGTCTTACTGGGGCATGTGGACTCTTGTTACAACTCTAGTTGCAGCATGCAGGATCTAGTTCCCTGACTGGGACTTGAACCTGGGTCCCCTAGCATTGGCAGTGCAGAGTCTTAGCCACTGGACCACCAGGAAAGTCCTTAGTTTAAGGTCTTAAAAGTCCCTTCTCAGTTCATATTGCCTCCTCCTGTAGAATACAGCCCAGTTTAGGAATGAATGTCCTAAATCTTAGATATTAGGTCATTTACCCATGGTTATACAACCAATTCATAGCCCAGTTTAACTTTAATAAAATTAGAACCTTAGGAATTAGAAACAAAAACACTAACAGCTTGCTCCTCCTGTAATGACTTACAAGAATCAGCCCAGTTGCTCACATGCAGTGTGTCTTGGAGAAATTTAAGAATATTAATCATTTCCATAGGTCAAATGGGAAAAGTAATTCTTGAATCCATTACTTCTGATTCTTCTCGCTTTCTGTGATTCAGCAGCGTAATCAGAATGAAGTGGAGTCTGTAGGTTGAGACCAGCCTGTAAGCCTTCTTCGGTCACTTTGGAAGTCTCTTCTGATGTTTGCCTTAGACTTGCCCCATTTCGCAGTTTCATGCACTTCTTGTTGCTTAATTAGTTTCAGAAATCAGTGTCACTGCCCCAGAGAGCTTTCAAATCATGGATTCTTGCTTATAGATGGAGAAACGGGAATGTATGGGGTAAGCACACTTATGGGGCGTCCATTGTTGCTTCGGCTCCCTGAGTTCTGGTACCCCAGGACTCACTTGCAGAGGGTTGGTGCTCCCCCTGCCTCCCTCATCCCCCCCCCCCCCCCTCCACGAACAGTGAAGAAGCCCAGAGCCATCACACAGTGAAATCAACCCTGAATATTCACTAGAAGGACTGATGGTGAAGCTGAGGCTCCGGTACTTTGGCCACCTGACATGGAGAGTCGACTCGCTGGAAAAGACCCTGATGCTGGGAAAGACTGAGGAGAGGGGGACGGCAGAGAATGAGATGGCTGGATGGCATCGCTGTCTCAATGGACCTGAGTGTGAGCAAGCTCCAGGAGATGGTGAAGGACACAACTGAGCGACTGAACAACAACAATCACACAGTGGGTCCCTCCATCTTAGGTTCACTGAGGTCCAGGGCCATCAGAACAAACATCTCTCCCAAGGGGCTCCGTATAACATATCTGTATTTGCCATTTCCACCAATAAATAGAAGCTCTCTGTATAATTTGTGTACATCTCAGCACGTATTGGATCTTTTTCTCAGATTCCTTTCTCTAACTACCGGCGATACCTAGGGACTATCTTTACTATGGACATTTAGAAAGGGGTAGAAACGTCAGCATGAGCTGGGAAAGGGGAAGGTCGATGTTCTGTAAAATGTGCTTCTCCCAGTGGGGGCTCCACCTGGCTCAGGTGGTTAGAGCAGATCGGAGTCGCGACGGAATCCCTGTCGTCAGGGCCCTGTGCTCCGCTATGGAGACATTTTTCCTGTCCACGGCCCGGTGGTGTGTATTTTAAAAATGTTTTCTTTTTATTACTATATTTCGGCTGTCCCTGGTCTTAGCTGCACCACGTAAAAGCGTTGTTGTGGCATGCGGTGTCTAGCTCCCTGGCCAGGGATTGAACCCGGGCACCCTGCGTTGGGAGCGAGGGGCTTCTTAGCCACTGGACCACCAAGGAAGTCCCTAACGACATGTACTTTGACTGTGCCTCCTTTTTCTTCTTGGAGAAGTAATTATACAACAACTCACCATATCAATCAAAATTCCCAATGAAGGTATATTTATTATGCTTTGGAGAGTGGGATTCCATTCATATTGCTTTTCTCCCTCTCTAAGTCTCTTTCTTTTTTTGTTGAGATACTGTGCTTACTGAGAGGAATACTGGGAAGGATGGATTATTCCTGCCATCTATCCATCCACACATCCTTTCAACACAACTGTGTCTGTGTGTACTTGCTAAGTCATTTCAGTTGTGTCCTACTCTTTGCAACCCCGTGGACTGTAGCCCACCAGGCTTCTCTGTCCGTGGGATTTTGCAGGCAAGAATACTCGAGTGGGTTGCCATGCCCTCCTCCGGGGGATCTTCCCAACCCAGGGATCGAAGCAGTGTCTCTCTCATTTTTTTTTTTCGCAGCAGCGTCTCTTAAGGTCTCCTGCATTGGCAGGCCAGTTCTTTCCTACTAGCTTTGCTTGTATACATATTTTGGATAAACCAATTTCTGTCTTCACAGGTGGAGTAGCATTTAGGGGCCTTCTGTTTGTTTTTTGTCTATTCTCTTTTGGTTGGTGGATTTGGTTCTAAACCAGATGATTTATTGTCTCCTCATTTTTGCTGGGGCTGCAGTATAGCTTGTCAGGAACAGACCCCACAGAAAACAGCTTCATTTTTATGGAAGCATCTCCCCAGTCTCAGGATTTGGTAAAATTTAACAAACACGGCTGGCACCACCCGCATTCTGAAGGTGAGGCACGTTGATGTCCATCAGGCCTTATTACCTCATTCTGATGGGGAATTACCCCTGTGCAATGAGAAACCAAGGAGTAAATTAGCAATAAAAACCTAATGTCTTCACTATTTTGTTTTATTGCTAAATCGTCTGACAGCAGCCTCCTTCCAAAATCCTCATTCATCAAGTAAAACACAATGCTATTGGTGATTTACATAAAGCAAGCTACAAAATAGCAATTTTTAATGTCATGGGAGGTGTTTAATAATTCAATTATTTTACAAGTTCTACTTGCCTTTTTTAATGTATACAATGGCATATCAAAATAGAGAAGACTCTATTTCCTGTTTAAGGCATCTGCTTTATAAGATTTTTACTTATATTCTCTTAAATTAAGCTAGCCCTTATGATCTTATTTTGATACCCTAATTTGATGAATAAATACTTTAGGGACATTTCAAGAAGTAAATAGCCTGAATATTTTAATCTAGTTGTAAAAGTGCACAAACAGTTTTATTTTAGAAAAAGCTTCATGCTCAAACTTAAAAACTGCAAAATAATGCCACATAACCTACATGATTTCAAAGAAGTTTCCCATAAGAAAATGAAAATACTTAATTCCAATAAGAAAATCTAAGTGCTCAAACCCAAATCCACTTTGTCAACATTGCAGGGAGTTTTGATATATCACCCCCCAAATATGCCACTTTGGCATAAGAATTATTTTGAGGTCAGGCATTTGAGTACCTCAAATCCTTTATCTGCCTGAAAGCAGAGCCTACCAAAACAAATAAAATGCAAAAGAACCCAATTTTTGTAAATCCCCTCCCAAGGAAGAACTCTAATCTCTGTTTTGAGAGGAAAAAGTTGGCACCACAACCAAAGACATTGTTACAAAAACTATCACATCTCCCAGCGGTTCTCCTAAGGGCCCACTTGTATTTCCAGAAAGTCACCAGTCTTTTCATAAGTGCTGTTTCACCCCCTCCCCTTCTAAGACTCTTTTGTTCTCCCAGAAGTGGCCCTCTGCTCCCTACATCCCCTAGTCAGATGCTCAGTCGCTTCAGTCGTGTCTGACTTTGCAACCCCATGGACTGTAGCCCGCCAGACTCCTCTGTCCATGGGATTCTCCAGGCAAGAATACTGGAGTGGGTTGCCATGCCTTCCTCCAGCAGAATCTTCCCAACCCAGGGATTGAACGTGCATCTCTCGTGTCTCCTGCGTTGACAGGCAGGTTCTTTACCACTATGCCACCTGGGAAAGCCATAGATATATACACATACACACACATTGTTTTTTAAAAATATTCTTTTCCCTTATGGCTTATCATAGGTTATTGAATATAGTTGTCTGTGCTATATAGTAGGACCTTGTTGCTTATCCATCCTATCTGTGTATGTATGTAGTGACTTACATCTGCTAACCCTCCCTCCTACTCCATCCCCTCCCCCCAAGCCTCTTCCCCCAGCAACTGCAAGGCTACTCTTTATGTCTGTGAGCCCCTTTCTGTTTATAAATGAACCTATCTTCTGTAAATAGGTTCATTTGTGTCATATTTCAGATTCCACATGGAAGTGATATCAAATGGTATTCGTCTTCTCTTTCTGACTTAACCTTACTTAGTATGATAATCTCTGGTTGCATGCATGTTGCTGCAAATGGCATTATTCTGTTCTTTTTTATGGTCGGGTAATATTCCACTGTATACATGTACCGCCTCTTCTTTATCCATCCATCTGTCAACAGAAACTTAGGTTGTTTTCCTCCCATCATTATTAATAATACCTCATTTCATTCTCAAAGTGATCTGGTTTATATGACAAATTATGCCGTAGAGAATCACATTGCTGAATTGTAAGCTGCCAGAGGACAGACTGTCACTGAATGTGAACATGTTTCATTTACATATTGTTGGCCAGCCCTGTTCACGCCCACACCTCATCAGGACCACACTCCTGCAAGGGAGACTTAGGGAGGGTGAAAATTCACCCAGTTTCAAATGGGAGACAAGGGCTGCAGGGACAGCAAGAACACCATTTTGGGGGAGTTTTATTTTGTTATGTTTCAGTCGTGAAGTTGGGTCTGACTCCTTGCCACCACCATGGACGGCAACCCACCAGTCCTCCCTGTCCTTCCGTCTCTCCCGGAGTTCTGCTCAAATTCATGTACCTTGAGTCAGTAACCATTTCATCTTCTGTTACCCCTTTTTCCTCCTGCTCTCAGTCTTTCCCAGCATCAGGGTCTTTTCCGGTGAGTTGGCTCTTCACATCAGGTGGCCAAATTATTAGAGCTTCAGTTTCATCATCTGTTCTTCCAATGAATATTCAGAGTTGATTTCCTTTAGGACTGACTAGTTTGATCTCCTTGCAGTCCAAGGAACTCTCAAGAGTCTTCTCCAACACCACAGTTCCAAAGCATTTATTTTTTTGGCGCTCAGTTTTCTTAATGGAACAACTCTCACACCCATACATGACTACTGGAACAGCCATAACTTTGAGTAGATGGACCTTTGTCGGCAAAGTGATGTCTCTGTGTTTTAATACGCTGTCTAGGTTTGTCATAGCTTTCCTTCCAGGAGCAAGCATCATTTAATTTCATGGCTGCACTTCACCAGACATTTTTCTTTTAGCTCCATGAAACTTTTATTCTACCATGAAGCGTCACTTGTGTTGGGACTCAACAAACGGTTATCAAAATAAATTTAGAGTGTTGAATCCTCAGAGAAAAAGACCAGCCTGCTGACATTTCCTAAAGCAGTTTCCTCTAGTCTGGGAGAGAAGCCTGGAGGGAATGACCTGCAACAAGGTGGGAGGTTGGCCTCTCGCATTTCTCTTGAGCCTAATGAGAAAGATGCCCTGATCATGAGTCACCAAAGGAATGACACTGATCTGATGTCCTGACTTCATTTTGGAGGCTGTTTATCAGGATGGATGGAAATAGGGGAGACTTCGCGACACATGGGAGAAGAACTTCCCTGGGGGGGCGGTCTTGGGAACCTCTGAGCCCCACCCTGCTGGTGCCTCAGCTCCTGCAGAGCATCTGCCAGCTCTTCCACAGTGGGGACATCCATCAGCCTCTTTAGAAGCTGCGCATGAGCTCAGCCCGTTCCCCCGCAGCCTTTCTCTCTGGCCGTTTCAAACCTCACTGCGCTGACCCACACAGGCGGTTTTCTGGAGGCCAAGTGAAGTCTGAGGGCTGTTGGAACAAGGTCATTAGCTCTCCTCCGGTTCAGTCTCTCCTGTCGCTCCCAGTCCATGTCTGAGGGCATCTGTCTTCCGGACTAGCTGGCCTGCTGAGCATTTCCGGGTCTCTGCATAGATATTTCATCTTTCTTTGAGCTCTCATTCTTTAGAAATCATTCTCTCCTGACCGAAGGCGCTTCCAGGGATGGTGCGGGTCTGACCCTGGCCACTCGCTGGTGGGGAGACGGTGATGAGAAGTGACTGCTTGCTCAAGCGCCGTGTTCCTTTTGTGAGGCTGTTTCTTTGACATCTCAGCTGCTCCAACACTTCCCCACTTCTTCCTCCAGGACATTAAAAAAAAATTATCTTGAGGAAGACAAAGCATGACTGTTTCTCTTTCTTTCTCTCTACCTCACCCCTGCTATGCTTCATCACCTCGAATCCCTTCTATATAGGATGGGGGGGGGCCCTTGTTTGGGACCCCTGGGTCCTGGGTGCTTAATCCTTTGTCAAGAATCCAGAGCCTCGGTGATAGAAGTGGACCCTTGTGATTTGAGATGCACTGTCTAGATTCTGGCCCTAAAGGGGGCTTTTGCCCATGCTGCATTTTTTCCCCACTGCAAGATCTGAATACACGGGGTCTTGGATGATCGGCGCATTACAGATGACCACATTACGAATTACGTAACAATTTGCTGCATGATACAAATGTGAATAGCAGGCAGCAGTAAAGCAAAATGCTTTTCCACATCATATGCTTTCCTTCACGCATCCATGGTACACACATATGCGCGTGCTAACATACGACTACAAAAATACTTGGAAAAAAAGTGATTTGGAGGATTTACTCTTTGTGCCATTGGAGTGCCATTTGAGCTTCTCTGGTGGCTCAGCAGTAAAGAATTCGCCTGCAATGTAGGAGATGCAGGTCTGATCCCTTGGGTCAGGAAGATCACTTGGAATAGGAAATGCAACCTACCCCGGTATTCTTGCCTGGAGAATCCCATGGACAGAGGAGCCCGGTGGGCTACAGTCCATGGGGTCACAAAGAGTTGGACACAACTGAGCAACTAGACAACCACAACAGTCTGTGTGCCACACTGAAAAGGAAAACAAAAAGAAAACTATCCTCAGTTAACTTTTATTGTTGAAGACAGAGGACAAAGGGAAACAAACTTAAAAAAAATCTTAGTATTTATTTTCAGTGAAAAGTTTACAGTCTAAGGGAAGGATGTTGGCAACTGGCAGAAATGCTCACCTTTACTTTCTGCAACTGTTTCTAGGGAAGTTTCCCAGTTGAGTTAAGCACAGTGAGATACTGTTACACGTACAAAGACTTTTAATTAAACTTGCAGCATTTTTAAAAGATGAGAGGAACCATAGCGCAGTCATATCAGCACAATGTTTTTGAAAAGATCCTGGCCAGAGGTTTACCACCAAAAAGTGTTTTTTTTATCCCTCAGGATATAACTCAAGAAAAATATGGTCTAGGCTAGATAGGCTGATATACTGAAAAACAAGGTTAAGCAAATTATTTAACCATACTATACCTTCTTTTAATTTTCAATATTATTCTATAGTAGCATGAAGTTCACCAACAGAGGAAGGGGCGATAATAATTCAACTGTTAATACAGTGATTAATGCCTGGCACTTAATGGTAGGGGCCTTGACTTAATTATTACAGTTAGCGGAGAAATGTAAGTGATTAAAACAGATATTTACGATGATACTATAATACTGCCTGTTTTTGGTCTTCTAGCTACGTGATCGTGACTTAAAGAGCTTTAAAGGTAGGAGGTTGGGATTAACAGATACACTCTACTATGTGTTTTTGTGATTCTGTCACTAAGTCATGTCCATTCCTCTGCGACCCTATAGGCTGCAACACCCCAGGCTTCCCTGTCCTTCTGAGTCTCCCGGAGTTTGCTCCAACTCATGTCCATTGAGTCAGTGATGCCATCCAACCATCTCAATCTCTGTCTCTCACTTCTCCTCCTGCCCTCAATCTTTCCCAGCATCAGGGTCTTTTCCAGTGAGTAAGCTGTTCGGATCAGGTGGCCAAAGTCTTGGAGCTTCAGCTTTAGCATCAGTCCTTCCAATGAATACTCAGGGTTGATTTCCTTTAGGATGGACTGATTTGATCTCCTCATTACCCATGGGACTCTCAAGAGTCTTCTCCAGCACCACAGTGTGAAAGCATCAGTTCTCCAGTGCTCAGCCTTCTTTATGGTCCAACTCTCATAGCCACACATGACTACCAGAAAAACCATAGCCTTGACTATACAGATCCTTATCTCTGCCTTTTAATACACTGTCCAGGTTTGTCATAGCGTTTCTTCCAAGGACCAAGCATCTTTCAATTTATGGCTGCAGTCACCATCCACAGTGATTTTGGAGCCCAAGAAAATAAAACCTGTCACTGTTTCCACTTTTTCCCCAATCTATTTGCCATGAAGTGATGGGACTAGATGCCATGATTTTAGCTTTTCAAATGTTCCATTTTAAGCCAGTTTTTTTACTTTCCTCTTTCATCTTCATCAAGAGGCTCTTTAGTTTCTCTTCACTTTCTGCCATTAGGGTGGTATCATCTGCATATCTGAGATTGTTGATGTTTCTCTTGGCAGTCTTGGTTCCAGCTTGTGACTCACCTAGCTGGCCATTTCACATGATATACTCTGTATAGGAATTAAATAAGCAGGGTGACAATATACAGCCTTGATGTGCTCTTTTCCTAGTTTTGAACTAGTCCACTGTGTATGTCCGGTTCTAACTGTTGCTTCTTGACATGCATACAGGTTTCTCAGAAGACAGGTAAGGTAGTCTGGCATTCCCATCTCTTTAGGATTTTCCAGTTTGCCATGACCCACACAGTCAAAGGCTTTACCATAGTCAATGAAGCAGAAATACATATTTTTTTCTGGGATTCCCTTGCTTTTTCTATGATCCAACAGATGTTGGCAACTTGATCTCTGGTTCCTCTGCCTCTTCTAAATCCAACTTGTACCTTTGAAAGTTCTTGGTTCGTGTACTGCTGAAGCCTGCTGCTGCTGTTAAGTCATGTCAGTTGTGTCTGACTCTGTGTGAACCAATAGACGGCGGCTCACCAGGCTCCCGGCCCTGGGATTCTCCAGGCAAGAACGCTGGAGTGGATTGCCATTTCCTTCACTGTTGCATGAAAGCGAAAAGTGAAAGTGAAGTTGCTCAGTTGTGTCTGACTCTTCGCGACCCCGTGGGCTGTAGCCTACCAGGCTCCTCCGTTCGTGGGATTTCCCAGGCAAGAGGACTGGAATGGGTTGCCATTGCCTTCTCCATGCTGAAGCCTAACTTGATTTTGAGCATTACCTTGCTAGCATGTGGAATGGGTGCAATTTTACAGTAGTTTGAACTTTCTTTGGCACTGTGGTTCTTTGGGATTGAAATTAAAACTGGTCTTTTCCCATTCCTGCTGAGTTTCCCAAGTTTGCTGGCATATTGAGTGCAGCATTTTAACAGCATCATCTTTTAGGATTTTAAATACTGTTTGTAGAATAGATGAACAACAAGGACCCACTCTATAGCCCAGGGAACTATATTCAATATCTTGTAATAACTTAAAATGGAGAAAGTCTGAAGTGAGTGTGTATACACACGTGTGCATGTATGTTCAGTCGTGTCTGACTATTTGCAACGTCATGGACTGTGGCCCACCAGGATCCTCTGTCCATGTATAGCCATATATAAGTATAACTGAATCACCCTGCTGTAGACCTGAAACAAATCAACTGTACTTCAATTAAAACATTTTTTTAAATGAAGAGCTTTAAAGGAGGAACTTTCTTCTAATAATAAATATTTATTAAACTGAGTTACAGTCAGTTTAGATTTTGAATGAGTTGGGATTTTATCATTTCTAAGTGATGGCTTTTAACTCCAGTCAATCATAAAGGAAATCAGTCCTGAATATTCATTGGAAGGACTGATACTGAAGCTGAAGTTCCAATACTTTGGCCACCTGATGCAAAGAACTGACTCACTGGAAAAGACCCTGATGCTAGGAAAGGTTGGGAGGCAGGAGGAGAAGGGGATGACAAAGGATGAGATGGTTGGATGGCATCACCAACTCAGTGGACGTGAGTTTGAATAGGGTCCGAGAGTTGGTGATGGACAGGGAAGCCTGGCATGTGCAATCCATAGGGTCACAAAGAGTTGGCCACAACTGACTGAACTGAACTGAACTGATTTATTTATTTAGCTGCGTTGGGCCTTAGTTGTGGCATGTGGGGTCTTTTGAGGCACACAGACTTGCTGGTTGCAGCACATAAGTGTGGGCTTCAGTAGCTGGTGGCACTTGGGCTTAGTAGCTCTGTGGCAAGTGGGATATTAGTCCCCCAATTCAGGATCGAACCTGCATCCCCTGCATTGCAAGGTGGATTCCTAACCACTGGACCACCAGAGAAGTCCCCTAAGAGATGGCTTTTAGATGTATTACACAGTTCTAAACACATTCAACATCAACAAAACTAGCTTTAAAAGGTATTTTCAAAATGTGAAACTGTATCAGAAAAATGAACAATCCAATAAAAAAAAGGGCCAAAGAACTAAAGACACATTTCTCCCAAGAAGACACACAGATGGCTAACAAACACATGAAAAGATGCTCAACGTCACTCATGGTCAGAGAAATGCAAATCAAAACCGCAATGAGGTATCATCTCACGACGGTCAGAATGGCTGCTGTCAAAAAGTCTACAAACAATAAATGCTGGAGAGGGTGTGGAGAAAAGGGAACCCTCTTACACTGTTGGTGGGAATGCAAACTAGTACAGCCACTATGGAGAACAGTGTGGAGATTCCTTAAAAAACTGGAAATAGAACTGCCTTATGACCCAGCAATCCCACTGCTGGGCATACACACCGAGGAAACCAGAACTGAAAGAGACGCATGTACCCCAATGTTCATCGCAGCACTGTTTATAATAGCCAGGACATGGAAACAACCTAGATGTCCATCAGCAGATGAATGGATAAGAAAGCTGTGGTACATACACACAATGGAGTATTACTCAGCCATTAAAAAGAATACATTTGAATCAGTTCTAATGAGGTAGGTGAAACTGGAGCCTATTATACAGAGTGAAGTAAGCCAGAAAGAAAAACACCAATACAGTATACTAATGCATATATATGGAATTTATAAGATGGTAATGATGACCCTGTATGCAAGACAGCAAAAGAGACACAAATATAAAGAACAGACTTTTGGACTCTGTGGGAGAAGGCGAGGGTGGGATGATTTGAGAGAATAGCATTGAAACATGTATATCACCATATGTGAAACAGATCACCAGTGCAAAATCGATGCATGAAGCAGGGCACCCAAAACCGGTGCTCTGGGACAACCCAGAGGAATGGGTGGAGGGAGGTGGGAGGGGCGTTCAGGATGGTGGGACACAGGTACACCCATGGCTGATTCATGTTGATGTATGGCAGAAGCCTCCACAATATTTCAAAGCCTCCAATAAAATAAATAAATAAAATTTTTAAAAAAGAATGAACAACATTTTTTTAGTCAAAAAATTTTTTTTAATGTGAAACTGTGGATCTAAGCCAAAGGGTGGATCCCAGACCATCAGAGTTTTCATCACCTAGGAGCTTGTTAGGAATGTAACTTCTTGGACCCCACCCCAGACTGAATGAATCAGAATTTGGGGTGGGGATGAGAAGGTGGCTCAGCAATCTGTTTTTATTTAATTTTATTTTATTATTGACACCTCATGGCTTGCAGGATCTTAGTTCCCTGATCAGGGGTCAAACCTGGGGCCCTGGTGATGAGAGCGCTGAGTCCCAACCACTGGACCCCCTGGAAAGCCTCAGCAATCTGTTTTGACAGTCCCTTCAGGTACTATGGGGGCTTCCCTGGTGGCTTAGTGGTAAAGAATCCACCTGCTTTGCAGGAGACATGGGTTCAATCCCTGGGTCAGGATGATCCCCTGGAGGGGGAAATGGCAACCCACTCCAGTATTCTTGCCTGCGAAACCCCATGGACAGAGGAGCCTGGCGGGCTACAGTCCATTGGTTTGCAAAGAGTCAGACATGACTTAGTGACTAAACCAACAGGACTACCAGGTACTACAGTTTAATAACCACTGGCTTAATGCACGTGAGAAGATTTTTGAAATAAGGTGTTTTTGGATGTGTTCCTCTCAAGGTAAATGTAGCTCTAGATTACCCCTGACCATTCTTTAGACATCTGCATCCATATATAAGATCATGACAACCACAGCAGAGAATTAACTTGGGTTTATTAATACTAGTGCTAAGGCATTAAGAGCTAGGGCACAAAGCAGTGTATTATCTCTATTTGCAGAATTTTCTGTATCTAGCAGGCTTTAGTATCCCCGAGAACTTCTGATTTAGTATCCCCAGAAGAGAAAAAATTCCCACAGAGCGAGCTGACATCAGTGCATTTCAGAGTCTCAAATGGCTAATAGGTGTACTTGGACAGCACATTTCAGAAAGAATATTGAACCTATGGCTGATTCATGTTGATGTTTGGTAGAAACCAATGCAGTGTTGTAAAGCAATTATCCTTCAATTAAACATAAGTAAATTAAAAAGAAAGAATACTGAGTGCTCAGTCATTTCAGTCCTGTCCAACCGTTTGTGACCCCACAGACTGTAGTCTGATGGGCTGAACCCATGAAGACTCCCAGCGCACACGGTGTTTGCTTGAGGGTTTCTCCTCCAGAGCTGAGCGCACAGCTTTAGGTGACTGCTCCTTCAGAGCACCCTGGACATCTCATTAGGAGGGAATAACCCGGCACGCAGTGTGCTGCTCTCCCTTTCCCAAGCATGTGAGGAGAAAAACAAACATCATTATGGGTTAAAAGCAGAGCCCTCCCCTCCCCACCCCTGAAGGACTGTTAACACATTCTGAAGTAACTCAGAGCCTCTCATATTTGGTTTGACCGTGAGCCAGTGACCCTACAGTGAGGTGCGGACACCATGGAGACGGGCAGAACTGAGACGTCAGCATCCAGGCCTGGATTCTGGGCCAGGCTGTGTGTGAACTTGTTGTATGACTTTGACCTGACACACCCCTTGACCTGAGTCCTGCAGTTTCTTATTCTCTTCCTCCTCCTCCTTTTTTTAAACCTAAGAACTAACCATTTTATTTATTTATTTTTAAATTTTTGGCCATGCCTCATGGCATGAGGGATCTTCCCCAATTAGGGGTAGAACCCCTGCCCCCACTGGAAGCAGAGTCCTAACCACTGGACCACCAGGGAAATCCCTGTAGTTTCTTCTTAAGGATGGTAATATAATCCACCATTGGCTGTAACCACTGGGTGGTTACAATAGCAGAAGGAGATGAATGTAAAATCATTCTGAAAAACAAAAGCAATATTGTAAATAGAATCTACTTATCATCTATTTATTTACCTGTATCTGATACCATAATATTAAGAATTAATAATATGCTGCAGGTGGGGATCTACTGTTTTCAGCTTGCAAAAGTGGAAAATGACTTAGTTGATTTCAAATAAATTTTTTAAATCATGAGCAAAACATTTAATCTAGAATTGTTTTGATGCAGCAAAACTATTTAGATGGATATAAGGTTGCTCAGATGGTAAATGATCCACCTGCAATGCAGGAGACCCAGGTTCGACCCCTGGGTCGGGAAGATCCCCTGGAGAAGGGAATGGCTAGCCACTCCAGTATTCTTGCCTGGGAAATCCCAGAAATGGAGGAGGCCTGGTGGGCTACAGTCCCTGGGGTCACAAGAAATTGAACATGACTGAGTGATTGAGCACACACATCTCATACCATAATATTGAGAATTAATAATATGGCTGCTGATAGGGAGCTATTGTTTTCAGCTTGGAAAAGTAGAAAATGACTTAGTTGATTTCAAATACTTTTTTTTTTATATCATGAAAAAAAATTCAACTAGGATTACCTTGACATGGCAAACAGATAGTTATTAGAAGCCCTAATTGAAAAGCCTCCATCAACCAACTTGTAAAGAACCATGTGAATGCTTTAGACAATCCCCAAATAAAACTGGTTGTCATCTGGTCCTGTGTAAAGGGAAGGGGTGAGACTCATGATTTCCTGTTGACACTGGGCATTTATAAGTACTGGACGTTTTAATTTTCTATAGAGGAACTAGGAAGGAAACAGGCAGGTAGATTATAGAGCAACCAGATACTTTTCTATACAAAGTAGGACATTTTTATGAGTAAAAGGAAGCATGAATGATAATTGTTGTTGTTGAGTTGCCCAGTCATATCTGACTCTCTGCGTTCCCATGGACTGCAGCACGCCAGGCCTGCAGCACACCGTCTCCCAAAGTTTTCCCAAGTTCATGTCCATTGAGTCAGGGATGCCATCCAGCCATCTCATTCTCTGCCACCCCCTTCTCCTGCCTTCAGTCTTTCCCTGCATCAGGGTCTTCTCTAATGAGCTGGCTGTTTGCATCAGGGGGTCAAAGTATTAGAGCTTCAGCTTCAGCATCAGTCCTTCCAATGAATATTCAGGCTTGATTTCCCTTAAGACTGACTGATTTGATCTCTGTGTAATGATAATTAACCAGGCACAAACTAGGACTGTTCCTGGTAAACCAGGACCTGTGCCTCTGAGTTACAAACTAGTAAACTCACCTTCACAAGGTGAGGTCAGGATAGAAGATTCTTCAGTGTCCAGGCTTTCTGTACTGAGGCTGACCCGGGCACACGTGGTGGGCAGCAGACTGTAGGGACCCTGCGGACTGTCTCCTGATGTGCTGAGGGGGGCCACTTCAGGCCGCAAGGGCAGAAGAAATGAGCCCAGGTTTCTTTGAAGTGCAGCATCAGAGACGCACCTGAGCTGGCATCTCTGAAGCCGCAGGACCAGGCACACCAGCCTGGCATGTAGGGAGCAGAGACGAGTGACTGTGATAACAGCTCCCGGCCAGTGTCAAGTCCACCAAATAGAGTCGCCAAGAGCTCCCAGGTCTCTGGCAAGGGCTCCAGACATAAATCAAAGAGCAATCTTCTCATACTGGCGGCGTGGAGGACCGGCCACTTGTCACCTGTCAGTGTTCCCACTTTGGCCACACACATGGAGAGTAATTACAGCCAGCTGGCGGTGTCATCTGAGAGTTATGATGGCCAGAGCAGGACCTGGGGATGCTGTAAAAACAGGGGATGAAGGGCACCCGTGTCTGGACATGTGGCCTACCTGTCATTGTTGCCATCGGCTCCCAGAGTCACAGGAAATCCCTGAGAAATAGTTTCCCTCTGAGGTGTTCCCTCTCAGGATTTATATAAAATGCCCTCTTTCTTAATATCTCCAGCACCTGCTTGTGAAAGAATATTTCTGCCTCATATCCGTGTCAGGGGAAGAGGCCTCAGGAGATCTTCCAAAAGGGATTCTAGGGATAAATCAGTGTTCACAAGAATCTCATGTTACTGTTGTTGAGTGGCTCAGTTGTGTCTGACTCTGTGGGATTTCCCAGGCAAGAATACTGGATGGGCTACAAATCCCTTCTCCAGGGGATCTCCTGTGTTTGCAGGTGGATTCTTCACTGCTCAGCTGCCCGGGAAGCCTGAACGCTCTTCTCAGGTGGCGCTAGTGGTAAGGAACCTGATTGCCAAAGCCGGAGACATAAGGGATGTGGGTTTGATCCCTGGGTTGAGAAGTTTCTCGGCAGAAGGAAACGGCAACCCACTCCAGTATTCTTGCCTGGAGAATCCCATGGACAGAGGAGCCTGGCGGGCTACAGTCCATAGGGTTGCTAAGAGTCAGACACAGCTAAAGCGACTGAGCTCTCAAGCACCAACTCACAAAAGAATCCTGGGCCTTGCATTACACACTGAGGACTCTGAGATAGTGAATGCATTTAAAAACAGTCTTGTGATCATGTCGGTGTTTTAAATTAAGTAGTGATAGACCTAGAAGCAGCACATTGTTATTGCCATGGTATTCATCAGCCTTGGAACACATGAAAATCCCCTGATTAGTTCGCAACTGTTTTCCAGCACAGCCTTTTCTTGGTAAACACATTAAAAAGGGGTTTGAAAGGTTAGCTATGTTCTAACTTCTGGGAAAAATCATTTCTTATCCTGGAGAAGTAGCAGTTCCCAAGGCCAGATGAACTTTCTGCTTTTTTCCCTCCAATTCTGATAAAAGAGTGGGTCAGAACTCTGCTGCTACAACTTCTAAATCCTGTTCTTTCCAGGAAAGATAATCTCTCCAGTGACCATTCAGACCTCTTGCCAAATAAATACACAAACATATGTAATGTTCTATGTTTCAGAACAGTCATGGTGGTGTTTGAAGGAAGCAGATTCCCACCCTCGGTGATGCTGGGAAATTGGACGTGTTCATGTCACTGCCAGGCCCTTCTGCCCAGGGGGAGATTCTGAGACTTCCTTTTATTCTATTTGGATGTTCGGTCTTCTCACACGTCTAACAATTACTTGGCAGTTTAAGGGTTTTTTTTCTTGTTTTTTTTTTTTTTTTTTTTAAGTATTTATCTATCTATTTGAGTCGCACCAGATCTTAGCTGCAGCATGTGGGATCTAGTTCTCCGACTGGGGATCAAACCCCGGCCCTCTGCATTGGGAGCGGGCAGTCTTAACCACTGAGTCACAGGGAAGTCCCTTGAGGATCTAATTTTGGCTTTCGTATCCCAGGCTTCTCTTGGAAAAAATCTTCTAGTTTTAATTTTTTTTTGTATTACATCCTTTAAGTCAAAGTAAGAGTACAAGGCCCTCTGAGATCAGGAAAGCAACCCATTGTGATCCCAGGTGTCCCACCTAAAGGCTGCAGTGTTCAGGTTCTCTCCGGGGTCAGTGCTGAGCGGGTTATGGCCAGCTTCCCCCGATGAGAGCGTCCTTGAATACTGCAGGTCCAGGCTTTCCAGGGCGCAGCCCATGGGGCTGGCTCTTTGGTGTGACTGTAAGCAGCAGTCAACTGTTTAATGACCTAGTGTGGATTTTTATAGACTCATCTCCTTCTACAACCAGGTTGCTCTCTGAACACTTGAGATAAATCTTCACCCACTCTCTGAAATTGTTCAACACACAGGTTAATTTCTCATTATCGATTTTCTCCACCATGCATCTTGAATGCTTCAAGATCTCTTGACCGACACACACGAAAATCTCTGCGACTGTCAATTTAAAAAGAATAGTTCTTCAAAAGAATGCTTGAAACATCAGTAAGGAGAATGAAGTAACTCTTCCCCACCTATTAGCAGGGCAGTGTAACTGGATGTTGGATTAGATTTCAAGGAGAGAACACAATCAGGAACATTTATAAGAAGCGGTTTCATCTGTTTAAGCTTCTGAACGTGAGTGCTACTCTCGTAGGTGTCCCCAGGCAGGTATGTTATTGTCATCGAGGACTGAACATTCCAAGTGAAATCAGAGTAATGACCTGAACCTTCTTGGATGAGGTAAGGGTCAATGCAACACAGGAGGAAAAGCACTGGACGCGAGGCACTAGAAGGCCCTTTCACCCTGTTAGAATTAGGACCATTTCCTCTAGGCTTTTGCTATTCATCTATGAAAACAAACAGATTGGATTCTAAGAGTCTTCCTAGTTCTAAAATTCAATGCTTCTCTATCCAAGACTCTCTCTCTCTCTCTCTCTCTCTCTCTCTCTCTATATATATATATATATATATATATATATATATATA
The DNA here is from genome assembly GCF_016772045.2 of Ovis aries. NCBI lineage: Eukaryota > Metazoa > Chordata > Mammalia > Artiodactyla > Bovidae > Ovis > Ovis aries. The sequence continues at coordinate 107,655,054 of NC_056055.1, forward strand.
ATTAATATAAAACAGAGTTAAAACAACAAAACTCACTCCAGTGTTCTTTCCTGGAGAATCTCAGGGATGGGGGGAGCCTGGTGGGCTGCTGTCTGTGGGGTCTCAGAGTCAAACACGACTGAAGTGACTTAGCAGCAGCAGTAGCAGCAGCCAAACCACAAAAGCAAAAGAAAAACCATTTTCTACCTGGAAAAAAAAAAAGCTTGAGAAATGTCTGTATGACAAAATATCGTTCTTTCCTCTACAGGCTTATCTCCATATATTCTTCCCCTACCCCGACTGTTATGGAAGAGTAAAAAAAAAATTGTTTTAAGGATTAAATGTTCCATTTAGGTTTTAAATCATCCCTGGAATACTGCCCCATGAATAGAAAATGGGGTCAGAAGCACTTTATTAATGGAAAGTCTTTCAATGTGCGTCCAAGAAAAACAAAAGCATTATTAATATCTACACTATAAAACAAATGAACAACAACAAAAAGAAAAGCCAGCCCAAAGCAAGGCCCAACCAGTTCTATGTCCCCAGCCCTTACCAGACATAACTGAAGTGTACCAAGTCATTTTCACACTTTCTTGGAGTGTAGATTTATTTGGATTTAAGAATCTCCTCAACAAATTACATCAGCCTCACTCCATGTCCTTCCTTAATAAAACAACGACTGAACTAACATCAGACTCTGAAAATTCTAAAAATAATAGAAGAGTAAAAATAGATTTTCCTAGTGAAATTCCTCTCCTAAACCTTCCATGATTTTTCTGCTTCCATGAAATATTTCTCTTTGGAGTAACTCGGTAGCATAGTTTTTTATTTGTGTTTGTTTTCAACTGGATTCATACAAGGGCACTAAATTAGAACTCCAGCCGGCTTATGGAGCATGAACTTTTATGACCAGTAAGTTACCTCTGCTGTGAAAGGAAAGTGACAGACGTCAGTGATGGAGACGCGGGAAGTCGGTTTCGTGATGTAATTTAAGTCTCAGCACACCCATGGCAAAATAACACAAGAATGCAGAATGGTATGCGCACTCTAGAATCCTCTGCAGCACTCTGAACCATTCTAGTTGGAGAACGGGCTCATTCTAAATCTTCAACAGGCTGTCGGAGAGGCCACACCCTGCATCTCCACCCCCACCCACCCACTTAATAGGATCCATTCATAGCTACTCACTACTGCAGGATTTGACCTGAGAAATGCTAGGATTTGTTAACTCAGCAGTTGTTTGGAAAGGTCCCTAAGTCATCTGTGCCCTTGGCCAGCAAGGGGACTGCTCAAAGTTCTCGGAAGCAGCTGGCGAGGTTCTCAGCCAAGTTCTTCGGGATGCAGGAAGTTCTTTAGGATGCCCTACTTGGACAAGGCATTTACAGATATTTCCAACCAGGCTTCCTGGATCTAGGAAAAGTTATTCCTGACTCCTTTGACCCAGAGGCTGGCTAAAGTTGAATTTTTTATCATCTGTAGGGAATCACTCTTTTCGTCCTTCCGTTTTCTTTCTTCCTAGGAGCTGGCATGGTAGTTAAATTTTTCTAAAACAGTCATATTAATATGTTCAAAAACCCACTGCTGAGTCTCTGAGAGAGGATCGCATCTGGCCATGAAGATCTTCTTCTCTGCAGGGTTACAGTCCATGCAGCTGTTACTCACAGGATGGAACAACGTTCTGTCCTGCAGGGATGGGAAAGGAAGGGAGAGATGGACATCATGTATGGCGAATGTTTGGAACCCAAAATATACAGAGGAAGTAAACAATCCCTGCTATCTCAGTGTACATTGGCAGTGTGAGAAATAGAATACCTCCCAAGTCCAACAATGGGCTTCCCTGGTCGCTCAGCTGGTAAAGAAACCACCTGCAATGCAGGTGACCTCGGTTCCATTCCTGGGTCGGGAAGATCCCCTGGATAAGGGATGGGCTACCACTCCAGTATTTTGGGGCTTCCCTGTTGGCTCAATCAATAAAGAATCCACCCACAATGTGGGAGACCTGGGCTCGATCCCTGGGTTGGGGAGATCCCCTGGAGGAGGGGATGGCAACCCCCTCTGGTATTCTTGCCTGGGAAATCCCATGGACAGAGGAGTCTGGTGGGCTACAGTCCATGGGGTCGCAAAGAGTCGGACACCACTGAGCAACAGGCACAATACGCCTAGGAGGTGGTGTTGCCATGGGAAACCTGGTTTCCTAGGAACCATTGGTGCCATATGGGGCCTCCAGAAGGTTCAGCCAGAAACCATTCATTCATTCATTCATTTAAAAAAATGCAATCCATTCATTTCCTGCTCTGCGGTAAGCATCTTGCTACCTACTTAGGTTTTGAAGATGAGAAGTCTACGAGAAGTTGCTAGTTAAGTATCTAGTAATCCAGCTATTTGGGGGAGAGGGATGCATTCAGAAATGGTAATTTAGTTCATAGTAAACACTGCCATGGGGCTTCCCAGGTGGTTCGGTGGTAAAGAATCTGCCTACCAATGCAGAAGACACAGGAGACGTGGGTTCGACCCCTGGTTTGGGGAAGAGCCCCTGGAGGAGGAAATGGCAACCTACTCCAGGACTCTTGCCTGGAGAATCCCATGGACAGAGCAGCCTGGAGGGCTACAGTCTATGTGGTCACATAGAGTCAGACACGACTGAAGTGACTGAGCACGCACGCACAAACAGTGCCACACGCGTGCACACACACACACACACACTCACACACACAGAGGACCAGAAGAGTCATCATTTCCCTACTCTTTTATTTTCCAAGTTAATTAATTTATTTGGCTTCCTCAGGTCTTAGTTGCATCATTGCGGTGCATGAACTCTCTAGTGTAGGCTCAGTAGTTACCATGTGGGATCTTAGTTCCCCAACCAGGGATTGAACCCGCATCCCCTGCATTGCAAGGTGGATTCTTAACTGTGAGACCACCAGGGAAGTCCCTTCCCTACCCTTGTGCTGAGCCTGCAATGGGAAAGGGAAATAGCTGAGGACCAGGAACAAAGAGAGCTAGACGCAAGGTTGTGAGGGTCCCAGGATGAACACGGGGCTGGGGGCTCACAGGGCACAGGCAGGATCTCAAAGCACAAACTCAAATCCGTTGACTCGAGCTTCTGTCTCTTCCTGACCCTTTATTGGCATCGAAGCTCTTCCTGTGGTGTAACTGGCACTGTTTTCTGTCAAATGGAGGAGGCAGTGCTCCCTCAGTGCATGATAAAGCTTTGGATGAAGGTGTGAGCAGAACACAGAAGTTAAGTGGTGAGCAAGCCCCTGTGTGAACAGCCTCTATGAACCCACACCCCCTTTCCATTGCACGAGCAGGAAGAAGGCTGTCACTGGTATGAGAAAAGGATCTTTAACTAGTAATCAATGTTTTTGTCTCTTACAGCATCTATGCATTAAAAAAAAAAGTGCCCATAACATGTAAAAATGTCCCCAGACCACTGCTTAAAATTTTGGAACAAGGAATGTTTTGTTGTTTAGCTTAGGAAAACATTTAGAGGTTCTGGTGAATTTCTTTAACTGAGGAATATTAGACTTGGCATGCTTAGTGTGAAAGAGTCTCTCCGTCACCCCGTGTAAACAGTTCTGCGTTACCCTGGTTGTTAACCAATATTTAATGTCCTTCAGGACCCGGATGTTTGCATACTTGGGCGCCTGTGATAGCAGGAAGGTTAAGGGAGGAGGGAGGTGGCAACCCAAAGTGCCCTTTGCACGTCTCCACTTGGAGTGTACATACAGAGCGTCTGATACAAAGGTTCCCTTTCTCTCCTCTGTTCTCTTTTGAGTCTCGCAAGTTTATTGTGGATTTTATTTTCATTACAGCAAGAAGGCTGCCAAGGCCTCCTGCCCATTTTCCTCGTCCCCTGCTTCACTAGCTGCTGGTTGCCCCTGTGGAGCCCTATACCAAAGTCACAGGTATGGATCCCTGTATCAAGGTCACAGTATAAAAGTCTCTGGAACTGACCAAGCCCCATAGGAACTATTGCCATGAGCTTCCTGATTTCAACTGTCCAGTTCCCTGACCCCCCTACTATGTAAAATGTCCACCCTACTCTCCACTCTATAGCATCCTAGCTAATCATCTAATGCCACCGTTTCAGTAGGAATTTTCTCTGAGACTATAAAAATTGGCTGCAAGCTTGCAAAAACGTTTGGCTCTCCTGTGAGCTGGCCCGATGTTTTAACAGCATCTCCTGTTCTAGTAAACGTGATTCTCCTCTCATTCGGTCTCATGTCTGGAAATTCTTTTCCAACCTGCGCATGGATCATGAGAGACCCCAGGGCAGCTGGAGGGAGTTCCTCTTGCAAGGGTGAGACAGCAGATTCTTGAGGAGGAGGGCTATGCTCTGAACTCACCCGTTTCCTTCCTCCTGGGGTGGACGCTGACTCCAAGACGACAGACCCCCCCAACAACGCACACACACACTGCGGCCCCCTCGGCTCCCTGGGCAGCAGGCTCCTTGCCCCCCAGTCCTCCTTCTCAGCATCCCTCCCACTCCGTTTCCTGCCCCCACTCTCTGCCGGTTTAGCTACATAGGCCTAGTGTATTTAAATCAATTTCTCAAAGAGCATCCCTAAAGCTGTTATAGTCATGAAAATTCTACATGACCTGCTAAATTCTAAACTTCACTTTATTCCACATCTGTAAACTCCTCTTTCCTCTTAACCAGCCAGATTTCCTTCTATTGTCACCCTTGTCGATGTCTCAAGACAAGCAGAGGCTCATGGTTTCTCTCCCCGGACATGTATTTCCATAAAATGTAAAAAAATAAGCGGGGGCAGGGGGGAAGGAATAGAACATGTTTTAATTCTCTTCTTTCTCAGCTTGTGCCTCCCAGCTAGGATACAAAAGCCAAACCAGATTTTTCTGAACATTTTATCTGAATGTTATTTTCCGAGCCGCAAGGTGATCGCATTTTCCCAGCTCTCCAGCTGAAACTCAGGCTCTGGCAGACCCAGGTCTGCTCCTGGGGAGAGCCGGCGGGGCATGCAGACTCAGCACAACCCTGAGCCATCCAGCGGGCGTCTCTGTGACTGCTCTTCCGGTTCTCATACAAGCTGAAAAGCGGAGTCCCCCAAATCTATCTGCGTCTGAGGAGCCTCATCAATAAAACGAGGGGGCGGATAACATCCGTCCCTGAGGCCTCTCCCAGCTGTGAAATTGAATGAACGTTTTATTCCAAAGTTCACTGGAGACAGAGACAAATGATAGGGCATCAGATAGACTCTATCAGCCACGTTCAGTGGGCTAATAGATGACTCTCTGGTTCCAGACTGAGCTTCCGTGTCTTTGGCATTTCCAGCAGATCCTAAAGGGGAACATTCTGGAAGCATCTTTTTTTTTTTTTTTTTTTTGGCTGTTCCCGGTCTTAGCTGTGGGACATGGGATCTTTGGTTGCAGCAAGTGGGATCTAACCACTTGCTAACTAAGTTCTTTGACCAGGGATCGAGCCTGAGCCCCCTGCATTGGAAGCATGGAGTCTTAGCCACTGGACCACCAGAGAAGTCCCTGGAAGCATCTTTAGTGACCTCGGAACATACGTTTCCCACTTTGACCTTGTGTGCTTGCGCTAAGTCATCTCTTTTGTGTCTGACACTTTGCAAACCCATCGACTGTAGCCCCTCAGGCTCCTCCATCCATGGAATTCTCCAGTCAAGAATACTGGAGTGGGTTGCCATTTCCTCCTCCAGGGGATCTTTATACATTATCATCATTATGTTTCTTCTCAGCTAAGCTTTTGGATCTCTGAATGTCATTACTGATGCTTCTCCTGGCTGGTGCATCATCGTCTGTGAATGTAGTCTCTTGTCCTATGACGGTACTTCTTTAAAAAAAATAAATTATTGGAGTATAGTTGATTTATACCCTAGGGTAGGAAATGGCATGCCGCTCCAGTATTCTTGCCTGGAAAACCACATGGACAGAGGAGCCTACGGGCTACAATCCATGGGGTTGCAAAGAGCTGGACACGGCTGAGCAACTGAGCACACGGTTGATTTGCAGCGTCGTGTTAGTTTCTGCTGTACATCAAATCGAATCAGGTATATGAATACTTATATCCACTGTTTTAAAATTCTTTTCCCATATAGGCTGCTACAGCGTATTGAGTAGAGTTCCCTGTGCTATACAGCAGGTCCTTGTTGGCTATCCATCTTATAGCTAGTAGCATGTATGGAGTGGAATATTATTCAGCCATAAAAAAGAGCAAAATAATGCCATGTGCAGCAACATGGATAGACCTGCAGCCTGTCATACCCAGTGAAGTGAGTTGGGCAGAGGACACATATCATATGATATCCCTTATATGCAGAATCTAAAAAAGGGCACAAATGGACTTTTCTACAAAAGCCAGAGAGAGACCCACAGATGTAGAAAACACACTTATGGTTACCCGAAGGCAAGGGAGCAGGGGATAAGCTGGGAGATTGGGGTTGGCACATACACACCATGACAGCCCCTTACTCCATTAGTCTCCTCAGTCATGACAGGAGATGCTGGAACTGAACCAAATACAGTTGTTGTTGTTGTTTAATTTACTGTATTTATCTTGACTGCACTGAGTCTTACTTGAGGCACACAGACTCTTTAGTTATGGATTGCGAACTCTTAGTTCCTGCGCGTGGAATCTAGTTCCCAGACCGGGGATAGAACCCAGGTCCCCTGAATTGAGAGCAACGAGTCTTAGCTGTCAATGGACCACAAGGGAAGTCCCCCGGGTGCAGCTTTTCCTCTGGGCTAGACTTCTGACTGCTCTGGTCGAGTCTGCGGCTCCCTAGCAGTCCTCCTTTACCTGGACTGTCCCCTTGTTCAGTCCTGAGGGAAGCGGGGCCCTCACCCTATCTGTTCAAAACATAAGGCCGCAGACTATCTCCTGCAACCTTCCTGCCTTCCCTGACTGCTTCCTCCTGTGTTTTTTTCTGTTTTGTTTTTGCCTAAGAAAATTTACATAATCAAGAATATGGAAATACTCTTTGTAATCAAATCAGGTCAGGCTAAATTCCATTTGGTCCCCAGGGTGAAAGGCTGGGTAGACTTTTCAGGCAGGTCCCAGGTGGCTCAGCAGTAAAGAATCCGCCTGCTGATGCAGGCATGTAGGAGCCGTGGGTTCGATCCCTGGTCCGGAAGATCCCCTAGAGAAGGAAATGGCAACCCACTCTAGTAATCTTGCTGGGATAATCCCATGGACAGAGGACGCTGCAGGGGTACAGTCCATGCGGCCACTAAGAGTCAGCATGACTGAGTGACTGAACGCACACACACCTGGAGGCGACACCTCTTCAAAGCAGGCCTGTGTGACCCTCTGAGCTATTCATAGGCCAGCAGTAAGTTTTGTTAAATTCTGTACTTTTGTAGGGTCCAGACTTTAAAAGAATCAAGATGTTGTAGAAATCATTTCACACCATATTCAGGGTAACAAAAGCATCACACACCAACAAAGCAAAGACAGTAAGATAGGTGTGTGAGTTCATAATGTGCAGGATGATTACCCCCAGTCTAAGTGCCTGCGTGGCGGCAGGGGAGGCAGCCTAGTGCTGGGCAGGGGCTTAAGGGGACAGGGGCCTTTATTCCCCAGGAAATTTGGTCAGGCCAATCACTTATTACATGACCTCGGACGATTACTATTCTCTGAACTTCAGCTTCCTCACTTGTGAGATACAGATAATAATATCTGTTTCCTATGTTTGTTGTGGATAAAATATACATAAAATCACTGGCGTAACGTCCAACGTACAGTAAGTAACTAATAGTGATTCCACGCCTCCTCTCCTCTTATCTTTAGTTGGACAGCATCCCTAATTCTCAAAGTCAGAACACACTAATCATCTTGTCTGAGTCCAGCTATTCAAGACCATTTTGCATTTTCTGAAATCCTGGCAAAATGGACTTACAAAAATTGGCACCTGCCTCAACCAGTTATCCAAATGGATACATCAGTATCTCCTGGATATGGGAAAGGTTTATGGAGCCGAAGTAATCCACAGTTCAGGAATGAGCTCTTCTGTATAGTTATGGTCTGAGTTGCCTGAAATACAACAGGACCCAGGGCATTTTTGAGTTCAACAGATATTTATATATATTGCCATATGTGAAATAGACAGCCAGTGGGAATTTGCTGAATGATGCAGGGAGCTTAACCTGGGGCTTTATGACAGCCTAGAGGGGTGGGATGGTCTGGGAGGTCGGAAGGAGGTTCTAGAGGGAGGGGACGTATCTATACCTACGGCTGATTCATGTTGGTGTATGACAGAAACCAAGACGATATTGTAAAGCAATTGTTCGCCAATTAAAAATGTGTGCATGCTAAGAAAAACAATGCTCCTCTCTCAACTTGTCCCTCCTCTCCCTCCTCGCTGTGTCCACAAGTCTGTTCTTTGTGTCTGGGTCTCCACTGCTGCCCTGCAAACAGGCTCATCAGCACCATCTTTCTAGATTCCATATATATGCATTAATATATGATATTTGTTTTTATTTTTCTGACTCCCTTCACTCTGTATAATAGGCTCCAGGTTCATCCACCTCATTGGGACTGACTCAAATGCGTTCTTTTTTCTGGCTGAGTAGTGTTTCATTGTACCACAGCTTCTTTATCCATTCATTTGTTGGTGGACATCAAGGTAACAAATATTTATTAAGTGCCTTTTATTTTCTGGTGTGTGTGTGTCAGGAAGTAGGCATTGAAAGATAACTGAAGATGCCTCTCCTGGCATTAGAAATGGGAGCGACCGGTAGGTAAACAAGACATGTTTGGAGTAAAACTTGTCAGTGAGATTGTAGCTTTGGGGGGTTAGGATGAATAGAGAAGAATGCATGAGCAGAGAGATATGAACTAACAGGTCCATTTATGGGTTCAGTTTATTCCAAAAATCTATAGGGCACCTACTGTTTGTCAGGCACTAGTTTAGATGGTTTGGATATATCAATAAACTTTTTAAAAAATTTTATTTATTCACTTGGCTGTGTTGCGTCTTAGCTGTGGGCTCCAGAGCACGTGGACTCAGTAGTTGTATCACACAGGCTTAGTTGCTCCAAGGCATAGGGGATGATAGTTCCCCAACTAGGGATCAAACCTTTGTCCTCTGCAGTGGAAGGTGGGTTCTTAACCACTGGATCGCCAGGGAAGTCCCAATAAACTCAATAATATAAAGACTCCTGCCCTTCTGGAGCTTACATTTAGAGATGGGGTAGGGAGTGAGCAGCAGGGCACAGGCAATACACAATCAGCATACCATCACTTCACGGCAAATAGATGGGGAAAAAGTGGAAACGGTAGTAGATTTTATTTCCTTAGGCTGCAAAATTGCTGTGGAGGGTGACTGTGGCCACAAAATTAAAAGATGCTTGCTTCTTGGGAGAAAAGCTCTGACAAACCTAGACAGCATATTAAAAAGCAGAGAAGACATCACTTTGACAACCCAAGTCTGTATAGTCAGTTCAGTTCAGTTCAGTTGCTCAGTCGTGTCTGACTCTTTGCGACCCCATAGACTGTAGCATGCCAGCCTCCCTGTCCATCGACAACTCCCAGAGTTTACTCAAACTCATGTCCATTGTGTCTGAGTAGCATCCAACCATCTCATCCTCTTGTCATCCCCTTCTCCTTCTTTCCTAGCATCAGAGTCTTTTCAAATGAGTCAGTTCTTCGCATTAGGTGGCCAAAGTATTGGAGCTTCAGTTTCAGCCTCAGTCCTTCCAATGCATATTCAGAACTGATCTCCTTTAGGATGGACTGGTTGGATCTCCTTGCAGTCAAGGGATTCTCAAGAGTCTCCTCTAACACCACAGTTCAAAAGCATCAGTTCTTAAGTGCTCAGCTTTCTTTATAGTCCAACTCTCACATCTACACATGACTACTGGAAAAACCATAGCTTTGACTATACAGACCTTTGTTGGCAAAGTAATGTCTCTGCTTTTGAATATGCTGTCTAGTTTGGTCATAACTTTCCTTCCAAGGAGTAAGTGTCTTTTAATTTCATGGCTGCAGTCACCATCTGCAGTGATTTTAAAGCTATGGTTTTTCCAGTAGTCATGTCCGGTTGTGACCGTACATGGCCATAAAGAAGGCTGAGTGCCAAAGAATTGATGCTTTCAAATTGTAGTGCTCGAGAAGACTCTTGAGAGTCCTTTGGACTCAAAAGAGATCAAATTAGTAAATCCTATAGAAAATCAACCCTGAATACTCATTGCAAGAACTGTTGCTGAAACTAAAACTCTAATACTTGGGCCACCTGATGTGAAGAGCTGACTTATTGGAAAAGACCCTGAAGCTGGGAAAGATTGAGGGCAGGAGGAGAAGGGGATGACAGAGCATGAGGTGGTTAGGAGGCATCGCCGACTCAATGGACATGGGTTTGAGCAAACTCAGAGAGATAGTGAAGGACGGGGAAGCTTGGCATGCTGCAGTCCATGGGATCTCAAAGAGCTGGACATGACTTAGTGACTGAATAACAACAAGAATGATATGCAAAATGTGTAGCTTGTTGAAAGGTGCCAAGGGAGGGGCCGGTATGCAAACTTAAACAGGGAGGTAAGGGTGAACCTCACCTGGAAGGTGACACTTGAGTAGGGGAAATTTGAAGAAGGTAAGGGAGTTGGCCATGAAGATATCTGGAGGCAGAGGTTTCAGGTAGGGGAACACCAAGTGCAGAGGCCCTAAGCGGGAAGACCCTAAGTGTGGGTCAGAAGAACATGGGGAGGCTAGGGTGAGAGAGAGCGGTAGGAGACAGTCAGAGGCGAGGGGAGGCTCTGTCCGTCACGTGGGGGGGGGACCAGCAGGTCACTGGTGTGGCTGAAGCACAGAGAGCAAGCGGAGAATTCCTGAGGATGGGCTCATTCTACACCAGGAAGGCACTGGGGTGCAATGTTAAGGCCTGGGTTTTTAAGCAAGTAGTTGTGCTGCCTGGGAAGCCCACACCTCACATGGACAGCAAATGTGTTTGTAAGAGATAAAAGCTTCATGTCCTCTTATTTCTAATATGGATGGGAGAGAAAGGAGGCTCAGGATTATGAATCTGATTTTAATCCTAGTTTTATCTCTGACAATAATCTTTGATGATCATTTCATTCGGCAGTGATTTCAGTTTTCTGTCTGCAAAATGAATGGAGTGGGAGGAGGAGGGAGGGATGAGAGAAGGGGTAAAAATTATCCACCTTTCCACCTCCTAAGGTTGTGGAGAAGAACCAGGTTGATATATGATGGCTTTTGAGTTCTGGAAGAACTCTGGAGAATGCAAATAACACCCTGGTAGGCAGAAAGGCGGAGAAGGCAAAGGCACCCCACTCCAGTACTCTTGCCTGGAAAATCCCAGGGATGGAGGAGCCTGGTAGGCTGTAGTCCATGGGGTTGCTAAGGGTAGGACATGACTGAGCGACTTCACTTTCAGTTTTCACTTTCATGCATTGGAGAAGAAAATGGCAACCCACTCCCGTGTTCTTGCCTGGAGAATCCCAGGGGCAGGAGAGCCTGGTGGGCTGCCGTCTATGGGGTCGCACAGAGTTGGACACGACTCAAGCGGCTTAGCAGCAGCAGCAGCAGCAGGCAGAAAGGGGATAGTGCAGTTTTATTGCCTCTCCTTTCCCATTTCTTCTGTGACAGGTACAGTTCCTCACAGGAGGAGAAAACTGGCCTTCCTGCATCAGTGGGTAATTTGGCCAATCAGAAATCATGCTTCTTCCACCCCGACCGACCGAGGCCTCCATGGGTGCACTGAGGCGGTGCTGGCAGCCCCACCGTCCACTCCATTGTTGGTTTCTGGGCTACAAGTAAGTGATGGGCGTGCATGTACCCTCAATTCTAGGAGCAGCCAGAATCCTTACAGAACCAGTTGTGGTTTGTTGGAGCTCTGCTCTTCACACCATTCACACTCTTCCCTGTCTCTTGGCTGAATTTTTAGCATAGTCCCAAGGTCTTGTACGCAAGGTCCTGCCTCTGGCCTTAGAGGGCATCATCTCCCGCCACACTTCACCTGGTTGCTACATGCTTCCGGCAAACAAAGCTCTTCCTCACCAGAGGGCCTTTGTACAAGCTGATCCCTATATCTGGGGTTTTTTAAAAAACTTTTACTTTAAAGTGTATTAGAGTATATGGCTTCTCTGGTGCTTCAGATGGTAAAGAATCTGCCTACAGTGTGGGAGTCCCAGGTTCCATCTCTGGGTCGGGATGGAGAAAGGAAGGGCAATCCACTCCAGTGTTCTTGCCTGGGAAATCTCCAGATGGAGGAGACTGGCAGGTTACAATCAATGGGGTTGCAGAGTCGGACACGAATGAACAACAAACACTATAGTCGCTTTGATTTCCCTGGCGGCTCGGTTGGTGAAGAATCTGCCTGCCAGTGCAGCAGATGTGGGTTTGCTCACTGGGTCGGGAAGATCCCCTGGAGGAGGGCATGGCAACCCACTCCAGTACTCTTGCCTGGAGAATCCCATGGACAGAGGGGCCTGGAAGGCTACAGTCCATGGGGCCTCAAAGAGTCAGATACGACTTAGCAGCTGAACAGCAGCAATAGCAACATAGTTGATTTACAATGTTGTGTTTGTTTCAGGGGCACAGCAACATGACTCAGTTATACAGGTACACATATCCATTCTTTTTCAGATGCTTCTCTTCACTTACCTAAATCCTGTTTCCCTTTCAGGTCTCTATTTATAGGGTAGTGTGTCAGAGCAGCCTTGTCTGCCTCTCTGACCTAGGATGAGCCTCATGTGGTGTTACCATATTATCCTGTACACTTAATATATTCAATTAAAAAATTTGTCAGCTTCCCTATTAGACTGAAAACTCCGAGAGTAGAGAAAACCCATCTGTTCCTGATCTTGTTTCCATCTGACCATAGCTGTTTATCTCCCTTCCGTAAACCTGCTGGGAGTCATGTCAACATCATAATAGCTGCTCTTTGTCGAGTATGTATTTATGTGTTGGGCTTCCATAGTGCTCAATGTTCTACTCAGATTTTCTCACTTTATCTACTTCAACCGCATAAGCAACCTAAAGAGAGAATGAATGTGGGCAACCAGGAAGCCGGGTGCATTTACTTAGGCACCTACTATGTGCCAAACAGTGTTTAAGGTACTGAGGATTCTGTACGAAAGAAAGCAGATAAAGCCCTGCTCTTGCGGAGTCTGCATTCTAATATTTGGGGACAGCTACACAGCTGCAATAGAACAGGAAGATGGCTAGACAGCCTGTCTTCTCCCGGAGGCAAAGCTACTGGGAGAGTGAAAGTCAAATTGGAAGAGAGATTTCTGGGCATGTGGCACAGGGGTAAAGAAGCTGCCTGCCAACGCTGGAAACATGAGAGACGCGGGTTCGATCCCTGGGTTGGGAAGATCCCCTGGAGGAGGGCATGGTAACCCACTCCAGTGTTGCTGCCTGGAGAATCCCCACGGACAGAGGAGTTAGACACAGCTGAAACAACTTAGCACACGCGCGCAGAGAGTGAGAGCTAACACTCATGAAGTGTCACATTCTAGGGGTATTGACATTTTATTTCATTATCACAATAACTTTGTTTTCTAAAAAAATTTTTTGGCTGCATCGAGTCTTAGTTTTGGTGGGCAGGCTTAATTGCCCCTCAACATGTGGGATCTTAGCTTCCTGACCAGGGATCAAACCTGTGTCCCCTGCATTGGTGTGCAGATTCTTAACCCCTGGACCACCAGGGAAACCCCCATGATAATCTTCTGAGGCCGATACTGTCATTATTGCCTTTTGATAATGAGGAAACAAGTTTCCCAAGATCCCAGAGGCAAAACTGCTGCAGATGGTCCCAGGGGGGACTCCCACCCTGGGTCCCCCAGGGCCTCTGCCTGCCCTGCCCCCTCTCAGCCGAGCCAGCCAGCAGTCCGGCCCCAGACCCACACCTGCCCCCAGGGAAGAGCTGTCCCCGTTAGCAAATGCTGATCTCACACGCGCATAGTTCCAGTTACCAAGGTCCTTTCAAGTTTGACAGTCTTGATATTGGCCAGCATTCCCTTCAGCCGGTCTTTGTCCACACGTTAGAGCCCGAGATAGAAACCGTGATGAAACCTTTCTACTGGTGACCAGAGGTGGCAGCTGAATGTATTCAGTAGAATGGTAACCAGCAGGGATGTGGCTAAGGTATCCAGGTGTGGAAGAAGTTAAAAGGACGTGACCTCTAAGTGATGTCACAAGTTCAGCCAGGTTAAACATATGGAATAAAAACAGAATGGGAAGGTTACCCTGGTGAAAATGTAGTTTCATGGCAGCGGTGAAGGCGTTTCCCTCCCTCATCTTTGACTCATCAATTTGAACAGAGGATCCCAGCTTCTCAGGGCATAACACTTATGTCTCTGTTATCTTCAGGGTGTAGGATATGATATAGACATTGTGTATCTGGTTTTCAGCACGACATTTGAAAATCCTCCTTTTTTCTCCTGTGGGTCTCTAGCTGGAGAAATGTGGGCTAGAAGGTGATTCGCTGTTAGGCGAGCTTGTATCTGGTTGAATGACTACTCGCTGTGGATCAGCGTCAGCTCTATTATGTAATGGGAGGCTCGGTTCTGGGCCTTGTTCACTGGGATCAGGGCCTTGCATGAGGGCCTGCATGCCCACTGATCTGCTCTAATTCATGGCTGGAATAAAACTAGTTCACCTGTTGATAAGTTGGGCCAAAGTCCAGGCTGGGGTAAATCTGGCGAGGGAGAACTTAACAGAAACCAGTGGATGTGGATGGCTACACAGGTATGGAAGGGGCGCCATACAGGTGTAAGACGTCTGTGTAGCAGAGCGAACGTGGCCTTTTAAATACTGAAAACTCATTAAGAAGCCAACTGTGTGAAGTGAAGGCAGAAAACCAATCAGCTTGAGCTAATTTAACATATTTCTCATAACAAAAAGGCACGAGACAGGACTTCCCTGGTAGTCCAGTGGCTAAGACTGTGAGCTCCCAATGCCAGGGGCCTGGGGTTCAATCCCTGGTCGGGGAACTAGATCCCATATGCTGCAGCTAAAAGTTCACCTGCCACAGCTAAAAGGTCCTGAATGCCACAGCTAAGTGACCTGGCGCAGCCAAATAAAGAAATAAATGATTTTTTAAAAATTCCCAACAAAAGGGTGCTAGAAACTCATTCTAGTCCTTGGTTAAACATGCCTAGGATACTGTGTTCCATTCTGGGCATCATGCCAACCTCTAGGACCATCTGGAGTGTGTTAAGAATCAGTGTCCAGGAGGCTGAGGTGGGCCCATTGAAGTCATCTCAAGAACAGTGGCAGGAAATTGGGCCATTTAATTGGAAGTAAGGAGTAAAGGTCAGACAAGCTTTGTTTAAGTATTTGGAATCTGTCTTGATCAAAATGGATTAAATTTAATCTGTGTGGTACCAAAAGCTTCACAGATGGCTCAGTGGTAAAGAATCTACCAGCAATTCAGGAACCACTGGAGATGTGGGTTTGATCCCTGAATCGGGAAGATCCCCTGGAGAAGGAAATAGCAACCTACTTGCCATTTTTTTCAGTATGAAAAATTCCACCAACAGAGAAGCCTGGCAGCTTATAGTCCATGGGGTCACGAGGAGTCAGGCACAACTGAGGGACTGAGCATGCATGCACCCCAGAGGCCTTGGAGCTTTGTAATACTTGGGACTATGCAGAAATGATTGGGATGACTGGGGGTAGCCTGACTGTCTAAATATGACCACAAGTCCAGAACTCTGTAGTGGGGCTTCGTTGATCAGAACCAGAGTCAAATTCCATGCCTTTTAATTGCACTCTTCATTGCCTCATTTTGGGCTCTAAATCAATACATAACCGGAATAATTTAAAAATAACAAGCTGTGGCCGTCCATCTGGCATCTTTGTGGGCCAGAAGGAGTTTATGGGCTAAGCGGCCAAAGCTCTGGCCTGTATCATAGGGTCCCATAGTCAGATGCAGATACATGCCAAGAATTCCACCCACTCACTTTTTAAAGTAATGTGACTGTTTCAGTGTTATCAGTTTAGCCTGACATGTACCTTTTAAATTAATCTGTCTTTTCTAATTTGATGATTTTTTAAAAACATTTAAATTTATTTGGCTGCACCAGGTGTTGGCATCACTGGTTGGATAGCATCACCAACTCAATGGACTTGGACTTGGGCAAACTTTGGGAGATAGTGAAGGACAGGGAGGCTTGGCGTGCTGTAGTCCATGGGGTCACAAAGAGTCAGACACGACTTAGTGATTGAACAACCAAGTCTTTGTTGCAGTATGCAGAATCTTAGTTGCTGCCATGTGGGATCTAGTTTCCTGACTAGGAATCGAACTTAAGCCCCCTGCATTGGGAGTGCAGAGTCTTAGCCATTGGACCACCAGGGAAGTTCCCTGTTGATGTTATCTTTAAGCCCTTTCTTGTGGAAGTTAAACCGTATGAATGCCTCCAGAGAGCAACTCAGAAACGTGATGTGCCGGGGGCCAGTGTGAGGAATCCCACCCGTGACAAGGTCATGAGGAAGGAAGCCTGACAAAACGCAAGGACGTGATCAGGCTTCAGGGGTTCCCCCTGGAATTTCCTGAGCATGTACCCCAAAAACCAAAAAATCTGCCGGCTTTTGTGCTCTGCTTGTCTGATATTCTCTGGAAAAAGTCAAATCAGGGCTTTAGTCTTCTGCATTTGAAAGGGATGTTTCAGTTAAACCCCTCTGATAGCTCTCTAGCTTGCCTAACAGGTTCCCCTGGACCTCTTACAGCTTGTGAATTGCTTACAGCCCCCCAACTGCGAGAGGCACAAAGCTTAAAAGCATCTTAAAGATACAGAGCCTTTTCTAAAGAGCTAAAAATCATATTGGTAGAGGGTTTTCACTGCTGACTCAATGACTGCTGCCAGGCCTCCATATTCTTTATCTTTTAGGCACCTGGGAGGATGTTAATCAATGTAAACGGGATATGGAAAAAGATATATAATAGTTTTGATGTTAGCAACACTAGACTTTGAGTTAATTACTTTTCTCTTTGTTATATATCACTGCACTCCTCTTGTGTCCTTGCTATGTAAGAATGTAACTTTATTTAGTGCTTTCTGAGAGTGGCACCAGACTTTGGGAAGAACAACACAAATAAGTCTTCTGGTTGACAAACCCTTATCAGAAAGAAGGCTGTAAAATGTTAATTGGCCCTTTTGGCCGGAAGATGATGTAAATTACCTAAGACTTGTGTATACAACTAGGTATGCAGAGAGAAAAGCCTGGTTTTGATAAGAATCTGGGCTGCTAACACTGCATAACTTTGTGTTACCCATTGATCTCCATGTTTTATCAAAAGTATAAAAAGCCTTCTGAACAATAATGGATGGACCAGTTTCTCGGCCTAGTCTCTCGGCCTAGTTTCTTGGGAATCTGGCTCCCCCTGTGTGTGTCTCTCTCTCTTTTTCTCCCTCTCCCTCCCTCTCCTATTTACTCTAATTTCAGGCTGAATTCCCATCTGGAGCGGGGTGGCTCACCACGTTTACTTACTTGCCCTGGCTTTTAAGACCCGCGCGAAAGGGAGCCTAAGGCAGGGCACCCTTCAGTATTCAAGTGGGCGCCGGTGGCCTAACATAGATGGTGCAAGCTCCTTGTCTGGAACTTTATTGGCCTTCCCCGTAAGCCGAGTTATTCAGCCTTCTTTCTCCACTTAATTTTCCTACTACACTATTTCTCCCTGATCTAATCTTATATTCTTCTATTAACAAACAAATAAGTTTTCCTTGCCTACGCCGTCCATGCTTCGAATTTCCCTGGATCCACCAGGGCTGGACCCTGGCAGTGATGCACACTTTTCACTGTTGGACTTTGGGGAAGCCGTGATAGTGGTTCTGAGACCGCAAGATGTGTTACGTTGTATCCAGCGCAGCTTGGGGTTCACAAAGAACAGGGTCGGATCAGTAACTGAGCCCATTCAACGAAAGCTTATTTAGGATTGTCAGTGTAGTAGGTGGGGCTTCCCAGGTGGCGCTAGTTGTAAAGAACCTCTCTGCCAATGCAGGTGACATAAGAGATGTGGGTTCGATCCCTGGGTGGGTAAGATACCCTGGAGGTGGGCATAGCAACCCACTCCAGTATTCTTGCCTGGAAAATCCCATGGTCAGAGGAAGCTGATGGGCTACAGTCCATAGGGTCGCAAAGAGTTGGATGCGACTGAAATGACTTAGCCTGCAAGCATGTAGTAGGTATTAGGCAGGCTATACAGAAATCAAAGAAAAAGTTCCTGCCCTTGTGTGGTTAACTCCTGTAAGGGGAGACTAGCTGTGAATCACACATGCTCTAAGTACAAAGAAAGGAACAGAATGGGATAGGAATACACGCAGGGGGCAATTCCAGCTGAAGTAGGAGGGTAAGGAAAGTAGCTGAAGGCTGGCACGAGAAAAGTGATTCTCCATCTGGCTGCCCCATCAGAACCTTTTAGGCCTGCCCTTCTAGATCATCAGTCTGTCCTTATGCCAACAGCAGACTACACTAATAAGTGCATTTCTTATAACGTCTGATACTTGCTCTTTTTCTTCTTCAGGGTTTTCTTGGCTATTCTTGACCCTTTCATTTTCATGTAAATTCCAGACTCTGCTCATCAGTGTCCACAAATAAACCTGCTGGGATTTGAATGGTTTTGCATGAAATGTAAACACCTGGCTAAGAACAGCTATCTTCACAATATTGCCCTACTAGCCTTTTTTTTTTTTCAGGTAATTTTACTTTCATTAATATCTTGGTTGAATTTTTGTACGTGCGAGCTGACTCTCATTTGACTCTTTGTAACCCTATGGACTATAGCCCGTCAGACTCCTCCACCCATGGGATTCTCCAGACAAGATCACTGAAGTGGGTTGCTATGCCCTCCTCCAGGGTTGTTCCCAGGGATTGAACTCAGGTCTTCTTAATTGCAGGCAGATTCTTTACTGTTTGAGCCACTAGGGATGCCCCTAGTTTCCAAAGGGAAGCTGAAACATTTCGCCACGAACAGTGATGCTGTGGGGTTTTGGTTCCTGTTAAATTGTTAGTTTCTATCAGTTTACTTTCTGTATGGCTAAGACTTACTGGTCAGAGGGTTAAAAACATGAGGATTCATAAACAGGCCAGGTATATAAGGTCCCTTGACTTATGACAAAGGCACCACTTCCCTGCAGTAGGAATTTTTATTTTTTATTTTAGTAAATTATGATTGATAATTGGCTATAAATATGAAACAAATGATGGCTAAGAGCACTGGCTTCAGGTGTTTGGTGTGGACAAACATTTTCTAAACAGGACACAGAAGACACTAATCATGAGGAACAGCTCTTCACCAAGGAGGGAGAAAAGGCTAGATACTGACTGCAGTAAGATATTTACAAATATCCAACAAAGCACTATACCTAGATACACCAAAAACGCTTCCAAATCTGTTAACAACAAGAAAAATTCCAGACAACCCATGTTAAAACATGGTCAACAGACTTGAACAGGTTCTTCGCAAAGAAGATATCCCTGTGTGTGATCTCATTCTATAACCACAGAACTGAGAAAGGAAAAGAAAAAGAAACTGATGTGCTGTGTGTTGTTGGCAAGGATGGGTAGGGTAGGATTCTGACAGCGTTTGCCCACAGCTCTTCAGACCCCAGGACTTAGGTGCCTGCTGACCTGACCTCTAAAGCTGGCCACTGTCTCTCTCTCTCTCTCTCTCTCTGTAAGGCTGTTCTCTGGGCTCTAGAACGGCTCTGCCTGTAGGAGCTGTACCCCGCACAGAGGTGTCAGGAATGGACACCATACCCCCCAACCAAGAGTAGCCCTAGGCCAAGACCAGCTGCGCTGGTGTGTGATATGCCCTCCCACTTGCCTCTGGTGTGTGTTCCAGACTATTTAAAGAGGTGTCTGGGACTTGACCTCCCCTGCTATGGGTGGCAAGTGGTAAGGAACCCGCCTGCCAATGCAGAAGATGAAAGAGATGTGGGTTCAATCCTTGGGTCAGGAAGATCCCCTAGAGTAGGAAACGGCCACCCACACCAGTATTCTTGGCTGGAGAATCCCACGGACAGAGGCGCCCGATGGGCTGTAGTATGGGGTCGCAAAGAGTCACATGACTGGGCGACTTAGTAGGCACACATGCCCGCAGTGGCTCTTCCTTCATCACGTGCCCTGTACTGGCTCTCCTCCCTTTCGTGATTCACATTTCACTTCCCTGCCATGATTTTGGGGGACATTTCCCGAATAAACCACTGGCACCCAAATCCTCACTTCAGGGTCTACATCTGGGGAAACCCCAATGAAGATATGTGTTATAGTCCCATAAAGATGTTTCCTTGCAAGAAAAGGACACGGGAGGTGGCTCTTACTCTGCAAGGAAAACAGGAGCTAATATTTCTTAGCATCGTTGTCATTGTTATTTAGGCATTCAGTTGTGTCCCACTCTTTGAGACTCATGGACTATAGCTCACCAGGCTCCTCTGTCCCTGGAATTCTCCAGGCAAGAATACTGGAGTGGTTGTCATTCCCTTCTCCAGACAGAACCCGTGTCTCCTGCATTGGCAGGCAGATTCTTTACCACTGAACCACCAGGAAAGCTCCATTTCATGGCATAGATTGCTGTATATCAGGACTCACCACCATTCTCCATGTAAAATGTATACTTGTCCCCCTCTTGGGTGGAAATCTGATCATATACGGTCAGGAATAGTGCTGGAAATTTTCCACGGTTTATTTCACCAAACTGTTGTCTCTATTATATTGATGTGGAAGTTGAAAATTACACGTGAAATAGCTTATTCAAGATTACAGGGATTTCCCTGGTGGTCTGGTGGCTAAGACTGCAAGCTCCCAATGCAGGAGGCTTGGGTTTGATCTCTGGTCAGGGAACTAGATCCCAAATGCCACAACTCAGAGTTTGTAGCAACTAAGACCTGGTGCAGCAAAATTAAAAAAAAAAAAAAATCATCACATCACAGTTTTAGGATGAATTAGGATGTCATAGGCTTGACAAGCAACCGTGACGTTGACCAGATTGTGAAGCATCAGGATGAGAATTTGGGAGAAGGCACTTTATCTTCTCAGTGGGAAACCAAGTGCTGTATAAACCAGAGGAACGTAATGACCAGAGTTTGTGGGTACCCCTCTGACTCAGGATGGAAGGTGGGTCGGCGGAAAAGGTGGCCCTTTAGACAGTTGTTCCACTCATCCAGGGCTGAGATGCTGCTGCTGCTAAGTCGCTTCAGTCGTGTCCGACTCTGTGCGACCCCATAGACGGCAGCCCACCAGAATCCCCTGTCCCTGGGATTCTCCAGGCAGGGACACTGGAGTGGGTTGCCATTTCCTTCTCCAAGGGCTGAGATGGAGAGGTCTGAAATCAGGGTATGCAGCCACAGAAATGGCAGACAGGGTGGGGTCACAAGTCTTAGTGACCAACTAGACATAGGGGCTGAAGGGGAGGGAAAACAGCTTCTCTTTTCAGATGTCTTCGGAATGTGGGTGGTGATTGGAGTGTTCTAATTGAAGGCTCTTCAGCGTCACTGTTCTTGTCGCAGGGCTCCCCCTGGTGGTGATAATAACCACAAACGGGGCTCACCCTGGGTGCCTGCTGTGGTGGGAGACACAAGGGAGCCTCGTTACACAAGCCCCTCCTCTTCTCGTGGTGGCCGAGAGCCCCCTAAAGAGAAACTGACAGCTGGGTGAAGCGTCGGGGAGGGTGGTCCAGTTCTGAGATGGGTACACAGTGCATAATTCTGTATCATACACTTGAAAGTTGCTAAGAGACTGATTTTTTTAAAATAATGTGGTTTTACTTATTTGTTTTATTTGGCTGCATCTGATCTTAACTGCAGCACGCAGGCTCAGTGGCCCTGCCGCATGTGAGATCTTAGCTCCCCGACCAGGGATTGGAACTTCATTGAAGAGTTCCCTTCATTGCTAGGTGGGGTCTTGACCCCTGGGCCACCGGGGAAGTCTCAAGAGAGTAAATCTTAAATGTTCTCGTCACACACACACACACACACACACACACACACACACACAAGACTGTAACTGTGCTCAGCAATGGATTTGTTAACTATACTTGTGCCGATTCGTTCTCAATTCATGCATATATCAAATTATTACGTTGTACACCTTGAACTTATAAAGTGTCCTGCATAAACTTGCTGTTCAGTTGCTCAGTCAGGTCTCTTTGTGACCCCACAGACTGTAGCCCACCATGCCCTCCTCCAGGGGAATCTTCTCGACCCAGGGATCCAACCTGCGGCTCTTACAAGTCTCCTGCGTTGGCAGGCGGGTTCTTTACCACCATAAGTGAAGTCGCTCAGTCGTGTCCAACCCTTTGTGACCCCATGAACTGTAGCCCACCAGGATCCTCCATCCATGGGATTTTCCAGGCAAGAGTACTGGAGTGGGTTGCCATTTCCTTCTCAAGCGGCAATTTAAATCAAAGCAATGTGTTAAACAAGACAAACCTTTGCATTAGAGAACCCCAAGCCGAGTAGTGGGGCACGCCCTACCCACAGGACTACGGCCCTTACCTTCCGATGGCCCCAGAGCTGGTTCCCCTTCATGCCGTGACAGTCGTACAGAGTGACGGGGCTGCTGTGGGACACGGCGTCGAAGCAGAACTTCCGAGTGTGCAGGGGCTCGCCTGGCCGGATATCCTCTCTCCAGCCGAAGGTGAAGAGCTGGTGGAGTGACAACAGCAGAAAAGCAATGGTAAGTGTAGCTCGGAGAGATTCGCAAGCGGGGAGAAGCATGCCTTTCAGCAGGGAAGACCTCCTGGCTCCTGTTTTACAGGAAAATAGCTTGGTGTGGGGGTGACAGAGGTGTTGAGAAAGCCAGATCCTTGCGCTCGGTGGCTGCACAGGGAGCACCGTTGGCCCAGGCTGGCCAACAAAACAAGTTTCCAGTTAGAGAGAGAGACACAGAGGGACAGAAGGAGGGGAGAAGCTATTTAATGATGCTCTTTATCAGTCTTTTCTGTCAAAATTTTTTTGTTTGTACCAGGTCTTGGTTATAGCATGTTAACTCTTAGTTGCTACATGCAGGATCTACTTCCCTGACCAGGGTCCCCTGCACTGGGATCATGGAGTCCTAACCACTGGACCACCAGGGACATCCTTTTACATTCCTCATTTAGGCGAAAAATTAGTGCATTAAATGTTCCACATTCATGCGTGCTAAGCCACTTTAGTGGTATCCAGCTCTTTGCAATCCATGGATGGTAGCCCACAGCTTCTCTGTCTATGGGATTCTCCAGGTAAGAACACTGGAGTGGGTTGCCACTTCATCCTCCAGGGGATATTCCCGGCACAGGGAGTGAACCTGAGCCTCTTATGTCTCCTGCATTGGCAGGCAGGTTATCACTAGGGCCACCTGAAAAGCCCCAAATGCTACACATTTAGCCTAACTGAGCAGATTAATTGAAAAAAGACTAGGAGTAGGATTGAGCTGGGCGGATGCTAGCAAGTTGACAATTTTGATTTAAATGAAAGCTAAGTTTGAGGTAGTAAATGATAAGCAAATTGATTTCCTGGGGTTGATAAGAGTAATCCTGCTGGGCAGTGTCAGAAGTTTGGGACTGTGACTCCCAGTAAGAGATATAGTTTACACACACACAGACCGCTCCCCTCACCCTCAACCCCCAGCTGAACAGAAGTTTCATGGAACATTTATCCTCTTTGCATTTAATAGACTTTGAGATCCCATCCAACCTGTTCCTGTCCTGGTCTGTTCTATTCCATCCATCCTATTAATTTAAAAATTTGACTTATGGATTCCCTAATTTGATTTTTGTTGCTGTTATTCAGTCCTTAAATTGAGTCTGACTCTGTGACCCCATGGACTTCAGCACACCAGGCTTCTCTGTCCTCCACTGTCTCCTGGAGTTTCCCCAAACTCATATCCTTTGAGTTGGTGATGCCATCCAACAGTCTCATCCTGTGTTGCCCCCTTCTCCTCCTACCCTCAGTCTTTCCCAGAATCAGGGTCTTTTCCAATGAGTTGGCTCTTCATATCAGGTGTCCAAAGTATTAGAGCTTCAGCTTTAGCATCAGTCCTTCCAATGAATATTCAGGGTTGATTTCCTTTAGGATGGACTGGTTTGATCTCCTTGCTGTCCAAGGGACTCTCAAGAGTCTTCTCCAACACCATAATTTGAAAGCATCAATTCTTCAGTGTTTGGCCTTTTTTATGGTCCAACTCTCACATCTGTACATGACTACCAGAAAAACCATAGCTTTGACCATACAGACTAAATTGACTAAAATTTGATTTTACAACGTGGTAGATTGAAAAAGTACAATTTCTGTTTCTATAAGGAAAGGGTATTTTCTTGAGTTTGAGCTGAACAACCATTCGAGGGGTTCAGGGGGAAATCCTTAAGTAAGTAGGAACATGGACTAGATCAGCCCCTGGGCTTCTTCCAGTTGCAGCATCTCGGTGAGCGCGTGTCATTTTTATGACAGTACTTGTATGGGCCTCACTGTGAGGCCAAGCTGCGCGTCCAAAACGGAGAGCTGTCAGAAGACCCTGTGGACGTGGAAACAAGCACAGTGCTGAATTACATGCAGACAGTACACGTGGCTCTGACCAGGCTCTGAGATTATCCCAGTTTTGGGGTCCTACCTGGGTGAGAAAATGCAGAGAATCTGACAAAACCCCAGGGATGGCACACAAAAACAGTTACATGGTGGGGAAATGGCAGGTTTCCAGCGCAATGATCCAGTGTTACAGGTACATCTACTCTTTTTCAGATTCTTTTCCATTATAGGTTATTAAAAAATATTGAACTTAGGTCCTTGTTGGTTATCTATTTCAATTTATAGTAGTGTTTATATGTAAATCCCAAGCTCCTAATTTATACCTTCCCCCACATTTAACTATAAGTTTTCTTTTTGTCTGTGAGTCTATTACCATCTTGTCATTCAGTCAGTTCAGTCATTCAGTCGTGTCTGACTCTTTGTGACCCCATGAACCGCAGCACGCCAGGCTTCCCTGTCCATCGCAACTCCCGGAGTTTACTCAAACTCACATCCATTGAGTTGGTGATGCCATCCAACCACCTCATCCTCTGTCGTCCCCTTCTCCTCCTGCCTTCAATCTTCCCAGCATCAGGGTCTTTTCAAATGAATCCATTCTTTGCATCAGGTGGCCAAAGGATTGGAATTTCAGCTTCAGCATCAGTCTTTCCAATGAACACCCAGGACTGACCTCCTGTAGGATGGACTGGTTGGATCTCCTTGCAGTCCAAGGGACTCTCAAGAGTCTTCTCCTACATCACACTTCAAAAACATCAATTCTTCTGCACTCAGCTTTCTTTATAGTCCAACTCCCACATCCATACATGACCACTGGAAAAACCATAGCCATGACTAGACGGACCTTTGTTGGCAAAGTAATGTCTCTGCTTTTTTATATACTGTCTAGGTTGGGCATAACTTTCCTTCCAAGGAGTAAGTGTCTTTTAATTTCATGGCTGCAGTCACCATCTGCAGTGATTTTGGAGCCCCCAAAATAAAAGTCTGTCACTGTTTCCATTGTTTCCCCACCTATTTGCCATGAAGTGATGGGACCAGATGCCATGATCTTCGTTTTCTGAATGTTGAGTTTTAAGCCAGCCTTTTCACTTTCTTCTTTCTCTTGCATTAAGAGGTTCTTCAGTTCTTTGCTTTCTGCCATAAGGCTGGTGTTATCTGCATATCTGAGGTTATTGGTATTTCTCCCAGCAATCTTGATTCCAGCTTGTGCTTCTTCCAGCCCAGCGTTTCTCATGATGTACTCTGCATATAAGTTAAATAAGCAGGGTGACAATATACAGCCTTGATGTACTCCTTTTCCTATTTGGAACCAGTGTGTTGTTCCATGTCCAATTCTAACTGTTGCTTCCTGACCTGCATAAAGATTTTACAAGAGGCAGGTTAGGTGATCTAGTATTCCCATCTCTTTAAGAATTTCCCAGAGTTTTTTGTGGCCCACACAAAGGCTTTGGCATAATTAATAAAGCAGAAGTAGATATTTTTCTGGAACTCTCTTGCTTTTTCAATAATCCAGAGAATGTTGGCAATTTGATCTCTGGTTCCTCTGCCTTTCATAAACCCAGCTTGAACATCTGGAAGTTCACGTTCACGTACTGTTGAAGCCTGGCTTGGAGAATTTTGAGCATTACTTTACTAGCGTGTGAGATGAGTACAGTTGTGCAGTAGTTTGAGCATTCTTTGGCATTGACTTTCTTTGGGATTGGAATAAAAACTTACCTTTTCTGGTCCTGTAGCCACTGCTGAGTTTTCCAAACTTGCTGGCATATTGAGTGCAACACTTTTACAGCATCATCTTTCAGGATTTGAAATAGCTCAACTGGAATTCCATCACCTCCACTAGCTTTGTTTGTATTGATACTTAAACAAAGATCATGGCATCCGGTCCCATCACTTCATGGGAAATAGATGGGGAAACAGTGGAAACAGTGTCAGACTTTATTTTGGGGGGCTCCAAAGTCACTGCAGATGGTGCCTGCAGCCATGAAATTAAAAGACACTTGCTCCTTGGAAGAAAAGTTATGACCAACCTAGATAGCATATTCAAAAGCAGAGACATTACTTTGTCGACTAAGGTCCGTCTAGTCAAGGCTATGGTTTTTCCTGTGGTCATGTATGGATGTGAGAGTTGGACTGTGAAGAAGGCTGAGCGCCGAAGTGTTGATACTTTTGAACTGTGGTGTTGGAGAAGACTCTTGAGAGTCCCTTGGACTGCAAAGAGATCCAACCAGTCCATTCTGAAGGAGATCAACCCTGAGATTTCTTTGGAAGGAATGATGCTAAAGCTGAAGCTCCAGTACTTTGGCCACCTCATGCGAAGAGTTGACTCATTGGAAAAGACTGTGATGCTGGGAGGGATTTGGGGCAGGAGGAGAAGGGGACGACAGAGGATGAGATGGCTGGATGGCATCACGGACTCAATGGACATGAGTCTGAGTGAACTCCGGGAGTTGGTGATGGACTGGGAGGCCTGGCATGTTGCGATTCATGGGGTCACAAAGAGTCAGACACGACTGAGCGACTGAACTGAACTGAAGGCCCACTTGACTTTGCATCAGGATGTCTGGCTCTAGGTTGGTGATCACACCATCGTGATTATCTGGGTCATGAAGATCTCTTTTGTATAGTTCTTCTGTGTATTCTTGTCACCTTTCTTACTATCTTCTGCTTCTGTTGGGTCCATACCACTTCTGTCCTTTATTGTGCCCATCTTTGCATGAAATGTTCCCTTTGTATCTCTAATTTTCTTGAAGAGATCTCTAGACTTTCCCATTCTATTATTTTCCTCTATTTCTTTGCATTGATCGCTGAGGAAGGCTGTCTTATCTCTCCTTGGTATTCTTTGGAACTCTGCAGTCAAATGGGCATATTTTCCTTTTCTCCTTTGCCTTTAGCCTCTCTTTTCTCAACTATTTGTAAGGCCTCCTCAGACAACCATTTTGCCTTTTTGCATTTATTTTCTTGGGGGATGGTCTTGATCCCTGTCTCCTGTGCAAAGTCATGAACCTCCTTCCATACTTCTTCAGGCACTCTATCTATCAGATCTAATGCCTTGAATCTATTTGTCACTTCCACTGTATAATTGTAAGGGATTTGATATATAATTGTAAGATCATACCTGAATGGTCTAGTGGTTTTCCCTACTTTCTTCAACTTAAGTCTGAATTTTGCAGTAAGGAGTTCATGATCTGAGCCACAGTCAGCTCCTGGTCTTGTTTTTGCTGACTGTTTAGAGCTTCTCCATCTTTGACTGCAAAGAATATAATCATTCTGATTTCGGTGTTGACCATCTGGTGATGTCCATGTGTAGAGTCTTGTGTTGTTGGCAGAGGGTGTTTGCTGTGACCAGTGCATTCTCTTGGCAAAACTCTGTAAGCCTTTGCCCTGCTTCATTCTGTACTCCAAGGCCGAATTTGCCTGTTAATCCAGGCGTTTCTTGACTCCCTACTTTTGCATTACTATCTTGTACATAAGTATATTTTTATCAGTTTTTCAAGATTCCACATACAAGTGACATCATGTGATATTTGTCCTTCTCTGTCTGACTTCTTAGTACGATGAGCTCCAGGTCCATCCATGTTGCTGTAAATGGCATCACTTCATCCCTTTTTATGGCTGAATAATATTCCATTGCATATATATACCACATCTTCTTTATCCACTCCTCTGCCTGTCAACATTTAGCTTGCTTCCATGTCTTGTCTACTCTAAAAAGTGCTGCTGTGAACATTGGGGTGAGTGTATTTTTTTGAATTAGAGTTTTGAAATACCCATATGACCATGTTGGCTCTTAACCTGAAATCTCATCATATTTTCACAAAACCCTTAGAGGATGAAGTTCAAACTCTTTAAAACATAAAGAACTTTCCACCTTCTGACCTTTGCCATGTTTTCCAACTGCATCCCTTCCCCTTTAGTTTATCTTCTAGCAATAGTAAAATATTTAGAAGTTGCTAAGAGAGTAAATCTTAGAAGTTCTCATCACAAGAAAAAAATTCAGTAACTATGTTTGGTCCCTTGTACAGCAAGGAGATTAAACCATTCAATCTGAAAGGAAACCTGAATATTCATTGGAAGGACTGATGCTGAAGCTGAAGCTCCAATACTTTGGCCACCTGATGGGAAGAAGTGACTCACTGGAAAAGACCCTGATGCTGGGAAAGATTGAGGGCAGGCAGAGAGGGGGATGACAGAGGATGAGCTGGTTGGATGGCATCACTGACTCAATGAATGTGAGTCTGAGCAAACTCTGGGGGACAGTGATGGACAGGGGAGCCTGATGTGCCGCAGGCCGTGGGGTCGTAAAGCCTTGGCGACAACTGAGCAGCTGAACAACAACATCAACAACAAACTATGTTTGGTGATGAATATTAGCTAAACTTATTGGGGTTATCATTCCACAATAGATGCGAATGTCGAGCCACCGTGTTGTGTAAATGAAACAAATCTTACTGTATGTCAGTTAGACCTCAGTGTAAAAAACTGCAGTTCCTTGCTCTAATCAGGTTGTATACTTTCCCGTCTACGGCTTTGTTCATGAGAGGCCCTCTGGCTGGAAGGCCCACATTCACCAGCCAGCTCACCTAAGAAGCCATCTCTCTGAACCTCTCCTTCCCTCCCACCCCCACCTCATTTCATCAAGCTTGTCCGTTTATGTTTCTGTAACCTTCACTGGTCAGTGAGACCCCAGATGGCAGGGGCCATACCTTCATCTTTGTGTTTCCAGCACCCGGAACAATTCATGACACGTAATTCATGTCCAATAAAATTTCTATCACATAAATGAAAACGAAGCAGGAAGTGCATTATATAACAGAAAGTGCACTGGAATAACTGTCAAGAGGAACTAATTATAATTAGTCTTTTCGGTTTCTCAAATAAATGTGTTTTGTTTGTGTCTAATTATTAATACAGCAATATCACCAATAATTCATTTTTTTTTTGAGCTTTCAATGTCAATGATTCTCAGCTCAGTTACCTATTATTAGAATAACAATGTCCTGGCCTATAAACCTGTCATGGATGAAATTTTATGTTATTTAAATGTCACAGATCTTGGTACCGTAAGCAGTGCAGGTACCGGTGGCTGTGACTGGTTTATCCATTTTCCACTTTGTCACTTTTCCTGATTTTATACCTGTAGAAGCCGGAGCTGAAAGGCATTGTTGTCGTTACCTTGTCTTTCATTACCCAGTTGGCCTGCAGAAGTGGGTGGGCTAACCGCGGCCACACTGCAAGAGTCCAAGCTTGTGTGTGCTTCCATAGACAGTGATTTCTCTTTACTTTCTTGCTGTCTCCTTTTCTCTCATTGTTGTTTAGTCACTAAGTCCTGTCCCATTCATTTTTGATCCCATAGACTGTAACCTGCCAGGCTCCTCTGTCCATGGGATTCTCCAGGCAAGATCACTGAAATGGGTTGCCATTTCCTTCTCCAGCGTATCTTCCTAGACCAGGGATTGAACCCACATCTCCGGCATTGGCAGGTGGATTCTTGACCACTAGACCACCAGGAAAGCCCTCTCCAGGGTCTTTGAAATGCTCTCTCCTGCCGCATAACTTATCCTACTTGTCACACGGAACCAATCAGGCACTGACTGGTCTCATTTCTGAGACCTGCAATCCTGTGCGGTCATGTCAAAGCAGAAACAGGCACACATCATGCAGGTTCCTGAAGGTTTGGAAACCTTTGGGCTGCTCCTCACTAACAAGGAATATTCAGATTTTATTCAGGTTCCCTGCATAGTACCTCCTGAGTTGTTTTCAGCCCCAAAGTCCTCACTCTTGAAGTACACTGATGTTAGTTTCTCCACTTTCTTCTTTGAAGTGATACTTTGAAACAGGTTCGTAATGATATATAAGTTAGACTTCTTGGTTTTAATGTTAATGTGGCGTGCACAATGTTGCCTGAGCCTGTATTGTGTTACACAAAAGCACAAAGTCTGTTCAGTTGCTAAGTCATGTCTGACTCTTGGTGACCGCATGAACTGTAGCCCTCCAGGCTCCTCTGTCCATGGGATGCTCCAGGCAAGAATACTGGAGTGGGTTGCCATTCCCTTCTCCAGGGGATCTTCCTTCATTGAGTAATAAATATATATTGAGTATAAATCGAATAAAACGAAGAGTTAATTACTGGAAAAAAGGCAGTTTGTGATGTTTGAACCTCCACATCAATATACAGTGATACGTGTTTCAAATAATAAGATTGACTTTCACCTCCTGTCAACCTTGTTTGATTGCCTTGTTTTCAGAGACTATGGGGAATGGAAATCTTTTTAAAGAGCTGGGACAATCCTGAGGGATGGGATGGGGAGGGAGGTGGGAGAGGGGTTCAGGATGGGGGACACATGTACACCCATAGCTTATTCATGTCAATGTATGCCCCAAACCACCACAATACTGTAAAGTAATGAGCCTCCAATTAAAATTTTAAAAAAGAAAAAGCTTTGTTAAGTGGTCTTTTGTGCCTCTTAGATAGCTGTCTGCTTATCTAGTGCTGCCCTCTGGTGACTATTTCTTGGATTACATGCCACAGGTTTTTGCAGCTTTGCCTGGCCCTGGTGGTTCAGCAGTAAAGAATCCACCCGCCAATGCAGGAGACGGGGGTTCCATCCCGGGGTAGGGACGACCCCCTGGGGGAGGAAATGGGAGCCCACCCTAGTATTCTTGCCTAGGAAATCCCATGGACAGAGGAGCCTGGTGGGCTACAGTCTATGGGGTTGCAAAAGGGTCAGACATGACTTAGTGACTAAACGACAAGGGTAGGCCTGAGTATGCAATAAAGCTGGCTTTATTTATATTTATTTTCACCCATCAGATAAAGTTTGCAGCCCAGAGGATATTTCACTCCAGCGCAGTCCCTGGGATGGAGATGTTAAACCTGATCCAGTCATTCAGGTATGTCTGCGTCCTTCAGATCAACCAGCTGGACAGGCGTGTCTCCTGGTCGGGCTGAACAGAGG
The DNA here is from genome assembly GCF_016772045.2 of Ovis aries. Taxonomy (NCBI): domain Eukaryota; kingdom Metazoa; phylum Chordata; class Mammalia; order Artiodactyla; family Bovidae; genus Ovis; species Ovis aries. The sequence goes on from NC_056055.1 coordinate 107,686,430, forward strand.
CAGTAGAGAGGAACTGAACTCAACAGAGACAGACTTTCCTTCTGGCATCCTCCTTTTCCTTTTTAAAAATGTCCTTTTCTCCTCTAGACTCCAGCCTCACCGAGCAGCCGTGAAGCCTTCTCTCTTGCTCCCAGTCTGCAGTCAGAATTGCTTCATGGAGGAAACGGGTGGACACTGTCCCCTGCCCTGGTCACAGAGGATAAAGATCCCCTGGAGAAGGGAACGGCTACCCACTGCAGCATTCTTGCCTGAAAACTTCGATGGACAGTGGAGCCTGGAGGGCTACAGTCCGTGGGGTCGCCAAGAGTCAGACACGACTGAGCGACTAACACACACAGAGGATAAAGAAGGCAAGTCAGCTTCTATTGATGGCACCACTGCCAGTGAGCCGCGAGCTGCAGGGCCTTCCTTAAAACCCATCTGATACTGTCCATAGATGCAGGGTGTATTTGCGAGCATTGTGCTCGGTAATGTCCAACCCTTTGGCGACCCCATGGACTGTAGCCCGCCAGGCTCCTCTGTCCGTGGGATTCTCCAGGCAAGGATACTGGAGTGGGTTGCCATTCCCTTCCCCGGAGAACCTTCCGCACCAGGGATGGAACCTGGGTCTCTGGAGTTTCATGCATTGGCAGGTGGGTTCTTCACCACTGAGCCCCCGGGGAAGCTCCCCTCAGCAAAGTCCCTGGTTTAGGGATTGATGGAGTTGATTCTGGGCTCTGCTCTGGACTTGGCTTAGTACAACTGTTTTCCTAAATTGGCTGCTCTGTGCTGGGGCAGGACAGGAGCAGGTGCACGGTGGGGAGAGGGGAAGGCCGACACGTCCAGCCTCATCACACCCAATAACTCTTGGAGATCCCAGGCTGGGCGAGGTGGGGGCTCCTACTAACTTAGCGTTTGTTAGTTACCAGACGTACTCCTTCAGTCTGTGTGATGAGTACATGAGGGTGTGCGGTTTAATTTCTTATAGTTTCCTGTTTGAAAGGTTTTATAATTTAAAACAATAAAAGGGGCAGGCACAATTCTTCCCCTGTCTTTCCTCCTTTACGGGTGACTCGGGGTGAGGGAAGCCCCTTACCAGGACCGTCACGTTTCAGAGGTGGTCGGGAACCACACCTCACTTAATAAACTGAGTTGCTCTGGAATGTTGTTTTCAAGCACAAGCAGTAAATAGTCTTAAAGCATGGCTTCCCTGCTTGCTCAGTGGCTCAGCGGTAGGGAATCTGCCTGCCCAAGCAGGAGATGCAGGTGTAACCCTTGGGTCAGGAAGATCCCCTGGAGGAGGAAATGGCAACCCACTCCAGTATTCTTGCCTGGAGATGCCCATGGACAGAGGAGCCTGGCGGGCTGCAGTCCATGGGGTTGGGTCGGACACAACTGAGTGAGTGAACAACAAGTCTTAAAGCACCCATGTGGCCCACGCTGGGGTGTTCCTGCCTCTGAGTTACCCTTTGGGTGGAAGATCACAGCTTGCTGCTACAAGGACAGCCAGAGGGGGAGATACGATTAGAGAAAGTCACAAAAACTGACAGAATCACCAAGAGTCCTTCCAGGAAACCATGAAATCTGCTCGGGAGAGTTGTATAAACACCCTACAAACTTTTCATGGTTTGAAAGCGATCGTCCTGGGAAAGGAAGCAGAACACTAGGGTCACAATCACCATCTCTCTACCATGCTTTCTATTCTTTTCTTTTTTTTTGACGCCATGTGGCATGTGGGATCTTAGCTCCTTGCCCAGAGATTGCACCTCTACTGGCAGCATGACCACACCGCCGTGAACTGCCAGCATCCTTTCTTTAAAGCCCGTGTTAATACCTGATCTCAGTGGATGACCAGGACTGCCCTGAGAGGAAGCGGAAGCCGAGAAGGGGTTCCCTTGACCGCAGAGCTAGGTGGTGACCTCCCAGGCCCCTCTAGAGACCTATTCCCACACTGTCCCCTGCCTGTACCAGCCCCCCTGCCCCCAGCCCCAGGACGCACCTGCTCATGAGACCAGGTCCTCTCAGAACCATCCTTGACACACACGTCCAGCCTTAGCTCGGTCCCCGTGGCTCCGTGCTTGCTGTCCACACAGAGGTTTGCTGCCACGTTCCGAAGCTGCGGAGAGAAGGAAGGATAAGGATGGAGCTGTTCCTGACAATCCTGGTGGAGATTCAGCAGGGTTTTGTTGTTTTTTTTTTTAAATTTAATCCCACGATGATTGGATGGTGCCTTAAATTCATATGGAGAGAAACTAGAGAATTAAATATCACATGGGCCAGTCTACATGAAAAGAACATGAGAAGATTGGACTGCAAAACCGCAGTGAGACTCTGGGTGAAACTGCAGTCTAGAAACAAGGACAGAGCTTTTCCTTTCAGGTGGTTATTTAGCCATAACTGGTCATCTTCCTGCTTCAAAGCATTGTATCCCATCGTCACATTAGCTAGGTTAGCTAGGAGAGAGCTCCAGTATGAGGCCAGCGTTGCAGGTAGAAGGTGTGAGGAAGAGGTCACTGTGTAGGGGGTTCACTTGACGCCCCCTGGTGGCCAGGAATGGCCCCATCGTCCTGCTTTTAGCATTTCTCCGGGATGATAACCTAAAACGTGCCATCCAGTAGGCCTGAATGGATGTGAGAGTTGGAGCAAAAAAAGGCTGAGCACCAAAAAATTGATGCTTTTGAACTGTGGTGCTGGAGAAGACTCTTGAGAGTCCCTTAGATAGCAAGATCAAACTAGTCCATCCTAGAGGAAATCAACCCTGAATATTCACTGGAAGGACTGATGCTGAAGCTGAAGCGCCAGTTCTTTGGCCTCCTGATGCGAAGAACTGACTCACTGGAAAGACCCTGATGCTGGGAAAGATTGAAGGCAGGAGGAGAAGGGGACGACAGAGGATGAGATGGTTGGATGGCATCGCCAACTCAATGCATATGAGTTTGAGCAAGCTCTGGGAGATAGCAAAGGACAGGGAAGCTTGGAGTGCTGCAGTCCATGGGGTCACAGAGTCGGACACAACTTAGTGAGTGAACAGCCACAACAAGAGAGTGTTAGGAAGATAGGAAAGACAGTGACTGTTGGTGCACTCCTCGACTGGATGAAGATTCTCTACCCCAGGGGTCCCCAACCTCCAGGGCCTAATGCCTGATGATCTGAGGTGGGGCTAATTTAGTAATAATAGAAATAAAGTGTACAATAAATGTACTGTGCTTGAATCATCCCCAAACCACCTCCTCACCAGTCTGTGTAAAACCCGTCTTCCACGAAACTGGTGCCAAAAAGTTTGGGGACCGCTGCTGTACATCATGTAGAGAGACTTTGAAAAGTTATAGCATGAGAAAAAAAAATGACTTAGTCATTCTTTGCAAATATTGCAGTAAAGAACTGAGTGGACTTTCCTGGTAGCTCAGCTGATAGAGAATCCGCCTGCAAGGCGGGAGACCCTGGTTGGATGCCTGGGTTGGGAAGATCTGCTGGAGAAGGGATAGGCTACCCACTCCAGTATTCTTGAGCTTCCCTGGTGGCTCAGACAGTAAAGAATCCATCTGCAATGGATTGGCAGGAGGGAATGATTCCTTATTCAGGAAATTTGGCCACAGTTGGGGTTCACCCTCTGCTGCTGGACCAGTGCTCTCATGCGGACAGGGGGTGTGAAACCATGGAGGACACGGGGTGACAGTTCTGAACCTGGTTTGGCCTACAGACTTCTCCGAGAATCCCAGGAGAGCTATGGACACTCTTGCAAAAACCAAAGAACTGGAAGTGAACACACGCAAACACCTTTGTATTCACTTTTCTGGCTGCCGTAGATTCCACATTTGAACCCAGATGACGGAAAATGCGTGCCACCTCCACACGCATTCCACAGAGGAATTGCCTCCTTTTTCTTCTTCTCTCTCTCTCTCTTTTTTTTTTTTTTTGGCTGCGCCACACTCATGGTTGGCTTTTCCAGTGGCTCAGTGATTAAGAATCACTTAATCTCCTGCAATGCAGGAGACTTGGGTTCCATCCCTGGGTCAGGAAGATCCCCTGGAATGGCAACCCACTCCGGTGTTCTTGCCTGAAGAATCCCTTGGACAGAGGAATCTGGCAGGCTGTAGTCCATAGGTTTGAAAAGTGTTGGAAATGACTGAAGTGGCTTAGCACACGTGCACGCACAGGCAACATGTGGGATCTGAGTTCCCTGGCCGCGGATTGAACCTGAGCCCCTTGCAGTAGAGGCATAGGGTCTTCAGCACTAGACCATCAGGGAAGTCCCATCTACTTCCTCTTAGTCTCCTGGGAGATCGGATGGGCAGGACACGAACTTGGCCATGTCAGCGAGCGCCCCAGTCACTCCCAATTCCTTCACCTTTTCTCTACCTCCTCAATCAAGCACCAGGGAGGAATTTCATTGTGGAATTTGGGGAGCCAAGCTTAACAGAGGCATTTTGGGGGATCAATTCCCAGGTGTGTGCTTGGGTTTATTGGGTGAAAGATAAGCAGCCCGACGGGTGGGAGTCTGAGATTGCATCACTCTCTGGGGTCTAGCATCCATCAACGCCTGTCTGATCTCAACCAGGACCAGGCTTTCAGTTTCTTAAAGGTGCTCTGCCAGGGGTTGCCAGACAGAACTCTGGGAAGAGCTGTCTCTTTATTCTTGGCCACTGAACTCATAGCCTCTCTATCCTTAGAGCTCTGCTGTCTGCTCAGTCGTGTCCGACTCTTTGCGACCCCATGGACTGTAGCCCACCAGGCTCCTCTGCCCATGGGATTCTCTAGGCAGGAATACTGGGGTGAGTTGCCGTGCCCTCCTGCAGGGCATCTTCCCACCCTGCGTCTCCTGCACTGTCAGGTGGACTCTTTACCCACTGAGCCACTTGGAAGCCCAGTGTCAACTGGTGGCAAAGGCTCCTTCAGGGCACTCCTGTTCCCAGTCCTGAGTCCAGGTGGGGGGAACAGCAGCTGCACGTGGTTTATGGCCACGTGGCTGCAGAGGGACCAGCTGCACGGGCTCTGCTCTTGGAAGAGGAGGACGTGAGGCAAAAAAGGACGTGGCCACCCAGCGAGGCTGCCCAAAGCTGTCAGAGTGCCTGGTTCTCTTTCTAAATGCTGTGAATGTGAAAGGGCTCTGGCACGGGGTAGAGGAAACCATTTTCGGAACTCTCAAACATTCTAAACTCTCATCCAAATGGCATCTGTGTAGACACTGGGATAAATGGTTTTGGAAACCAAATTTCAAGTTCCAAGGGCATAATTGTCCACATCTGTGTAAATTTCAGCCCTTCGCTGTGCCAGAGAAGAGCCACCGAGGGTCCAGCACAGGATGAGGTGGGCACCGGCACTTCACCCTGTCCAGCACTCTGCTCACGCCCACCTCTTCAATTCACACCCCATCCTCAGCTCACAAACATGGCTCCGTCACAGTGAGCTGGTGAGTAAAATCGCAACAGAACAGACCCTAATGCTTGCTTACACTTTTGAATAAAGTTTTCTTTCTAAGGGAAAGTAGACAAGACAAGAACACAGATGATTCCAACTTTTCCACCATGGGCTCGTGTATCTGCAGCTAAAGGAAAAGCAGTTCACACAAGCACACACGAACACACACACATACACTTCTAGGACAGGGTCACTGACTCATCTGGGACAGAAAAGGGCATTTTCCTGCTCTGTTCCTCCGACATCCAGGGTGGAGACTCAGCAGGATGAAAATCACCTCAAAGGACGGAGAGACTTGGAGCAGGATTAGAAAGGGAGGCGGTGCTTGACTAGGAACAGGGAAGAAACAGGAGAAAAATGGGGCCAAGACAGGATTACAGAGATCTCCTGGGGGCGAGGATTAGGAGGTCTGGCGGAGAGTGAAGGCTGTCTTAGGTTGGCAGGAGAATGCCGGCTCGAATGGAACCTGGGCTTTCCCTCCCCGACAGGGGAGGTTTTAGGAAAGAGGCTCCGAAGAAGGGGCGCGGGGAATAAACATCGAGGTGGCTGGCAAGTGGGGACAGATAATTCAGTTGGTGGTCAAAGAGAGACCAGCTCAACGAACGCAGGGGTGGGGTTTGCTATCGCCCTTCCATAGACTTGGGGTTTTTAAGTAAGAAGTAGGTTCATGATTCATTCAACAAACATTAAATAAGTACCTTGATGTCCCAGGGACTATGCTAGACATTGCATACTGTGGAAAATAAAAAAGGATTAGTGGATGAAATGGTGAAGATGATGAAAAGGTACAAACTTCCAGTTATAAAATGAAAAAGTTTCGGGAATGTGACCTATAGCCTGGTCACAACAGTTACCCATTCTGTGTTGTATGTACTAAGACGGTGGGTCTTAAATGCTTGCATTGTAAGAAAATTAGTAATTCCATGGTGACAGATGGTAACCAGACTTATTGTTGTGATTGTTTTGTAATAGGTACAAATATCAAATCATTATGTGGACACCCGGAAGTAAATAGATTATGTTGTTGTTCAGTTGCTCAGTCATGTCTGTCTTTGCGACCCCATGGACTGCAGCACACCAGGCTTCCTTATCCTCTTCTGTCTCCCAGAGCTTGCTCAAACTCATGTCCATTGAGTCAGTGATGCTATCCAACCATCTTGTCCTCTGTTGCTCCCCTCTCCTCCTGCCCTTGATCTTTCCCAGCATCTTTTCTCCAATGAGTCAGCTCTTTGCAACAGCTTCAGCTTCAGCATCATTCCTTTTAATGAATATTAAGGATTGATTTCCTTTAGGATTGACTGGTTTGATCTTCTTGCTGTCCAAGGGACTCTCAAGAGTCTTCTCTAGCACTACAGTTCGAAAGCATCAATTCTTTGGCATTCAGCCTTCCTTATGGTCCAATTCTCACATCCATACCTGACTACTGAAAAAACCATAGCCTTGACTACAGATCTTTGTCAGCAAAGCAATGTCTCTGCTTTTCAGTACACTGACTAGGTTATAGGTCAATTATATCTCAGTTTTAAAAGTTCAGAAAAATACAGTTGAATTCAACCCCCTCTGCCCCAGAAAAGTCTGTCCCCTCCTTTGAAAGCACATCCCCAAAGTCCTGATACGCCAGGACCAGTGGTTTCTGAGCCCTCTTCTGGCGGGGTAGCCTCACTGAGCTGGGTGAGTCTAGGGGAAATGACCCCTGAGGTCATCCCAAGGTGGGGTCAACTGCAGAGATGTCCATAGCTTGACTGATGGGATCCAAAAACTGTTGCTTCGTGATTCTCATTCCTCAGTGATTGACAGCATTTCTTTAAATCCCACGGTCCTATCTGTGATCATTTATTCTTTTCCTTCTCGGAAAGCAGTGATCTTTTTTGGTCCCCACAGCATGCAGTAGCACAGAAAGAATTTTGCAGGCACCTCTGCTGCCAACACACCAGACAGGACCAATTCTCTTTCAGGGTCTTGAAACTTTTTTCAATTTTACTGGAAAAGCGGGGAAAGGATTTCTCTTCTGAGAGCTCATGAACCTTTTTTTTTTTTTTAATTCAGTTTTTGTTGAGGTATAACTGACGTATAAAATTAGATATTTACCATATACATTGTGGTGAATTAATGTATGTATACTTTGTGAAATGATTTTTCTCATTAATTAACACAGTCATCACCTCACATAGTTATCTTTTTTTTTTTTTTTTTTTTTTCCTGATGAGAACATCTCAGTTCTCCTTGCTTCTTTTTCTTGTTTAGTTGCTCAGTTGTATCTGACTCTTTGTGACCCTATGGACTGTAGCCCACCAGGCTCCTCTGTCCATGGGATTCTCCAGGCAAGAATACTGGAGTGGGTTGCCATTTTACTTCTCCAGGGGATCTTCCTGATGCAGGGATTGAACCCAGGTCTCCTGCACTGGCAGGTCGATTCTTTCCCACTGAACCACATGGGCAGCCTCTCCTTGCTTAGCTAGGGTCAGTTATACAATTTGGTGCCATCAACTACAGTCAGTATGTTTTACATGAGACCCTCAGACTGGGTCTGTCTTATTCCAGCCTTGAATGTGCGCTTCATTCTACTCACAATGAAGCCCAGCACACGTTAGGAGTGACCCACCAGTTGAATAGTTACTTCCTTTTGAATCTCTGCTACTGGACTCATATGACTGACCTCCCTACACACCTGCCCCAGATTGTTCTCACGTTGAGATCAGAAATCTCCACCTGGATGGCTCATCAAGGGGGCCTTGAGGGGCGTGGCCATCTGCTGGTTGCCCTGGTAACCCCGGAGCAGACCAGGTGTCAGTCCCCCTGTAAGGGCCGATCTCCCCCAATCCCCACCCCGACCCCGCCCGCCCTGCCCCGGGGCGGAGGCGGCCGCCCTGTCCTGCCTGCGCTCCACGCCTACAGTGCGGGTGTCTGCTGTCCCGGGACCCTGCTTCAGACAGGTAAGCTCCCCCTTCCATGAACCGCTGATGTCTCTGTCACTGACCCCGGCTCTTCTTCGGTCTTAAAGCTAGGCTTCTGTGTGCAGTCCAGCTAATGGCGGAGCCCCCAGGGGACTGAGGAAATGCCCACGAGCACCAAAATGCTGGGAAATTAGGACGGGGCTGGCAGATTACCGGTGTAATCCCTCTGTGGTCATCCACTGACGCGGGTCTTGAAAGCTAGGGCTGAGGGGGGACCCCAGGGTGCCATCCGCTAGTACTGGGGTCCTGTGGTGGCTGTCCATGAGGGCTGGGCACTGCCCAGAGTACAGAGAACCCCTAGACACCCTCAGGCTGTCCTGGAGATTTTGGCCGCCATGACGGTGGGGAAAGCGAAGTTAGGCAGTAAGGCAGTGGACGCACCTCTGGGCTGGCCATGCCATTAAAAAAATTTTTTTAAAAAACATTTTTTTTAAAACTTTATGCATTTATGGCTGCGCTGGGTCTTCCTTTGCTGCCCGGGCTCTCTCCAGTTGAGACAGGTGGGGGCTGCCCTCTAGATGTGGTGCCCGGGCTTCTCACGGCACTGGCTTCTCTCCTGGCAGAACAGGGGCCCTAGGGCATATGGGCGTCTGTATTTGCGGCTCCCAGACTCTGGAAAAGCAGCTCAGTAGTTCTGGTGCACCGGCTTACTTGCTCTGCAGCCTGTGGGATCTTCCCAGATCAAGCATCAAGCCTGTGTTTGATGTTGGTGGCAGGCAGATTCTTATCCACTGAGCCACCTGGGAAATCCGATTGCCCTTTTTTGTTTTTTTTTTTTTGACTTGCTGTGCCAAGTCTTAGTTGCAACATGCAGGATCTAGTTCCCTGACCAGGGATTGAACCTGGGCCCCCCCTGCACTGGGAGTGAGGAGTCTTTGCCACTGGAGCACCAGGGAAATCCCTGGCCATTGCTTTTTATTTTAAGAACGGCCACAGGTGCTGAGCAAAGGTTAACTTACATGTGGATTCCTGTTTCTCTGAAAGTGAGGCATATGTATTCATGGTGCTGGGAAAGAATGAGGGCAGGAGAAGAAAGAGGTGACAGAGATGTTTGGATGGTATTATCAACTCAATGAACATGAGCTTGAGCAAAGTCCAGGAGATGGTGAAGGACAGGGAAGCCTGGCGTGCTGCAGTCCGTGGGGTCACAAAGAATCGGACACGATTTAGTGACTGAACCACAACAAATGTTTTAATATACAGTGGATGATATGTATTGTTATTACTGTTATTTGTTTAAACTGAACTGGCTATTTAGAAAGTAAAAATAGTACCTGAAAATGGCCAAAATAGGAATCTTTTGACATTCTGAAACTGGTTTTTGCATATGCCCTTAGGGGAAGTTGGCTTTCTGGAAGGAATGGGTGTTTCTCTTCGTGTGCCTTTGAGATGTAAATGATCTACCTGCCCTCTAGGTAACTTTAATTCCTGAGAGTGAAGAAGAAGAAAGAAGAAAACAGAAAAGGCCTCTTAAAACTCTAGCTGGATCCCACCCACATCCGCTGCAATCAGGGGCAGTTTTCCTGATGTACATAATGCGACTAAGATCTGTATTGAATGCCAGGAACAAAATGATAAATAAAACTTATTCCACACCAAAAAAAAAAAAAAACCAACCAAACAAAAACAAAACAAAACAAAACAAAAAACTCTAGCTGGAAAGCTGTGAGATATCTTTGTCTATAAAGATATATGCATGTCTATGTGTATAATTATGAGGTATCTCTGCCTCCAAGTGGCATTGCCAAGATTGCTTTGTGTCTGAGCTCTGCTTATTTGCTTGACAGAAATTGCATGCTTACATGAATTCTCAGAAATAGAGTGAATTTCAGAATCATGTGATCGGAGAAATACTCAGGATTGAATTGATATCTGATATTGAAGCTACTTAAGCTTGTTGGTTTGATTAATATAGACATATCTTTTTCTAGTCATCAGTGTTTAACACTTTCATTCAAATGAAGATTTCCCTGTTCAAATTACTGGGATTATTTCTTTCTCCTGGCTGGACTCTGATGCAACCACTTCTGAGTAATAGTTGGAGAAGGACCGGATATCACAGGAGCAAAGAGGATGAGGAGGGTTGAGGGTGGAAGTCCCAGGAATGGTTTCTTCTCGAAGTGGTCAAAGGAGGAATAGTCAGGAAAATAAGAGGAAAACCAGAGAGGTTTTCCAGAAGTGGACAGGGCCGGGGGTCAGCAGGGTCAAATTCCTTAGTGAGGTCAAGCAGGCAAAGGTCTGGGAGGGGCTGTTGAACTTGGCAGCTAGGAAATTTTCAAGATCAGTAAATGAGGAAAAGGGAGGTCAACCAATGGAAGCTTCTCTTCCAAGAAGCTGGACTTTGATGGGAATGAGAAAAAGCAGAATTAAAACAAAACAACCTTTCAGGGTGAGTAGACTTGAGTATGCTAAGTCATTTCAGTCTGTCCAACTCTGTGCAATCCCAGAGACGGCAGCCCACCAGGCTCCCCCATCCCTGGGATTCTCCAGGCAAGAACACTGGAGTGGGTTGCCATTTCCTTCTCCAGTGCACGAAAGTGAAAAGTGAAAGTGAAGTCACTTAGTCATGTCCGAGTCCTAGCGACCCCATGGACTACAGCCTACCAGGCTCCTCCATCCATAGGATTTTCCAGGCAAGAGTACTGGAGTGGGTTGCCATTGCCTTCTCTGAGACTTGAGTATAGAAATATATATAAGCCCTGCCGCAGTTAATCTGAGATGGGTTAAAAGAGTGAGGTGATTTTAGAAATTAAAAGTGGCAGATGATGGGGAGGGATAAAATAGGATTGGGATTAAAATATACACACTGCTTCCTTGGTGGCTCAGACAGTAAAGAATCTGCCTGCAATGTGGGTTCGATCCATGGGCTGGGAAGATCCCCTGGAGAAGGGAATGGCTACCCACTCTTGCCTGGAATGTCCTGTAGACAGAGGAGCCAGGTGGGCTACAATGCATGGGGTTGCAAAGAGTCAGACATGACTTAGTGACTTTCATTTTGATCTTAGAAATTAAAAATGGCAGATGGTGGGGAGGGATAAAGTAGGAGTCTGGGATTAAAATGTACATATTACTATGTATTGAAGAGATAATCAACAAGGACCAACTGTATAGTACAGGAAAAGCTCTACTCAATATCTTATAATATCCTGTAATGAAAAGAATCTGAAAGAGTGTGTGTGTGTGTGTATATATATATATATGAGAAGTGGGAATACATGTGTGTGTATATATATCTGAATCACCTTGCTGTACACCTGAATTAATACAGTATTGTCAATAAACTACATTCCAACACAACATGTTAGAAAACAGCTTATAAGTTCAAAGCACTGATGACGCCCTCATTATCCTTCTAGGACCTTTGCTGTGGAAGGTTTGCCTCGTGGTCACGACACCATTTATGCTCTCGAAGATCATCCCCTACTAATTGCTCGATGCCAATGACATCTAGTGGCTGCTGGCAGAGATGACTCTCGCCTTTTCTAGAAATTAAGCCCACAGAGATTATCTTCCCATTGCACGCACATTTTCCTCTTTTGAATTCACCATACATGTAATTGCTTTGGCATCTCTCTTGTGCCCTGGGACCTACTAGAACCACTCGCTTCGGAAGCCTAGCTTACATTACACAAGGAACTGAGGAACCCACGGCACAAACACTGCCATAGGGCTTTCAGATTTAATGTATGTGCTCTGCTCCGAATAGTCTATTTCTAAAACTGTGTCTTGCCACTTGAAGGACGGTGACTATTGTTTGTGAAATATACCTAGTGTCAGAACTTTCAGATGAAAGGTTAGTTGCCGAAAATGATTCGATTTGCACAAATAGATGAGGAAAATTTGGGTAAATAAGTCACTTCTAATTAAGCAACTTTCTCGAATAGAAGGAAAAGAAATGAGAATACCTATGCTTCATACTGGGCTTCCCTGGTGGCTGGGTGGTAAAGAATCTGCCTGCCAATGCAGGAGCCACGGGTTTCATCCCTGATTTGGGAAGATCCCTTGGAGAAGCAAATGGCAACCCACTCCCATGTTCTTGTCTGGAGAATCCCATGGACAGAGGAGCCTGGCAGGCTACAGTCCATGGGGTCACAAAGAGACGGACACAACTTCACAACTAAACAACAATGCTGCATCCTGAATTGGGAGCTTTCACAACTATCACTCCACTTCATCTGCACCATTGCCGTGCAGTGTGTGTGTCTCCAGTTGCTGCTGAGACTGGGAAGCTACATGGTTTGTCCAAGATGATGCACAGGGAGATGGCAAGCAGGATTGGTACCTCCATCTCTGATCCCTAGATCCCTGCTCTATACCACGCGATGGGGATGGAGAGAATTAATTCACCATAACAGTGCAGTTTGGGGTGGTACGTTGGTGGTAAATACTCTACTGAGCCCAAGGGATGCATGGAGATGAGAGATGGTTGTGAACCCTTGGGTTTAGAAGAGAGCTCCGTCCTGGGTGGGGTTGGAGTCTGATCAGGGTAGAGAGGCTGAAGCAGGGTCAGCATTAAGACCCCTGTAACGATTGCTTGGTTAAAGTGCTGGCAGCCCAGGGATGGACAAGTGACCATTAAATCATCTAGGCCCAGGGCTGAAGGGGACAGCTGTTGGCCCACGATGCCTGGACTCTGGGCAGGGGTCGGGGGGCTTCGGGAATCAGAGGAGTCACAGATTATGGGGAGGAAGCATTTCCTGACCTCTGCACGAGACTCTAGATTTCGAACCTAGATTCTTAAAATATAACATTTTCCAAAAAGAAAACTTAGAAAGCTGCAGAACTGTGGTGACTTTATCCTGACCTACACCGTCAATGAGGAAATACCTCCTTTTGTGTCCAGTGAAGCTGGGTGTATCCTTTGTAAAGCAGAGAAGATGAAACAGTTTTGATCTTTCGAATAGGCAGAATATAACTTAGAACTCTTAGTAACTGATTTTTTTTTGTAGTTTGGATTTTTTTTTTAGGTTTCGGTACTGTCATTTCACAAAGTCAAGGAAGGAATGCGTTCAGTCCACATCCTCTTGGATGTATTGTTGGTAAGCGAGTGACCTGCTGGCTTGGTTGAGCAAGGGTTGCTGAGAGTTCAGGTGACAATCATTTGCATTGTGATGTGAGTTATGCACACAGGTGTGATTAAACAAAAGCACAGTCCATGTACGCCAGAAATGTGAAGGCAGACTTTTTGTTAAAGTCTAAAGAATCACTTAGGAGATGAAAGGACTCACGTGTGCCCTGGTTTTCTCCCTGCAATATACAAAACTCAGATGAGTAAATTAAAGCTGCACAGAAAGACGGGAAATGAGACTTGAAGGAAAATTTTTTTGGAGAGTTCAAGACTTTCTACAGGAAAACTCGGGCTTCCCAGGTGGCTCAATGATAAAGAATCTGCCTACCAGTGCAAGAGCCACAGGCCAATCACTGGGTCAGGAAGATCTCCTGGAAAAGGAAGTGGCAACCCACTCCAGTGTTCTTGCCTGGAGAATCCCATGGACACAGGAGCCTGTCAGGCTACAATCCGTGGGGTCACGAAGAGTCAGATACAGCAACTAAACAACAACAAGGAGTCGCTTAGGAGATGAACAGATTCTCTTGTGCCCCAGTTTTCTCCCTGCAATATACAAAACTCAGAGGAGTAAGTTAAAGCTGCATAGGAGGAGGGGAAATGAGACCTGAAGGAAAATTTTACAGGGAGAGTTCAAGACTATCTACAGGAAATCCTGCCTAGAGAAGATCTGAAAGTCAGCAGGGAGTAAGAGTATTCAGCAGGGAGAAGGAGTCTGCAGGAAGACCACTTCCCACGCTGTCAGCCGCACCCTCTATGCCTGTGTTGAGGGGCTTCTGAGCGGAGATGCTGCACTGAAGGCAGTGCCTTCTGGAGAAGGTGGTTTGTGTGCCTTGGAGGCATCATGGCCCCGTGTCAGCTGAGACTGTGGGAGGAAACTGCAAACTGGTTATCACCATGCCTGCTGCACCACCACTCGGAACGCACACAGGGCCATCTCTCCAGACCTGGCCCCGTTGCATGCCTCATCTTTTAACTAATCCCTTGACATTTCACATCCCTGTTGTTTCCCCTGGAGTGATGTTCTGCTAATAAAAACACTCCCGTCAAGGCCGCTTTCATCTGTGTACTGCCAGTAAATCTCAGATTTGCTTCAACTCTGTTGTAATCTTGAAAATCCACCTTCAACATTATGAGAATCCAGGTCACTGTAGGCAGTGAAAATAAAACAAGTTTTTAGGGCTTGAGAAATGACTCACGGAGCATGGTGTCTAGATAAAACAATTCTTCCTTTGAATTCAGTTCAGATCGTGGAAATGAGGACAGGTTTAAAAGTTTGTTTAATAAAGGGATGCTAGGCTTTTGTGTAAAATTCAGTACCATTAGTTAATGAAAATCTGCCATCAAGAATCATAAGGTTGATTCTGAGAAGTACGTGTCCTCCTGAATTGGACAGGATTAAAACAAAGTCCTTGAGATGTATGGACATCTGTGGGCTATTAAAGTTCTCCAGGGAAGTAGGTTCTTTTGAACTCATTCTTGAGTTTAACAGTCATCCTTCCTAGGAAGGTCGGCAAATTGTCTTTATTTTCAAGTAAGATAATTCAAGGTCTGAGCTTTCTACTGTAAATTTCATCACTGTTAAACACAGCATAGTAAAAGAGGTGACTTGGAGAACTACCATACGATCCAGCACTGCTTCTACTGGGCATATACCCAGAGAACACCATAACTCCAGAAGACACGTGTAGACCAGTGTTCATTGCAGCACCGTTTACAATAGCCAGGACATGGAAGTAATCTGTCCATCAACAGAGGAATGGATAAAGAAGATGTACTATATAAATACAATGGAATCTTATTCAGCCATAAAAAGAAATGAAATTGTGCCATTTGCAGAGACAGGGATGAACCTGGAAACTGTCATATGGAGTGAAGTAATCAGAAAAACACAAATATGGCACATTGACACATACATGTGGAATCTAGAAAAAAGGTATGTGTGCATGCTAAGTTGCTTCAGTCGTGTCCAACTCTTTGTGACCCTATGGACTGTAGCCTGTCAGGCTCCTCTGTCCACGGGATTCTTCAGGCAAGAGTACTGGAGTGGGTTGCCATGCCATCCTCTAGGGGATCTTTTCAACCCAGGGATTGAATCTGTGTCTCTTAGGTTTCCTGCACTGGCAGGCAGGTTCTTTACCACTAGCCCCACCTAGGAAGCCCAGAAAAATGATACAGATGGTCTTATTTGCAAAGAAGAGATAGACACACAGGCATAGAGAATAAACATATGGAAACCAAGGGGGGAAGGAGGGAGTTGGGGCGAATTGAAGGGTTGGGATTGACACATAAACACTATTGACACTGTGTATAAAATGGATAATTAATGAGAACCTACTGTATAGCACAGGAAACTCCTCCTCCTCCTTACCTCCTGACACAAAACCAAACAGAAATAGTGAACTTTGGAGGTCTAGCCTTAAAATTCTGTGTCACACTGACCAGTATTCCACCTCTGTGTCCTGTATCAAGAGAAATTCATGCAGAACTAGTAGGGAGAACTGATTAATATTTCCTAGGAAAAAAGCAAATATTTTCCTTTCAAGCCAGTGACACCAGAGATCCCACACTGGGCCACCATCTCATGCGAGAATCAATGCAGTAATCTCAGAATGCTTGAATGCTCCAGTCAGCTTTCTCAACAATAATCTCACACTTTTCCCTAATTTGATCATTTTGGATAGTCTTCCTCCTCACAATTTTCTTAACTGTGTGTATTGTAAGGTGCTTCAGTTGTGTCCGACTCTTTGCGACCCCATGGACTGCAGCCCACCAGGCTCCTCTGTCCATAGGATTCTCCAGGCAAAAATACTGGAGTGGGTTGCTACGCCCTCCTCTAGGGGATCTTCCTGACCCAGGGGTCACACCTGAGCCTCTTATATCTCCAGCATTGGCAGGTAGGTGGGTTCTTTATTACTAGCACCACCCGTGAAGCCCAACTGTGAATGTAGTTAATCACAACAGACTCAATGGAGAGAGAGTTCACAGAACGAGCTAATCTGAGTTTGATGAGATTATTATTGAAATGATGGGTGTCAAAAGCTGACTATTATCCTTTCTCTGGAAGAGAGTGAAACTTTATTTCTCTCATAGAGCAGAACAGAACAACAAAACTATGCAGAACAAAATAAAAGAGGTCTTAGAGACAGCCTGCAGAAGTCTGGTTCCAGTCTAGTGAGTCTGGGTCCATGAACAACTGAAACAGCTGGTCCAGGCAGGTTCACATGGAAGTTCAGCAAACCCGCCTAGTTTCAGGTGGCTTTGAGAGATCAAGGGCTAGCTTCTGTGTCTTGCAGGAGCCTGCAGTATTCCCTCAAGCCGGTGACCCTGGGGAGAAGCTATGCATTCATCATCTCCAACTCCAACATCTGGCATAGTTTTTGGTGTTTAATGAATTCACCAGCCGGGGCTACCATAGCAAAATACCACACACTGGGCGGTTTAAGGGAGTCCCAGAAGAATCCGATGGTAAAGAAGCTGCCCGCAGTGCAGGAGACCTGGGTTCAACCCCTGGGTCATGAAGATCTCCTGGGGAAGGGAAAGGCTACTCACTTCAGTATTCTTGCCTGGAGAATTCCAAGGACAGAGGAGGCTGGGGGCTACAGTCCAGGGGGTCGCAAAAGAGTCGGACACATCTGAGCATGCACTCAAGTCCTGACTCCTCTCGTTGCTGGAATTAGGTCACAGGTGAAGCTCCAGCGATGACTTTTTGAGCCACAGGTGGCCCTCCAGCTGAAAGGGACACTTACTTGTTTTATATTTTTGAGCCCGGTCTTAATCTTATCATTCAAGGCTTTATGTAAGTTATACTAAACTCTTTTTTGGAAGCTGATAAAAGCCATGGGCTCTCCAGAAAAATGTACACATACATAAAGTATTCTCTGTTGGCCCATAAAGACTGTTTCACGTGTTTATTACATACAGCTCACCCCCAACCCCAACACATAGACACATGGAAACTTGGACTTTGCTCTCTGGAATTCAGGATCTGAAAATTTCCCTGTGCCCATGGGCACTGGTAGACAAGAAAATGACTATGAGACCAGTCCCTTGAACCACTGCCTTGTGTATGACTTAGGTCCTGCATTGCCTCTGCCATCCATTTGTTATGCAAACAGGGTTTCCACTGCAGTAAATAACAGCCAGCATTTCACTAAGAATATGCTGTTGGCCCTAGGCTAGGTGCTTTCTGTGGATTATTTCATTTTATCATCAGAACTACTCTGTGAAGGAGGTATGGTTGCATTTCTCTTTTGCGATGAGGAAACCAAGCTGTATTAGTTTCCTGCAGCTGCTGTAACGAATTACCACAAACTTGGCAGCTTAAAGCACTGAAATGTGGTCTCTCAGAGTTTTGGAGGCTAGAAGTTCAAAATCAAGGTGTCAGCTGGGTTGTGCTCCCTCCAAAGGCTTGAGGGGAAATATCATTCCTTGCTTCTCCCGGCTTCTGGTAGATCCCAGCATTCCTTAGTGTGTGCCTGCTCACCCCATCTCTGTATGGCCTTCCTCTCTCTTCTCTTCCCTTCCCCATTCCTCTGTGTGTCTCTTCTAAGGACACTTGCCACTGGATTTAGGCTCCACCCAGATAGTCCAGTGGAGAAGGAAGTGGCAGCCTACTCCAGTATTCTTGCCTGGAGAATCCCATGGGCAAAGGAGCCTGAGGGGGTACAGTTCATGGGGTCACAAGAGTCGGACAAGACTTAGTGACTAAACCAGCCAACCAACAGATAGTCTAGAATGATCTCATCTCGACATCCTTAACTTAATTCCATCCACAAAGACCCTTTTCCCAAATACTATCACGTTCACAGGCTCAGGAACTAGAATCTGGACGTATCTTTCTGCTGGCCAGCATTTACCCTGTTAAACAAGGCATAGCTAGGTTACAGTAAGTCTGTGGTGGACTTGGGATTCCAACTTTGATTTGAGGGCCCTGAGAAGCTGTGAAAGCCCCACTCTTGCTAGTTGTAGACTTCCACACCTCCCCTTGGCTTACTCTAGTTCAAGGAACAGTTGCACCATGCACTGATGGCCATTTAGCAGTTCCCCTTTAGGGTGTACACACAAAATAATTGATAGCAAAGACTTGAACAGGTATTTGTACACCCATGTTCATAGCAACATTATTTGAATAGCCAAAATGTGGAAACAACCCAAAGTTGCATTAATGGATGAATGGATAAACAAAATGTGATATATATGTACAATGTACAAACGTGAGATATATATATATATATATGTATATATGTATATATATACACATACACACACACACAACGGAGTATTATCTTGCCTTAAAAAGGTGAAATTCTGATACATGCCTCAACATGAATGAATCTTGAAGACATTATACCAAGTGAAAAAAGCCAGTCTCCAAAAGGACAGACACTGTAGGGTTCTTCTGAACTTCTTCTGAATTACATGGAACAGTCAAATCCAAGGAGCAAAATAGAAGTTACCCAGGGCTGGGGAGGCAGGAATGTGGAGTTGTTTAACGGGGACAGAGTTTCAGGTTGGGATGATGGAAAAGTTCTGGAGATGGTGGTGATAATTACACAACGATGTGCATGTATTTAATGCCACTGACCTGTTTATTTAAAAATACCTGTAAAGGTAAATTTTATATGCATACTTCACAGTAATAAAAAAGGACAGTGCTTACTTGATGGTGATTGGGGAATTTGCGTTGGCTGTTTGTAAAGCCATGAAAGAAAAGAAGCCAAGCGCAAAGGGTCTGGACATAACGGCAGGTCATGTGAGGCAGCACGGCATTCCTTTGCTTTGGGGTGGATATTGGAAGAGATTTGTGCTTAGTAGGATGTCTGAATGAATACACTTTTCTCAGTGTATTTAGAGCTCACTCTATCACGCACCGACAACATATTTCACCTCCACTTTGTTTGTTGTTGTTCAGTTGCTAAGTCACGTCCAACTCTTTGCGACCGCATGGACTGCAGCATGGCAAGTTTCTCTGTCCTTCACCATCTCCTGGAGCTTGCTCAAACTCATGTCCATGGAGTCGGTGATGCCATCCAACCATCTCATCCTCTGATGCTTCTTTCTCCTTCTGGCCTCAGTCTTTCCCAGCATCAGGATCTTTTCCAGTGAGTTGGCTCTTCAAATCAGGGGGTAACAGTATTGGAACTTCAGCATCAGCACTTCCAATGAATATTCAGGACTGATTTCCTCTAGGACTGACTGATTTGACCTCCTTGCAGTCCAAAGGACTCTCAAGAGTCTTCTCTAGCACCACAATTTGAAAGCATTAATTTTTTGGTGCTCAGCCTTTATGGTCCAACTCTCACATCCATACATGACTGCTGGAAAAACCATAGCTTTGAGTATATGGACCTTTGTCGGCAAAGTGATATCTCTGCTTTTTAATACACAATCTAGGTTTGTCATAGCTTTTCTTCCAAAGAGCAAGTGATTTTTAATTTCATGGCTGCAGTCACTGTCTGCAGTGACTGCACCTCCACTTACTCATAAGAAAAACGTTACAAGGAGATATAGCATGATCTCTTCTTGTGTGCAGGCACATAATCGTTTCAGGAGAGAGCTGTCTGGAAATCCCCCCAAAGGACCAGGATTCCTTCCGGTTGCAAGGAGAAAGCTAAAAACAGCTGAAGGAAGTTGCAAGGGATAAGCATTTTGATTTTTATCTTCCCCTCTCTAATCCTGCTTTATCTGAGACTGACTTTCTTCCAATCCATACTATCATCTTCAGAGACTAACCAAGATTGTTTTCTTAATGAATAGCTCAAGTAGCCATGGCCAAGCTTTCTAGCTCTAGTGCTTGGGTTTTGTAACCAAGCAGGACAACTCAGGGGGGATGGTTCCTAAAACCAGAGGAAACATACTAGTAAGCTATAAGGGGTGGGGGGCTTCCTTGGTGGCTCAGATGGTAAAGAATCCACCGGCAATATGGGAGACCCAGGTTCAATCCCTGGGTCAGGAAGATCCCCTGGAGGAGGAAATGGCAACCCACTCCAGCAAATATTTTCTCCTGAAGGTAATCAGTTTTGTCTTCCCTGGGAAATCCCATGGACAGAGGAACCTGGTGGGCTACAGTGTATGGGGTCATATGACTGAGCAATTAACACACACACACAAGCTAGAAGAGGCAAAGTCTGCTTCTAAATTTATAAGTGGTTTTATAATTCATTTGCAGAGAAAGAGGAAATAAAGGAGTCCTTGAACAGTGGAAGACTCTTGCCTTTTTCTGCTCAACATAACCCAGGTGTAGACTCAGTATGAACTTGAACTTCCTCCCACCATGTACCCATTCAGAATGTCAGGGTTGGGTCTGACACTGTCCAAAGAAACTGCTCTTTCCATATTCAGTTTTCTTTGTTTTATTTAGTTGGCATCTTCTATCCCAAACATTTGCTGACAATTAGATCTTTTAGGGGAGATAAAACTGATTACCTTCAGGAGAAAATATTCGCTCAGTTCACTTTGGCATGAAAGAGAATTAAATGTAATTTTCCCTTTTAGATATGAGGATTAGATTTTTAAGTAGCAATAACTATAGCACATGTGGAATAATTATCTTTGGGTTATTCTGCATTCCTTTGGCTTTGAGATGGCCAGACTGTTAGACTCCTGTTACTGTAGCCATAAACTTGGATGTGCAGATACTGTGGGTACCACCGCTACTGCCCGAGCAGACAGGCGGCTTCTGTTGCTCACTTTCCATAGGCCAGACCTTGAGATGAGAGCTTTACATGCATTGTTACAGTTAATACTCAGCTCACTCTAGAACGTAGGCACTACTGTTCTCATTTTACTACTGTGGAACCGGAGAGATTAAAGTAACTTGCTGGATTCTAGCATATCCCATAAATGTTGGAGATGGAATTTGAACAGAGGTGCCTGGGAGTTCAGCAGCACTCAGGGCATGTTCTGAACTTTGAGAACAATGATTGTTTGCTATTATTCTCATATTTGTCACGACTTTGCACATGGAGCTTTTTGTGTGGCCCGAAAGCTGAGGGGTATTTAGCACTTTGTTAATTCCTGTGTTTTTGCTGGGAAGCTGCTATATTGTGGGATTTTCTTGTCTCATTTGTATGCACTTAGGTAGCCTGTGAATCTAAGGGGGTGTGTTGGGTTTGTTATTTTGGGAGGTGCAGAGGCTTGTCCTTGGGAATACTGAGTAGCAAGAATTCTGTCATGACCTTTGTGGTTTGGGGAGAAACAGTCTCATTTGAGACTGTGCAGTCTCACTGAACTGCGAGGAGGATTTCAAGAACTTTAGGATTTAGTTTGCATGCTGCGGGTGAGCTGTTTATCCCTCAGAATGATAAAAAGAGCTCACCCTCATTATGATCACTAGTCCTTAAGACACATGAGAGCAAACTCAGAACCCTAACTGTCTCGCGTGCTCACAATCCATCCGCTGTGATGGCTGCAGGGCTTGGCCCATTAATACTGAGGAGTGACGCGAGAGGCATGAAAGTGCACGCTTGATGGGTCCAGTGACAGCTATGTACGGGCTCCAGGGAGGCAGGGTGGCCAGCAGAAGTCCACAGTCACGCACGCAGCGGATCAGCACAAAAAAGAATGTGTTGGTCTCTGTGAGGTCTCTTTCTGTTTTTCAAATAAGTTCATCTGTATTGTTTCTTTTTAGATTCCACATATAAGGGAGGTCATATGGTATTTCTTCTTCTCTCTCTGACTTACTTCAAATGAACTTATGGCTGCCTGGAGCAACGTTTCTGGATCTTCAAATAGGAGGCTCGGTTTAATCCATC
Organism: Ovis aries; assembly: GCF_016772045.2. Taxonomy (NCBI): domain Eukaryota; kingdom Metazoa; phylum Chordata; class Mammalia; order Artiodactyla; family Bovidae; genus Ovis; species Ovis aries. The sequence goes on from NC_056055.1 coordinate 107,708,602, forward strand.
TAGCCTTTTCCTTAGGCCGGCACCCTGCAAACCTTTCCCTGAGAACCAGGCTGATGGTAGGTACTCATGTGTGGGGAATCAACAGCCTCAGACTGAAGTACAGCATCTTCTTGAAGAATAACTTTCACTTAAGCGACTGTTCTGTATTGTACATTCTATAACAGGCCGTTTTGTATCGATGCTGTTTTTCATGGTGTTATTTTCCTCCCAGCCTTTAAACCTGATGCTGCGGGGAGACGTGCGGTGCTTTTTCATGCCTCTGGCTGCTGTGGGCACAGGGCTGAGTGCTGCCGGGTGTGCCCTGGACAAGCCCTGCCCCTGCATCACGGAACACGGGCCGTTACGTGACTTCTGGGTCTCAGTGCTTTTTAGGTCTGTCATCTTTGTCTCCTTTGTGTGTGTGTGTGTGTGCGTGTGTGTTTGCGCCATGCTCGGTCATGTTCGACTCTCTGTGACCCCAGGGACAGTAGCCCGCCAGGCTCCTCTGTCTATGGGATTTCCCAGGCAAGAATACTGGAGTGGGTTGCCTTTCCCTTCTCCAAGGATTCTTCCTGACCTAAGGATGGAACCTGAATCTCCTGCATTGCAGGCAGATTCTTTACCGTCTGAGTCCCCCTCCTTTACTTCCTCTGAATAGGATTATTTTGACCCAGATTGCTACATGGTGATTTTGGTTGTGGAAGCTAGCATCTGTAAACATGGTGATTTTTTTTTTCCCCCTCATTCTTTCTTTTGAAATCAGTGTGGTCTCTGTTGCTATCTAATTAAATGGTGGATAACTAGACTCTATGTTTCATGTGTGTTTGGAGGACTAAACTATCTAGAGTAAGCATTTTGAAAACATAAACTATTCTTTGAAGTTTACTAATCATAACATGATTTTGAAAGACAATTGTATGTTACTGATAAGAAAGAAGGAGTTCTATAGACAACTAATGTAAGTGGTCCAACATTTAGAAATGAAAGAGAGATTCTGGCAGACAAAAAGGTGACATTTACCAAGAAAGATCTTTGACTTAGCTGTTGAAAGCCTCAATAAAGTTAAAAGATAAAAAAAACACAGAGAGTGATAATAGAAAAGAAAGCATTTAAATGAGAAATTAGTATCAAAATGAGAAATTAATGTCAAGGGTACTTAAGAAAACCCCATGTATTTGGAAATTAAATGTCCACTTTTAAATGATGGGTGTATCTAAGAAGCCATAACAAGGAAAATCAGAAAATATAATTTTCTAATTATAACAGAATAAAAATGAAAAGAGCATTTATCAGAATTTGTTGCATGCAACTGAAGCTGCTCAGTGCAATTAAATGCAATGTGAAATCTTCAATAAGGTATGAAAACAAATAATGGACACTAGCATAAAATTTTGTGAAATTTGAACAAATAATGGACACTAGCAAAATCTGTACTTTAGTTAATAATACCATGGGGCTTCCCTGGTGGCTCAGATGGTACAGAATCTGCCTGCAATGAAGGAGACCCAGGTTCGATCCCTGTGTCTATCACATATTAATTTCCTGTTTTTTTTTTTTTTTTTTTAAACAATGTGGCATTTCTTTATATTCTCACAACTGGACTAGAAGTTTCAAGCCTCAGGCAAATTTTTTTTTTTTTTTCTGTCTCCTGGTTTATAGTCTGTGGGAATTTGAAGGGAATTTGTGTCCTGCTGTTGTGTGAAAATTGTGTAAATCTTAATTATGCTAAGCTGGTTCACAGTGCTTTTCAGGTCAAGTATATCTGTATACTTTTCTGTATATTCATTCTATTAATTTTTAATAGTTTGATATTGAAACTGCAACTAAAAATCTTAATTTACTTAAAAATAATTGTAATATATAGTGGAAGTATATGTAACTTTGTTCTGTATTCTCCAAGTCTTCTGTAAGTGTGCTATCATACCTGCATAAATTAAAAAAAATAAGGGGAAAAAAACACAGTACTTGAGGGGAGGTAGGGGAGAGAAGGACTGGGAGGTTGGGATTAGCAGATGCAAACTATTATATATATATATAGGATGGAGAAACAACAAGGTCCTGCTGTACAGCACAGGGACCTATGTTCAATATCCTGTGACAAACCATGATGGAAAAGAATGTATTAAAAAAGAATGTATATATGTGTATAGCTGAGTCACCTTGCTGTACAGCGGTGACTGGCACAGCATTGCAAATCAACTATACTTCAAAAATAAACCCTCCTCCCCCAAAAGATGCCATCTGCTCATTTATTTATGGTGTCTTCTTTCATGCTAGTCTACACCAGTTCTCAGACAGAGCTAATAAATATCCTAAATATAAAACCTGAGTAAAATATTACATTATTGAGGCATTATGCCATTCAAACATGAGAGATATAATGATGATTCCAATATAATGATTTTAGCTCCAGGGTACAAGTAAAATAGAATGCTGATGACTAGCTGTGACTACACTGTCACCAACATGTGGCTATTTCCCTATTGTTCTGTGTTCCCACCACCCTTCAAAGCCAGTGCATTAAGAAATCTTATTATGAAAATTTCTATATACCAATCACGGATGTTCGTAAACTGTCGGCATCTTGCCATACTTGTTCATCTTCCCAACCTCCTCCTGCTGTTGCTGAATAATTTTCTATGCATCTTGTCATTTCACCCCTAAATGGTTTAGCAATCTTCTCTAGGAGAAAAAGAGAGAGAAAAGAGCGAGAGCGAGAGAGCGAGAGAGCGAGAGCGAGAGAGAGAGAGAGAGAAACATTTCCCCATATAGCCACAAATTAACAATAATTAGTATCATCAATACATAACCCAGATTCAGATTTCCTTAATTGTCTAAAAATGCCTCTTTTCAGTTAGTTTATTATATTCTATTCAGGATCCAAGCAAGTTCCATTTCATGATGTGTGGTTCTTAAGCTCTACAAAACTTTTGTGACTATTTCATAATCTAGACCCCACCCCTACCCTGCATAGACTTAGTGAAGAAATTAGATTCTTAAATTCTAGATTTGGTTTCGATGTCATTTAACTTTCTCTTCTACTCCCCAAGTTTCCTGTGGACTGAAGTTTCGTTTAAAAGCTTAATTAAATTCAGATTTGATCTTGTTGGTATTGCTGCTGCTGTTTTTAAAAAATTATATCAGACCTAGTTCTTGATTTTTCAGCTTGGTTTCTCTTTTTCTCATCTCCCTTCCTTTTATGAATTTACAACTTTTTGTTTATTTGTGCTTGTTCCGTCACTCAGTTGTGTCCGGCTCTTTGCGACCCCATGGACTGCAGCACACCAGGCTTCCATGTCCTTCACTATCTCCTGGAGCTTGTTCAAGTTTTTTTGCATTAAACACCAACCTTTGTCAGCAAAGTGATGTTTCTGCTTTAATATGCTATCTAGGTTTGTCATAGCTTTCCTTCCGAGAACCAAGCATTTTCTGATTTCATGGCTGCAGTCACCATCTGCAGTGATTTTTGGAGCCCGATACATTTAGTGTATTTTAATTTACTGGGTTAACTTTTTGGGTATTCATAGTGTCCTGTCTATGGCAAGTGAAAACTCTTAGTTGACTCCTAGGTCCTTTTTTGTTTTTGTTTTTGACAAGAATGAGACTTTAATCATTTTTATGTGGAGTTTATAATATTAAGAGACAAAGCTTTGTTAACCAACACAATAATGACTACACATCTGTTTGGCATGAGGCTTTCGAGTCCTAATTAAAACTTAATTTATAATAGTATTCATGATTAGTCTGAAATGCATTCTGTAGGTATCTCTTGAGTTTCTATAGTATTTCCTTAGACTGCAACTGTTTACATGTCTGAAGTTACTTGAAGGCATTATTTTTAAGAAAGCTTACAAGTCTGTTCTCTACATCTGCAGCTCCATTCTTTCCCCACAAATAGGTTCACCAATACTATTTTTCTAGAGTCCATATATATGCATCAATATATGATATTTTTCTCTTCCTGACTTACTTCACTCTGTACAACAGGTTCTTGGTTCATCCACCTCACTACAACGAATTTGTTCCTTTTTATGGCTGAGTAATGGGAGGGATTGGGGGCAGGAGGAGAAGGGGATGACCGAGGATGAGATGGCTGGATGGCATCACCGGATGTGAGTCTAGGTGAACTCCGGAAGTTGGTGATGGACAGGGCGGCCTGGCGTGCTGCGATTCGTGGGGTCGCGGGGAGTCGGGCACGACTGAGCGGCTGAACTGAACTGAACCGTCCATTGTGTACATGCAGCACGTCTTCGTCCATCCGTCTGCTGCTGGACGTCTGTGTTAGCAGGGGAAGGAGAGGGTAGGCTGAATTACCAAAGTAGGATTGACGTGTATATATACATCCCATGTGTGAAACAGATGTGTGCCTGTGTTAGTCACTCAGTCATGTCCGACTCTTTGCAACCCCATGGACTGTAGCCTCCCAGGCTCCTCTGTCCATGGAATTCTCCAGGCAAGAATACTGAATTGGGTTGCCAGTTCCTTCTCCAGTGTGAGGCAAATAGCTGATGGGAAACTGCTGTATGACACAGGAAGCTCAGCCTGGTGCTCTGTGATGACCTAGAGGTGTGGGATGGGATGGGGGAGGGAGGCTCCAAGGGAGGGTATATGTAATACCTATACATATACAGAACCAAGCGTATGGGTTGGTTCTAGAACAACTAAGCATATAATATCTATACATATATAGATATTATATCCATCTATCTATCTATATAATTATGACTGATTTGTGCTGTTGTGTGGCAGAAACCAACACGATATTGTAAAACAGTTCTCCAATTAAAAAATAAATTAAAAAAGAAAAGAAAGCTTACTACTGAGCTTTGTACCATCCTAGGTCCTCTGTAGCTCCTCTTGAACATTTTTGTTGTAATTATTAAAGGTTAGTTGGGACTTCCCAGGTGGCGCTAGTGGTAGAGAACCTGCCTGCAATGCTGGAGACATGCAGGAGATACAGGTTTGATCCCTGTGTTGGGAAGATCCCCTGGAGGAGGAAATGGCAACCCACCTGAGTATTCTTGCCTGGAGAATTCCGTGGACAAAGGATCCTGGCAGGCTACAGTCCATAGCGTCACAAAACAACTGGACACGACTGACAGTCTAAGCAGCAGCAGCAGTTGAATAAAGAGCGTCCCGACCTGTGTCCTCTCGATCAGACCCTCAGTGCTTCCTTCCCTTCCTTACTTTCTGGGGCAAAATGTCCCAGCCCATTTTCCTACATTTCCTGCCCACAACTAGGATCACATTTCTTCAAGGATCCTTAGTTCCACTGAGTGGAGAATCCAGTTTAGAGACCACATTGAGAGTTGTGCCTGTGAGATTGGAGAGGAATTGTTTCTAGTCCTTCTCAGTGAACAGAACTGAAAATTTGTATTTTAGAAAGCATGATACTGGATGCTTGGGGCTGGTGCACTGGGACGACTCAGAGGGATGGTGCAGGGAGGGAAGAGGGAGGGGGTCAGGATGGGGAACACGTGTATACCTGTGGCAGATTCATGTTGATGTATGGCAAAACCAATACAATATTGTAAAATAATTAACCTCCAATTAAAATAAATAAATTTATATAAAAGTAAAAAAAAAAGAAAGGGAAAAAAATCCCAATCCCCTTTACCATTTCCAATTTAAATTTAAAATCCTCCAAGTGTTTATTCTATTAATTTTGTGTTTAGATTTCTTTTTATATATAGATCTCTGAGACAAACCTATTTTCTTTATAATAGGAACATACATTGAAACTTGTATACTTGAAAATAATGTGAATTTAAAAAAATGTTTCAGAGTTAAAGAGGTCTGTACTATTTACAGTGCTGATTACATGTTTCATTATTATTTTTTCCAGGTTTATATTTATTTTTGGCTATGCCACTCGGCTTGCAGGATCCTAGTTCCCCAACCAGGGATTGACCCCACCCCCTGACAACGGAAGCTTAGAGTCCTAGCCACTGGAATGTAGGAAATTCTGAATCGCATGGTTTCGATTATATGGAATCTTACTAAGTTTGGTTTACCTGGTGTGTCTTGGACTGAGAGATGTTTGTTGTCCCATTTTTAGTCCTTTTCTTCATTTACAACAGTTTCTACCTCATAAAAGTTGCTTCTCTATAATTGTAATCTTTGTCATTATAGGTCTTTTTTGGCTTTCTTTAGCTTTTTAGTTTTCCCCTCATTCTACCATGTTTTATATTAAAATATGAACTTGTGCTTTCTTACTAAAGTTTCCCTGGTGTAGCTATGCTTCTTTAATCCATAATCTTCGTGTATTTTTGACTGTGGTATGTATCATACCAGAGAGTTAGACTGGCTTCATTAGTTGATCTGAAGTTTCTTCTTTTAACAGATTTCTTTATTGTTTGATCTCAGCTATGACATGCTGATTTATTATTTATTTACTGTATCTAGTAAATCTTTCACTGTGTGCTTCATTTTCTTTTCTCTTGGTAATCTTTGGCATTTCATATGGTTTGTGGGCTTTTTTTGTTGTTATTGTTCTGCTAGTTACTTTTACTCTAATATTGTATATAATATCTGAAGGTTCTTTATTTTGGTTAATGCCTAATTCTGCTCTTTTCTCAGCAGTACTAATTATCTACAATCGTTTCCTTTTTATGCCCTCTCCTCAGTGTCTAAATCTAGATGAAAGTGAAAGTGTTAGTTGCTCAGTCCTGTCTGACTCTTTGTGACCCCATGGGCTATAATCTCTGTCCATGGAATTCTCCAAGTAAGAATACTTGGAGTGGGTAGCTATTCCCTTCTCCAGGGGAATCGTCCCAACCCAGGGAATGAACCCAGGTCTCCCAAATTGCAGGCAGATTCTTTACCTTCTGAGCGATCTTTTCAAATGCAGGTGGTATTGTTTTAATCCTAGTTAATACCTGAGGGAATTTATTCTGCTTACTTTCTGTATTTGTTTGTTGTGTTATTTCTGTTACACATTGTCTGGCCATATGACATTTACATATCATTTTATCTTTACAGCCAGTCTCTGCCAGACTGCAGGCCAAGCTAATCTAAACATCTCTTGGTTTTCTGAAGCTCATTCTCTAGTAGGGTTCCTCAGGAAGACTCTTGGGAAAATTAATCTCTGAGTTCTAGAATGTTTATAACCTGTTTTTTTTTTTTTTTTTTGAAAGCCTTCATACTTGAAGCACAGCTTGGTTGGATATAAAATCTTTTGCTCATGTTTTAATTTCTAACGGATCTTTACACTGTTCTTCCATTGTTTTCTGGCACAAAATGTTTGTGATTCAAAGTGTAACTTAGGTTTGTTTGCTTTTCGTCTGCAGGCACTGTTGTTGTTTTTCATTTGCGGAGTAGTGTCTGACTCCTTGCGACCCCATGAACTGCAGCACACCAGGCTTCCCTGTCCTTCACTATCTCCCAGAGTATGCTCAAACTCATGTCCATTGAGTCAGTGATGCCAGCCAACCAGATCATCCTCTTTCACCTCCTCCTCCTGGCTTCAATCTTTCCTAGGATCAGGGTCTTTTCCAATGAATTGCCTGTTTGCATCGGGTGGCCAAAGTATTGGAGCTTTAGCATCAGTCCTTCCAATGAATATTCAGGGTTGATTTCCTTTAGGATTGACTGGTTTGATCTCCTTGCTGTCCAAGGGTCTCTCAAGAGTCTTCTCCAGCACCACAGTTTGAAAGCATCAATTGTTGGGCACTCAGCCTTCTTTATGGTCCATCTCTCATATCCATACATGACTGCTGGAAAACCATAACTTTGATTATACAGACCTTAGTTGGCAAAGTGATGTTGCTTTTCATCATTTAAAAACTACAACTATTTTACTAGAAATGTTCCAGTCTTAATGGTCCTCAGTTGGTTTTCTGAGCTTATTGTTGTTCAGTCGCTCAGTCATGTCTGACTCTTTGCGACCCCATGGACTGCAGCATGCCAGACTTTCACTATCTCCCAGAGCTTGCTCAAACTCATGTCCATTGAGTTGGTGATGCCATCCAACCATCTCATTCTCTGTCATCTCCTTCTCCTCCTGCCTTCAGTCTTTCCCAGCATCAGTCTTTTCTAATGAGTCAGATCTTTGTTGCCAGAGTAATGTCTCTGCTTTTTAACATGCTGTCTAGGTTTGTCACAGCTTTTCTTCCAAGGAGCAAGCATCTTTTAATTTCATTGGCTGCAGTCACCATCTGCAGTGATTTTGGAGCCCAAGAGAATAAAGTCTGTCACTGTTGCCATTGTTCCCCATCTATTTGCCATGAAGGGATTGGACTGGATGCCATGCTCTTAGCTTTCTGAATGTTGAGTTTTAAGCCAGCTTTTCCACTCTCCTCTTTCATTTTCATCAAGAGGCTCTTTAGTTCCTCTTCATTTTCTGCCAGAAGGGTGGTGTCATCTGCATATCTAAGGTTATTAATATTTCTCCTGGCAATCTTAATTCCAGTTTGTGCTTCATCCAGCCTGGTATTTTGCATGATGTACTCTGCATAGAAGTTAAATAAGCAGGGTGACAATATACAGCCTTGTCGTACTCCTTTCCCAATTTGGAACCAGTCCATTGTTCCATGTCCGGTTCTAACTGTTGCTTCTTGACCTGCACACAGATTTCTCAGGAGGCAGGTAAGGTGGTCTGGTATTTCCATCTCTTTAAGAATTCTTTTTATGATCCACATAGTCAAAGGCTTTGGCATAGTCAATGAAGCAGAAGTAGATGTTTTTCTGAAACTCTCTTCCTTTTTTGATGATCAGATGGATGTTGGCAATTTGATCTCTGGTTCCTCTTCCTTTTCTAAATCCAGTTTGAACATCTTAAAGTTCTCAGTTCATGTACTGTTGAAGCCTGGCTTGGAGAATTTTGAGCATTACTTTGCTAGCATGTGAGATGAGTGCAATTGTGCAGTAGTTTGAACATTCTTTGGCATTGCCTTTTTTTGGGATCAGAATGAAAACTGATCTTTCCCAGTCCTGCGGCCACCACTGAGTTTTCCAGGTTTGCTGGCATCTTGACTGCAGCACTTTCACAGAATCATCTTTTAGGATGTGAAAGAGCTCAACTGGAATTCCATCACCTCCACTAGCTTTGTTCATAGTGATGCTTCCTAAGGCCCACTTGACTTCACACTCCAGGATGGAGTCTGGCTCTAGATGGGTGATCATACCATCATGGTTATCTGGGTCATTAAGATCTTTTTGTACAATTCTTCTGTGATTTCTTGCCACCTCTTCTTAATATATTCTGCTTCTGTTAGGTCCATACCATTTCTATCCTTTATTGTGCCCATCTTTGCATGAAATGGTCCCTTGGTATATCTAATTTTCTCGAAGAGATCTGTAGTTCTGAGCTACAGTCCCTTTAATATGTAGATTCAGGTATCTTTTTGAAGATTTTCTTGAATATAGCTTTATGTCTTTGGTGTCTTTCATTTTTTGGAGGTTTGGCATTCTTCTTTCAGAATTGATGTTAAATCTTCATTATATTTCTGTTGTTTCAAATCTTTGGTATCATCTTCCCTCTCTTCTTTATTTCTGCTATTAACTCCACTCTCCTCCCTTCCAGCCTCGGTTTCTCTTACCGGACCTCCCGTGTCTCTATTTGTTTCTTTGTTTCTTCTAATTCTGCCTTTGTTTCTGAGATATTTTTTCCTTCTTTCATTTTCCTCTCTTTTCATTCTTGAGTTTTCAGCTGTTTTTAATCTCATCTCGTTTCACATCAATCCAACTGTCTTCTTTTTATAACTTTTAATATTTTTGGAGTATAGTTAATTTACAATGTTGTGTTAGTTTCTGGTATAGCAAAGTGACAGGTTTATATATAAATATATACACACATACATTATGCGTATGTACACACACGCATATATACACATGCACACACACACATATATACACATGCACACACGCATATATATACACACACACATATGTACACACACATATATACACATGCACACACACACATATACACATGCACACACACGCATATATACACATACATACACACATATATAGATAGATAGAAAACATTTTTTTTTTTTTTTTTTTTTACCAATGGCACCACCTGGGAAGCCCAGAGTGTTAGTCATTCAGTTGTGTCCAACTCTTTGTGACCCTATGCCCGCTAGGTTCCTCTGTCCATGGGATTCACAAGGCAAGAATACTACAGTGAGTTTCCATTTCTTTCTCCAAGAGATCTTCCCAACCCAGGGATTGAACCTGGGTCTCCTGTATTGCAAGTGGACTCTATACTGCCTGAGCTACCAGGGAAGCGTGTGTGTGTGTGTGTGTGTGTGTGTGTGTGTGTGTGTGTGTGTGTGTGTGTGTGTAAATCCTTTCTCACATTGTTTTCCATTACGGTTTATCATAAGATATTGAATATAGTTCTCTGTGCTCTTCAGTAGGACTGTATTGTTCAACTGTTTCCTTTCTGAGCTGTTCTAATTCTAACTCGTATGATTCTTTCAGGTTTAGATCGTTTCTATGTTTCTTTCAGCTCATTTAGGAATCTGCTGCACTTGTCATCCTCTTTGTGGCCACATTTGTGGGATGTTGTCATCATCTCTGGGAACTTTATTTGGTTCATTTAAATCTTTGTATGGGGTTTTATTGTAATCTGGCTTTATTTTCCACATACAAATTAGCCATTCTCTTGGGAAGTTCCTCTGTAGGGTTCTCTTGTGTGTCATTACTGTGATGGATTAAAACATACCTCTTTGTATCTATGGTGAGTTCTTTATCAGGGAGAGCCTGATTCATAGGAGCTTGTGCTTCTATCTCTGTGTCATCTAGAGTCTGAGGGTCTTTCCCTCCAGAAAAGTGAGGCTACCTTTCTAGGTGCTTAGCCAGCATGTCCTGAGGTCCAGCTCAGACACCCCCTTCTCTGGTGTTAGAAGCTTTTGTCTTCCTGGGATCCACGGTGTTTCTTTTTGGATCCCACTAGCAGCAAGTTCTTTTCTTTCCTTTTTTGCAAGGTGAGGGAAAGGGAACTGGAAAGACTGAGTCTCTGTCTTTCCAAGAGGGCATATTTCAGAGCACTTCTGAGATCCTGCAGAGAGATCTAGGGCAGAGGACTGCCTCAGCTCCTTTGAATTCTGGGGCCCCTTACTAGTTTCCTATGGTTTCCTTGCTCTTGTCCTCAGCGTGGAGCCTTTGAGGGAATCTTTGACTTTCACTGGCCCGTTTGCAAGAGTTGAGGGTTTGGTTCCTTTTTTGTAAAGGATGGGTTCCTTTTGGGGGTGAATACTTGCTGGTTTCTGAGTTGCAGCTCATAGCACCGTCCACACTCTTCTTCTTCCCTACCAATATTCCCTACCATCACTCCTGCTGATCCCACACCTGCTGCCGCCTGATGTAGTTTCCACTAACCCTGCTCTGGGGTTCCTGGTCACCAGGTTTATGTAAGATGACATCCATGTTGTGTATAGTTTTTCTTTTGTGATCCTATACATTTTTTCTGGGCTATGATTTAACAAAACCGTGCTGTTACCCATGTTTTTAGCATCAGAAATCCCAGTATATTTTAAAACAAGAATGTAGTAGAAATGTTAGCTTTCTGACATCACATCCTATGGCTTTTCATTATTTCCAGTAGAATAGCAGTATTTCATGTTAGGATCTGGAACCAAACTGTTTGCTGCCAACTGGTATGCAATTATGGCTTAAAAAAAAAAAGAGCGTGGGCAAAGATCTTGAATGTGTGTAACCAGTTCTATATGATTTGGGTCTAGAACAAGACTAAGAAAAATTGACTTGTCCTTCCTGTTTTAGGGATTGTCTAGAAAGTTAAGCTACTCTTGAGATTACCTTGTTAGTTTCTCTTTGTGACATGCCTAACAGATGGGTCACCGTATCTAGACACTGACCAACTAACAGACATCATGTTGGCAATAGAAGCTCAAGAGAAGGGCCTTTCATGTCACCAGCAATGGGAAAGCTCTAAGAGTTTGTTATTGATGGGATAAAAAGAGAGTTGTAGAAATCTAAAGGTGGTCAAAGTCAATTCCTTGGAATCTAATCAAGGGGATAAAAACCCATAAAGAGATAGTTGTCAGAAAACCAAATGTGGAGAAGGAATGGAGGCTTCAGGGGAGCCCACACATGCTGATTTTCCCACCTCTCAACCCAAGACAGAGATAGTTATGTTTCAGGCCACTCACTGATGACCTCTAAGCTGCAAATGGAAGGGAGGACTTACGTCTAAGCAGTGCAGTAACTGCACGTCCTGGAGTTTGGAACAGGGCCAGCCAAGACCTACTGCTAATAGACAGCTCAATTCATAGCAAGCCACTTGGAGGAATATTTGCTCTTGTTCTTAACTACTGTCTGCCTGCAAGTGATAAAACCAGTTCTAAGCCCAGTGGCATCTGTCTGCATCTCTTAGCATGACACTCAGTATTTTCTCAGTGTTCTTCCAGGACCCCAAGAATCTTTCCCAGTGCTTGCCTGTTTTTTTGTTTGTTTGTTTGTTTGTTTGTTTTCCATCAATGTGTGGAAGGTCACTGGACTTTTAAGGCAAGTTAAGGGCAGTTGTTCCTGCAGGGGCCACTCTGAGTTTTCTCCCAGAAGCCAGCTGGGCTTTCTGTGAAAGAATGGGTGGGGAAGGGGTGTTCTTATGTCCCTGGCTGGATAAATTATATTGAATTTTTCCATCCATGCCAATCTCCTGAGGCTGTGGATTGGAAATTCTGCTATAATAATTGAGTGATCCCCAAATTCTGTTAATTTTACATCATTCTTGAAATGAGAAAGGTACCAGTCATTAATAATGCAGCACTAAAATGAATTCACAATTAGGCTAACATACGCTTAAAATTACATCTGCTCCTGTCACATGGCCCTAAATAGAAAAAACAAAGTATTTGGTGTATTTATAGAGAAGAAGAAAAAAAACCTTTCAGCTCTGAAAACACCTCTGATTCTGTTAGGACATGGATCATATTGCTAATGTGGAGACATTAAGATGTCCAATTTGCCCAGCAGGTGATATGAAACTAAAATCACATTGATTGGGCTTCCCTGATACTTCAGTGGCAGAGAAGCTGCCTGCCAGTGCAGGAGACACAGGTTCAGTCCCTGATCTGGAAAGATCCCACGTGAATGCAGAGCAATTAAGCCTGTGCTCTACAGCCCAGGAGCCACAACTACTGAAGCCAGAGCGTCCCTGAGCCTTTGCTCCACAACAAGAGAAGCCACCACTATGAGAAGCCCGCATGCCGCAATTAGAGAACGGTCCCGGCTGGCTGCAACTAGAGAAAAGGCTGTGTAGCAACAGACCCAGCACAGCCAAATATGAAACATTAAGAAAGAACAAATTTATCCGGAAACACCAAGTTTGTCTTCAACTGTAGAGAACTCAGAAAGCACACAGTAGATTCTGAAAGGATAGTGTACTTCTTGATGTAGTCTTACATTTTTCTCAGCCTGGGAGCAGAGCCCCAGAGAGATGAACCAGCGCGCTCTGCTGGGATTGTCTCTGCCCGAGAAAATAAATGACAGCTCACGTTTCACACACTCAGAGAAGGACAAATCATCTCTGAACAGCTGCTCAATTTACAGATCTGGTTTAGACAGAAAGCAGTTGAATGGTAGGGATGGTACTGGCACGGTTGCCAAGAAAGTAGTAAGAGCAGTGCTCTGCAGATTACTCTGCTGCCAGTGGAGGTTGTGGAGGTGAGAATCCTGGCCACTACTCTCCCCAGAGAAGGAGCCAGACCCCGGCTTTCCCCTCTGTCTCAGCTGCCAAGCTTGCATAGAATTTGTTTGAAAGAGACAGCATCATATTATCAGATAATGCACTCCCTAGTGTCACTTCCTTTCCTGGAAGCTGATCCGGAGAAATCTAAAGACCTCACGCACCGTGAGAGTATCAGAGAGAGAGTGAAAGGGAGCCAAGAGCAGCTGGAGCCGAGCGGGCGAGCTGGACCGATTCCGGGGGCCTGTCTGTGTGAAGATGCCACCATTCAGGGTGACTTGAATCTTGAGCGAGGAGTTTAAATAGCAGCAGAAGGAGTTTGGCATTGAAATGAGTTTTTTAAATAAAGGTTTTTTTAAAAAAGGTTTTGCACAATGGCGAGATGACAAACGGCTGTACCAAGACCGGCACCTTGAGGACGGCTAGAAGACACCTGAGTGGGAGAGACACGCCTGTCTCTTTTATGTCCTTTAGTCCTTCACGCATGTGAAGATGTGCGATTCTGCACAACTCTTTTATTTTTAATAGTGAAGGAGTACTATAAATGGCTATAGCGAATTCATGAATTCTAAGGAGGGGAAGGAATAAGAAGGCGAAAAATAATAGGAAAATCTGTTTTGTCCATAGCATCTTGACACAAAAGAGAGACACTCACTTTCTCTGTGCCTGGTTTAAGAACAGCTTTCTGATTTAAACCCATTCTCACCCAGGTTTCTTCTTTGGCACAGCATCATGAAAAGTGCATTGCTTCTATCTGAAGAGCACCAAGGGATGCTCAACTTACTACATGACTCAGAATCCCATTTATTTTCTCAGGGCATATCACCTCCTCACTCCACCCACTACCCTGGTGACCGGAGGGCAGAATGATGCCTCCATCAGAGGTGACTTTAATCTCTTCTTGCCTTTGGAGTAGGAACCTGGCAGGGGGAATTTGGAAATTGTTCACACAGAGGATTTTTGCATTTGGAGGTTTTTCTTCTCCTTAGGATGTCAGAAGAGAAGGTTTCATATCTTGCTGGACTATGGTTTGGAATGTGGACCTGTCAGTCGATTGGAATCAGTCACCTGAGATTCATCACTCATACCGTCTCTTCCTGGGCAGGCTTCTCAGAGAGGCAGACCCTGCAGACTGGCCAGGGGGTGGTGTGGAGACCCTTCCCATGTGGTGAGGTGGGTAGAGCCTGGCTTCCTGTGGGGGCCTGTAAACAACTGTGCATGCGGAGGTGACAAGGTGTCAAGATCCTCCGTTCCCTTGTTTATTCACTTAGCAAGCATTTATTGTGGAGAAGGCAACGGCACCCCACTCCAGTGTTCTTGCCTCGAGAATCCCATGGATGGAGGAGCCTGGTGGGCTATAGGTCTTGGGTCCCTAAGAGTTGGACACGACTGAGCAACTTCACTTTCACTTTTCACTTTCATGCATTGGAGAAGGCAATGGCAACCCACTCCAGTGTTCTTGCCTGGAGAACCCCGGGGACAGAGGAACCTTCTATGGGGTCACACAGAGTCGGACACGACTGACATGACTTAAAAGCAGCAGCAGCAAGCATTTATTGAGCATATACTATATGTGAACTGTGGTCTTGGAAAAGAATCTTGAGAGTCCCTTGGACTGTAAGGAGATCAAACCAGTCAATCCTAAAGGAAATCAACCTGAATATTCATTGCAAAGACTGAAGCTGAAGCCCCAGTACTTTGGCCACCTGATGCGAAGAGCTGACTCATTGGAAAAGACCCTGATGCTGGGAAAGATTGAAGGCAGGAGAAGGGGACAACAGAGGATGAGATGGTTGGATGCCATCACAAGCTCAGTGGACATGAGTTTGAGCACGCTCTGGGAGATAGTGAAGGACAGGGAAGCCTGGTGTGCTGCAGTCCATGGGGTCTCAAAGAGTCAGACACGACTTAGTGACCAAACAACAAAATATGCCAAACCCTGCCTCTAGCTGCTGAAGGGCAGTCATAATTTAACAAATCAACAGAATCCTTTTGCCCTGGAACTGGCTGTCTAGATAGACGAGAAACACAAGAAATAAGTAGATGGCAGAGCTTGCTGCATAGCGAGGGATGCTGATGAGAAGGAGGGAGCAGGGCAGGGGGTTAGGAGCAGATGAGGTGGGCAACCCCATATCGCTGCATCGTGACGGGGGGACAGTCGGGGAGGGCCCCGGCAGTGCTTTTGAGGAAGTGCCTGAAGGAAGTGAGGGAAGCATCGTGGGGTCTAAGGTGGGGAAACAGCAGGTGATAGGGCCCTAAGGTGGGCTTGTGCCCAGCCTGTTGGGGAGCATCACTGAGGTCCTGGAGAAAGGGAGCTGGGGGCCACCAGGAAGGGCTGAGGTTGGAGGGGCACAACAGGGGCCAGGTTGTTCAGGTACAGTGAGGACTTTGACCCCGAGAGAGCTGCTGGAAGGTCCTGAGTGAGGCAGTGGCCTGATCTCCCATCTCAGTGGAGAATGAGCCTCAGGAAGGAGGGTGGAAGCAGACGGATGAGCTTGGAGACACATGTGGCAACCGGCGGAGTCTGTCAGGGGACGCGTAGCGGTTTATGTGCTGTTTATAGTCTGTAACGCACATTCCTTTCTGAGCTGGGTTCCAACGACCAGAGCCTGAAGCTGCCTTGGCACTTCACTGTTTACCTGGAGTTGTGCTGGCACGGACGAGCAGGTGGAAGCCGTTCCAAGCACAAGCAAATAAGACAGCAAGCTACCTGCTTCATGCCACAGGGTGCCCACCAGGGATTCCATGTTTTCGTTGCTGGAGCTTTGTGGTTCCTACCACTGCTTTAAAACACACACACACACACACACACACAGACACACACACAGACACAGTGTGTGTTTCCCTTTTCACTTTCTTATCAAAATAGCAAGTGACCTATTACATTTATGTAGGAGTCTGGCCCATGCGGAAAATTAAAGTTTATATGGAATAAATAGCCTTTTCATATACTAGATTGGGCCCTGCAACAGAAAAGGACATTGGTGAAAAGTGAAACTGGTGAAATCTGAATGAAGTCTGTAGTTGAGTTCATTTGTACCGATACTAATTGAGTACTCTGTGTTCCGTGCTAAGTGGCTTCAGTCGTGTCTGACTCGTGATCACATGGACTGCAGCTCTGCCAGGCTCCTCTGTCATGGGATTCTCCGGGCAAGAATACTGGAGTAGATTGCCATGCCCTCCTCCAGGGGATCTTCCCGACTCAGGGATCGAACCTGCGTCTCTTAACATCTCCAGCACTGGCAGGTAATGCTTAATCACTAGTGCCACCTGGGAAGCCCACCAGTACTAATTCCTGGGTTTAAATGCGCCGTGGTTAACGTCACAGACGTATGATGCTAACATTAGGAGCAGGTGAAAGATGTACGTCAGCCTTCTGTACCTTCTTTGGCAAATTTCTGTACATTTAAAATCATTCCAAAATAAAGTAATAAACAAAAGCACCCCACTTAGAGGGAAAAGAAAAACCTGAGTGAAAACTTTGAATTTCTTTCAGAGATGAAATGGGTCCACAGATATGTTCTGCACAGCTAGAATTTTTATCTACAATTAAGTAGGTTGCTGTTATGCACTATATAGCTAGACAATGGTCTTTCCTGTTCGTTACTTCATTTCGATTAAGCTCCGTTCCACGTTATGGAAAAACCCAAACAAACTTCTTGGCCGACTGTGTCCTCGCGCCCTGCATTAAATGTCCAGGCATGACTCTTACTCTCCTCTGCTTGGGAAATGGGTATTTTTCAGCATGGCTTACACCCCACACCCTGTCATTTGCTGATTTCCCTTCCTTCTGCCTTCCTCCCATCTTGAGTCTTCATCCTCGCTGTGTGTCACCCTTCACTGAATAAATGTCACTAAATGTAATTGGTCCTAGAACTACTTTGCCACCTTCTTGTTTTCCTAAAGCTAAACGTGACCTTTCTTGGTTTGCTGTTCTGAAGCTTTGGGGAAAGAAATTTGCCATTATATTAAAAAAAAAATCTGACAATCTCCATGTCTGATTGTATAGACCAAGAATGGTGATCCCAAATGTCTCTAGGGCCCAGGCAAACCATGCGGCGATATGAGACAGTTGAGACCATCAGATACACTAGATAACCAGTGGGAATTTGCTGTGTGATGCAGGGAGCTCAAACCTGGTGCTCTGTGACAGCCTAGAGGGGTGGGAGGGAGGTTCTGGAGGGGACATGTGTATACCTATGGCTGGTTCATGTTGATGTATGGCAGAAACTAACACAATACTGTAAAGCGATTAACCTCCAATTAAAAATAAAATTAAAAAACTAAAAAAAACACCCCAAGACAAAGAGTAATAGATACAGAAACTGGCATCGCCTACCTGGTTGTAAGATGGTTCTCATTTGATTATTCTTGCAAAGTTGTATCTTTCCTAGAACCTCAGGGAAATTTCAAATCTGTTTCCAAGCAAGATGCTTTTTTTTTCCCCCAAGCTGCTTTATAAATGCAAGTTATTATTTAGTCAGGCAATGTGGGAAAATGTGATCAGTCGCAGTTTAGGTAGTAACGGGAAGGAATAAAAAATTATGACTCCACGGAGGGAGAAGATGGATGAGATTTTAACCCAGCTGTGAATGAACACAGCGATACTGGGAGGTCTTAGAGGATGTTCTTAGTCACTAAGGCAGGACCATTTTTAGATCATTATAGAAAGATGACAAACATAACCTCAACCAAAAAAAAAAAAAAAAAAACTCGAGGAAGAAACTTACCTACTTATTGGGTAACAAATTCTTACGTCTTACAATGGGTTAGACATTGCTCTCTCTGGAGTATACCTAAAGTTTCTGTGGCTGTAAATTAAACCCCTGGTAGATAACAAAAAGAATACTAGCAGCATAATATTATTAATATCCCAAGGATGCATTAATGAAATGTTTAAGATGCATTGGAAAGAAAGTGAAAGTGTTGGTCGCTCAGTTATGTCTGACTCTTGGCGACCCCATGGACTATAGCTCACTAGCTCCTCTGTCCATGGAATCCTCCAGGCAAGAATACTGGGTTGCCATTCCCTTCTCCAAAGGATCTTCCCAACCCCAGGATCAAACCTGGGTCTCCCGCATTGCAGGCAGAGTCTTTACCATCTGAGCCACTGGAAAGCCCCAACATGCACTGGATTAAAGAGCAAAGTACTCAGTGACTTAAGCACCCATGGTCAGGACCGCCTGATGTAGAAAGAAGCGTTAGGGGAGTGGTGCTGGCCTTGGCGCCATCCTTCTTGCTGGTGGAATCTCAGGTCTATAGGTAACGACACCTCTTTGGGTCTCTCAGCAGAACAAGCAGCACACAGGTGACTCCCTGAAGGAGTTTCCCCAGGGAGCCTGGACTCACCCCAGGACACTCTCCCACCGCCCCGCCCCTCCACCCCTCCTTGCCACACGCAGGCCTCCCCTGTTTACAGAGCTCCGCTAACTCACAGACACTAAGCAGGCAAAGACACGTTCTCCCCACAGCACAAAGCCAAGGACAGCGATGGGAAGGCTCCTCCATGAGGCGAGACAGTCCACACCTGGCTTCCGAAAGCCCAGAGCCTTGGAATGGCAAGAACATCCTGCCCAGTCCGTGCCATGAGCAGATGAGACCATGGGCTAAGTCCACACCATTCTATTTGAATCCCCGCTCTAGCATGCTCTTTCCTAAGAGAACAAGCAGGGCTGAATGGAACTGAACCCATCACAAGAATCCTTTACATGCCCAAAGATACATGGTTTGAATTTGCCAGTGGAGGCTTTCCAGCTCTTTCCATTGTAGATCATGAAATAAAATTGAAAAGCAGCACTCAGAGGTGGGAAGGTTAGTTCTCATACAAGGAGCCAATGGGGCTTCCCTGCTGACTCAGCTGGTAAAGAACCCACCTGGCAACGCGGGAGACGCAAGAGAGGCTGGTTCAGGCCCTCAGTCAGGAAGATCCCCTGGAGAAGGAAGTGACAACCCACTCTAGTATTCTTGCCTGGGAAATCCTATGGACAGAGGAGCCTGGCAGGCTACAGTCTAGACGGTTGCAAGAAGTTGGACACGACTGAGGAGCCAAACCACCACCAAGGAACCGATGAGGTTCCACACGTGCCTCTGTGCTGGGTATTCTGGAAAAGTCTGTCCTTGTGATTCTGCCTGGAGCACCTGGTTAGGAAAGCTGCCAAGCCCCTGGACACTTTATCCTTGCTCTGACAAATAGCAACCAGGCTATGTGAGAAGGAGGGAGGGATTTTATCGTGGACATCACGGCATGTTTATGTACACAGCAGCACCAGAGACATTTTCATTCTCTGCCAGCTCTTATGGCAGTTTCGCTAATCTCAAATCAAAATATTTTCCAGGGGCATTAAAAAAAAATCAATTTTCAGAGTCAACAGTGGCCAAGGGCTCCAGGGGTGAACTCACTGCCCTTCCCCAGCAGCTTCTAGAGAGGCTGAACAGACGCTTATCAGAGATGGCTTCAGCCGACCTTTACTGACCGCTGGGCAAGGGAGCAGAGGGCTTCAGCAGCCTCCATGCCACCCCTGCTGGGGACGGGGGGATACACTCTGGTTTTCATGGGGGTGCTGGAGAGCCGGGCGCCTCACCTCGCCCCAGGCCGCGGGCGGGGGCTCCACCGGAGGGTAGTGCCTGGGCACGTCCCAGGCCACAGCTGCCATGAACCACCTGAAGTCCTTGCACTTGAGCTGTCTGCGCAGCTCCTTCTGCGCCGAGAGGTCCCCGGTGGACAGGTGCCGGTACTCCGGGCGCCGCTGGTAAATGTACTCGGCGAACTCGTCCATCCAGGTCTCTGCCACCCGCTTCAGGTTCTGCACAGGACAGAAGAGCGTCAGTGGTTGGCCCGCGTCCACCACCGTGCATCTCAGTTGCCCTCGAAATGGAAGAAAACAAAGGAATTAGACAACCTCAGGCAGCTCTGGTGGGGAGTTTTCCTCACTGCCTGAGGCGTGAGACAGTTAGCCTGAGGCCACGCATGCATTTCTGCTTCTGGCATGGGGTTGACTGCCAATGAGAGCGCTCAAATAAATGAGACAGAGACAGTGAAACACCCGGCGGACAAGCTGATCAGCTTTCTCATTCCTGCTGTTACTGCCCAATGATGAATTCTTTGTTTTTCACCCAGAGTTACAGGAGTCGGAGCTGGAGGTAACAATGTTGCTCTTAGGCCTCTGATTGCTTTAACTGGTTCAGGGGACAGTGAGGGATCTTGGCAAGAGTGAGGAGGAACCAGCTGTTGTTTTCCCAGTCACAGTGAGAGAGCCCAGCAGGACTGAAACAAAGACCTTGTGTTCAGATGGTGTTTTGTGCCACACGGAAGCCTGGGAGAACCAGTAATTCACGGCACAGTGAAGTCGGCTAAGGAGGCACCAAGGGGCCTCTGCAGGTGTTGCCATGGGGGCAGAGAGCAGGGAGGCCGGCCCTTAGAGGAAGGAACATGGAGGCTCAGGGTAGGGGGCTCGGCGCGTTTGCCAGTTTTGAGGTTCAACAGGTAACCTCTATGCCCTGGGTCTCAGATTCCTCGCCTGAAAAAGGGACATAGAGTCATCTGTCCCTCCATCATGGGAGTGGTTGCAGGATTAAGTAACACCTGGGTTTCAGGGAAACCCTGGGAAATCTCATGGACAGAGGAGCCTGGTGGGCTGCAGTCCATGGGTTCACAAAAGAGTCTGAGTGAGTAACACTTTCACTTTTCACTTGCCTTATTTTTAAACATGCAACTGGTATGAATATTGACCCTTTCCAGCTTCTCATTTGCACTGAGAAGATACAATGAGCAGAAAGGCTGGGAACTCCACTAAGACCCAGAGACAAGTGACTCAAGTAACTAGGAATGGTTAGGAAAATTGTTTATCTTAAAAATTGCTGCACTGTCCTAAATGAGACTATTCCTAATGGAATTGTACCCTTTCTTTGTTTTCCCAGTATGCATACCTCCAGTCTCCCTAGAGGGCCTCTCTCCTGTCTGACCTCGTTCCCAACACTTGCCACCTCGTCCTCCCTGGTCTCCTTGGTTAGCATGGGTAGGGCTCGGTTAGTCAGCGAGAGACAGAGAAGACTTGATGCCATAAAGACTACTCTGATTTTTTTTTAAGTTTTTTTTGATATGGACCATTTTTGAAGTCTTGATTGAATTTGTTACAATTTTACTTGTTTCATGTCTTTTGTTCATGAGCCATGTGGGCTCTTAACTCCCTGAAAGAAGTCACTGTTAGCTGCTCAGTCTTGTCTGACTCTTTGCCACCCCATGGACTAGGTAGCCCATCAGGCTCTTCTGTCCATGGGATTCTCCAGGCAAGAAAACTGAAGTGGGTAGCCATTCCCTTCTGCAGGGGATCTTCCTGACCCAGGGATCAAACCAGGATCTCCTGCATTGCAGGTGGATTCTTTATCACTGAGCCACCAGGGAAGCCCCTTCACTCTCTGACCAGGGATCAAACCTTCACCCCCTGCCTTGAAAGGTGAAGTCTTAACCACTGGACTGCCAGGGAAGTCTCAGGACTACTTTGATTTCTTGGTTGCCTCTGTGTTCCTTTCTAAGATTCCTGGCATGGAGGGCTGAAGAGTTTCTCTCTGAGGGGTTGTTATGTGCTGCCATTGTGCTGCTTGCCACCTCATCAGCATTGCCTGGCCAAGAACACTTTCTTCTCCTCTGACTTCAGTTTATTTTGACAAATGATCAGAGTCGACATTATTTTGTAATAGTCTAACCCACTCCAGTATTCTTGCCTAGAAAATCCCATGGACAGAGGAGCCCAGCAGGCTATAGTCTATGGGGTCACAAAGTGTCAGACACAACTGAATGACTGAACATGCACACACACACACACACACACACACACACACACACACACACACACGTACGTGCACACAGCCCTCGCCAGGGACTTTGAGCTGCCTGATTTGTGTGGAGGCTCCTGCTCTGTTCTGGGCGTGGGAAGCACAGGCACACGAGATACCCAAGTATGAGTCTTTGGTGTCACCTTGCCGTTTACCATTCATTCTGACAAATGTTCTGCCTGTAATGCATTCTATTTTCATTCGTCCTTGGACAAGCAATTTTTATGCTTAGCAACAAAGGCTCACAGATAGGATGGAAAAAAATCAGTTGGTAATATTAAAACTTTATTTGTATTCGACTTAGATTTTTGGCTGTAGTTTCAATCTTTCTCCTAAACTTCAATTATTATGTAAAGTGGAAATATTTAATTTTTACCTACTTTGTGCTTCTCAGATAAACAAGTACGAATAAAGGCAAGGAAATAGCAAAGAGCAGTGATGAAGAGGTAAGTTACCCAGGAGTAACAAGGAAATGATTTATTCAGTGGTGCATACGCGTGCGTGCTCAGTCATGGTCAACTGTTTGCAACCCTATAGCCTGCAGCCTGTCAGGCTCCTCTGTCTACGGGATTTTTCCAGGCAAGAATACTGGAGTGGGTTGCCATTTCCTCCTCCAGGGGATCTTCCCAACCCAGGAATCAAACCCCTGTCTCCTGCATCTCCTGCATTGCTGGTGGATTCTTTACCACTGAGCCACCAGGGAAGCCCTTTTATTAAGTGGATGCATGCCTTAGAAGTTCTGGTAGCTTGCAAGAAAGATGTGTCACTAAGAAATCTGTTTGACTTGGGTAAATAAACACTTTTAGACTATAAATTCTGTGAAGTTCGGGGTAGATAGTGTTTTAGTTTTAAATTAAAAGGCCCTAGTACATGTGTGTGCTCATCTGAGCTTGCTAACTGTGGAGTTAATAAAAGACCATTTATGAAATGAACATGACTAAACTCCTAGCTCATGGATGTATCTGTTGATAAAGGCACTGAAATAGAAACAGTAGTTTAAAAAGCACTACTGCTAAAGGGTGGATACATATTTGCTGCTTTGGGTTTTTGAAATAGAAATAGGTATTCTTATGAAAACTCAAAGAGGATTTGACCAGTTCAGATGTGTTCAACTGGGAATGGCTGTAAGGGTCAGGATGAACATTTGTAAGAAACAGCAGCACAAATAAGTGAAAGAGGCAGGCGATGGTAGGTTGGAAGATGGTTGGCAACGTCAAGGCGGCTGCAGCATCCCTGACCTGGGAACCAGGCAGGTTGCTTTTGCATTATCACATCCTTTTCAAATGGAAATACTTGGTTGTAGGTTAGGTTTGCTGCTTTCCCAAACACTCCAAAGAAAGCCAGAAGAGCATGGACATACTCCAGGGATAAGGTCAAATCATTGAGCCATTTTTGGTTACCTTTTCAGGAGATGGGAAAAGAGAACCAGCACAATAATTGCAAAAACTGATTGCCAGTGTCCTCTAGCAATGAGTGTTATGTAACCATTTAGACAAACATATGAATCCTGACTGTTCTCTAATGTTCTGAGGACTCATCGGACAGCCTCCACTGGAGATGCTCTGTTCTGAGTGCAGTTTCCCATCAGGAGGAAACTTTCTGAAGTGTCAACTATTGTAGTCAAAGAACAGTCTAGAATAGTCCTGGTGACAGGTGAAATCATGTCGTTCTGAAGGCATCATTCCGAAAATAACAAGACGCCTTGTGACTCTTACACTGTCATTTTGAATTTGTAATTAGTTTGGGGGAAAACATTGGACCCTCAGCTGAGGAATATTTTAAGCAGTTGCAAGAAGCATTTCATTGGCCTTTCATAGATTGTGGAATAAGTTCACCCACTGTAGGAAATGGAATAATCACACACACATTTGAGCTCATCAGAATATTTGCATAGAAGCACATGTATGTAGGGGCTTCCCTGGTGGTGGCACAGTGGTAAAGAATCCACCTGCCAATGCAGGAGATGCAAGAGACAGGGGTTCAATCCCTGGGTAGGGAAGATGCTCTGGAGGAGGGCATGGCAACCCACGTTAGTGTTCTTGCCTGAGGAGAACCCCATAGACAGAGGA
The DNA here is from genome assembly GCF_016772045.2 of Ovis aries. Classification (NCBI taxonomy): domain Eukaryota; kingdom Metazoa; phylum Chordata; class Mammalia; order Artiodactyla; family Bovidae; genus Ovis; species Ovis aries. The sequence goes on from NC_056055.1 coordinate 107,733,136, forward strand.
GCCTGGTAGACTATAGTCCCTGGAGTCCCATGAGTCGGACACAAGTGGGTGCATACACACACACACACACACACACACACCTACTTTCAAACACGTGGAGGTGATGGAGTAGAAGCAGAGCGGTATTTCTCACTTAACACCGCTGGGAACACATGGTGAGACTGACATCCCCAAATCCATCTTGCCCGAGATGGTAATGGAGAGAACAGGGAATCAATCGGAGTGGGCCCATCTGTCCTGAGATTACGTAAGCATTGGTGATGGTGCTAAGATGTTAACAACTAGTCATGAACAGGAAGAAGGAGGGCAGTATGGACACTGGGTGATCTATGCATGCCATCATTCTTTCCCAAACTATCAGGAGTTGGATGTAAATGTTGCTTATATATGTGGAGCCACAGTGATGTTGGGAAAGATTGAGGGCAGGAGGAGAAGGGAGCAACAGAGGTTGAGATGGTTGGACGGCATCACCGACTCAATGGATATAAGCCTGAGCAAATTCCAGGAGATAGTGAAGGACCGGGAAACCTGGTTGCAGAGAGTCAGACTGAACAACAACAAGGTGTTAGGTGGGATTCCTGGTTTTTGAGATGTAAGTGGAAATTGCGCTAATGTATTCCTGCCTTGGAAATTTGCATGGCTTCCCAGGTAAGCCGATTTACACGTTTGTCCTTCACTTTGATGTCCTGTTCCGGGATCCCTCCCTCCTTTCCTGTTGGCATCCTGCCCAGGCTTGCTCTCTGCCCTGGCCACGTGAGCTTCGTGGGTCACACACTCACTGTTCCTCACCTCTCAGACACGTATCTGAGAGACAGCGGCTCTAGACTTGGAGGACGTGAGGGAGAGGCAGAAACGCAGCCGCCGATAGTAGGATGGAAGCTTGGACTTGTTTCATATTCTTTTCATTGTTTTAAAAAATATACATATTTGTTTATTTGGCTGGCATTGGTCTTAGTTGCTGCATGTGGGATCTAGTTCCCTGACCAGAGGTTGAACCCAGGCCCCCTTCATTGGGAGCCTGGAGTCTTAGCCACCGGGCCACCAGGGAAGTCCCTTTTTCCATATGCTTTAGCTCCTATAGAGAATTTCGTCCCGGACAAGATTTCCTCCCTGTCCTTTGCCCTCCTGCCATGTGCTGTTTTCAAAACTTCCCTCATGTCTCCTTTGCAGACAGAATATGGCATTTCTTCCTATTTTCATTACTGAGCACGTCAGCTTTCTCACTGTCTGTCTTTGTTTATTCTGGCCTGATGCTGAGGTTTCCCTTTCCAGAACCAACATGTCCTTTCTAGGTGTTTTGTCTAACAAAGGTCCTTCCCCAACAAGAAGTCACACAGGCAGCTCTTGAATTACGCCCCCCCTTACTTTTGGTTGTGTAAAGAGTTTGCTGCCCATCATCGAAGACATTCCGCAGCTGGCCCCTAACTGTCCTCCCCAGTTTTATTCTCCTGCATGGAACTCTGCTCAGGAGAGCTGCTCTGGCCCTTGCCTCTGTTTTTAATTAAACAAAGAGGCCCCTGGACAGAGGTGGCACTGATGCCTCAGTGGTCTGTGTGAGCCAACTGAAATGTGGCCTGTAAACGCCTCCAGTTTACAGAATCAACGCCTGATCGACGCGTGCGCACCACGGACAACCAACCAGCTTTCGGCGATCACCCAGCGGTTTCTTTCCTCTGCTTCCGCTGTTTCTCTGCCGCGTTTAGATCTTTCCCCAGCTCCTGTGGGTGGACCCCTCCTAACCCCTTCCCATCTGGCGCTGCTTGATTGGAACTGATTTTTGCTCAGCTAAACTCTTTGAAAATTATTTGTTAAGTTGTTGGCTATGCTGGGTCGTTCTTGCTGCGGGGACTTTCCCCTAGCTGCAGTGCACAGGCTTCTCATTGCAGTGGCTTCTCTTGTCGCGGACGACAGGCTGTTGGGCACACAGGGGTTCAGCAGTTGCAGCTCCCGGCCCGAGAGCACAGGTTCAGTGGTTTTGGCTCATGGGCTTATTTGCTTCTCTGCGTGTGGAATCTTCCCGGATCAGGTATCAATCCTGTGTCTCCTGCATTGGCAGGCAGATTGTTTACCCCTGCTCCACCAGGGAAGCCCTCAGATAAACTCTTACACATTTTAATTTATCTCAGTTTGTCTTTTTACACACAGAAAGTGCTAATACTAAAAAATGTGTCCGGAATTCAGATTTCACCGGGCGCTTTGTGTTTTTGTTGGCAACCCTCCTCCCGATGCTCATAATCTGCATATACTGTGTGCTCTGTGAATGTTTTTAAGTTGATTATGTGGTGGTGTCTGCAGAGTCTGGCATGTCTTGATGCTGTTGCCAGTATGGAGTGAATGCTTTGCTTCTGTGGAAGTTATTCTAGAGAGACTCCGAGTTCTCTGCAAGAGAAGCCTGCGATCACACAGCAGTGATCTGAATGTGCTTCCCAGTCCCACCGCTTTTCTGGTGGGGGTCGGGGAGGACTCGTGCTGGCCCTCTGTCAGTGGCTTCAGATAACAGCAGTGGGCTAGGAGGGTCCCCTGGAGAAGGGAACAGCTACCCACTCCATGAGAACCTCTGGGCCCCACCTTGAATGGGTTGGGCCCCCTCCCCCACTGTCCCCTTGTCCACAGCACACTTGGAGCTGGGGTGGAGCCCAACCCTGAGGTCCAGAAACAGAGACCTCCACCTACTTATTTTTCAGGCTCAAGTTAACCAAGAAGTTAATTCAACTTAGCCATGTGGTGCCCTCACCTCTCGCTGCCAATTAGCACTGCCATTATCTGAAAGCGAAAGTCGCTCAGTCATGTCCCATGCTTTGTGACCCTGTGGACTGTAGTCTGCCACAATCCCATCCTCTGTCCATGGGATTCTCCAGACCAGAATACTGGAGTGGGTTGCCATTTCCTTCTCATACTTGTTGAATGCCATGTGAAATAAAAGCTGTTATTTTGAGCACCTTCTGTGCATATGACATTGAGATTCTGCACGTTTTTTATGTCACCCCGAAGGTTCCCTGTGTAACAACACGCCCCCCCCCCCATTCAACACAAAGTGCTGTTCATCTCTTCCTTCTCTGTGTTGCTCAAATATTTATTTTTAAAAATATTTATTTGGTTACACTGGGTCTTTTGGGGCTCTGATGGCTCAGATGGTAAAAAAAATCTGCCTGCAATGCAGGAGGCCCGGGTTCGATCCCTGGGTTGGGAAGATCCCCTGGAGAAGGGAATGCAACCCACTCCAGTATTCTTGCCTGGGGAATCCTTTGGAGTCCATGGGATCACAAGGTGTTGGACATGACTGAGAGACTAACACTTCTCACTTTCAATGGGCATTTAGTTGTGGCATGTGGGATCTAGTTCCCTGACCAAGAGTCAAACCTGGGCCCCCTGCATTGGGAACATGGGGTTTTAGCCACTGGACTGCCAGGGAGGTCCCTGTTCAAATATTTATTAACTCACTTAACACAGTCAGCCCTGTATTAGAGGTCTTTAGAATTCAAGTCTTGTTTCTGGTGTGCTCTCCAGGACTACATTTTTCCTTAATTCTAACGCTCATCAGGTCTTGGAATTGATATTTTCACAGGAACACTTAATCACTTTGCAATCTCAGTTCATAAGGACGGATTTCAGCTTTGACTGATCATTTTCATTGTGAAGCATGAGGAAAGTAGATATTTCTGGTACACTTGCTGTGTCACCAAATGCCATAAGTCTGTCCACTAATTATTATTAGTACTATTATTTTGCCAGCAACAGTTTAGACCCTATGGCTCCCTCATCCTGAAAACTCGATCCCTATTCAGTTTCTGAACATACTGTGTGGCGGCTGACTATTTCCCTGGCTGAGAAGCTGTCCCACATGTGTGAATTACCTGGGCCACCTCACTGCAGCTGTGTGTTTCTGTTTCTTTATGGCGGGTGCAATCCTGTGTGCCCACTGGTGGGACCCCCGATGCATAGGCTGTGCTAGTGTCCATATTAATCTATTGCGTTATGGTGGGTTTAGTAATAGGTTTCTCTATCACTTGTTATTTTTTCCCAGTGATTTTTCCCAGAAACTGCTGGGTACCCAGCAAAGCCAGCCTCACCCAGAGTTTATTTGTCACAGTCACTCCTCCAGCAAGGAACCGCATCACTCTCCCAGAACGTTAAAAATTCTGCTTAGATTTAAAGGCATTTTTTCCCTCCCCTTTGAAGCCTAAGAGCACTTCAGTAGCTTCCGCGTCCCACCCCCAAACCCTCTTATCATCGATGATGTGATAAATGTTATCATGCTGCAGCTCAGAAGAGGATCTCTGTATGAGAGCCTCAGCTCACTACAGTTATTTAGCCCAGCTCTATTTTCCTCTGATCTAAAGACTTCTTTGAAGTCGATGGGATGCCTCCAGCATAAGGAGAGGATGGTTAATCCAGTCCTCAAAAAGAGACTTCTCCGACAGGCTGTTTCCTCTCTCTTCTTTACTAAGCCTTCGTGAGCTGTTTGCAAGTGATTGCCTTCTCTTGACTGTTTTGACATAATTTAATTATACCTCTATTGTGATTTTTGGCTGAATATTTTGGATTATATGTTTCTGATAGCATTTAATATGGCCTTTAGATATAGAACAAACAACTCTCCAAATGTGTAGCTGCCTACCTTATTAAAAATGCATGTAAACCTAATTGAAAATAGTTTTATTGAGGAATAATTGAGAGGCAATAAATGACTCATTTTAAATTTTATTATTATTTTTTAATAATTTACTTATTTATCGGCTGTGCTGGGTCTCTGTTGCCGTGTGGACTTTTCTCCAGTCGTGTTGAGTGGCGGCTCCTCTCTGGTTGCAGTGCATGGGCTTCTCATTGAGCTGGTTTATCTTGTTGTGGCTCACGGGCTCTAGAGCACAGGCTCAGCAGTTGTGGGAGAAGCCCTAACGTTATTATTATTTAAAAAATTTGGTTATTTATTTTGGCCACACCAGACAGGGATGCTAGTTCCCTGACCAGGGATTGAACTCATGACCCCTGCAGTGGAAGTGTGGAGTCTTAACCACTGGACCTCCAGGGACATCCCAACTACTCATATTTAAGGTGTACCATTTGGTACACTTTGATATGTGTGTTCCTGAAACCATCATTGCAAGCAAGATAATGAACATACCCATCACCTTCAGTCATTTCCATAGGTCACTTTAAAATCTCTCTCCCCATCTCCTTAGGTGCTTCTTCCATCCCCAGGCAACCCCCGATCTATTTGAAAGTTTTAAATTAAGCCTTTATATCTGTAAAACAGTTTTAGGTTCACGGCAAAGTTGAGGGGGGAGGGACAAAGATTTCCCACTTATCCCTGGCCCCCTCCCATGCACAGCCTCCCCCACTATCCACACTCCCACAGAGTAGCTTGTGTGTTACAGTGACACCTGGTACTCATGCAAAGTCCACAGTTTACATTATGGTGTTGTACACTGATCTACTTTTTGTCACCATGATTTAATTTGCGTTTTCTAAACTTTTAACTATAATGATAAAATATGTGCTCTTTTTGTCTGGCCTCTTTCTTTCTTTTTTTTTTTTCCGATTGATTTTTGATTTTTTTTTCTTTTTTTTTTAAATTTATTTTTATTTTTATTTTTTTTAATTTTAAAATCTTTAATTCTTACATGCGTTTTGGCCTCTTTCACTATGTGTAGTTATTTTGAGGTTTACCCACATAATTGCATGTACTGCTTTTTATTATATTTCATAGAGCATGTATGGCTAGACCAAAATTTGTTTACCCGTTTATGTACTAACGGACAACATAGAAATGCAAAAGATCAGAAGAGACTGCATGAATCATTAGTGTTGTTGTTCAGTTGCTAAATCATGTCTGACTCTTTCTGACCCCATGGACTGCAGCACACCAGGCTTCCCTGTCCCATTTGTGAATAATTGTATACCAGCAAGTTGGATAATCTAGAATAAATATATAAGTTTCTAGAAATGTAGACTCTACAAAGACTGAATCAAGATGAAATAGAAAATATGAAGACTGATTACTAATAAAGAGATTGAATCAATAATCAAAAACATTCTAACAAGCAAGACATTCCTATAGCCAGGGCCAGTGGCTTCACTGGTGAATTCCACCAAATATTAAAAAAATAATTGTACTGATTATTCTGAAATTTACCCCAAAATAGAAGACAAGGGAACTCCTCCAAACTCATTTTACAAGGCCAGCATTACCCTGATACCAAAACCAGACAAGGAAGCCACAGGAAAAGAAAATTACAGGCCAATATGCCTGATGAACATAGATGCAAAATTCCTCAACAGAATATCAGTAAACCAAATTCAGCAATACATTAAAAGGATCGTATACTGTGATCAAATGGGATCCTTTCTAGGAGTGCAGGTATGATTCAGCATTTGCAGATCAGTCAGTTTGATGCACCACATAGCAAAATAAAGAATAAAAATCTCAATAGATGCAGAAAAAGCATTTGATAAATTTAACATCCATTTATAACATTAGATCAGTGCCAAAGTAATTGAGGTTGGTGCAAAAGTCAAGCACTTTTGCACCAACCACAATTACTATTAATTTTCCACCAATATAAACCCTAAAGACTCAATAAAAGACTGTTTGAACTAATTAAAAAAATTGAGTAAAGTTGCAGGATACAGAATCAATATACAAAAATCTGTTGCATTTCTGTACACTAATAATGACCTATCAGAAAGAGAAATTTAAATAGAATCTCATTTACGATTGCAACAAAAGAATACACCACTTAGGAATAAATTAAACCAAGAAGATGAAAGACCTGTATTTTGAAAACTGTAAGATATTAACAAAAGGAAATGAAGATGACACAAATAAATGGACAAATATTCCATCTCTTGATTGGAAGAATTTAACAGGCATACTTCTGAAATATTGCAGGTTTTTGCTCCAGACCACCACAGTAAAACAATGATCACAAGGAAATAATTCACATGAATTTTTGGTTTCCCAGTGCATATAAAAGTTATTTTTATACTATAGTATAGTATATTATTTAAATTATACTATAATTTATTAACTGTATAATACATACCTTAAGTAAAAATATTTTATTGCTAAAAATTACTAGCCATTTTCTGAGACTTCAGAGAGTCATAGACTTTTCGCTGGAGTAAGGTCTTGCCTCACTGCTGGTGGCTGCTGACCAGTCAGGATGGTGGTTGCTGAGGGTTAAGAGTGGCTATGGGAATTTCTTAGGCTGAGACCACAGTGAAGTTTGCCAGGTTGATTGACTTTCCTTTCACAAATGATTTCTCTGTGGCATGCAGTGCTGTCGGATAGCATTGGTAAAACTTCACCTCAGAACTTTAAAATTGGAGTCAATCTTCTCAAAACCTGCCACTACTTTATCAACTGAGTTTATGTCATTTTATAGATCCTTTGTTGTCATTTCCCACGTGGTGCTAGTGGTAAAGAACTTGTCTGCCAGTGCAGGAGACATAAGGGATGTGGGTTGATCCCTGGGTCCAGAAAATCCCCTGGAGAAGGAAATGGCAACCCACTCGAGTATATTCTTGCCTGGAAAATTCCATGGACAGAGGAGCCTGGTGGGTTACAGTACATGGGTTCGCAAAGAGTCAAACCTGACTGAAGCTGACTTAGCATGCACGGCATGCATTGGCGGGAGGACTCGGTTTCCTCTCTGGGGACCTCTGCAGGGCTGCTTGAGTTTCCATGTCCTGACATGGCAGCCAGATTTCCCCCAAACCACCCATCCAAGAGAGCAAGGTGGAAACTAAAATAAGCGCCTGTTATGACCTAGCTGCGGAATCTTCCCAGGTATGCAGGGGTAAAGAATCCCCCTGCCAATGCAGGAGGTGCAAGAGATGCGGGTTCAATCCCTGGGTCGGGAAGATCCCCTGGAGTGGGAAGTGGCAGCCCACTCCAGTATTCTTGGCTGGAGAATCCCATGGACAGAGCAGCCTCGTGGGCTACAGTCCCTGGAGTCACAGAAGAGTCAAACATGATTGACTGAGGACACTTGGAAGCAAAAAATAGGTGATAGGACAAAAAAGTATGCTTTCTGTTTTGCTTTATTTTTTTTTCATCCCTTATGACCATATTAGGCTAAGATTGAGGGTCAGAATATGATGGAGTTATTATTTTTTTATTTTCAATTGAAAGATAATTGCTTTACAGAATTTTGTGGTTTTCTATCATGCATCAACAAGAATCAGTCAGAGGTACACCCATGTTCGATGGAGTTATTTTTCATGACTTGGTATGAAAATTGTTGAAGGGAGTCCAAAAGAAACTGATGTTTCTGTGTCCCAGCGAGGAACCACAGTGTGTATGGCCCACAGCCAGATGATGGCCGTGCTGTCCAGGTCTCTCCAGCACCCACACGAGTTCTGGCACCTTGAGCACTGAAGCACTGGTTTCTCTAGATAGAGCACCACTAGCTGGAAGCTGATGCTCTTACTGTGAATGATGGTGGTGGGGTGGCTTCCCCAGTGACTTCACAGGCAGGGGACAGAGGCAGGTGGGGGTACAAGGCAAGGGGCAAATCTGGAGGGGTGCAGAGTGGACCACTTCTATCCACATATGTGAGCATGCAGAGGAAGTCTTTGGGGATTACTAGAGACACCTCAAAATGGTTGGAAGGGCATTCATCGGCAATCAAGCAAATGGGGTCTCTGTCACAAAGGGAGTACAGAGGGCAGTGTGATCTCATTTGTGGATGATGACTATTAATGGACACACACACACATATATAAATCACAACCAGCATTTTCTAACCATCAGTCAAGGAGAGTATCAAGTGTCTTGTTCCGCCACAGCAAGCATTCCAACAAATTGTGGTTGAACTAAATGGTGCTAAACCATTGTTCCATCTGATATTAGAAGACCTTGTTTTATTTTCCATACTACTTTCAAAAAAGGCAAAAAAAAAAAAAATCCTTTTACTTTTAATAGCTCACACAGTGTTCTTAGGTTGAAAATGATATCTGTTTCAAAGTTTAGGCAACCTGCGAAATCTTATTTTTATAAACTGTTTTCAAAATTAGAACACCAAGGGCATTCAGACACCACAAAGCCGCCCATTGGTTTGTGACCATTTCTCAGTTTACAGACTAGCAAGTGGAATTGTTTTCTCCACCTCAAATGACATCACAAAGTAAACGTGAGACTTGCCTGGTGGTCTGGTGGTTGGGAAGCGGCCCTCCAATGCAGCTGGTGCAGGTTTGATCCCTGGTTAGGGGACTGAGGTCCCACGTGCCTTGTGGCCAAAAAACCACAGCCGTGGGCTGGAGGCAGTGTTGTGACAAATTAATTCATTGGATTTAAAAAAATGGTCCGCATTTAAAAAAGAACCTTTGAAAAAAAGGAGATATGCTTGGGCTGAAATTTCAGTCAGAGATGAGATTCTTGCCATGAACTAATAAGCTATTGGAAACAAGGGAGATTAGAATGGAAAGGACACAGCAGAGACCTCCAGCAGAGTGTCACTTAGCATTTACACATCTCAGAGTAAGAAGTTAATTTCTCCCAGTGAATCCCTCCCAGCCAGGTGCTCTTGTGGCTTTATTGTCCAACTGAGGTCCCCAAAGGCAGAATCTGAGAGCACCAGTGCTGCTGCCTCTTGCGAGAGTCGCATTTTTTTGGGGGGAGCTGGTTATGCAGATTGTGGTATGCTGAAATATTTTAATGTGCTTAAGTTTCAGCAGCTTAATTTTCTAGCAGCAGGGACCTATTTGTCTAGGCAAGCTTTCTCCTTTCTGAAGCTCCAGTGGAGTTGTGAATGCAGGAAAATGTTCAGTTCTAATGGGGATAATGATGAAAATGCAATTATAAATTCCCCAGCCCACAGATAGGGCTCGCCATGTTTGTTTCTCAAGTGCTTTGAAAAAGAAACGTAAATGAATGCTAACAAAAGGGTGCCAAGGTGCTCTAGGCAGAAGAAAGAGAAACCAAAAGCAGAGTGGGTAAGTTTGCATTAGATAATAAAAATAATCCCCAACTTAATTTTATTAAAAATGGCAAGGTAAAAAATGATTAATCCTGATGGCCAATTATCATGTAAATATTCAGGGTCATGCACACTCAGTCACTGAGCCATGTCAGACTCTTTGCAACCCATGGATTTCAGTCTGCCGGGCTCTTCTGTCATGGGATTTCTCAGGCAAGAATACTGGAGTGGGTTGTCATGCCCTCCTCCAGGGGATCTTCCTGACCCAGGGATTGAACCCAGGTCTCCTGTGTCTTCTGCACTGACAGGCTAATTCTTAACCACTGAACCACCTGTCTCTAAAAAATCTTCCGATAGGGTGAACAAAAGACTGATGTGAAATGTTGGGTCTCACTCACTAGATAGACCAAGAAATTCTGAATATTGTCTCTAAAGCTTGGAGATTGCTTGTCTTAACTACAGCCTGTGTTTTATATCCGTGAAAATAGCAAATAACTGATTCACAAGTCAGCTGAGTGAGAACTTGCGGAGAAAGAACTGAGAAATATCTGGAATGATTAAATGGAGCAAAATAATGTTGGGAAGAAGATTGCATTTGTGGGAATTTTGGGGGAAAATATGTAGAGAAAATAAAGAAGAAGACCAGAAAAAGTTAGTTTTGAGCAGTTTGGTGGGAAATGGCTGAGTTTTTAAGTAATATTGCCTCCACCTTGCATATTTTGTTCATGAAACTTCCAAATGGCAAGAGACTGTACCCATCAACAATTTGCTATTTCTCTCTCTCTCTCTCTTTTAAAAAATATTTATTTGGCTGCACCGGGTCTTAGTTGCAGCATTCAAACTTAGTTGTGGTATTCAGGATCTAGTTCCCTGACCAGGGATTGAACCCACCCCCCTGCATTGGGATCCTTACCTACTGGACCGCTAGGGAAGTCCCCCTCTTTCTTTTCTGGTGTCTGTGTTTGGTAAGAAAATTCTATGGTATACCTCAGTAGTGGTTAAATATTTTCAAGGCAAAGTGTGATTCTGCCATTTTTCTTTTTCTTTTTTTGGTTTTTGTTGAAAGAATAGATAAAACCATGGATACATAAAAGAAATCCTGAGGCTACTAGAGTTGGAATTAGGGAGTGAGTGAGCGTCAAGTTATAGGGAATACCCTTGTGTTTCACATTGTCCCATCTCTTCTTCTTTGGTCCTTGGCAGATGGAATACTTGTACTTTTTCTCATAATCCTCATACGCAAAATAAGTGCTCAAAAAAGAAGCATCACTGAAGGGCTAGTACAATGCTGTGCTGGCAGAAGCTCATTTCTGGTAGGAAGTGTCCTTGGGTGAGGTGACATTCTATTACAAAGCAGAGGCTTGATTTAATTAAAAGGTCCAATGCTCTTGGTTTAGGATATGGGGCAAGCTGTATGCATTCTGCCTGGCACTTGGTAGGCACATGATAAATATTTATTGAGGAATTTCTGTGGTCTGAGCCTTATTTGTGGCTGGAGATGACATTTATCTTCATATCATGCTACAGACTCATCAAATCTTAATGATTTATTGAATCATTATTGTCATATAATAAAGTTATGATTGATTTTTAGGAAGGCTATCAGGAAACATGAAATATTATTTATGAAAGATGATTGGAATAAAAATTCAATGTAGAGATTCCTCAAAAAATTAAAAATTGAACTACTCTAGGATCCACCTGTCCCACTTCTGAGTATTTATCTGGAAAATATGAAAATGCTAATTTGAAAAAATATATGCACCCTCATGTTCAAAAAAGCATTATTTACAATAGCTAAGATATGGAACAGCCTAAGCGCCCATCAACAAATGCAGAAATGAAACATGCACTATATATACACACTAGAATATTACCCAGCCATAAAAAAGATGGAATCTTGCCATTTGTAACCTGGGTGGACCTTAAGGGTATTACACTAAGTGAAATAAGTCAGATGGAGAAAGACAAATACCACTAGATTCCACTTAGGTGTGAAATATAAAAGCAAACACACAAAAAGACCCGGAATAAATGAACACACTAAGCTAAACCAAAACAAACATGTAGATTCAGAGAACAGAGCAGGGTCACAGAGGGGAATGGCCAAGAGGACTAAAGAGGACCAACTGTATGGTGATCGATGAAAACCGAATTTTCGGTGCTGAGACTGCAGTGAATACAAAAGTAGAAATATAATGCCATATACATGAAACTTACGTAATGTTATATCAGTTTTACCTCAAGGTAAAATAAATGTTGAGGGCTTCCCTGGTGGCTCAGTGGTAAAGAATTCACCTCCCAATGCAGGAGACACAGTTTCCCATCCCTGGTCTGGGAAGATTCCACATGGCTCGGAGCTACTAAGCCCACAACCCCTTTGCCTGTGCTCTAGAGCCTGGGGGCCGCAGCTATGAAGCCTGCACGCCCTAGAGTCCATGCTCTGCAACAGGAGAAGCCGCCACAATGAGAAGCCTGTGCACTGCAACTAAAGAGTAGCTCCCGCTCGCCGGAGCTAGAGAAAAGCCTGAGAAGCAATGAAAACCCAGGACAGCCAGGGAATACAATTAGAAAAAATAAATAAAATTTAAAAGTTCCGTCTAAATAGGAAGTATTATATTTTGAAATATGTCCAGGAAGGCAGAGACATACATAATAACAGTAGGTAAACCATCTTTAATTTTTGCCAAGAGTGCCGATTAGCCTTCTAGCTCTTTTGGTTATACTGTAAGGAAGAATTAGAAGTAGTTACTGATTTGAGAGGAAGTGCTTCTGCGTAGAAGTCCTAGTCCTTTGGGAAGAATTCATCATCGTCTTCTGCCCTTGGGGAGGGGGAGGCCCACGATAGGTCACTGTGCCCCTGAACTTGAGGACAGTTCCGGATGGTGCATCTGGATTCCGAGGCTGGCTGCTGTTGGTGGCCAAGGCTTGTAGCGTCACTGCTCATCCCTGCAGGGCATCTTCAGGAGAGTCCACAGATGGACAGTCATCTGGGAGAAGGGTCACTTTGTGGGGAGTGGGGGGTCGATTTCCCATTTGTCACCATGCTGGATGCTTTCTTGACAACTTTATTTTCTGATATCAAACTAGTCCCTTTGGTCTTGTTCATGCTTTTTCTCAACTGATACATTCTTCTGAGATAAACAAAGGAACATGTCTGCGTATGTCAGATATTGCTTGCTATTTCAGCTACTCTGGCAAGGCAGCTGACATCACGGTGCACGGTAAAGTGCTCGCTGATGGACTTGGGATGATCTTGCTTTGACACTGAAGCCCCCTCCTCCCCTTCCCTTCCCTCTTTTTGTTGTTGGTCAATTGCTAAGTTGTGTCCTACTCTTTGAGACCCCATGGACTATACCTGCCAGGCTCCTCTGTCCATGGGATTTCCCAGGCAAGAATACTGGAGTGGGTTGCTGTTACCTTCTCCAGGGGATCTTTCCAACCTAGGGATTGAACTTGTGTCTCCTGCGTTGACAGGTGGGTTCTTTACCACTGAGCCACCAGGGAAGCCACCTCCATCAATTCAAGGGTCTGAGATGATCTATGGGATCAGTGGGGCTGGATGTCCCCAGGGATGTGGCACCAGGAGAAAGTCACCCCAGGAAACACATCAGAAAGTCACTCACAGCTGACAAAGGCAAGACAGCTCTGTCCACCACACAAACAAAGTGTAATAACCACAGGAAATAGTCACACCTCACTGAATCCTGCTAAGAAACCCTAAGTAAATATATGAAGTCAAAACATCTGTAATATCCTTGTGGATCACAGTGTAGCCTATAGGACCATTAAATGGATAATTTGTTATTATAGAAGATATATCACTATATAGTAATAGATGAAATTATGCTAAATATTACTTAGGAGACCTGCTTTCTCTTCTGTTAAATCATAATGCCAGCCATACTGTTGTAAACGCTATACAAATGTTTATCCGTCAGTAAATGATGTAAGACACCAATTTCATTCCATTGTGAGTCTGATGGTTTTACTTAACCCTTCTGATGTTGGGATTGTCACATACAGGGTGTGGGACTGCGTGGATTTCCTATCCCTGTTGGGGCTGCTAGTTATGAAAAGTGAAGGTTTGTGCTCATCTAGTTCATCATTTATACCTAGCACAGTGCCTGGCTTGACAAGTTTTTTTTTTTTTTTTTAATGAAAATTTGTTTCTTTTTTTTTTTTAATGAAAATTTATTGGTGAAGAAAATCTGGCAAATATATATATTTATATTTGTATTTTGGTGGGCTCTGAGAATTGTGGTCGGGAAGTCTGTGCACGTCTCCCGGGTCCGGTTCTTCCTGCGCAGTGGTTGCTTACAAGCCAGCTTGTCTAAATCCAGCCTCAGACCCAGCCCTTTCTCTGGCCCCTGTGTCTGTGTGGGTATCATCATTCCTTTGTCTCATCCCTGTGTCTGTTTTTGCACAGTGTGGTAAGGCCATGAAAATCTCTTAGGAAGTTTTCTTTAGAGATGCTTCTTGCACTCAAAACGCTACCTTCTTTAGTCTCTCTCCTTTAATATTGACCTGCTGGTTGATCTCTCCATTTTACCCCTTCTCTCTTTATCCAGGCACTTCCTGTTCAAGAATCGAAAGTGCCTCCCTGCAGTCTGTAGGGAAAAGGCACACACCTTGGTCTCCATTCTAGGGGACACTGCACCTAGTTTCCCTGCAGAGGCTCAGGCTCAGTTGTTTGTTACTGTCCGCCTACCTGGCCCTCTGCGCCTGCCAAGCCTACCCACGACTCCCAGCGGTCCCTGTTTGCTGTGAGCCCTGGACAGACAGTCCCCGCTCTGCTCACTGGACGTTTAATCTCTGTCCCGTTTAATGTGAGTTACATTTTCAAGCGTCATAGGTCATCCCGCACAATAAATTATTATGAGGATTTGACTTTGGCTTCGTAGCTCTTATTCTGAAATTTGGACAATGGTTGCCTTAAAATGCAAGATGAAATTTAAAAAGGAAAAATTATCCATCTTATGTTGATGGTGAAACACAAACAGATACAGAACCCCAATTTGGGCATCCCTCAGACACTTAGAGTGAGAGCTTCAGGCTTAAAAAATAGTCACAACCTAAAAGTTGAGAGTTATGTTTTATTCTGTGGAAATTTTTAGGACTTAAGCCCAAGAGGCAGCATCTCAAGTAACCCTGAGAGAACTGCTCCAAGGAGGTGGCAAGGAGGAGACTCAGAATATATAGGAGTTTTGCAACAAAGGGCAGGTAGTCTGAATATCAAGAGATTATTGTTAATTAAAGAAACCCAGATGTCTTAAGGAATTTAGCGCTTTGCTGCATATGGGATGATGCGAGAGTCTGGGCCCACTGAAATCTGTTCTTTCATAGGCACCTCACATCTGGGGCCAGCATCCTGTGATTTGCACATCCTGAGCCCCTCGGTGCTCCCTGTAGGGAGTGGCGGCAGCCTGGCAGCTGTTGATGGCAGGTATTTTTCTCCTTCCTGAGTTCCCTGGAGGGCTGGGATCACTGATGAGTGTGACATCCTTGTTTATAGATATGGCAAGAAGTATTCCAGTTCTCAGGGTTGGCGTCTACTTTGTCTCCCACGTGGCCACGTGAACCTCTGGGACCCCCCACCCGCAGATGCAGGGCTGCCTGCTCTGCAAGGGGGCCCCTGGGGATGTGCCCTGGCCGTGTGCTCTGCGGGGACCACATTGTGCTTGCGTCGGCTGGCATGTTTAGCCCTGGAATGGTGGTTCTGCTCCTGTCATGTGGCCTGCCCCAAGTCCAAGGGCATGATGGCCCCAAACACACCAGTACACTGAGGCGCCTGTAATGGGTTCTGGAGGGCATGTGGCTCATGTCACAGCCTGTCACGGGGGAGGGTCTTCTCGGAGGGTGACCACCCTCTGCCACTCAGTCACTTGGCTGTGCCATCCAGCTGCTCTCGCCTCCATGTGTAGGACAGTCGGTGCCATCCCAAGGAGGGGATGCCTGTCACCTCGGCCCTGGGGATGCTCTGATCCCCCTGCAGCGCTAGGGGTGGGCAGCCCTTCCCGCAGGGACTGGCCATTTGTACCTGGTGAGATGGTGCCACAACTGTGCCTGGCATACTGACCCTCGACCCTGAGCCAGGGCGGGAGAGCATCTGGCTTTATTCATGACGTGAATACTCTGGTTACCAGATGAAGCGGCATTGTAGGGCATGATGTCCCAGCTTTTTGCTTTGTGTGGGAACTGACATAGGCAGGTTCTAATTTTTAATTTTGCCAAATAAGGGCATTAATGAAAATCTACTCATCTCATATTCTGTCATAAGAGGAAAAAAAGAGCCTAAAATTACTGCATGAGATGTTATTAAATGGAATAGATTTAGCTTTGTGATTCTTATTTTCCTCCGTTCACTGAGACTGGGTGAAAACTGGTCCAGGAACGGGTCCCCTGGTGCTAAGTGTGGGAACCATGGTTCTGTGACCCATGTTCATTTAGAGAAGTTTTCGGTCCTGTTTTAGTTTGGTAACTAGGGCACCCTCTCCCCCTCCTCCTTCCCTTATCGCACACGTCTTTGCAACACCCTCAAACTACTGGCGGTGATGGCTTGTCTCTAATGATTTCCTGTGTGGGTATCTTGTCCCTTCCAGCCAAACCGTGATGCTAGGTAAATAGAAGGCACTGAATAGCTAATCATTTGAATTTATTTCTGTAACATATGCTGGTCTGCTGTTTGGAGGACTGCAGGCTACTGATGTATGTGTTGTGGGTATGTGTGTGTGTGTGTGGTTGGAAGTCAGCTGGAGTCCTCTATACGCATAGGAACATAAATGAAGGATGCGCATTTTTGAGGAATGAGGGCTTCTCAGGTGGCACTAGTGGTAAAGAACCCGCCCACCAGTGCTTGGGGTGGAAGAGACGTGGGTTCAATCCCTGAGTCGGAAATATCCCCTGGGAGGGGGACATGGCTACCCACTCAGTATTCTTGCCCGGAGAATCCCATGGACAGAGCAACCTGGAGAGCTGCAAAGAGTCAGACACGACTGAAGCGACTTAGCACGAAGCACAAACGAGCTCTGCCATAAGAAAATAAGCCTGCGGAGCTTTCTCCATCTTCCTGTCTGTTTCCTGCAAAGCTCGCAGGATGGACTCCCTGTTTCGTGGACGTGGCCCTACATCTGAGCCTCTTCAAGCTCTCCTCATTTTTCATGATTTAGTGATTCTGCAGGGTGTAGCCAGTAGCTGAGATTCTCCCACAAAATATCAGAATTGTTTTTCATTTTAATGTTTTTTATTTTTAAAATGTCATAAAATATTTCTCAGAGTGACAGGTGAACTTCAATATTTATGACTATCTGATTGCTCTAGCAGTTTAGAAAAAAAAATTAAAAAATGAGTCCTCAAGTAAAATTTAAGTGGAAAAGATTAAAATTCAGAATTATGGACTTTTAAACATTTGAATAAATACTCTCGGCTGGGAAATTTTATGTGCCAGTCCTAGTTTCCTTACACTTGACAGTCCTTGAAAAAGGACTTAAATTCTTTCTGGAAAATATATAGACAGTGTTATTTTTGGAAGATAAACTTTTCTGTATCAGCACAACTCCCCCTACCCCCAAAACTGTCCACCCGCCCACCCCCAGCTTCTAGATTTCTACTTTTGGCTAAAAACCAAGCATGAGTGGGAAGCATATGAGTGGGTGGAATGGGTGAACGACAGAACATCATTATCTTTGGGATATTTTAAACTGACACCCACACGGCTGGCTTATCGGTATGTGCTCAACACTGTTCAGTCACTTCCATTTGGGGACATTCTCATTGTTTTCCCGAATGAGTTTTCAGGTTCAAGTGTATTAAGTCTTATGACTGAATTAGATTCTCTTTCCTTACCCCAAATGCAGCTGTTTAATTGCTTTGTGATTTTGTGATTGGCTTCTCTTCTTCAAATAATATGTTCCTCTAATGATTTAATAGATTCTGTTATTCATGCCTGATTAATCTTTTGGGAGGGAAGAATAACCTGTCTCCCTCCCTTCAAGGTGTATGTAGTGTAACTTTATCACTATCAATTCAAACTGCCATAAGAGAGGTTATGGATATGCCTGAGAAAATAGACACCGTTGAGACAAATAATCTCAGAAAGGGAATAAGGCAGGATCCTCTCTCCCCAAAGGAGACTCACTATACATGAGAATTTTATTAAACTTCATTAAAATGTTTATATCTTAATAAGACCTGAGACCTGTGGCATTTTATTGTCTTAGTGTTTTTCTCATTGATTCATTCTTTCAACACATCTTTGTGAGTGACACTGACTCTTGTTCTAGGTGCTGGGAGAATAGTAGCAAAGAACTCCAAGAAAACTTCTGGCTTTGCGAATTCTAATGAACTTTTTCTTTTTTTTTTAAATAAGCTTATTATGTGAGCTTACTGATGTTTATATAAAAGACTTGATTATATATTGCAGCCTTATTATTAAAGAAGCCAGCGTGACTCATCTGGGATTAGATTCTTAGGGGAACATAGTGCAGAGGGTGGTGGTAAAACACCCCTTTTCAGACCTGGGGTCTGAGCGGTAGCGGGCATACGTTGTGGAGCCTGCAAGTGACAAAGGGGTGAAGAGAAATGACATGGGAAACAGGAAATGTCAGTATTGTTTACAGTAGATATTGTGACCACATTCTCCCAAACATTCTAAACAGCAGAGGAGAAAATCATCCTTGTGTTTGGTCCAAGGAAAAGCTTTTACTCAAAACAATATCTAAAAAAAAATCCTGGACTTGGCCAATTTTGGGATTTTTCAGATGAGGCAAAACCTTAGGCAGAGCCGACCTCGTGTACATGCATGCTACAGTTCTGAATGAGAAGAAGGCAGAGTTGGGGAATACCTTTCTCATCTCCCGTTTACCCTTTTCTGCCTCTGACTTACTTAAAATCTTTACCCCCAGCCCACATGGCAGGGTTTAGACCTGGGATTAAACCCCTACTTAAAAATGAGCCACTTAGCTAAGCTTCAGTTTCCTCATCTAGGAAATAAAAATAAGAATATTAACTTCAGAAGGTGTAAGTGAAGATTAGTTATAATCATACTGGTGCTTGAAGATTAGTTATAATCATACTGGTGCTTTTTACTCTGTTGGGTCCAGCTCTTTGCGACTCCATGGACTGTAGCCCACCAGGCTCCTCTATCCATGGAATTCTCCAGGTAAGACTACTGGAGTGGGTTACCATTCCCTTTTGTAGGGGATCTTCCTGACCCAGGGATTGAACCCAGGTCTCCCACATTGCAGGCAGATTCTTTACCATCTGAGTCACTATATATACATATAAATATGATATATGTGAAAGTGCTTTGATACAATTAATAATAAGACAGCATCATAACTACTACTTCCTTAAGGAATGAAAGTAAAACTCAGAGAAACACAGGAAGCTCTACATTAAAAGCCTGCCACATGGAATTGCCATGGGGTGGGTTTGTTTATTGATCAGATGGTGCCTTTAATTAGATCATGAGTGAGGTTTCACATTCTGCCCATGGAAAGCCTTATCAAACCCGGCTCATTCAGATCCCCAGTTACTCACTCTCGCCAGGCTGGTCCCAGATGGAACTTTATAAGGGACGTACTTCCTGTAGATATGACCGACCCTGGAACATGGAACGTCAAACATTTCTCCTCCACACATCCAGACCTACAGAGGGGAAATTGGAAGTGCAATAAAAGAGAATAGTGCATTTCATTCAAAAGCCCCAAATTATTAGTAAGAGTTACATAAAATCTTAAAATCTCTTAAAGTCTCTGTATCAGTAATTTCTACTTATTATCAATAGTTAGCCAGGAAAATAAACCCACATTTTCATTTTTTTTTAAATTTATTTTTTTAACTGGTGGGAAATTGCTTTGCAATTTTGTGTTGGTTTCTGCTACAGCAATGCAAATCAGTCATATAATATATATATCACTTTCCTCCTGAGCCTCCTTCCGCGCCCCCATCCCACCCTTCTAGGTCATCGCAGAGCGCCAGGCTGCGCTACCTGTGCTACTTAGCAACTTCCCACTATTTTACCCGATAGTGTATACACGTCAGTGCTACTTTCTCAATTTGTCCCACCCTCACCTTGTCCTGCTGGGTCCACAAGTCCATTCTATGTGAGGTTCATCAGTACCATTTTTCTAGATTCCGTATATACGTGTTAGTTTTTCTCTTTCTGATTTACGTCACTCTGTGCAAGAGACACTAGGCTCATCCACTTCCCTGCAACTGACACAGATGCATTCTTTTTGTGGCTGAGTGCTATTCCGTTGTGTATATGCACCCAGACTCTTTATCCATTTACCTGTCGGCGGACATCTCGGGTGCTTCCATGTCCTGGAGATTGTAAACATAGCTGCAGTGCACATTGGGGTCCCTGTATCTTTTAGAATTGTGGTTTTCTCAGGGTATATGCCCAGGGGTGGGATTGTTGTGTCATTTGGTATTTTTATTCCTAGTGTTTTAAGGAGTCTCCATACCATCTTCCATAGTGGCGGTATCAGTTTACATTCCCACCAACAGTGCAGGTGGGTTCCTTTTCTCCACATACTCTCAGCATTTATTGTTTGTCGAGTTTTTGATGATGGCCGTTCTGATGGGTGTGAGGTGATAGATACCTCATTGCAGTTTTGATTTGCATTTCTCTAATAATGAGTGATGTTGAGCATATTTTCGTGTGTTTATTGACCGTCTGTATGTCTTTGGAGAAATGTCTGTTTAGGCTCTCTGTTCATTTTTTGATTGGGTTGTTTGTTTTTCTGATATTGAGCTGTATGAGTTGCTTATATATTTTGGAGATTAACCTTTGTCAGTTACTTTGTTTGCAATTATTTTCTCCCATTCTAAGGGTTGTCTTTTCATCTTGTTTATAGTTTCTTTGCTGTGCAAAAGCTTTTATATTTTATTAGATCCTACTTATTTGTTTTTCTTTTTATTTCCATTCATCTAGGAGGTAACCCCACATTTTTAAAAGTTCAGATTCATAAAAGTATACAACCAAAATATTAGTTCACTAAATCCAGTTTCCATAGACATGTTGACATTTTAAAAAGTTGTAGTAGAATTTTATTACAGCTATTGCATTACATTGGGGTTTAGTGGTTGGATGTCTTATTTATATAGGTATTTGTTTTGACAATCTTGTGGAATAATTTGAGGAAATAACATTGGAATTTAAGTGTCAGT
Organism: Ovis aries; assembly: GCF_016772045.2. Lineage (NCBI taxonomy): Eukaryota > Metazoa > Chordata > Mammalia > Artiodactyla > Bovidae > Ovis > Ovis aries. The sequence continues at coordinate 107,754,231 of NC_056055.1, forward strand.
TAAAACTCTAAAGTGTAAACATGAAGTTTCTAAAACTGGTGAATGAATTAAAGGACATACGTATATCCATACTTTGCATCCAGATTCTGAAACTTTCAGTAGAGCTTACTTAAGAAATCCGAGTTGTGTTCTAATTTCTCCCCATCCTTGATCTGTTCTTAGGTACAGAAAATAATTGGTTAGCAATGTGAACTCAAGACACGGAAAACTCAGGCTATCTGTTAAGATGCTGTACTTAAATTTAGTAACAAAAATTAATTGGTTGTATTTTACCATGACTACCCACTTGAACCATTAATCATGGTTTTATATAACAGGCTACTTACTATAAAATAACTAATTATCAACACATAAATGCAGGCTTCATATATACTAGATTTTTTAACTGCTTTCATTGCAAGAAAACAATTTAAAAGAGAGTTAGATAATGTAACAGTTTTTTTACATTTAGTTTTAATTGGAGGATAGTTATAATATTGTGTCGGTTTCTGTCATATATCAACATGAATCAGCCACAGGCACACACATGTCCCTCCTTGTTGGACCTCCCGCCTCATCCCACCCCTCTAGGTTATCACAGAGTTGATATCACGTTGATTGGGTTGATCTGCCAGTGTCATGCAGCAAATCCCCACTGGCTATCTGTTTTGCATATGATAGTACATATGTTTCAATCCTGTTCTCTCTATCCATCTCACCCACTGTGTCTGGGGGACAGGTCTAGGGACAGGTCTTTGTTTTCCCCCTTTTCACGTTTAATCTTATACTGCTCCAGCCTCTTGCGATCTTTCCAGATGCCTGTACTATATAGTTTAGAAAGTTCACTGACCCTGCCAGCTTTACATGATCTGTGCAGAGTTCTGATGTCTTGATCCAGAACCAAGTTGAAATTGATACCATGAGTAATCCTGAATGCATTTAGAGTAACTGAGTATTATTTTAATAATCCACTTGCCTTCCCCTTGGGGTTCCATCAGCATTTGTTCACCAGTCTTACTTAGAGTGTCATTCCTCTTAATGAAGGAAGCTGGAACTGTTGACTGAAAAAATACATGCAACCTAAAAGTTGAGAGTTATGTTTTATTTGGTGGGAAGTTTTAGAACTTCAAGGCTGGAAGACAGCATCTCCCAAGAAAAGATGAGAGAGACAACCCTGGGAGAACTGCTCTGAAGAAGCAAGGGGAGCATTCAAGGTTATACAGAAGTTTTGTAACAAAGGACAGGTAGTCTGAACATCAAACGTATTTCTGGGAGTTAGAGAAAACCAGATATCCCAAGTTAAGGAATTTAGCGCTTTTCTGTGTATGGAAGATGCAAGAGTCTGGGCTCACTGAAGTCATTCCTCACATGCACCTCAGCTGTCTGGGGCCAGTGTCCCGTGTTTTCACCCCTGAGTTCCTCAGTGCTCACCGTGGGGAGTGGCTGCAGTCTGATCGGTATCAGATCATGGGTATTCTTTTTCTTCTTGAGTGCTCTTGGGGCTCAGAAATTCCCATTTGGAGGGCTGGAATTGATGATGACTGTGACATTCTTTTTTACTGATAATGGCAGAATATACTTCAATTCTCAGAACCACATGTGAGACATAAACATTTCTCTTTCCTTCTTCCAATATTTCACTTTAAAAGACATTGTGTATCTGTGTCAGGGTTCTCCAGAGAAACAGAACCAACAGGGTGTACATAGAGGGAGACATTTACTTAAAGGAAGTGGCTCATGCAATTGAGGAGGCTTGGGGAATTCATCTGCAAGGTAGACCAGCAGGCTAAAGATGCAGGAAGAGCTGCAATTCAAGTCTAAAGGCAGAAAGTCTGCAGGCGGAATCCCCTCCTGCTTGAGAATGGTCAGTCTTTGTTCTACTGGGGCCTTTCAGTGACTGGATAAGCTCTCCCTCACTATGGACAGAAACTGCTTTTCTCAAAATCCACCAATTTAAATGTTAGTCTCATTCAAAAAACATCCTCCTGGAAGCATCCAGAATAACGTCTGGACATGCTCGGGCAGCCTTTGACACATGAAACTAACCATTATGCAGCACTATTTACAATAGCTAGAACACGAAAGCATTCTAGATGAATGAAGGAAGAAATTGTTGTCCACGTATACAATACAATGGAATATTACTCAGCCATAAAATGGAATGCATTTGAGTCAGTTCTAATGAGGTGGATGAACCTAGAGCTTATTATACAAAGTGAAGTAAGTCAGAAAGAGGAAATAAAATATTGTATATTTATACCTGACCTGCCTCTTGAGAATCCTATATGCAGGTCAGGAAGCAACAGTTAGAACTGGACATGGAACAACGACCAGTTCCAAATAGGAAAAGGAGTACGTCAAGGCTATATATTGTCACCCTGCTTATTTAACTTCTATGCAGAGTACATCATGAGAAACACTCGGCTGGAGGAAGCACAAGCTGGAATCAAGATTGCTGGGAGAAATATCAGTAACCTCAGATATGCAGATGACACCACCCTTATGGCAGAAAGTGAAGAGGAATTAAAAAGCCTCTTGATGAAAGTGAAAGAGGAGAGCGAAAAAGTTGGCTTAAAGCTCAACATTCAAAAAAGTAAGATCATGGCATCTGGTCCCATCACTTCATGGGAGATAGATGGGGAAACAGTGGAAACAGTGTCAGACTTTGTTTTTTTGGGCTCTAGAATCACTCCAGTGGTGACTGCAGCCATGAAATTAAAAGACGCTTACTCCTTGGAAGGAAAGTTATGATGAACCTAGATAACATATTAGAAAGCAGAGATATTACTTTGCCAACAAAGGTCCATCTAGTCAAGGCTATGGTTTTCCAGTGGTCATGTATGGATGTGAGAGTTGGACTGTGAAGATGGCTAAGCACTGAAGAATTAATGCTTTTGAACTGTGGTGTTGGAGAAGACTCTTGAGAGTCCCCTGGACTGCAAGGAGATCCAACCAGTCCATCCTAAAGGAGATCAGTCCTGGGTGTTCACTGGAAGGACTGATGCTAAAGCTGAAATTCCAATACTTTGGCTACCTCATGCAAAGAGTTGACTCATTGGAAAAGACTCTGATGCTGGGAGGGATTGTGGGCAGGAGGAGAAGGGGACGACAGAGGATGAGATGGCTGGATGGCATCACCGACTCAATGGACATGAGTTTGAGTGAACTCCGGGAGTTGGTGATGGACAGGGAGGCCTCGTGTGCTGTGATTCATGGGGTTGCAAAGAGTCAGACATGACTGAGCAACTGAACTGAACTGAACTGATGCCTGTATGGAATCTAGAGAGATGGTACTGATGAATCTGTTTGCAGGGCAGCAATGGAGATGCAGACATAGAGAACAGACTTGTGGACACAGTCAATGACACTTTGTAGACAAATGTGTAACTCTGGATGGACAGTTGATCTAGCTGATATTTTATGAGTGGATTAACAAGACCTTTGCATCATTGTGCTCTTTTTCATTTAATGCCCACAACTCCATGACCAGCTTTACTATTTCCCCAATTATATAGGTGGAAACATGGCAGCCTAGAGGCTCCCTTGCCCAGAGCCACATAATGGGCCACATTCAGAACAGAGATATGAGTCCTCATGGTCTAACTTCAAGGTGGCCCAGCGGTAAAGAATCTGGCTGCCAAGAAGGAGATGCACGTTCAATGCCTGGGTTGGGAAGATTCCCTGGAGTAAGAAATGGCAACCCACTCCAGTATTCTTGCCTAGGAAACGCCATGGACAGAGGATCCAGGGAGGCTACAGTCTATGGAGTGGCAAAACGTTGGACACAACTCAGTGACTAAATAACAAACAGCAGCAAAAGTACATAGCTTAGGCTTTGCTGATCATGTCATCTTGCGACTACAGAACTGCTAGGAAGAACATGCATGTATGCTAAGTCACTCCAGTCATGTCCTACTCTTTGCAGCCCTATGGACTATAGCCCACCAGGCTCCCTGTCCATGGGATTCTCCAGGCAAGAACACTGGAGTGGGTTGACATGCTCTCCTCCAGGGGATCTTCTTGACCCAGTGATCGAACTCAACATCTCTATGCCTCCTACACTGGCTGGCACGTTCTTTAGCACTAGCACCATCTGGGAAGCCCTACTAAGATGAAACATGACTGTATTTCAATAAAACTTTGATGACAAAGATAGGCAGTGGATCATAGTTTGCTGGCCCCAGTTCTGTAAAATACATTCCGCTTTCAAACCCTAAAATTCAGTGATTCTAAGATAATACATATGGGAGTTTGCACTTTCCCCAGTTTGTTGCCATAATGTCTCCTCTGCCATGTGACCTTGGTAGCCACCACTGAGATGTGGGACTGTGTCCCCTGTCCTTGGATTTGGATGTGCTTGTGAAGTCTCAGTCCGATAGAATACAGCTAGCAAAAATGACCGAGGTCATAACAGGCAGCAAAGTTTCTGCCTGGTCACTGAGAACTTTGTTTTTGCAGATCTGAGCTGCCAGCTAAGAAATCTGACTCCTTGAGTTGACCCCACTGTAGAAAGTCACACTCGAGTCAACAGCCTCAATTGTTTTCACCAATGGCCAACATCAACCGCTGGGAATGTCGATGAAGGTTCCTTTAAGTCAGGGGTTCCCAACTTCTGGGATCTAATGCCAGATGATCTGAGGTGGAGCTGATGTAATAAGAATAGGGATAAAGTGCACAGTAAATGTAATGTGCTTGAATCATACCAAACTCCCCTCTCCCCACATCCGTGGAGAAATTGTCTTCCATGAAACTAGTCCCTAATATCAAAAAAGTTGGGGAACACAGTTCTAAATGACTTCAGCCCCTAGCTATCGAACCACCCCCACCTGCAACCCCAGATATTGTGCAGCAGAAATGAGTCTTTCCTTTGTACCTTTTATGAATTTGGGACCCAGAGAATCCATGAATTTGACACAATGCTTGTTTTATGCTATAGGCTCTGGATGCTTCATTATGCAGTAATAGCTTGACTGTAGCCCACGAGGATCCTTGGTCCATGGGATTCTCCAGTCAAGAATACCAAAGTGGGTTGTCACGTCTTCTCCAGGGGATCTTTCAGACCCAGGGATGGAACCTGTAGCTCTTACATTTCCTGTATTGGCAGGCTGGTTCTTTACCTCTAATGCCACCTGGGAAGCAGGTGAACTCTAACACATGATGGAAGTTTGTGGGTCACCCACAGATCTTATCTTATCCCACTGTGAGAGACACAGGGAAGGGCTGCGTGCACTGCCAGGCTATAATTCCTGGTTCCTTTGTTTCAGAAGGGGCTCTATGCCTGTTTCTTGCTAGTGGAATGGAAGAGACGTGAATGTGTGTCAGCTCTGAGCCCAAGTCAGTGAGCGTGGGCATCCTTTCCCCCTTCTTTACAGTTCTCTTTGTTCCCAGAGCCTGACTAATGGCAGAAGATCCAGAGGAGGACTCTAATCCCCTAGAAGGTGGTAGAAGCACTACATGGATCAGGTCTGGGTATCTGGAAACCTGGGTGGATCAGAGCACACGGCTGCCTTCCCAGCCAGGGTCAAAAGTGTTGCAGCAGCCTGACTGATGCTAAGTTCCTAAGGTTTGGGGAGTATTATAGCAGCTGGCCCACTCTAGTGACCTTATTTCATTTTGTTCTGTTTTTGGTCTCTTCTGACATTTTAAATCAAGTATAAAGGATTTTTAATACAATTTTATCAAAAACTCCATCGAAAAACTGAATCAAATAGCCGGAATGTTTGAGAGATTATTTCCTTTTATTAACTGTGCATTTTAAAGAGAGAAAATTTGAAAGTAATTAGACAACAGATGGCAGGGGTGGGAACTGGGAGGGCAGAGAATGTTGGGGAGTCCTGTGTGTGTAATGAAATATCAGAGGTAGGCAGGTGCCAAGGGAAAGAAGCCTGCCTACCACCCACAGCTGGGAGAGAGAGAGTTGTTGGCACAAGTGTTTAGTTTTCATAATAAGGGATCAAAGTGCTCTTAGCACTTGGTGAGGTGGCCAGTCTCTCCTGCAAGACAAGGGGGTGGTGATGAAGGAAGACAAGATGCAGCCAAGCCCTGGGGCAATGCCTCAACTTCTTTGACCTCAAGCTACGTTTTGGTTGATGTGGTTCTTGTAGACCACTCAGCTGGCAGAAGCAGACTAAATACTTCTTTTTTTTAAAAAAATTAATTAATTAATTAAATTTTGGGTCTTCATTGCTGCATGGGCTTTTTCTGTAGCCGTGATGAGCAGGGCTGTTCTCTAGCTGTGGTGTGAAGGCTTCTCATTGCCGAGGCTTCTCTAGTTGGGAAGCACAGTCTCCAGGGCGTGTGGGCTTCAGTAGTTGCAGCACCTGAGCTCAGTAGTTGCTGTTCCTGGGCTTTAGAGCACAGGCTCAATAGTTGTGGCAAAAGGGCTTAGTTGCTTGAGGCACATGGGATCTAGCTCCCTGATCAGGGATGGAACCCCTGTCTCCTGCATTGGCAGGTGGGTTCTTAACCACTGAGCCACCAGTGAAGTCTCAGAAGCAAACTAAATACTTCTAGAGTCTGCCAGAGTAAGGACAGCCATGATTGGAAGTTAAATAAATCATGGTTGCCTTTCTTTCCAACGTAGGGCAAAATAACCTCACAGACACACAAAAAGCAAATTCTAATTCTCTTCGGAGGTCCCCTAATCCAGTTTTTAAAGATCTTTCTCTGGATGTGTAACAAATTACCACCACCTTAGTGGCTCCCGTCAGCACACATTTTTTTAATGATCTCATGGTCCTGTGGGTCAGAGGTCATATAGGCTCTGGGGGGTCCCTTGCTTAGAGTCTCATGAGATGGAAGTCTGGGTGGTCGCCGGGCTGAGCACTCCTCTGGAGCCTCCAGGGAAGAATCTGCCTTTGGGCTTCTTGAGTTTTTGGCAGACGCCAGTTCCTGGGGCAGTAGGATGGGGGGCCTTGTTTCCTTTGATGCTCAGGGCTGCTCCCAGACCAATCTCAGTTCCTTGTTCCATGAACTCTCCATCTTAGCCATGGCCAAGCTCCCTGACATAGAACCCTTCTCGGACTATAAATCTCTCTGACTTGTTCTCCCTGCTGGGGAAAACGCCACGCTTTACAGGGGCTCCTGTGACGAGGCCAGGCCCACCAGGATCATCATCCCAGCTTAGTGTGAACTGATTAGAGATGACATTTGCCAAATCTCTGGTGCCCTGGAATGTAACATACTCGTAGGAGAAACTCAAGGAAGACAGGCACCTCAATATCCTGCCCACCACCATCTCCAATGAGTGCAATTTTGTCTTCTAGTGATAACTTACTCCTAATTCTTAAAATTCTTCCCCTGAGAAATTTTTCTTTCTAGTTAAGTCAAATTCAGAAAATTTCCAGAGTTTTGAAAAATACTAACATGAGTGTTGGAAAGAAGTACAGAATCCTATACTTTTTTTTTCCCCATGTTGCCACTGTGATCACTTAATTAAAAGCATGAATCTGAGGCTATCGTGCTTTTATTTAAAATCCATGAGTGGTTTTCTATTGCTGCCAGGGTAGTGTTACAACTCCTGCATAAAAATTCCAAAGGTTCTATTATCTGGGTTTTGCTTAATTGTCCTTGATGACTCTCTCCTGTTTCCCCCTCTCCCTCCCCTACCTGTTCTAATTTTCATTCTCTGGAAAGGACCTCATTCCCTCCTCAGGGCTTGCTGCCATGCATTGTTCTCTTGAAAGAATCTCTCCCCTCTCTGTTTCCTATCTCTTGACTTGTGTTGTTGTTTAGTTGCTAAATTGTGTCCCAACTCTTTGTGACCGGATGGACTGCAGCCCACCAGGCTTCTCCGTGCATGCGATTTCCTAGGCAAGGATCTTGGGGTGAGTTGCCATTTCCTTCTCCAGGGAATCTTCCTGACCCAGGGATCAAACCCACATCTCCTCATCTGCATTGACAGGTGGATTTGTTACCACTGAGCCCCCTGAGAAGCTCCTGAATATGAATATAGCTGCATAAGTCTTCTATTGGGGATATACCCAGGGAACTGTCTTTCAAGTGGAGATAGTGCTTATGACAACTGGAAGCAAGTGACTTATTTGTGTGCCCATAATAGTTTTCTTAATGTTTGGATAATAACTACTAGCTGAGTAGGATCATCTCCTGTTCAATTATACTTATACTCCTACTTACATAGGGACCCTAAGACTGTCCCCATTTAGTCCTGCCTCTTACGACCTCAGGGCCAGCTTGCTTTCATTGTAAATACACCAACTCGATTGTCCCTACTCTTAGAGTTCTTTTGTTTTTATACCATGGATATCACCATGTACTTATTAATGTTTTTTCAGTCTTCTTGTAGCAATGCCTGTTTCAGTAGAGGGATCCATATCCTGACATGCTAGAGAGGAGTGTTTGGGTAATATTATGGGAACACAGTTCATCAGGGAACACAGAATGCCAGAATGTTCTGGCATTTCTCAGACCCCATATTTGTTCTGAAAGATGTGGTTTACATTTTTAAAAGACATGCCCTGGTGGCATGATATGCTGATCTTCCTTTAAAAATTACGGCATTGTCATACTTCCGTACCTAATTCTTAGAGAAAAGTTTTACATTTACAAATAACATGTCTTCTTGTGGATAACATAAATATTTTAAAACAGTGTTATTTTATCCATGAATGAGCATAGTGTGTTGTTTTCATCATGTAGTTCGAATTGACTGAATAACTGAATGCTTGCCTTATTTTTTAATCACTTTTCAATATCAGCGGCAAATTGGAATTTAGACACGAAGAATGTTAAATTGAATGGAATTGCACAATTACAGTGATCACACCGAATATGAAATTAGTTTCAGTAAGAGACTGATAGTCAGGAGGATAATAAGGGAGCATTATCAGGTGTAAGATGAAGCGTGATATGCTAGAATGCAATGGTGATCTAAATGTTCAGAAAAACATTTGTTAGCACATTCAGTTCCGTTCCGAAGCCTGCTCTCTCTCTAGTCTAACCTCTTCTTCTTCCCACCTGCTCTGCACATTCCCCCACCCCTGCCTGCCACTCTCTTAGTTCTGGCATCTTTTCTGTTCTTTCAAAATGCTAGACACCCTCCCATCTTAGGGTGTTTGTCCTGGCTAGTCCCTCCAACTGGAATTCTCTCCCAGAACTCCCCGTGGCTAACTCCTCATCTCTTTCAGATCTTCGCTCCAAGTGCTCTGGTCCCAAACACTGTCTTACCCTACACTGTTAACTTAATGAGAGCCCTCATCACCCAGCTCTGCTTCTGCTCTGCAGCACCTAACAGCTTCTAACACAGCACGTATCTCACTTCTTCACTGTTGTTGGTGTTCAGTCGCCAAGTCACGCCCACCTCTTTGCGACCCCATGGACTGCAGCACACCAGGCTCCCCTGTCCTTCACTGTCTCCTGAAATTTACTCAGATTCATGTCCATTGAGTTGGTGGTGCCATCCAACTATCTCATCCTCTGTCACCCCTTTCTCCTCCTGCCCTCAATCTTTCCCAGCATTCGGGGTCTTTTCCAGTGAGTTGGCTCTTTGCCTCAGGTAGCCAAAGTATCACAGCCTTGGCTTCAGCGTCAGTCCTTCCAATGAATATTCAGGGTTAATTTCCTTTCGGATTGACTGATTTGATCTCCTTGCAGTCCAAGGGACTCTCAAGAGTCTTCTCCAACACCACAGTTCAAAAGCATCAATTCTTCAGCGCTCAGCCTTCTATATGGTCCAGCTCTCACATCCATACATGACCACAGGAAAAACCATAGCTTTGACTATTATATGGACCTTTGTTGGCGAAGTGATGTTGCTGTTTTTTAATATGCTGTCTAGGTTTGATTTTTCTGTCTCTCTCCCTAACAACAGCAAGAATCTTTATGTCTTTTACTGAGTGATGTATCTAAGTACTAAGGACACTGCCTGACACATTGTGATGCTCTGTAAGTATTTGTTGAATGAGTGCATGAAATACTGGCTTATTGATATAAAGTAGGGTTAATTCCAAACAATTGAGTTATTTAATGATAATCCACCATTTAGCTGCCACTGAAAATATAAGCTGTGGTCTCTAGTAACCTTAAAGATAAGTTTCAAAGCAATTGAGAAAGAAGCATGCACCCCAGCGTTCATTGTAGCGCTGTTTACCATAGCCAAGATGTAGAAGCAACCTAAATGTGAGTAGATAAAGAAGACGTGTACAAATGTACAATTGAATATTTGTTTTTATTGTTGATGTTCAGTTGCCAAGTCATGTTGGACTCTTCATGAACCCATGGACTGCAGCACGCCAGGCTTCCCTATCCCTCTCTATCTCCTGGAGTTTACCCAAGTTCGTGTCCGTTGAATCTGTGATGCCATCCAACCATCTCATCCTCTGTCATCCTCTTCTCCTTTTGCCTTCAGTCTTTCCCAGCATCAGGGTCTTGTCCAATGAGTTAGCTTTTTCCTTTTGGTGGTCAAAGTATTGGAGCTTCAGCTTCAGCATCAGTCCTTCCAAAGAGGGAAGGACTTTAGTCAATCTTTAGGATTGACTGGTTTGATTTCCTTGCTTTCCAAGGGACTCTCACGAGTCTTCACCAGCACCGCAGTTTGAAAGCATCAATTCTTCTGCAGTCCGTTCCACTCTCACATCCGGACATGACTACTGGAGAGATCATAGCTTTGACTATATGGACCTTTGTTGGCCAAGTGGTGTCTCCTTTTTAATACACTGTCTAGGTTTGTTATAGCTTTCATCCCAAGAAGCAATCATCTTCTAATATCGTGGTTGCAGTCACCATCTGCAATGATTTTAGAGCCCAAGAAGAGGAAATCTATCATGCTTCCACTTTAGTTCCTTCCAGTTTAGCCTCTTTAGTTCCTCTTGGCTTTCTGCCATTTGAGTCGGATCATCTGCATATCTGAGCTTATTGATATTTCTCCTGGCAATCTTGTTTCCACCTTGTAACTCATCCAGCCTGGCATTTCGCATAATGTGCTCTGTGTGTAAGTTAAATAAACAGGGTGACAATAAACAACCTTGTCGTACTCCTTTCTCAATTTTGAACCAGTCAGTTGTTCTATATGGGGATCTAACTGTTGCTTTTTGACCTGCATACAGGTTTCTCAGAAGACAAGTAAGATGGTCTGGTATTCCCAACTCTTTAAGGGTTTTCCACAGATTGTTATGATCCACACAGTCAAACACTTTAGTGTAGACAATGAAACAGAGGTAAATAATTTTCTGGAATTCCCTTGCTTTCTCTATTGATCCAGTGAATGTTGGCAATTTGATCTCTGGTTCTTCTGTCTTTCCTAAACCCAGCTTGAACATCTGGAAGTTCTCGGTTCATGTACTGCTGAAGTCTAGCTTGGAAGATTTTGAGCATGGGAGATGACTGCAATTGTCCGATGGCTTGAACATTGCTTAGTACTGTCCTTTTTGGGAACTGGGATGAGGATTGACCTTTTCCAGTCCTGTGGTCACTGCTGTGTTTCCCTAATTTGCTAACATACTGAATAGCATCATCTTTTAGGATTCTGTGTCTCTGCTTGAATTCCATCACCTTCACTAGCTTTACTGGCTTCCTTCTGCTGCTGCTGCTGCTAAGTCACTTCAGTCGTGTCTGACTCTGTGCAACCCCATAGATGGGAGCCCACCAGGCTCCTCCATCCATGGGATTTTCCAGGCAAGAGTACTGGAGTGGGGTGCCGTTGCCTTCTCCGATTGGCTTCCTTAGGCCCCCTACCTTCACACTCCAGAATGTCTGGCTCTGGGTGAGTGACTACCTTATCATGGCTCTCTGGGTTGTTAAGATCTTTTTTTGTACAGTTCTTCTATGTATTCTTTTCATCTTTTTTTGATCTCTTCTGCTTCTATTAGATCTTTACCATTTCTGTCCTTTATTGTGCTCATCTTTGGATGAACTATTCCTTTGATATTTCCGGTTTTCTTGAAGATACCTCTAGTCTTACCCATTCTGTTGTTTTCCTCTACTTCTTTGCACTGTTCATTGAATATTGCTAAATCATAAAAAATAATGAATTAATGCAATTTGCATCAACATGGATGGACCTAGAGATTATCGTGCTAAATGAAGTATATCAGACAGAGAAAGACAAATGTCGTATGATATCACTCATATGTGGAACCTAGTTTTAAAAAAATGATAGAAATGAACTTATTTACAAAACTGAATCAGGCTTATGGGTATTGAAAACAAATTTCCCGTTACTAGATGGGAAATGTGGGGAAGAGGGATAAATCAGAAACTTAGGATGAACACGTACACACCACTATATATAAAACAGATAATCAAGAAGGACCTACTATATATAGCACAGGGAAGTCTACTCAATATTCTGTGATAATCTATAAGAGAAAAGAATCAGAATGAATATATGTATATCTATAACTGAGTCACGTTGTTGTACGCCTGAAACTAACACAACATTGTTAATCAGCTATACTCCCAGGTGGCACTAGTGGGAAGGAACCTGCTTGCCAGTGCGGGGGACCTAGGAGATGTGGTTTGGATCCCTGGGTTGGGGAGATCCCTGGAGAAGGGCATGGCAACCTACTCCTGTATTCGTTCCTGGAGAATCCCATGGACAGAGGAGCCTGGTGGGCTACAGTCCATAGGGTTGCAAAGAGTCAGACATGACTGACGTGACTTAGCACACACACACATACTCCAATAAAATTAAAATTAAAAAAGGTAATAAGCTATCTTGAGCTTATTTTCATTTGTAACTAACTAGTTTATTAAGATGTGAAGAAGTGGTTGACATTAAAACTATACACATTTTAAATAAATAATAAGTATCTGGGTCTGGAAAATAGCTTTCTAGTTATGTGGTGTGACTTGGATGCGTTAAGTTTGAAAAACTTCTTAAGATTAGCTAATCAACTGCTTTACCATCTATCTGGAAATTAGGGTTGTTAACCTAAAAAGCTTTATTTTTAGTGTGTAGATATTGAAAAGGGCATGTCTGTTATTAAACTACTTTTTCAGGCTGGATGTTATAAAAGCTGCACTTTTTGACCTGCCTTGATCTAAAAAGGGCAACAGTGGAAAGGTATGTGTACACCATTGCTCTGCTTTATTCTTAGAAACCTGGACTTTGAGGTTGTCCTTTGAGATTGAGAGGAAAAAAAGGATAGTTTATTTTGACCTTGCCTGACTCTCTTTTTCTATTTGTTGATCGGAATATAATAAAAGCAGAAACTGGGTAATGTATCCACAGTCTTTACTGAGGATGCGATGGTTTCTAGTCTCAAGAGGTGAGCTCTTGTTTTTGAGCCATCTGCTTAAGATTTTTCAAAGTAAGAAATGCTCTGTTATGTTAGTGCAAAAGAAATCATGCCTTAACTTAACTATCTGCATTTAATGAACTTCAAGAGGTCTGGGTGGGATGGTGGGGTTTCAGAGGGTATGCTGTTCAGAAGATCACTGTTTTTAAGATGTGATGTTTGTGTTCTCTGTAACAGTACACTCTTAAAAACAGTGATTGAGGTGGGACATAAAAACAGATATATTACCTTTTTGGTTTATTTGAAACATTAATTCTTGGGGAAGAAAGAATGGATTAGAATGCAAGAGTGCTTCTTTAGGTGAAAATATTGGGTTGGCCAAAAAGTTCATTTCCATAAGATGTTATGGAAAAGCTCAAATGAAGTTTTTGGCCAACCCAGCACTATGGTTTAAAGACACAATCCCTGATTTCCCTAACTCATTATTCTATAACTTAGAAGATGCAGTAGAAGCAAAGTGTTTGCTTTTTACCATTGTTTATATATGCCTCTTGGAAGGAATGATGCTAAAGCTGAAACTCCAGTACTTTGGCCACCTCATGCGAAGAGTTGACTCATTGGAAAAGACTCTGATGCTGGGAGGGATTGGGGGCAGGAGGAGAAGGGGATGACAGAAGATGAGATGGCTGGATGGCATCACTGACTGGATGGACGTGAATCTGAGTGAACTCCGGGAGTTGGCGATGGACAGGGAGGCCTGGCGTGCTGTAATTCATGGGGTCGCAAAGAGTCAGACACAACTGAGCGACTGAACTGAACTGAACTGATATATGCCTCTGGATTTTAAGTCTATTGCTTTAATTTTCTGGCTGTACCATCTGCTAAAAACAAATAAAATTTCCTTTAAAGCTCTTTAAGATTGGCTTTCTGTAGTGGAACAGCTTCTTTCCTTTAGAGAAATACCCAAATATTACAGTATAGTACTATATAGCCGATTGTGTTAGTTGTGTACCTAGACCAACTTTGTTGGGTTTACAAACAAATTGGACTTACAAGCAAAAAGGTAAAATGGATGTCTGAGGAGGTCTTACAAATAGCTGAGAAAAGAAGAGACGCTAAAGGCAAAGGAGAAAAGGAAAAGATATACCCATTTGAATGCAGAGTTCCAAAAAATAGCAAAGAGAGATAAGAAAGACTTTGTCAGTGATCAATGCAAAGAAACAGAGAAAAACAATAGAATGGGAAATACTAGAGATCTCTTCAAGAAAATTAGAGATACCAAGGGAACGTTAGGGAACATTTCATGCAAAGATGGGCATGATACAGGACAGAAGTGATATGGACCTAACAGAAGCAGAAGATAATAAGGAGAGGGGGCAAGAATACACAGAACTATACAAAAAAAGATCTCCATGACCCAGATAACCATGATGATGTGATCACTCACCTAGGTCAGACATCCTGGAATGAAAGATCAAGTAGGCCTTAGGAAGCATCACTACAAACAAAGCTAGTGGAGGTGATGGAATTCCAATTGAGCTCTTTCAAATCCTAAAAGATGATGCTGTGAAAGTGCTGCACTCAATATGCCAGCAAATTTGGAAAACTCAGCAGTGGCCACAGAACGGGGAAAGGTCAGTTTTCATTCCAATCCCAAAGAAAGGCAGTGCCAAAGAATGCTCAAACTACTGCACAATTGCACTCATCTCCCATGCTAGTAAAGTAATGCTCAAAATTCTCCAAGCCAGGCTTCAACAGTATGTGAACCAGGAACTTTCAGATGTTCAAGATGGATTTAGAAAAGGCAGAGGAACCAGGGATCAAATTGCCAACATCTGCTGGATCATCGAGAAAGCAAGAGAGCTCCAGAAAAACATCCGCTTTATTGACTATGCTAAAGCCTTTGACTGTGTGGATCACAAGAAACTGTGGAAAATTCTGAAATAGATGGGAATACCAGACCACATTACCTGCCTCCTGAGGAATCTGTATGCAGGTGAGGAAGCAAGAGTTAGAACTGGACATGGAACAACAGACTGGTTCTGAATCGGAAAAGGAGTACATCAAGGCTGTATATTGTCACCCTGCTTATTTAACTTATATGCAGAGTACATCATGAGAAATGCTGGGCTGGAAGAAGCACAAGCTGGAATCAAAATTGCTGGGAGAAATATCAATAACCTCAGATGTGCAGATGACACCACCCTTATGGCAGAAAGTGAAGAGGAACTAAAAAGTCTCTTGATGAAAGTGAAAGAGGAGAGTGAAAGTGTTGGCTTAAAACTCAACATTTGGAAAACTAAGATCATGGCATCCAGTCCCATCGCTTCATGACAAGTAGATGGGGAAACAATGGAAACAGTGAGAGATTTTATTTTTGGGGGGCTCCAAATCACCGCAGATGGTGATTTGAAAATAAAGACGCTTGCTCCTTGGAAGAAAAGCTATGACCAACTTAGACAGCATGCTAAAAAGCAGAGACATTACTTTGCCAACAAAGGTCCGTCTAGTCAAGGCTATGGTTTTTCCAGGAGTCATATATGGATGTGAGAGTTGGACTATAAAGAAAGCTGAGCACTGAAGAATTAATGCTTTTGAACTGTGGTGTTGGAGAAGGCCCTTGAGAGTCCCTTGGACAGCAAGCAGCCCATTCTAAAGGAAATGAGTCCTGAATATTCATTGGAAGGCCTGATGCTGAAGCTGAAACTCTAATACTTTGGCCACCTGATACGAAGAACCGACTCATTGGAAAAGACCCTTATGCTGGGAAAGATTGAAGGCAGGGGAAGAAGGGGATGACAGAGGATAAGATGATTGGATGGCATCACCGACTTGATGGACATGAGTTTGAGTAAGCTCTGGGTGTTGGTGGTGGACAGGGAAGCCTGGCGTGCTGCAGTCCATGGGCTTGCAAAGAGCTGTACATGACTGAGCAACTGAACTGAACTGAATGCACTCTTGGAATGGTAGTCAATCATATGTAAAGGACTTACTGTATTGTCATTAGGATTTGGGCTTGGGAAGTGTATGGAGAGGTTTATTATTTTTTTTTAATTTTCTATAATTATATCTCTTGAATTTTTGTGGGGAAGTGAACTAATACATTAAAGCGATTAGGTTTATTTCATTTTGCTAGTTAAGGAAAATGGCAACTGAAAAAAATACAAAAATTCTTAAACATCTCAATATTAGAAGAAGACTTCAGTAGGAAGTTAAATTGACCTGAACACAGGTACTGAAGTCTTTGTATATTGGTGTCTCTTGCTCTCTTTATAGCTATCTATAAACATGAAAATAAAATTAAATAGGGAATTAGGAAAGTGCCCGAAGACATAAAAGATGTTAACAATGGAAGGAATTTAGACTTGCCGCTAGGCTTCTAGCCAATGGACATAAAATTTAACTTGAAAATGCTCTGTTTCACCTGAGGTACCTTTTGCTGGGTACATGAAATGAATCTCAAACTGGCTTGTGAGACATTTAGCAGCTGTTTCTGTTTATCTTTGAGTTTCTGAATGAGTTTGGAGTCATTTTAATATTTTCTTTAGAAGATCAATTCTGGGCATGTTGAATTAGAATGGCTATTTTTATGTCCTGTAGGCTCAATATTCTAGGGGAAGAAACCCCACAGGAACATCTCCAGATATTTTCTTGTGTATGCGAGGTCACGTGGTGCACCATAAAAAGGCTTCTGTCATATTTTAGATACAAAACGCAAGTACGCTTTGAGGTATTCGCAGACTCAGAAGTAAGGAGAGGTTTTTTTGATATAGCCGTCTCATAAAAGCAATGAGGAGGTGTATAAAATATTTTAGAATGGTCCTTGGCATAAACAGGATTGCTAATGAGTACATTTTATCAGGCTGAATTTATTTCTAACCAAATCATTTGTACAAAGCATCATCATGAGAGTTTATATAGAGATAGCTTAAGGGAAAAACAGATGAGATTGAGTCGTACCCTTCTAGGAAGTCAGGTAAACTATTTCAGGAGTATACATTAAACGCTCTGGGAGGTTTTTGACTTTCGGACAACTGTGGAGAAAGTGAGAAATGTTTATTAATTAAAGCTGTAGTTTCTCTGCCACCGTGCTGGAGGCCTGACTTGGGAACGAGCGTGTGAGGGCCAAGGGAGCAGCTTGGGTCAGGGAGCTGGGAACCAGCCTCGCCATTTGGGACGCTAGTGTGTCACAGCTGGGCAGGTTCTTCTGTGAATCTGGGGGTCCTGTGACACATGGAACATTCGCCACACACAGGGCCACGGTGATGGCGGCATCAGAGACACTCAGGGCTGGAGGAGTAAGAGGACAGGGCCAAGAAGCACTGCCCCGCACCCCATCACCCACCTTGGGTTGCTCAGCTGTGTTTTACTCTTTGTGCCCCTGTGGACTGTAGCCTGCCAGGCTCCTGTGTGCATGGGATTCTCCAGGCAAGCATACTGGAGTGGGTTGCTATTCCTTTCTCCAGGGGATATTCTGGACCCAGGGATCAAACCCACATCTCCTGCACTGCAGGCAGATTCTTTCCTACTGAGCCACCCGGGAAGCCCTCTACCTTGCGTACAGATGCAAATACTGGGTCGGCCAAAAAGTTTGTTCAGGTTTCTGTACCATGTTATGCGAAAACCATAGCAAACATTTTGGCCGGCCCAATGTTTTAAAACCATTATCCCAAATATAACCATTTTCCTCTGGAGCTCCTACTTTGTAATATTGGCCAGTTGAACTTTTACTACTTACCAACATTAGAAATTTTCCTGTTTATTCACTTATTTATTTATGATCTGTCTCTCTTCAGACTAAATTTTATGAAATAGAGAACTTGTCACTTCTCTTGACAATTACATTCTCAGTGTCTGGCATACAATAGGCTCTCAGTAAATATTTCCTGGGTTATGTGAATACATCTGTGAGAACGTGCATCTGTCTGCATATGGAGCTAATATTGTCATTTCATAAGTGTGTACATTATACTATGTGACATGTTCTATATATGAATTATTAAACATAAGTAACAAAATTTATCTCCCCTCCATATTTATTTTTACACATGTCTATACCTTGCCCTTTTTCATTTAATAGTAATATGTAATAATATAATATGTAATATAATGGTGCATAATATAATGTAATAACAATATAATAATATCCAGTGACAATTAGTAAAAATATAACTGCTGCATTCTTTTCAAAAGCTATACTGTAGTTCGCAGTACAGGTAAATAATGATTAATTAGTACACTAGGATGTGTGTTCAGTCACTCAGTCTTGTCTGACTTTTTGCAACCCCATGGACTGTAGCCTGCCAAGTTCATCTGTATATGGGATTTCCTAGGCAGGAATACTGGAGTGGGTTGCCATTTCCTTCTCCAGAGGATCTTCTTGACCCAGGGATCAAAATTGCGTCTCTTAGGTCTCCTGCATTGGCAGGTAAAATCTTTACTGTTTGAGCCGTTGGGAAAGCCCTAGGATGGATATTTGTATTTTTTTTCATTTTTCATCAATAAAAACAATATTAAGATAAGTATCCATGGGCACATGTCATTTCACACATAGGCTTCATCTTTATTTTTTTTTTTTTCCAGATAAGTAGTTGTGTCACACTATTTATTGAGGAATCTTCTGTCTTCCTTTTGATTTGAAATGTTTATTTCATCTTATGCTAAATTCCCATATTATCTGGGTCTATTCAAATTCTCTGCCATAGATGTCTCTAATTTCTATGTTTGATTATCTATTTTAGCCCCCTATTATCTTTCCCCCAGAATTTTTTATTCTGTTTGTTTTCCATTATGAATTAAAAGCATAACTAGTTCCTTGTTTAACACCCCCACCATCACCCAAAATTCCTGTTACCATTTTTACTGGGATGGCATTAAAATATGAGTATACTTATGGAGGGGGTCTCCCTGATAACTCAGACAGTAAGGGAATCCCGCCTGCATTGCAGGATACCTGGGTTCTATCCCTTGGTTGGGAAGATCCCCTGGAGAAGGGCATGGCAACTACCCCAGTATTGTTGCCTGGGAAATCCCATGGACAGAGGAGACTGGTGGGCTACAGTCCATGGGGTTAAAAAGAGTCGGACACCACTGAGTGACTAAGCACACAGCACACACATATTTAGGGGAGAACTGGCTTCATTATGAATTTTCATTTACTCAAGGCTTTTTGTATATCCCTCAGTAGAATTATAACATTTCTTCCTAGAGATATAGACTTTATCTATATCTCTCTTTATCTCTATCTCTATCTCTATTTGGTTTTTCCCTACTGTTGTAAATAGTGATTTCCCTTAGGTGGTTGTTTGCATATATAAAGCTATTATTTTCTGTAGATTTACACAGACATACACAGACACGTTTAATCCAAGCAACTTACTGAATTTCTTATTATTCATAGTAGTTTTTCAGTTGGTTCAACTTGAATTGCTCAGGTAGGTATATGGTAATACTATTTGCAATCAATGAAAAATCTCTCTCCTCCTTTCCAGTTATTATATCTTTTATATTATTTCTTGTCTAGCTGAATTGACTGCTATCTTCAGAATAATCTTTTTAAAAACGATTCATCTATTTGGCTGCTCTGGGTCTTAGTTGCGGCACGTGGGATCTTTTAATTGTGGCATGTGGTATCTAGTTCCCTGACCAGAAGTCGAACCCAGGCCCTCTGCATTGGGAGCACAGAATCTTAGCCACTGGACCATCAGGGAAGTCCTTGTAATAATCTTAAATTATGTGAAATCAGCTAATGGGGAAATTCCTAGAACTATACTTATTTTGGTATGTTAGCCTTTGAACAGTTACTCCGTTGTGTGATCTTTATTATTTTTAATGCTAGTATTTATGTGTCTGAACTTTTCTGGGTGTGTGTGTGTGTGTGTGTGTGTGTGTGTGTGTAATCTTGGTCAGGTTTTGTTGTCAATGTTATTCTAGCTGTATAACCAATTTGAAATATATCTTTTTTGTTATTAGAGAACAGTTTTTAAAAACCATTGTGGGATGTGTTCCTTCAAAGTTTGAAGGAAGCAGACTTTGGTCTGGTGCTTTATTTTTCATCAGCGGTAGCTCTTTGACAATTTCCTCTATTTCTTCTATGGCTATTGGGCAGTGCCAGTAGGCTGAAATTCTGAAATGGACCCCAAATTCCCACTCCATGGTATTAATGTCCGTGTATGATAATCTCTTCCCTTTGAGAACAGGAAGGTGTGTGAGTGTGATGGTTTCATCGCTTGATTTAGGTAATGTTATGACAAAGAAGAGGTGGCAAGAATAGATGGAAGAACTGTACAAAAAAGATCTTCACGACCCAGATAGTCATGATGATGTGATCACTAATCTAGAACCAGACATCTTGGAATGTGAAGTCAAGTGGGCCTTAGAGAGCATCACTATGAACAAAGCTAGTGGAGGTGTTGGAATTCCAATTGAGCTGTTTCAAATCCTGAAAGATGATGCTGTGAAAGTGCTGCACTCAATATGCCAGCAAATTTGGAAAACTCAGCAGTGGCCACAGGACTGGAAAAGGTCAGTTTTCATTCCAATTCCAAAGAAAGGCAATGCCAAAGAATGCTCAAACTACCACACAATTGCACTCATCTCACACGCTAGTAAAGTAATGCTCAAAATTCTCCAAGCCAGGCTTCAGCAATACCTGAACCGTGAACTCTCTGACGTTCAAGCTGGTTTTAAAAAAGGCAGAGGAACCAGAGATCAAATTGCCAACATCCGCTGGATCATGGAAAAAGCAAGAGAGTTCCAGAAAAACCTCTATTTCTGCTTGATTGACTATGCCAAAGCCTTTGACTGTGTGGATCACAAGAAACTGTGGAAAATTCTGAAATAGATGGGAATACCAGACCACCTAACCTGCCTCTTGAGAAATCTGTATGCAGGTCAGGAAGCAACAGTTAGAACTGGACATGGAACAACAGACTGGTTCCAAATAGGAAAAGGAGTACGTCAAGGTTGTATATTGTCACCCTGATTATTTAACTTCTATGCAGAGTACATCATGAGAAACGCTGGACTGGAAGAAACACAAGCTGTAATCAAGATTGCCGGGAGAAATATCAATAACCTCAGATATGCAGATGACACCACCCTTATGGAAGAAAGTGAAGAGGAACTAAGAAGCCTCTGGATGAAAGTGAAAGAAGAGAGCGAAAAATTTGGCCTAAAGCTCAAGATTCAGAAAACGAAGATCATGGCATCTGGTCCCATCACTTCATGGGAAATAGATGGGCAAACAGTGGAAACAGTGCCAGAATTTATTTTTTGGGGCTCCAAAATCACTGCAGATGGTGACTGCAGCCATGAAATTAAAAGACGCTTACTCCTTGGAAGAAAAGTTATGACCAGCCTAGATAGCATATTCATTACTTTGCCGACTAAGGTCCATCTAGTCAAGGCTATGGTTTTTCCTGTGGTCATGTATGGATGTGAGAGTTGGACTGCGAAGAAGGCTGAGTGCTGAAGAATTGATGGTTTTGAACTGTGGTGTTGGAGAAGACTCTTGAGAGTCCCTTGGACTGCAAGGAGATCCAACCAGTCCATTCTGAAGGAGATCAACTGGGATTTCTTTGGAAGGAATGATGCTAAAGCTGAAGCTCCAATACTTTGGCCACCTCATGCAAAGAGTTGACTCATTGGAAAAAACTCTGATGCTGGGAGGGATTGGGGGCAGGAGGAGAAGGGGATGACTAAGGATGAGATGGCTGGATGGCATCACCAACTCGATGGACGTGAGTCTAAGTGAACTCCGGGAGATGGTGATGAACAGGGAGGCCTGGTGTGCTGCGATTCATGGGGTCACAAAGAGTCGGACACGACTGAGCGACTGAACTACTACTACTACTATGACAAAAATGAAAGGGTTTTGTGCATATAATCATGGTCCTAGTTTAGCTGACTTTGAGTTAATCTTGAGAGTCCCTTTGACTGCAAGGAGATCAAACCAGTCAATCTTAAAGGAAATCAACCCTGAATATTCATTGGAAGGACTGATGCTGAAGCTGAAGCTCCAATACTTTGGCCACCTGATTCGAAGAGCCGACTCACTGGAAAAGACCCTGATCTTAGGAAAGATTGAAGGGGAAAGGAGGAGACGCAGAGGATGAGATGGTTGGATGGCATCACCGACTCAATAGTCATGAGTCTGAGCAAACTCCGGGAGATAGCAAAGGACAGGGAAGCCTGGTGTGCTGCAGTCCATGGGGTCACACAGGGTCTGACATGACTTAGCAACTGAAGTGCAGTTAATCAGAAGGCAGGTTGTCTGGGAGGCCTGACCTCACAAGTGGGTCTAAAAAGCCCTTCCTGACGGCAGAAATATGGGGATGTGAAGTGTGAAGAAGAAATTCGCCCTGTTATGAGAGGACCAGGGAGGATACCACCAAGGTGAGCACCAGACTGGGGCCTCTCGCTGGTGAAAGTCCTGTCCAGACAACAACCAGCAATATCCTGGGGGCTCTGCCTACAGCCACAGAGATGAGTCCTGCCAACACGCTGGGTGAACTTGGAATCGGAATGTTGCTGGCCGAGCTTCCAGAGAGGGATGGAGCTGGCCGAAAATTTGATCTCCGCCTTGTGAGCTCCTTAGCAGAGGCCCTGTTGAGAGACGCTGGATTAAGATCCAGAGGCTGTGGGAAAATTCTGTTATTTTAAGCCACTAAGTTTCTGGCAATTTGTTATGTAGCGGTAGAAAATGAATACAGTCAGTTCAGAATTTTTTTGGAAGTCAGTGTTGTCATTTATATTTGGTTAAAAACCATCCATTTCCCCTATAATCTTAATTGTATTTGCATAGAATTGAACAGAGTAATCTCTCATGATTATTTAAATTTCTGAAATTTCTGGTTTTTTTAGCCATTAAAAAAATTTCATTTTGCCTTTTGAAGTATAGTTGATTTACAATGTTGTGTTAATTTTAAGTGTACGGCACAGTGATTGTTATACATATATGTATATTTATTCTTTTTCAGATTCTTTCCCATTATAGTTTATTATGAAATATTGAGTAGAGTTCCTTGTGCTATACAGTAGGTCCTTACTGGTTATCTATTTTATATATAGTGATGTGTGTATGTTAATCCCAAACTCCTAATTTATCTCTCCCCCACTTTCCTCTTTGTTAGCCATAAGCTTATTTCCTATGTCTTTGAGTCTGCTTCTGTTTTGCAGATGAGTTCATTTGTCCCTTTATTTAGATCCCACATATAAGCAATATCACATGATATTTGTCTTTCACTCTCTAACCTACTTAGTATCATGATCTCTAGGTCCATCCATGTTGGTCAGACAGCATTATTTTATTCTTTTTTTGTGACTGATTAATATTCTATTGTGTATAGGTACCACATTGTCTTTATCCATTCATCTGTCAGTGGGACATTTAGGTTGTTTCAGAATTTATATATGGTGGTGGTGGTGGTTTAGTTGCTAAGTCGTGTCCAACTCTTATGACCCCATGGATGGTAGCCTGCCAGGCCCCTTTGTCCGTGGGGATTCTCCAGGCAAGAATACTGGAGTGGGTTGCCATGCCCTCCTCCAAGGGATCTTCCCAACCCAGGGATCGAACCCAGGTCTCCCGCATTACAGGTGGATTCTTTTCCAGCTAAGCCGCCAGGCAAGCCCAAGAATACTGGCGTGGGTAGCCATTCCTTTCTCCAGAGAATCTGCCTGACTCAGGAATTGAACTGGGATCTCCTGCATTGCAGGTAGATTCTTTAGCAGCTGAGCTACCAGGGAAGCCCCACTTTTAACTTGGTTCATTTTAATTTCATTTTGTTCCTTTTTCTCAGTCTTATACTTTATGTCCCTCTCTCTTTTCAGTACATTTCTTTTTCTTTCATGTTGCTTTCAAAGTGACAATTTTGGGGCTTTGTTTTTCATTATATTCCAATTGCTGCTGCTTATTTATTTATTTATTTTTTTATCTCCTGCTTTCTTTCAATATTTTGCCTAACCTCAGCAAGCTCAGCATATCACATTGTTTCACAGAATCAATGACTGCATTAACCTCTTTGAAGAATTTATAACAATGTATAGCAGCATGGTTTTGATGACCATTCCTGATCTTTTCTTTTTTTCTTACAATATTTTAATATGTTATTTCCTTGAAAAGGTTATAATTAATCTTTGAGTAGGGTATGTCCTTCTTAACAATGACAGTGAGCATTCATTTTATGACAGAATTTTGTGTGTGAGTGAATTCATTTAGCCTTTATTGGCTGCACCCAACAAGAACTAGCTGCTGTAGGGCTACTTGGATATTGAATATTTTTCCTCCATTCTGCCTCACTAACAGCCTGCTTCCTGCAAATATGGCTGCTCTGTATAGACCTCCAGAGACCTGTCCCCAGTCTGCCATGCACTGCTTCTCTTTGGTGCCAGACTCAATTCAGAGATGCTCTGGCCACCAGCAGCCATTCCTGATGCTACTATTTCAAACAAGTGCTTGTTGGTTTTCTTCTTAGGATTTCCCCCCAATACGTTGGGGAACTGAGATCTGGTGACTTTAAGTGAGATTTGTAGCTGGTCATTCCGTCTTCCCTTGCTCCTGATTTACCATCAATTAAAAAAAAAAACTATTAATTTTTTTTTTTTTTGCTAAAAAAACTATTATTTTTTAAAAGTGCATTTTGCTTTTTGGCTGTGCTGGGTCTTCATTGCTGAGTGAGCTTTCCCCCACTGTGGAGAGAGGGGGATGCTTTCTCGCCGCAGTGCACGGACTTCTCATTGTGATGGCTTCTCTTGTTGTGGAGCAACGGCTCTAGAGTGTGTAGGCTTCAGTAGTTGAGGCTCCCAGGCTCTGGAGCACAGGCTCAACAGTTGTGCCCCATGTGCTTAGTTGCTCCACAGCATGTGGGATCTTTCTGGACCAGGGACTGAACCTATGTCTCTTGCATTGGCAGGCAGATTCTTTACCTCTGAGCCACCAGGGAAGCCCCAATTTATCATCAATGAATTGATATTTTTCAAAAAACTAATTTTTGTTATTATTATATTTTCCTTAATGAAGACTTTACTATTGGTTGCACCACGTGGTGTATGGGATCATAGTTCCCTGACCAGGAATCAGACCTGTGCCCCTGCCTTGGAAGCACAGAGTCTTAACTGCTGGATCACCAGGGAAAGCCCAGCACTGAATTGATCTTACTGCATATGATAATTTCCTTATACACTGTGGCTGGGGGTAAGATATCTGATACTTTTGTCAAGAGTAGGCTTTTTTTTGGTTCCTGTTTCATATTCTTTTTTGTTGTTGCTGTGAGTGTTCTATAAGAACAGACCTTTCTTTTCCAGTTTAAAAGTGTAAATTATAATTGTATAATATTCAATTGTTGAACCATAAATACACTTAAAAGTTTTTTGATGGCTACATACTATGTTGTGTTAAGTAAATGTTTGTCACTCTGTTATGTCCAACTCTGTGATCGTATGGACTGTAGCCCTCTGTCCATGGGGTTCTCCAGACAAGAATACTGGAGTGGGCTGTCATTCCCTTCTCCAGGGGATCTTCCCAACCCAGGGGTCAAACCTGGGTCTCCTACATTGCAGGCCAATTCTTTATCATCTGAGTCACCAAGGAAGCCCAATGTACTATGATGGGAAGCTTTAAATTTAGCTTAGTGAGGTTATCAATTTTGATTTTCTGAGTGCAAATAATTAAAATCCATGTTTGTTCTTGAGAAGCTCTGTAATGAGACTAAGCTCTAGGGTATACAGTTTCCTGCACTCTAGCAAACTCCAAATTAATGGCTGTTCAGTTCAGTTCACTTCAGTCGCTCAGTCGTGTCTAACTCTTTGTGACCCCATGAATTGCAGCATGCCAGGCCTCCAAGTCCATCACCAACTCCCAGAGTTCACTCAGACTCGCGTCCATCGAGTCCGTGATGCCATCGAGCCATCTCATCCTCTGTCATCCCCCTCTCCTCCTGCCCCCAATCCCCCCCAGCATCAAAGTCTTTTCCAATGAGTCAACTCTTCTCATGAGGTGGCCAAAGTACTGGAGCTTCAGCTTTAGCATCATTCCTTCCAAAGAAATCCCAGGGTTGATCTCCTTCAGAATGGACTGGTTGGATCTCCTTGCAGTCCAAGGGACTCTCAAGAGTCTTCTCCAACACCACCGTTCAAAACCATCAATTCTTCAGCACTCAGCCTTCTTTACAGTCCAACTCTCACATCCATACATGACCACAGGAAAAACCATAGCCTTGACTAGATGGACCTTAGTTGGCAAAGTAATGTCTCTGCTTTTGAATATACTGTCTAGGTTGGTCATAACTTTTCTTCCAAGGAGTAAGCGTCTTTTAATTTCATGGCTGCAGTCACCATCTGCAGTGATTCTGGAGCCCCCAAAAATAAAGTCTGACACTGTTTCCACTGTTTGCCCATCTATTTGCCATGAAGTGATGGGACCAGATGCCATGATCTTCGTTTTCTGAATGTTGAGCTTTAAGCCAACTTTTTCACTCTCCTCTTTCACTTTCATCAAGAGGCTTTTAGTTCCTCTTCACTTTCTGCCATAAGGGTGGTGTCATCTGCATATCTGAGGTTATTGATATTTCTCCTGGCAATCTTGATTCTAGCTTGTGTTTCTTCCAGTCCAGCGTTTCTCATGATATACTCTGCATATAAGTTAAATAAGCAGGGTGACAATATACAACCTTGATGTACTCCTTTTCCTATTTGGAACCAGTCTGTTGTTCCATGTCCAGTTCTAACTGTTGCTTCCTGACCTGCATACAGATTTCTCAAGAGGCAGGTTAGGTGGTCTGGTATTCCCTTCTCTTTCAGAATTTTCCACAGTTTCTTGTGATCCACACAGTCAAAGGCTTTGGCATAGTCAATAAAGCAGAAAGAGATGTTTTTCTGGAACTCTCTTGCTTTTTCCATGATCCAGCGGATGTTGGCAATTTGATCTCTGGTTCCTCTGCCTTTTTTAAAACCAGCTTGAACATCAGGGAGTTCATGGTTCAGGTATTGCTGAAGCTTGGCTTGGAGAATTTTGAGCATTACTTTACTAGCGTGTGAGATGAGTGCAACTGTGCGGTAGTTTGAACAGTCTTTTGCATTGCCTTTGTTACCTTGTTTGAATAAAAAGCTGAGTGTGCTATACTCAATGATTAGTCTCTATTGTGTACATGCAAATCTTATTGAATAGCCATTGCATTTTAAAGACAGTAAAAAATTAAAGTTTACATTAAATCATAACAGGAGTTGTCAGCCCGTATATTGGATAAAATTCAGTTGGAAAGAAATTGCATTTCTCTTTTAAAGTGGTTTCAGGGAATTAGAGTAGCCACTTCTGCACAGAGGACATAAAATCTATTTTTTTTTCCAGCTAAGAGAAATTAGGCTAATGGTTTGTAGAGCAAGCCTGAATTCTGCTCCTTGCTTTGATATTAACTAGGTAATGGCCTGCCTTTGCAGTTATGAAATAGAAATTATATTTTTATCTTACATTAGTGTTGAATGGAATAAGAAATTAAATTCAATGACCTTTAAATGCTAAGTCACTATGTTTTCCTGCTAAAGAGCCAAATAACAGATATTACTGGTATAGGAAGACTAGAAGGGCCAGGACTTCGGGACATAGGTAGCTCCATGTGAAGCTTTTAAAAATCAGAAAGGGATGCAGAATACATGGATGCCATCTATTAAAATCTCAGGCATATTTTAGTCTCTTTGAGCTGATGTGTTTATTTCTGTGTGGCAGTATTAAGTATTCTCTTTGTTATGTTCAGTGTGTTTTCAATCTTCTATTTTTTTCTCTGGGGACATTTTCTTCCTAGTCACATTCACATAGATCAAAGATTCAGAGAAACCCTCCAGGCTTATTTTAGGACTGTTTCCCCACCCCTCCACGCCCCCCGCCCCCCCCCCCCCCCCATGTTAGAGACATGACTTTGCCCACGAAGGTCCCTATAGTCAAAGCTATGGTTTTTCCAGTAGTCATGTATGAATGTGAGAGTTGGACCATAAAGAAGGCTGAGTGCCAAAGAATTGATGCTTTTGAACTGTGGTGCTGGAGAACACTCTTGAGAGTCCCTTGGACAGCCAGAAGATCAAACCAGTCAATCCTAAAGGAAGTCAACTCTAAATATTCATTGGAAGGACTGATGCTAAAGCTGAAGCTCCAATACTTTGGCCACCTGATGCAAAGAGCTGACTCATTGGGAAAGACCCTGATGCTGGGGAAAATTGAAGGCAAGAGAAGGGAGCAACAGAGGATGAGATGGTTGGATGGCATCACTGACTCAATGGACATGAGTTTAAGCAAACTCAGGGAGATAGTGTTGGACAGAGAAGCCTGGTGTGCTGCAGTCTATGGGGTCACAAAGAGTTGGACACGATTTATCGACTGAACAACAACAGCAGAGAGTCTACACAAGATGGGGCCCGAGGGAAAGGAACAGAAGTGACAGCCTGCAAACAGGATTGAGAGCTGCTCTGCAGGATGAGTGTGCAGCACGGGAGGTCACACGGAAGGGCACAGAGGCTGCCCCCACCCTGCCTCATCACTGCATGACACTGCCCGCTCAGTTACCTAGGTGCACCTGTAAGCCCCCTGGACAAAGGGCAGGGAGCTGGGGCACCTGTGTGAGGACAAGGGCTCAAGGGGAGCTCCTTACCCCAGACCTGAACCCGGGAGCTGGGCGATTTGCCTCTGTATGGAGACAGCAATGCCCCTGCCCTTGCAACATGAGCTTTCCCTGACTCTTATGAGATTGAGAGTTTTTGACAGCAAGGTCTGAATCTGCTCAATCAATTTAATGTCTAAACCATCACTCTAGGCATTCAGCAAACATAGCAAATAGCGTTCATATCCTATGCTGGGTACAGGCTATACTGGATCCACCTGGGATCCTTGGCTCACAGTTGTGTGCTTCTCTCAAAGGCAGTTGGGATTTCCCTGGCGGTCCAGTGGTTAGGACCTCACCTTCCAATGTAGGAGGTGCAGGTTTGATCCCTGATCAGGGAGCTATGACCCCACAAGCCTCACAGCCAAAAAACCAGACCATAAACAACAGAAGCAATATTGTAATAAATTCAATAAAGACTTTAAAAATGGTCCACATAAAAAAATCTTAAAAAAAGAGCCCAAAGGCAGTGCATTTCTTCCCAAAGGGGATTATGCTAGTTAAAAAAATTATAATTATGTAATTTGATGATGTACCATTTGAACTGATGAAATATTGTTATGGAAAGAGTTGTTGCTCAGATCAAAACTAATTTGAGGAGCTTAAAAGATGGAATTGTTTAAAAATTGCTGTCAAATCAGTGCGGGTGAAGGAATACTAAAGAGTCAGGTAAAAATCATAAGAAAATCAGAAGGGTTCTATGAATGCATGAAGATAGCTTCCAAGTGTCTTCAGGTTCTCATTTCAGTTTTTTTTTTAAAGTCTTTATTGACTTTGTTACAATATTGCTTCTGTTTTCTGTTTTGTGTTTTTGGTCACAAGGCATGTGGAATCTTAGCTCTCTAACCAGGGATCAGACCAGTGTCCCCTGCATTGGAAGGTGACGTCTTAACCCTGGACCCCTAGGGAAGTCCCTCTCATTTCAGTTTAAAGGAGCCCAGGCTGGGACTCCTGGGGGATGCAAAGTGGATGTGGTCCAGGCATCTCCAGTTTACCCCGACTCAGGGACCCAAATGCAGCAGGAACAGCTTTGGCTTCTCTTGCATTGGAAGACTGTGAATAAATGTGCCTTTGTACTTTGGAGGAGGTTCTTTTGGGCTGTGCTGGGTCTCTGATGCTGCATGGGCTTTTCTCTAGTTGTGGTGGGCAGAGGCCACTGGCCCCTGCAGTGCGTGGGCTCCTCATTGAGGTGGCTTCTCTTGTGGAGCATAGGCTTTAGAGGGCCCGAGCTCAGTAGCTGGGGATCTCAAGAGCACAGGCTCAGTAGTTGTGGCGTATGGGCTTAATTGCTCCACAGCATGTGGGATCTTCTTGGATCAGGCATCAAACCCACATCCCCTGCACTGGCAGGCAGTTTCCTAACCACTGAGCCATCAGGGACACCCTAGAGGAGATTCTTAACCTAAGGTTTTTTGTGCTTTTCTGCTTTATCTGAGTTTAAGTTTAACAGGTAAAATACCCATCTCAGTTGTACTTGACCTGAAGGCTCATACTGGGCTTTCTGGCATGTTTCCGTAGGGTCTAGCTCGCAGGCACGTGGATTCACGGTGAAGGTTTCTGTTTAATATTTCAGAGGGAATAACCCAGACTTTCAGGAACAGAACAAAGTCTGGTTAGTTAAAATCTTGGCAATAAACAAGGACAGTGATAGATGGATGTGTTTCCATCTTTTCTGGGAAGGAAAGGAAAGCACTCCTTCGGCTGGTTTGCAGTGTAGCTGGAGACAGGTGAGGCAGACAATTGAGGGAAAGTTTCATGGTTTATGATTCAGTACACTAATCTGATTTGTGAGGTTCTTAGGAGCAATTATGAACTTTTAGGAGGGGAAAATAAAGCGACTTGGGGAATTAAATGAGTAAAAACTGGAGATCAGTTGAAAGAGGAGAAAAGAACAGGGAGGGAGGCTGGTGAAGAGGTTCCTGTGTATATTCTTAAGTTATTTCTGTGAATATGGAAATAACATATATTCCAAACAATACTGAGAAATTGGAATCAATTACTTCTCCAGGTGGCAACTGGAGAGCATTTTTTTCACATTTATCTTTGAATCTCTGAAGCTTAGCCCAGAGTTGGCACGTTGTAATGATGCTAAAGCTGAAACTCCAGTACTTTGGCCACCTCATGCGAAGAGTTGACTCATTGGAAAAGACCCTGATGGTGGGAGGGATTGGGCGCAGGAGGAGAAGGGATGACAGAGGATGAGATGGCTGGATGGCATCACTGACTCGATGAACGTGAGTCTGAGTGAACTCCGGGAGTTCGTGATGGACAGGGAGGCCTGGCGTGCTGCGATTCATGGGGTTGCAAAGAGTCGGACACGAGTGAGCGACTGAACTGAACTGAATCAATAAATAAATGCCCACTGAATGAATTAGTGACTGATAAAGGCTGAAAGATTGTGAGAGGTAAGTTATAATTTCCTTACACATCTGAACCTTAAGCTTAACGCATGGGAGGACAAGAGCACATAACAAAGGTGGTCACTTGCTGTTGCTGTTGTTCAGTCACTAAACCGTGTATGACTCTGGAGCGGGTTACCATGCCCTCCTCCAAGGGATTAAACCTGCGTCTCTTACATCTCCTGAACTGGCAGGTGGGTACTTTACCCCTAATGCCACCTGGGAAGCCCTTTTGTTTCCAGATGCAACTCCAAACTGAGTACCTGGAATACTGCCCTGATGTAAATTAGATGCTCAGTAAAAGCTAGTTGAGTGTCTGACTTAATGGTGTTTTTTCCTCCCTGGCAGCTGGTAACCTAGCAACATTTGAAAGGCAGCTGGATAATTCTGGGTCATGTGAGAATTCAGATTCATATTAAAAGAGATTGAAGCCTGAGCACAGGGCAGACGGATCATTTCTCTAGGGAGCTCTTTTCCTTGATTGTGTCATGAAATAACACAGCAATGTTTTTGTGATATGCTGTGCTGGCCTCTGTGTGATGGCATGAAATCTCCTTACCTCGCCAGATGTTAGAAAAAAGAAAGATATTCAGAGAGACAGAGAACTGAGGTGTCCTCATAGCCAACATTGTCTGACCCAAAACTCGGCCTTTTACTATAAAGCAGAGGTTTTTCCTCCCTCCGCCCCGCCCTCCCCCCGTCTCCTCCCCCCTACCCCCACCCCGCCAAGTTTTCTCAGTGGCTCAGACAGTAAAGAATCTGCGTGCAATGCAGGGGACCTGGGTTCAATTCCTGGGTCAGGAAGATCCTCTGGAGAAGGGAGTGGCAACCCCCACTCCAGTATTCTTGCCTGGAAAATTCCATGGACAGAGGAGCCGCCATGGATAGAGGCGGGCTACACAATCCATGTGGTCACAAAGAGTCAGACAAGACTGAGAGACTAACACACACTTTTCTGGACATTTTCATTCAGCCACAGAATCCTGTCATAAACATCATTGAAATGATTCTTTGGTTGACATGCAAACAGCAAGCAAAGATGCCTGATGACAAATGCAGACCGAAATCTTTTGAATGAGGGTTTCTAAGTTTTAGACTTGACACAATTTCTTTATGATGGTGTGAAATAGACTGGTGAAGTCTCAGTTGTCTGTACATGCTCCCACGCCTGGAGGGCCGACCAGTGAGCATCTGACAGTGCTTTCCATGGTAAAATTAATCACAATTTATGGACTATTTCTCCAAATACAGATATTTGATTTTTTCTTTGACTTTTTAAAATGTCATTGAGCAGAGCTATTTGTAGACAATTCTTTTGATTTATCTCATGTGGAGAATATTCCTCATCTTCCATGCAAATTCCACCAAAACCTGCTTGAGTGTGTCCCCCTTATGTTCCAAGTAGTAATAGAGAGGGACAGGAACCCCAAGGTCAGCTCTGTCCTTGGAATTCTGTAGGCAAGAGTACTGGAGTAGGTTGCCATTTCCTTCTCCAGGGTACTTTCCGACCCTGGGATCGAATCTGGGTCTCCTGCATTGCGGGCAGATACTTTACCAACTAACCTCCTAGGGAAGTACTAACTTTTTCTCTAAATACAGATATCTGATTTTTCTTTGACTTTTTAAAATGCCATTGAGCAGAGCTATTTGTAGATAGTTCTTTTGATTTATCTCATATGAAGAATATTCATCATCTTCCATGCCAATTCCACCAAAACCTGCTTGAGTGTGTCCCCTCATGTTCCAAGTACTGATAGGGACAGCAAGCCCAAGGTCAGCCCACAATGGCGGGAAGGACAGAGGGATGTGTCTGAAATGGAACCCCATAAGACATAGCTGTTGACGAAGAATCTGGCATTCCCATCAAACAAACTGGGGCAAAGTAGTCCTGAACCTCTAGCTCTGTTTCCATGGTTTCTAGACAAAGACAGAGGGGCTGCATTCCAATTATAACCTTCAGAATGACAGATAATGGGAGAAAGAGGAAGTGGGGTAATAAAACCCCAGGTCACCCTGAAAAGAAGCAATAGATAGAAGTGATAGTGATGTGAGAGGTTCAAGTTTATATTTGTCTTAAAAATACCCCTGTGATGTAGAATGCAGATGTCCATTCTGCAAACTCTCAGACTTCCCGCAGTACTTTTATCTACACCCGGTTCTTTATTCAAAGTCAGGTAACTCTTTAATACAGGTTTTCTTTTTCCATATTTTTTTCTTTTTAAATAATTTTTTAAAAAGCATAAGGACTTTGCCGGTGGTCCAGTGGCTAGGCCTGCATGCTCCCAGTGCAGGGTGCCTGGGTTCAGTCCTTGGTCCAGGAATTTATTAATAGATCTCACATGCCACAGCTGAAGACCTGGCATAGCCAAATAAATAAATAATAATTCAATAAATTAAAAAAATTGAGATATAGTTGGTTTACATTGTTTCAAGTGATTCATAGGTTATTATAAGATATTGAATATAGTTCCCTGAGCTATACAGTAGGTCCTTGTTTTTTATTGTATATAGTAGTGTGTGTCTGTTAATTCTAAATTCCAAACTTATCCCTTCCCTGCTTACCCCTTTGGCAACTAGTTTGTTTTCTATGTCTGTGAGTCTATTTCTGTTTCATAAATAAGTTCATTTGTAGCTGTTTTTTTGTTAGATTCCACGTATGAGTGACACTATACATTACTTGTCTCTTTTTGTCTGACATTTCATTTAGTATGATAATCTCTAGGTCCATCCATGTTGCTGCAAATGACATCTTTTTTCATTCTTTTTCTTATGGCCGAGTAACATTCTACTGTATACATGCACCGCAGCTTTATCCATTCCTCTGTCAATGGGCATTTAGGTTTGTCTTCGTGTCATCGCTATTTTACATAGTGCTGCTGTGAATACAGGGGTGCATGTGTCTTCTTGAATTATAGTTTTGTCCAGATACATGCCCAGGAGAGGGAATGCTGGATCATACAGCAACTCTCTTTTTTTTGTTTGTTTTTTGAGGAACCCATCCATATTGTTTTCCTCAGTGGCTGCAACAATGGATAATCCACCAGCAGTATTAAGAAGGTTCCCTTTTCTCTACACCATTTCCACTATTTATTATTTGTACAGTACAGATTTTTCTTAATAGTATTTTAAACCTAAAGAATTAAGAGAATATACAAACCAAAACAACCTCTTGAACTGTGGAAAGTAAAGAGCATTCTTTGACTTCTGCTGATATTGCAAATGCGGCGATGTTGTATTTTCCTTTACTGCTTGAGTCAGATGCAGTTTTCTGTTTTTCAGCAGGAGGAATTATTGCAATTCCTTCCAGCTTTGGAGCACATCTGATATCAGTAGTATTTTGCCGGGGTCAGCACAGAGTTCGCGGCTATGCTCTTGGCTATAATGAAGACACACTCCTCTGTTCAGTGAGAGGAACCATGGGCTAGAGACTAACAGGGTAACTGTGAACTTGGGAATGGTGTTGGCAGATATGACTTGGGTGAACGGACAATTTTATGTTTCTGTATTCTCTGCAATTGAGTCAACTTGAGCATTTTAATCCCTAAGCAATACCAGGCAGTTTATTTAATCTTTAGAACTTAAAAAAATTAATGTAAAAATCTTTAACACTTTCAAGTCTCAGTTTCTTCATCTAGAAAATAGAATAATACCAACTTCTCAGAGCTGGTGGTTTTAAAATATATAATGCATGTAAAGCACTTGGCCTAGCATTTGTATATCACATATCATTGAATAAATGGTGTAAATGTACCTATACAGAAGTTTGAGAAAACAGTGCCTAAGGTGTGAAATTAGATGTGTTTCAATAATGGCGAAAAGCACTAATTTAGTAAATAGTGTTCCCAGGTTTATTGCCAGCAATCAAATTAAAAATTCTAGATGTCCTGAAGCCTTCAGTCATGTCTCTTGAGTTTCTCTTTGGGGATGTTTATTTTATGACACTTTGGAGACAACATTTCTGTTAACACACTGAATATGGTTATTGCAGTTGAATAAAAACCAGTTTTATCAATTTCTTTTATGCATAAATTCAAAAAGTTTAGCTGGATTATTAGGTTTGACTTTTACTGTATTCAGGATGCATTTTATTTTAGCAAGAATTGGTTTGACTTTATAATAGAGGTAATTAAGAGAGCTGATTTATTTACTAAATTTGGGTGTGGTAAATTTTGTGAGAATCACTATCTTTTATATGAATAATGACAAGGATAAAAGAAAAAAGAAAACCTTTTGCATAGTTTATTTTGCTTTGATTTTCTGATCTTCATGAAAGTGAAGTCGCTCAGTCGTGTCCGACTCTTTGCGACCCCATGGACTGTAGCCTACCAGACTCCTCCCTCCATGGGATTCTCCAGGCAAGAGTACTGGAGTGGGTTGCCATTTCCTTTTCCAGGGGATCTTCCTGACCCAGAGATCGAACCTGGGTCTCCCGCATTCCAGGCAGATGCTTTAACCTCTGAGCCACCAGGGATCTTCATATGTTGTAGTAAATGTTGTCATTTACAAATCCTAAAATTTGATATGCTATTATATATTTATAACCACTCCAGTACTCTTGCCTGGAAAATCCTGTGGATGGAGAAGCTTGGTAGGCTGCAGTCCTTAGGGTCACTAAGAGTCGGACACGACTGAGCGGCTTCACTTTCCCTTTTCACTTTCATGCATTAGAGAAGGAAATGGCAACCCACTCCAGTGTTCTTACCTGGAGAATCCCGGGGACAGGGGAGCCTGGTGGGCTGCTGTCTATGGGGTCGCACAGAGTCGGACACGACTGAAGCGACTTAGCAGCAGCATGTGTGTATTAGAATATATGTGTATATATATGTATATAAATGTAATTAAGGCTTTTTTATGCAGATGACAGCACCCTTATGGCAGAAAGTGAAGAGGAACTAAAAAGCCTCTTGATGAATGTGAAAGAGGAGAGTGAAAAAGTTGGCTTAAAGCTCAAGATTCAGAAAATGAAGATCATGGCATCGTGTCCCATCACTTCATGGGAAATAGATGGGCAAACAGTAGAAACAGTGTCAGAGTTTATTTTGGGGGCTCCAAAATCACTGCAGATGGTGATTGCAGCCATGAAATTAAAAGACGTTTACTCCTGGGAAGAACAGTTATGACCGACCTAGATAGCATATTCAAAAGCAGAGACATTACTTTGCCAACAAAGGTCTGTCTAGTCAAGGCTATGGTTTTTCTAGTAGTCATGTATGGATGTGAGAGTTGGACTGTGAAGAAGGCTGAGTGCTGAAGAATTGATGCTTTTGAACTGTGGTGTTGGAGAAGACTCTTGAGAGCCCATTGGACTGCAAGGAGATCCAACCAGTCCATTCTAGAGGAGATCAGCCCTGGGTGTTCTTTGGGAAGGAATGATGCTGAAGCTGAAACTCCAGTACTTTGGCCACCTCATGGGAAGAATTGACTCATTGGAAGAGACTCTGATGCTGGGAGGGATTGGGGGCAGGAGGAGAGGGGGACGACAGAGGATGAGATGGCTGGATGGCATCACTGACTTGATGGATGTGAGTCTGAGTGAACTCCGGGTGTTGGTGATGAACAGGGAAGCCTGGCGTGCTGCGATTCATGGGGTCGCAAAGAGTCAGACACGACTAAGGGACTGGACTGAACTGATACATTGTATACATTATATATATGTAATAACGGCTTCCTGGATGGCTCAGTGGGTAAAAAATCTGCCTGCCAATTCAGGAGAGCGAGTTTGATTGGAGAAGGGCGTGGAAACCCACCCTAATTCTTGCCTGGATGATCCCATGAACAGAGGAGCCTGGTGGGTTATAGTCCATGGGGTTGCAAAGAGTCAGACCCAACTGAGCGACTGAGAATATATGTAATAAAGTATATAATTTTAGAAGTACTTATGGTCCAAGCAAGTGGAAATGAAACCTGAGTAGTATCAGATAAAAATAAAACATTCACTTGTTTTGGAATTCTATAAAGATTCAGTTATACATATATACATCATTTAACCATTAAATCGCTCAGTCGTGTCTGATTCTTTGCGACCCCATGGACTGTGACTCACCAGGCTCCTCTGTCCGTGCAATTTTTCCGGCAAGAATACTGGAGTGGGTTGCCATTTCCTTCTCCAACACGTGTGTTTGTTCTAGAACAAACACAAAGGTCAGAAGCTCCAGTAATTCCATTGTTTTCACTTCCTAGCCACTGTCTGTCTGTTCTGGGGGCCTGAGAAGGAACGCACCGCCAATGGAGCAGCGGGGGTGCGCACGCAGCGCGTTTCCTGCCTGCAAGTGGGATTCTGGACTTTCCCTTCTGCTTTACTTTGATGACATGACTGCATCTCTCGGAAGCTTCAGGAGGAAGTAGCCTCTCTCAGCCAAAAGCTGAGGTGGGAAAATGACATGTCTGTTTTCGATGTCAATTTACAGCACAGGTCACAAAATGAAATGTCGCCATTCCATTAGAATTGTCAAAAAGACATCGACCTAGTATGGCAAGGGTGCTGATGGCTTACCTTGAAAGAAATTTCATACTGCTCTCCTCCCCAGATCTCCAGACCTGGATCATAGCCACCCAACTCCCAAAACCATTTGCGATCCACGGCAAAGAGCCCTCCAGCCATAACGGGAGACCTGTGAAAGGAAGAAAACCATCTTTAGAGGGCTCTGAGCATCGGGGACTGGGCGTTTTGCTTGGGGATAAAACGGAAAACTTTAAGTTTCAGTGGTCACTGCGCAGTGTTTCAGCACAGGTTTTCTGTGAGCGTACATGAGTTCTCACAGGGTCTCCAATCGCTCCTGGAACCCCCATGGGCTTTGAACCTCATAGTTCAGGCTCTCAAGCCACTCACGCCCCGTGGAGTCCCACATTAGCTACGTGTGTTTGTCATCAGAGAGAAGTATATGATGACTAGTGACTGATACGTTGGGAAAATCAGTGGTTTTATGGCTTTTCCTCAACGTGAAAGAGATCTTAAACTATCAGACACATAAAAACATAGAAAACACAGTTGTAGACCGTAACTTTAATTAATTTCTCACATGTATTCACCATGCTCCTACCATTTCCAGGTCATGTCCATTTAACAGACTATGAGATGGTCAGTTAGAACAAAATAACCAACCAGAACTAGTTTTATTTGCATGCCAATGCTGGAGTTCAGTCTTTTCACTTTAATGATGTTCTTTTTTTTAAAAAAATTTTTATTTTTACTTTATTTTACTTTACAATACTGTATTGGTTTTGCCATACATTGACATGAATCCACCACGGGTGTACATGCGATCCCAAACATGAACCCCCTCCCACCTCCCTCCCCACAACATCCCTCTGGGTCATCCCCATGCACCAGCCCCAAGCATGCTGTATCCTGTATCAGACATAGACTGGTGATTCGATTCTTACATGATAGTATACATGTTTCAATGCCATTCTCCCAAATCATCCCACCCTCTCCCTCTCCCTCTGAGTCCAAAAGTCCGCTATACACATCTGTGTCTTTTTGCTGTCTTGCATACAGGGTCATAATGATGTTCTTTTTAAAGTCTACCTTTCTAGGAAACATTCTTTTGATCAAATAATAATTTCTGCTCTTGCTAGGATGCATTGCAGTCACATTACTATGTAATGAGGTAATTTATAACCATTGGATCCTGCCCTAAAATGTTTTTTCTTTTTTTTTTGGCAATTCAGGAGCAGCTTTTCAGTTTTTCTATTATTATTATTATTTAATGTTTTCGCCACTGTTTTGCAGTGGGAGCATGAAGTCTTAACTACTGGACTGCCAGAGGAGTCTGCTCACGTGTGTGTGTGCGTGTTTAATATTTATGTATTTGGCTGCACTGAGTCTTAGTTGTGGCGCATGGAATTTTTTAGGTGTGGCATGTGGGGTCTTTAGTTGCGACATGCACACACTTAGCTGTGGCATGTGGGATCTAGTTCCTTGACCAGGGGTCAAACTTGGACCCCTGCGTTGGGAGCTGGGAGTCTTAGCCACTGGACCACCTGGAAAGTCCCTGCTCTTGTGTTTTTGAATGTTCACTGTATGCTGGGCTCTTCTGTGAGATTCTTGTCCAGTTCTTTTGACTAATCCCTACTGCAGCCCTAGGAATACCATCCCTGTGTTCTATTGGGAGAAACAGGATGAGAGAGGGAGGGCCCAGCATCCTCTCTGGGCCAGGATGGTGGTGGTGCTGTGGCTGAACCAGGTTCTCTGATTCCAAAGCCTTTGAGTTCTTCACTGCAATGCTGTTTCTGTTTCAGTGTTTAAAGAGAGTTGATGTTGTTTAGTTGCTAAGTTGTGTCCCAGTCTTTGCGATGCCATGGACTGTAGCCCACCAGGTTCCTCTGTCCGTGGGATTTCCCAGGCAAGAATACTGCAGTGGGTTGCCATTCCCTTCTCCAGGGGATCTCCCCGACTCAGGGATTGAACCCACACCTCTGAGTCTCCTGCATTGCAGGAGGATTCTTCACCCCAGGTAAAGAGAGACAGCTACATAAATGTGTACATGAAACAACTGGAGAACACTTTATGCAGACCAAGCAAATCTGTAAAAACACACACAGCCAATAAAATTTTTGTGACACTTCTGAAGAGTTTTTGGAAACAAAGGATATTTATACATGCAAGTACAAGACACTAAATACTGAAGGCATGTTTAAAAATGTCTAAGTAAATAAGACACACCAATTTACAGACTCACTGAAGTCGTGCCGTTGGTAGCTTTTTATGATGCTCTAGAGGGACATAAATGTGAATTTATTTAAGTGTGTTGTATATTTCAGAGACTTTGTATGTTACGATGGTACTTGGCCTAATCACTTCAGTTTAAGATTTTAAAAAATATGTGTATGCTCTCTGTAGATGGAAAGATTACAAGACAGG
The DNA here is from genome assembly GCF_016772045.2 of Ovis aries. Lineage (NCBI taxonomy): Eukaryota > Metazoa > Chordata > Mammalia > Artiodactyla > Bovidae > Ovis > Ovis aries. The sequence goes on from NC_056055.1 coordinate 107,794,312, forward strand.
AAGAGGGATTTATTTCTCCCCTGGGAAAGTGAGCAGGATTGAAATAATAACACAAAGGATCTCATGCATTTCAAAAATTCTGTTTGAAATGGAAGTCTTGGAACCAGATTTGCCTTACTTTCACTCTCTCTCCAGAGTATATTCTCTTCCCATTTTCCATGCCCTGAATTTTAGAGGGAATCACAGCTGAAGCTGGGACAGACTGGCATGGGACCACATCCTGGGGGCAGTTCCTCAGTGATTGTATTTGATACATCTGTGTCGTCTTTGGATCCATGGGGCTTGGGCTTAAGCGATTAGAAATTCTCAGTCCTTAATAATAAATTATAAAACATAATGGAGAGATAACCCAGCATAATATATAGTTTGCTTCACTGTTAGAAAAGAGCAATGCGTGCCTGCTCAGTTGCTTCAGTCATGTCAGACTCCTTGCGACCCTGTGGACTGCAGCCTGCCAGGCTCCTCTGTCCATGGGATTCTCCAGGCAAGAATACTGGAGTGGGTTGCCATGCCCTCCTCCAGGGGATCTTCCCCACTCAGGGATCGAGCATGCATCTCCTACATCTCCTGCATTGCAGGGGGATTCTTTACTGCTGACCCTCTGGGGAAGCCCCAAAAGAGCAATAGTCGTAATGGAATTGCATGTACCTAATTTTTGAATTCTGGATCTGATGGAGCAGGGGCTAGTTTAGGTGTGTGGGAAGAGGATGCGTCCAAGTGTCGGGGGAATTAGGATATTCAGAATGCAGCTGGGTATATATGTTCTTAGACCAGAGATATGGTCAAAACTGGAAGTATACTTAGTTGACCTCAGTTTAAACACAGCAAGAAAAATCATTAGAATGTATGAAAATATCCAGTAATATTGAAGGAACATGGCATCGAGCTCTGTTTATTTTGGCCAAAATACACCTGCATTTCAAAAAATTACAAAAAGAAATTGTCAGTTCTCTTCAGTCTGGACCACAAATGGAAAGATCTTAAGTCCTACCAATGTATTCTCATTTGACTGAGTAAAACATGAGACCAGAATGCAACAGAATTTATACCGTGCAGACCAAATCTCCCAACTAGAGTTACTACTATTATAGATATGGAGCTAGTATAGATATTGGGAAGAGAACATACTAGATTGATATTTGTTAATTGTAAATGATTTGTGGAAGCACAACATCTTGTTTTCTTGATGAGTTTATAAAAAACTAAACTTGGTATGTATCTTTGGTTAGTTTGAGGCATAATAAAATAAATTCATGCGGACCCCCTTACCTTCACTGATGTTGTTTCCAAGCCCTAGATAAATTAGCATCTCCTATCTTGATTAGTGTGAATGATTGGTATGAAACAAGCCTTTCGTTTGTGTATTTATTCATATTTGTCTATTCATCTTTTGAACAGTGTAACTAAGGTATAGTTGTCATGCAATGAATTGCAAATATTTTAAGTGGAAAATTTGATAGGTTTTGACTTATGGATACCGCTGGGTACCATCATTACATTCAGGAAAAAATAACACATCTATCGTGCCTCCAAAGTTTCCTCATTGTATCTCTCCCTCCCTCCTGACCCTCTTCTCATTCCTTTCCTCTAGGACATAACTGATTTCTGCCTCTGTAGATGAGTTTGAATTGTCTAGAATTTTATATAAATGAAATCATACAGTATGTACTCTTCTTTGGGAGTGTTGGACTCCTTTCATTCGTGTCATTATTCTGAGACTCACTCTCGTTGTAATGTCTGTTAATAGTTTCTTCCTTTTTTGTTGCTGAGTAGTATTCCATTTGCATGGATATACTATAGTTTGATTATCTATTTGCGCACTGATGAACGTTTGGGTTTTTTTCAGTTTGGGGTTATTACAAATAAAGCTGCTATGAGTTTTGTGTGCTAATCTTTGTGTGGATATATGCTTTCATTTCTCTTGAGAAAAAGCCTGGGAGTGGAATGACTAAATCATGTGGTAGGTGTGGGTTTAACCTTTTAAGAAACTGTGAAACTCTTTCCCAGAGTGCTTGTAACTTTATATTCCCACCAGCTGTATTTGAGTTCCAACTGCTACTATCCTCATATACTTGATATGGGCAGTTGGAAGTTTAGTCACTATAACAGGGGCGGTATCTTATTATGGTTTTGTTTTGCATTTCCACAATGATTAATGGTGCTGAGCAAATTATGTTATTCCTTTATTTTGCCTAGTCAGTCTGGCTAGAAGTTTATTGATCTGCTTAAAGAATTAACTTTTGGTTTCATTGATTTTTCTCTATTGTTTTCAGTTTTATATTTCATTGATTTCTCCGTGGTCTTCATTAGTTTAATTATTCTACTGACTTTGTACTTTCTTTTCTCTTCTTTTTCTAGTTACTTAGGGTGGAAGCTGATATTATTGATCTGAGATGTTTTTCTAATAAAGCTATTTAGTACTATAAGTCTCCCTTAAGTACTGCTTTAGAAGAATTCTGCAAAAATATGATATTCAGTGTTCCCATTTTCATCATGTTCAAATACTCCAAACTTTCTCTTTTGTTTTCTTTCTGTGACCTATGGGTCATATAAATGTATGAATTTTATTTCCAACTGTTTGAGATGTTTTTTTGGAGATCTTTCTGTTATTGATTTACATGTAATTCCATTGTGGTTAGGCAACACACTTTGAAAGACTTGAATCCTTTTAAATTTATTGGGGTTTTTTAATGGGTCAGAATGTGATCTATACGAATGTATTCTGTTGCCACTGAATGGAGTGGTTTATAAATATTTGTTAGGTAAACCTGGTTGATAGTGTTGTTCAAGTCTTCCATATCCTTATTGATTTTTCTGCCTCCTTGTTGTATCAATTACTGAGAGGGATATTGAAATCTATGACTATAATTCTGGATTTGTTTATCTCTTCCTCTGTTCTATCAAATTTTTGCTTCATGCATTTTGTAACTCTATTAATAAGTGCATATATGTGTAGGAATTTCATGTGCTCTTGATGAATTGACCTCATTCTCATTACAAAATGACTCATCACCTCTGGTAATATTCTTTACTCGGGCATTGATCTTGCTTGGGTATTAGTATAGCCATTTCAGCTTTCTTTAGATTTATACTCTCGGAACACTAATATTTATACCTGTTAGGCCTTTTTACTTTACTTTTTAAACTATTTGTGTCTATATTTAAAGTGGTTTTCTTGTTGGCAGCTTATAGTTGCATCTTGCTGTTAAAAATCCCTGCTTTTTCATTGGGATGCTGAGATCACTTACTTTTAATATGATTATTCATGTGATTAGGCTTGAAACAATTATCTTCTTTGCTTTCTGTATGTCCCATCTGTTGTTTCCTTTTCCTTCTTTCCCTATCTTTATGGTTAATTGAATATTTTTCATGATTGCATTTGGTGCTTCTCTGCGTGCGTAATAAATTTTTCTTTGAGATACAGAACTTTTTGGGTGCTGGATATTTTGAACATTTTTGAGCTTTGTTCCAGGATGCAGTTGGAGGTAGTCTGACCCTTTTGCGAGCCTTAAGCAAGGCATAATCTACAAATTATTCACACCCTTAAGGCAAGACCCTGTGTGTGCTTCAGTCAAGGTCCTGCGATCATCGGGTTGTTCAGTCTGATGGGAACAGACTCTCTTCTCAGCCTTGGGTGCCTTCTGGCCACTGTTCCTTCTGATTCTTTCTAGTGGTTCTTTTGCATTTGTGGGCAGTTTCTTCTCATGCACAGGCTCTTGTCAGTCCTCTGCGGAGGACTCAGGGGGTACCCTCGGGAGCTCCCTCCCATGTGACTCTCTTCTGCTCTTGAAATTCCAGCTGCCCTCTTCTCCCTAGACTCTTGGCTCCACATCGATTTAGGCTGGCCTCACCAGGCTCCTCTCCTTACACGACAACCTGGAGACTCTCTCAAGTAGGCAAGCTGGGGATGATTCCAGGTCTCACCTAATTTTTTCCCATCTCTCAGGAATCAGTGTCCTTCATTCCCAGATGTCTGCTGTCTTGAAAACCACTGTTTCACGTGTGTTTGTTTCTTGTTTTTTCAGATGACAGGGTAAATCTGGGCCGTGTTACTCCAACTTGTTCAGAAACGAAAGTCTGAAAATCTACCCATTAATCTTTGTTTTAGCATATTTTAAAATATGTATTTTTAGTAGATGGTATGTTTGCGTGTTTACAAGGAATCTTGCTCCTACTTCTGTCCCCACCAGTCTAATTGTATCATCACAAACAACCGTATGTTTTCCTTATGTATCTTTTCAGAGCTATTTCAGTTATATAAGCAAATATAAATGTATCTTGTTTTTCTTCCTACTCTATGAAAATGGTTGTATGCTACATCCAGTGGTCTTTACCTAATTCTTTTTAAAACTGCCTAACATATTTTTTAATATCTATTTTTATTTATTTATTTGGCTGTTCTCTTAGTTGTGTCATGCAAACTCTTAGCTGTGGCATGTGGGATCTAGTTCCTTGACAAGGGATTGAACCTAGGTCCCCTGCGTTGGGAGCTTGGAGTCTTAGCCACTGGACCACCAGGGAAGTCCCTCCCTAACATGTTTTAATGATCATGTCATAGTGAAAAGAGCTTTCTTGTTTTATTTTCCTAATATTTACTCATTATTCCATTATGCATAAATTTGTGTATCTATGTATAGAGTGAACATTTAGATTATTTTCACTATTTCAGAACTTCCGCAATAAATAATGTACATATATCATTTCCATGTGTGTGAATAACTCTTTAGGAGAAATGCCTAGAATTTTATATCCTGGTTTGTTATAAAGAGTAAAACTGTAGAAACTGATTTACTTTTCCACTTCTGGAAGCTAAAGTTTCATTGTAAATTGTGTCCTAACCTGACACTTTAGTTCAAGTTTCACAGCAGTCCAAATGCAATGATTTAGGGTCTGATAAAATTAGAGAAGAGTCAGATAAAAGTGGCAGTTCTACTGAGAAATTACAGATAGATCATAAAATATTAGTATCTGTCAGTCTACTGGTCGATTTCTCCAAGGAAACATCATTATTGTGATAATACTTAGAGAGGAATTGTTGAAAAGTTTCCCAGGGTAATTCATTTTTCAAGAAGGAAAGAAAGAGGAATAAAGGATGGATTTGAGGCTGGAAAAGGCCCTGTGCTGGGAAGGAGAATAGTAATAAGAAGAGGAGGGAGGCCAGTGCTCCTGGCACCAGAGCATCCAGGGGGTGGGGGTGATGCTTGAGAGGTGACCCGTGCAGAGCCATGCAGGGTGGGCGCTCAGAATTCCCACTGGTCCATGAAATGGGCAATGCCAGTGCAACACAGATTATCCCTAAATTAGTCTATATTTATTCTTCCACCTGGATGGCCGCCACTCTCTCACTTCAAGCACAGAGGGAGCCAGGGCACCAGCCCCAGTGTTTTTTGTGGCTTGGCAGGAAGAATCTGCTCAAAGGCTCATAGAAGCTTGTCCTTCTAATTCTTGCCCTTCCCAGCTTGAGATCACAGATGATGCCCAGGGTGGGAAGGGAGAGGGGAGAAGGTAGACCCCTATAGAGCTGTCATCCTGGGGTGATGGAGCCCCCCACCCTGTGCTTTGAAAGTGCCACTGGGATATACAGGGAGGATACCTACTCCCCACCTCCCCACTCTCCCCCCCAAAACACAGCTCTTGGCTTTAACAGACTACCCTGTGTGGAATTTCCAGAACTGCTGGATTCAAAACCAGGTGGCTTGCCAGCAAGGTTCTTGGTGGCCACCCCAGTGGATTGGTACCCATGGTCAAAAGGACAAGTCTGTTGGTTTGGCCTCACTGGATTCTGGAATGTTTGTCTTCCTGGAGAAGAAGGGACTGCCATTGTAAGACAGACTGAACTTCCTGCTGCTTTTGTGCAGGGAACTCAGAGCTGGATTCTGGGTGGGTTACAATCCATACCTCATCACACAGATGGGAGTTAACTCTTGTGCAAAATTTTTCAGTGACATCAAGAGAAGGATAGCTTTGTTCCCCATAGATTAAAAAAGATTTCATTGTTGCATTGTTTTCTCATCAGAGAAAAGGGAGAAGGGCCGTTGATATTTTTAACTTATTCTTCTACTTTCTTGGTGGCTCAGATGGTACAGCATCTGCCTGAAATGCAGGAGACGTGGGTTCGGTCCCTGAGTTGGGAAGATCCACTGGAGAAGGAAATGGCAACCCACTCCAGTATTCTTGCCTGGAAAATCCCATGGACAGAGGAGCCTGGTGGGCTACAGTCCATGGGGTCACAAAAGAGTCGGACACGACTGAGCGAGTTCACTTTCTCTACTTTCTATTTTCCATTTTAAATATATATTAATTGCCCAAAACCCTTCCCACTGGCCTCATGTCCTGCAATTTTTAATTTGTTTATCTTCATACTCCTTGATTTATTCCAAAATACTGTTACTGATTTTGTTTCTCTGGGAATGTTAACACACTGTAGACATGTTTTACTGGGACTGTGCGTCCGTGTAACTTTTACCATATTACTTTACTTTATGAGTATTGCTCAGACAATGTCACAAAGCAGGTTTTGGGTTTTGCCATTAGGAAGCAACTGTTATCCTTGGGTTGACTTTTAAAATGAATATAACCATGAAGCAACATATTCCTAGAGAAGATTCTTTATTCTTCAGGCCATAGACATGTGACTTTGCTGAATACCTAATGGAAATCCGTTTTCCATTTTATATGATCGCCATTGAACCCAGTAATGAATATGCTTTCTTTTTTAACTTACAGCAGACTAGTTTACTTTTCCACATCAGTTTTTATATTCTAAACTTTACTGACTTTAAGTTCATGGGGCAATAATGTAAAAATGTCCTAGAAACATTCTTATTTGGTACCAGTGAAAAATTCCTCATGTTCTCATTTGCAAATGCACTTTTCAAAGTGTGTTTTTGGTTGTTTTTGCTAAAATAGAAGGTGTATCCTTTTTTTTTTTTTTTTTTTGGTCTTACCCTGCTTCATGTGGGATCATTGTTCCTGGACCAAGAATCAAACCTATGTCCCCTGCAGTGGAAACAGGGAGTCTTAACCATTGAACCACCAGGGAAGCTCTGGGATGTGGTTCCTAATTCTAGTAATCTAACGCCATGAGTCCCATAGAATTCTAAGTTGCTATAGTCTTCCTAATATTCTTTATTTCATACATGGACTCTTTCCTCACATGAGAACAAAAATGGCATTTTAATAAAAAATCTCTAGAGTATTTTTGTCTACCTACTCTCACTTTCAGAAAGTGCTATTTCACATTTTAATACATCTTGTTCATTCTTTAGGAGTCCAGACTAAAAAAATATCCTACTGAAAGATAAATACACATAAAAATTTATTTTTAAAATGGACAATTAAAACCTAGGTCCAAGAACCCAAAGGAAACCTTCAATTTGGTCTCTTAGAGATCTGGTTCTCAATTTCCTTTCACTTTAGTGGTGTCAGTGAGAATTCTGAATGTGTGGGTTGGAATGTGAATTTGATCAGAAATGAATGGCATGATTTCCCTCAGGACTCCATCAAGCCAAGTCAATCAACATCGAGACAACCCACATGATTTTCGATTATGTAATGAGAAATTTTTAGCTGGCCCATGCCTCAGAACAGTTACAGCTACAATATGATTATTTTCAACTAGGATTCAAATTGTTGAGTAAAATGATACTGCAGATTCAAATGTAGTGTCTTTTCTAACAGGTTTTTTCTTTTAAGTATTAGATCATTGGTTTCATTAGAATTTTGCAAAGAGTGGCTAAAAAGCTCCTGATATATTGACTTGTCTCATTTATCTCTTTTTTGCTGTTTTATTTTATTTAAAATTTTCATTTTATTGGAGTATAATTGCTTTACAGAGTTGTGTTAGTTTGTGCTGTACGATGAAGTGAGTCAGCCATATGTGTACATACAGCCCCTCTCTCCTGTGTCTCCCTTCCAGCCATCCCTGCCACCCCTCTAGGTAATCACAGAGCACCCCGTGAACTTACTGAGTAGCTGCCATGAATCAGACACAATAGAGAGTACGTTTTCTCACTGCAGCCTTCATGTAACAATACAGCGCTACAGCATGGGAGTGATGGACCACAGTTCAGCGAGTCAGCAGGATATTCCAATGCCTCCCTTTACAGATTAGGAGACTGAGACCCAGAGCTATCAAGTGATATATCTAAGGTCAAACAGGTCATGGGGAAAAAATAACCTGTGTGTGTTTTTACTTTTCAGTGTTATTGTAAATTCTCTAGATCATTCTTTGATTTTTCCAACCTTTCAGCAATTAGAATAAGTGCTAGTGGTAAAGAACCCATCTGCTAATACAGGAGATGTGGGTTCGACCCCTGAGTGGGGAAGATCCCCTAGAGAAGGAAATGGGAACCCACTCCAGTATTTTCACCAGGAGAATTCCATGGACAGAGGAGGCTGATGGGCTCCAGTCCATTGTGTTGCACAGAGGCAATGTGACTGAAGCGACTTAGCATGCATGCATGCAGGCATGTTTCAATGCTACTTTTTCTATTTGGCCCACCCTCTCCTGCCCTCTCTGTGTTCACAGGTCTGTTCTCTATGTCTGGGTCTCCACTGCTGCTCTGCAAACAGGTTCATCAGTACCATCTTTCTAGATTCCGTATATAGGCATTAGTGTATGATATTTGTCTTTCTCCTTTCAGTATTCTTGCCTGGAGAATCCCTTGGACAGAGGATCCTGGTGGGCTACAGTCCATGGGGTCACAAAGAGTCAGACATGAATGAGTGATTAACACTTTCATACTTTCTGACTTACTTCACTCTGTATAATAGACTCTAGGTTCATCCACCTCACTAAAACTGAGTCAAATGTGTTCCTTTTTATGTCTGAGTAATATTCCATTGTATCAATGTACCACAACTTCTTTATCCATTCATCTGTTGATGCACATCTAGGTTGCTTCCATGTCCTAGGTATTGTAAATAGTGCTGCTATGAACATTGGGGTTCATGTGTACCTGAGGAATATGGAAAGGGTATATGCCCAGTAGTGGGATTATTGGGTCATATGGTAGTTTAATTCCTCATTTTTTAAGGAATCTCCATACTGTTTTCCGTAGTGCCTTTATCAATTTGCATTGCCACCAACAGTGCAAGAGGGTTCCCTTTTCTCCACACCCTCCCCAGCATTTATTTTGACATGAATTCCCCACAGATCCCTAACAGTGTTGCTGAGGGCCCCTCACTTCAGTCCCTGGTCTCCCATTTGTTTTGGTCTGTCAGGCTCCATTCCCCTGTGCATGCTGCTGTGGCCCTTGGAATGATCTTTCCTCGTTGCCAGCCCAGGCTCTGATCCCTCCCACCAAAACCAACCCCACAAGGAACACACTTAATGATGTGAAATGGCAAAGCGAATCATTTATTTCAGTAGTCACAGTGGCTGTCCAGAACTGACAAGCCCACGTGTAGCCTGGGGAGTCTTTCTTCCCAGATACAAATAGGACTTCTCATTGCAGGGATATATGCTAGTTGTTAAAATTCAGGCATGGATGAAACTGCAGGAAAGCTTGTTTTATGCTTCATTTATTTAATAAACATTTGATAGTTTCCGCTTACAAAAACATTACCCCTTCATCTTAGTAAGGAATGCAAAATAATGCTTTTTCCCTTCAGCACTGACTGCAATGCAAAGGCAATTCTGGTCTCATTTCCTAGTATTTTATGTTAAGTTAGAATGGGCTGTAAGTGGCATGGATTTTTAATACCTCTTATCAAAACTTTGGGCGTCCCTTGTGGCTCAGTGGTAAAGAACTTCCCTGCCAAAGCAGGAGGTGTGGAGGATTCAGAAGATCCCCTGGAGGAGGCAACTCACTCCAGCATTCTTGCCTGGAGAATCCCATGGACAGAGGAGCCTGGTGGGCTACAGTCCATGGGGCAGCAAAAGAGTTGGATATGACTTAGCGAATAAGCACAACAACAAATCAAAACTTTAATAAATTTATACCATACCTCCACCACGTGCTTGATGCTCTTAATTCCTTAAAAACAGAACAGAGCACAAGAAAACGGGACTGAGGAAACGCGATAGTAGGCAAAAAGGCTGTAGCTATAACTTATGCAGATATCTTCATGAAAGCGTCACCTTCTTTTCCCCCCTGGGTCAGCCCATCCACAGAGAAGTTTCATCTAAGTTTCATCACGTGACAGGAGGAAGAACACCCTCTCTGCCCTGCATCTGGTTCCACTTCTGGTTCTCGTTCGAGAGCGTTTTTCACACACGTGCACAAGTTCTTAGCCCCTCTTCTCATTGAGAAGTGGGTCCACATCTCTGTCCTTGAACTTGGATGGGGTTATGACAGCCCTGACCCAGTAATGCCTCGTGGCTCCCGAGTTGGTTCACAGGAGACCCTACAGCTTCCGTCTTGCTGGAGTGCTTGATGTCAGAGCTCTGAGCTTCCCTGAGAGCACTCAGTCCCCAGGCCGGGAGAAGCAAAGGTTCCATAGAGAAGCCACATGGAGGGGCTTTGATGCTCTTCTCCTTTGATCTCTTTCCTAACTTGTCATGTGTTTTTAAAGATTCTTGTTGTTGTTTATTTACAAAGTCATGTCCGACTCTTTGCAACCCTATGGACTGTGGCCCACCAGGCTCCTGTGTCCATGGAATTCTCCTGGCAGGAATACTGGAGTGGTTGCTGTTTCCTTCTTCAGAGGATCTTCCCAACCTGGGGATTGAACCCATGTCTCCTGCATTGGCAGGTAGGTTCTTTACCACTGAACCACCAGAGAAGCCCCCCTTCTAATACCATCTTATCATATTATCGCAACGGAGGTTAGGATTTCAACATGCGCATTTTTGAGGGGACAAAAGCACTCAGTCCCTAACAGATGTTGATTTTCCAGGGATTTTTTTTTTTAATAAGTTACCTAACAGATAACCAAGGAATACGTTGAATAACCTTCTTGTGGTTAAATGCAAAAAACAATTACTGAGCACCAAGTCCAAGGTACTGGATCTGGGATGCAAAAGTGAAGAGTCACTTTCCGTCCCTGTGGTGCCCAGGGAGAGTGGGGAAGACAGACGTGACAGCAACACAACACAACGAGGTGTGTTCACACTCTGTGGTATCACTAGAGGGGTTATGTATCTTATCCTGGGTATGGCAGTGAGGTGGTGAGGGGAGAGGGAAGGAGCAGGTGTCAGGCAGAGGAAATAGAGCTGACAAAGCCTGAAGACAGAGAGCATGGTGTGTCCCCAGTGGGGTTTGCAAGGTGTGGTGTGTGCTCTGTGTTTAAGTATATGCATTGGAAACGGATAAAGCTGGGCAGTCAGGTACAAGGATTACAGAGGATGGGACCACAGACCCTGGCAGGAGGATAAGGTGTTGGGGTGTTCAGGGCCTTGTGAACCATTTCCTAGAGCGTGAGTGTGATATGGACATTTTAGTTTTTACTCTGTTGGGCCATGGAAATTGAAGAAAGCTGTAGTTTTTATCTAAATAAATGCTTGTTCACTCCAACTTTTGCATCAAGATTCAGGTGAATTGGAGGTGTTCCTGGAAGATCTAGCCAAAAAGATTTGTAACTCCCAGCTGAATATTCTGAGTCTTTGGTGAGACTGGGCACCACCAAAGGATCTTAACATGGAGGATAATGCATTCAGATTTTTGCGTCGGTGACTCTGATGGCACTGTAGAGGGGGTTTGAGGGTGACAGATCTGGAATGGAGAGCCCACCTGGTAGGGCAACAGCTGTCCAGGCACGAGATGATGCCTTCATTGTGCTGATGCTGTGGAAATGGTGATGGCTGGCCGGATATTTAACAGGTTAAACCGGCAGGACTTAGCGTTTGAAAGACGTGGGGACTGGGGGTAGGATGAGTAAGCCACCCATTATTGAATAAAAGAGGAAGTACAGGTTGAGCAAGAAGAAAAAAGACCGAGTGAGCATTGCAGTTTGGGGTCAGAAAGGAAGATCTTACGTAAAAATGATGCACCATTGCTTGACTATTTAACTCTGAAAGCAACCTGGGAAATGAGTTCTAAGTGTTTATCCTAGCTGCTCTTTGGCTGGCTCTGTGCCGTGCTGTGCTTAATCACTCAGTCTTGCCTGACTCTTTGAGCCCTCCAGGCTCCTCTGTCCACAGGATTCTCCAGGTAAGAATACTGGATTGGGTTGCCTTGCAGTCGGATTCTTTACCAACTGAGCTACCAGGGAGCCCTTGGCAGAATCTTCTGAGGCCAAAGGTGTGCTTGTTACACTGTTGCTTCACTTTTATGTTTTTTTGGTTGCGAGGCATGTGGGATCTCAGCTCCCCTACCCAGGGATCAGACCTACACTCCCTGCTTTGGAAGGTGAAGTTGTGACCACTGGATTGCCGGGGAAGTCCCTGCTATTTGTTTTTGAAGAATGGCTTATTGTATAGATATTTCTGCCTTTTTCTTTCTTTAAGGTGTCACTCCACCGAATTAATCCTTGTATCATAAGACAGAAGATATTTATATTGAAGTTCATGTGCTTATATAGAAATCCTCCTTAAAATGGATAATGCTTAAAATAATTGAGATGAACAGAAGGCAATTAGAATAAACTTTTACTAAGTTGTACTAATAGAGAGGAATGTCAGTTGAAATTTATTAAAAATCTAAAGTCTAGGAGATTGTTTTCATTCACATTCTAAAAATTATCTGAAGGACAAAAATTATTTTTCCCCAGTGTTACATAATTGCTTCCTATTTCTTTTATGCCAATTAGCATGGAGGATACAGGCCATCCAAATTCTACTTAATTTCCCATGAACACTACTGACAAAAATCAGTGTCTTCTGACAGAAACAAATCCCAGAATATCTCTTCATCCTCTTGTTTAAAAAATTCTGAACTTTATCAGCCACTCCTAGACTGCCCTTGCTTTGACAGGCAGTTTTGAGCATCACTTTTAATGTATTTTTATTTTTTATTTAATTTACAATGTTGTGTTAGTTTTAGGTATACAGCAAAGTGATTCAGTTATACATATCCACATATCCACTCATATTTAGATTCTTTACGGAGTATTGAGTAGAGTTTGGGAATGACATGTACATACTGCTATATTTAAAATGGATAACCAACAAGGACCTTCTGTAGGGCACAGGGAGCTCTGCTCAGTGCTGTGTAGCAGCCTGGATGGGAGGGGGCTTTGGGAGAGAATGGATACATGTATATGTGTGGCTGAGTGCCCTTTGCTGTTCACTTGAAACAATCACAACATTGTTAGTTGGCCATACGCCAATACAAAATAAAAAGTTTAAAAAATTCAGGATGCTAATAGTAAAAAAAACTCTTACTTGTGAGAACAGGTGTACAGTAAGTACCCTATGTGAATGAGTTCCATTCTGAGAGTGTGTTCATAGGTTCAATTTGTTCATAAGTTCCACAAGTTAGCCGAGGTACTCGACTAACACGATTGACTAAGTTGTACATAGTACTGTACTAAGTTTATAATCCTTTTCACACAAATAATACATAGCAAACATATACTGCAAATAAAGAAAACATTTTTGAATCTTACAGTATCTTGAAAAGTACAGTGGTCCAGTACAAGAGCTGACACACAGGGGCACGTTCCCAGCTTTGAAAGTTCTCAACTTGAAGGTTCATATGTAAGGGACTAGCTGCTGTTCATGGAAACCAACAGAAGCTTTCTGCAAACAGGTCGCTGTCACAGGGTGTTGGCAGTTTGTGGGGAAGGAGAGTGGGAAAGATACTCAGAGAGCTCAGAGAGCTCTCTCCTAAGACATAGATTTTTGTATTTCTGTGTGTGCTCTGTGCTAAGTTGCTTCAGTCGTGTCTGACTCCTTGCGACCCCATGGCCTGTAGCCTGCCAGGCTCCTCTGTCGATGGGGATTCTCCAGGCAAGAGTACTGGAGTGGGTTTCCATGCCCTCCTCCAGGGGATCTTCCCGACCCAGGGATCGAACCTGTGTCCCTTATGTCTCCTGCATTGGCAGGTGGGTTCTTTACTGCTAGTGCCGCCTCGGAAGCCCTTTGTATGTCTCAGTTCAGTTCAGTTCAGTCTCTCAGTCATGTCCGACTCTTTGCGACCCCATGAATTGCAGCACGCCGGGCCTCCCTGTCCATCACCAACTCCCAGAGTTCACTCAGACTTGCATCCATTGAGTCAGTGATGCCATCCAACCATCTCATCCTCTATCGTCCCCTTCTCCTCCTGCCCCCTAATCCCTCCCAGCATCAGAGTCTTTTCCAATGAGTCAACTCTTCGCATGAGGTGGCCAAAGTACTGGAGTTTCAGCTTTAGCATCATTCCTTCCAAGGAAATCCCAGGACTGATCTCCTTCAGAATGGACTGATTGGATCTCCTTGCAGTCCAAGGGACTCTCAAGAATCTTCTCCAACACCACAGTTCAAAAGCATCAATTCTTCAGCACTCAGCCTTCTTCACAGTCCAACTCTCACATCCATACATGACCACAGGAAAAACCATAGCCTTGACTAGACGGACCTTAGCCAGCAAAGTAATGTCTCTGCTTTTGATATACTATCCAGGTTGGTCATAACTTTTCTTCCAAGGAGTAAGCGTCTTTTAATTTCATGGCAGCAGTCACCATCTGCAGTGATTTTGGAGCCTCCCAAAATAAAGTCTGATACTGTTTCCACTGTTTCCCCATCTATTTCCCATGAAGTGATGGGAGGATCTGGTGAATTCTGTGAGTTGACATTTCTGTTGGGGGGAGCACTTTTCAGAGACAACTGTCATGCCCTTTGAGGTAGTCACCATCACCTGATTCCTGGAACGGACCCCTGTGGTCTGACCTTGACTCTCACCGGCAGCTCAGGTTGGACCGGCAGGGCTTCTCCGTTCCTCTCACATGACCCGAGGCCTCACCTAAGCCGCAATACCAGTGCTCTCGGGCTTATACTAGCTGCATTTTGTCCTGACCCATTACATGTCCTGAGCTTTGGTAATTTGTTTCAGTTCCTGTTCTTTTTCACTGACATGTTCACGTTCTTCTTCATCTTGGCATAAATTCGTAAATGAGTTTCAGTTGAGGCTTTGATCTGAAGCGTGTGGTTCAGCTGGAAGTTTCAGAGACAGACTCACTGCTGGCTGTCTCATTTCCAGCTTGCGTGCGTGTTCAGTCATGTAGTTTTTCACAGCTCCATGGATGGCAGCATGCCAGCCTCCTCTGTCCATGGCGTTCTCCAGGCCACCCCATGGCGGTTGGCTTGCCGTTTCCTCCTCTGGGGACTCTTCCTGACCCAGGGATGGAAGCTGCATCTCCTGCATCCTATATTGGCTGGCGAATTCTTTACTACTGAGCCCACCTCGGAAGCCTCCCTTCCCAACTTGGCATTCCTTTTATATTCCATCAGTGAAATCATGAGATAAAATTACATTTCTGTTTGCCTTGGTCTCAGTATTTAAAGAGCTTCTGGAGACCTACAGATGCATTGTTCTGAAGTTGTATGCATCTTACCCTAAAATTTTTTCTGCTAGAAAAAGAGCAGATCATTAATGTGGCTGCCCAGATTCTCTCTTCTTGGATTTTTGTAAGATCTTTTCACTGGCTTTTTTCATCTCCCTGAGTATGGTGCTTTTTTTTCCTCTTCCTCACTCACGGAGATGCTGAGAAGATGATGTGTAAAAGGATCTTCCATGTGCTTGAACTTGCTTGGAGGCAGAGTCTCCATTTATGCTGGGTGGGGGGAGAGTCTCAGCTCTAAGTGCTATGATGGTTGTGGAGTGTTGCTCTAGGCTTCCCGGATTCGAATCATTTGTCTATTTATACATCCCTTCGCAGGTGGTAAATTGCAGCCACCAGGTCACCATTGGCTATTAACAAGACAGAAAACTGCCTGTAGTGCATTCTGTTCATGGCTGTGTTCTGATAATACAAAAAAGAGCCTGAGAATCCTTTCCCGGCCTTGGTAACAAAGACACTTGTCAGATCCCCCTTTGGGGGATTCATGATGCAGAGTGTGTATGGAAGACAGCGTCCCACCCCTAACCTTGCATGGATTCCTATTAAGTATTGGTTGCTCAGACAGTAAAGAATCCACCTGCCAATGCAGGAGTCTCAGGAGACCTGGTTTAGATCCCTGGGTCAGGAAGATCCCCTGGAGAAGGGAATGGCAATCCACTCCAATATTCTTGCCTGGAGAATCTCAAGGACAGAGGAGCCTGGCAGGCTACAGTCCATGGGGTCGCACAGAGTTGGACAGGACTGAGCCACTATCACTGGTTTCCTTAATTGTGTGTTTCAGATATTATTACCCTCTTATTACTCCAGTTTATGGCTTAGATATTCTGAGTGTTTGTTTACCTCCTTTGGGGGTCATAACATACTCTGTTCTCTGGAGCTGAAAAACAGGAAGCTACTCATTTTCCTGGGTATCATGGGTCACATCACATGCTACAGAGTAGGCCAAGTTTGCCCACAAAATGAGCCTGATAAAGGCTGGGGAATTAAAGCTTTGCCAACAGCCCTTAGTTGAGAAGGGGGCAACGGGTGGGGTGGAGTGGGAGGTGGGAGGGAGGCTTAAAAGGGAGGGGACATATGTATACCTGTGGTTGATTCATGTTGATGTATGGCAGAAACCCACACAACATTGTATATCAATTATCCTCCAATTAAAAATAAGTAAGAAAAAACAGAAGGGAGTGAGATCAGAAGATACCGTGTACCCAGCTGTCCTGTGGCTGCTCCCATCCCCCCTATTACAGGTGGCGTGGCCTGAGAACCATGTGGACACGTTAGCAGAATCACAGAGGGATATTTAACCGAGTTGCTGTGTAGGGAGCTTGTTGCCCTGTCCTTGTCCTGCCGTGTTATAGAAGAAAATACATTCTAAACTGCTTCAGTCGTGTCTGACTTTGTGACCCCATGGACTGCAGCCCTCTAGGCTCCTCTGTCCATGGGATTCTCCAATCAGGAATACTGGAGTTGGTTGCCATTTCCTTCTCCAGGGAATCTTCCTTGCCTTAGGGATCGAATGAGCACTCTCTTTTATTAAGAATGTCTTGACTTGGATCATGAATGACTACAGGTCTAATTTAGTCTACTTATAAGGTTCCAGAAGTTTCATTTCTTCCAGAAGCTGCCTTAGATCCTTCGGGGCAGGACTGGGGGCCTGGTCTGCATGTTCTCCTCAAGTGTGGGACACGCCCATCCCAGTATCTCTGCCCCGACTCAAACCTGTGTGGTTCATGAGGCCAAGCTTTACGTCCCCAGACATTTATTTATTCACAGCTGGCACAGGATTGACACCTAAAAGGCACTCAAGTTTTGACTGAAATAATTATTAAATTGGAAGGCCAGGCCTATAATCCACATGAGGTGTGGCTTAGGGAGAGTGATCCAGAGCAAGACATGGCTGACTAGAGCCCTGAGCAGGAGCCAGGTAAAGAAGGAAACAGGGCAAAGCATTTCAGACAGAATGGCAGGAGCTAAAAGAACCCACAGTAATTCAGCTGACACAGCAGCAGCCTAGGGTGTGAAGGATTCCGCTAAAGATAAGTCTGGGGGCAGTAATACTGGCTGGGGAAGGGGAGGGTCAGTATATAAACTGATGAGTTTACACTTGGTCAAGTAAGAGCAACAACTTTGTTGACGAGATACCTAATTATAAGCCAGGCACTAGGTTAGGTGTTTTATCTCAACTTGTCCTTGAAATTCCCCGAGTAGTTAGACATAGGTGTTATCCCTGTTTAATAGATGAGAACTTTATTTATGTTTAAGTTAATTTTTATTTGAGTATAGTTGCTTTACAATGTTGTTTTAGTTTCTGCTCTACAGCAGAGTGGATCAGCTCTACATATACATATATCCCCTCGTTTTTGGATTGTCTTTCCACTTGGGTCTATCCGTACTGGAAAAGAAAAAAAAATACAAATTCTATTCCTAGAAAATATGTGAGAAAACCCAGGGTAAATAAAAATAAAAATATATGTTATTTACTTTTATATAACCTGGGTTTTCTCACCTATCTCAGAAAACCCAGGTTAGAGGGAGTTTGTATCATCTGACTGATGTCACATGGTTGAAAGTGGATTCAAATCACGAGGGTTTGACATCACACTGGGGCATATCTATCTCCTTCTCTTTTTCTCTCATCCTCATTTTATCTCCCTCAGACACACAAAGGCACACACACAATCTCAGACTCAATGAGGATCCCCTGAAGTGCTTGAAGCTTGGAAATTACATGATCAGGTCTCTATTTTAGGAAGACTATTGTGGGGGATGTTTGGGATCTGAAGTTCGGAGTAGGACTTCAGGAGCTGCGATGCCTGCTCAGAGGCTGGCTCATCCAGGTGGGAATTAATGAACCTGATTCAAAGTAGAAGTAGTAAGACAGTGAAGAGGGAGTGGCCCCCAGAGATGCTGAGGACGTAGAATCAACCTGGAAGGTGCAGCACAGATTTGGAAAGGGAGGTTGAAAGTTTGGTTGTGAATTCAAGCCTTGTCTCTTTGTAAACCTGGTGGGTTCAATCAGGTGGTGCAGTTCCTTGGAACTGGGAAGCAGTTGTATAAAGAGCCTGGAGGATGAGTTCAGCTTTGGGCTTATTTGCTTTGAAAACAAACAATCATGATTGCAATCATCCATGCAATATCCAGATGGATTTATTTATAGAACATGCAGGACTGAAACTCAGAAGAAAGACCTGGGATAGATGTCTAGATGTAGGTAGGAGTCATCAGCTTAAATCAGATGAAATGACCCAGGTCAGAGACAGTAGAAGACCCAGGATGTGAGGACACTCAAGGCTCCTGCAGGGTTTCAGGAGAGGTTGGAGGAAAATCAGGATAAAATCCTGTCACAAAAACCAGGGGTAGGGGGAGAGGTCAAAGAGGAGATGAATGGTAGCAACATTACCCCAAGGTAATCCTGTTTCTGCTGAGTGAAATCGCTCTGTCATGTCTGACTCTTTGTGACCCCATGGACTGTACAGTCCTTGGAATTCTCCAGGCCAGAATACTAGGGTAGGTAGCCTTTGCCTTCTCCAGGGGATCTTCCCAACCCAGGGATCAAACCCATGTCTCCCACATTGCAGGTGGATTCTTTACCAGAGGTACCAGATACAAAATATCATGTACATCTTAAAAAACATGCAGTGGCTTTCAGGAGTGTATTGGAAAATATTACAAAACTAAATTGATACTTAAAGGCTTTTCACTATGGTGTGATCACTCATCTAGAGCCAGACATCCTGGAATGTGAAGTCAAGTGGGCCTTAGAAACCATCACTACGAACAAAGATAGTGGAGGTGATGGAATTCCAGTTGAGTTGTTTCAAATCCTGAAAGATGATGCTGTGAAAGTGCTGCACTCAATATGTCAGCAAATTGGGAAAACTCAGCAGTGGCCACAGGACTGGAAAAGGTCAGTTTTCATTCCAATCCCAAAAGAAAGGCAATGCCAAAGAATGTTCAAACTACCACACAATTGCACTCATCTCACACGCTAGTAAAGTAATGCTCAAAATTCTCCAAACCAGGCTTCAGCAATACGTGAACTGTGAACTTCCAGATGTTCAAGCTGGTTTTAGAAAAGGCAGAGGAACCAGAGATCAAATTGCCAACATCTGCTGGATCATGGAAAAAGCAAGAGAGTTCCAGAAACACATCTATTGCTGCTTTCTTGACTATTCCAAAGCCTTTGACTGTGTGGCTCACAATAAACTGTGGAAAATTCTGAAAGAGATGGGAAATACCAGACCACCTGACCTGCCTCTTGAGAAAGCTGTATGCAGGTCAGGAAGCAAGAGTTAGAACTGGACATGGAACAACAGACTGGTTCCAAATAGGAAATGGAGTGCATCAAGGCTGTATACTGTCACCCTGCCTATTTAACTTATATGCAGAGTACATCATGAGAAATGCTGGACTGGAAGAAACACAAGCTGGAATCCAGATTGCTGGGAGAAATATCAATAACCTCAGATATGCAGATGACACCACCCTTCTGGCAGAAAGTGAAGAGGAACTAAAAAGCCTCTTGATGAAAGTGAAAGAGGAGAGTGAAAAAGTTGGCTTAAAGCTCAGCATTCAGAAAACGAAGATCATGGCATCTGGTCCCATCACTTCATGGCAAATAGATGGGGAAACAGTGGAAACAGTGTCAGACTTTATTTTTTGGGCTCCAAAATCACTGCAGATGGTGACTGCAGCCATGAAATTAAAAGACACTTACTCCTTGGAAGAAAAATTATGACCAACCTAGATAGCATATTCAAAAGCAGAGACATTACTTTGCTGACTAAGGCCCGTCTAGTCAAGGCTATGGTTTTTCCTGTGGTCATGTATGGATGTGAGAGTTGGACTGTGAAGAAGGCTGAGTGCTGAAGAATTGATGCTTTTGAACTCTGGTGTTGTAGAAGACTCTTGAGAGTCCCTTGGACTGCAAGGAGATCCAACCAGTCCATTCTGAAGAAGATCAGCCCTGGGATTTCTTTGGAAGGAATGATGCTGAAGCTGAAACTCCAGTACTTTGGCCACCTCATGAGAAGAGTTGACTCACTGGAAAAGACTTTGATGCTGGGAGGGATTGGGGGCAGGAGAAGAAGGGGACGGCCGAGGATGAGATGGCTGGATGGCATCACTGACTCAATGGACGCAAGTCTGAGTGAACTCTGGGAGTTGGTGATGGACAGGGAGGCCTTGGGTTCTGAGATTCATGGGGTCGCAAACAGTTGGACACGACTGAGCGACTGAACTGAACTGAAAGGCCTTGGAATTATAGTTGCTATTCATTTACTACTCATTAATCAAGTGTCTACTTGTATCTGACTACTAAGGTGTACCATAACTTAAACCTGGATTAAGCCCCACTGACTCAAGTTTTTGCCTCTGGGAGTCAGAAAGACTTTGGCCCCAAATTCTGCAAATTCCACTGGGACCAAATGTCGCTTTGATTCTAGAGAGGGAGCTTCTTAATATTATCAGCAGTGCTGGGCTTTGGGGCTTCCTGAGAAAACAGCGTTTATCTTGATGGCATAACCCCAGTTCATCTGGATGAAATAGCGCAGTGCTGGCATTTTCATGGAATGGGTCACTGGACCCAGATGAAGAAAAATGGCAGTTATTGAGCCCTCGTGTACCAGTCTTTCCTCTGGGACAGCCATTTTGTCCTTGTCCTTGATAGAGATATCTGAAACCCTCAAGTCTAATGAATTTTCTGCTCTGTCTGGATATGTTCCCTTGTCAGCAATGGCAAACTTGAAGAAATACTGTAAAGGTTATCAAAGGTTAATAGTTTCTCAACATGGTTTTTTTTTTTTTTTTTCCGCTAGGCAGATAACAACCCCCAAGTCCTTTCAGGCAAAGAGATTCAATAATAAGACTATAACTACAATAGAGACACTGGTGGATATTCTTCCACTGATAATCTGCCTTTATCTAAGAGTTTTATTTTATTTTTGTCAGTACCCATCTCCTTCCAAAATTATTTGCAAAATTTTAAAATAAAGGGCACAATACAATGCAGTTAAAATAGAAACAGAACACCAAAGACCACATATAGGATAAAAAAGGACATAAATACTCTGAAAACCTACTCTGACAGAGGATGAGATAGTTAGATGGCGCCATCAACTCAATGGACATGAGTTTCAGCAAACTCTGGGAGATAGTGAAGGACAGGGAAGCCCGGCATGCTGCAGTCCATGGGGTTGCGAAGAGCTGGACGCGACTGAATGACAAATGCAATCTGATATATTTGCAGCTTTAAGATTTCTAATAGATTAAAGTAAGTTTTCTTTTAGTCTCTGAAAGTATTGTTGATCAACATTTTCCCATTAGCCCTACAAAGTAAATAGATGAATTGGATATGTTTTAAAACTGGAACAGATTCTTTACCACTAAGCCATCTGGGAAGCCCAGAGAGTATAGTATTGCAGTGTTTATTGAAAAACAATCTGCATATAAGTGGACCTGCATAGTTCAAGCCCATGTTGTTCAAGGGACAACTATATTCCTACGTAACTGTAGAAGTCACCTATAAAACGCACTAGTGGTTGAGTACAGTACTAGTGATTCAAGTCTCATAACATCATCTGGTTTTAACTGCTATGTTTCAGTAACAACTTTAGGCAACCTTTAGCTCATAAATGGGCTTCTCTGGTGGCTCAGATGGTGAAGAATTTGCCTGCGATGGAGGTCGATCCCTGGGTTGGGAAGATTCCCTGGAGAAGGGAATGGTTACTCATTCTAGTAGTCTGGCCTAGAGAATTCCATGGACAGATGAGCCAGGTTAACTACAGTCCATGGGGTCACAAAGATAATTTAGGAAAATCTTCCCTTCATTTATAAGCACTAGAGTAAAATAGAGCTTGTTTTATATGCAATATTTATTAGTTTTTCCTAGTTTCCAGAGTACCTCTCTATAAAACATCTGGCTGTTTGATACATATGCTATGATATACCTCCACACAACTTTTTTCTTTTAAACAGAGAACAGACTTTTTGAATCACAGATGTTGTTTTTCTTTCTTTCTTTTGTTTTTTAAGGCTGGGGAATTTAACATGGGTAAAAATGCTTTCAATGCTTTCAGGCTTCCCTGGTGGCCCAGCAGTAAAGAATCCACCTGCCAATCAATGCAGGAGATGAAGGATACTCAGGTTTGATCCCTGCATCTGGAAGATCCCCTGGAGAAGGGAACGGCAGCCCACTCTAGTATTTTTTCCTGGAGAATCTGTTGGTCAGGGGAGAGTGGCAAACTACAGTCCATGGGGTGCAAAGAACTGGACATGAATTAGCAACTAAACAAAACCAGAAATGCTTTTACACTATGAAATAAAGATCAACAAGGTCCAGCTGTAGTCGGTCACTGAGGAGTTTCATCACAGTGTATTTGAAAGCGATTAGATAAGATCAACAGTTTTGGGTCATTCTTCTTCTTCTAGATTTTCTTAAAAAGAAAAAGTTGTACAGTTTCATAGTTCTGGAACAAAAGCAAAGCATGACTGCTGTTTTTAGTTAGTATAATATGGTTCAGATCATGAGCATTTGAGTAAGAGGTGGGCTCTGACCTCTTATTGCTCACAGTCTTATCAGTGAACAATACGTGTGAACAAAAACTTGCACACAAATGTCGGACAGAATGTACATACTGTTAAAGACAGAATGAACTCTGTGACATGTAAACCTGGATGATTTCAAAGTATGCCTCTCGAGGTAACAATAACCTTTCATTGCCTTTATGATCACAGTTTTATCTATTCATGGTATTTAATGACAATAAAAATAACTTGTGTTGTCGTTGTGTCCAACTCTTTCCATCCCCATGAACTGTAGCCGGCCAGGCTCCTCTGTCCATGGGATTCTCCAGGTAAGAATGCTGGAGTGGGTTGCCATGGCCCCCTCCAGGGGATCTTTCCAAGCCAGGGATCAAACCCATGTCTCCTGTGTCTTCTGCATTGGAAGTATGATTCTTTACCACTGAACCACCTGGAAAGCCCTAAAAATAACTGATAAAGCTTACTAAATAATTCTAGTCTCAGGTACTGTTCTGATTGCCTTCCATGTTTTATGTTACTTAATTCTCATAATAACCCCATGAGGAAAACAAAGCACAGAGCAGTTTATGGTAAGGAAGGGGCCTGGGAATCACATGCAGGTTTGGCTTGTGTCTGAAGTCTTTTCTTAACACCTCTGCTACTCAAAGATGGCAGAACTTAAACCCATCAATGAAGAATCGCTCATGTATATGTGCAGAGTCATCAAACTGTGCATATTAAGTTTGCAGTTACTCAATAAAGCTGTTAGAAAAATCATTTTAGAGCTTCCCTGGTGGCTCACTGCTAAACAATGCAGGAGACAGTGGTTCGATCCCTGGTCTGGGAAGATCCCACATGCGGCAAAGCAACTAAACTCATGTGCCACAACTACTGAGCCTGTGCCTTAGGGCCCAGGAGCCTCAACTACTGAAGCGCTAGAGCCTGTGCTCTGCATCCAGAGGAGTCACTGCAATGAGAAGCCCGCTTAGCCTGCAGCTCGAGAGCAGCCCCTGCTCGCCACAGCAGAGAAAAGCCTGTGTACCAGTGGAGACCCAGCACAGTCGACTTAAATTAATTTAAAAAGACAGTTTGAACAATTTAAAAAATTAAAAGAGGAAAAACCTAGTTAGACTTGTTCAGATATCTTGTTTTCATGGACCACTCCTCCGACAGACCCAGCAGCTATTTTGAAGCCAAAGCACTCAGAATTCCTTGGTCTATACTTCCTTGCTGATGTGGGCAGATCATGTGGGTAATTCAGGACTTGTGTGATTTTATTTTCAACCTCAAGTGTTCAGATAGCTGTCACAAAAAGCCCAGACCCTTTTTAGCAGATGCCACCGTGTCTCCTGTTTTCATCTTTGCACATTCCTTCAGCTTTGTCTTAATAAAAAAAAATTAAAAGCTTCCAGTATATTCTTTCTCTTGCCAAGCTGCAATTTGAAAAAGCAGCAGACAAAACGTAGTTCTGTAGATTTGTCTCTGTTCTCTCTTTAACTTCTAAGATCCGCTCAGCCCAGTCCCTCAGGATAACTCATGTGAGGCTCAGATGAGTGGTGAGCCTAATCTGTTATTTTAAATAGCTTTGATCTCAATAAGAAACAATCAAAATAATAATGCCTAAGGTATCAGTACTGCAGCTCTCTAGGGTCCTGCCTCACCCAGGAGATGGGTTGACAAGCTTTCTGGTAAAATGTCTATATCCGGCTCCACAGAGAAAATACCACACAGGGTGCACCGTTTCTGTCTTCTCTACTGCAGGAGGAAGTTACTAGAAAATCTCACACCACCTTTACCTCAGCTCAGCATAAAAAACCCTTGGCAATTATTGTTCGTAGACTTTTTGATGATGGCCATTCTGACTGGGGTGAAGGGAAACCTCATCGTAGTTTTGATTTGCATTTCTCCAGTAATGAGCAATGTTGAATGTCTTTTCATGTGTTTATTAGCCATCTGAATGTCTTATTTGGATAAATGTCTGTTTAGGTCTTCTGTGCACTTTTAAAAAATTAATTTGTTTTTTATTGAAGGATAATTGCTTTATAGAATTGTGCTGTTTTCTGTCAAACCTCAACATGAATCAGCCATAGGTATATATATATCCCCTCCCTTTTGAACCTCCCCCCCATCCCCCTCCCCATCCCACCCCTTCAGGTTGATCCGGAGCCCCTGTTGAGTTTCCTGAGCCATACAGCAAATTCCTGTTGGCTATCTATTTTACATATGGTAATGTAAGTTTCCATGTTACTCTTTTCATACATCTCACCTTCTCCTCCCCTTTCCACATGTCCATAAGTCTGCTCTCTATGCCTGTTTCTCCACTGCTGCCCTGTAAATAAATTCTTCAGTACCATTTTTCTAGATTCCGTATATATGTGTTAGAATATGGTATTGATCTTTCTCTTTCTGACTCACTTCACTCTGTATAATAGGTTCTAGGTTCATCCACCTCATTGCTGCTGCTACTGCTGCTAAGTTGCTTCAGTCGTGTCCGACTCTGCGACCCCATAGAGGGCAGCCCACCAGGCTCCCCCGACCCTGGGATTCTCCAGGCAAGAACCCTGGAGTGGGTTGCCAGTTCCTTCTCCAATGCATGAAAGTGAAAAGTGAAAGTGAAGTCGCTCAGTCGTGTCCGACTCTTAGCGACCCCATGGACTGCAACCCACCAGGCTCCTCCGTCCGTGGGATTTTCCAGGCAACAGTACTGAAGTAGGGTGCCATTGCCTTCTCCACATTAGAACGGACTCAAATGCATTCCTTTTTATGGCTGTGTATATATACCACAACTTCTTTATCCTTTCGTCTGTCGATGGACATCTAGGTGGCTCCCATGTTCTAGCTATTGTTAATAGCGCTGCAATGAACAATGGGATACATGTGTCTCTTTCAGTTTGGGTTTCCTCAGGGTATATGCCTAGGAGTGGCATTGCTGGGTCACATGGTGGTTTTATTCCTAGTTTTTTAAGGAATCTCCATACTGTCTTCTATAGTGGCTGTATTAGTTTACTTTCCCACCAACAGTGCAAGAGTGTTCCCTTTTCTCCACACCCTTTCCAGCATTTATTGTTTGTAGACTTGTTGATGAGAGCCATTCTGACTGTTGTGAGGTGACACCTCATTGTAGTTTTGATTTGCATTTCTCTAACAATGAGTGATGCTGAACATCTTTTCATTTGTTTGTTAGCCATCTGTTTGTCTTCTTTGGAGAAATGTCTGTTGAGGTCTTTTCCCCACTTTTTGATTGGGTTGTTTGTTTTTCTGGTATTGAGTTGTATGAGCTGCTTGTATATTTTGGAAATTAATCCTTTGTCAGTTGTTTCATTTGCTATTATTTTCTCCCGTTCTGAGGCTTGTCTTTTCACCTTGCTCATAGTTTCCTTTGCTGTGCAAAAGCTTTTAAGTTTAATCAGGTCCCACTTGTATACTTTTGTTTTTATTTCCGTTACTCTAGAAAGTGAGTCATAGAGGATCTTGCTTTGATTTATGTCACCGAGTGTTCTGCCTATGTTTTCCTCTGAGAGTTTTCTAGTTTCTGGCCTTACATTTAGGTCTTTAATCCATTTTGAGTTCATCTTTGTATATGGTGTTAAGAAGTGTTCTAATTCCGTTCTTTTACATGTAGTTGTCCGTTTTCCCAGCACCATTTATTGAAGAGGCTGTCTTTGTCCCATTGTATATTCTTGCCTCCTTTGTCAAAAATAAGGTACCCATAGATGCATGGGTTTATTTCTGGGCTTTCTATCTTGTTCCATTGGTCTATATTTCTGTTTTTGTGCTGGTACCATACTGTCTTGATGACTGTAGCATTGTGTATAACGTGAAGTCAGGAAGCTTGATTCCTCCAGCTCCATTCTTCTTTCTCGAGACTGCTTTGGCTAATCCGGGTCTTTTGTGTTTCCATATGAATTGTGAAATTTTTTGTTCTGTGAAAAATGCCCTTCATAATTTGATAGGGATTGCACTGAATCTGTAGATTGCATTTAATAGTATAGTCATTTTCACAATATTGATTCTTCCTACCCAGGAACATGGAATATCTCTCCATTTGTTTATGTCATCTTTGATTTTTTTTCATTAGTGCCTTATAATTTTCTGTGTACAGTTCTTTTGTCTCCTTAGGTAAGTTTATTTAATTCTTTTTCTTGCAATGGTGAATGGGATTAATTCCTTAATTTCTCTTTCTGATTTTTCATTGTTAGTATATAGAAATGCAAGTGATTTCTGTGTATTGATTTTGTATCCTGTAACTTTGCTGAATTCACTGATTAGTTCTAGTAATTTTTTGATACTATCTTTAGGGTTTTCTATGTACAATATCATGTCATCTGCAAACAGTGGGAGCTTTACTTCTTTTTTTCTGATCTGGATTCCTTTTATTTCTTTTTCTTCTTTGATTGCTGTGGCTAGGACTTCCAGAACTATGTTGGATAATAGTGGCAAAAGAGGACACTCTTGTCTTGTTTCTGATCTTAGAGGGGAATACTTTCAGTTTTTCATCATTGAGAATAGTGTTTGTCATAGGCTTGTCATATATGGCCTTTACTGTGTTGAGGTAGGTTCCTTCCATGCCCATTTTTTGAAGAGTTTTAATTATAGATAGGTGCTGAACTTTGTCAAAGGCTTTTTCTGCATCTATTGAGATGATCATATGGTTTTTATCTTCAGTTTGTTAATATGGTGTATCACATTGATTGATTTCTGTGTATTGAAGAATCCTCGCATCCCTGGAATAAACCCAACTTTATCATGGTGTATGAGCTTTTTGATGTGTTGCTGAATTCTGTTTGCTAAAATTTTATTGAGGATTTTTGCATATACGTTCATCAGTGACATAGGCCTGTAGTTTTCTTTTTTTGTGTTGTCTTTGTCTGGTTTTGGTATCAGGGTGATGGTGGCCTCATGGAATGAGTTTGGAACTGTTCCTTCCTATGGAATTTTCGGAAAGAGTTTTAGAAAGATAGGTATTAGCTCTTCTCTAAATGTTTAATAGAATTCTCCTGTGAAGTCATCTGGTCCTGGGCTTTTGTTTTTTGGGAGGTTTTTGATCACAACTTCAATTTCAGTGCTTATAATTGGGTTGTTCATAATTTCTATTTCTTCCTGGTTCAGTCTTGGAAAATTGAACTTTTCCAAGAATCTGTCCATTTCTTCCAGGTTATCTATTTTATTGCCATATAGTTGTTCATAGTAGTCTCTTATAATCCTTTGTATTTCTGCATTGTCAGTTGTAACCTCTCCTTTTTCATTTCTAATTTTGTTGATTTGATTCTTCTCTATTTTTTTCTTAATGAGTCTGGCTAAGGGTTTGTCAATTTTGTTTATCTTGTCAAAGAAATGGCTTTTAGTTTTATTAATCTTTACTATTGTTACTTTCATTTCTTTTCATTTATTTCTGCTTGGATCTTTATGATTTCTTTCCTTATACTAATTTTTTTTTCTCCTTCTTTTTCCAGTTGCTTTAGGTGTAAATTTAGGTTGTGGATTCACTGTTTATCTTGTTTCTTGAGGTAGGATTGTATTGCTATAAACTTCCCTCTTAGAACTGCTTTTGCTGCATCCCATAGGTTTTGAGTTGTGTTTTCATTGTCATTTGTTTCTAGAAAGTTTTTTATTTTCCTTTTGATTTCTTCAGTAACCTGTTATTTAGAAACATGTTCAATCTTCATGTGTTTGTGTTTCTTACAGTTTTTTTTTTTTCTTGTAATTGATATCTAGTCTCATAGCATTGTGGTCAGAGAAGATGCTTGATACAATTTCAATTTTCTTAAATTTACTGAGGTTTGATTTGTGAC
Source organism: Ovis aries (assembly GCF_016772045.2). Taxonomy (NCBI): domain Eukaryota; kingdom Metazoa; phylum Chordata; class Mammalia; order Artiodactyla; family Bovidae; genus Ovis; species Ovis aries. Next base: position 107,823,042 of record NC_056055.1, read on the forward strand.
TCAAGATGTGGTTTAGCCTGGAGAATGTTCCATGTGCACTTGAGAAGAAGGTGTATTCTTCTGCATTTGTATGGAATATCCTGAAGATATCAATGAGATCCATCTCATCTAATGTATCATTTAGTACTTGTGTTTCCTTATTAATTTTCTGTTTTGATAATCTGTCCATTGGTGTGAGTGGGGTATTAAAGTCTCCTTCTATTATTGTGTTGCTGTCAATTTCTCCTTTTACATCTGTTAGTGCTTGTCTTATGCATTGAAGTGCTCCTATGTTGGGTGCATAGATATTTACAGTTGTTATACCTTCCTCTTGGATTGATCCCTTGATCTTTATGTAGTATCCTTCCTTATCTCTTGTAATCTTTATTTTAAGGTCTATTTTGCCTGATATTAGGATTGCCACTCCAGCTTTCTTTTGCTTCCCATTTGCATGGGATATATTTTTCCATCCTCTCACTTTCAGTATATAAGTGTCTTGATGTCTGAAGTGACTTTCTTGTAGACAGCATATACGGGTCTTGTTTTTGCATCCATTCAGCCAGTCTGTGTCTTTTGGTTGGAGTATTTAATCCATTTACATTTAAAGTAATTATTGATATATATGTTCCTATTGCCATTTTCTAATTGTTTGGGGTTGATTTTATAGATCTTTTTTCTTCTGTTGTATTTCTTGACTATGTAGTCCCTTTAACATTTGTTGTAAAGCTGGTTTGGTGGTACTGAATTCTCTTTTGCTTGTCTGAAAAGCTTTTTAGTTCTCCGTCAATTTTGAACGAGATCCTTCCTGGGTACAGTAAGTAATCTTGGTTGTAGATTTTTCCCTTTCACTACTTTAAATATATCCTGCCATTCCCTTCTGGCTTACAGAGTTTCTGCTGAAAGATCAGCTGTTCTGCCCACTCTTTGATTGGGTTGTTTGTTTTTCTGATATGAGCTGCTTGTATATTTTGGAGATTAATCCTTTGTCAGTTGTTTCATTTGCTATTATTTTCTCCCATTCTGAGGGCTTTCTCCCATTCTCTGTCTTTTTACCTTGTTTATAGTTCCCTTTGCTGTGCAAAAGCTTTTGAATTTCATTAGGTCCCATTTGTTTATTTTTGTTTTTATTTCCATTACTCTAAGAGGTGGGTCATAGAGGCTCTTGCAGTTTGTCATAGAGTGTTCTGCCTGTGTTTCCTCTAAGAGTTTTAGAATATGGAGAAAAGGGAATCTTCTTGCACTGTTGATGGGAATGCAAATTGATACAGCCACTCTGGAGAAGAGTATGGAGGTTCCTTAAAAAACTAGGAACAAAAGTACCATATAAGCTGGGAATCCCACTACTGGGCATATACCCTGGGGAAACCATAATTGAAACAGACACATGTACCCCAATATTCACTGCATCCCTATTTACAATAGGTAGGATATGAAAGCAACCTAGATGTCCACTGACAGGTGAATGGATAGGTAACTTGCAGTACATACATACAGTGGAATATTGCTCAGCTGTAGAAGGAATGCATCTGTGTAGATTCTGATGAGGTGAATGAACCTTGAGTGAAGTAAGTCAGAAAGAGAAAAACAAATATATTAACACATATATATGGAATCTAGAAAGATGGCACTGAGGAGCCTATTCACAAGGCAGCAGTGGAGATGCAGACATAGAGAACAGACTTGTCAACACAAGCGGGGGCTGAGGGTGGGGGGAAGGAGAGGGTAGGACCAATGGAGAGAGTGGCATGGAAACATAAATTATCATATGTAAAATAGATAGCCAGTCGGAACTTACTGTATGATTCAGGGAGCTCAAACTGGTGCTCTGTGATAACCTAGAAGGGTGGGATGGGGTGAGAGGGAGGTGAGAGGTTCAAGAGGGAGGGGACATATGTATAACTATGGTTGATTCTTGTTGATGTATGGCAGAAACCAACTCAATATTGTAAAGCAATCATCTTCCAATTAAAAATTAATAAATTAAAAAAATAAGAGTAAAGAAAACTTGGGAAGAATGAGGTAGTAGTAAATTTTGGAGGAATTTACAAATATACTAGTATTTGTAAAATATACTATTGTGAAGAATATTTTGAATATTTTGAAGAATATTTCACTCATTCTTATACTATCATTTTTAGTCACTGATGGATCTCGAAAGCAAACACTTGATTGTATTTGATCTCCTTTGTCATGTATACCTATGATTTTTTTCTTGAGCTCTTCATTTAACTATTTTTTTATTCTTTCCCTTTTAATTTTCTTCTCAAACCTGTGCTCATGTCCCTGTAGTGGATCTGCTGCTCTTGTCAGTCACTCAGTCGTGACCAACTCTTTGTGACCCCATGGACAGTCGTAGCCCACCAGGCTCCTCTGTCCATGGGATTCTTCAGCACTGCAGTAGTTGCCATGCCCTCCTCCAGGGGATCTTCCTGACCCAGAGATCGAACCCATATCTCAGTGGATTCTTTACCAGTAGTGCCACCTGGGAAACCCAAAGGTACTCTTACCCCAAGTGGGAATTGAGCCCACAGTCCCTGGCTTAGGAGGCCAGTGCCTGATCCACTAGGCCTCTGGGGCCTCTGCAGTGGATGGTTACCAGTTTTTGGCATTGCAGCATTCATGTCTCTTAATTAACAAGACCATTATTTCCCTGGGGGAACTTCCTCTCCTCTGTTTGGAGTAGAGTTTGGGGAGATGGAATATATTCTCACTTCCCTGCCAGCCCCTTATCTGAAGCTCTTCATGCACTGCCTTGGGATAAAGAGCTAGGACAGGACATCATCTCCAAGATCCTGAATCTTGAGCTGGAGTGGAGATAGGTAGTTGTCTTTCTTTCATTATAACAGGAGCCCATCCACCCATCACATGCTCAGTTATGCCCGACTCTTTGCAACCCTATGGACTGTAGCCCCCAGGCTCCTCTGTCCATGGGATTTTCCAGGCAGGAATACTGGAGTGGGTTGCCATTTCTTCCTCCAGGGGATTCCTAACCCAGGGATCAGACCCACGTCTCTTACATCTCCTGCATTGGCAGGCAGACTCTTTCCACTTGAGCCACCAGGGAAGCCCTGTTAAAGGGATAGCACCAGCTAGAACTGTGAACATATTCCTCCTCAAGGCTTTCTGGATTTTTCAGTTCCCTGGGTGTGTTCTTTAGCCTTCCTTTTGACCTGGGAAGATTCCTTATATCCTGTCATTAAATTCTCCTTTTGTTTCAGTTAGTTGAGACTGTTTCTGTTGCTTGCAGCAAAGGAATTCTAGTTGATACAATCGTTGACTGCATTTTCTCTTCCTTTATTGTTATTACTGTTAGTTTTTCTGACCATTTCCAACTCATATTTTACCTCTTTCTATTAACGTATTGTCCTTTCTTTTTTAAGTTAACTTATTTATTTTTAATCAGTAGATGATTGCTTTACAATATTGGATTGGTTTCTGCCATACATCACCATGAATCAGCCATAGGTGTACATATGTCTCCTCCCTCTTGAACCTCTCTCCCATCTCCCACCCCACCACACCCCTCTAGGTGAGCACCTGATTTGAGCTCCCTGCATCATACAGCAAATTCCCACTGACTATCTACTTTCAGTTCAGTTCAGTTCAGTTCAGTCGCTCAGTCGTGTCTGACTCCTTGCGACCCCAGCCAGGCCTCCCTGTTCATCGCCATCTCCCGGAGTTCACTCAGACTCATGTCCATCGAGTCCGTGATGCCATCCAGCCATCTCATCCTCGGTCGTCCCTTTCTCCTACTGCCCCCAATCCCTCCCAGCATCAGAGTCTTTCCCAATGGACTATCTACTTTACATATGGGAAAATCACTGCAGATGGTGACTGCAGCCATGAAAATAAAGACGCTTACTCCTTGGAAGGAGAGAAATGACCAACCTAGGCAGCATATTCAAAAGCAGAGACATTACTTTGCCAACAAAGGTCCATCTAGTCAAGACTATGGTTTTTCTAGTGGTCATGAATGGATGTGAGATTTGGACTGTGAAGAAAGCTGAGCACCGAAGAATTGATGGTTTTGAACTGTGGTGTTGGAGAAGACTCTTGAGAGTCCCTTGGACTGCAAGGAGATCCAACCAGCCCATCCTAAAGGAGATCAGTCCTGGGTGTTCACTGGAAGAACTGATGCTGAAGCTGAAACTCCAATACTTTGGCCACCTCATGCGAAGAGTTAACTCATTGGAAAAGACCCTGATGCTGGGAGGGATTGAGGGCAGGAAGAGAAGGGGATGACAGAGGATGAGATGGTTGGATGGCATCACCGACTCAATGACATGAGTTTGGGTAAACTCTGGGAGTTGGTGATGGACAGGGAGGCCTGGCGTGCTGTGATTTATGGGGTCACAAGGAGTCGGACACGACTGAGCGACTGAACTGAACTGAACTGAATGTATGTTTCAATATTATCCTTTCTTAACACTTGGGGTTTGTAGCTTTTTCCCCCTCAAAAGATAATACTTCTTTGATTTCACTGAGATAGGTTTGTTCATTTTTGATCTCCTTCGTGAGTGTCATTTTGCATCTCTATTAGCTCTTTCATTTGCCTTTGTGAATGATTTTCCTTGCCTCGCCTAGCACTGGTCACAGTCAGGTTGCTCATCAGGTTGTCTGGTTGTTCATCTGGGGTGGGAGTCATTCTTGTGAGGATACTGGCAGTGAAGGGGAGGCCCTGGAGTGGGCAGGGGCAGCAGGTAGGTCAGATTTGGGTCTGCTTCCTGAGCTTTGTCTCGTCAGCATGTGCAGGCGGATCATTTACCACTGAGCCACCAGGGAAGCCCCGCAGTGTTGTTGTTGTCCAGTCTCTTAAGTCGTGTCTGACTCTTGTGACCCCATGAACTGCAGCATGCCAGGCTTCCCTGTCCTTCACTATCTCCTGGAATTTACTCAAACTCATGTCCATTGAGTTGGTGATGCCACCTAAGTATCTCATCCTCTGTCACCCCCTTCCCCTTCTTCCCTCAGTCTTTCCCAGGATCAGTGTTTTTTGCAATAAGGTGGCTCTTTGCATCAAGTGGCCAAAGTATGGAGCTTTAGCATCAGTCCTTCCAGTGCATATTCAGGACTGATTTCCTTTAGGATTGACTGGTTGGATCTCCTTGCAGTCCAAGGGACTCTCAGTAGTCTTCTCCAGCACCACAATTCAAAAGCATCAATTCTTTGGTGCTCAGCCTTCTTTATGGTCCAGCTCTCACATCTGTGCATGACTACTGGAGAAACCTTAGCTTTGACTATAAGGACCTTTGTCAGCAAAGTGATATCTCTGCTTTTCTAATATGCTGTCTGAGTTTGTCATAGCTTTTCTGGCAAGGAGCCAGAATCTTTTAATTTCATGGCAGCAGTCACCATCCACACTCAGCTGATAGTTGACACAAAATGACAACCCTTGCTTGACTCAGTAGCTTCTGTGGAGGTTATGAAATGGCTTTGTAAAGAGGACTGGGTCTGTACCTCCAGTCTCTCTCCCTTGGTTGATTTCAGTAGCCTCCTAACTGGTTTCCCAAGTGCTTTCGCACCCCTGCCGCTTCTTGTCCACATGGCAGCCAGAGAACCTCCTGGAACGTTGCAGAAAGTCCACAAGGCTCACCCTATCCTGGCCACAGCCCACTCTCTGATTCCATCTGCTACCACTACCCTCTTCTCCTCCATCATTCTGTTGCAGCCCCCTGGCCTCTGCTGCTCCTACGATACCCAGATCTGCTCCAGCCCAGCCTGAGGAGTTCCATCTCTGCAGGCTTTCCTCAAATGATATCGAAAACACCTCTCCAGGCCCTTTGCCTGCCCTGTCTACCCCTTCCTTGCTCTACATCTCACCATCAGACTTAAATTCCTTGCTATATTGTATGTACTTTCTTGGATGGCTCCCTACTCCAACATGAATTCCAGGAGAGTGCATGCACTGCCAGTTCATTTATTCATTCCTGTGCCCTGGCTCTGAGCATGATGCTGAGGTCGGCACACAATGCATATCTGCTGAATGAATATTAGATGACTGATTCCTAGTGAAGTCTTCCTTGGCAGCTTAAGCGGTAAAGAATCTGCCTGCAATGCAGGAGTCAGTGCAAGAGATGTGGGTTTGATCCCTCTGGAAGATCGCCTGGAGCAGGGTGTGGCAACCCACTCCAGTGTTCTTGCCTGGAGAATCCCAGGGACAGAGGAGCCTGGCAGGGTCGTAAAGAGTCGGACACGACTGAAGCGGCTTAGCATGCATGCGCGCACTTAGTGAAAGCAGCAGTTCACAGTTGTTTTTTTCTTCAGAAGAGGCACCTGGCTAAAGGGAATGCCACCTCTTTTCCATCACACGTTTTGCTGAGCCATTCAAAGATGCATTTGAGGAAATTATATCTAGATAATAGAATTTTCATAAAGTGCAACTCTAAGGATACTTTTCAAGGACATGGAGATTGTCCCAGCTTAGAAGTCTTCAGGTGGGAGGTAGAAATTCAGTGAATTCCATTCTTTTTTATTTTCAAAGAACTGCCTGCTGAGCAATTGGAGAATACATCACCAGTGATTAGTCTACAGTTACATCCAGCCCACCCCCACCAAAGGCTGAGGACACACAGGGAAGGGCCATTTCCTTCCTTCAAGTCAAGACTTGCAGAATTTGAGACTTCCCTGGAAGTCCAGCGGTTAAGACTTCGCCTTCTAATGCAGGAGGTGATGGTTCAATCCCTGGTGGAGGAGCTATGATCCCACAAGGCTCATGGCCAAGAAACCAAAACATAAAACAGAGATAATGTAACAAGTTCAATAAAGACTTTAAGAATGGGCCATATCAAAAAACAAAAATAAAAGTCTTGTTGAATTAGAGATTATTTTCATACTTAGGGTCACGAGTAGAACTTAAATCAGAGAATTGCTTTTATCTCATCCATTAAAGCTCGTTGGGTTGGAAAAGCATTTTCTAAAAGCTTAGAGAACTACAGCTCTAAACTCACTCATCCTTTCCAATGTTCAGGTCCCACTTAGGCATCTCACTGAAATGTCTCCAATAAAATTGTCTCATAAGGAGCAGAAATGAGCTTTCGTATGTGTTTTGGATAGCCTGAAAGTGCCCATTCGCTCTTTCAGCTCTATTCAACTGTCTCTTTCCTTCAGATAAATCCTTTCAAATTCTTGTGCATTGCACATATATATTGCTATAATAGACATTTTCTTCAGGATTGCGCCAACGTGTCTCACTGTGATGGTGATTTAAACAGACGGGGTCTTACACTTTGCTAAGTGAACAAAACGTGCCGCTATTGATGTGGTTTGTGTGCAGCCAAAAGGCTGGGGGTGGGGCCACTTACTTCCCCTTGAACAGACCACCAGGATTATTCTTAAAGGCCTCACCCCCTACTTCTCTCCTCTGGATGCACACTGCCCGAATTCTGGCTTCAGGGGAAAGAGAATAAAAGGTAATTATAATATTTCATTTACTTCCCGCCTATGGAGGATTCGCAGGGAAGGGCGATGCAATTACATGGAGGCAGCAGTGAAGGCTGAAGCCATTGGGGCTGCCTGTCTCTGCTCCATAAAGCAGGTCATCCTGTTACCGCCGGACAGTAATTTCCAGAAAATCCTGTAATTAGGTTGTGAAACGGTAGCAAATAGGATGAACTGAAGAGGCAGATGTGTGGCCCAAAGTAATTTGGCTTCTCCTAAAAGGCGTCGCAACCCACCTCCTTCCTATTTATTACAGCCCCACAATATACCATGTTACGCTATACTGGAGGGTGATGGGAGGCGGGCACTTAAATGTAATGGAATTAGATTCCCCTTCACCTGCACCAGAGGCTCAGTGACATCTTCTTGTAAAAGCTATGCAAGTGGTTTCTCAAAACTAGACATGACAGAAAAACATGGGAATGTACTTCACCATAAAGAGTAAAAGAGCTCAAGGCTGATGAGGCTGCACAGTTACTGTCCCTCTGAACCACCTGCTCCTGGTTTGAAGCTGTCATCAAGCCAGGCAGATAGAGGAGGGCAAACAACAGTCAATGTACCATCATGTTTTTTTTTTTTTCAACAATTAAATAAATGTATATTTTGTTTCTTAGAGCATCCATATCCATGTTTAAATACAGGCTTAAATACAGGTTTAAATACAGGTATGTATTCAGTTGCAGCATTTCCCAAAGTGTGTTTCCTTCTAGGAAGTGGTTCTAAAAGCTTAATGGCCTCTAGAATCATCTGGTGGTGGAGAAAGTGGCAGATCTCAAGGCCCCACTGGGGAGCCTCTGATGCAGGATCTGAGGGTTGGGGTTGAGACCAAAGCCTGCATTTTCCTAGATTTTATTGTATTTACCTTTTGGCTGTGATGGGTCTTCGTTGCTGTGCAGGCTTTCTCTACTTGTGACGTGGGTGTGTGTTCTCAGTTGCTCCGTCGTGTCCGACTCTTTGTGACCCTATGGACTGGAGCCCGCCTGGCTCCTCTGTCCATGGGATTTTCCAGACAAGAATACTGGAGTGGGTTGCCATTTCCTCCTCCAGCACCTTCATGTTTTGTCTACAAAGATCATTTTCCTGTTTCTAGATGATGAACAGCAACAAAGAATATGGTCCTGTCTTAAAATGATGGTCCCGACTTCTGCTGTTTTGTTGAATTTGCATTGTCATTTTCTGTTTGCTTTAGAAGGATACGTGTAGAAGGCAAAAAAGTAAGAAGATTGGAAAATAAGCACCTGTGTGATCCTAAAGGAAATAAACCCTGAATATTTATTGGAAGGACTGATGCTGCCACCTGATGTGAAGAGCAGACTCATTGGAAAAGTCCCTGGAAAAGATTGAGGGCAGGAGGAGCAGGGGATGACAGAAGATGAGATGGTTGAATGACATCACCGACTCAATGGACATGAGTTTGAGCAAACTCTGGGAGATAGTGAAGGACAGGGAAACCTGGCATGCTGCAGTCCATGGGATTGCCAAGAGTCAGACACAACTCAGTGACTGAACAACAACAAATATAATATTTTAAACAAGTTGAAAGCTTACCAGGATGTATGATCTAATGTTTTTATATTGAAAGAGTTGGTTCTCACTCCATTCTGTCTTCCTGTTTTATCAGACTGATCTGTTTGGCACTTTGGAACTGAATCTGATTTTCAGATGTGAGCTGGTCCAATCCCTCATTGAATAAAGCAGCAAAGTCAGGGATCATCAAGTAGTCAGAGAAGCAATCTTACATAATCATTTACCTAAGATTCAGCTGTGAAGACTAATACCTTGATTAGATGTTGAGGATAAGTGGGGATAACAATGCAACCCATGACACAGCTTTCAATCAGTGATGTCAAGGACAGTATTGTGTTAGAAACTTCAGCCCCTGGAGAGAGAGAGATCCACTGTCCTTGATGAGTGGGCTGCACAGAGCTTAGTGCAGGGTCCCTGGGAAGGAACACTCGCCAGGATGCGGACCACCAGACACTGAGGTGGAAAGCATGCCGACAGTTCATGATGGCCCTGCAGACAGAGGGGAGTTTGCTGCAAACGAAGAAGCCTACCCCTCTCAGGAAGAAGAGAGGCCCATCAGCAGGGACAAAGAAGCTTGCTCACTGGAGCTGCAGGGCTCCGCAAGAGGCAGGGACTTCAGGGAACCAGAGCTGCAGGAAAATGGAAAGATAGGGGTAGAGGAAACTCAGGGATGTTGGTAGAAATTGCACGAGTAACTGGTGATGTGGGCTTCCCTGGTGGTTCAGCAGGAAAGAATCTGCCTGTTTCGCAGGAGATGGCAGTTTCGATCCCTGAGTCGGGAAGACTTGGAGAAGGAAATGGCAACCCACTCCAGTATTCTTGCCTGGGAAATCCCATGGACAGAGGAGCCTGGCAGGCTACAGTACGTGGGGCTGCCACGAGTTGGACACCATTTTGCGACTAAGCAACAACTAGTGATGAAATTGCCTTCTTTTAAAAAGCAAATACCCCAAGGTGTTGAAAACCCTTGAGAGGGATTTATAATTAGTATTCAGAGACCCTTAGGAAGTGGCCCAAGGTTAAATGGTAGGACTGAGGAAACAGGAACTCGGAAAGTTCATGACCTTGATTCCAGTTAGAACAAGGTACTACTTTCTTAAGCTGTGGCCATGTTTGTAGTTGTCTCACACCTTTTCCTATACCTCACATTATTTGAACTATGATTTACATTTTGTTCCCTTTACATGTTAAATTTTAATTGATCATCATCTTAAGCAAAACTATTTTTAACATCATTAATGTATTTTTCTAATATGTTATAATAAATACAAAATATTAACATTAAAAATAAGAGTGAGAATCTCTATCACTTAGACAGTCCATGGAATGTGAACCATATTTTAAGAAAACCATTTGTAACATCAGTCTCTATGTGTCTTTTTAAAATTCTTTTCTGAAAGTCTTCAGAATCTTAGCTGGCTTTCCACATGCGTAATCATGCCCTCTTCACATTTTCTCTTCTGCTTTCTGTTTGAGATAAAACACAGTTTTGCTCTGATTTAGAACACAGTTTCTTTTAAATCCACTCTGTAGAAGTGAGTATAGTAAGTCATCCATCTCCTTCAGCATCAAGGCTGGCTAAATTTGCTGGGGCATCTTTCCCAAGATAATTTAATAAATATGATTTTATCACCTACTATTGCAGAGTCTGTGCTGATATTCTGAGAGAGATAAAACAGACACATGAAATGAGCAGTTCCCATTCTCAAGGAGGTTGCAGCTCACTGGGGTGACTCAGAGAGGCAATAGAACCAACTATAATTCAAGGTCATAAAAGATGGACACAGAAAGTGAGAAAACAAGAGTGAGGAGAGGAAAATTCATTCCAACCAGGAAGGCAAGGGGAATTCTTACAGGAGAAAAGGCTGACTTTGGCCTTGAACACTGGGCCACTTATAAAAGACTTTATAAGTGGCTATAGAATGGGGAAAGTGTGATAGAGATGTTTAGAGTATTTCAATGTGATGAATGTAGGATATAGAAGCAGCCACTGGTAGGAGAAGGCACATCAAGGGACAAGGATGTACCTATTGGGGTGTCAAAGCCTCTCCTTTAACACCCTTTAACCTACACCATTGGCTAAACTTATCATTCATTTTAATCCTTTGGGATTATATTCACTTAATGAAGCCTTTTTGATTTCATGATACTTATAATTACATTCTTTTTAAAAACATTTATTTATTTATCTATTTGACTGCACTAGGTCTTAACTGCAGCATGTAGGATCTTTAGCTGCTGTGTGTGAACTCTTAGTTGGAGCGTAGGGGATCTGGTTCACTGACCAGGGGTTGAATCCAGGCCCCCTGTGTGGGGAGTATGGAGTGTTACTTACTGGACCACTGGAAAAGTCCCTGTGACTAAATTCTGTGGGAGACACAAAGATCCAAAAACTATTTTCTGTGTTTAAAGAGCCTTAAAATGCATTTAGAGATATTCAAGGACACTTAGATGATCCAAGGGTCATGTGAGTGTACCCATGAATTGTTGCAGGACCTTAGCTCTCTATAAGGACTGGGGTGAATGGGGGCGGCGTTGTGGAGCTGGAGGCACTTGCTCTTGACTTAAATTAAGACAGAACCAGGAAGTGCACTGAGGAAGATGCAAAGCATTGGGAAGGAATCACCTGGTTGTGTAGGGAAGGGTGACTGACATATCAGATATATCCAGTGAACACATTTGGAGAGGAAAATTTGGGTCACATTATGTAGGTTCTTGAATGCTGGGCTGAGACTTTTGAATGACCTTGTCAGAGGTCATAGGAGGTTACTGAGGAAAGAATAAAACAAAAAGATGAAAACAGAGCTGGAGAGGATATCAGAGGTCTTTGGATCTTCTCCCCTTGTTTTGTGAAGAGGACACGGTTCTTTCCCAGTGGTATCTAGGACATTCGGCAGAGTAATGCTTTGGAAAGTGGGGCTTCCCAAGTGGCACAGAGGTAAGGAATGTGTCTCCCAATGCAGGAGACAGGGGTTTGATCCCTGGTTCAGGAAGATCCCCAGGAGAAGGAAGTGCAACCTACTCTAGTATTCTACCCTGGGATATCCCATGGACAGAGGAGCATGGCAGCTCTATAGTACATATACACATGCTTTTATATATATTTTATATATATACAAATTCTTTTCCCATATAGGCCATTACAGAGTATTGACTATACAGTACAGACTATACCTGTGCTACACAGCAGGGTCTTATTAGTTATCTGTTTTGTATAAAGTAGCATGTGTACGTCAGCCTCAGTGTCCTGATTTATCACGCCCTCCGTATCCCCCGGTAACTGTAAGTTTGTGTTCTATATCTATGACTATTTTTTGGGTAAATAAGTTAATTTGTACCCTTTCTTTTAGTTTCCACATACAAGTGATGTCATATATTTGTCCTCTGTGTCTTATTTACTTCACTCAGGTTGACAATCTCCAGATCCATCTGTGCTGCTGCGGATGGCATGATTTCGCCCTTTTAACGGCTGAGTAATATTCCTTTTGTGAATGTACCACATCTTCTTCACCCATTTCTCTGTTGCTGGTTGCTTCCATGTCCTGGCTATTGTAAATAATGCTCTGATGAACAGTGGGGTGCCTGTGCCTTTGAATTATGGTTTTCCTTAGGTATATTCCAGGAGCAGGATTTCTGAACCATGTGGTAATTCAATTTTCACTTTCTCAAGGAACCTCCATACTGTTTTCCATATTGGTTGTTTCAATTTACATTCCCACCAACAGTGTAGGAGAGTTCCCTTTGTTCCACACCCTCCCAACCATGTATTGTTTGTAGATTTTTTTTTTTTTTTTGGGTGATGGCCATTCTAACCAGTGTGAGATGATTCCTCAGTGTAGTTTTGATTTGCATTTCTCTAATAATTAGTGATATTGAACGTCTTATCATGTGCTTCTGGATCATAAGTATGTCTTCTTTGAAGAAATGTCTATTTAGATCTTCTGCCTGTTTTTTGATTGGGTTATTTGTCTTTCTTTTTAATACTGAGCTGAATGAGTTGCTTCTATATTTTGGAGATTAATCCCTTGTCAGTTGTTTCATTTGCAAATATTTTCTCCCATTCTGAGGATTGTCTTTTTGTTTTATTTATGGTTTCCTTTGCTGTCCCATATGTGTTTGTGTTTATTTTCACTACTCTAGGAGGTTCTTGATTTCAGTTATCTCAAACACACATCTATATGTAGAGCTGAGCCAAAGATAAACTTTCCAAGCCTCTAATTCAGTTGTATTTCCCCGAGGTCAGTTGTTATCATCTCTTCTTGTGAGATGAAGATTGCTGCCATCTGGAGACAGGGTGTCTCCACAAAGATGGCTCAGTTGTGGATGTCTGTCTGTCTGAGTGGCATCCCTCATTTGTGCTCTCTTCTGGAGCAGATGTCTGGGGACCATCCTCGTGATGGAGAGTCTTATTGGCAGCTGCTCCAAGTACTGGCTGGTGAAGGAAAAATCCACGGCCGTTGTCTGCAGCGGCAACTGCTCCCGGTCTGCTAGCGGCTTCTGCTGGTATGGAGACCAGGCGGGGGCTTCTCACAGCTCTTTCTTTCGGCAGCTGGAGAAGAAGCCCTGCTCCCCATTCCTTCCTGTGACTCTTGCCTCTCAGAAGGGACCAGGCCAGAGAAGTTTTCAGAATGGACTCTGCTCAGTCCTCTGGAGGAGAAGTTTAAGGAAACTTCAAAATAACCCTCACGGTGTGCCCTGGATGGTGTCATAGTCTCCAGGTTCCCTGTAAACCTCCTCGGTCATGCCGGACTGATGCAGGGCAGGACCCTCTGGTCCTTGCCATGCCCCTGCCCCATGCCCTCTGCCCACCTTTTGTCTGTGGAAAACTTTACTCAAAGAATAAGTTTAATCAGAGAAATGCATAAACAAAGGAAAACAGTCAAAGGAGGCCAAATAACAATAGTGTACTCATTAAGCATAGTTAAGGACTGTACCCACAAAAAAAGCTGCCACAATTCTGAGGATTGGCCTCAAAGAAATGGGAACAAATGGACCCTGCAACAGAAGACTAACTGTGCCTGAAACGACCAAGACGACGCTGACCAGACTGGTGAGCAACAAGAAGATGCCTGCCGGAGCTGACTGCTGTTTCTGCGTGTGGCCCCCTCTTCCTGTCTACAAAAGCTCTGGTCCACTGGTTGCCAGGGGAGGGAGTTGGGCTTTGGACAGATGTCAGTCCTCCTCTCCACTCTCCTACCCCCACCGCTCTGCAGTGGCCAGCATCTGAAAGAAAGCAAAATTTCCTTTCCACCTACCTGGCCTGTTTGTTGGCGAGCAGCCGGACCCCATACACTCTTTCGGTAACTCCTTCATGACTCAAAATGAGCTCTTACCCTTGCCAAAGGGCACAGGAAGCCAGCAACTGGTCGTTTCTTCTTAGCAGTGAATCCAATGCTATTCACTCGCCCATTTAACATTTTTTTTTCTTTTATTATCAGAATATAATTGCTTTAGAGTGTTGTGTTGGGCTTCCCAGGTGGCAAGAATCTGCCTGCCAATGCAGGAGACCCGGGTTCGATTCCTGGGTCAGGAAGATACCCTGGTAAACGGAAATGGCAACCCACTCCAGTATTCTTGCCTGGGAAATCCCATGGACAGAGGAGCCTGGCAGGCTGCAGTCCATGGGGTTGCGAAGAGCCGGACATGACTATGTACACCGCCACACCAATGGTGTGTTAGTTTCTGCTGTACGACGGTGTGAATCAGCCACATGGAGGTGACTTAAAGATATCTCAAGAGAAAAAGCCAAAGGCAGTATAATATATGGGTCTAATCCAAGGAAAGCTAGTCCAAAGAAGAAATGTGAGCCAAGAAATAAATGTGAGCGTCACCTTTATACACATGATAGCCGCTGGACGCAACACAATTGCCTAGGGAGAAGGTGAGGGTCCAGTGGATAAAGGGTCTCCCAGCTTCAATGGCTGGTGGAGGAAGAAGCTGGACAATGTGAAAATCCAGTTCCAAGTTCCCCAATCATATGTGCTCCCTGGAAAGTCTTCCATGATTTGTATGTCTGGAAACTGATTTCTAGAGAGGTGACTGTATTCTTAACCAAAGCGAAGGGATATGAAAAGATACTTGTGTGACATCAAGTTATCATCTTCTTCATTAGAGTGAAAATTCAGCAAGAACAGAGAACGTCTCATTTGCGTGCCCAGCTCCTAGTACTTAGGATGGTGCCTGACTCACATAGGCACTCAGTGAACATTTGCTGGGAAAAATAATTCCATCACAACCTAAATAATAACATAGCAGTTTAACCAAATGAAGTAGGATTAAGCATCTCAGCAAAGGGAAGTACTTAGAATGACCATAATAAATATATAGATATACACACACACACACACACACACACACAGAGCAAACTTTTCCTTGTTCACAAAAAAATAGAATACACACAAATTTCTCATTTGTTTATCTACCTGAGCTGGGCAAAATATAAACATAAAATATTTCATTTTTTGAGTGCCATAGAATGGAATATGATGTATTACTAGATCCAATGAGAAAAAAAAGGGAAAACATACACTTGAGGCCAAGATAGTAGGTGAAAACCCAAGGAAGCCTGAGAGACTGATTAAGAATAAATTCCTCAAGGGAAATGCAACATCATGTTCGGCTATCAAAATGACAAACCTCTAAAGTAAATTTTGGTTCAAGGTTGCTAGAGGTCAAGTGGCTGCTTTAAAGCTACAGGCAGAAGAAAATGTAATCACTTTCCTACTGCCCTTCAATGCGAATGAGGCAAAAGGGGATTGTGACTTATATTTATGGGAATTTTTTTAGTGCATAGTTATCAGAAACCTCAGCCCGGGAGCAATAGGAAAGAAGGAGACAGAGAGGCAAAGAGAGATGGAGAGAGGGAAAGAAAAAGAGATAATTCAGTACACTGTAGGCTAGAAAATAGCCTCATACTCGGGTGATGGTGGCTTCCCTGGGGGCCCAGTGGTGAAGGATCCGCCTGCCAGTGCAGGGGACACGGGTTCATCCCTGGTCTAGAAGATCCGCTGGAGAAGGAACTGGCAACCCACTCCAGTATTCTTGCCTGGGAAATCCCGTGGACAGAGGAGCCTGGTGGCTACAGTCTGTGCGTTGCTTCAGTTGTGTCCAACTCTTTGTGATCCCATGGACTGTAGCCCGCCACGCTCCTCTGTCCGTGGGATTTCCCAGGCAAGAATACTGGAGTGGGAGTGGGTTGCCATTTCCTCCTCCAGGGAATCTTCCCAACCCAGAAATTGAATGTACATGTCCTGCATAGCAGGTGGATTGCGAAAGCATCGGATATGACTTAGCAGCTAAATAACCACAAAGTGATAGTTATAGAAAGAGCATAAAAAATCCTAAAAACTGGGCTAGCCAGAATGATAGTTGTGATTGGTTTCATTGGAAATGTTAAAACTCATCATTTCCATTCTATTAATTATTGAATCCCCAGTGTGCATGGCTATTATTGGCAAATGTGTTATGGGGTATTGATCTGTAAATTAGCAGTGACCATAGTAATAACTGTAACTCCCTGACTCCCTACTTATAAATGAGAGGTTCATTGCAGAGCTCAACTCGTGCTACTAGACTAGTAATTTCATGTGGTTACTGTTGTTAAAGCAACAAACTGAAATCTGCTGTATAGAACGGCCTTATTATTCTTTTTCATATACAGAAAAATTTGTTGCTGCTATTGTTGACTATACTATTTTGGGTGAAATGGGCAGTTGTCCTAATTATTTTATGGGTTTTAGAATTTGATCAGGCTTCCCTGGTGGCTCAGAGGTTAAAGCGTCTGCCTCCAATGCAGGAGACCCAGGTTCGATCCCTGGGTCGGGAAGATCCCCTGGAGAAGGAAATGGTAATCCACTCCAGTATTCTTGCCTGGAGAATCCCATGGACGGAGAAGCCTGGTAGGCTACAGTCCGTGGGGTTGCAAAGAGTCGGACATGACTGAGCGACTTCACTTTCACTTTCTATCCTTGAAATTATCCAAAAAGGCATACAGCTATTAATACCTTTTGTGTGCATATACGAGGCCAGATAATAAATTATTATATTCCTGATGTCTACCTGTACGTCAATTGTTAGAACTAAAAATGTATTTTTCCACAGAATAATGATTAATTATATTATCAGATTTGATGCTTGTTGACATAGTAGCATTGTACTTTTTTAAAGTTCATGTTCCTATTGAAGTTTTAAGGTTTTAAATAGGCTTCATGTAGTTGGCCTGGGAAAACATTGACTGTCTATATTTTTTTTCTAGCAAATGTGTTCCAAACTCCACACTTCAGGCGTGCATGCCCCCTACCTACCCAGGCCACAGCTCCTCCAACAGGGGTCCTGGGGGCCAGGGGTCCATGGGCGGGACACCTGATGAGACTGAGCTTTGATGACTGATAAAGCTTTATACACACAGTAGAAGAATTTCTTTTGGAGGGCACTGTGTAGGTTTTCTGTTTGGGAGAAGCAAACACCCTTTCATATCAACAGTGAGGACCTCATGCTAGACCCCTGCGGGGGCAGCGTCCTTCCAGTGGTCCCTGTCTTTGCATTCATCCTGTTGTGTGACCTACTGCTCTTGAGTGACTCTGGACTGTGTTCTGATTGAATGAATGTTGGCAGAGACCATGGAATCCCCCTTCTTGGGTCAGGGACAAGGAGACAGTGGCTTGTCCCTATGGTGCCTTCTCTCTGGCTTGTCCTATGGGAAGCCAGCTGATACACTGTGAGACATCAAAAATCAAGAAACAATATTTTATCTTCATTTTTTAATGCATTTAGGAGAAAATCTGTAACTATGGCCTCTGCTGTGCGGTGCTTAGTTGCTCAGCCATGTCCAACTCTTTGCGACCCCATGGGCCGCAGCCCTCCAGGCTCCTCTGTCCATGGGGATTCTCCAGGCAAGAATACTGGAGTGGGTTGCCATGCCCTTCTCCAGGGGAACATCCCAGCCCAGGGACTGAACCCAGGTCTCCTGTATTGCAAGTAGGTACTTTGCCATCTGAGCCACCAGGGAAGCCCAAGAATACTGGAGTGGGTAACCTATCCCTTCTCCAGGGGATCTTCCTGACCCAGAAATAGAAACTGTGGCCTGTCTTACATTGAAAAGAAAGCATGTCTTCCTTTTTTTGAAGAAAATTACTTATAAAATTATAAAAGACATACTTTCCCCTGGGGAAAGCCTGAAAAATGTAAAACCAAACAAATGCTAATTATTCACAATCTCACCTTTTAAAGATAAGTCTTTTAATACCTTGGAATATTTTTTATGATCTCTTTTTAGAGGTGCTTTTTTTTTTCATTTTTGGTTAACCTAGTTAAAAGTAGTACCTTAGTTTAAGATGATTTTAAAGCATTAACTTTCCTTGGAAAGCTTTCTTTAAAATATTATTTTAAACTTTTATAAGAAATTTAAAAAGAAATATATTCTATTCTATATTCCAATAAATCATAATTTTCTTATTTCCCTGTTTGTGGCCATCTATAGCTCAGCTGAACTAATTCAAATCCTAAAAGATAATGCTGTGAAAGTGCTGCACTCAATATGCCAGCAAATTTGGAAAACTCAGCAGTGGCCACAAGACTGAAATAGGTCCGTTTTCATTCCAATCCCAAAGAAAGGCAATACCAAACAATGTTCAAACTACTGCACAATTGCACTCATCTCACACACTAGCAAAGAAATGCTCAAAATTCTGCAAGCCAGGCTTCAACAGTACATGAGCTGTGAACTTCCAGATGTTCAAGCTGGTTTTAGAAAAGACAGAGGAACCAGAGATCAAATTGCTAGCAGCCATTGGATCATTGAAAAAGCAAGAGAGTTCCAGAAAAACATCTGTTTTATTGACTATGCCAGAACCTTTGACTATGTGGATCATCACAAACTGTGGAAAATTCTTAAAGAGATGGGAATACCAGATCATCTTACCTGCCTCCTGAAAAATCTGTATGCAGGTCCAGAAGTAAGAGTTAGAACCGGACATGTAACAACAGACTGGTTCCAAATTGGGACAGGAGTACATCAAGGCTGTATATTGTCACCCTGCTTATTTAACTTAATATGCAGAGTACATCATGCTGGGCTGGATGAAATACAAGCTGGAATCAAGATTGCTGGGAGAAATATCAATAACCTCAGATATGCAGATGATAACACCCTTATGGCAGAAAGCGAAGAAGAACTAAAGAGTCTCTTGATGAAAGTGAAAGAGGAGCATGGAAAAGTTGGCTTAAAGCTCAACATTCAGAAAATGAAGATCACGGCATCTGTTCCCATCACTTCATGGCAAACAGATGGGAAAACAATGGAAACAGTGGCTGAGTTTATTTTTTGGGGGCTCCAAAATCACTGCAGATGGTGACTGCAGCCATGAAATTAAAAGACACTTACTCCTTGGAAGAAAAGCTATGATCAACCTAGACAGCATATTAAAAAGCAAAGAGATTACTTTGCTGACAAAGGCTCGTCTCGTCAAAGCTATGATTTTTCCAGTAGTGGCGAGGAAGTAGGTTTTCACATCTCATATATGGATGTGAGAGTTGAACTCTAAGAAAGCTGAGATGCTTTTGAACTGTGGTGTTGGAGAAGACTCTTGAGGGTCCCTTGGACTGCAAGAAGATCAAACTAGTAAATCCTAAAGGAAATCAGTCCCGAATATTCATTGGAAGGACTGATGCTGAAGCTGATCCTCCAATACTTTGGCCACCTGATGCGAAGAACTGACTCATTGGAAAACACCCTGATGTTGGAAAGGATTGAAGGCAGGAGAAGGGGATGACAGAGGATGAGATGATGGGATGGCATCACTGGTTTGATGGACATGAGTTTGAGCAAGCTCTGGGAGTTGGTGATGGACAGGGAAGCCTGGGGTGCTGCAGTCCATGGGGCAGCAAAGTCCGACACGACTGAGCGTCTTTCACTTTCTTTTCACTTTCATGCTGTCTCCAGATTTTCACTATTATAAACATTTGTTTATAGATCTTCCTGCACATTTTTCTTCAGGATTTAACTTATATTGCTAAGCTAAAGTTTTTGGAAACTATTAGGACAAATTTCCAAATTATTTTCTAGAATGATTGAAACATTATAGAAATGTACATTCCTACAGGTAATAGATGGACTTCTCTGTCTCCTTAATACTAAAAAGAAACTGTTCACTAAATTGATGGCCAAAAAATCCTTATTGCTTCCACTAACTATTTTTTTTTTTAAATCATTGAAAGGGTCACTTCAGTCCATGAAATTCTCTATTAATGAGGTTTTATTGTAGCTACAAATAGTAAGAGGCAATAAAGAAGCATCAGCCTAAAAGCTAGTCAAATTAGTGTCCACTAATTTATTATCACTCTCAATGATATCTGAAGGCAGAACTTAATTATATGTTACTGCTAACAATGCGTGCTTTCTCAGTCGTATAGTCGTGTCTGACTCTTTGCAACCCCATGGACTGTAGCCCACTGAGCTCTCCTCACTATGGTGTTTTCCAGGCAAGAATACTGGAGTGGGTTGCCATTTCCTCCTCCAGGGGATCCTCCTGACCCAGGGATTGAACTGGCATCTCCTGTTCCCCCGCATTGGCAGGTGGATTCTTTGCTATTGAGCCACAGGGGAAGCCCACAGCTAATAGTGTTCCTACTCAAAGGCAGTACTAGGGAGGGTTACCTTATCTCATCTTGCAAATTCTAAACTTCAGCTCTTATCTGAAAATCTGCTTCCTCCCCAAACCTTCCAGTCACTGTCCAACGGAGAACAGCACACAAATGAAACCTTCCTAGAACCTCCTTGAGATCTATTGGATTCATATCTTTAGGGCCCAAGAAATCTGATTTTTTTTTTAAGAGAACAATTGAATCTTATATGTGTGTGAATTGATTCCTATGTGCATATGAATTTTATTTTTATCTTTGCTTCAAATTTTATTTTCTATGAGTGATGACATTTTCTTTCACTTTGCTCGTCTTCAAAACTTGTAACTCTTCCCAGAGGTGAATAAGTCTCTGGTGAATCTAATTATAAAAAAGCTAATTATAAAATAGCAATAAAGTTTCATTTATGAAGTGCTCACATAACTGACCCACACTAGCTGCAGTGAGAGCATCACCACATTGTCATCTTTTTAATTTAAATAGTGCTTGGTCAATCAGCTTCTTGTTTAAAAGTATGGCAATTCTAATTCATAGATACCCGCACAGCCACCACTTTATCTGAGGAAGAGTTCTTCTCATTTGAAACATTTTAAGGAAATAGTTTAGATAGGGTTTTCTGGGTGGTGCTAGTGGTAAAGAACTCACCTGCCAGTGAGGAAGACTTAAGAGACACGGGTTCGACCTCTGGGTCAGATCCCCTGGAGGAGGGCAGGGCAGCCTACTGCAGTGTTCTTGCCTGGAGAATACTATGGGTGGAGGAGCCTGGCGGGCTACAGCCCATGGGGGTGCAAAGAGTCAGATATGACTGAAGCGACGCAGTAGGCAGGCAGACAGTTTAGGATAACTGAGGAAAATTGAACTTCAATGCAAAACCCTCACAGAAGTTGATATGTCACTAAAGTCCAGTGACAAAACCACATTGGCTTTGCAGGAATATTCAAGTTTGCTTCCGGTTCTGCCTCTGTTGGCTGTAGCTGCCTGAGCAAAGGCCCAGTGTCTGTGAACCTGTGTTTCCTCTGTAAAAGAGGGATTTTACAGGTTGTCATGAAGATCAATTACTGTACAGGGGAAGATCTGTTTCTTTTTCTTAAACATCTGTATTGTTTTTGTTACAAGTCAGTGCTGCCTATAGCCTGGCATACATCGGAGAGCCCATTCTCAAGTCTCTGATCTTTAAGGGTATAATACTTTCCCATGTATATAGAGATAAGAAGTTGCAGAACAGAGAATATTTGTCTTCTTGGAGGCTTATGAAAGCATTGTAAACAGATCTTCAAGAACAGAACAAAGGATTCCTGCATGAAGAAGTTTACAATAACCTGCCATATCCTCTCCCCTTTTAATGTAAAGGAAGCCTGCATTCCAACTTTGGGAAAATGGTTCTTTGGGACACTAGTCCACAATCTTCTTGGTCTGCTGGCTTTCTGGAAAAGTCACTATTCCTTGCCCTGATTCCTCCTCTCTTAATTTGTTTGCCTGTTATGTAGTAAGCAGTGTAAGCTTTGACTCGGTAACAGTGTAACAATGCAGGCAGGTAGCTTTTGAATCTAAGCTGTTGCAATGCCTTTTCCAGCCTCCCCCATGGAACCTGGGCCTCCATTGGTAGAAAGTCACGCCAAATAGTCATGCCGGACGGCTCAGTGTGACGGATGTGACCTGATTTTGCAGAAGCTAAGCATCTCTTTTCTGTCCTATATCTTGTGAATTTGAGCTGCCAATCATTGTGTTTTTAAATGATTGCGGAATTGCATCATTAGAAGTTACTTCAGGGACATTTGTTACTTCCTTTGTGATGAATTCCATGATTCTTACTGGAGTCTTTGAAAGATGAGGCTATTGTCACTGTGGTTTTTGGTTGTAACTCTCCAGAAAAAGGTGAACGGTTGCAATTTCCACAGCAGATCATGCAGGAGGGTGAACCTGCCTCCTGGGGAAGGAGACGCAAACATTTTGTGCAGGGGGCTGTCAGCTATCCACAACAGTAAAGAGGTGGCTAAGTCATGCCCTGTGGGATTTGTCTCTGCTCTTCTTGTTCTTGGAGGGTCTCACAGCAGCCTTCCTGAAGCCTCTTCCAGGCACCACTGAGGGGCCCGGTGTCCAGCAAGGGAGAAACAGATGCAGGTGGACCTGAGAGAGGGCACACATCTGGCTCCATCATCAGGAGTCTCCATTGATTGGTAGCATTTTTTTCTGGACCATAACCTCCCCTTGGAGGGAAAAAGTAATAAAGCAAAAATGAAGTGCCCTCGAGGGGGTTGGGGTGGACGAGAAGGGCGTCAGCCACAGGTCACCTTGGATGAGGACCTGAGTCATTTATATTTGAAACCATTCCCAGAGGGCCAGCTCACCTTTTGCTGCTAGGAGACTGTTTTCAGGCAGCAGTAATAGGGATGAAGAGTGAGTGCATTTCTGAAGGGGAAGTGAGCTGCAGAAGCCCTATTCTTTGCGGCTGTCAACGAAAAGCTGGCATTGCCTCAAGGTAGGGATTGGAACTCTTCTTCCTTCCTCGCAGCCTGCTTTGGTCATGGCAAAGTGATTCCGATGCCTTTCCCCCCTTTTTTTTAATCAGGAGGAATTTATAACCCTATATTTCCCAAGGTGACAAAGTCATGTAATTCCACTTCCTTGAAAAGAAATGACATAAAGGAAAACATCCTGTACCCCGCCACCCAGTCCCTTATTCCTACCCTAGGAGAGACTGCTGCTTGCTAAATTTAATCCAAATTAAATCCGTTATTCTTGGGCCAAAAGCCTCAATGGTCTCTTAGAAATTAAATCCATCTTCAAGAGGCAGAATAGGACATCATCTTATTATACATTGTGAACTGGGATTTTGTAGAATTGGCACGAACACCCTAAAAGCAGAGTCAAATGCATAATGTGGTTCATTCACAGCGTGTCGGATGAAAATGGAAGAAGATGTTCTGTCTTTATTTTGGGTAGGAGCTCCAGTACACAGTCAGGGGGATCCAAAAAGTGCATGGAGTCTGTTCAAGTCCTCTGGGTTTAGGAGAGAAGGTCCTGGGTCATAGCTAGGGCTGTGCTCATTGACAGAGGGGGTCAGTGCCTTTTCCCATGTTTCTGGGATGTTCGGAGAGTGTCTCAGATGAAAGAACTAAAAATGATGGATACCCAAGATAGTAACTTTAGCCCATTTTAGGTGAAAATTTTTCATAGATTGTTGTTGTTTAGTTGCTAAGCTGTGTCCGGCTCTTTGCTACCCCACGGACTGTAGCCTGCCAGGCTCCTCTGTCCATGGGATTCCCCAAGCAAGAACACTGGAGTGGGTTGCCAGGTCCTCCCCAGGGTGTCTTCCTGACCCAGGGATCAAACCCCCATCTCCTGCATTGCAGGCAAACTCTTTACTGCTGAGCCACCAAATTAAATATAGTTCAGTTCAGTTCAGTCTCTCAGTCGTGTCTGACTCTTTGCGACCCCATGAATTACAGCACGCCAGGCCTCCCTGACCATCGCCAACTCCTGGAGTTCACTTAAACTCATATCCATCGAGTCGGTGATGCCATCCAGCCATCTCATCCTCTGTCGTCCCCTTCTCCTCCTGCCCCCAATCCCTCCCAGCATCAGAGTCTTTTCCAATGAGTCAACTCTTCGCATGGGGTAGCCAAAGTACTGGACCCTCAGCTTTAGCATCATTCCTTCCAAAGAACACCCAGGACTGATCTCCTTTAGAATAGACTGGTTGGATCTCCTTGCAGTCCAAGGGACTCTCAAGAGTCTTCTCCAACACCACAGTTCAAAAGCATCAATTCTTTGGCACTCAGCTTTCTTCACAGTCCAACTTTCACATCCATCCATGACTACTGGAAAAACCATAGCCTTGACTAGACAGACCTTTGTTGGCAAAGTAATATCTCTGCTTTTGAACATGCTATCTAGGTTGGTCATACCTTTCCTTCCAAGGAGCAAGCATCTTTTAATTTCATGGCTGCAATCACCATCCGCAGTGATTTTGGAGCCGAGAAAACAAAGTCTGACACCGTTTCCACTGTTTCCGCATCTATCTCCCATGAAGTGATAGGACCAGATGCCATGATCTTAGTTTTCTGAATGCTGAGCTTTAAGCCAACTTTTTCACTCTCCTCTTTCACTTTCATCAAGAGGCTTTTGAGCTCCTCTTCACTTTCTGCCAGAAGGGTGGTGTCATCTGCATATCTGGGGTTATTGATATTTCTCCCAGCAATCTTGATTCCAGCTTGTGTTTCTTCCAGTCCAGCGTTTTTCATGATGTACTCTGCATAGAAGTTAAACAAGCAGGGCAACAATATACAGCCTTGACGGACTCCTCCTATTTGGAACCAGTCTGTTGTTCCATGTCCAGTTCTAACTGTTGCTTCCTGACCTGCATACAGATTTCTCAAGAGGCAGGCCAGGTGGTCTGGTATTCCCATCTCTTTCAGAATTTTCCACAGTTTACTGTGATCCACACAGTCAAAGGCTTTGGCATAGTCAATAAAGCAGAAAGAGATGTTTTCTGGAACTCTCTTGCTGTTTCCATGATCCAGCAGATGCTGGCAATTTGATCTCTGGTTCCTCTGCCTTTTCTAAAACCAGCTTGAACATCAGGAAGTTCACGGTTCACGTATTGCTGAAGCCTGGCTTGGAGAATTTTGAGCATGACTTTACTAGCGTGTGAGATGAGTGCAATTGTGCGGTACATCAATCTAAATAGCTAACTGAACTTTGAGATGACTTGTTTTAGAGACAGAAATGCTACATTTGAGGGCACTCTGCTACTTGTGAGGTGTGACTTTAAGTCATGTAATCTAACTTGCTTTCTTTTTAGTGAAACAGGACTCCCAAATCAGGTCTCACTCAGAGAGACATTAGGACAATCCTTCAAGGCTGTTGAGGACCCAGAGCAGGGTTGGCATGTCCAGGCTTCCCAATGGCAGGTGTCATTTATCATCGGACAGTGCTTGTACTGTGTCATTCCACAGTAGATACTAGCGGTGCTGTGAATACACCAGAGGGCTAGAGAAGTGGGGTGAGAGGGCGGCCAGGAGGCCAGGCTGGGGGTCACACTGCCTGGGAGCGCCACAGGAAGAGCAGGAGCTTGAGGGATGCCCTGCCCTGCTCGTCACCCAGCAGATGAAAGGGAGCAATGACAGGTCCACTCATAGGGCTTCCGTGGGGACTGAGTAAGCCAGGGGCTACAGATCCCTTCGAGCTGACACTGGGTGTACCCCAGGCTGGTCTGTGCTGCTATTATGAATTACTGTTATTGAATGTAATGTAGTGGTCTCCAGCACATACTCCTGACAGTCACATTCCAGTGCAGAAAGCTAGAGCCGTGGTTCATTTTTCTGATTTATAAGTGTATTTGCTTCTTGTGTTTCATTCAGCACAGTGATTCAGTGATGTATATGTGTGTGTGTTTGTGTGTGTGCACGCTTGTGTAAGTGTGTACAGCTTCCCTAGTGGCTCAGTGGTAAGAACCCACCTGCCAATGCAGGCAGGAGACACGGGTTCGATTCCTGAGTCAGGAAGATCCCCTGGAGAAGGAAATGGCAACCTAATTCACTATTCCTGCCTGGGAAGTCCCATGGACAGAGGAGCCTGGCGGGACCCATGGGGGCTCACACAGTTGGGCATGACTTAGCAACTAAAAAATGAAAACAACGTATATGTATATTGTTTTCCATTATAGGTTATTATAAGATATTCATGATAGTTCTCTGTGCTATACACTAGGTCCTTGTTGGTTATTTTATATATGGTGATGGTTTTCTGTGAATATCAAAGTCCTAATTTATACACCCCCCCCTTCCTGTTCGGTAACTAGAAGTTTGTTTTCTGTGTCTGCGAGTCTGTTTCTATTTGGTAGTTAAATTTATTTGTGTTATATTTTA
Source organism: Ovis aries (assembly GCF_016772045.2). Lineage (NCBI taxonomy): Eukaryota > Metazoa > Chordata > Mammalia > Artiodactyla > Bovidae > Ovis > Ovis aries. Next base: position 107,849,492 of record NC_056055.1, read on the forward strand.
GATTCCACACGTAAGTGATATCATGCGGTATTTGTCTTTCTCTGTCTGACTTATTTCACCAAGCATGATGCTCTCTAGATTCATCTATGTTGCTGCAAATGGGATTTTTCATTCTTTAGATGGCTGAGCAATATTCCATTGTATATCTGTTCAACCATTTCTTCATCCATTCATTTCTCAGTGGACATTTAGGTTGCTTCCATGTCTTGGCTGTTGTGAATAGTGCTGTTGTGAACACTGGGATGCATGTGTCTCTTTGAATTACTGGAGTGTTGTCTGGATATTTGCCCAGGAGTGGGATTGCTGGATCATTTGGTAACCATAGTTCCTTTTTAAAACTCATTTAAGAAGTGTTGCCAGTTGGTTTTTTCCAAGAAGCAGATTCTGGCAGCAGGGTTTCTGTTTGTTTGTTTGTTTTTTTTCTTTTTTTAGAAAGTGCCCTTGGAATCCACCCTGTGGAAGGGAGTGGGCAGCCAGACTGAGGTGAGAGGAGGGGCTGTGTGCAAGCCTGCAGGACAGCTGTCCCCTCTGGCAGCTTAGTCTGCCCGAGGAGGGCAGGGTGTGGGCACCAACAGACTCACCTTCAGTCACTCGCTGGATGTGGCTGCCACGGGCAGGGTGCACCTTGAGTGAGGGGGTTGGGACATCCCTGGGAGGGGGACAGTTGGGGGATGTCCATGCACAGCCCTTCTAGCACCCGAAACAGCAAGTCCTGCCCTGAAGGGAGACCAGCAACTCGCATCTCCCTCTGTCATAGAAATATATATTTCTCAGGCACATATATATCTATATATAATATGAACACATATATATATATATATTCCTGATGCAGGGATCGAACCCAGGTCTGCCGCATTGCAGGCAGATTCTTTACTAGATGAGCTACCAGGGAAGCCACACACACACACACCCACCCACCCACCACACACACACACACACACACACACACACACACACACACACACACACACACACCACACACACACTGGCTGCCAGGGAACTCCCTGTATTTGCACTATTTAAGAAATCGGTATTTCTGTGTAATCTACAGGTCTACACAAGTGGTGCTTCTGCATTTCTTGGTGGGTTGGATGGACTCTAAGCTGCCAGAGGGCAAGTGCTGTGTTTCAGTGCATCTTTGCCTCCCAAGTACCTAAAGTAATGCTCAGTGCATTGTAGCTGCTCAATAAATCCTGCTGCAGGGATGAACCAGGGATGGCTCGTGATGAAGCGTAGGGATTCAGAGAAGGGACTGGTGGATCCTAGAAGAGAGTTGTCAGGGCTTGCTTACTTCTCAGTACTGTGTGAGCAGGGCAATGGGGGAAGGAGATAATGAGTGCTTATAAGCCTTGATGCCTGAGAATAAGTTTCTTTATGCTTTTGGTTTCATATGGGCTTTTTCGGGGAGAAGTTAGTGTAAAAATATTCAAATTCATAAAATTTAAGTTGTTGTTTAGTCACTTAGTCAGGTCTGACTCTGTGACCTCATGGACTGCATACCAGGCTTGCCTGACCTTCACCATCTCCCAAAGTTTGCTCAAATTCATATCCACGGACTTCGCTATCCAACCATATTATCCTCTGCCACCCCTCCTCCAGCCCTCAGTCTTTCCTAGCATCAGGGTCTTTTCCAAAGAGTCGGCTCTCTGCATCAGTGTGGCCAAAGTACTGGAGCTTCAGCTTCAGAATCAGTCATTCCAGCAAATATTCAGGGTTGATTTTCTTTAAGATTGACTGATCTTCTGCTGTCCAAGGGACTCTCAAGCATCTTCTCTAGCACCATAATTTGAAAGCATCAATTCTTTGGTGTTCAGCCTTCTTTATGGTCTAAATCTCACATCCATACATGACTACTGGGAAAACCATAGCTTTGACTATAGGGACCTTTGTCGGCAAATTGATGTCTTTGCTTTCTAATATGATGTCTAGGTTTATCATAGCTTTCCTTCCAAGGAGCAAGTGATTTTTAATTTCATGGCTGCAATCACTGTCTGCAGTGATTTTGGAGCCCCCCAAAATAAATAAGACAGTAAATTGTAACTTGTAGTTATGGATCCAATTGATGGATTGAAAAGTCTCAGCTTGAAGAATTTGAATTTAGTGGCTAGAGACTTTCCATGTGATTCTTAATAAAGAAATGCTTTAAAATCATCAATACAAATTTGAAGATTAAAGTACATCATGGACCCTACTTTCATTCCTTCAGAATTGGGAGCATTGTAGAAAGCAAACAGGAATATTTGCTCTGATGCTTTCAGATTTAACTTATACATTGTTTTTATAGCTCACTTATTGGGGATATGTTTATTTTTAGTGCTGAGAATATTAAAAATCCGAAAGTATTTTGAAGCAATTGCCTCTGATTCTGGCACTTGAGTTACAGTCATACTTACAAAGGGTAAGAAAACCAGTCTTGAGAAATTTGACTGCCAGTCTTATGTGTTTTTTGTTTAAAATCTTTTGAAAATTGTCAATGTTTTCATAGAAAGAATAATTTTTTGTCTCATCCAAAAGGATCTTTTGCTACATGTCAATAATTTTTTTAATATTTTTAAACAGGGAAGAGTAATTTTTCTCTTGTTAGAAGTTTTACATTTTCTGATGTTTAGACCATTTGATCTTTGCCTCAAAGGTAATTCAACATTTTGAAACAGGCATTATATTTTCAGCACTGGCTAAGCTGCTAACACTTCCATTTGATACATCAGTTATATTTTCTATACTGACTAGAGTCTAGAAACAGCTTTGACAGGGATGAAAATCTACCATGTCATCTTCAAAACTTGGACTGCAATATTTTTAAGAAGTAATTTAAATTCTCAGATATCACACACACACATCACTATCTTCATTCTTCTATAACTATACCATGGCTCATAGTTTAATCTTAAGAACATAAGCGAAATTTAATTTAAACTCAGTTCTTAACAGAAGGTCATAGTGATTACCAGACACTGCAGGCATAATAACTTAGGAGGCTAGACTATCACCAACACTACATACATTTAGTATCGTCTGAGAGTTAGATCAGCAGTTTCAGGATGTCGCCAATTCTTCGCTATTTACGCCCTCCATGAAATAGTATGCGTGATCACTTTGGCCATGACTCCAATACACCTGCATGTCTTAGCTCAGACCCTTGACCTTGGATCCTCCCCCAGAGGTGATGTGTTGCAGACTTTCCACCTCACTATGCTGTGTCCTGTGCTTAGTTGCTCAGTCGTGTCTGACTCTTTGTGACCCCATGGGCTATAGCCTGCCAGGCTCCTCTGTCCATGGGATTCTCCAGGCAAGAATACTGGAGTGGGTTTCTATTTCCTCCTCCAGGGGCTTTCCCAGACCCAGAGATCAAGCCTGCATCTTCTGCACTGGCAGGCAGATTCTTTACCATCTGAGCCACCAGGAAGCCCACGAATGCTCAAGTGGGTACCATATCCCTTCTCCAGGGGATCTTTCTGACCCAGGAATCGAACTGGGTTCTCTTGCATTGCAGGCAGATTCTTTACCAGCTGAGCTACCAGGGAAGCTCTCCCCGCCCCACCCCACCTTACTATACTTCCACCTTTGTCTGTCAAAGCAAAGATGAACTTTCATCTGCAAAATTTTTCTGTTAAGAATTCTCTGCCCATTATAATAATCCATGATAACAATTTTCAAAGGAAAATGCCAGTTAAAAAAAAATAGTATGTGTAACAGAATGACCATCAGATAATTACATTTTCTCCACTTATCAACAGATTCTATGGTCGGATAATTTAATTTGACATTCTTTCCCCTACCCATTGAGTTATTTCAACTAGTGGTGGGGTTAACTTGAATACCTGTACATTTCTCCAAATCCCCAATTAAAGACTACTTTTTACTATAATTCGGCTGGCAAAGAGTATTTTTCAAAAGCATAAAGAGGCTTCTATTAGAGTCTTTGGTAACTATAGGATATAGCTATATATATCTGAGGAAAACATGGATCATAGGGAGATATGCACTATGAAGAAAATCAAGCAACTGCTAAACTGCATCAGATTTTTGTATTTGAAAATGTATACATCCAAAGAAAACCAGAAACACAAATTGAAATAGATATATGTATCCCACTGTTCATAGCAACATTTATAATAGCCAAGATATGGAAGCAACCTGTGTCCACCAACCGGCTTCCCAGGTGGCACTAGTGGTAAATCACCTGCCCGACTACGCAGGAGACATAAGAGATGTGGGTTCAGCCCCTGGGTCGGGAAGATCCCCTGGAGGAGGAAATGGCAACCCACTCCAGTATTCTTGCCAGGAGAATCTCATGGACAGAGGGGATGGTGGGCTACAGACCATAGGGGTTCAGAGTTGGACACGACTGAAGCGACTTAGTGGTAGTAATAATAGGAGAGGTGAGTGTCCACCAACAGATGAATGGTAAAGACGCGGTGCACACACACAATAGATTACTGCTCAGCCCTAAAGAAGAGTAACAGAAGACAAATAAAATGCTGCCGTTTGTGGAAACATGGATGGAGCCAGAGGATATTATGCTAAGTGAAATAAGTCAGGTAGAGACAAATACTTTATCTTTTCACTTATATACACGCATGCCTGCTTAGTCATAGGCTCCTCGTCTATGGGATTCTCCAGGCAAGAATACTGGAGTAGGTTGCCTTTTCAAGGATTTCACTTTTAGGTGGGATCTAAAAAAATATAAAACAGTTGGATGTACATAACAAAAGAGAAGCAGACTCACAAATCTACAGAACAAACTAGGGGAGATAAAAGTGGGGAGAGGTGGTATAGGGATAGAGGATTAAGAGGATCCAATTACTATGCGTAGAGTAAGCAATAAGGATATATTGTACAGCAAAGATCCATTATTTTATAGTAACTTTAACTGGAGTATAATCTATAGAAATATAGAATCCCTCTATTGTACAGCTGAGACTAATATACTATTATAATTAAACTATATATAAAAAAAGAAAACCAAGAGTGTGCTGCAAAGTAACACATCCAGCTTTGAGGAACTGAAAACGTTTCCACCAAGAATGACCCTGGAAAGGGCAGAATTCCACTGCTCTTCGAGGTTGTATTTGAGCCAGACCCACGGCAGTGCTGGAATTCACTTCAGTAAAGATGCTCTTGACAGGGAACCCGGGATTGGGAACCCATGACAGAAAGATGCTCTCAGGAAGTAGCTTTGTGTGACATTTAAAAGATTAAGACAACCCTAGGGTTTCTTATTTTCATCTCAACTAACATGTTATTTATATACTTTTAGAGTTATTACATGTGCATATGGAAAGATTAAAGTGTGCTTGGATGAAGTAGAATATATACACTAATATTCAATAGAATACCCCAAATTTAAAAAATAAAGCACCTCGTTTACAAGAACATTACATTAAAAGAAATTTAGAGGAACTTCCCTGGCAGCCCCTGGGCCTCCCAGGTAGCACAGTAGTAAAGACTCTGCCTGCCAGTGCAGGAAATGAAAGAGACAAGCGTTCCACCTCCGGGTCAGGAAGATCTCCTGGAAAGGGAAATGGCAACCTATTCCAGTATTTTTGCTTGAGAAATCCCCATGGACAGAGGAACCCGGCAGTCAGTCCACGGGTCGCAAAGAGATGGACATGACTGAGCCCTGGCGGTCGAGTTGTTAGGACTTTGCCTTCTGATGCAGAAGGTGCAGGTTCAGCCTCTAGTCAAGGAGCTAGGATCCCACATGCCTTGTGGCCAAACCCCCAAAATGCAAAACAGAAGCAGTGTTGTAACAACTTCAATAAAATCTTTTAAACTAGTCCATATCAAAAAAAAAAGTTTAAAAATTGTGTTTTATTCTTCTTACAAAGTAGCACTTTGGTTGCAAATAAAAGAAACCACTCTATCTAACTTACACAGAGAAGGAGTTTTGTTAGAAAGACCTCAGGTGGCTCACAACATTATGCACGTTGCCTGTTAAAACATGTGGGAAGTCAGAGGGCAAGGTCATGGCCAAGACCAGCTTCCTCTCCAGGAACAGTCTGAGAAGTGAGGCCACCCGGGGCACACCCCTGCAGACAGAGCGCCGTGCGCCGGACTCTGCCCTGGACGCTTGCGGCCATGTGCTGGTCTCTGAGCCCACCGCCGCCATGAATGAGCTCAGTCCCTGAGCGCCAGATCTGTTCTTTCTTTAAAAAAATGTATTCATTTTTAATTGGAGGGTAATTGCTTTACAATATTGTATTGGTTTCTGCCATACATCAACATGAATCAGCCGTAAGTATACACTTGTCCACTCCCTCTTGAACCTCCCGCCCACCTGCTCCCACCCTTCTAGGTCGTCGCAGAGCACCAGGCTGAGGTCCCTGTGCTATACAGCAGCTTCCCGCTAGCTATCTGGTTTGCACATGGTAATGATATATTTCAGTTCCTTCAAGGTTCAAAGTCCCCGACTGACCTCAACTGGATCACAGATACACCTGGAAGGTGGGAGGGGAACGGGCAGAACTCCGGGCTTGCACCCCTCCCCCACCCCTGGAGATTTCCAAACTAGAAAGTATGTTTCCATGCTGTGCAGACACGCACTGACAAGCGTCTACTAAATGGAGTTCCTATTTTGGAGGCGTGTCTTTCCGAAGTAGATAAAGTCGAGGAGCACTGAGATGCATTATCCTTGACTCAATTCTGGTGTCAACTCTGGCCCTTAGAATCCATTTAAAACTATAATATCGAGAAGAGTGTTGATAATAAGAATGCTAGAAGGTGAGATCCTCAGTGTCTTTTGTCCTTTTGAGTTAGTAAGCTGCATGAAGATGGTTGTTGGCTATCGAGGATGGATCATTCTACCAGTGAATTGTTCTTTCCTCATTTATGTTTCTCAGCCTGACACTAATCCAGCCATTTTCTTAACATTGTCTTTAAGGTAGGGGGTTGGATTAGAACAAGAGGAAACGTTAAATTTCACATTGAGTAAAATTGTTCCGTTTTATTGGCAGCATGGACAAAAACATTGCTCCCAAGTTGAAAATGTGTTTTTTTCTCTAATTTTCTTCTAATCTTTTGTACATCTACCACTCAAAAGATATTTGTGGGATGTCTTCTCTATGTATGTAGGAAAATATCCTTTTTTAAAAGAACTTTTCCGTCTACTGACCCTTATTTTTGTATTTGTTCAGTTGCCTTTCCTCTCCTCATAATATTTTTGTTCACTTTGGTATTTTGGATAAAGTAGCGGAAATACAAAAATAAGTATAGACTATCAAAGTCACAAATAACCTATCAAAAAAAGCATCAATTTATGATCTACTATGTGTATTCAAAGCATTGAATTTGGCAGCATGGGAACATAAAGATAAAATCTGATCCTGGACCATAAGTATGTCGATATTTAAAGGAACCTGACATAGTGTCAAACAGGCTGAAGTAAGTCAGAGAAAAACAAATATTGTATATTAACATGTGTATGTGGAATCTAGAAAAATGGTATAGATCTTGTTTGCAAATCAGAAATAGAGACAAACCAATGTGGCAAAAAGGGTGGGTAGGAGGAATTGGGCAGAGAAGGCGATGGCACCCCACTCCAGTGCTCTTGCCTGGAAAATCCCACGGACAGAGGAGCCTGGTGAGCTGCAGTCCATGGGGTCGCTAAGAGTCGGACACGACTGAGCGACTTCACTTTCACTTTTCACTTTCATGCACTGGAGAAGGAAATGGCACCCCACTCCAGTGTTCTTGCCTGGAGAATCCCAGGGACGGGGGAGCCTGGTGGGCTGCCGTCTATGGGGTCACACAGAGTCGGACATGACTGAAGCGACTTAGCAGCAGCAGCAGCAGCAGGAGGAACTGGGAGGTTGGGATTGACACATATACACCATTGATACTATGTATAAAATAGGTAACTAATGAGAACCTTCTGTACAGCACAAGGAACTCTGCTCAACGCCCTGCAGTGACCTGAATGGGAAGTCCAAAAGGGAGGGGACGTGTGTATACACATATGGCTGATTCGCTTTGCTGTATGTAGAAATTAACACTACATTATAAAGCAATTATGCTCCAATAAAAATTAATTAACAATACAAAAATAGAGGCAAAATGTTTAGAATTCTTCTATACTTTTGATGAACTGATCCCAATCTATTTCATTAAAATTTTCATCAAGTTTATGGGGGAAAAAAAAGGATATTGAAGCTGGCAAAAATAAGCATTAGAATGGTAGGAACCCTAAACCCACCTCTTCATAATTGTGTGTGAATTATTCAGGTTGCATCCCTTGAAATTAGCTTGCATCTTGCCTTTGACAAATGTGCCCTGGATAACTTAGAGTGGTTGTAAAATTTTATCTTCTCTTTATGAAAATCAAACATAAAATAGGTTATAGGTTTTTTTCCCGTGTTCTGATGGTTGGTAGAAGCCTTTTTCACAAGGCTAACTTTCCTAAGTAAAGTAATCAAGATGCACGGTTTGATAATCGATGCACAAGGAGGTGTTTAATGAATTATTGAAGCACTTGGCACAGGTGTGCATCTCCAGGGGCCAGAATACAGAATTACTGCTCGGCAATTAGACCGTCAGTGTTCCTTACCCAGTTGACCATAATTAAAATAATTTTATTCTTGGTTTGATATTGGGAATTAAAACTCACAGCTCAGTTACCTGGTAAAAGGCTTTCAAGGCTAATGGCCAGAGACACGATCGTTTTAAAACGCCAACCTGTGTTCTTCCTCTGAATTTCAAATTCCTCAGTCGTTCATGTCTGATTAAAGTTGCCTCTGACTAATTGATAATGACTTTTCAATTAGGTAAAAGCATATTTTATTTAGAAATTATGTTTATTTACATTGATTTTTCCCTTCTTCAAGATGTCTGGCCTTCTGGGTCTGATTGAATCTGCCACAACTGGTAGGCAGCTTTTGCAAGAGTGACTGAGAAGTCATTCCCCAAACACAGGCTGATGTTATCAGGCATTGGAGAAAGGCCTGGGTAAAGCCACTATATATATAGGTTGCATCATGCAGCCTGCAGGATCTTGGTTTTCCAACCAGGGACTAAACTCAGACTCAACTGTGAGAGCAGAGAGTCCTAAGCACTGGACCGCTGGGGAATTCCCTATCACAGTGTTAGCTGAAGATACCTAGGAAACCCCTCATCTTTTTCACTGAGCCTGAAAAAGGGGAGTGAAGACCGTGCTTGGCTGGTGAGGTCATGCTCTTTTCTGGTTGGGGGTGGGCATAAGAATCTCTCCAGGTGAGGGAAACTATCACAAACAACATTCTTTTTGACACATCTGCCCCTCATGCAGGAGTAATGAGGGGTCCTGGTGAGTTCTGGCAGCCTCCTCCTTTACTGTCCACGTGGTAGGGGTGAGGACCAAGATGGTCTCCACTTTTGGGGGCTAGAGGGAAGGACCAGAACTGTTTCTGCCCTTGATTCTGCCAGGCAGGAGAGGTGAGCCCGTTCCCTTGCAGAGACAGTGACCCCAGCTTCCAAGGTGTTATCGTCAGGTAAGCTGATTCCTCACTACCCAGCTGAACTCTGGGGGAGATGACAGAGCACAGCTGGGTGTTTGGGGTCCCTAGTTTTCTGGGGAGAGGAATCCTACAGGCTGTGTGTGTGTTTTAATATTTGCTTAATTGGCTGCACTGGGTCTCAGTTGCTGTGTGTGAGATCTTTAGTTGTGGCGTGTGGGATCTAGTTCCCTGACTAGGGATTGAACCCATGCTCTTGAGAGTGTCCCCGAGCCTCTGTTTTCCCGCCACTTAGATGGAGGATACCAATACTCAGATAAAGGACTGTTGTGGGGATGAAAGTCAATCAAAGTAAAACATCTCGGGCTACAACTGGGCATCAGTGGAGGCTCAACCAATGACAGAAACTACTGTCGTAATTATGCTTTGTGATGTTTATCTTTCCTGGGTTGTCCTCGTGGGTCCTAAGGTGGGGCATGCTGGCACCTCCTCTGATATGTGGGTCCTTCCTAAAGGCCAACACATAGAAAAGACGACTGCCAAGTCACCTGGGACATCTCTGTGCTCAGATTTGCACCTGGTTGCAATGGCTTTAGGACCTCAGCAATTGTCAAGGTCAAGACCAGCCCTCTTGTGTTTTACAGAAGAGCCTCAGGTCCAGAAGGGTTTCCCAGGTACCACTAGTGGTAAAGAGCCTGCCTGCCAGTGCAGGAGACATGAGAGATGCAGGTTTGATCCCCTAGGTTGGGAAGGTCCCCTGGAGGAGGGCATGGCATCCCACTCCAGTATTTTTGCCTGGGAAATCCCATGGACAGAGGAGCCTGGTGGGCTACAGTCCATGGGGTCACAGAGTCGGACACGACGGACACGACTAACACACACACACAGACATGCACACACCTCCTAAACTGCCCTTGAGAGCCTTGAGGGTTGATATTTTTTCTGTCACTGTGTTCCTTCAGAAGAGCTCTGATAGAGCGAGGCCAGCAAGATGCTGTCACCGTCAGCTCACATGTAAATAAAGTCACAGAGTTGGCTGCTCAATGATTCTACCACCAGGGTTTACTTTCTCCTCCTTTGTCTTGGGACATTTTGGACATTTAGCCTGGAGGTTATTTGTTTTCATTTGAAGTGTGCATTACCTTTAAGAGTCAAAACCTTTGCAAAAACAAGGGTTTGGACATTGTGTCAATGTTTCCTTTCAAAACAATTTACCTTGCCTTCCAGCAGGTGGCAGTATAACACAGCAGTAACCTGAGCAAACAGTCTGGCCTATTTTAGGTTGAAAGCAACCAGGGAGTTTCATTCCCGGTTAGATTTCCACAATAATTCTAAATTAAGAAGATAGAGGCTTTCTAACAATTTGATCTGTGGGTCATCTTTTCACTGCCAATTGTTATATACTTCCTCAGGTAGAAAAATTTCATCCTGGTTTTCTGAGAGCTGCTTTACCTCTGGCACTTGAAAATATGAAACAAAAGGGAGTATTGAGGAAAACATCTCGTTCCCTATTTAAGTATTAGACGTAAAAGGTGTTTTGTTGCTATGCTCTTTTTGCATTTTTTTTAAATCATTTTTTAACTGGAGAATAGCTGCTTTACCATATTGTGTTGGCTTCTGCTTTAGCTTCTGCTTTACAACAGTGTGCGTCAGCCACAAGTCTACGTGTCCTTCCATGTTGAAGTTTTCTCCCAGCCCACCCCACCCCACCCCTCTGGGGCGCCACAGAGCTGAGCTGAGCTCTGTGTGCTGTGTGGCAGCTTCCCACCCGCTCTCTGCTTTACAGCCGGGAGTGTACACATGTCAATGCTATTCTCTCAGTTTGCCCCACCCTCTTCTCCTGCCGTGTCCAAGGTTTGTCCTCTATGTCTGAGTCTCTATTCCTACCTGTCCTGCAAATAGGTTCATCAGTATCATCTTCCTAGATTCCACATATATGCAATACTTATATGAATTGCTTTTCTCTTTCTGACTTACTTCACTCTGAATTACAGGCTCTAGGTTCATCCACCTCACTAGAACAGACTCTGATGTGTTCCTTCCTATCACTGCTGCTACTGCTAAGTCACTTCAGTCGTGTCCAACTCTGTGTGACCCCATAGACGGCAGCCCACCAGGCTCCCCTGTCCCTGGGATTCTCCAGGCAAAAACACTGGAGTGGGTTGCCATTTCCTTCTCCAATGCATGAAAGTGAAAAGTGAAAGTGAAGTCGCTCAGTCGTGTCCGACTCTTCGCGACCCCATGGACCACGGCCTACCAGGCTTCTCTGTCCATGGGATTCTCCAGGCAAGAGTACTGGAGTGGGGTGCCTTTGAATATTCCATTGTGGATACATACTACAGGCCCTTTATCCATTCACCTGTTGAGGGACATCTAGGCTGCTTCCATGTCCTACCTATTGTAAATAGTGCTGCAGTGAACTTTGGGGCACATGTGTCTTTTTCAATCATGATTTTTCTGAGGGTATATGCCCAGTAGTGAAATTGCTGGTGATATGGTAGTTTCACTCCTAGTTTTTCAAATACTCTCCATACTGTTTTCCATAGTGGCTGTATCAACTTATATTCCCACCAACAGTGTTGCTATGTTTAATTCACTCTATGATGTTAGTTAAAGTGAAATTATTGGGCTATTCATATGACTTCAGATGAGTCTTTCTGTGGAACTTGTTTGAATGTGTATTTTCTGGACCTGCGTATATTTATTGGCACATGCGTCTTTTGAGAAGTTCTTTCAGCCTCTCAGAATTATGGTTTATTTTTTGGACTCAGCACAGCTTGCAAAATTAGCTTTCTTTACCATAGTTTCTCAGGAATCTCCATACTTTGGTTTAGCTTTCCATAACTTTTAGGGAATTTGTTCAATAAAATCGGAAAAAATATTCATCAGACTAAGATGAATTATATGTCAGAGGAGCCAAGGAACAGTTTCCAGGATGAGTCTAGCTAAAATTTTGAATAACAAGAAACCAGAGATTAGAAGTCAGATATCTACTACTTAAGGGATACATCTATTATTATTCTCTGGAAAGACAAATAGTAGCAAATTGCTCAATTATGGTGAATAAATCTTCATTATTTATGGTATCCCGGTTCAGTTGTGAATAAATGTGCCTTGAGTGTATTTTCTTATTCTAGACACAAGAAAAATCTTCCTACTGTGGACCCCAGCCCTGTGCCCGTCTCCTGTCTGAGAACCGTTTTCACGTCTTGTTTCTTTGTGGTGATCAGAATATAGACAGCAGACCCCAGGGCCTGAGTAGCAGTGGGGCCCCAGGCTGCGGTGGGAGGAAAGGCAGAGCACGGGGTGCCTGGCAGCGCCCGGCGGATCCTCGGCGCCCCAGGCAGCAGGCGCTGTTGGCATCGGGCAGATCCTCGGCGCCCCAGGCAGCAGGCGCTGTTGGCATCGGGCAGATCCTCGGCGCCCCAGGCAGCAGGCGCTGTTGGCATCGGGCAGATCCTCGGCGCCCCAGGCAGCAGGCGCTGTTGGCATCGGGCAGATCCTCGGCGCCCCAGGCAGCAGGCGCTGTTGGCATCGGGCAGATCCTCGGCGCCCCAGGCAGCAGGCGCTGTTGGCACCCGGCAGATCCTCGGCGCCCCAGGCAGCAGGCGCTGTGTGAGGCGGGCACCCGGCCGGCGGGACGAGCGGGCGCGCTCCGCTGCCGTCCTGTGGCCGAGCCCCGTCTCTTTCTGCTTTCCTGTCTCAAATACTGCTTTTCGGTGGGTGGGAGTTTCTGAGTCTCATCTCCGTCCTCCTGTGGCTTTTCTCTCCTTGGTTCCCTCTGCTGCGTGGGTAGAGGGAAATCTCCATGGAGACACAGAGTGGGCACCCTGTGGACACGGAGGGTCGAGCTGAAGCATCTGAGTTATTGAGAAGGTGGGAGAGAGGCCGGGTCCCCCCGGAGGCAGCCTGTGAGGGACTGAGTGGGGAGGGTGCTTAGTCCAACTGGGGGCTGAGCAGGGTCCGCGCCCCTGCGTGTATGTGGAGGAGACCAGGTGTTCTCACCTGTCAGAGGAACAGAGCGGCCTGCCCCCCAATGCCCCGCTTTCCACACTGATGATGTTTGAGTAAACTTACGCAGGAAGCGGCCAGAGCAAAAACGACACTCTGACTGTCCTTTGTCCCCCTGAAAGCAGAGATAAATCTCCCTGGTGAAGAGTCCCCTCCCTGCACCTGCAGGGGAGAAGGCATCCTTTATCAACAGAGACAGGAAACCCAGGGCCCTTCAGGCTGTGTAAACAAACCGGGTGACTTGTTGCTAACTTTCCGCCCCAAGCCCAAACCCCTTCCTCATGTCAGTTCTTGCCACATTTACTGTTTCTTTGTTCAAAAGGTATAAACGCTGGTGCTGGGCCACGTCTTTGAGTCTCGTATTTTATGAGCTCCCGTGCACACGAAATTAATTTCTTTTTCTCCTATTCCTCTGTCTTGCTTAAGTTGCTTTGTCCTGTCTGACTCTCTGTGATCCCATATACTGTAGCCCACCAGGCTTTTCTGTCCGTGAGGTTTCCCAGGTAAGAATACTGGACTGGATTCCAGGGGTTGAACCCGAATTTCTTACATCTCCTGCTCTTTACCACTAGCGCCACCTGGGAAGCCCATGTCTGTCTTATGTCCACTTACTGGTTAGACCAGCCGTGCCTGGAGGAGGGGACAGGTGGTAGGCAAATGGAGCTGACCTTCAGAGGACCAGAATAAAGGGATGGCCATGCTGAGGTTTGGGGCTGGACAGAGGGGTCAGCTAGAGTCAGAATCTGGGTCTCCAGGATGAGAGCTTAGCAAGACGTTTGACCCTCAGAGAGGCATGACAGCTGGGGATACCAGCAACCGGTCCCGTGGGGGAAAAAGCCTCTTTTCCAAAGATCCATTGCATTCAATGTGAATCCAGTGGAAGTTTGTGGGAAAAATTAAAAACTCAGATGACCCCGCTACCCCATCACGCCTTTCCCTGTTACCAAGATGTCATCCTGAGTCTATGTGCTGTGCTGTGCTAAGTCACTGTGGGACCCCATGGACTGTAGCCCACCAGGCTCCTCTGTCCATTCCCTTCTCTGGGGATCTTCCCGACCCAGGATTCGAACCTGCACATCTCTTATGTCTCCTGCATTGGCAGGTGGGTTCCTTACCACTAGCACCACCCGAGTCTATGGGAACTCAAGGAGAATTTGTGTCCTGCTGTTGTGTGAAAATTGTTCAAATATTATGTTGATTTGGTTCATAGTGCTTTTCAGGTCTACTATATCCTTCTACTCTTCTGTCTATTCATTCTATTAAGTTTTGAGTTTAATGTTGAATCTCCAACTAAAAATCTTAATTTATCTATTTAAAAAAGTAATTGTAATATATAGTGGAACTATATGTCACTTTGTTCTGTGTTTTCCAAGTCTCCTGTAAATTTGTTAATCATACTTTCATAATTAAAAAAATTTTAAAAATAATGTAAGATGCCATCCTGGACCTGATGTGGGATTTGATCTTTTCAGTTCAGTTCAGTCGCTCAGTCGTGTCCAACTCTGCAACCCCATGAACTGCAGCACACCAGGCCTCCCTGTCCATCACCAACTCCTACAGTCTACGCAAACCTATGTCCATAGTTTCGGTGATGCCATTCAGCCATTTCATCCTCTGTCCCCTTCTCTTCTTGCCCTCAATCTTTGCCAGCATCAGGGTCTTTTCAAATGAGTCAGCTCTTCACATCAGGTAGCCAAAATATTGGAGTTTCAACTTCAGCATCAGTCCCTCCAATGAATACCCAGGACTGATCTCCTTTAGAATGGACTGGTTGGATCTCCTTGCAGTCCAAGGGACTCTCAAGAGTCTTCTCCAACACCACAGTTCAAAAGCATCAATTCTTCAGCGCTCAGCTTTCCTTATAGTCCAACTCTCACATCCATACATGGCTACTGAAAAAACCATAGCCTTGACTAGATGGACCTTTGTTGGCAAAGTAATGTCTCTGTTTTTTAATATGCTGTCTAGGTTGGTCATAACTTTCCAAGGAGCAGGCGTCTTTTAGTTTCATGGCTGCGGTCACGATCTGCAGTGATTTTGGAGCCTCCCAAAATAAAATCACTGTTTCTACTGTTTCCCCATCTATTTGCCAAGAAGTGATGGGACTGGATGCCATGATCTTAGTTTTCTGAATGTTGAGCTTTAAGCCAACTTTTTCACTCTCCTCTTTCACCTTCATCAAGAGGCTCTTTAGTTCTTCTTCACTTTCTGCCATAAGGGTGGTGTCATCTGCATATCTGAGGTTATTGATATTTCTCCCGGCAATCTTGATTCCAGCTGTGCTTCCTTCAGCCCAGCGTTTCTCATGATGTACTCTGCATAGAAGTTAAATAAGCAGGGTGACAATATATAGTCTTGACGTACT
The DNA here is from genome assembly GCF_016772045.2 of Ovis aries. Lineage (NCBI taxonomy): Eukaryota > Metazoa > Chordata > Mammalia > Artiodactyla > Bovidae > Ovis > Ovis aries. Next base: position 107,865,296 of record NC_056055.1, read on the forward strand.
TCTTTTCCTATTTGGAACCAGTCTGTACAAAACATTTATTTGTATTTATTTATTTGGCTCCTCTGGATCTTAGCTGTGGCATGCAGGGTGTTTGCTGCTATATCCAGAGTCTTTGTTGTGGCCTGTGGGATCTATTTCCCAGACCAGGGATTGAACCCTGGCCCTCTGCATTGGGAGCTTGGGGTCTTAACTGCTGGACCTCCAGGGAAGTCCTGAATTTGATTTTTGCATGGACTGAGTTTGCATTGAGAATTAACTGAGGATTTACCTGGCAGGGACCAGGATCTGGATCAGAAGGAATCTGTGTGGCAAGATCAGGGCTCACTCCCCTACCAGGACCTTGGATCCAGAAAGAGGGCCTGCTGGGCTTTGCTCAGCTGGACGGGTGGTCCTGGACCACAGGATGTGCCCCCTGGAGGCTGCACACATCCTGGGATCAGGTGCTGGGTTTGCGTTGTCCCCATGCAGTGGTGATGGGGGCTTCTGAGGCTGCAGTTTCTTCTTTCACCCTCTCTCCTAGGGCTGCCCTCCTGTGGCCGAGGGCTTGGGGCCAAGAGAGGGGCCACAGGGTGGGTATTTTTGCGGATGGAGTAGGATGCTGGGGCTTCAGGTCAGCTTGCATGCGCCCACAGTGGTGAAGGGGCAGGCAGAGCACACGGGCGGAGATGGGGCTGGCCCAGGGCTGCTGTGTTCCACGTCCTCCCCCAGCCATCGTGGCTGCAGAGCTTTCAGGAGGAATTCCACCTGCACACCTGGCCTTCCTGGGGACATGCAGGTGTATTTACCAACGTGGGAGCACAGAGTAAACCTGGCTCGTTTGCTCGTTGGATTTATAACTTGTAAGGGTCTGTACAGCACTGGCCTTCATCTGCACTCTGACTGCAGGGCCCACGAGTGTGGGAGGCAGGCCAGCCACTTTCCCTGGAGAGGGTGCTCTGCTGCACCGCCCACCCCTACAGCCCCTGCCTTCAGTGCAGTGGCATTTGTGTGCATTTGGGTGTTCACTGTATGTTTGAAACCTGTTCCGTGTGCTAGAGTTACTGTCTATGAAGTGCCTATTGTTGCTTTATAAAGATCAGTCCTTGGACTGCAGTAGGCCAAAGGAGAACACTTGGCTGGGCTGAGTCTTTTGGAGCCTTTACAGGTGGTGGGAAATGCTGCCCGCTCCCAGCCCCATACTGCCTTCTCTTTTGCGCATGGCTTGAGCTCTGCCCAGGTTTTCTTATGGGCACAGTCCTTGCCCCCCACTGCTGGCCTGGGCTCACTGCCCTTCAGACTGGCTTCCCGTCCTCTGGTTTGCTGTGTTGTCTCCTCTTTCTCTTATGCTTCTGATGCATTGCTCTTCGCTCACTCTCTCCCTTTGGGTACCACGCCCTGGACGCCTTTTTCTCCCCATCCACTGTGGCCGGGACCCCTGGGCCTTGGCCTTGAAGCAGCTCCTGTTCCCTGCTCTGGCTCCCTGGACTCCACGGAAGGTCCAGGCCAGGCTCCTTTTTGTCCCCACTGATAGGCGAACAGCCAAAAATGGGGAGGAAAGCAAGGCAGCACAACCTCCTGGTGTGGCCCATGTCCCTCAGCCAGGGGAGGGCTGGGCTGGGAGGAGCCCTCAAGGTCACTCTGCAGTCAGAAGCTGCAGCCTGGAGACTCTGGGTCTCCAGCCCCAGCAGCACAGAGCTGCCGGGACAGATGGCTGGGGTCGCTGCCTCTCTGTGACCTTTCTCCCTCCAGAGCTCACTTTGTCCAGGTTTTTTTTTGTTTTTTGTTTTTTTTTTTTGGGCACATCAAGAAATGAAAGCAGACATCCTTTTCTCCTTAACATATTTCCAGATGGATATACCCCAAGAAGTAGTAGTAGCCAAGAGAAAGAAAAAAAGGAAAAGAAACTGCTTGATTGTTGTTTTGAAGGAGGGAATGGTGCTTTGGCTAAAGTGTTTCCTCTGGGGCTATGATCTCATCGTAGGTACCACTACTGGACCCCAAGTAGATAATCAGGATGAAGCAAAGACGGGTCACTTCAGTCACTGGGAAGCTAATGAAAGTATGTTACTTTGCTAGTGTCACCCATCTGTGCTCACATCAAGGGGGGTATGTGCACTACTATTTTATTTTTCTATTCTGTCTGTTTTTGCTCTAACTTTGTTAGAAGGTTGAGATGGGGAATCCATCATCTCTGATTCAGTTCTTTCTTCTGAAGTCTCTTTTCAGTCATATATGTGACTCATTTTTGAGCACAGCCTCACTGCTGTGGATTGAATTTTGGCATCCTCCAAAACGCACATGTTGAAACCCAACCTCCAGTGTGATGGTGTTTGGAGGTGAGGCCTCTGGAGGTGGTGAGGTCATAGGTGTGGAGTGTGTGTGAATGGGACTAGTGCCCTTATAAAAAAGGCAGCGGAGCGCTCATTCCCCCTTCCCCCAGGTAAAGACACAGCAAGAAGACAGCCGTCTGTAAGCCAGGAAGTGAGTCCTCAGCAGACACCTGGACTTGCCAGCCTTCAGAACTGTGAGGGATAAGTTTCTGTTGTTTATAAGCCACCCTGTCTACAATGTTTTCTTATAGCAGCCCAAACAACTCAGACACTCACCCACTGCTACACGATCTGGAATGAAAACCAACCCCCTCAGAAGACCTCAGTATAGTCTCAAAGACAGGCTTTATATCTTTCCTATTCTAACGATTCATATGTATTCACTTTGAAAAATAATTTGAAGTGATTTACAGGCAAATTTAATTTATAAATAATCAAGCTTATGACAGTAAAATTCACATCTAATCATTATAATAGCTAATAATTATATAATGATAATATGATAATGAGTATATATATGCTCTGCTGCTTAGTAACTCAGTTGTGTCCAAACCTTTGCAAACACGTGGACTGTAGCCCACAGGCTCCTCTGTCCATGGAATTCTCTAGGTAAGAATACTGGAGTGGGTAGCCCTTTCCTTCTCCAGGGGATCTTCCTGACCCAGGGATCAAACCCAGGGCTCCTGCACTGGAGGCAGACTCTTTACCATCTGAGCACCAGGGAAGCCTGAATACACACACACTCACACACTCACACACACACACACACACACACACACACACACACACAGAGTCCATGGTAGCCAAGGAGTTACATCTCTGCGGCAGAGAGCTTCAGGACAGAAGATTAAAGTTGCCCACTTTCCAGCCTTTGGTCAGGTTACAGACCTGTCTTCTGAACTTTGCTCAAGTCAGGCATCATTGCAAGACCACCAGTCCACTGCCCACTGAGTCCCTGGTGAAGACTCTAGTTTTCATCACTTCTTTCACTATAAACACTCAAGGCTTCATCTCAACAGCGCATGTGAGGTTTACTTTTCTTCACTAGACTTCAGATCTATGCCTGTTCCCCAGTCTGTGATGCTCATCTACCCTCCAATTCTAGGACCATGACCCCTACTAAATCCATTGCCCCCTCCAGCCCTTCTCTCCAGTGGCCTCCAGGTAGTTCCCTGTGACCCTAGGTTCCAGTTTGCATCTGGAACTTTGACAGCCCTGTTCTCTTAAAGCATCTCAATGCTTGTTACAAAAAGACATGACTGGAAGGATCGATATCATTACCTTATTACGAACTAGCCTCCTGTGGGAGATGCTTCTCTCCCTGGATTGTGGTTTTCCAAATGATTTTCATAATCATTCACAATGTAAAGGATTCCAGGAAAGCCTTCCACTCCATATGTATTTTCTTTTGAACATGGTTTTTATCAGCTCTCTTCTATGTGCAGAATAAAGACCTTCTGAAGTCCAGTCTCAACCACAATTTATTTATTTCTCTTTATCTGCTACCATACCCTTGTAAGAATTGCCTCTCTGCTCAGACTAGTCTGGGGTTGATGTCCTCCAAATATCTGTGCTGCAAAATTTTCCTTGACTGTTACCCACTTCTGAAAAATAGTCACCTGTTCTTCAAGCACACACAGCCCTCCCTGCTGGACCACATATTCTCCTGAACTTAATTATTTATTGCATTCATTGAATAAATATTTATTAGGCACCTATCTTGGGTAGGTACTAGATTCCAGTGATAAATAAATTGAATGAAACAGTCCTCCCTGCATCATTCTAGTATCAGGGTTAGCAGTGATAAGAAGTGGGGAAAACAAAATTTGTTAACTTGAGAAGGGAAGGCAAGAGGAATGCAAAGCGGAAGCCTCAGGTGAGAACATGAAGCTAGAAGTACCCAGGTCTTGGGTTTGTATTCCTGTTCACTGGGAAGGCAAGAGGAAGTTGGGTGAATGGTGAAGGAGTCTGTTAATTCTCCTGGCTCTGGTGCGATGTCCTCACAGGTACAGTAAATGTTGCTGAACCTAGGGTTCTAGGAAGGGGGGACATTCATAGAGGTTCCTCCTTAGCTGAATGCTGTGTGTGTGTGTGTGTGTGTGTGTGTGTGTGTGTGTGTGTATCAATCGCTCAGTTGTATCTGACTCTGCAACTCCATGGACTGTAGCCCATCAGGTTCCTTTGTCCATGGAATTCTCCAGGCAAGAATACTGGAGTGGGTTGCCATTTCCTTCCCTAGGGGATCTTCCCAACCCAGGGATTGAACCCAGGTCTCCTGCATTGCAGGCAAGTTCTTTACCATCTGAGCCACTAAGGAATCCCTAGTTGAATGCTGGCAGAACCAGAAAGAGGTCTAGGGAACCAGAAACAGGGGATCTGGACTTAGTGTAATTAGATCATGCAGCACGGAGCCCATAAAAGTGTCCAGAGAAGGAGCGATTGCAGGTAGAAGCAAGTCATACATCAGGGCTGGGGCAAGAAAGCAGAAATTTGTCATCATAATGAAACAGAAAGATGGATTCAGGATTCCAGTTTGAGAAGCTGAGCAAAGTGGTTAGAGGTTGAAAGAACAGGCAGATGAACAGCATAAGGCAACAGTCCAAGTCTGTGCACTCCGCAGTTCTTCAGTACATTGGAAGCCAGTGCTCTGTCTTAAGCCGTGCAGGTTTATCGGCCACTTTATGGCCCTGGAGGTTGAGAGGTGGTTGGCTGGTTTGCTCAAAGGTGCTTGAGATGAGGAATTCAGACTGCAGTCTGGCTATGGTGGGACTAACCAACCAGCAAGACCAGGGGTGAGAGTCAGAGTCCAAGGATTAAGAGGAGATGATACCAAGGAAAGAAGGACTGGGGTCCTTGGGACAAAAGTCACGGTGAGGGTGTTTCTGAGCTCCACTGGGGCCGTGGTCCTGAGTGACTGCTGAACAGGGACAAGAATCCATCTCAGGCTAGAGGAATGGGTGCCATCTCCTTTCAAAACTGTAAAGTCTACCTGGTCTCCTGTGACTTGGCAGACTCCTCTGCCACATCGTGTCCGACTTTTCACAATCCGATGGATTGAAGCACTCTAGGCTTCCCTGTCCCTCACCATCTCCTGGAGTTTGCTGGAGTTCATGTCCATCGAATCAGTGATGCCATCCAACCATCTCATCCTCTGTTGCTCCCTTCTCTTGCCCTCAATTTTCTCCAGCATCAGGGTCTTTCCCAGTGGTCATCCCTTCACATCAGATGGCCAAAGTATTGGAGCTTCAGCATCCATCCTTCCAATGAATATTCTGGGTTTATTTCCTTTAAGATTGACTGATTTGATCTCCTTGCAGCCTAAGGGAATCTCAAGAGTCTTCTCCAGCACCACGGTTTAAAAGCATCAATTCTTCTGTGCCCTGCCATCTTTATTGGGCAGCTCTCACATCCGTACATGACTACTGCAAAGACCGTAGCCTTGACTAGACAGATGGTTGTCAGCAAAGTGATGTCTTTGCTTTTTAACTCACAGTCTAGGTTTGTCCTAGTTTTCCTGCCAAGAAGCGGTTGTCTAATCTCTGCTGTCCTGTGACTGAGTGACCCTAAGGGTAGTCATGCAGAAACAGGTAAAGGTTCAGCTCGTGGTCAGAGATCAGAAAGGGGGCCTCAAAGCTGGAGGCCCTCAGGAACCTGGAGACTCCAGGGAGCAGGACACAGGGAAGAGGACGGGATGTCACAGACTGAGGGGAGGCAGGGACTGTTAATTCAGGGGTCTAATTTTATTCTGGTTGCTGGAAAAAAGAAAAAAATCATAGTGAACATCTTGCTTGGATAAAGGTCACTCCCCCAGGGAAGGAGAAAGAAATAGTCCTTTCTGGTGAACAGATCCCGACCAGGGAAACATGTTCTCAGCAGCTCTTGGTGTGAATTTGCATCAGATGGCTATGTTCTCCAAGACCTAGCACTGGGGCAGCAGAGACCCCAGAGTGGGGGCAAGCGATCTTCAGGGGCACAGATGGACCATTAACAAGTTTGCTTTGCCACACCCCTGCCTATGTTACAGCCTTTAGCTTTCCATTATAAAACTCTCCTGTGGGGTTTCATTTTGGGCCTTTGAAGGACATTGGTTTTATTCAATGTTTTGATTAAGCTTTTAAGACCCTGAGTTATTTCTATTTTTTTATTGTCACCATCTGTAGAGTAGGACACCATTTAGAAATTTGACAGTATTTTTCCTGTCCTTTTGCGGTTGTCCAATATTGAATTAGGTCTCATTATAAACGGAGTAGAAGCTGTCGTTGTTGACATTTTCCTTCTATAGGAAGATACTGAAAGCTGACATTTTCAACCTATCAGCTCCAGTCAGTCTGCAGATAAGACGCAGTGTGGGAACAAGGCCTCCTTTCCCGCTATCATTACAGACTCACTGGGAATCATTCATTGATAAAATGGCCTCATGTAATGGGTCTCTTCCAGAGAGAGGAAGCAAAAAGTATCCATTAACTGTAGGATTTAAAGTCTGAATGAATGAAAGAAGACATTGATTTGACTCCTGTGAGATTATTGATTAACTCAGATTTGAAATCTGAATGAATGAAGAGAAGACATTGATTTGAGTCCTGGTTTTGCCTCTCAAGAGTTAGTTAATTTCTTTGGTTCTCTCTTTATTTACAAGATTTAAAAAATGACAGTCACTCCTTTCCCGATGCCAAAGGATTATTTGGGGAGTTAGGGAATCAATTAGATGATGTAGTGAAGTGCTTTACAAACGTTAGGTTTGCTTTATGTATTACATAGGCTTAATGAAATAGGTTATTTGGTTTTTGATTAATTGAAGGATTCTGGAGTCATTCAAAGGTCGGGCAAGAACTGTGGTTGAGGTTTGGGGGAGGTAGAGTCCTGTTTCACTCCCACAGACCTCATCCATAGACTAAATTGATGAACATATTTTATTTTTTTTACAAAAAATTGAAATATAATTGCTTTACAATGTTGCGTTGGTTTCTGCGGTATAAGATCATGAATCAGCCATATGTGTGCATATATCCCTCCCCTCTGGGGCCTCTCTCCCGCCTCCACACATCCCACCCCTCTCGGTCATCACAGAGCACCACGCTGAGCTCCTTCTGCTACGCAGTACGTTCCCACTAGCTGTCTGTTTTACACTTGGCAGTGTTTATAGGTCGATGCTACCCTCTCCATTCATCCCCCTCTCTTCTTCCCCCTGTGTGTCCACAAGTCCAGATGAATATACTTTCTAACCCAATCCCTTCCAAAGTTTGTGACTATAGTTTCAAAACCCTGATCACAGAGAACTATATGTTTGAAGATTGAGGCCAAGGCAGCTAATGCTGTGGGAGTTTGTATGTATTAATATCCCTGGCTGGTTCAGATGGTAAAAATCCACCTGCAATGCAAGAAACCAGGTTTGATCCCTGGGTCAGGAAGATCCCTTGGAGAAGGGAATAGCAACCCACTCCGGTACTCTTGCCTGGGAAATTCCATGAACAGAGGAGTCTGGCAGGCTGCAGTCCATGGGGTTACAAGGAGTCAGACACAACTGAGCAACTAATACTTTCTATGTATTAATATCATTTTGGTTTTTGAAGAAAAAGGGGACAGTTTGGAAGTAATTGCTTGAAGGTCACAGCAAAATCCATGAGGTGTATTGACTTAGGTTGAGAAGTAGAATATGGACAAAGTTCTCCCACCTACCAGAGAGATACTCCAGGGTTTACAGGTAAGCCAAGGTGCTGGACTGTGAGAAAAAAAAGGAGGTGAACAATGTTCAGTGCAACTCAAAGGTGAAAGGAGAGAGACACACCAACTTGTCCTTCTTGCCTTCTGTGCTACATTAAATCCAATCTCCTTTTCCACAAGGGGAGCCAACTGCATTTCCTGTTGTTTTTTAGTTGCTAAGTTGTATCCGACTCATTGTGACCCCATGGACTGCATGCAGCACGCCAGTCTTCCCTGTCCTTCACGATCTCCCAGACTTTGCTCAAATTCATGTTCATTGAGTCAGTGATGCCATCCAACCATCTCATCCTTTGCCACCACCTTATCCTCCTGCCTTCAGTCTTTCCCAGCATCAGAGTATTTTCCAGTGAGTCAGCTCTTTACATCAGGTTGCCAAAGTATTTGAGCTTCAGCTTCAGCATCAGTCCTTCCAGTGAATATTCGTTGATTTCATTGAAGGGTTGATTTCCTTTAGGATTAACTGGTTTGATCTCCTTGCTTTCCAAGGGAGTCTCAAGGGTCTTCACCAATACCACAGTTCAAAAGCATCAATTCTTTGGCAGTCGGCCTTTTTTATGGTCCATCTCTTACATCCATACATGACTACCGGAAAAACCATAGCTTTGGCTATAGGGACCTTGGCCAGCAAAGTGACGTCTCTGCTTTTTAATATGCTATCGGAGTTTGTCATAGCTTTTCCTTCAAGGAAGACTAATGTTGATTAAATTCAGGATGACCAATATTGGGTCAAAACTCACTTGAGTAAAAGCGAATGCTCTCAAATTCTAAGCTAAGATACAGCTCAGTCCCTACTGGGATTGACCCAAGTGGGATGTTAACATTTTGAATGTCAGTCAAGGTAATCAGTAAGGTGCCCATGACAGCTAGTTCCTTCTGGGCACCTAGGAATTTGACTGCAGTCCGTTCTCTTCTTTGCAGGAATAAGGGAAAGCTTCTGTGTCCACCAGGGAGAAAGAGCCGCTCTTGCTCTCTTGACGGTTAGCCCAAGCTTGGGCCCATGTCCTTCTGAGAAGAGGGTCAGCCAGATCTCAGCCCCACGCACACCCCTCTGCTGGGCACACCTGTGATGCCACAGTCCATCTGGGTGAGGTGACCTGCAGGGATTTTAACTCAGTGTGTTGAGCACATCTGGAGAAAAGATTGTGAGAGGATTGGTGATGGTTGGTACTGCTGTCAGCTTGGTGGTGGTCATTTACCTGCTTGCAGTGCTATTTGAGCAAGAAGTGATTGTTTTCTCTGAAAATTCTTTCTTCTATTTGATTACTTCTTAAACACTGGAGTATAAAGCTTCTCTGAGTGGAAAGGGAGGTAGAAATTTCCACGGGCTAGAGGCAACCCTTACATCTGGGTTCTTATTCCAATTTCTTATAAACTTTAGAAAATTACCTCTTGAGCCTGAGTTACCTCATTTGTAAAAATGCAGACAGTATTATTTATTAGTCTTAGCCTTGAGATAAGGATTAAGTGAATTAGCAATGGAGGGAGATTCCCTCCCCAGCATCTGATGCATAAAAATAGGCATTTACATATTTATTTATTTGTTGTTGATTTATTTAACTGCACCAAGTCTTGGTTGTGGCCTGCAGGATCTTTAGTTGCGGCGTGTGGGATATAGTTCCTTGACCGGGGATGGAACTTAGGCCCCCTGCATTGGGAATGTGGAGTGCACCAGGGAGGTTCCTTAATACGCATTTAACAACTCTAAATTTTCTCCTCACACTGGTGGTGTGGATGAAAGAAAGAGTACTGACTGGGGAGTCCGTAAGCCCAGATTATAGTAATACATGCTAAACTGATCAGTTGTGACCCTGGAAGAGTCACATAGACTCTCTAGTCTAGATTTCTTGTATGAAAACAAGAGGTGTTCTTTTTGATGATGGCCATTCTGACAGGTGTGAAGTGATATCTCACTGTGGTTTTGATTTGCATTTCTCTATTAATTAGCCATGTTGAGCATCTTTTCATCTGCCTGTTGGGCATCTGCATTTCCTCTTCGAAAAATTGTCTATTCAGTTCTCCTGCCCATATTTTAATTGGGTTGATTGTTTGTTTTGATGTTGAGTTGTATGAGCTGTTTATGTATGTTGGATATTAATCCCTTATTGTCATATCATTTGCAAATATTTTCTCCCTTTCAGTAGGTTGTCTTTTCATTCTGTTGATAGTTTCCTTTGCCGTGCAAAAGGTTTTAAGTTTAATTTGGTCTCATTTAAAAAATTTTTGCTTTTATTTCTTTTGCTTTAGGAGTTGTATTCAAAGAAACATTGCTGTGATTTGCAGCAAAGAGTGTTCTGCTTATGTTTCCCTCTAGGAGTTTTATGGTTTCTGGTCTTATATTTAATCTAATCTTTAACACATTTCGAGTTTACATATGTTGGTGAGGATGTGGAAAAAAGAAAGCGCTTGTAGTCTGTTGGTGGGAATGTAAATTGGTGCAGACACTGTGGAAAACAGTATGGAATTTTCTCCAAAAACTAAAAACAGAACTGTCACATGCTCTAGCAACCCATTTCTAAGTATATATCCAACCCCGCCCCCCACCCTGCCAAATGCTAGTTTGACAAGATATATGCACCCTAGTGTTCACAGCAGCATCATTTATAATCACTGAGATATGGAGGCAACGTAAGTACCCATCAATAGATGAATGGGTAAAGACGATGGGGTACATGACACAATGCAATATCACTCAGCCATAGGAAGAATGAAATTTTGGATGGACTTGGAGGATATTAAGTAAGATAAACCAGAAACAGACAAATACCCTATGATATCGCCTATGTACAGACTCTAAAAACTACAACTAACGAACGAATATGCCAGGAAAGGAGCAGACTTACAGAGATGGAAAGCCGACTAGTGTTTACCAGGAGGGAGAAGGGAAGGGGCGGGGGCAGTACAGGGGCATGAGAGTAAGGGTACGGACTGGTGTGTGTAAAGAAAGCCACAAGGATATGTTGAACACTGTGGGGAATCTGGCCAATATTTTAGAATAACTGTAAATGGAGTATAACCTTTAAAACCTGAATCCCTATATTGTACGCCCATAACTTATACAAAGAATCTGCCTACAATGCTAGAGTCCTGGGTTTGATCCTTGGGTGAGGAAGATCCCCTGGAGAAGGAAACGGCAACCCACTCCAGTACTCTTGCCTGGAGAATCCCATGGACAGAGGAGCCTGGTGGGCTACAGTCCATGATGTCACAAAGAGTTGGACATGACTAAGCACACACAAAAAATGAGAATATACTTCAATTAAAAAAAAATAAAGTCTTGACAGAAAATAATAAAATTCTATAAAGCAATTATACTTCAATTAAAAATAAATTAATTTAAAAATTCAAAACAAACAAACAAAAATAAATAAATAAAATAAGAAGACTTTCCTGGTGGCTCAATGGTATCAGCCTGCAATGCAGGAAATGTGGGTTCAATCCCTGTGTACGGAAGATCCCCTGGAGAAGGGAATGGCAACTCACTCCAGTCTTCTTGCCTGGAGAATCCCATGGACAGAGGAGCCTGGCGGGCTACAGTCCACGGGGTCTCAAGGAGTCAGACACGACTTAGTGACTAAACAACAGCAAATGTACTTCAATGGAAAAAATACGATGAGAGGTGGTATTGTCTCTAAGGTTTCTTCTAGCTTGGTGGACTTGTGATTACTGGCACTTTTTTTTTTTTTTTTTTTTAGTGAATCAATTGTGAAGTTAAATTTAGCACAACAATGTCTTTGTTACCCAAGGGGTACTACCTTTCACGTGGTGTTTGCTTCATGGCACTCTTGTATGGGAGAGGTAGTCAGCGAGTTCCCAGGATCTGTTCTCTGTCCCTCAGAGTAACAGACGGAGACCCCAGTGGTAACTCTTTAGAAGTCTCTCTACTCCCATGTCAGAGGGTTACAGCTCCCTTTAATTGTGAGGAGAATCTTATCCCTTTGAGCATGCCCTAAGCTTCCCAGCTCCAGTCTGCAGGACCAGCCCACGAGGATCTGTGTTTGGTGCTTACGCCTCAGGAGATCTGCAGTATTTGAAGTGCCAACCTTGAGGTGCCTACCGAGTCATGGCCTTTGCTGTTTGTGTCCTGAAGTATCTCTAAACCAGGTCGCTGGTGGAGGAGGTACTGAATTCAAACTGATGTGTCTGCGGACACAGGGACTTTTGAGAGAATAAATGGACGTTTGTATCCTGGGGACTTCCCCGGTGGCTCAGTGGTAAAGAATCCACCTGCAATGCAGGAGACATCAGTTCGATCCCTGGGTTGGGAAGATCTCCTGAAGAAGGAAATGCAACCTACTCCAGTATTCTCACCTGGAAAAGTACATTCCATGGGGTCGCAAAAGAGCTGGACTCGACTGGGTGACTAAACAGCAACGACATCAGTCCTGTGAAGCTTTTTCACTCCCAGGCACAGATACCGTAATTTTAAAAATTTTAGAAATTAGTGGTATGTAAAGATGGAAAATAGAGAATGTCAGTCCTGGCTAATGATGGTGTACAAGAAATGCATTTACAGTGTTCAAAACTCGACGTTTCAGAAGCCTCTGGGGAATTGTTGGAGCTCTGTCTGCAGAGGACTGGCAGAGTAAAAGTGATCAGAGGCGGATTCTGAAGCACACAGTGAAACTGCAGAATTGAATGGACTCTGAGCGCTTACTCCAAGGAAGCGTGATCTCAGGAAACCAGTGGAAATTTCCTGGAAATTAACTTTGCTCTTATGGTCGATAGACTCATATATTAGGGCCTGAGTACCTGACATATTAGGTGATATGAAAAGACAGCTTGTTGGAAAAGACCCTGATGCTGGAAAAGAGTGAAGGCAAAGGGGAAGGGGCTGACAGAGGGTAAGGTGGTTGGATGGCATCACTGACTCAATGGACATGAGTTTGAGCAAACTCTGGGAGACAGTGGAGGACAGAGGAGCCTGGCGTGCTGCCGTCCACAGGGTCACAAAGAGTCGGACACGACTGGGTGACTGAACAACAACAAAGTTTACTCAGAGAAACTGGATATACGACCTGTCCTTACTATCTTTCTTAAAATTATTTTGGCATTTAGAATGGATGGTAAATGTGTTCTCAGAAACAATTCTGGGATTAATTACCTTATAATATGTTGCAAAGAGTTGGACATGACATAGCAACTGAACAACAAGAACAACGTTGTCCTAATTCTGTGTATATGATTTTGATTCCTACTTCTTTTCTGAAACCTTGCTTCATGAGAGATTAGCCACAGCCCTTGGGAGCAATAAACGTCCTGCATCGCAAACCCCATTTTGCCATCTCACAGAACCTCTCACAGAATCTCCATAAATCTTGGTTGCAGTGAAGGCATCACTTATTTTATCTGTGAAGTGACTATTTCAAGAACATTTTTACAGCAGTCATCATAATTAGTCCTTTGTCCAATCCTTCCACTTAGGGGAAGAAAAAATTAATATGCAATGCTGATATTTCTATTTTGCATTTAGGGCTTCCCTAGTGAATCAGTGGAAAAGAATCTACCTGCTAATGCAAGAGACACGGGTTCAATCCCTGGGTCAGGACGATCCCTTGGAGGAGGAAATGTCAGTCCACTCCAGTATTCTTGCCTGGGAAATCCCATGGACAGAGGAACCTGGTGGGCTACAGGCCACAGTCCACAGGGTCCCAAAAGAATGAGACACAAATTAGCCACTGAGCAGCAGCAACAACCACCTGACGGGCTGGGTGATGTTTCACATCATCCTTGTGAACAGGTTGGAGAAATGTGAGTTTATAAAAATAGAGCATTTATGTGAATCAGCATGAACTTTCAAGGATTCTGGAAGACCGGGAGGATATGAAGATAAAATTGGAGATATATTGCCTGGAGATGAAAACAGTTTCTTTTTTCTCCCTTTGGAGGGCTGGGCATGAATGGTTGCTCAGTTGCTCAGTTTTGTCCAGCTCTTTGCCACCCATGGACTGCAGTACACCAGGCTCCCCATTCCTTCCCCATCTCCTAGATCTTGCTCAAACTCATGTCCATTGAGTCAGTGATGCCATCCAAGCACCTTGTCCTTTGTTGTTCCCTTCTCCTCCTGCCTTCAGTCTTTCCCAGCATCAGGGTCTTTTCCAGTGAATCAGCTCTTTGCATCAGGTGGCCAAAGTATTGGAGCTTCAGCATCAGTCCTTAAAGGGCATATTCAGGGTTGATTTTCTTTAGGATTGACTGGTTTGATCTCTTTGCAGTCCAAAGGGACTCTCAAGAGTCTTCTCCAACACCACAGTTCAAAAGCATCAATTCTTCAGCTCTCAGCTTTCTTTATGGTCCAACTCTCACAACCATGCATGACAACTGGAAAAACCATAGCTTTGACTGTATGGACCTTTGTGAGCAAAGTAATGAAAACAGTATGAACAGGCATGAATGGTAGCTGTTTGCAAATATTTGTTTAACAGGTATGTCACTGGAGAGGAATTAAGACATTTCCTATGTCTCGAGTGGGACAGTTTGGGCTGAGGGAGGCAGATTTTTCTTAATCCAAGGGAAAAGGTTTGTGTCAATCAGTGTAATGGAAGGGACAGGCTTTTGAGGTAGTCAGTATGACTTCTTTGATGAGTTCAAGAAGAGGCTGGTGTTCTGTTTGGGACATTGTCTAGAGGCTGCATGCATTAAAGGTAAGTTGGATAAAACAAATTCTTCTGGTCCTTTCTAAACCTTCAGATGCTGAGATAACACTGAATAAATGTTAGTGCTCAGAAAGCAGGTGGATGTCTTTCCCTTTGTCACTACGACTAAAGGAGTGTATTATGTTCTGTCACACAGAAACGGCTTCAATTCCTAAGTCCCTGCATTAGAGATAAGCCAGGAATGAGGAAACCTGCTAAAAGCCATGGATAGCAAGAACTACCTAAGAGCGAAGAGCATTATGCCTTGATGTAAGCCACCAGGAAAGGAAAACAATTCGTTTCAAAAGACAAGAATATTTATCAAATATGTCCAATCCAATCAGAATTGTGATTGCCAGATAATTTAAACTGTGAATATTGCATTGTCTCTCATATTCTAGGAGCAGTTTGTCTGAAAACTAGATCACTTTTTCTAATATAAATAATTTTTTTCCCCTTAGAACTCAAAAGTTATCCATGAGTTTTCCTTTTCTTTCCTAGTTAGATTGTTGAAAGTTCTTGAGTCTCAGTTTAGAGAGTTGATAGATTTTGAACCCTTCTGACTGCATAACCTATATTAATAAGAACCATTTATACCATGACCCAGAATTATATATGCATTACACAAAATCACATATCTGAGACAATACCTATACTTATGTACTGATATAATACTCTGAAATTTTCAATTCAGTTCAATTAATTTATTGTTAAATCGTGTTCACACCACACTAATTTCATATGATTTGCAGGTTGAAAAATACCACTGCAATTGCTAGTTGGAGAAGACTCCAATAATGGTAGAATCAGTGAGAGACTTCAGATCTTGTCATTTAGGAAATTTGATCTGCTTCTGCAGAAGATAAGCTTTGCATATATATTGTCAGAAAGGTCTTGGAATTTGAACTGCATTTCCATCTTACTCTTCAGTTCCTTTCTTCCTGACTTTTCTGCCTGTTTCTCCCTGCCCCCATTCCCAGTAAATCCTCACAGTAGCCAGCAGAAAACATAAAAGACTTGAGGGGTGTGTAGATAGACCTTGTTTCTTCTGTGTGTCTTAAAGCTTTTACATCTAGAGGAGTGAGTGTTTGCCAAAAGCATGTCTGTTGATTCATACATTCGCTCGGCCGCCGAGATAATGGGATTGCAGACACTGCTCAGAGCTGCATGGGTAACTAAGCATTTACTTACTATCAGGAAGGCAAACGCAGTTTCCAAGATCAAAGTGGACACTTCCTAGAAGCGATGTTTATTGCAAAAGGATGAAGTGCTCACCTTCCCAGGAATCAAAGGGACTTCAAGCAGAAAGGCGGGCTTACATTTGACACAATCCCATTTTTGACAGGATGGCAACCATCTAAGTAGGTGACAGGATCGAATTATTTAATTCCAAAAGTTAGCAACTCTGCCAGCTCTGGGGTTAAGCAACAGGCCTGATACTGTGATGGCCATAGCTGGGGTCTGCCTAACGAAATTTTAACTGTCAGTGCAAGGACTGAGGATAATTTTAGAATTTTCACGAATTGAAATTCCTTTCGTAGTGTCTTGATCCCATGTCTGCAGAAAGCAGGGGCCCCATTTGCTATTTCAGTGGAAGTAAAGTATTAATAAAATACATTATAACCTAACCGTGATCACAGTTTCTATTGGAAAAGTCATCTTGGATGAGTCCTTGCCCTGAAACACAGCAACCTTGAGTGGTAGCAACTAGACCGTGGCTGTTCTACCATCAGCTGCCATCTACTGAGAGTTCCACTGTGTTTGTTGTTGTTGTTGTTGTTGCTCAGTCAGTAGGTCATGTCTGACTCTTTGCGACCCCATGGACTGCAGCACACCAGGCTTCCCTGCCCTTCACTATCTCCCGGAGTCAGTTGAAACTTGTATCCATTGAGTCAATGATGCCATCCAACTGCCCAACCACCTTATCCTCTGCTGCCCCTTTCTCCTCCTGTCCTTGATCTTTCCCAGCATCAGGATCTTTTCCAATGAGTTAGTTCTTCGCATCAGATGGCCAAAGTATTGGGGCTTCAGCTTCAGCATCAGTCCTTCCAATGAATATTCAGGATTGATTTCCTTTAGGATCGACTTCTTTGATCTCTTTGCAGTCCAAGGGATTCTCAAGAGTCTTCTCCAGCACAGTTTGAAAGCATCAATTCTTCCTGGCTCAGCCTTCTTTCTGTTTCAATTCTCACATCTGTACATGACCACTAGAAAAACCATAGCTTTGACTGTTTGGATCTTTGTTGGCAAAGTGATGCCTCTGCTTTTTAATATGCTGTCTAGGTTTGTCATAGCTTTTCTTCCAAGAAGCAAGCGTCTTTTAGCATCCACTGGGTTAAGGAGTTTTATTTTTTTGGTATCCTCCCACACCCACTTGGCTTTGAAACCCAACCTAAGTCCTGTTGCTAAGACTTTCAGATGGTTACCTTCATGGACGTGTGAAGATCATCTCCTAGAAACTCCTTCTCTTGGGTTACTGAAAAACTTCCCTGGTAGTTTCAATATCCTTGAAATATTGGCTGGAGTATTTGGAAGAGTAACAAGGGCTTCATTATTTCTTTTCCAATAGGAGTCTGAAGAGGCGTCTTTCAGAAATTCTGGCTACTTAATGAGTGTGCTTCACAGACATTACATTTCTATTACAATAGAATAGCTTTTTTTTTTTTTGTATAATAGAATTAGCTTTTTTCAGGCTAATGTCTTCTGAGATCCCCCTTGTCCTCCCAAGGGCTTATCTTTCTAGAGACTATTAGAATCTGACGAACCATTTTCCTGATATTTATCAAATGTTTACTGTAATTTAAAGCTTGAGTGTCACAGAAGTCAGTTTTATACTTGTGAGTTTCTCTACTGCAAATGTTTATAGTCCATATTTTGATGAAAAGACAGTATTGATTTTTTTGATGTTAAATTGTGTGAGCTGTTTATATATTTTGGATATTAACCCCTTACTGGTCATATCATCTGCAAATATTTTATCCCATTCTGTTGGTTGTCTTTTCATTCTGTTGATGGTTTCTTTTGCTGTGCAGAAAAGCTTATAAGTTTAAGTAGTTCCCATCTGTTTATCTTTGCTTTTATTTCCTTTGCTTTAGGAAATGGATCTAAAAAAATATTGTTGCGATTTATATCAAAGGGTGTTCTGCTTATGTTTTCCTCTAGGAATTTTATAGTCTACAGTTTTATAGTCTTACATTTAGGTTTTTAATCCATTTTGAGTTTATTTATTTGATACGGGCCATGTCTGTCTCTTATTATTAGCACTTACAAGCAGTGTGGAAACTGATCATAACAAATAAGTGAGATTTCCCACATTAATCATATTGCTTGCCTCAGGCATTACTAAGTATTTGCTTGTGAAGCTGGATACTACGGGTTCTTTATTTTGGCATTTATTGAGTTTATTTTTGTATATGGTTTTAGAAAATCATGCAAATCAACATAAAAAAACCCCCCAAAACCCTAATTTTAAAAAGTGGGCAGAAGACCCTAATAAGCATTTCTCCACAGAGGAAACACAGATGGCCAACATGCATATGAAAAGATGCTCAACATCACTAACTGTCAGGGAAAAGCAAATTAAAACCACAGTGAGCTATCACTTCACATCTGTCAGAGTGGCCATAATCAAAAAAGACCACAATTAACAGATGTTGACAAAGGTGTGGAGAAAAGGAAACACTTGCTTGTTCACCATTGGTGGGAATGTAAATCGGTACAGTCACTGCAGAAAGCTGTGTGGGGCTTTCTCAAAAAACGAAAAATAGAACTACCACATGAACCGGCAGTTCCGCTCCTGGGTGTATGTTAAAAACAAACAAACAAGAACACCAACTGCCCAATGTTCACAGCAGCATCGTGTATAATGGCGAAGGTATGGAAGCACTCTAAGTGCCCATCAATAGATAAACGGATCAAGAAGATGTATCCATGGTCTGTGTATGTATATGTATAGTAGATGCTCTACTCTGGATCTGTCATTTGGATTGAATTCCCCAAGTTTAAGTTCTGGGAGCAGCTGCTCAGAAACATGACCTTCCTTTATACAGAAGCAGTTCCCAGCAGAGATGGAAAAAAGTGAAAGTGATAGTCACTAAGTCATATCTGACTCTTTGTCACCCCTGGACGGTGGCCCACCAGGGTCCTCTGTCCATGGGTTTTTTTTTTTTTTTTTCCAGGGAAGAGTACTGGAGTGGGTTGTCACTTCCTTCTCCAAGGGATCGTCAGGACCCAGGAATAGAACCTGAGTCTCCTGCATTGCAGGCGGATTCTTTACTGCATATTTCATGCTGTTGCTGCTGCTAAGTCGCTTCAGTCGTGTCTGACTCTGTGCGACCCCAGAGACGGCAGCCCACCAGGTTCCCCAATCCCTGGGATTCTCCAGGCAAGAACACTGGAGTGGGTTGCCATTTCCTTCTCCAGTGCATGAAAGTGAAAAGTGAAAGTGAAGTCGCTCAGTCGTATCCGATTCTTAGCGACCCCACGGACTGCAGCTTATGAGGCTCCTCCATCCATGGGATTTGCCAGCCAAGAGTACTGGAGTGGGGTGCCATTGCCTTCTCCAGAACTGTAAACAAAAGTAGAGTAGTTCATTTAAATAATTCTTTAGGGCAGCGACCCCCAAGGTTTTTGGAACCATGCATTCATTTCATGAGAAACAACTTTTCCACAGACCCAGAAGAGGATAGTTTTGGGATGATTCAAGTGCTTTATTGAATGATGATTCAAGTGATTTATTGTGTACTTTATTTCTATTATTATTGTGATATATAATGAGACAGTTTACAACTCACCATAATGCAGAATCAGTGGGGACCTTGAGCTTATTTTCCTGCAACTAGACGGTCCCATCTGGGGGTGACGGGAGACAATGAGAGAAGAAATATATTGCTTATGTCCAGTCTACTCCGAATTGTCATTTGGTTGCTGTCCCTGCAGAAACCCTGCTTCACAAAGATAGGAATTTGGAAATGGAAGCAGGCTTTCTGGTGCTTTTGTGGCAATCTAGAATGTTCCACCTAGACTTTAATCCAGAAAGTACTGTGATCTGAAGTGGCGTCAAACATGGTTTTTAGGCCACCACCATTTGCAATCTCAGGTGGCAATGCTAGCAATGAGGAGCAGCTGTAAATACAGATGAAGCCTCCCTCACCTGCCCACTGCTCACCTCCTGCTGTGTGACCCAGTTCCTACCAGGTCATGAACCAGTATTCGTTCTTGTCCCAAGGGTTGGGGACTCCCGCTTTAGGGAAAAGCACAAAGAACAGAGGAGTTGATGCTTTCAAATTGTGGTGCTGGAGAAGACTCTTGAGAGTCCCTTGGATGGCAAGAAGATCAAAGCAGTCAATCCTAAAGGAAATCAACCCTGAATATTCATCAGAAGGACTGACACTGAAGCTGAAGCTCCAATACTTTGGCCACCCAATGCAAAGAGCCAGCCCACTGGAAAAGACCCTGATGCTGGGAAAGATTGAGGACAAGAGGAGAAGGGGGCAACAGAGAACGAGATGGTTGGATGGTGTCACCGACTTGATGGACATGAGTTTGAGCAAACTCTGGGAGATAGTGAGGGACAGAGGAGCCTGGTGTGCCACAGTCCCTGAGGTCACAGAGTCTGGATAAGACTTAATGACTGAACAACAACAGGAAAGACTAGAGGGAACTGAAAATGAAGAGAGAAGCTCTAAGAAAGTATCTGAAAGGGGCTATGCCTCCCTTCTCTTTGCATTTGCCATGAACTCTGCTTTTTCCTGATTCCACATTGCACACGCCCTCTCATGCTTAGAAAGTTGGAGAATGTACTCTGGCTACCTTATGATTTTGTATACCTTGTAAGTCTGACCTTTCCCCAGTGTCTTGCATACCTTTGCCACCTGTTTTGTTCCATTTCATTAGAGACAATTGTCTTGGTGGGTCTCCAGTTGGCACACACACGCCCCAGTCACCTGCCCCCTCCCCATCAGCTCCCCAGGCTGCTACTCACTCGAAAGGGTCACTGGGGTCCGCCCTCTGCAGCTCTGGTGGGATGGGGATCCTCTTGTAGTACATTTCCCAGTCAAAGGCACCACGCATGGCATCCCCAGCTTGCGCCTCATACCCAAAGTGATTGTGGTCGATGACGTCGATCATGGGGCAAACAATGGTCTTGTGGTTTAGTGCAATTTGGTCTGAAAAGTGGAAGCACAGAGTAGGAAGTGATATGCCCGCCTAGGTCGTCCCTCACTTTTCTGCAAAGAGAAGCCCGTCCTCACCCATCGCCCTTGAAGCCTGGTTCCCTGTTGTCTTCAGAGCACTTTGCAGTAGCTCTGAGTGCTGGGCTTGATGTCATGGGACCTTGATCAGGTGCAATTAGTGTTGCGGTGTTTACTTTTAAGAAAGTGATGTCCCAGAGAGACCTGGAGAAGTCCATTTAACTCTGCCTCTGTCATGTTTCTGCCCTGACCTGTCCCCAATCTGTCATTTTACACTGCCTCCAACACGCATGGAGTATAAACATTCCCTGTGTTCCTTTAAGCATGCGGCTAGCGCCTGCTGAGAGAATACTGGCCTGCTTTCTGGAGGGTCCAAAATGTAAATATTTAACTTCATGGCTTTTATCATCTAATCTCAGAGTGGCCCTGATGGCTGGTCCCTCCTGTCCCCCCAGATTCTGGGAAATGACACAGAATTCTTGGCTCTCGGGCTTGCCTGAGAGTTCACCACGTCCCTAGTTTTGCTCTGTTGTTGCCACTGTTCTTTAATATAGACTTCGTTCATCAAAGCTGTACAGTTTTTATTTAATACGTGTATTTATTTTTAATTGGAGGATAGTTGCTTTATATTATGTTGGTTTATGCCATAGGTCAGCATGAATAGCTATCTAGGTATACATGTGCCCCTCCCTCTTGCGCCTCCCTCCCCCCCTTCTACTCTGTCCCACCCCTCTAGGTTGTCACAGCGCACTGCCTTTGAGCTCGCTGCGTTGTACAGCAAATTCCAGCTGGCTGTCTCTTTTACATATAGTGATGTATGTTTCAGTGCGACTCTCTCAGCTCTTCCCACCCTCCCCTTCTCCACTGTGCTCATAAGTTCACTCTTCTCTCATTATACCCAAAAGTATATTAGGTGATGTGACAACTGCTGCTGCTATTAAATTCTTGAGCAACTACTAATATACTTATGCTGTT
Organism: Ovis aries; assembly: GCF_016772045.2. Lineage (NCBI taxonomy): Eukaryota > Metazoa > Chordata > Mammalia > Artiodactyla > Bovidae > Ovis > Ovis aries. The sequence goes on from NC_056055.1 coordinate 107,887,124, forward strand.
TCTTTTCCTTTTTTAAATTGGAGAATAATCGCTTTACAATGTTGCGTTGGTTTCTGCTGTATGACTAGGTGAACCAGCTCTCTCTATATACGCGTATTCCTACCCTCTTGAACCTGCCTCCCGCCTCCCCATCCCCCCCATCTACGTCATCACAGAGCACAAAGCTGAGCTCCCTGTGCTCTCCTGCAGCTTCCCGCCAGCTGTCTGCTGTATAGATGCATGTGCGCTCAGCCGCTCAGCCGTGGGTGACTCATTGCAACTCCACGGACTAGAGCTCGCCTGTCTCCTCTGTCCATGGGATCCTCTAGGCAAGAATACTGGAATGGGTTGCCATTTCCTCCTCGGGGGATCTTCTCAACCCCAGGAACTGGACCAGTGTCTCCTACATCCCAGGCAGTCCTTTAACGCTGAGCCACCACATGTCATGGAATATGTGCCAGTGGTCCTCATGCTCTTTCTAATCCTCCTAGCAACCCTGAGAGGTGGCTCTAATTATCATTCCCCATTTACATATGAGGAAACGGGGTGCAAAGAAGTTAAGTAACTTGTCCAAGTTTGCTTGTGTTTTGAGAACACGCACTAGGAGGCAAGCCCTGCTCAACGGTCCAGTCCTAAAGCCTGGGGTCCGTCCAGTTGGCCGTGGTGCTTCTCTGAGGCAGAAAGGAGACTTATTCTCCAGTTCCAGTCCCAGATCCTCCCTGGTAGTTGTTATTATGTCAGACGTGAACAGCCAGCACTGGAAAGGGCACACACATGTACTCTGGTTCACCTTCTAGAGCTTCATGTGAACTATTGTCTTCTCCACAATGTGCATTTCTTCAATATTTTGTTATAACAGCTAACACTGTCAGAGAGCTTGAGCTTCTAAGTGTCAACACCTGCTTTCTGGTTCTTTGGGAGACCTCTGGATGTGACATGTAGAATAAAACACACTTAAATATCTTTAAAAGAGGAAAGGCATCATGGAGAAATAATGAGGTCTGACAGGTTCCGCATCGTTATCCTGATGACAGTAATGAGGAGGATGTGGGGATCCCAGAATCCTGTGGAAAACCTCCCCTCCAGATCTACGTGCCTTCCATTCACTCATGGATTTGCTCATTCCTTCATTCGGAGTTTAGTAGTCATTCACTGAGTAGAAACTGCATGCCTGTCACTTTGCGCGGTTCTGTATGGATGTGAGAGTTGGACTGTGAAGAAAGCTGAGCGCCGAAGAATTGATGCTTTTGAAGTGTGGTGTTGGAGAAGACTCTTGAGAGTCCCTTGGACTGCAAGGAGATCCAACCAGTCCATTCTGAAGGAGATCAACCCTGGAATTTCTTTGGAAGGAATGATGCTAAAGCTGAAACTCCAGTACTTTGGAGTCATGCAAAGAGTTGACTCATTGGAAAAGACTGTGATGCTGGGAGGGATTGGGGGCAGGAGGAGAAGGGGACGACAGAGGATGAGACGGCTGGATGGCATCACCAACTCAATGGATGTGAGTCTGAGTGAACTCTGGGAGTTGGTGATGGACAGGGAGGCCTGGCGTGCTGCGATTCATAGGGTCGCAAAGAGTCGGACACGACTGAGCGACTGAACTGAACTGAGAGGAGCCAGCAGTGAGCCACAACCACAAAAACCCCTGTCTTCATGAATGGACCAAAGAGGATCCGTATGCACAGTAGATCACTAAGTTATATAGTGTGCTGTGCTGTGCTTAGTCGCTCAGTCGTGTCCGACTCTTTGCGACCTCATGGACTGGAGTCCACCAGGCTCCTCTGTCCATGGAATTCTCCAGGCAGGAATATTGGAGTGGGTGGCCATTTGCTTCTCTAGTGGACCGTCTCATCTCAGGGATCAAACCCGAATCTCCTGCATTGGCAGGCAGATTCTTTACTGTTTGAGCCACTAGAGAAGCCTCATGTAGTATGCTAGGTGGTCTTAAATGTGAAGGAAAGAAAATAAAACAGGGTAAGGCGAACGTGGCATATGGAGAGGGTTGTGATTTTATTTTTAATTCTTTTAGCTTATTATGGTCAGGTCCTTGTCTTTATCTATTTATTTGTTAGACAAGGGGTTGCAGTCTTAGCTGGTGTGGTCCCAGGAGGCCTCAGAGAGCCTAAGGTCACCTTCATCTTATTTAGTCATTTAGTAGGCAGAGAGACCCCGTCTCCCCCACCCAACACCTTCGGATCAGTCCCCACCGAGGGCTCTCTACGCACCCTTTTTCACCTGGGAAAGTCTTACAGTAGGTTTTATCTTTCACTAAGCGGTGTTTTCCCAGAGATGTCTTTGACAGAGGAGACCTTCACTGCTGTGTCCAAAATGTTTCTTCTATCAGCTCTGCTGCTACATGACTATTAAGGTTCCAGTGATGTTCTTCAATCCAGTTCAGAATCAGGTTGACTTACAAGTCCGTTGACCAACAAAGAGTCCCAAGGTGACCCAAAGAGAATGAGTCTGTTAAATTCACTGTCAGCTTTCCTGTCAAATTTCCTCTCAGCTCTCATCCAGCTGCTCTAGCTCACAGTGAAGGCAGTCTGACTACTTTTTTGTCTAAGGATTGTGCCTACATTTCAATTTCCCGGGATCAAACAAACAGACTCTTAATGGGAAATTGAAATTCAGGTATAATCCCAGGGTGAAAAATGAACCAAGAAACCGTGTGACTCCACCTGTTTCTTTAAAATTTTTTTTTCATTTTGAAAGATGTATCAAGGAGGTGATAAAGGAAAATAAAAAAAAGATAGCAATCCTGAGCTCAGATCATGTCTTAACCATCAGGCCTATAGGAAAAGAAAGGCCTTAAAGGGAAAAAATGGGTTTCTCTTTATTTTCTGTCTTTTCCCTTTCCCCTCCTCTTTTTAGATGCATAGGAACAATCAGGGCCTTGATAATTGGCTTTTAGGGATTGCTTTGGTTCATAAATAATTAGGCCTTGTGCTGACTTCCTTGCCTATTCAACACCTTACAGGCCAAATTCAGTTTAAGGGAAACTGATGGCTACTGATGAAACTTTAAATTGCTATGTCCTTGGACAAGGTACTTTTAATTAAAGGCTCAGAGGAGTCTCTGACCATTAGGAGCATAGAAACATCCCTGTGGATTAGGGTGGCCAGGCGGTTGTCTGTCGGAGAGGGGTTGGATCTGAGATATGGTGGGGCCTTACCGGCTGATCATTTCCTGTTTCAAATTCAACACAGTTTCAATTGATTTCCACCCCGCCCCCCACCACCCCCTGCATCTTTTACTAATGGAGCTTTGCCAGTTCTGCCTGAAATCCTGCACAGTTGTCAATAGCAAACAATCCTTTCTGAGGTAGCTATTGTGAAGGTGGTTGTTACTTGCTTTAGCTCCAAGACCAGGGATATATTTACAATAAAAGTTGATTTAGTGAAATCTGGAGGAACATAAAGGAACACAATGTGCAGATCAAGAACTTTTTAGAAAAACATTTTTTCTTGTTTTACAATTTTATTCCTTAGCTACGACTGGGCTGTATCTCTGTCTTCATTGTGGAATTAAAGAAATATTAATAGTAATGCTTGGACTCAGCTTCGCATAGGTTTTCTAGTTTGAATGCATTTCAGGACTTTGCTATTTTTACCAGTTCAAGTGTCAGAGAGTCTTCTTGTGATCATTTAAGATGTATCACCTGGGGGGCAGCTTTGTGTGTTTGAGGGGTTCTGTGTGAATGTAAGGGGTCATATATTTAGGCAGCTAGACTGGAGCCAGAGTGGAAAAGAGCCTTATAAATCCTGAGAAAACGTCAGAGTGCTTATACCGTGACTGTATTCTGGGGGCTGAATGCTTTTTTCATCGCAGCATCAGAGCAAGTGTCGGTTCAGAGATGCTCGCAAGAACTGCAGCAGGGCCTAGACAGAGTCGGTGATGTGGACCTATTAGTGATGTGGAGTTTGACATGACGGTAATGAATCATGAAGTTTGCTTTTCTCTTAGGAAAACGGGCAGCTCTCCTCTCTTAACAATCCTATAATAATCGCTAAACATTACGTGTGTGTGTGTGTGTGCGCGTGTGCATTTCAACCATATTGTGCTTATGTGTGCTAAGTTGCTTTGGTCGTATTCAACTCTTTGCAACCCTGTATACTGCAGCCTGCCAGGCTCCTCTGTCCATGGGATTTTCCAGGCAAGTGTCCTGGAATGGGCTGCCATGGCCTCCTCCAGGAGATCTTCCCGACCTAGAGATCAAACCTGCATCTCTTACATCCCCTGTTTTGGCAGGTGAGTTCTTTGCCAGTAGCGCCACCTGGGAAGACCACTGTACTTGTAGGGAGTATAATAAACACCTTTTCCTTTTAGTCTTTACTCAGTGAATGTCTAAGATAAGAAATCAAACCTTATCAAACCAAAGTTAGACTGCATTATCTAAAAAGGCAGTTTCAATGTAGCCTTCTAGTTACCTATACTTCCCAGCAATGGTTAATAATAGAGTTCAGGGCTCCCACTGCAAACCCCATCGAAGGGGTCTCTAGCCTTCATCAACGGCAGACTACATAGAAGCAAACAACCTCCCCTGCCTAGACCCCAGGAGGCTGAGGGGCACTCACTGAGGAGCGGGGGCAGCCAGTTGACGTTGACCTCACAGTGGGAGTCTAGGAAGGTCAGGACCTCGCCTCTGGCCATGGACGCCCCCAGGAGTCGGGTCCGGATCAGCCCTTCCCTTTTCTTGGTGCGGACGATCCTCACTTTGGAAAACCGAGCCATGTACTCTTCCAGCTTCTCCTTCAAGTGTTCTGGGAAAGAAGAAGACAGACACAGAAGGACATGGAACATTAGCTACAGCAGACTGAATCCAGAGTGTCTGTGCGGCCAGTGTGCTTGGAGAAAGCAAGAATACTGGAGTGGGGGGCCATTTCCTCCTCCAGGGGATCTTCCCAACCCAGGAATAGAACCTGCATGTCCTACATCGGCAGCTGGATTCTTTACCACTGAGCCACCAGGGAAGCTCACAGGTTCCAGAATGCTCCATAAGATGCAAATACTGCCTTTTGTGTGGACAAGGACCAGCCAGTGCTCCACCCCAAAGTTGTTGTGGGTCTAGGACCCCCAGGCTGTAGCCTGGCCAGCCTGCGCCCAGGTGGGAATCAGCCCCAAGTCCCTGCTGGCCAGGTCAGGTGACTGTTCCAGCACATGAGCTTTTGCCAACAAGAGGGCCCTTCCAGCAAGGCTTTGCCTAGTGTTCTCTGTATTGAAAATAGTGCATATAAAACCACAGGAAAGGAAAAATACCTCCCAAACCAACAGAAGGGCTGCCCTGGTGGGTCTAGTGGTAAAAAACCCGATTGCCAAAGCAGGAGATATAAGAGACGTGGGTTCCATCCCTGGGTTGGGAAGATCCCCTGGAGGAGGGCATGGCAACCCACTCCAGTATTCTTGCCTGGAGAATCCCATGGACAGAGGAGCCTGGTGGGCTAGAGTCCATGAGGTCACAAAGAGTCGGACACAACTGAAGCGACTTAGCACAAATAACAGGAACCAGATCTCCCCCCCTCCACCCCCGGCCAGGTAATAGTAAGCTGGCAAGTGACTTCAGCTCCTGGATTTGGATTTGAAGTGGAAAGTGATTTACTGTAAAAATTAGACATGGAGAGGGACAGGCAGATGAGATGGTACATAATCATTTTGGAATTGGCTAAGATTGGAAAAAAAATTGGAAAGGTTTCTTTGCCTAATTAAAAAACCTGTAAACAAAATGAAATGAGATAACTTATTTATGGAATAAAACATTTCCTACTGGCTGTGATAAAATACATTTATCTCTCACTTCTTTGTGTGCCAAATAAGTATATTTTGGTAGCTTTCTGTGGGATATGTGCTCATGTAATTGACATCATCTGCTCTCAGCCTCCCACATGTAAAACCTTAGGAGGGCTTTCCTGGAGTTTGTAACAAGTAGAGTCTAATATTCATTGAAATAGAATCTTAGCATGCTGTATGTTCTGTAGGTTTCACTTTCAAACTGTCTCTGCTTGTTTGCAATCAAAGGTAATATTGTTATTAAGTCTGCTTCTGTGATTTCTAACAATAGCAGTTCATGGAAGGATTTATGATCTCGCTTTTTTTTTTTTAATTTTGGCTCAGTGGTAAAGAATCTGCCTACCAATGTGGGAAATCTGGGTTCAGTTCCTGGGTAAGGAAGATTCCCTGGAGAAGGAAATGGCAACCCAGTCCAGTATTCTTGCCTGGAGAATCCCATGGACAGAGGAGCCTGGTGGGCTACATTCTGTGGGGTTGCAAAGAGTCAGACATAACTGAGCACGCAGGCACGGTTGCTTTGCAATGTTGTGTTCATTTCTGCTGTACAGCAAAATGAATTAGCTGCATGTATACATATATCCCCTTTTTGAATTTCCTTCCCATTTAGGTCACCATAGAATGGCACTCCACTCTAGTACTCTTGCCTGGAAAATCCCATGGACGGAGGAGCCTGGTGGGCTGCAGTCCATGGGGTCGCTAGGAGTTGGACATGACTGAGCAACTTCACTCTCACTTTTCACTTTCATGCACTGGAGAAAGAAATGGCAACCCACTCCAGTATTCTTGCCTGGAGAATCCCAGGGATGGGGGAGCCTGGTGGGCTGCCGTCTATGGGGTCGCACAGAGTCGGACACGACTGAAGCGACTTAGCAGCAGCAGCAGCAGCAGCAGAGTTCTGAGTAGAGTTCCTTGCACTATACAGTAAGTTCTCAGTAGTTACCTATTGTATACGAAGTATCAATAATGTATATTTGTCAATCCAAATCTCCCAGTTCATCCCAGCCCAACCTCTGTCCACCGCTTGGTGTCCGCAGATTTGTTCTCTACATCTGTGTCTCTGTTACTACCCTGCAAATATGTTCATGAGTACCATGTTTCTTGATTCCAAGTGTATGAGTTAATATACAGTATTTCTTTCTCTCTGACTTACTTCACTCTGTATGACAGCCTCTAGGTCCATCCACATCTCTGCAAACCTCACTGCTCTTCTGTCAGTTGTACCACTGCAGGTATCATCTTGGCAATCCGACTGCATTCTCTGCTTGACTCTCTGACCCCCAAGGACTAAAGTAGTCTTTTTTCAAGGGAGAGAGGATTAATCCTTTGTAGCTGCCTATGAGAAAGTTCTTCTTTCTAGAAGAGGTTTGCCTCCCACATGTCCCAAGGCAGAGGGTTGTCAGAAGCAAAGGGTTGTTGGTCACCTGCTAAGGACTGTCCCCTCTTGGGCTTGATGCTGCCACACTTGCCAGTTTATTGGGACTCTCTGAACCCAGTTGGGAGATCTCTACATGTTGCCGTTCCCTCTCTGTATGTTTTCTGATTCTGTGTATTTTTCATCAAAGTCTATTTTAATACACTAAGAAGACTGTCAGGTGTGAATGCACTAATCTCAAGGGGTTTGACCCCACAGCAAGTCCACTAAATGTTCAAATCAATTCCTCTAATTTGAACTTTGTGGTAATAATTAGGTTGCTTTGCCTCTGAGTAATGACCTAGTTGACTGCCCCTTGGAGGGGTCTGTTTTTTCTTAGTAGTCCAGTTATAGCATTTAATTAACCATAGCTCACTGTGAAGAAGATATTATCCATCTGATTAGCAAATTAGACTCTCATATAAGGAAATTCCTGCGGATGGTGGAGATGCCTTTAAATTGAAAACATTTTTCATTTCTTTTATATGAACAGTTTTGAGATTCATTTCAAAGCCTTACTCAAATGATTTTAAACATGCTTTGGTATTACTTAAACACAGCATCTTTGAAGATCCCTTTTGAACTCATTTAATGTACAGAATGACAGGAGAATTTATGATATCTTTATAAAAGAAACATTTATTTTTTGACTAGGAAACATTTGTAGAACCATTAAATATTTTTTTGGTTGGTGGCCCTAGACTAGCAGTGGAAATAATACTGTTAAAATCCACTAAGTGGTACCATGATGACCTGGAAAAGTTAATATAATTTCAAATATACCAATTTTTGCCCAAAGTTTATGATATCCGTGGGAGGCAGTAGTGAAATGTTGAGTTATACTCGTTACAATTTGATGTCTTGCTACTGTCGATATTAAGTACAACAGTTTTCTGAATGTATTTTCCCTTTTTTAGTAGAGATTTCACTATGCTCCATGAACTTACACATTCATTAGTATATTTATTGTTCAGGATAGCAACTAAGTGCTAAAAATGTTGCCTTCAGTGATTTGCAGTCGAGAATCAGGAACATGAGTTCTAGACCTATCCCCCACCTATTACTATATCTTCAGTTAAGTCATTTCAGGTTTCCTCACCTGTGGAATGTGATATGTGTATGTGTGTTCAGTGTCTGACTCTGTGATCCCACAGACTGTAGCCCACAGGGCTCCTCTCTCCATGGAATTTCCCAGGCAAGAATACTGGAGTGGTTGCGGTTCTCTTCTCCAGGGGATCTTCCCAACCCAAGGATCGAACCCGCATCTCCTGCTTGGCAGTCAGATTCTTTACCACTTAGCTACCTGTGAAGCCATGGAATGTGATGAGTTGATCTTAAATATTCCTTCCAATTCTATGATTCTGTGATTTCCCTTATCACATTTTACTTATGCTATAGATCTAGTCTATCAAGTATTTCATTTTTCCTAAAAAGCATCCTAGAGGTTGGTCTTCCAGTGTTTCTTTGGGCCACATGTCGCACTGGAAAGCAAGAATCAACTCAAGATAAAGCCAACGTGTATCAGAGCTTTAGTCAGAAAGCAAATGCCAGGTCTTGTCTTTGGTCAACACAGTATCTCGCTGGTCTCCCCCAGCTCCCTGTCTTCAAGACTGTCACTGGGGTCAAAATCATGACTTGGAAGCACTCTAAGTTCATCAAAGATTTAGGTCTGTTCAATAAATTAAAGTGAAAGTTGCTCAGTCATGTCCGACTCTTTGTGACCCCATGGATTATACAGTTTATAAAATTCTCCATGCCAGAATACTGGAGTTGGTATTATGCTTATTATATTAGGAAAATATAGTAGCAGAGTCTAGACAGCTTTCTGGTCTACCTTTGAGCAATTGTCCCCAACGCATAGGGAATCTAAGTGACCAAGAGTATTACAGAGCAAGGTCTGGGTTTCCTGAGTGGAGCTCTTTGTCCAGAGGCTGGACAAAGAGCTGCCCTGGGCTCAGCAGGTTCCTTCTCCTTTGAATCCCCTAATTTAATCTCAAGGAGAGAGCAGGAGGGGCAGGAGACCCAACTGACCTGGAGATAAAAGTTCTGTGTCTAAATACATACTATGAAGCTGACATTTCTTTGATGTTTATACTTATGTGTTGGTAGAGTATAGCGTGTGTGTTTGTGCATGCCAAGTCACTTCAGTCATGTCCTACTCTTAGTGACCCTGTGGATTATAGCTCACCCAGCCTCTCTGTCCATGGGATTCTCCAGGCAAGAATACTGGAGTGGGTTGCCATGGCCTCATCCAGGGCATCTTCCCGATCCAGGAATCAAACCCACATCTCTTATGTCTCCTGCATTGGCAGGCAAGTTCTTTACTACTAGCACCACCTGAGAAGCCCTAGTGTATAGCAGAATATGACCTTAAGAGCCCATACAGAATAAATGCTAGTTATTGTGTGTGTGCACGCTAAATTGCTTCAGTCGTGTCCAGCGCTTTGTGACTCTGTGGACTGTATCCCGCCAGGCTCCTCTGTCCATGGGATTCTCCAGGCAAGAATACTGGAGTGGGTTGCCATTTCCTCCTCCAGGAGATGTTCCCGACCCAGGGATCAAATTCGAGTCTCTGGTGTCCCCTGCACTGGCAGGTGGGTTGTTTACACTAGCGCCACCTGGGAAGCCCACAGTTATTGTGGATGGTGACTCGTGATACCTTCTGAACTGGAATGTGTCATAAACACATAGAAATGCATATACCCTTCTGGTTCATTCTTTCACCCCAAGAATATGCTCTTAAGTATTTTGGATAATTTGAGGTCTTATCACAGTGACAAGAAGTACTTTACAGTTAGAGATTAGAGGATATCCTTACTCTTCTCAGTATACTTGACACATGTTACTTGTATATTTTAACCCAAAGAGACAGTGTTAAGGATAACTGTCTACTCAGCAGTATAGAAACTTTTTCTATATTCTTTATGCAAGAGAAATATACAGATTTTATGTCTCCAGTTAACTCCAGAAAGCTGTCATCTCTTGACGTCCTGGTTGACCACACTGAATATGTCCCTTTTCATATCATTCACATACAGACACTTCATATTGTCTCTGGAGCACAAAAAATTCAACCAAGAACTTAAAAGAATTGCTGAAACTGTATCCAATTCCTTCTTTTATGATTTTGACTGAGATCTGTCTCTGAATGTCTTATTTTCTATTCTTTTAGTATGCAAGTCTCTTGGGAAATAGCTGTTGCTGTGGTTTAGTCACTAAGTCATGTCTGACTCTTTGTGACCCCACGGACTGCAGCATGCCAGGCTCCTCTGCCCATGGGATTTTCCAGGCAAGAACACTGGAGTGGGTTCCATCTCTCAGTGTCTTATTTTCTATTTTTTTAATATACATAGCATCCTCAGTCACTTGGGAAATAGCTGGGGACACTGAAATGAATAGACCACATATATTCCAGCTACTGTTAAAAAAAAAAGAGAATTAGAAAGTCACCCTTAACAACCTCTAATGAACTAATGGACCCAATTAACATCAGAGAAGGAACCAGATCACTTGTTCTGTGCTTGAAACATACCACTGCCTCTTTCTTGGCAAAGTATTGAATCTGAGTTTGATCATGCCTTTAGATATAACTACCAGGTTATAGGAACTAAAAGACTGATGAATTTGTGAAATAGCACGTCTGGGAGATAACTAGCAAAATCGAAACTCTCGAAATTTCTCCAACACTAATGGCATGACTTCTTCAACAAATAGAAGAAGAAGAAAAGAAATGGAATGAGAACCCTAAAGCTTGTGTCTGACTCTTGGGACCCCACAGACTGTAAGACAGAAGCATGATCACTGTGAAACCCATGGATACCAAATGTTTTCCTGTTTCAGCTAAAATGTGTGCTTTCTAATTTTTTTTTCTTTTTTTTTTTTACAAATTGTTGTTGTTGTTGTTGTGGAACGGATTTGAGATTTTCCTCCCATGAGAATACTTGTTGTTGCAGTTTAGCCGCTCAGTTGTGTCCAACTCTTTGTCACCATGTGGACTGCAGCACGCCAGGATTCCTTAGACTCCACTATCTCCTGGAGTTTGCTCAAATTCATGTCCATTGAGTCGATGACGGCAACCAACCATCTCATCCTCTGTCACCCCCTTCTCCTCCTGCCCTCAATTTTTCCCAGCATCAAGATATTTCCCAATGAGTCAGCTCTTCACATCATGTGGCCAAAATTTTGGAGCTTCAGCTTTAGTATCAGTCCTTCCAATAAATATTCAGGGTTGATTTCCTTAAGGATTGACTGGTTTGATCTCTTGAGAGTCCTTGATTTCACGCAATCATGGGAGGAGAGAGTTGGAGACTGTTCTTTAGGACCCTTTATGTTTCTGCATCTTTTGTGGATAAGGTCTACCATTTGTTCTGGATAATCTTTTCAAGGATGTTTACACAGTGAACAGATAGGGAATACAGAGATCTGTGTTTCTCTCAGGAATAAAATGCCATTTTACTTATAGCCCCAGAAGGTGGAGATAGTGTTCCCCTTGCTTCCCTGCTGCCCATTACATGAGATTTCAGTTCATTGGTTTGGAGAGGAGGGAAGGCCACTGATGAAGGACTCGTAACCTCACATGGCAGTTTTAGAGTTTCTGACCAGGATGTAGAGAGGAGTCTAGCAGAGCAGAAGTTGGTAATTACATGTGCCTGGCTGTCCTGTTCTTACCCGTGGAACCGCCTGCCTCTGGCTCAACTGAGCTCCACCCCACCACTCACTGATCTCTTATGAGTCTCTCCTCTTTTTAATTCCTTTTTGTGCTTGAAAATATAACATCTCTGACATGACATGCACATTTCATAGTGGGAAACAGTGAGCTGTGTTTACCTGGAGAATTCTGATAATTGTCTGTGACCTTCCCTTAGGCCCTACATTCCCACATAGAAAACAGGAATGAGGTGACTTCCCTGGCGGTCTAGTGGTTAAGACATCGCCTTCCAGTGCAGGGGGTGTGGGTTCAATCCCCAGTGAGGGAGCTAAGATCCCACATGCCTTGCGGTCAAGTAAAGCAGAAGCAATATTGTAACAAATTCAAGAAAGACTTTAAAAATGCTCCACATGAAGTAAAATCTTAAAAATAAAAAGAGGAATGGAACACATTTCAGCTCAGGGTCTCCTCTCAGGAAGGTAACCTGGACACCTCATAGCTTCCTTGGGGCCCTCTTTCTGTCCCAATTTTTTTCTCTCTTATCATTTGTTTAAAGAGCAACTGAATCATATATTTTCAGGATAGCTTTAATGTGTGACGTACTCAGAGTAACACAAAAGAAATGCCACAACATCTATTCTTGCACCCAGGGCATGGCCGCAGTGGAGTAGTTTCCAGCGGTAGACTCAGTGCCCAGAATTAATTATTCCTGGAAAGCATCCTTCTCCATGGTTAGGACTATAAATGGGTTTACAATCTTCTCTCTGGGAAATGCTCCTATATTAAAGATCGTGTGTATAATACCTTAGGAATCAAGGCCCCCAAAGTGAAAAAAAAAATATAGGTGTCACATACATAAAAGGATTAAGGACATTTTCAGAAAAATCACAAAGTGTAAAAGGGAAAGAGAGGAGAGAAAAGAGAAATCCATAGTTAAAATGTTTATTTTCTTCATTTTTAAAATTTTAGAGTATATTCTCTTAGAATGGTTTCTGCAGGCTGGTAAAAAATAGATTTTCAGGTGGCTCAGTGGTAAAAAATCCACCTGCTAATGCAGGAGACACAGGTTCGATCTCTGCGTTGGGAAGATCCCCTGGAGGAGGAAACGGCAACCCACTCCAGTACTCTTGCCTGGAAAATCCCCTGGACAGAGGAACCTGGTGGGCTACAGTCTATGGGGTCACAAAGAGTCAAACATGATAGAGTGATAGCATAAATAGACTACTCCATACAAAATATTTTGGCATTGGGTAATAGCCTGAAAACTGCCTGTCCCGGTGTGTACATGCACGAATACAAATGTTGCATAAAGCTGTGTTGCAGATTTTATTTCAGTTCATTTGTCATGCGTTTGATTTGTACATTCATTGCTTATTCCAATTGTGAATAATGTTAACTAATGTATATTTAGTTATAGCAGAAATATTTATATTCTATTTTTCCTTCTCCACAGTATTTTCCTAAGGACTGTTTAAAAACTGATCTTGTCTGATGTTTCAAGTATTTTTAACTAATATTTAGATTAAATATTTTTCTAAGCATTTTATTTTATTTATTTTAATTTTTATTGGAGTATAGTTGCTTTACAATGTTGTATCAGTTTCAGATGAACAGCAAACTGAATCAGTTTATACATAGATCCGCTCTTTTTTGGATTCTTTTCCCATATAGTCCATTACAGAGTGCTGAGTAGAGTTCCCTGTGCTGTACAGCAGGCCCTTGTTAGTTAGGTGTGTTATATATAGCAGTGTATATATATATCAATCCCAATCTCCCAATTTATTATCCCCCCATTCCCTGGTAACCAACCATAAGTTTGTTTTCTACATCTGTGACTCTATTTCTGATTTGTAAATAAGTTCATTTGTGCCCTCCCTTTCCTTTTCAGATACCTCATGTACACAATACCATGTGATATTTGTCTTTCTCTGCCTGCCTGACTTACTTCAGTATGATAACGTCCATGTCCATCTATTCTAAGCATTTTATAGTTTTCAGAAATCATTGCAATTAAAGGGCTTCTGTGAATGAATACATGTGACAGAATCTGAATCTAAAATTTATAGTTAGTAACTGTTCTGTTTATATGAACCTAGAATGAGAACTGTATTTACATCAGGCAATGTAAAATTTACTGAAATTCAAGATTATTTTCCTGATATGATTCATTTTAATGTTGTAACTTTGGCCTCAAATAAAAATATGAGTGGATACTGGATAAAATTCAGGTCTTTTCTATGAAATATTTTTGCTGAGTATTTTGAACTCACCACAAATTGATGCATTTTAATACAGTATAAAAATTTCTGCTTTTTAATACTTTGCCGGGGTCCAGCCCCGGTGGATCCAGGGAATTCGAAGCAGGGACGGCATTGGAGAGGAAAAACTTATTTATTTAGAGATATAAGATTAGATTAAGAAGAAATAGTATTGTAGGAAAATTAAGTGGAGAAAAGAGGCTGAATAACTTGGTATACGTGGAGAGCCAATAAAGTTCCAGACAAGGAGCTTGCACCATCTATGTTAGGCCACCGGCGTCTGTTTGAATATCGGGGAGTGCCCTGCCTTGGGCTCTCTCTCATGGATCTTAGAAGCCAGGACAAGTAAGTATACGTGGTGAGCCTCCACACCCCAGATGGGAATTCAGCCGAAAAAGGGAGAAAAGAATGACATGGGGGAGCCCAGCATCGGTGCGACTCCAGAAACCATTTTTCAAAATCAGCGTATGTACCCCAAGTTGTACATAAAGAAATAGTGGAATATGCAGAGTTGTGCAGGGGCAGCAGTCCTGACCCTCACTGAGACAAACAAGGCTTTCTTTTCGCATACCCAACCGTATACAAAAGGTCTCAGGTGGTTTACATTATCTTCTGGCCAAGAGGCCTGTTAACATTTTTATGGCTCTCTTCCTGGATAATTGTCTATCAACCAGAAAACTCCTTTTCCCTAGAAGTGTTTTTTCTTTACTCTGCATCACCCTCAGAGTACTAAATAAAGTTACATTCCTGTAGAACCAAGGTGCAGTGGGTTATAACAAAGAAAGTACTTAACTCAAAGATCTAATGTTGCTAATGCCAGGGCTACTATCTGTTTTTCTATATACCAACTATATCTAAAAATAAAAGATATGAAAATTTGGCAGCAAGTATTGGCTCAACAAATGAAACCTTTAATCAGTCCTATTCTAATGATTTTGACTCTTCGGAAGCCCCTACATTCCTAGGATGTTTTAAGCTTCCTGTGCCTCCTGAGGTCAGGAGGCCTCAAACAATCACGTGCGCAGCTGTACGAGTCCTGCAGGCAGGCTAGAAAGCCATCAGGGGGGTTTTTGGATTGAAACACTCGTATTGTGCCCAGGAGATTTATTATCTAAAAGCTCTAATCTTTTCCAGAAAAAGGTGGTAGGGGCACAGCCCCCTGTTAATGACAGAAGAGTAGGTGGAAAGCATAACACAGTAAAGCAGGCAGACTCTGGTCTTGGGGGTGGATGCTCAGGAAATTCCAGGGGGAACCCCTGAAGCCGATCACGCCCTTGCGTTTTGTCGGGCTTCCTTCCGCATGACCTTGTCACGGGCGGGATTCCTCACGCTGGCTCCCGGCAATACTTCACTAGTTTTACTTCATTTTAAACATCCTATATATTGTAAGGAATAGGTTGTATAGTTGATAAGTTTTCATTTGCACCACATATGTGATAATTTTGTCTAAATGCACAAATGTAAAAGTGCATTACTGTCAGTATTACAGAGAGTCTTCGGTTCAGTGTTATACTCTTTAACCTGCAAATATTTAAGAATTTTGCCAAAAACAGTGTTAGGCTTTAGTCTGTAAATATCAGATAATGGTTTAATCCTGGAAGAAACATTACACACAACACACTCTTTTAAATAAGAGCCCTATATAAATACCATTTGAATCATCAGTATTGACACAGGAGAAAAACGTCTCTAAGCTCATCTAGATCGTTTCTACTTTTCACTTATTTAGTGTTTTAAAACACTGTGGTGAGATGCACATAACATAAAATTTATCATCTTAACTATTTTTAGTGTATAGTTCAGTCCAGTAGGGTTAAGTATATTCAAAATGGTTGTCCAATCCAGCCACAGATCGTTTGATGTTGCAAACTAAAACTCTATACCCATTAAATAGGAAAGGTCCCTATTTTCCCATCTCCCCAGCCCTTGGAACCTACAAGTCTACTCTCTGTTTCTGTGTGTAAGATGACTCTAAATGCCTAATGTAACGGGAATTTACAGTATTTGCCATTTTGTCACTGGCTTATTTCATTCAGTACAACGTTCTCAAGGTTCATCTGTGTTGTAGCCAAGTCAGAATTTCCTTTCTTTTTTAAGGCTGAGTAATATTGAATTGTATGTATTAGACCCCATTTTCTTTATCCTTTCTTTTGTTAATGGGCATTGGGTAGTTTCTACCTTTTGTTTAAAGTGAATAATGCAGCTATGGACCTGCCTGCCTGCTTAGTTGCTCAGTAAGTCAGACTCTGCGACCCTGGTGGGCTCTAACCCACCAGGCTCCTCTGTCCATGGGATTCTCCAGGAAAGAATACTGGAGTGGGTTGCCATGACCTCCACCAGGGGATCTTCCCCACCTTCCCAACCCAGGGATGGAATCTGGGTCGCCTGCACTGCAAGCGGGTTCTTTAAGGTCTGAACCACCTGGGAGCTGATGTACATGAATCTGTAACAATTTCTCTCTGCAATAGCCAGCCTCTTCTAGTCTTAGGCTTGAGGCCTGAAGGCTGAATCCAGGGACCCCCAGGCCTCTGCCCTCTCTCAGCCTAAACTGTCAGTTCTATCAGGGAGCTAAAGACCACCTTGCATTTAACCACCTTAGTTAATTAGTCTCATATTTACCAGTATATCTTTTACGTATCTTCTCCTTCTTCCAGGAAAGCTCACTACTTAGCTGTCAATGATTCCCTTAATCTCGAATCTGTCAGAAATGCACATTTAATAAGATAATTTGTCTTGAGACATGAAGCTTTAAAAAATAAATGTAGCCAAGAAAAAAAATCAAGAGAGCCAGTGTATGTATACCTTTTGTTTCTAAAGTCCTTAAGGTGAAAGTCCCATTCATAAATTTCACACTGTTTCAGCTACATCAACAACTTATTAACACATTTTGCAGAATGCCAGATTATTTGACATTAAGTTGATCATTTTATATTCCTACATGAATGCTAATTAGTGATTTATTTGCACTCTCATATGCATTCATTGGATAAGCACCTGTTCTGTGAGTTGTTGACTCCTAATGACCATCTTTAAAAATTGGGACTAAGTGATTTTGTCATCAAAATAATGATTTCCTGTAATGTGTTTTCCTAATACAAAAGTCAGGATGAGAAATAACTCTGGGCATTGAAATGATTCTGAGATAATGTGAGCCCATCAACAAGGCTAGTGATAGAGGGATATCACAGTCTTCCAAGGAAATCAGATGCCATGTGCATCAAATTAGCAGGTTACATGAAATCACCTCTGAATCCAAGGGATTTCATATTCATTGAGGCAGTTTTTAGAAAACTCAAAGTTACATTAATAAATAAAAAAATCAAAGCCAGAATGCTTGAAAAAGGGAGAAATTGATCTTTAGCTAGTGAAAAAGTATAAAATTCAGGGAATGTGTGTGTTCAGTTGCTCAGTCATACCCAACACTTTCAACCCCATGGACTGTAGCCCCCCAGGCTCCTCTGTCGATGGGAGTCTCCAGGTAAGAATACTGGGGAGAGTTGCCATGTTCTCCTCCAGGGGATCTTCCCGGATCAGGGTTTGAGCCCTATCTTCTGTGTCTCCTGCGTTGGCAGGTGGATTCTTTCCACTAGCATGACCTGGGAAGCCCAGAATTCCGAAAAAAAAAAAAAAAAAAAAAAGACAAACCTTAAGATCGCACATACCAGCACAGATATCAAATCTGAGGAAGAAAATCTCCACCCTTTTGAAAGCACTTTTTTTTTCTTAAAAAAAAAAAGTGTATTATTTTTGGCTGTGCTGGGTCTGTGTTGCTGTATGCAGGCTGTCTCTAGTTGCAGAGAGTGGGAGCTGCCCTTCACTGCGGAGCACAGGCTCCAGGCATGTGGGCTCAGTAGCTATGGCACACGGGCTTAGTTGCCCTGCAGCATGTGGAATCTTCCTAGACCAGGGATCCAACGCTTGTCCCTTGAATTGGCAGGAGGATTCCTAGCCACTGGATCACCAGGGAAGTCCCTGGGCACTTTCAATTCTGCATTTCTCTGGAGCTGAGGAAAACCTGGTGTAATTCACACATACGTGCTACAAACCATTGTGTTCTTTAGTTTCTCTGAAGCGTCTCTTGGCATTACTGGGCGGCAATATTATATGGGTCAAGTTATAGGGACCCGTAATCTCAAATTATCCTGTGTGTGAGTGATTGAATAATGTCACCCGATAACTGAAAGCATCCATAAAGACCTGTGGGGTTTGGCTTGACTTCACCACAAATAAAGACAAATTGGATAGAATCCCTCTCAATAGTTAGGGTGAGAAAAATGTGATGTCAAAATTTCAATTTAGATGAGACGAGAGCTAAATTAAATATCTGGGAATTGGTGCTGTTCCCAAGGCTCGCAAGACCCTCAATTCCTAACAATATTCTTGTTCTGCAATATAGGAGGAGGCGTGCAGGAAACGAGCTGTCTGCTCTTGTTGAGGAAAATTGACCTGCTCAAGGTATGTCCTCCCAAGTAATTGCTTCATTTCTTGATAATACTATTGCAAAATGAAAAGGAGAGGGATCGTATGAGATACTATCTTGGCTTAGAATTGAGAAAAAGAGAATATGAGGAGGACCAAAAATGTGTCTCATGTCCTTGAATGAAAAGAACCAGTAGAGTAAGTAGCCAAATATGACAAGTTCAATGTCTGGAAATGAATAGTAATTGTATATACATTCATTGAGTGCTTATCACTTCTATTCTGAGATATATTCATGTGCTAATTTATTAAATCCTCATTTTTTACTGATGAGAACAATGATACTCATAAGTCAGAAAGGTTAAGAACTTTGCCCAAGGTTGTACATTAAAGGGAGTTTGAATATTGTAAGAACTCAATAAATATCTGTGATTGTACATCAAAAGTAAAAACCACAAGTGAAAGTTGCTCAGTCACGTCTGATTCTTTGTGACCCCATGGACTTTACAGTCCATGGAACTCTCCAGGCCAGAATACTGGAGTGGGTACCCTTTCTCTTCTCCAGGGGATCTTCCCAACCCAGGGATCAAACCCAGCTCTCCCACTTTGCAGGCAGATTCTTTACCAACTGAGTCACAAGAGAAGCCTGATTATATGTCAAGAGGAAAAGAAATAGTTGAACCCAAATGTATCCGGTAGGAATCTTTCATGTACAAGAGAATTTAATGCAGGGAATTGGATGTTTACAGTAATATGTATGATTATTATAGAAGACCTGTAAAATTGAGAAAAGTGGAAAAAAGGGAAGAAAATCAATAAAAATATACCACTCAAAGTCAGTCCCTGTTTTTTTTTTTAAATAGCTTCCCTGCTTTATACATTTATTTTTAGGTAGGGGTACAGCTGCTTAATAATATTTTGTTGGTTTCTGTTATACAACGAAGATGATCAGATATATATATATATATACATATATATGTGTTTCCTCTCCCTCTTGGGCCTCCCTCCCAACCCCACATCCATCAATCACCACTAATAAGTCAGACAGAGAAACACAGATACTAGGTGGTATTAATTCTATGTGAAATTGAAAAAAAAAGTCAGATTCATAGGGACAGAGTAGCATGGTGGTTGCCAGCAAGCTGGGGGTGGGGGAAAAGGAAGAGTTTGTTCAGTTCAGTTCAGTTGCTCAGTCGTGTCTGATTCTTTGCGACCCCATGAATCACAGCACGCCAGGCCTCCCTGTCCATCACCAACTCCCAGAGTTCACTCAGATTCATGTCCATCAAGTCAGTGATGCCATCCAGCCATCTCATCCTCTGTCGTGCCTTTCTCCTCCTGCCTCCAATTCCTCCTAGCATCAGAGTCTTTTCCAATGAGTCAACTCTTCGCATCAGGTGGCCAAAGTACTGGAGTTTCAGCTTTAGCATCATTCCTTCCAAAGAAATCCCAGGGCTGATCTCCTTCAGAATAGACTGGTTGGATCTCCCTGCAGTCCAAGGGACTCTCAGGAGTCTTCTCAACACCACAGTTCAAAAGCATCAATTCTTCGGCTCTCAGCCTTCTTCACAGTCCAACTCTCACATCCATGCATGATCACAGGAAAAACCCTAGCCTTGACTAGACGGACCTTAGTCAGCAAAGTAATGTCTCTGCTTTTGAATATGCTATCTAGGTTGGTCATAACTTTCCTCCCAAGGAGTAAGCATCTTTTAATTTCATGGCTGCAGTCACCATCTGCAGTGATTTTGGAGCCCCAAAACGTAAGAGGGTAGAAACTTTTGGTTACAAGCTGACTGTGGCCTGAGGGTCTAATATAGAACATGGTGACTGGTTGACAGCATTGTGTTAGGTAATTGAAATGCACCGAGACAGTAGAGCTTAAATATTCTCACCAAATATATACACACTGATGGATATGTTAAGCCAACATTTAAGTACATCAAATCATCAACTTTTATATTTTAAATGTCTTACAGTTTTATTTGTCAATTATACCGACTCAGTGGACATAAGCTTCCCTAGTAGCTCAGCTGGTAAAGAATCTACCTACAATGCAGGAGACCTGGGTTCGATTCCTACTTTGGGAAGATCTGCTGAAAAAGAGATAGGTTACCCACTCCAGTATTCTTGGGCTTCCCTAGTGGCTCAGCTGGTAAAGAATCTGCCTGCAATGTGGGAGACCTGGGTTCAATTCCTGAGTTGGGAAGATTTCTTGGATAAGGGACCGGCTACCCACTCTAGTATTCTGGCCTGGAGAATTCCATGGACTGTAGAGTCAATGGGCTTTCAAAGAGTCGGACATGACTGAGCAACTTTCACTTTCAATGGACACGAGTTTGAACAAACTGGGAGATAGTGAAGGATAGGGGAACCTGGCATGCTGCAGTCCACGGGGGTCACAAAGAGTCACACTATTTAGCAACTGAACAACAATAACTGCAATAAAGTGGAGGAAAAAAAAAATCCCTGCTCACATTTTCCTTTACCTTTTGTGCTTCTATTTAGAGCCTACATGTTCTTTTAAATCTAACACTGAAATTTCCCATGTTCTTACCTGAAAGTATTGTTTTAAACGTGCAGTCACTTTTCCATATTGTTGGTTTACATGATTACAGGTATGACTATTATAAGTAATATATAATGAATATTTTGTGAATAAGTGTTTTCTGAAGCTATGGTTTTCCTTAGAAGAAATTCCAAGACCTGAAACCAGTGCTTCATAGGGTAGGAGCCTATTGAAGTGAAAGGCTATATAAACATCTCATTAGAATAGACTGAAGATCTGTCTTCATCGGCTGTGGAAGCCAAAGCATTTGGAGGAGCCAAGGGGACTTGAATGGCCATAAAATTCGTTCTCTTCTTTGTTGAAGGAGAACTGAGCCCAGCTGTCACCGTCAGCTCACCAAACTGCCAGCACCTCCCCCTTCTCTCCTGATAAAGAGAATGAACTATATGGGCATGAATGTCAGACCAGCCTCTCTCCTTGTGCCCTGATCCTGTCCTTCCTTATCTGCTCACAAACGTGGCTCTGTAGCCCTCCCATCTCCTCCTTGCATCTTCATCTTTGGTCCTTTACTAAGTCATTCGATCTTGAAGCCAAAAACATTACGATATCCCTTTTTAAAATTTCAGTATAGCCAATTAACGACATTGTGGAAAAGTGACAGATTTTATTTTCTTGGGCTCCAAAATCACTGTGGATGGTGACTGCAGTCATGAAATTAAAAGATGCTTGTTCCTTGGAAGGAAAGCAATGACAAACCTAGATAGCATATTAAAAAGCAAAGACATTACTTTGCCAACAAATGGCAAATGTCCGTCTAGTCAAAGCTATGGTTTTTCCAGTAGTCATGTATGGATGTGAGGGTTGGACCATACAGAAGGCTGAGCACTGGAGAATTGATGCTTTCAAATTGTGGTGTTGGAGAAGACTCTTGAGAGTGTTGGAGATCAAACCAGTCAATTCCAAAGAAAATCAACCCTGAATATTCATTGGAAGAACTGATGCTAAAGCTGAAGTTCTAATACTTTAGCCACCTAATGCAGAGAATTAACTCATTGGAAAAGATCCTGATGCTGGGAAAAATTGAGGGCAGGAGGACAAGGGAGTGACAGAGGATGAGATCTTTGGATGGCATCACCAACTCAATGGACATGAATTTGAGCAAACTCCAGGAGATAGTGAAGGACAAGAGAGCCTGATGTGCTGCAGTCCATGGGGGTAGCAACTGAACAACAACAACAACAAATGCTGTGATGGTTACAGGTGGACAGCAAAGGGATTCAGCCGTTCGTAGACATGTGTCCGTTCTCCCCCACATTCCCTTCCCATCCAGGCTGCCGCAACGTGGAGGAGAGTGCCCTGTGCTATACAGTAGGTCTTTGTTGCTTACCCATTTTAAATAGAGCAGCGTGTACATGTCAGTCCCAAACTCCCAAACTATCCCTCCTCCCCATCCCCACCCCCAACCACACGTTTCTTCTCTAAGTTATGAATCAGTTTCTGTTTTGTAAATAAGTTCATTTGTGTAATTTATTTTTTATTTTTTGCCACTTTATTTTTTTAATTGAGGGATAATTGCTTTGCAGAATTTTGTGGTTTTCTGTCGTACCTCAACAAGAATCAGCGATAGGTAGACCCATGTCCCCTCCCTCGCATCTCTGTCCCCATCCCACCCTTCTAGGTTGTCACAGAGCCCTTGTTTGAGTTCCCTGAGTCACACAGTGAATTCCCGTTAGCTATATTTTACATATGGTATTGTAAATTTCTATGTTACTCTCTCCATACATCTCACCCTCTTCCTCCTCCCCTCCCTCCCAAAGCCATGGTACGTATACACAATGTATCATTTATTTTTAGATTTCACATATAAGGGATGCCATACAGTATTTCTCTTTCTCTAATATCCCTTTTCTTAAAAAGCAAAGCTTCTTTGACTCACACCCTCCTCCAGCTTCTGTCTGCTGACTGACCCTATGTTTTGGCAGGATTTGACGAGGGATTTATCTAGATTTGTGTCTCCATCTTCTCGCATCTTTTCTGGATGCACGTTTTCTGTTCCTTTATTCAGGGTAGTCCTAGGAATCTGTATGCAAAGAATTGTGCTAGAACCCACGCTCTTTTACCTTTTGAAACAGGCAGGAATTCTATTTGAGATTCTTCTGTTAGGAGAAAGATTCAGATGTTGGCAAAGTGATGTCTCTGCTTTTTAATAGGCCGTCTGGCAGTTAGCAGGTTTATCATAGTTTTTCTGCCAAGGAGCATCTTTTAATTTTGTGACTAACAGTCACTTGCTGCAATCATTTTGGAGCCCAAGAAAATAAAATCTGTCCCAGGGCATAATTTTGAAGTTCACTGACAGAGAAGAGGAGGATGGGTTCCGAGGCAGACAGGTCTGATGGTGAGCAGAAAGCATTGTCCGTGCGCACTTGCAAGGTTATTTCTAAGATTCTTACTTTGCCGATAACAGCCAAGAAGGTGGGACTCATGGGAAAAGATCTAGGTCTTGGAAAAATGTCGGAAGTGATGAGAGCCCTTTGCTTGAATGGGAAACTGGATCAAGCCCTATGAGATATCATGCAGCAGTCCTCTTGGGGGAATGGGGAGAATGATCCAATAAGTCTTTTCTATCTTTGCTTTCCATGACCTCTGGCTGCTAACATCTCTTTTTCTCGTTATGTCAGAATGAATTGCCTATTTACCACTGAACTCTAGACAGGACTTTTTCTCCCTCAGCAAGACAACAACCTAGCATTTGCGAAAGACAGTTCATTTCAACTTAATGTGCTAAGGCACCATTTTAAAGTGGGTAATAGTATTTCCAGGATATTTTGCTTACTTGCTGGATATAGAGTCCCCTCTCCTGTCAAGCCAGAGCTCTCCCCAATTTTAGAAGACATTCCGAGGATAATGTAAGATGCATTTGCAAGCTGGGAAGTCAAATGAAGTCATCTGGCCTATAGATTACCAGCAACTTCCAGAGCAAGGTCATTTTTTAGTATTAGAATCTGTTCAGGTTTTTTTTTTTTTTTTCATTACAATGAAAACTGAAAAACACTGGATGACTGCATTTATATTCTGCAGAATTGCATGCATTTCTCTTTCTCAGGCAGAAGGAATAGAAACTGGTTTAAATTTCTTACCAAGAAATAAGCAGTGTTTCTTGGAGTTTTATATGTATATGTACACACATGTACATACACAGATATGTGGATGTATATATCATCCAGTCCCTAAGAATAAATGAAAGTACCTCGTTTATAATTTATTTATTTGTAAAAAATCACTGTTTCCTGCACAGTCTTGATTAAATAAGGCAATACGTCATATGTCTGAAACCTGCCAAGTGTCTGCCAAGGCACAGGTTGGCTCCGAAAGTGACTAGGACGGGACTGCGGTGTTTTACAGTCTGTCACGGGCGTGACAAGTAGTGATAAAGGGCAACATTAGGCCTTCTCTACTGATAGTCCGGCCACATATTTTCTCCTGTAATTCTGTTTGGCCCTGTTTATCTTCATTTGAATGGGCTGCATCTCCACGAGTACCCTCAATGATAGATATTTTCCCTGCTAATGATGCGTCTCTTTGTCCCCAGGGTTATTTTCACACTGGATGGAGTTCTCCCACGGAGGGACCGCAGTCAGTCAGTGTGCTGCAAATGGTGCTGGACAGGATGTTGATTTTTTTTCCCCCACTCTCAGTGGTCAGACAAGGCTTGCATTGCTAGAGTTATTGAGCCTCCACTCCCAGGGGAGATTTACTTTTTCCAATGACTTTATAAAGATCAGTTAGCCTACAAATTCTGCTTGTCTCTCAAAATCTGTGTTAGACTACATCCCTGGGTTTGAATCTGAGACTGCCCTTTATACCTATTTCATGAGAGTGAGAGTAAACTAAGACAAATGAAATGCTATTAATGGCACCCCACTCCAGTACTCTTGCCTGGAAAATCCCATGGACAGAGGAGCCTTGTGGACTACAGTCCATGGAGTTGCAAAGAACACAACATGACTGAGTGATTAACACTTTCATTTTTCATAGCTCCTCCTACATACAAGAGGAACATCTTTTTTTTTTTTTGTCATAGTTAAGAAGTGGAAAGACACTGTGGTGTAAAAGATGAATTTAAGAAATGATAATTAGATTAGTATTTCAATGGTGGGCCCTTCAGTCATTGGGCATTGATTTGAAAAGCGGTCTTGGGCAAGGTGGTGGTAGACATTGTAGTGCAGAATTAAATAAGCAGTTTATCTGGTGCACAATAAGAACAGCCATGAGTTCCAAGCACAGGTTTCCTCTAGTATTAGCGATAAAGAAGTAATGAGAACTTAAATCAGAGTTATGACATTTTGAAGAAACAATCAGCACATATAACATCAGAGAGCTCCTCATCATTTGTTAATGAGGCCCAGAGAGAACAGAAGACTTGTCTGTAGGCCTATAACCAGTCACGTGTGTGTGTGCTAAGTTGCTTCAGTCATGTCCGACTCTTTACAACCCCATGGACTGTAGCCTGCCAGTCTCCTCTGTCCATGGGGTTCTCCAGGCAAGAATACTGAAGTGGGCTGCCATTCCCTTCTCCAGGGTATCTTCCTGACTCAGGGATCGAACGCCGGTCTCCTGAATTGCACCAGTGGAATTCTGACCCTTCATTACTTTTCACTCTTTTATATGCTTTTCAGATGAAATATACAGACTTAAGTCTTTTTCACATTAAGAGACTGTGCACACCCCAGAAAACTGTGCCTTCTAGAACACCTTACCAAAGGACCTCTCTCCACCTTCTTTTAGGTTTGCCTCTTGTTAAACTAGTCACTGAGGTTAGGGACATGCCTCTGAGAGTTTTAGAAAGAATCAATGCCTTTGGAATGAATGTTAGAGCACTTGTGGGCAGAAGAGTTGACCGACTCAGTTTGAATCAAAACCAAATAAAATGCAAAACAAGAACAAAATAATCTCAAGCAGATACTTATTATGTTAAAGAATCTTATAAACTAGAGGCAAGAGAATCCTTTTTCTTTGATGACATGATATCTAAATTGATTTAAAATGTCCCTAAAACAGGAGGGAAGAAAAATATTGTACCCAAGGGGCCAGAAGGTGAATGGTGATGCTATGTGAAATTGACCAAAACTTCACATTTTGCAAACCTCTACCTAGAGGGCTATAGATAAAAGAGAGATACATTCACTCTTGAAAAATACCTTGAGCTTCCCATTTGTAAAGGATGCTTGTTTTCTGAGGTTTCTGAAAGCAGCTCCTTGGTCATGGCTGGCAGAATAGCAGCTGATAGAAATCACTGAAGCTCATGTTTGTTTGTTTTTTTTCCCCATTAGTGTTTCGGTTCTGGTTTGCCCTATTTTGGAGTCACTGACTTTTTCTTCCTCGAGAATTCAAGTCATGCAGTTCCCTCTCTCTGTTAAACTATGAAACTGTTAACTGGAAGAACATGAAAGGAGGTTTCCCTTAAGCGATTCTGACATTCTTCAGAAGCAGGACCATTAACCACCTCTAATCTTAATGGATTGGAACTAATTTCTGAAGACCAAAAGTTTCCTCAACTGGAAAGGAAATAAACTGCAAGAAACACCAACAAAAACCCACATGCAGTCAACATAAGCTCTAGAGAGTGAAAGCCATGTTTTAACCAAACAGGTGATCAGAGCTGATTAATGCCTTCTGCCTACATTTCTCTTTGGAAGACTATTTAGAAAAAAATTTTCTTGTAGCACTCACACGAACTCAATCTTAAAAAGGCACGCTCTTCCTATCACTGTCTGTTCTCTGTGTACTTAATATTTCATGTTAACTCTTAGGAGCATCTCACATGATACACATTTTTCTTTGTGGTTATCCTTTCTCTCTCCAACAGGATCTAAGTTTCATCAGAATAGAAATTTTGTTTCTCTTTACTGCTGCATGGGATAATTCCTGCTACATCTCTAGGGGGTCAATAAGTAGACATAAACGAAGAGAACCCCTAATTAGGAGGTTTATGTTCGTCATTTGAAGGTATAATTTCACTTCCTTCTGTGTTTGCTGTGGACCACTTCATTCTTAGCCAAATATTACTACATTACTGCTGTCAACATTGTAGGTTAATTTACTATTTTCAGAGACTGAATTACAAGTAGAACTGTACTGAAACTATTCCATTAAGAGTGTTGTTTACTTATTAGAATTTCCTCAATAGCTCTCTTGGCTATTAATTCAGTTATCAAAATTACAATCCAATAAGCTTCTAGAATTTCCAACTTTCAAGATATTACCCATTTCTCTTCCATATTGATGATTTTCTTTGCATATGATAGAAACTCCTTTTCTTGTTTGCTTTCTCTTCTTTCAGTTGAATAAATCTAGTTTTAATAAGATAATTAATACTGAAATATGTTGAAAAGTCTAAGGACTTCTTCAGTTTCAAGTCATCTTACAAAGCTCTTTCTGACTCAGCTGATTTTTGCATATTTTTTCAATTCAATTTTTATAACCTTATTATGTCTCTACCTATCATTACCTCATTTACCAGTTCTCAGAGCTCTTGTACTTTATCCTATGAGTTTCTATTCTTTACATTAGGGATGTGGAGATCTGACTCTTTTGAAAAGACCCTGATGCCGGGAAAGATTGAGGGCAGGAGGAGAAGGGGACGACAGAGGATGAGATGGTGGATGGCATCACCGACACCATGGACATGGGTTTGGGTGGACTCCGGGAATTGGTGATGGACAACTGGCGTGCTGCGGTTCATGGGGTTGCAAAGAGTCAGACACGACTAAGCAGCTGAGCTGAACTGAACTGAAGAATAATACCCACTCAGTAAAGAGTCCAGCTGCAGTGCAAGGGACATGGGTTCTATCCCTAGGTCTCAAAGATCCCCTAGAGAAGGGAATGGCAACCACTCCAGTATTCTTGCCTGGGAAATCCCATGGACAGAGGAGCCTGGAGGGCTACAGTCCCTGGGGTTGCAAGAGTCAGACATGACTTAGTGACTGAACCACCACTGGGGTTAAGATTCTCTCCGTGTTCCACTGGGTTTTGTTTTCTCTTCTACCATTTACTTGACAATGAAGACGTGTACTGAATAGGTCCTCAGGGAGATGTCGTGGCGTTAGCAAGCAAGTTGTAAATCTGCCCATTAGGTAATCACCTCAGCTTGTCTTGTTTTCAGGATGATTTCTTTTCGATTTGTGCTCAGATTCAGAAGGAATGTGGTGGTCACTGGCATCAGATGGGCAGGGGTTGCAGCCCCACTCATGCTCCTGGAAGGTTCCCATAGCAAACATTGCTTTTACTTCTCTAAGAAGCAAGCAAGCACTTCATCTAATTTGTGAATCAATACATTATAAACATACTTTCTTTCCCAGTGGTTCTCAGTGGGGCCATGTGTGGGCAAAGGTGGTACAAAAATTCCCTGGAAATTTTTTCCAACTACACAGCTCCTTCATGCATGCTCATGTGGCTCTTAGAGACAAGCCCATCTGGTGGGCTTATCTGTGGCAGACAGAATAATGATCCCCCCGAGTGTTCACATCTTACTTGTCAGAATCACTGAATACGTTACCGTATGAGGCAAAAGGAAATTTGCCAAAGTGATTAAGAAGCTTTCAATGGGGGGTGGAGAGAGGTGGGATTTATCCTGGATTATTCAGGTAGGTACAATAAAACCATTGTTGTTTAGTCCCTAAGTCATGTCTGACTCTTTTGTGACCCCACGGACTGGAGCCCACCATGATCCTCTGGCCGTGGGATGCCCCAGGCAAGAATACGGGAGTGGTTGCCATTTCCTGCTCCAGGGGACTTTCCTTACCCAGGGATCGAACCCACATCTCCTGCATTGGCAGGATTCTTTACCACTGAGCCTCCAGGGAAGCCCTCAGTGTAGTCAGGGGATCCTTATAAAGGAAAGAGAGCAGTAGCAGAGCCAGAGAGAGAAATTTGAGGATGCCACACACTAGGATGTGAGGATCGAGGTCAGGGCTGTGAGCTGAGGGGTTTGCAGTAGGCATCCACAGCTGGAAAATCACGTAACTGTGGATTCTCTCCCATAGCCTCCAGATGGAGGCTGACTCATTTTGGACTTCTGCTCACCAGAACTGTAAGATGATGAAGCTGCATTGTTTAAAGCCACTAAGTCTAGGGTGATTTGTTACGGCAGCAAGAGGAGCCTCATACAGTGGTAATTATTGGCACGTGTGGTTTGGAAAACATTCCTGATGTTCTTTCTACTCTTAATGAGAATCACTGTTTTGGCATCTTCTTAAGCACTGGGCTTCCCTGGTGACTTAGTAAAGAATCTGCCTGCAATGCAGGAGACCTGGGTTTGATCCTTGGGTCAGGAAGATCCCCTGGAAAAGGGAAAGTGCTACTCACTTCAGTATTCTGGTCTGTAGAATTCCATGGACAGAGGCCTGGCAGGCTACAGTCCATGGGGTCGCAAAGAATTGCGCAAGACTGAGTGACTTTCACTTCACTAATTAAGCATGATTGGAACAATGTTGTGCTATTTTTATATTAAATTTAAGAATACTGATAAGGAAAAATGTCAGACTGAAGGTTTTGTTTGAAAAGAGACATGAAGTATGAAAAAAATCCAGAATATGTCCCTGATGAAGTAATATACTAAAACTTCTGTCTTCTGTACAACTCTGCTGATGATAGGATTAAACATACAATTCAAAATCCATCAACGCCCATTTTTTTGATTGGGTCGTTTATTTTTCTGGAGTTGAGCTGCAGAAGTTGCTTGTATATTTTTGAGATTAGTTGTTTGTCAGTTGCTTCATTTGCTATTATTTTCTCCCACTCAGAAGGCTGTCTTTTCACCTTGCTTATATTTTCCTTTGTTGTGCAGAAGCTTTTAATTTTAATTAGATCCCATTTGTTTATTTTTGCTTTTATTGCCAGCATTCTGGGAGGTGGATCATAGAGGATCCTGCTGTGATTTATGTCTGAACTAAATAGACATTTCTCCAAAGAAGACATACGGATGGCTAACAAACACATGAAAAGATGCTCAACATCACTCATTATTAGAGAAATGCAAATCAAAACCACAATGAGGTACCATTTCACACCAGTCAGAATGGCTGCGATCCAAAAATCTGCAAGCAATAAATGCTGGAGAGGGTGTGGAGAAAAGGGAACCCTCCTACACTGTTGGTGGGAATGCAAACTAGTACAGCCACTATGGAGAACAGTGTGGAGATTCCTTAAAAATTGCAAATAGAACTACCTTATGACCCAGCAATCCCACTTCTGGGCATACACACCGAGGAAACCAGAATTGAAAGAGACACATGTACCCCAATGTTCATCGCAGCACTGTTTATAATAGCCAGGACATGGAAACAACCTAGATGTCCATCAGCAGATGAATGGATAAGAAAGCTGTGGTACATATACACAATGGAATATTACTCAGCCGTTAAAAAGAATTCATTTGAATCAGTTCTGATGAGATGGATGAAACTGGAGCCGATTATACAGAGTGAAGTAAGCCAGAAAGAAAAACACCAATGCAGTATACTAACACATATATATGGAATTTAGGAAGATGGCAATGACGACCCTGTATGCAAGACAGGGAAAGAGACACAGATGTGTATAACGAACTTTTGGACTCAGAGGGAGAGGGAGAGGGTGGGATGATTTGGGAGAATGACATTCTAACATGTATACTATCATGTGAATTGAATCGCCAGTCTATGTCTGACGCAGGATGCAGCATGCTTGGGGCTGGTGCATGGGGATGACCCAGAAAGATGTTATGGGGAGGGAGGTGGGAGGGGGTTCATGTTTGGGAATGCATGTAAGAATTAAAGATTTTAAAATTTAAAAAATAAAAAACTAAACTAAAATAAAATAAAATAAATAGGTAAAAAAAAACTGCAAATAAATATGACTAAAATTAAAAAATAAATAAAAAAATAAAGAACAAGTGACTATCTCATCAAAAAAAAAAAAATCCATCAACGTATTGATTGTCCCATGCATAAAATGAAAAAAGTAAACATAAGTTTATATTGCTTAAAAGAAAATACTAAAAATATTATTAAAGTAAATTTATTGCAGAAATTTAAAAAACTTTCACTTTATTAGGCAATAATAGAGCTTTTGGGCTTCCCTGGTCTAATTTGGGTTTGATTCCTGGGTCAGAAAGATCCTCTGGAGAAGGGAAGGACTACCCAGTCCTATATTCTTGCCTGGAGAATCTTATAACAGAGGAGCCTGGTGGGTTACAGTCCATAGGGTTGCAAAGAGTTGGACAGGAGTGAAGCAACTTAGCACACATGCACACACGCAATAGCCCTTGATAATCCCTCCAGTGATCTGATTTACCACAATTTTATTAACCTTCAGTTTTTTCAGAAGCACTTCCATTAATTCATAGTATATGAAGGATCATGAAAGGTAGATATTTAGGCACCAAATATAATTCTTAATAGTCTATTCACTTCTCAAATAATTATGAAACAAATCCTCTCTAACATCTAAACATACTTACAACTGTTCAGTAAATAGACGATTGCTAAGGCATGGTTTTCAGACAATTCTGCCTCCTTTGGCCTCTAATGTTCAGATGCTATGAATGCATAAAGCTGACTCTGTGGAAACAAACAAACACTTGGTCTGGATGAACCAGCTCCCAAGGGGAAATAGGGTGAGCTTTATAGATCTCACTGTAATAAAAGAGAGCAGAAATGCATCATGGAAGATGATATTTTTATGACCAGACTCCCAGGAAAATTACCAGGGTTTTCCAAGGTCTACATACACTTTTACATGTAGTGGCTTTCA
Organism: Ovis aries; assembly: GCF_016772045.2. NCBI lineage: Eukaryota > Metazoa > Chordata > Mammalia > Artiodactyla > Bovidae > Ovis > Ovis aries. The sequence continues at coordinate 107,918,923 of NC_056055.1, forward strand.
ATGGCAGTTTTGCCAAAAATTATGCAGAAGCATTTTTCATATAGTTTGTCCCCATTTCTGACCTCAGTAAAACCTGAGGGCACACTATTTAGTCATGGTTCAGTCATTTTTATTTCCATTTAAGTAATAAGAGTCCAGCTTTGTGCACAGAGTGGAGGAAAAAATCCTGTTGCCATTTTTTGGTGCTTTAAAGAAATGGTGCTTTGCATACATTAACATACATCCTTTGAACAATTTGCAGGGTAGGTTATTCTTATCTCCTCTTTAACAGGTGAAGAAACTGGGAGCAAAGAGGTAGATTAGCTGACCCAAAGAGGCAGGGCTGGGATCTGAACCCAGATCTGTCTGCCAATAGAGCCCATGCTCCTTCTCAATTTAGTACAAGAGAATCTTTTAATGAAAAATAGAATAGTATGTTCCCTCAACTCTGCCTGTCAGATATCAATTGGTGCAATTAACTTTTTGATAAGAAGGCCTGAAGCTGAAGGTACAGGCAGGTGTCTGAACACAAGCACTGTGACAGTTGAAAAGGAGACCGAGGAAATCAGAGACCTGGACTCTATTTATGCTACTCTACGTAGAAATATAGATAATTTATTATGCAAATTCAAGACCTCGTTTTGGTATTATTGCCTCCATGAAGAATCAGCCCGTGTTTAGACTGTGAGGAGAAGGGATAGGAGGACTATGTACCGCAGCAAACAGCTTTAGATATGTTCCAGTATTCACTGAGAATTCATATGCAGACCCAGAAACCTGCAGTCTAGTGTATGAACAAAGAAGTCTTAGCCTCAAACATTTTAAGGGGAAGACATTACCTGTCTCAGCATGGTTGCTGTTTGATATTTTTATTTAGAAAAAATTTTATACAATGTTTAAATTTTATACTGCATTTATTGTTATAAAATATTGTCTATAATCCCCATATTGTACAGTATATTCTTATAGCTTACTTATTTTTTACCTCATAGTTTGTCCCTCTTAATCCCCTACCCCATATTGCCTTCCACCTTCCCTGTGCCCACTGATAACCACTGTTTTTTTTTCTCTATGTCAATCTGCTTCTTTTTTTGTTATACTCACTACTTTGTTGTAGTTTTTATATTCCACACATAGGTGATACAAGACCATATTTGTATTTTTCTGTCTGACTTATTTCACTTAGCATAAAACCCTCCAAATCCATTCATGATGCTGCAAATGGCAAAATTTCATTCTTTTTTATGGTTGAGTAGTATTCCATTGTGTGTATATGTGTGTGTGTGTATGTGTGTATGCAAAGCTGCTGCTGCTGCTAAGTCACTTCAGTCATGTCCGACTCTGTGCGACCCCATAGACGACAGTCCACCAGGCTCCACCGTCCCTGGAGTTCTCCAGGCAAGAACACTGGAGTGGGTTGTCATTTCCTTCTTCAATGCATGAAAGTCAAAAATGAAAGTGAAGTCACTCAGTTGTGTCCAACTCTTTGTGACCCCATGGACTGTATCCTACCAGGCTCCTCCGTCCATGGGACCCTCCAGGCAAGAGTACAGGAGTGGGGTGCCATTGCCTTCTCTGTGTATGCAAAGAACATCTTCTTAATCCATTCATCTGTTGATGGACACTTAGGTTGCTCCCATACCTTGGCTATTTTAAGTAATGCTGCTATGAACATTGGGCTACATGTATCTTTTCAAGTTAGTGTTTTTTGTTTTTTGGATATATACCCAGGAATGGGGCTTTCCCCAGTAGCTCAAACAGTAAAGAATCTGCCTGTAATGTGGGAGACCTGGGTTCAGTCCCTGGGTTGGGAAGATCCCCTCGGGAAGGACATGGCAACCCACTCCAGTATTCTTGCCTGGAGAATCGCATGGACAGAGGAGCCTGGCAGGCTACAAGTCCATGTGGCTGCAAGGAGGCAGATATGACTGAGCAGCTAACACTTTCACTTTCATACCCAGGAATGGAATTGCTGGGTCATAGGGTAGTTCTAATTTTAATTTTTTGAGAAACCTCTGTTTCCGCAGTGGCTGCATCAGTTTATATTCCCACCAAGAGTGTATGAGGGTTCTGTTTTCCCCTTATCCTCACTGACATTTGTTATCTGTGGTCTCTGTGAAGAGAGCCATTCTTTTTTTTTTAAATTATTTATTTTTTTTAGAGTTTTTTTTTTAAATTTAAATTTTATTTACTTTACAATACTGTATTGGTTTTGCCATACATTGACATGAATCCACCACAGGTGTACATGAGTTCCCAACCCTGAACCCCCCTCCCACCACCCTCCCCATATCATCTCTCTGGGTCATCCCAGTGCCCCAGCCCCAAGCATCCTATATCCTGTATCAAACCTAGACTGGCGATTCGTTTCTTACATAATAGTATACATGTTTCAATGCCATTCTCCCAAATCATCCCTCCCTCTCCCTCTCCCGCAGAGTCCAAATTCTAATAAGGTGGATGAAACTGGAGCCGATTATACAGAGTGAAGTAAGCCAGAAAGAAAAACACCAATACAGTGTACTAACACATATATATGGAATTTAGGAAGATGGTAATGATAACCCTTTATGTGAGACAGCAAAAGAGACACAGATGTAAAGAAGAGAGCCATTCTGACATGAGTGCGATGATACCTCGTTGTGGTTTGGATCTGCATTCCTCTGGTGATGAGTGGTGTTGAGCACCTTTTCATGTATCTGTTGGTCATCTGCATTTCCAGTTTGGAAAAATTCTATTCAGTTCTTGTGCCCGTTTTAAAATCAGGTTGGTTGTTTTTGATGTTGCATTGTATGAGCTGTATATGTAGTTTGGATACTAATCCCTTTCCAGTCATATCATTTGCCAATATTAAGTGGGCATGGGGAAGACAGTCAAATGCAACACATTTAAAATTAAAATATGTAGATATCCAGGAGCCCCTTAACACCATCCCTTTGATGGACGAATTAAATAAGTGATCTGGGGACAAGCCTAATTGATAATAGGCTGTTCTTGATGTGATAATAAAACAGAGACTTTCAATTTATTCCTCTTGAAGGGAAAATGCAACTATTTTATCTAAAATCTGATTCTTACTACCCAGATTTAACTTTGAGAAGAGGATGGAAATGCATAGTTTCTTGTCAGTTAGACTGAAAATTTCATCTTCCAAAAGCCCATTCCTCTGATTCTTGGGGAAGTATCTAAAACTTGATCTGAAAGACAAGGACTTTGGAATATAATTAGGAATTGTAAGCATATTTTAATGGTTTACTGCAGTAGCAGTCCCAAGGTTTTTGGCACCAGCGACCAGTTTCCTGGAAGACAATTTTTCCATAAACCAGGGGGGCAGGGGGATGGCTTGGGGATGATTCAAGTGCATTAAATTTACTGTGCACTTTATTTCTAGTATTATTATATCAGATGCATCTCAGATCATCAGGCATTAGAGCATAGGGGTTGGGAAGCCCTGGTTTACAGAGACAAGTGATGACAATAAATAAATGGTGGGAAAACATTCTTAGTTTTCACTTAGATGATTAAATATGTACAATTTCAGCAAGTATAGTGTATGCTCTAATTAACCCTGAACACTGCATGTTTCTCCATGAGAATCATGACATCTGTGACTAACCTTGATTTTGTTTAGCTGCTGAAGGACCATTGACAGGAGAATGTTGGATCTCACCAAAAACAGATACTCCATGTTCAAGGGCAGAGGAGAAGCCCCAGCAAGATGGTAGGAGGGGTGAAATTGCGTTTAGAATCAAACCGCATACCTTTCAGAGATGCTTGGAGGGCTCAAACAAAACCTTGTGTGCAACAGGAGAACCCACAGAGACTGAGCCAGAGCTGCCTTTGAGTGTTTGAGCATCTCCTGCAGAGGAATGCGTCAGCAGTGGCCTGCCACAGAGGCAGGGGCTCTGGGAGCAGCAGACCTGGGTGTGGCATAAGCCCTCTGGAGAGGTCACCATGAACCCCACCATAGAGCCACCAGAACTTACACAGGACTGGGGAAACAGACTCTTGGAGCGTACAAACAAAACATTGTACATGCCTGGACCCAGGAGAAAGGAGCAGTGACCCAACCAGAGACTGACCCAGACTTGCCTGTGCATGCCCAGGAGTCCCTGGCAGAGGTGTGGGTTGGCAGTGACCTGCTGCAAGGTCTGGGGCACTGAGTGCAGCAGTGCATGCTTGGGACCTTTTGAAGGAGGTCATCACTGTCTTCATTACCTTCACCATACTTTGCTCTTAAGACAAACAACAGGGAGGGAACATAGCCCTGTCCATCAACAGAAAATTGGATTAAAGATTTACTGAGCATGGCCCCACCCTTCAGAAGAAGAGGGCAGACAGAAGGGAAACCAAATCACAGAAAACTAATCAAACTGATCACAAGGACCACAGCCTTATCTAGCTTGCTGAAAGGGTGAGCCATGCCCTGTAGGGCCACCCAAGATGGACTGGTCATGGTGAGAGTTCTGGCAAAACGTAGTCCACTGGAGAAGGGAATGGCAAACTGCTTCAGTATTCTTGCCTTGAGAACCCCATGAACAGTGTGAAAAGGCAGAAAGATATGACACTGAAAGATGAACTCTCTAGGATGGTAGGTGGCCAATATACTACTGGAGAAGAGTGGAGAAATAACACCAGAAAGAATGAAGAGACAGAACCAAAGCAAAAACAACGCCCAGTTGTTGATGTGCCTGGTGATAGAAGTAAAGTCTGATGCTGTAAAGAACAGTACTGCATAGAACTGGTCAAACAGGAGATAGCAAGAGTGAACACTGACATTTTAGGAATAAGTGAACTAAAATGAACTGGAATGGGCGAATTTAACTCAGATAACCATTATGTCTGCTACTGTGATATAGCAGTAGAAGAAATGGAATAGCCCTCATAGTCAATAAGAGAGTCCTAAATGCAGCTGTTGGGTGAAATCTCAAAAATGACAGCATGATCTCTGTTCATTTCCAAGACAAACCATTCGATATCACAGTAATCCAAGTCTTCGCCCCAACCACTTAGAAGGTGAAGTTGAACAGTTCTGTGAAGACCTACAAGACTTTCTATTGTTGCTGCTGCTGCGTCGCTTCAGTCGTGTCTAACTCTGTGAGACCCCATAGACGCCAGCCCACCAGGCTCTGCTGTCCCTGGGATTCTCCAGGCAAGAACACTGGAGTGGGTTGCCATTTCCTTCTCCAATGTATGAAAGTGAAAAGTGAAAGTGAAGTCGCTCAGTCATGTCCGACTCTTAGCGACCCCGTGGACTGCAGCCTACGAGGCTCCTCTGTCCATGGGATTTTCCAGGCAAGAGTACTGGAGTGGGGTGCCATTGACTTTCTATTACTAACACCTAAAGAAGATGTCCTTTTCATTATAGGAGATGGGATTGCAAGCGTACAAAGTCAAGAGATACCTGGAGTAACAGGAAAATTTGGCCTTGGAGTACAAAATGAAGCAGGGCAAAGGCTAGCAGAGTTGTGCCAAGAGAACACACTGGTCATAGCAAACACCCTCTTCAAACAACACAAGAGAAGACTCTACACATCAACATCACCAGATGGTCAATACTAAAATCAGATTGATTATGTTTGTTGCAGCTGAAAATGGAGAAGCTCTATACAGTCAGCAAGAACAAGACTGGAGCTGACTGTGGCTCTGATCATGAACTGCTGATAGCAAAATTCAGACTTAAATTGAAGAAAGTAGGGAAAACCACTAGACCATTCAGGTATGACCTAAATCAAATCCCTTACGATTATACAGTTGAAGTGACAAGTAGATTCAAGGGATTAGATCTGATAGAGAGAATGCCTCGTGACATTGAACAGGAGGCAATGATCAACAATATCCCCAAGTAAAAGAAATGCCAAAAGGCAAAATGGTTGCCTGAGGAGGCCTTACAAGTAGCAGAGAAAAGAAGAGAAACAAAAGGCAAAGGAGAAAAGGAAAGATGTATCCATCTGAATGCAGAGTTCCAGGGAATAGCAAGGAGATAAGAAGGGCTTCCTCAGTGATCAATGCAAAGACATAGAGGAAAACAATAGAATGCAAAAGACTGGAGATCTTTTCAGGAAAATTAGAGATACCAAGGGAATATTTCATGCAAAGATGGGCACAATACAGGATAGAACAATATGGACCTAACAGAAGCAGCGGAGAAAGCAATGGCAACCCACTCCAGTACTATTGCCTGGAAAATCCCATGGACGGAGGAGCCTGGTAGGCTGCAGTCCATGAGGTTGCGAAGAGTCAGACATGACTGAACGACTTCACTTTCACGCATTGGAGAAGGAAATGGCAACCCACTCCAGTGTTCTTGCCTGGAGAATCCCAGGGACAGGAGAGCCTGGTGGGCTGCCCTCTATGGGGTCGCACAGAGTCGGACACGACTGAAGCAACTTAGCAGCAGCAGCAGCAGCAGCAACAACAGAAGCAGAATATATTAGGAAGAGGTAGCAAGAATACACAGATGAACTATATAAAAATGTTCTCATGACCCAGATAACCAGGATGATGTGATTACTCACCTAGAGCCAGACATCCTGGAATGCAAAGTCAAGTGGGCCTTAGGAAGTATCCCTACAAACAAAGCTGGTGGAGGTGATGGAATTACAGTTGAGCTATTTCAAATCCTAGAAGATGTTACTGCTAAATTGCTGCACTCAATATGCTAGAAAATTTGGAAAACTCAGCAGTGGCCAGAGGACCAGAAAAGGTCAGTTTCATTCCAATCCCAAAGAAAGGCAATGCCAAAGAATGCTCAAACTACTGTACAATTTCACTCATCTCACACACCAGCAAAGTAATGCTCAAAATTCTCCAAGCCAGGCTTCAACAGTATGTGACCGTGAAGTTCCAGATGTTCAAGCTAGATTTCAAAAAGGCAGAGGAACCAGAGATCAACTTGCCAACATCCGCTGGATCATAGAAAGAGCAAGAGAGTTTCAGAAAAACGTCTACTTCTGCTTTATTAATTATGCAAAATCTTTGACTGTGTAGATCACAACAAACAGGAAAATTCTTAAAAGAGATGGGAATACCATTCCACCTGACCTGCCCCCTGAGAAACCTATATGCAGGGCAAGAATCAATAATTAGAACTGGACATGGAACAACAGACTGGTTCCAAATGGGAAAAGGAGTACGTATAGGCTATATATTGTCACCCTGCTTGTTTAACTTATCATGAGAAATGCTGGGCTGGATGAAGCACATGCTGGAGTCGAGATTGCTGGGAGAAACATCAATAACCTCAGATATGCAAATCACACCACCCTTATGGCAGAAAGCAAAGAACAACTAAAGAGCCTCTTGAGAGAGTGAAAAAACTGGCCTAAAACTCAATATTCAGAAAACTAAGATTAATGCATCTAGTCCCATCACTTCATGACAAATAGATGGGGAAACAAAGGAAACAGTGGCAAACTTATTGGGGGGACTCCAAAATCACTGTAGATGATGATTGCAGCCATGAAATTAAAAGACAATTTCTCCATTGAAGAAAAGCTATGACCAACCTAGACAACATATTACAAACTAGAGACATTACTTTGCTGACAAATATCCTTCTAGTGAAAGCTATGGCCTTTCCAGTAGTCATGTATGGATGAGAGAGTTGGACTATAAAGAAAGTTGAGCACTGAAGAATTGATGCTTTCGAACTGTGGTGGAGAAGACTCTTCAGAGTCCCTTCGACTTCAACGAGATCAAATCAGTCAATCCTAAAGGAAATCAGTGCTGAACACTCATCGGAAGGACTGATGCTGAAGCTGGAACTCCAATACTTTGGCCACCTGATGTGAAGAACTGACTCATTGGAAAAAAAACCCTGATGCTGGGAAAGAATGAAAGCAGGAGGAGAAAGGGATAATGGTTGGATAGTATCAGTGACTCGATGAACATGAGTTTGAGCAAGCTCTGGGAGTTGGTGATAGACAGGGAAGCCTGGCGTGCTACAATCCATGGGGTTGCAATGAGTTGGACATGACTGAATGAGTGAACTGAAAGAAGAGGTGATAATTCGAATTCAGAAACCTAAGAGGATATACTGTTTTCATTTTCCAAAATGTAACTGCTCTGTGTGATGGCCAAGGTTCTCTTTTCTGAAGGTAGCTGTTAGCATCAATGCATTTTGCTGAGCAGAAACATGGTGGTCACTCCTTGTGCTCAGGGCACCAGAGGGGTGCCATGGACCTTCCTCCATGACCTTCACATGGCACCTGGATCTGCAGGCAAGCATATCTGTCAGTGAACCATGTTCCTTTCCTCCCCTTATCTAGGGTTTCTTGGTCTCAGAACTAACGCTTCAGTATGGACAAACCCTAGGGTGACCACCTCCTCAACATTTCTCATTTCCTAATGTTCACAGCTTTGTGATATCCCCTCCTTTGACTGTATCACAATCTAGGATTTTGTTCTAACCCATAGACTACAGCCACTTCAGCCAGGTTCTAACTTATTAAGGATGGATTATGACTGTTACGGTGGATGTGACTGGTGATAGAAACAAGGTCTGATGCTGTAAAGAGCAATATTGCATAGGAACCTGGAATGTTAGGTCCATGAATCAAGGCAAATTGGAAGTGGTCAAACAGGAGATGGCAAGATTGAACGTCGACATTCTAGGAATCAGCGACCTAAAATGGACTGAAATGGGTGAATTTAACTCAGATGACTATTATATCTACTACTGCGGGCAGGAATCCCCTAGAAGAAATGGAGTAGCCATCATGGTCAGCAAAAGAGTCTGAAATGCAGTACTTGGATGCAGTCTCAAAAACGACAGAATGATCTCTGTTCGTTTCCAAGGCAAACCATTCAATATCACAGTAATTAAAGTCTATGCCCCAACCAGTAATGCTGAAGAAGCTGAAGTTGAATGGTTCTATGAAGACCTATAAGACCTTTTAGAACTAGCACCCAAAAAAGATGTCCTCATCATTTTAGGGGACTGGAATGCAAAAGTAGGAAGTCAAGAAACACCTGGAGTAACAGACAAATTTGGCCTTGGAATGTGGAATGAAGCAGGGCAAAGACTAATAGAGTTTTGCCAAGAGAATGCACTGGTTATAGCAAACACCCTCTTCCAATAACACAAGAGAAGACTCTACACATGGACATCACCAGATGGTCAACACTGAAATAATATTGATTATATTTTTTGCAACCAAAGATGGAGAAGCTCTATATAATCAGCAAAAACAAGACTGGGAGCTAACTGTTGCTCAGATCATGAACCCTTTATAGCAAAACTCAGACTTAAATTGAAGAAAGTAGGGAAAACCACTAGACCATTCAGGTATGACCTAAATAAAATCCCTTATGATTATACAGTGGAAGTGAGAAATAGATTTAAGGGACTAGATCTGGTAGATAGAGTGCCTGATGGACTCTGGACAGAGGTTTTTGACATTGTGCAGGAGATAGGGATCAAGACCATCCCCATGGAAAAGAAATGCAAAAAGCAAAATGGCTGTCTGGGGAAGCCTTAAAAATTGCTGTGAAAAGAAGAGAAGTGAAAAGCAAAGGAGAAAAGGAAAGATATAAGCATCTGAATGCAGAGTTCCAAAGAATAGCAAGGAGAGATAAGAAAGCCTTTCTCTGTGATCAATGTAAAGAAATAGAGGAAAGCAACAGAATAGGAAAGAGTAATGATCTCTTCAAGAAAATTAGAGATACCAAGGGAACATTTCATTCAAACATGGGCTCGATAAAGGACAGAAATGGTTGGGACCTAACAGAAGCAGAAGATATTAAGAAGAGGTGGCAAGAATACACAGAAGAACTGTACAAAAAAGATCTTCACGACCCAGATAATCACGATGGTGTGATCACTCACCTAGAGCCAGACGTCCTGGAATGTGAAGTCAAGTGGGCCTTAGAAAGCATCACTAGGAACAAAGCATGTGGAGGTGATGGAATTCCAGTTGAACTGTTTCAAATCCTGAAAGATGCTGTGAAAGTGCTGCACTCAATATAGCAGCAAATTTGGAAGACTCAGCAGTGGCCGCAGGACTGGAAAAGGTCAGTTTTCATTCCAATCCCAAAGAAAGGCAATGCCAAAGAATGCTCAAACTACCGCACAATTGCACTCATCTCACATGCTAGTAAAGTAATGCTCAAAATTCTCCAAGCCAGGCTTCAGCAATATGTGAACCATGAACTACGAGATGCTCAAGCTGGTTTTAGAAAAGGCAGAGGTACTAGAGATCAAATTGCCAACATCCGCTGGATCATGGAAAGAGCAAGAGAGTTCTAGAAAAACATCTATTTCTGCTTTACTGACTGTGCCAAAGCCTTTGACTGTGTGGATCACAACAAACTGTGGAAAATTCTGAAAGAGATGGGGATACAGACCACCTGACCTGCCTCTTGAGAAACTTATATGCAGGTCAGGAAGCAACAGTTTAGAACTGGACATGGAACAACAGACTGGTTCCAAATGGGAAAAGGAGTATTTCAAAGCTGTATATTGTCACCCTGCTTATTTAACTTCTATGCAGAGTACATCATGAGAAACACTGGGCTGGAAGAAGCACAAGCTGGAATCAAGATTGCCAGGAGAAATATCAATAACCTCAGATATGCACATGACACCACCCTTATGGCAGAAAGTGAAGAGGAACTAAAAAGCCTCTTGATGAAAGTGAAAGGGAGAATGAAAAAGTTGGCTTAAAGCTCAACATTCAGAAAACTAAGACCATGGCATCTGGTCCCATCACTTCACGGGAAATAGATGGGGAAACAATGGAATCAGTGTCAGACTTATTTTTCTGGGCTCCAAAATCACTGCAGATGGTGATTGCAGCCATGAAATTAAAAGATGCTTACTATTTGGAAGGAAATTATGACCAACCTAGATATTATATTGAAAAGCAGAGACATTACTTTGCCAACAAAGGTCCGTCTAGTCAAGGCTATGGTTTTTCCAGTAGTCATGTATGGATGTGAGATTTGGACTGTGAAGAAAGCTGAGTGCCGAAGAATTGATGCTTTTGAATTGTGGTGTTGGAGAAGACTCTTGAGAATCCCTTGGATTGCAAGGAGATCCAACCAGTCCATTCTAAAGGAGATCAGTCCTGGGTGTTCATTGGAAGGACTAATGCTGAAGCTGAAATTCCAATACTTTGGCCACCTCATGTGAAGAGTTTACTCATTGGGAAAGACCCTAATGCTGGGAGGGATTGTGGGCAGGAGGAGAATGGGATGATAGAGGATGAGATGGCTGGATGGGATCACCCACCTGATGCATATGAGTTTGAGTGAACTCCGGGAGTTGTTGATGGACAGGGAGGCCTGGCGTGCTGTGATTCATGGGGTCGCAAAGTGTTGGACATGACTGAGCGACTGAACTGAACTGAACTGTACTGATTGTTAGACTGCTTTATATGAGACTTCATCTTAGTATACTTGAGAGAGATGCTTCTGGCTGGCTTCAGGGAGCGATTAACCATGGTGGGGAGCCCAGATGCTGGGGAACTTCAGTCTCCTCTAGGAACTATCATTGCCTCCAGCTGGTGGCCAGCAAAAAGCTAGAGCTCTAAGTCCTGCAAGTCAGGGTCCTCCATTTCCCAGGCCACGAACCACAACCAGTCTGTGAACTGTTAGGAACCACAACAGGAGGTGAGCAACAAGCATCTGAGTGAAGCTTCATCCGTATGTACAGAGGCTTCCCATCAGCTCTCCCATCACCCCCAGATGGGACCATCTTGTTGCGCGAAAACATGCTCAGGGTTCCTATTGATTCTGCATTATGATGAGGTGTATAATTATCAATAGTTCATTATATGTCATAGTAGAATAAAAATAGAAATAAAGTGCATAGTAAATGTAATGCACTTGAATCATCTGCAAACCATCATTACCACCCCAGTCCATGGGAAAATTTTCTCCCATGGAACCAGTCCCGGGTGCCTAAAAGGTACTGGATCACTGCTGCAGCTGGTAGGCAGTGCATTCTGCCAACTACCTGAATGAGCTTGGAAGCAGATTCATCTCCAGTCACCCTGCAGATGCAGATTTTTATCCTGGCTGATACCTTGTCAGCAGTCTTGGGGGACCCTGAGCATAGGACCCAGCCAAGCTGTGGCCGGACTCCTGACTCTGGAAACTGTGACTTCGTTAATGCGTGTTGGTCCAAGATGCTTAGCTTGTGATCATTTTTTAGGTGATAATAGAAACAGACAGTGACCGAAGGCATGAAATTAAAAGATTCTTGCTCCTTGGAAGAAAAGCTATGACAAATGTAGACAGCCTATTAAAAAGCAGACATATCACTTTGCCAACAAAGGTCCATCTAGTCAAAGCTACGGTTTTTCCATTAGTCATATACAGATGTGACAGTTGGACCATAAAGAAAGCTGAGCTCCAAAGAATTGATGCTTTGGAACTGTGGAGTTGGAGAAGATTCTTGAGAGTCCCTTGGACAGCAAGGAGATCAAACCAGTCCATCCTAAAGGAAACCAACCATGAATACTCATTGGAAGGACTGATGCTGAAGTTGAAGCTCCAGTACTTTGGCCACCTAATGTGAAGAGCCAGATCATTGGAAAAGACATTGATGTTGTGAACAATTGAAGGCAGGAGGAAAAGGGGATGACAGGATGAGACGGTTGGAGTGGATCACCAACTCAGTGGACATGAATTTGAGCAAACTCCAGGAGCTAGTGGAGGACAGGGAGGCCTGGCATGGTGCAGTCCCTGGGGTTGTAAAGAGTTGGACACACCCGAGTGACTGACTACAACAACAAATAGAAGCCAACGCCAGGATTCTTAAACATCAAGTTAAGTAATTGATGTTTTCACTGTCAGAGTTTGGGGAGTATCCTGGTCTTCCTACCGCTCTGCTTCTGCCATGTGATGAGGAAAGAGACTTTGTACTGGGGAATAACCTTGGAAACTCATTAATTGATGCCCCCAGATAAGAATGTCAGCAGCTGCTGCCAAGAGGCCTGGCATTTTTTCTAATACTTGCCGCTTGAGAGACAAGTGTTGAGTGTGGTGCTGCATTGACTAACTAAACGGGGTGAAACTGAACTGGATCATTAGGGCCCTGTTATCATTCATCATTAGGAATTTTTTTTTTTTAAGACTATCTGCTTTCAGCAGTTTGACACTTTATATATTGTTGATGGGAATTTGACAGATTAATCTGAGAAAAACATTCAGTTCAAAGGATATTTGTAATAGGTGGTGGATGTGAGCAGACTGGAATGAAAAATAAACATACGACAGAAGAATAAAGAAGAAAAGTAAGGCAAGAGGGATTTCCCAGAATACCTATTTCAGAGTGCCTGTGAAGTGGCCTGTGTTCTGTCGCGCTTGTTTGTGATGATTTCTTCTGCTGCTCTGGGGTCTGTCTAGAGGCGTGTCCCTAGATGTGAACTGCTGCTTGTCATCGGACAATTGCAGGCCTGTTTCCTTGCTGTCCCACCGTGCTTCCTTTTCTTCTGTTACACACTGTGTTTGCATACTTTGCATTTTCGTATGGTGAACTGGAGTATGAATGGAAGAGAAAACTACGAAATCTCAATTCAAAAAGGAGTAAAAATACAAAGTGTGGAAGAAAGTGTCAGTCGCTCAGCCGTGTCCGACTCTGTGATCCCATGCACTGTAGCCAGTCAGGCTTCTCTGTCCATGGGATTTCCCAGGCAAGAATACTGGAGTGGGTTGCTATTCCCTTCTCTAGGGGATCTTCCCACCCCAGGAATTGAACCCAGGTCTCCTGCATTGCAGGAGGATTCTTGACCATCTGAGCTCCAAGGGAAGCCCTTAAAAATAGAAATGTCCTTCCCTAATATCTGGGAACAGAGTGTATAGTCTTTATGGGCAGGTCAAATTCTATGCAAAAATTATCATTTATTGTTTAGTATATATTATTCTAATTGCCGAAAGGTTAGAGAAATCAAAGAATGATATGGGGAATTTATAACAACAGTGAAAAATAAAATTAATTGCACTTTATTATACACACACAGGCTATTTTTTCCCCACGACCCATTTGAACATGGATATTTCCCTGGACAGCTCTGGATCTGAGTCTCCTAGTCTGTAAAGTGAGGTGTTGGAGCCTCCTGCTGACGTGGTGAATTGTGGCCCCTCGGCCCCGTGCTGTAGAGCCTGAATTGTTGTGCAAAGGCTGCACATTGTGTCAGATCCGTGCTAGCACTCAGTACGTTCATGGGGTACTTCCTTTCCTTTTCCTTTCTCCTACTGTTTGGTTTAATTTTCTGTCTATAGTTTGATAAGTGAAAAAAAAAAATAGTGAAACTGTTAGTCACTCAGTCATGTCTGACTCTTTACAACTCCATGAACTGCAGCCGACCAGGCCCTTCTGTCCGTGGGATTTTCCAGGCAGGAATACTGCAGTGGGCTGCCATTTTCTCCTCCAGGGGATCTTCCTGATCCAGGGATCAACCCTGTGTCTGCTGCATTGGCAGGCGAATTCTTTACTTCTGAGCCAAATGGGAAGCACATGCCTTTCCTGCCCACCCGTGCCTGGCTTCTGGGCCTCAGTGTTTCTCATTCACCCTGAACCGCTTAATTGTTCCTCTGCACTCTCACTGCTTCCCTCCTAGTCTGTTTCCCCTCCTGGAGTATGAGCTCCATGAGGACACACACTTCTGCTCACTGCTGTGTATACCCAGACAGGAAGTGTTCGTGCAATGGGTGAATGCAACATGAATCTAAGACCCGCTGCCCCAAGGGCCTTGTGTGTTACGCGCTTCCCTGGTGGCTCAGACAGTAAAGAATCCACCTGTGGTGTAAGAGACCCGGGTTCAGTCCCTGGGTCGGGAAGATCCCCTGGAGAGGGAATGGCTACCCACTCTAGTATTCTTTCCTGGAGAATTCTGTGGACGGGGGAGCCTGGTGAACATAGTCCATGGGGTTGCAAAACAGTCAGGCACAACTGAGTGATTAGGGTCAGTAAATCAAGGCGAAGACATCAAGTCCAGGAACGCGGTGTCTCGTGTGTACTGACCATACCTTTCCTTGTGCTCACCTTTCCATCCCTAGGGAGTCTGAACTGGCACACAGCTCACTGCCTGGGCACTGCCAGCCTGATGATTGACACAGAGCGGGTGGCTTCTGTGCATCGAGGGTGTGGAAGGAACACATCCTGTACTCACGGCTTCCAGTGTTGGCGGGACAATCTGGAAGGTTGTGTGTAGCTGGAGTGAAATCTCTGGACTCATGATTACCCTGCTCAAATATCCCTTTCTCATTAATAAAAGACTAGGCAAGCATCAAAGGAAAACCTCACAGGTCTCTAACTGTTACCAGCACTGCAAGAAGGCAAAGTGCTTTTTCTTTTTCTGGAATGGTTACAATAGGCAAACTCCTAGTCCGCAGTGGGTTAAAGGTGCTGAAAATCCCTCAGTAGGGAGCTACAATTACTAACATTTACTGACAGCATTTGTGAAGGTGGAGAACAATTTTCTTAAAGCAAATTCAAGCAATCTTTGGCCACTATAGCAGTAAGCAGTGTCCTGTGACAGGACAGGACTTAACAAGAAATTTTCCCCTATTGAGCAGCTAAAGCAAGCACATTTTGAAGCTTACAAGGAAGGAAAGAAGGAAATGTGGGAGGCATATGTCTTATTAAATGGCATTCATTTCCCCATTCTCAAACGGATGTGCCAGGCCATTACTGCACTACGTAATGAGTGAGACATGGGTATGTAATTAGGCATCACCTCATGACTGCATGAGCTGTCAATCAAACAATAATTTTAAGGGTTGTCATGAAAGGAAGGTTCAGGACTTTTCTTGGATTATTATTATTATTATTTTTTAAGTAGTCAGCAACTAGGTAGTTCAGCTCTGAGAAAAGAAACTTCAAACCTTAAATATCAGAATCTTCCTTTTTAACGGAAATAATGTGCTATCCTTCGAAGTTGTCACTGCTTTTCAGAAGTCCCTTCAAGGTTTTCTTTGGGGCTTTACCTTGCTGAAAGTATTTTAGCCTACTGATAGGAGAGATCAATGTAGTTAGGAACTTTTAAGTTTTGGGTTAAATCTGAGTAAAAATTTGGACATGTAAGTTTTACCATCTTAGGTTTTTCTCTCCCCTGTCATAACCCACATGAGGATGGTGGGGTTCAGGGCAAGGTGGAAGTGAAAATGTTAGTCACTCAGTTGTGTCCAACTCTTTGTGACCCCATGGACTGTAGCCCACCAGGCTCCTCTGTCCATGGGATTCTCCAGACAAGAATACTGAAGTGAGTAGCCATTCCCTCCTCCAGGGGATCTCCCCAGCCCAGGCATCGAACCTGGGTTTCCTGCCTTGTAGGCAGATTCTTTACTGTATGAGCTACCAGGGAAGCCACCCCCAAATCGGCCGCTTTGGTATATGATTTTGAATTAAAGTTACTTAAGAAACAACAAGTACAAGAAGGACACTCTGACCCTCCTCTGACCTTCTGAAAATAAGACATAAATCTCCCACATGAAAGGTGGAGAAGGACATTCTTATCATTAGAGATAGAAAACTCCAGACCAGGGAGGCTGTATAAAAAGCCTGTTACTGCTTCTCCAATCTCTTCGCCCAGACTCACACTTCTTTGTCTTGTAAATGATTCACAAATTTATTGTTTATCTAGAGGGTACAAAGGCTGCCTGCTTTGGCCACTTCTTTGAGTTTCATTTCTTTGGCCCCCATACACAAAAAATTAATATTTCTCTTGTTAACCTCTTTTATTATAAGGAGTGTCTTAGCCAAAAATCTGGAAGGGTAGAGGAAAAATTATTTCTTTCTTTTACAAATAGATTCAGTGCATTGAATTCAATTTGCAGGTTTAAGATTTTTAAGCAACCAGTTCATTCAGATTCAAATAAAGCAAATGAGATCTGGCTGGTTGAATCATCTTGCAATGTATTCTCCCGAAATTACAAAAATTACTGAGGCCTGGAGACATTTCCTTAGCTAGCCTAGACAACTGTTTAAAATTGTTTTGCATGATGCCAGAGTGGATGATTGTAATATTATTTCACGTATACCAAACAAGCACTACTGCCATGTAGTACTTAACACCTATTTTTGTTAGTTCTGTGGCTTGTTGCCTTTATACATGGAACAGGACTGCTCAGTTGAGGTCTGATGTCCCCCTGTGTTTGAAGGAGGCCCAGCTGGTCTGCTCGATGTGGCCACTGAGACATCTGGGCTCTAAACATGCATCCACTCCTTGGGCTGTGCCTCCTGGAGCTCCAGAGCCATTCATACCAGAGGATGCCTGATTTCTTCCTGCACAACAGCTTTGTCCCCCCAGGACGGCCACTGATCAATAGTCATAGCTTCAAAGAGTATGCCATTTATTAGCAGGCAGACAGGTGAGGGGAAACTTGGGAACATTGAATGGAGAAAAATAATGTTTGTTTCCATCAGTGATGAGATTGGTGGGCAGTTCAGAAAATGAGACAAGAGTGGCTGAACTCAAAAGCCCAGGAGGTGGGGAGCTCTGCCTGTCCACCTTCATGGCAACAGAAGAGCAGCCCCTCATTGTACAAGCAAGCTAGCAGCTGATGCATTCTGCCAGTCCTCCACCAAATGATGGGGAGACAGTTAAGAGGGCTTTTAATGAAGGCAGATCTGAGATGTAGAAGTTTGGAAGAAGGAGTAAATCTGACTTTCTAGCAGGGTCTGGCTCATAGCCTCTTCATTCAGACTATTAAAATTAAAGCTAAAAGAAAACTAAATGAAAATTAAAACCAGATCTGAATAACAGCTGAGAAGAAAGGGAAAGAAATGTGACATCCCTATCTGCGTGTTTTTACAAAAACTTTCTGGACGATTTGTCTGTGTGCTGTTGTGTTCTACTGTGTGGACTGGAGCCGGCCAGGCTCCTCTGTCCATGTGAATTCCTGGGCAAGAATATACCGAGGTGGGTTGCCATTCCTTCTCCAGGGGATCTTTCCAACCCAGGGATCAAACCTGCGTCTCCTGCATTGGTAGGCGTATTTACCCTGAGCCAACTGGAAAGCCACATATTTGTTGTTGTTGAACAGTTGCTAAGTTGTGTCTGACACTTTGTGACCCCACGGACTGCAGCACGCCAGAGCTCCTCTGTCCTCTACTATCCCCAGAGTTTGCTCAGATTCATGTTCATTGAGTCCACTGAGTCAGTGATGCTGTCTAACCATCTCATCCTCTGCTGCCTTCTTCTCCTTTTGCCTTCAATCTTTCCCAGAATTAGAGTCTTTTCCAATGAGTCAGCTTTTTGCATCATGTGGCCAAAGGATTGGAGCTTCAGCTTCAGTCAGTCCTTCCAATGAATATTCAGGGTTGATTTTCTTTAGCATTGATTGGTTTGATCTCCTTGCTATCCAAGGGAATCATCCCCCAAAGTCTTCTCTAGCACCACAATTTGAAAGAAACAATTCTTCAGTGCTCAACCTTCTTTATGGTCCAACTCGCACATCTGTATTAGCTTTGTAATATTAATTAATGTGACAATATTGGTGAGTTGACCCATGGCCCTTCCCCACCTCTGTGGTCCTCTGGGGCCTAATAAACCCCAGCATTTAACATAAATGTATAATGGCACACTTGTAGATGCCTATTTACTTGATCATAGCCCTCTCTTGATTCTGCCCTTATTTTTTGACTCACCCTGCCTTTTGGGCTTCCCTGGTGGCTCAGATGTTAAAGCGTCTGCCCACAGTGCGGGAGACCTGGGTTTGATCCCTGGATCGGGACGATCCCCTGGAGAAGGAAATGACAACCCAGTCCAGTATTTTTGCCTGGAGAATCCCATGGATGGAGGAGCCTGGCGGGATATAGTCCACGGGGTCGCAAAGAGTCAGACACAACTGAGCGACTTCACTCACTTTGCCTTTTTAATAAATAGCAAGTTTTAAAAAGATTTTTATTTTTTATTTTTGTCATCTCTCATGAGAAATATTCACGGGGCAAACCCTGGCATGCACATATGTTGGCATAAACATTAACCCATAATAATGGCCATATGTGAAATATTGTACTTCCTTTTGAGAAAAGGATGACTTGGCCTCAGAGAGAGAGTCAGACAAGGACTGGCAGTGGGACCGGGAGCAGTTCAGGTGGGCATCTGGGGAACTGATTCTATTGGGTTCGGAGCTGGTACCTCTGAAACTCTGCTGGAAAAACTCTTGTGACGTCTTAGATGTGTCATTTTGAGTCCGTCATGGAATTAAGTATCCCCAAACCTCTACTTTCCTGTCTTTTTCATAGGCCAGGTGTTATCAGTTCAACAGGTGTGCATAAGAGAGGAGGAAAGGCCTCATGCCTCGGGCAGAGACGTCTGAGATGCGGCTGCACCATCTGTAGGATCTGTCTCCTCCCTCCTCCCTCCATTCTTTATCCTCCTAGCATCCTAAAAGAAAAAGGGAAACATAGAAACTATTTTCACAGGGCTCAACATTTGAGGCAAGTACACTTTCTCCAATTTTCCTGGGTGGAGATCAGCCTTCACATTGGTTTATTCATGAAGTTGTCACTGGAAAGAAAACAATACAGAAGGAAGAAGAAAAGCCATCCTCCAACTTTGGAAATTGAAGGAAAGTGTGTGCTTAATGAGAAAGAAGAGAGTGTCGACCCATTTTTATGGTTTTAGAGGAGAAAGTACAGTGATGAGGCCCACTGACTTTTTGAAATGCTTGTTATGAATGAAGCGGAAAAAAAATGTCACAAGCATTTTCCAGGACAGAGCCCGAGATGCAGGGTAACTGACAACTACAAATGAGTGGTGATCAGTAAAGAGTGCCTTATTGCTAAGAAGCCATCTCTTCTTAAATGTCTCAAGTGCCTGTACCACTCTTGAAATGTAATCATCTTCTGAATTGGACCTTCTGCATCAGCCTTCCAGCCTCTCTTACAGACCTGTGCTCAGCACTGCTGATATGCTGTTCAGTTTCTGTCTCAATAAGCTCTGAATTAGAGACTGGCATAAAAGATTTAAGATGGGTAGATTTAAAGAGGTGGTCAAACAAATGTAGAATTTCCAGGAAACTAGAATTATGTGTGAATTTCTAGTTATCTAGGTGAGGAAATTCTTTGCAGCCTTTTAATCTTTACTTTATGTCTTATTGAGCTTCATTAAAAGAGAAGACCTGGGACTTCAGTATCTGAGGTCAACAGAAAAATCTCTTGCATTTATATTAGGAAATAAGATAATGAAATTCTGTTTACAATAGCATCAAACCAATCAGACTTAGCAATACATTTCATGACAGATGTGTATGACACATACTGAAAATTATGGGACATTGCTCAGGACCAAAGAGGCCTTAAGTAAGCGGAGGTGCTTCATTGACGAACTGGGAAACTTACCACTGCTTAAAAATACTAATTCAAAATGATATACGTAGCCCAATATTCATAGCAGCATCATTTACAGTAGCCAAGATATGGAAGTAACTAAGTGTCCACTGACAGATAAATGGGTAAAGAGTATGTGGTACTTATATGCAATGGACTATTTCTCAGCCATAGAAAAGAATGAAATCTTGTCATCTGGGGCAACATGGATGGACCTGGAGGGCATTATACTGAGTAAAATGAGCCAGACACAGAAGGACACATACTGAATGATTTAATTTATATATGGAATATAAAAGTACAGAAAACTAGTGAATATAACAAAAAGAAGCAGACTCACAGTGAGAACAAACTACTTGTTAACCAGGGGGGAGAAGGAAGCTTTATAGGAGTAGAGGTGTAAGTGGTACAAACTATTATGTATAAAATAAGCTGCATAGATATATCAACAACACAGGCAACATAGCCATTGTTTTATAAATGGAGCATAACCTTTAAAATAAAAAGAACAGTTATTCCTGATTGAAATGTAGAATCAACACAATTGCAATCAAAACACTAATAAGCTTTAAAAAAATAGATGATGCATTAGATTCCTATTGCTGCTGTAACAAATTACCCCAAACTTAAGGGCTTAAGATAACACAGTCTATCATCTCACAGTTCAAGAGGCCAGAATTCTGAGATGAATCTAACAAACTGCCACAAACTTAGTGGCTTAAAATAACACAACTTATCATCTCATAGATCTAGAGGCCAGAAGTCTGAGATGAATCTAACTGTACTGAAATCAAGCTCTTGGCTATGCTGGTTCGTCCTGGGGGTGCCAGGGTTTGGCCTGTTGGTGCTGTGCCTAGCTTCTGTTGGCCTCCATATTCCTTGGCTTGTGCCCACATCACTTCAAGCTCTGTCCTGTAGTTAAATTACCTCTTCCTTTTCTCTAGTCAAATGTCCCTCCATCTCCTTCTTAGAAATACTTGTTATTATATTTATGGCCCACTTAGATAATCCACCATGGTTTCTCCAGGTAATCCCTGACTTGATCACATCCATACAATCTCTTTTGCCATATATGATAACATTCCTAGGTTCCAGGGATTGACTTGGATGTCTTTAAGGGCCATTCCCTGGCCTTCCAAGGAATATGTAAACTCTTTCTAAAATTAATATAGAAACAGAAAGAATCTAAAGCAGAAAACACAGTACTGAAGAAGAACCAAGTTGGAAGACTTATGCTTACCTAGTTTTAAGACATGCTATGAAATTACAGTAATCAGCTTGGTGGTTTTGGTGTATGAACAGAGAAATAGGTCTATGGAACTACAGGGAAATAACAGTTTCTTGAATTTCTCAGTGTTCCTGTAAAAATCCCCAGCCTCTTGAGCCATATAAAGTTGGAGAGTGTTTGCTCTTACTTCTAACGTTTCATGACTATAGGAAGTAGATCTCTAGCTAATTTTTAAAAACTCCTCTTATCACCCCAAAGCCAAATGGTCACATCCCTGAACAGACATGTGGATGAGTCTCAAAGGTTGTAGGTATTTTTTGTTGTTTAGTTGATTCTTAGCAACCCCATGGACTGCAGCATGCCAGGCTTCTCTGTCCTTTGCTATCTCCCAGACTTTGCTCAACCTCATGTTCATTGAGTCAGTGATGCTATGTAACCATCTCATCCTCTGTCTCCCCCTTCTCTTCCTGCCCTCAATCTTTCCCAGCATCAGGGTCTTTCCAGTGAGTCGGCTGTTCACATCAGGTGACCAAAGGATTGGAGCTTCAGCTTCAGCATCAGTCCTTCCAGTGAATATTCAGGGTTGATTTCCTTTAGAATTGACTGGTTTGATCTCCTTGCAGTCCAAGGGACTCTCAAGTCTTCTCCAGCACCACAGTTCAAAATCATCAGTTCTTTAGTGCTCAGCCTTCTTTATGGTCCAACTCTCATATCTGTACATGACTACTGGAAAAACCATAGATTTGACTATACAGACCTTTGTTGGCAAAGTGATGTCTCTGTGTTTTAATATGCTCTCTAAGTTTATCATAGCTTTCTTTCCCAGGTATTTACATCTGAAACAATCTAAATTTCTGTGTAAGTGGCGCTGAACTTTCTGAATGCACTTGAAGTGACTGTTTTTGCCAAAAGCAGTTGAACCCGTTTTTTCTATCTTCTTAGCCTATAAAATTTGGCGCTCAATCTTTAGTGTGTTTAAGATTCACTCAGAAATTCTAAACTCATCCTGTAGTACACAGCATGTGTACACCGTATACACTTTGTACACAGTGGATCTGGCAAGGGCCTTGGAATCTTTTTAACAAACATGCCAAATGTTTCTAATGCGGGTGGTCTAAGGGCCCCTTTGTGATCACAGCCAAAAAAAATGTTGATTCCTCAATGAAAATGATGATTCAAAGTACTTGGTGAAAGAGACAAACAATGTACAAATCATCACAGAGGATAACAGTCTTCCGTGGAAGTCAACAGTGCGAAAGAAATAAAACAGGGCACAGAGAAGGGTTCAAAGTGGACTAAAGTGTTCTTATTATCAGTCCTACTGATTAAAGTGCCCATGCAGAAGATTTAGTGACGTCACTAGTAGCATTTCCTAGTTTTATTCTTTTTGCTGAGTTTTGTGTTTTTAAAGAGTGGCTGCCATTTTTAAGGCACCACGAGATGATTTTCTACTAGTGACAGAAGCTCTGCTGTTTTCTTTCTTTCTCTTTCTCACATTTGTCATCTGTTTTCTTGGTGCTGGTGGTAGTTTAGTGGCTAAGTCATCTCCAACTCTTCATGACCCCATGGACTGTAGCTCTCCAAGCTCCTCTATCCATGAGTTTCTGCAGGCAAGAATACTGGAGTGGGTAGCCATTTCCTTTTCCAGGGGATCTACCCACCTGGGGATTGAACCTGAGTCTTCTGCATCTCCTGTGTTGGCAGGCAGTTTCTTCATGACCGCGCCACCAGGGAAGCACCTATATTTTCTTACTTAATCCCTAAAAACAGTATTGTTATATTTTACTTTCATTTTTCAGGTAAGAAGACTAAATAAATGCCAAAGCCATTTTGGCTGTTTGACTCTTATTGCCTGCACTGTAAAACCCCATTTTATTACATATGGCACTATTTAGAGGAATAGTTTATTTTTTATTTTTATGCTTTCTTCTTATTTTTAAGTTAATGTAGTTTTTAATTGAATTATAATTGATTCATGATGTGTTAGTTTCAGGTGTAGAGCAAAGTGAATCAGTTATACATATATCCACTCTGATTTAGATTCTCTTCCCTTGTAGCTTATTATGAAATATTGAGTCTAGTTCTCCATGCATTTCAGTAGGCCTTTGCTGTTGATCTATTTTATACACAGTAAAATGTGTATATGTCCGTCCCAAACTCCTAATTTGTCTCCTTTCCCCTTTGGTAGCTGTAAGTTTTTTTCTATGTCTTGTAGGTCTATTTTTGTATAGTAGTTCATTTCTGTGATTAAAAATTTTTTTAGCTTCCACATATAAGCGATAGCATACGATATTTGCATAGCATACGATATTTGTCTTCCTCTGTCTGGCTTACTTATAAACAGGAACATGGATGGACTTGATATTAAGGAACTATCTAGTCAAGGCTATGGTTTTTCCAGTGGTCATGTATGGATGTGAGAGTTGGACTGTGAAGAAAGCTGAGCACCGAAGAATTGATGCTTTTGAACTGTGGTGTTGGAGAAGACTCTTGAGAGTCCCTTGGACTGCAAGGAGATCCAACCAGTCCATTTTAAAGGAGATCAGCCCTGGGTGTTCTTTGGAAGGAATGATGCTAAAGCTGAAACTCCAGTACTTTGGCCACCTCATGCAAAGAGCTGACTCATTGGAAAAGACTCTGATGCTGGGAGGGATTGGGGGCAGGAGGAAAAGGGGATGACAGAGGATGAGATGGCTCGATGGCATCACCGACTCGATGGACGTGAGTTTGAGTGAACTCCAGGAGTTGTTGATGGACAGGGAGGCCTGGCGTGCTGCGATTTATGGGGTCGCAAAGAGTCAGACACGACTGAGCGACTGAACTGAACTGAAGAATTAAACTTCTGTTACTTGAGGTGAATATAACCAACAGGCAGCACCTATAGGCAAGCATGAAGTGTTTTTGGCAAGTGTTATGGTTTAGAGGTGCAGGAGCATGGCAGCTGTGATGGCACACGAGCAGGGTCAAGGGGAGCTGCCCCACACCCAAGGGTGGGGCGGCAGCCTAGGGGAGCTACCCTGCTTCCAAAGTAAGGAGCGGCGGCTGCGCTTTGCTGGAGCAGCCGTGAAGAGAGACCCCCAGGTCCAAGATAGGGGAAACCCAAGTAAGATGGTAGGCACTGAGAGAGGGGATCAGAGGGCAGACAGACGGAAACTACAGTCATAGACAACTAGCCAATCTGATTACACGGACCACGGCCTTGTCTAACTCAGTGAAACTAAGCCATGCCGTGTGGGGCCACCCAAGACAGCCAGGTCATGGTGGAGAGGTCTGACAGAATGTGGTCCACTGGAGAAGGGAATGGCAAACCACTTCAGTATTCTTGCCTTGAGAACCTCATGAACAGTATGAAAAGGCAAAAAGATAGGATACTGAAAGAGGAACTCCCCAGGTCAGTAGGTGCTTAATATTGCTACTGGAGATCAGTGGAGAAATAACTCCAGAAAGAATGAAGGGTTGGCGCCAAAACAAAAACCACACCCAGTTGTGAATGGGACTGGTGATGGAAGCAGGGTTTGATGATATAAAGAGCAATGTTGAATAGGAACCTGGAATGTTAGATCCATGAATCAAGGCAAACTGGAAATGGTCAAACAGGAGATGATAAGGGTGAACATCGACATTCTAGGAATCAGTAAACTAAGATGGACTGGAATGGGTGAATTTAACTCAGATGACCATTAATATCTACTACTGTGGGCAGGAATCCCTTAGAAGAAATGGAGTAGCCATAAGAGTCTGAAATACAGTACTTGGATGCAATCTCAAAAACGACAGAATGATCTCTGTTCATTTCCAAGGCAAACCATTAGATATCATGGTGATCCAAGCCTATGCCCCAACTAGTAACACTGAAAAAGCCGAAGTTGAATGTTTCTATAAAGACCTACAAGACCTTTTAGAACTAACACCCAAAAAAGATGTCCTTTTCATTATAGGGGACTGGAATGCAAAAGTAGGAAGTCAAGAAACACCTGGAGTAACAGGCAAATTTGGCCTTGGAATGCGGAATAAAGCAGGGCAAAAGCTAATAGAGTTTTGCCAAGAGACTGCACTGGCCATAGCAAGTACCCTCTTCCAACAACACAAGAGAAGACTCTACACATGGACATCACCAGATGGTCAACACCAAAATCAGATTGATTATATTCGCAACCAAAGATAGGGAAGCTCTATACAGTCAGCAAAAACAAGACTGGGAGCTGACTGTGGCTCAGATCATGAACTCCTTATTGCCAAATTCAGACTTAAATTGAAGAAAGTGGAGAAAACCACTAGACCATTCAGGTATGGCCTAAATCAAATCCCTTATGACTATGCAGTGGAAGCGAGAAATAGATTTAAGGGACTAGATCTGATAGACAGAGTGCCTGATGAACTATGGATGGAGGTTCATGACATTGTACTGGAGATAAGAATCAAGACCATCCCCAAGAAAAAGAAATGCAAAAAAGCAAAATGGCTATCTGAGGAGGCTTTACAAATAGCTGTGAAAAGAAGAGAAGCAAAAAGCAAAGGAGAAAAGGAAAGATATACCCATTTGAATGCAGTGTTCCAAAGAATAGCAAGGAGAGATAAGAAAGCCTTCCCCAGCGATCAATGCAAAGAAATAGAGGAAAAGAACAGAATGGGAAAGACTAGAGATCTTTTCAAGAAAATCAGAGATACCAAGGGAACATTTCATGCAAAGATGGGCTCAATAAAGGACAGAAATGGTTGGCACCTAACAGAAGCAGAAGATATTAAGAAGAGGTGGCAAGAATACACAGAAGAACTATACAAAAAATATCTTCATGACCCAGATAATCACAATGGTATGATCACTCACCTAGAGCCAGACATCCTGGAATGTGAAGTCAAATGGGTCTTACAAAGCATCACTGTGAACAAAGCATGTGGAGGTGATGGAATTCCAGCTGAGCTATTTCAAATCCTGAAAGATGATGCTGTGAAAGTGCTGCCCTCAATATGCCAGCAAATTTGGAAAACTCAGCAGTGGCCACAGGACTGGAAAAGGTCAGTTTTCATTCCAATCCCACAGAAAGGCAATGCTAAAAAATGCTCAAACTACTGCATAATTGCATTCATCTCACACACTAGTAAAGTAATGCTTAAAATTCTCCAAGCCAGGCTTCAGCAATACGTGAACCATGAACTTCAAGATGTTCAAGCTGGTTTTAGAAAAGGCAGGGGAACCAGAGGTCAAATTGCCAACATCTGCTGGATCATGGAGAAAGCAAGAGAGTTCCAGAAAAACACCTATTTCTGCTTTTTTGACTGTATGGGCCACAATAAACTGGAAAATTCTGAAAGAGATGGGAATACCACACCACCTGGCCTGCCTCTTGAGAAACCTATATGCAGGTCAGGAAGCAACAGTTTAGAACTGAACATGGAACAACAGGCTGGTTCTAAATAGGAAAAGGAGTACGTCAAGGCTGTATATTGTCACCTTGCTTATTTAACTTCTATGCAGAGTACATCATGAGAAACACTGGGCTGGAGGAAGCACAAGCTGGAATCAAGATTGCCAGGAGACATATCATTTGCATATCAGATAGGCAGATGACACCACCCTTATTGGCAGAAAGTGAAGAAGAACTACAGAGCCACTTGATGAAAGTGAAAGAGGAGAGTGAAAAAGTTGGCTTAAAGCTCAACATTCAGAAAACTAAGACCATGGCATCTGGTCCCATCACTTCATGTCAAATAGATGGGGAAACAGTGGCTGACTTTATTTTTGGGAGCTCCAAAATCACTGCAGATGGTGATTGCAGTCATGAAATTAAAAGATGCTTGCTCCTTGGAGGGAAAGTTATGACCAACCTAGTGTTCCTGCCTGGAGAATCCCAGGGATGGCGGAGGCTGGTGGGCTGCCATCTCTGGGGTTGCACAGGGTCAGACATGACTGAAGCAACTTAGCAGCAGCAGCAGACGGCATATTAAAAAGCAGAGACATTACTTTGCCAACAAAAGTCCATCTAGTCAAGGCTATAGTTTTTCCAGTGGTCATGTATGGATGTGAGAGTTGGACTATAAAGAAGGCTGAGCGCCGAAAAATTGATCCTTTTGAACTGTGGTGTTGGAGCAGACTCTTGAGTCCCCTGGACTACAAGGAGATCCAACCAGTCCATCCTAAAGGAGATCAGTCCTGGGTGTTCATTGGAGGGACTGATGCTGAAGCTGAAACTCCAATACTTTGGCCACCTGATGTGAAGAGCTGACTCACTGGCGAAGACCCTGATGCTGGGAGAGATTGAAGGAAGGAGGAGAAGGGGACAACAGAGGATGAGATGGTTGGATGGCATCACTGACTCGATGGGCATGGGTTTGTGTGGACTCTGGGGGTTGGTGATGGACAGGGAGGCCTGGCATGCTGCAATTCATGGGGTCACAAAGAGTCAGGCATGACTGAGCAACTGAAGTGAACTGAACTGATGGTTTAGAGGTGTTCAGGAAAAGTTTAGGCAAGAAGATTGGTGATGTGGTAAGGACAATAACTTGAGCATGTGTTGTAATAAGAGATGTTTGCACTCCATGCGGTGGGGGTGGAAAGTGTCTGGGAATCCTTGAAAATGAGGCATGATGGAAAGTTTGGACAACTAGTTTGATGATGCTCTCTTGCAGAGGGTGGATTGCAAGGATCAGAAATTCCAGGTGAAGTGACCCACTTGAGAAAATTACATCATTTAGGAGTGGAATAAAAGTATTTGTAGAGTATCCTGAAATTTGCAGAACCTTCCAGAAGATGTAATCCACTTGGTCTTCATGAAAGCTTTCTTATTCCCTTTTCACATCACTGACCTCCTCAATTAGGAAAACCACTGCTATTTGTTGTTTTCACTAGATAATCCTGGGCAAGGTTTTCACTTCGGTAAACAGAGTTCATGCCTGGTGACTATGTCATGGTTTTGAAGAAATTTCCTGTGTTTGGAAATTAATTGTGCACAGTTGCTTGATTCAATGAATCCTTCAGGCCATTTTAGTTTCTTTTGGAAATGCATATATATGAGTTTTCAAAAATGCTTCTTCCTATGACTATATGAGCTCTCCCCTTTGCTCTGATCATATAGCTAAGCTTTGAAGAATTTTATTTCAAATAGAAGAAAGTAGCAAAATACTCAGAGAAGGCAATGGCACCCCACTCCAGTACTCTTGCCTGGAAAATCCCATGAATGGAGGAGCCTGGTAGGCTGCAGTCCAGGGGGTCATGAAGAGTCAGACACGATTGAGCGACTTCACTTTCACTTTTCACTTTCATGCATTGGAGAAAGAAATGGCAACTCACTCCAGTGTTCTTGCCTGGAGAATCCCAGGGACGGGGAGCCTGGTGGGCTGCCGTCTATGGGGTCACACAGAGTCGGACATTACTGAAGTGACTTAGCAGCAGCAGCAGCAGCAAAACACTGCTTCATCCCTTCCATTAATCACTTAAAATATTTTCAAACTCCAATCAGAGTTAGTGTAATTAGACAATTGTCCATGGTAAGGTTAAAATTCTTAATCTGTTTAGTGTGATGATATAATATAGTGCCCCCAAACTGTTCTGTACACTAGTAATTACAACCTGATCATTAGTTCTACTCAGGTTACTTTGGAAATGACAGAAACTTTATTTGTGGAAACTATTTGGTACATCCTCATGGTGCCATAAGCTTCCCAGGTGGCCGGAGTGGTAAAGAATCTGCCTGTTAATGCAGGAGACCTAAGAGACACAGGTTTGATCCCTGGAGAGAAAGATCCCCTGGAGAAGGGAATGGCAACCCACCCCAGTATTCTTGCCTGGGAAATTCTATGGATGCAGGAGTCTGGTAGGCTACAGAGTGTGGGATTGCAGTCAGACAGGGCTAAGCAACTTATTAGCACACAGTGCCATAACCAACTGTCTATTCAAATATAAAAGTAAATTGCTATATTTTCCCTTAGATAAGTGAAAATTTTACTGGTTTGGCCACGTCTACTATTCTATCAGTTGTTTGGTCTATACGTAGAGTTAACTTTTCTTCTGTTCATTTCAGTACCTCAGTCATGTCCGACTCTTTGTGACCCCATGGACTGCAGCGTCCCAGGTCTCCTTGTCCATCATCAACTCCCAGAACTTGCTCAAACTCATGTCCATCAGTCGGTGATGCCATCTAACCATCTCATCCTCTGTTGTCCCCTTCTCTCCTCCTCGGTTGTCCCCTTCTCTCCTCTTCTTCAATCTTTCTCAGCATCAGGGTTTTTTCCAGGGAATCTGTTCTTCACAGCAGGTGTCCAGAGTATTGGAGTTTCAGCTTCAGCATCAGTCCTTCCAATGAATATTCAGGACTGATTTCTCCTTGCAGTCCAAGGGACGCTCCAGAGTCTTCTCCAACACCACAGTTTAAAAGCATCAATTCTTTAGCGTTCAGCTTTCATTAGAGTCCTACTCTCACATCCATACATGACTACTGGAAAAATCATAGGTTTGGCTAGACAGACCTTTGTCAGCAAAGTAATGAATGTCTCTGCTTTTTAATATGCTGTCTAGGTTGGTCATAGCTTTTCTTCCATGGAGCACATTTCTTTTAATTTCATGGCTGCAGTCACCATCTGCAGTGATTTTGGAGCCCAAGCAAATAAAGTCTGTCACTGTTTCCATTGTTTCTCCATTTATTTGCCATGAAGTGATGGACTCGAATGCCATGATCTTCGTTCTTTGAATGGTGAGTTTTAAGCCAGCTTTTTCAATTTCCTCTTTCACTTTTATCAAGATGCTCTTCAGTTCCTCTTCACATGGTGCCATAAGGGTTGGGTCATCTGCATATCTGAGGTTGTTGATATTTCTCCTGACAATCTTGATTCCAGCTTGTGCTTCATGCAGTCCAGCATTTCTCATGATGTACTCTGCATAGAAGTTAAATAAGCAGGGTGACAATATACAGCACTAAATTGCTCCGTTCCCAGTTTTGAACCAGTCTGTTGTTCCATGTCCAGTTCTAACTGTTGCTTCCTGAACTGCATACAGATTTCTCAGGAGGCAGGTCAGGTGGTCTGGTATTCCCATCTCTTGAAGATTTTTCCACAGTCTATTGTGATCTACAAAGTCAAAGGCTTTCGCATAATCAATTAAGCCAAAGTAGGTATTTTTCTGAAATTCTCTTGCTTTTTTGATGATCCAGTGGACCTTGGCAGTTTGATCTCTAGTTCCTGCCTTTTCTAAATCCAGCTTGAACATCTGGAAGTTCACAGTCACATACTGTTGAAGCCTGGCTTGGAGAATTTTGAGCATTACTTTGTAGTGTGTGAGATGAGTGAAGTTGTGCGATCGTTTGAACACTCTTTGGCATTGCCCTCTTTGGGATTGGAGTGAAAACTGACCTTTTCTAGACCTGTGGCTACTGCTGAGTTTTCCAAATTAGCTGGTCTATTCAGTGCAGCACTTTCACAGCAGTATCTTTTTCAATTTGAAATAGCTCAGCTGGAATTCATTCACCTCCACTAGTTTTGTTTGTAGTGCTGCTTCCAAAGGCCCACTTGACTTCACATTCCAGGATATCTGACTCTAGATGAATGATCACACCATCCTGGTTATCTGGGTCATGAAGATCTTTTTGTACAGTTCTTCTGTGTATTCTTGCCACCTGTTCTTAATATGTTCTGCTTCTGTTAGGACCATACCATTTCTGTCCTTTATTATGCCCGTCTTTGCATAAAATGTTTCCTTGGTAGCTCTAATTTTGTTGAAGAGATCTCTAGTCTTTCCCATTCTGTTGTTTTCCTCTATGTCTTTGCATTGATCTCTTAGGAAGGTTTTCTTATCTCTCCTTGCTATTCTTTGGAACTCTGCATCCAAATGGGTATATCTTTCCTTTTATCCTTTTCTTTTTCCTTCTCTTCTTTTCTCAACTATTTGTAAGGCCTCCTCATACAACAATTTTGCCTTTGTGCATTTTATTTTTGGGTGGATGGTCTTGAGCACTGCCTCCTGTACAAAGTCATGAACCTCTGTCCATAGTTCTTCAGGCACTCTGTCTATCAGATCTAATCCCTTGAATCTATTTGTCACTTCCAGTGTATAATCATAAGAGATTTGATTTAGGTCATACCTGAATGATCTAGTGGTTTTCCCTGCTTTCTTCAACTTAGGTCTGAATTTGGCAATAAGGAGTTCATGATCTGAGCCACAGTCAGCTCCCAGTCTTGTTTTTGCTGACTGTATAGAGCTTCTCCATATAGAGCTTTTTGCTGCAACGAATATAATCAGTCTTGATTTTGGTATTGACCATCTGGTCGTGTCAATATGTAGAGTCTTCTCTTGTGTTGTTGGAAGAGGGTGCTTGCTATGACCAGTGTGTTCTCTTGACAAAATTCTTTTAGCCTTTGCCCTGCTTCATTTTGTACTCCACAGCCAAATTTTCCTGTTCCTCCATGTATCTCTTGACTTCCTACTTTTGTAATCCAGTCCCCTATGATGAAAAGGACATCTTTTTTTGGTTTTAGTTCTAGAACATCTTGTAGGTCTTCATAGAACCGTCCAACTTCAACTTGTTCAGCATTACTGGTTGGGGCATACACTTGGATTACTGTGATATTGAATGGGTTGCCTTGGAAACCAATAGAGATCATTCTGTTGTTTTTTAGATCGCATCCATGTACTGCATTTCGGACTCTCTTTTTTACTGTGAAAGCTACTCCATTTCTTCTAAGGGAGTCCTGCCCACAGTAGTAAATATAATGGTCATCTGAGTTAAATTCGCCCACTCCCGTCCATTTTAGTTTGCTGATTCCTAAAATGTTGAAGTTCACTCTTGCCATCTCCTGTTTGACTATTTCTAATTTACCTTGATTCATGGACCTAACATTCCAGGTTCCTATGCAATATTGTTCTGTACAGCATCAAACTTTTCTTCTATCACCAGCCACATCCACACCTGGGCATTGTTTCTGCTTTGGCTATCTCTTCATTCTTTCTGGAATTATTTCTCCACTCTTCTCCAGTAGCATCAGTTCAGTCGCTCAGTTGTGTCTGACTCTTTGCGACCCCATGAATCACAGCACGCCAGGCCTCCCTGTCCATCACCAACTCCCGGAGTTCACTCAGACTCACGTCCATCGAGTCAGTGATGCCATCCAGCCATCTCATCCTCGGTCATCCCCTTCTCCTCCTGCCCCCAATCCCTCCCAGCATCAGAGTCTTTTCTAATGAGTCAACTTTTTGCATGAGGTGGACAAAGTACTGGAGTTTCAGCTTTAGCATCATTCCTTCCAAAGAAATCCCAGGGCTGATCTCCTTCAGAATGGACTGGTTGGATCTCCTTGCAGTCCAAGGGACTCTCAGGAGTCTTCTCCAACACCACAGTTCAAAAGCATCAATTCTTCGGTGCTCAGCCTTCTTCACAGTCCAACTCTCATCCATACATGACCACAGGAAAAACCATAGCCTTGACTAGACGGACCTTAGTTGGCAAAGTAATGTCTCTGCTTTTGAATACGCTATCTAGGTTGGTCATAACTTTTCTTCCAGTAGCATATTGGACACCTAATGACCTGGGAGTTCATACTTCAGTACCATATCTTTTTGCCTTTTCATACTGTTCATGGGGTTCTCAAGCCAAGAATACTGAAGTGATCTGCCATTTCCATCTCCAGTGGACCTTGGTTTGTCAGAACTTTCCACCATGACATGTCCGTTTTGGGTGGCCCTACACAGCATGGCTCATAGTTTCACTGAGTTAGACAAGGCTGTGATCCATGTGATCAGTTTGATTAGTTTTCTGTAATTGTTGCTTTCATTCTGTATGCCCTCTGATAAGGATAAGAGACTTATGGAAGCTTCCTGATGGCAGAGACTGACTTTTCTTAGCAGAGTAAATAATTTTATAAGTACAGTATATCACATATAAGTAGTTCTTCAAACCTAAACTTTGAAGTATGGTTAGGTTTTTATTTATTACTACTGATAATTGAAGCAAAAACCTCAATAACAATAAAAGTAGTAACTATCATTCATTGAGCCATGAATATGTGGCAGAGATTATGTTTAATCAATCTTTTGTCTATAAAAGCCCATTTATTCCTTATTATAATCTTGAGTATATATTAAGCATGTAAGAAACCTTAGAGTCAGAGAAGCTAAATAATGAGGGAAGAAGTCACACAGTCTATGGGAGAAAAGTCAGGATTGGAATCCTAGGTTGTCCAGCCCCAAAGCTCAGTGTTCCTTCTTCTTATAACATTGCTCCCAAGTCACTTGGAAAATAGCAGCAATGCTGTTTTATTACCATAAATATAAGAAGAGGGGAGTGGGGGAGGGAAGGATTGGGAGTTTGGGTATTAGCAGATGCAAATTACTGTGTACAAAATTGCCCTAATGTATAGCATAGGGAACCAAATTCACTATCTTGAGATAAACCATAATGGAAAAGAACATGAAAAAGAATATAGGTATAACTGACTCACTTTTCTGTATAGCAGAAATTAACACAGCATGGTAAATCCAACCATAGTTAATCATTTTTTAAAAGAAATACAAAGACAGATTGTGTTGAAAACCTATTTTTTTTTTTTTTCCTAAAATGAAACAGCATCTTGTCATGGAGAAGCTAGATATAAAGACAGAAAGCAAAAGGGACCTTTGGCTCTGTGTCATCTTTAAGCCAATAACTCTCACATTGCTGTCTTTGCTCTGACATTTCTCCCAAGCCCCGAGACATCTGTCTTTCAAGTGTTTTCCAGATCCTGCAGCTTAAAATGTCATCAATAGACCTTATTATCTTTCCCCTCACATTTTCTTTATCACCTTCATGATGCCTTTCTGCCAATGACTTTGAGATCTTCAGGCCACCCAGGCTTGAATACCAGTCATCCTTCTGAGCTCACTGCTCCCCTTGTACCTTACATTTCTCAGTTT
This sequence comes from Ovis aries, assembly GCF_016772045.2. NCBI lineage: Eukaryota > Metazoa > Chordata > Mammalia > Artiodactyla > Bovidae > Ovis > Ovis aries. The sequence continues at coordinate 107,953,288 of NC_056055.1, forward strand.
CTAAGGCCTGTTGCCTCCTCTTTCAGAATTTACCTCAACTTTGATTTTGCCACAACCCCTTGAGTTCAAACTGCTTTTCTTCTTGCCTGAAGTATCTTCTTACTCTAGAGCAGCACATTGGTGGTTTCACAACCGTCTTTCTGAGTCACCACCTCAATTGTTTGTTTGCTACTCTTCCAGTCTACAGCCCCCAGTGGCTCCCCATTGCCTATATTACAGGGCTGTCAGGTAAACTGCAGGATTCTAAGTGATAGGTGAACTTCCTAGCTGCATGGGACCTACTTACAGTTAAAAAATAGATTTCCCTGAAATTCAAATTTAACTGGGTGTCCTGTGTTTTCATTAGCTAATTCCAGCAACCCTATTATATCATTAAATATAAACTCCTTGGTTAGCTGCCTAGTTTTATCCATCACTTCTGTCCTTCTTGGAGTCTGTCCCCTAGTCAGGTGATAGCATTGACCCCATGCACGAGTCCCTCTACTGCTGCAGGCAGTAAGCCTGTGTGCTAAGCTGTTTCAGTTGTAATGGACTCTTTGTGACCCTGTGGACTGCAGCCTGCCAGCCTCCTCCGTCCATGGGATTCTCTAGGCAGAATACAGGAGTGGGTTGCCATTTCCTCCTCCAGGGGATCTTCCCAAGCCAGGGACTGAATCTGTGTCCCCTGCATTGGGCATGTGGATTCTTTACTGCTAGTTCCACCTGGGAAGCCCAGGGTGAGTGTGTCCCTCCCCTAATTTGTAAGTTGATACCCAACCCTGTGATATTTGGAAATGGGGCCTTTGGGAGGGGATGAGGTCATGAGGGTAGAGCCCTCTTGAATAGGATTTGTGCCTTTCTTAAAGAGACTCAAGATAGCTCCCTCACCCCTTCTTCCACGTGAGGACACAGTGACAAGACAGCTCTCTGTGAACTAGGAAGCAGGCTCTCACCAGACATGGAATCTGCTGTCATCTTGATCCGGACTGCCAACCCCCAGAACTGTGAGAGAGAAATGCCTACTGTTTAAGCTTTCCAGTCTATCCCAAAGTGGGGATTGAGCTGTATCCATTATTGATTCTACATGTAACATAGGTAACTAATAAGGATCTACTGTGTAGCGCAGGGAACTCTACTCAGTGCTCTGTGGTGACCTAGGTGGGGAGGGAATCTTAAGAAAGAGGGGATATGTGTATACATATGGGGCTTCCCAGACAGCACTAGTGGTAAAGAACCTGCCTGCCAATGAAGGAGACCTAGGTGATGCAGGTTCAATCCTTGGATCAGGAAGATCCCCAGGAGGTGTGCATGGCAACTCGATCCAGTATTTTTGCCTGGAGAATCCCATGGAGAGAGGAGTCTGATGGGCTACAGTCCACAGAGTCAGACATGACTGAAGCTCCTCAGCACCCATGCATGCACATATGTACATGTGTAGCAGGTCCGCTCTCCTCTACGGTAGAAACAAATAACATGACGTTGTAAAGCAACTATCACTTCAGTTCAGTTCAGTCGCTCAGTCGTGTCCGACTCTTTGCGACCCCATGAATCGCAGCACGCCAGGCCTCCCTGTCCATCACCAACTCCCGGAGTTCACTCAGACTCATGTCCATCAAGTCAGTGATGCCATCCAGCAATCTCCTCCTCAGTCGTCTGCCGGGAGCCAGTGTGAGGAATCCCGCCCGTGACAAGGTCATGAGGAAGGAAGCTGACATACGCAAGGCGTGCTCAGACTTCAGGGACCCCTCTGGAAATTCCTAAGCATGTACCCCAACAAAAATCTGCCGGCTTTTGTGCTCTGCTTTTCCACTCTTTTGACATTTTCTGGAAAAAGTCAATTCAGGGCTTTAGTCTTCTGCATTTGAAAGAGTGTTTCAATCCAAATACTCCTCTGATGGCTTTCTAGCCTGCCTGCAGGACTCGTACAGCTGCGCTGTGTGATTGTTTGAGGCCTCCTGACCGCAGGAGGCACAGGAAGCTTAAAACATCCTAGGAATGTAGGGGCTTCCTAGGAGTCAAAATCTTTAGAATAGGAAAAGGTTTCTTTTGTTGAGTCAATATTTGCTGCCAAATTTTCACATCCTTTATTTGTAGATATAGTTAGAAAAACAAGTAGTAGACCTTGTATTAGCAACATTAGATCTTTGAGTTAAGTACCTTCTTTGTTATATCCCACTGCACCTTTGTTCTATAGAGATGTAACTTTAATGCTTTAAGGAGATGCAGATTAAAGAAAAACACTTTAGGGGAAACAAAATTAACATTCATTAAGGAAGAGAGCCAAAAAGTGTTAACAAGCCTCTTGGCCAGAAGATAATGTAAATCACCTGAGACCTTTTGTATACAAAATGATATACAGAAAGTCTGGGCTGCGAACGCTACATAGTTTTGTGTTACCCATTGATCTCCATGTTTTATCAAAAGTATAAAAGGCCTTCTGAACAATAAAGGAGGGGGCCAGTTTCTCGGGCCAGTTTCTCGGACCAGTTTCTTGAACTAGTCTCTCGGCCTGGTTTCTTGGGGCTCTGGCTCCCCCCGTGTCTCTCTCTCTTTCTTCTTCTCTCCCTTTTCTTCTCTCTGCTCTTTACTTTAACTTCAGGCTGAATCTCCACCTGGGGCCCGGAGGCTCGCCAGGTCTACTTACTTGCCCTGGCTGTTAAGACCCGCACGAAAGGGAGCTTAAGGCGAGGCACCCTTAGATATTCAAGCAGGCGCCGGTGGCCCAACGTAGATGGTGCAAATTCCTTGTCTGGAATTTTATTGGCCTTCCGCGTAAACCAAGCTATTCAGCCCTCTTCCTCCACTTAATCTTCTTACTACACTATAGTTTCTTAATCTAATCTTACATTAATAAATAAACAAGCCTTTCCATGCCGACGCCGTCCACCCTTCGAATTCCCTGGATCCACCGGGGCTGGACCCCGGCAGTCGTCCCCTTCTCCTCCTGCCCCCAATCCCCCCCGGCATCAGAGTCTTTTCCAATGAGTCAACTCTTCACATGAGGTGGCCAAAGTACCAGTTTAAAAAAAGTGACTCTCAGTCTAGGGTACTTTTTGTCATAGCAGCCTGAACAGACTAAGACATCTACCTTGTGCTTTTGTAGAACTTGTGGCCCAGAAAAGATGCTGACCCTTGAAGGAGTCTGTGCTTCCTCCAAGAAGTCCATGACTCTTAATGAGTATTTTTTGTACTCTGCTTATTCCATCCCAGTGTGCATGTGTGTAACTGTTTATCTCTTCCTCCCAGTTAGTTGTGAGTTCCCTTAGAACAGCCCACACCTCTCTCATTTTTACATGCTTCCAACTCTAATATTGTGCTTTATACATACTAAACACCATTGACTAAATGAGTAAATATTAGGAAAGATCTTTAACTCCAAAAATGAATTTATGCTTTTTAATAATTCCCTTTTACTTTGTTTCTAAAATTTTATTGGAGTATAGTTGGTTTGCAATGTTGTGTTTCAGGTACACAGCAAAGTGATTCAGTTATTTGCTCTTTAGTTGCTAAGTCATGTCCAACTCTTTGTGATCCTGTGGACTATAATCTGCCAGGCTCCTCTGTCCACAGGATTTCCCAGGCAAGAATACTGGAGCAGGTCGCCATTTTCTTCTGCAAGGACTCTTCAGTTATATATGTTCTTTTTTTTTTTCTTTCTCTCTTTTTTTTTTTTTCAGAATCTTTTCTCATACAGGTTATCACAGACTATCAAGTCGAGTTCCCTATGCTATATGGTGGTTCCTTTCTGATTATCTGTCCTATACACAGTGGTGTGTGTGTGTGCGTGTGTGCATGCTAAGTGGTTTCAGTCATGTCTGATTCTCTGCAACTGAGAGAGTCAATTCCTAGGCAGGTTGATAAGTCTAGGGGTCCCCAAGGAGAGAGGGGTCTGCACTTCTTGAGGAGGAGATAGGGGTCTAGAATTCTCAAGGAGGAGGAAAGGAGAAACTTTTTTTCCCATCTGCATTCCTTAAGATACTATAACAATAATGTACCCTGCTTGAGGACAGTTTCTGGGAAAAAACCTTGTGGCTAATCCTGTTATCTTAAAATGTAAATTATGGGAGTGTCTTTACAACCTCCAGACATTCTTTTGATTCATTGTAATAACTAATTGAAAGTGTATAACTCCATTGCTAACACTAGTGAGGGGGCACTCTTTCTGGCCCCTTCTGATGTCTATGTTAGAAGCTTTCTCTATGCCTTTTATACTTTAATAAAACTTTATTACACAAAAGCTCTGAGCAGTCAAGCCTCATCTCTGGTCCTGGATTGAATTCTTCTCCGGAGGCCAAGAATCCTGGTGTCTTTCTTGGCCCACCAACAACCTTTCACAACCCTATGGATCTTAGCCCCACCAGGCTCCTCAGCTCATGGGATTTTTCAGGCAAGGATATTGGAGTGGTTTGCCATTTCCTTCTCCAGGGGATCTTCATGACCCAGGGATCGAAGACCCTGAATCTCTTAACTCTCCTGCATTGCCAGGTGGATTCTTTCCCACTTGTCCCAACTGGGAAGCCCAAGTGGCTTGTGTATATTAATCAACTTCTTTTAATTCTAAAAAGGAATTATCTTTTCTCATACAGTGAGCACCTATCTTCCAAAAAAGAGAAAAAGGATGGGGACATGTATTAAATGTGTAAATTCTACTGCTTTATTGATATTTTACATTTCATTAAAATAATTCATTTCTTGGGTATCCTCAAGAAATAAAAATAGAATTTATTTCCTCTATTTTTTTATGGGAATGCTATGTGTCTCATTTTGCTAGAACTTTAAACTACTTGGGATAAGTTAGCAATCATTTTGAGACACCAGATTTTTTATTAATTAACAAATTTAGTTAATTAACAAAGAGGATACATGGCCACAGAATAGTTGATATGTAAGGTTAAGTGGCCAAATTATAAGGAGAGAACACAGCCCCACCCATCAATAGAAAATTGGATTAGTTTTACTGAGCAAGGCTCCGCCCATCAGAGCAAGACCCAGATTCCCTCACAGCTAGTTCCTCCCATCAGGAAGCTTCCACAAGCCTCTTATCCTTATCCATGGAAGTCAGAATGGAAACCACAATTACAGAAAACGAAACAAACTGATCACTTGGATAACAGCCTTGTCTAACTCAATGAAACTATGAGCCATGCCGTGTATGGCCACCCCAGACGGACAGGTCAGAGTGGAGTGTTCTGACAAAACGGGGTCCACTGGAGAAAGGAATGGTAAATCATATTCTTGCCTCGAGAACCTCATGAACAGTATGAAAAGGCAAAAAGTAATGACACTGAAGTATCAACTCCCCAGGTCGTTAGGTGCCCAATATGCTACTGGAGAAGAGTGGAGAAACAGCTCCAGAAAGAATGAAGAGGCTGAGCCAAAGCAGAAACAATGCCCAGTTGTGGGTGTGACTGGTGATGGAAGTAAAGTCCGATGTTGTAAAGAACAATATTGCATAGGAACCTGGAATGTTAAGTCCGTGAATCCAAGTGAAGTCACTCAGTTGTGTCCAGCTGGTCATGACCCCATGGACTGCAGCCCACCGGGCTCCTCCACCCATGGGATTTTCCAGGCAAGAGTACTGGAGTGGATTGCCATTGCCTTCTCCCCCAAGGTAAGTTAGAAGTGGTCAAATAGGAGATGGCAAGAGTAAACATCAACATTTTAGGAATCAGTGAACTAAAATGGACTGGAATGGGCAAATTTAATTCAGATGAACATTATATCTACTACTGTGGGCAAGAATCCCTTAGAAGAAATGGAGTAGCCCTCATAGTCAACAAGAGAGTCCCAAATGCAGTACTTGGGTACAATCTCAAAAACAACAGAAAGATCTCTGTTGGTTTCCAAGGCAGGCTATTCAATATCACAGTAATCCAAGTCTATGCCCCAACCAGTAATGCTGAAGAAGCTGAAGTTGAACAGTTCTATGAAGACTTACAAGACCACCTAGAAATAACACTAAAAAAAGATGTCCTTTTCATCATAGGGGACTGGAATGCAAAAGTCAAGAGATATCTGGAGTAACAGGCAAGTTTGGCCTTGGAGTACAAAAATGAAGCAGGGCAAAGGCTAACAGAGTTTTGAAAAGAGAATGCACTGGTCATAACAAACACACTCTTCCAACAACACAAAAGATGACTCCTACACATGGACATCATCAGATAGTCAATAATGAAATCAGATTGATTATATTCTTTGCAGCTGAAGATGGAAAAGCTCTATAGAGTCAGCAGAAACAAGACCAGGAGCTGACTGTGGCTCAGATCATGAACTCCTTATTGTCAAATTCAGACTTAAATTTGTAGGGGAAAGTAGGGGAAACCACTAGGCCATTCAGGGGAGTCCCTTAGGATTATACAATGGAAGCTACAAATAGATTCAAAGGATTAGATCTGATAGATAAGAAGAGTGCCTGAAGAACTATGAATGGAGGCTTGTAACGCCAGGAGGCAGTGATCAAGATCATCCCCAAGAAGAAGAAAGGCAGAAAGGCAAAATGATTGTCTGAGAAGGTCTTACAAATAGCTGAGAAGAAGAGAAGTGAAAGGCAAAGGAGAAAAGGAAAGATATATCCATCTGAATGCAGAGTTCTAGAGAATAGAAAGGAGAGGCAAGAAAATCTTCCCAAGTGATCAATGCAAAGAAATAGAAGAAAACAACATAATGGGAAAGACTAGAGATCACTTCAAGAAAATTAAAGATACCAAAGGAATATTTCATACAAAGATGAGCTCAATAAAGGACAGAAATGGTATGGACCTAACAGAAGCACAAGATATTAAGATGAGGTGGAAAGAATACACAGAAGAACGGTAAAAAAGATCTTCAGGACCCAGATAACCACAACGGTATGATCACTCACCTAGAGCCAGACATCCTGGAATGTGAAGTCAAGTGGGCCTTAGAAAGCATCACTGTGAACAAAGCTAGTGGAGGTGATGGAATTCCAGGTGAGCTATTTCAAATCCTAAAAGGTTATGCTGTGAAAGTGCTACACTCAACATGCCAGCAAATTTGGAAAACTCAGCAGTGGCCACAGGACTGGAAAAGTTCAGTTTTCATTCCAGTCCCAAAGAAAGGCAATGCCAAAGAATGTTCAAACTACTTCACAATTACACTCATCTCACACGTTAGTAAAGTAATGCTCAAAATTCTCCAAACTAGGCTTCAACAGTACGTGAACTGAGAACTTCCAGATGTTCAAGCTGGATTTCAAAACAGCAGAGGAACCAGAGATCAAACTGCCAAGATCCATTGGATCATCAAAAGAGCAAAGAGAATTTCAGAAAAACATCTACTTCTGCTTCATTGACTACACTAAAGTCTTTCACTGTGTGGATCACAACAAGCTGTGGAAAATTCTTAAAGAGATGGGATTACCAAACTGTCTTACCTGCCTCCTGAGAAATCTGTATGCAGGTCAAGAAGCAACAGTTAGAACTGGACATGGAACAATGGACTGGTTCCAAATTGGGAAAGGAGTATGTCAAGGCTGTATATCGTCACCCTTTTATTTAACTTATATGCAGAGTTCATCATGTAAAATGCTGGGTTGTCTGAATCATAAGCTGGAATCAAGAATCCTGGGAGAAATATCAATAACCCCAGATATGCAGATGACAGCACCATTATGGCAGAAAGTGAAGAGGAACTAAAGAGGGTCTTGATCAAAGTGAACGAGGGGAGTGAAAAAGCTGGCTTGAAACTCAACATTCAGAAAACTCAGATCATGGCATCTGGTCCCATCACTTCATGGCAAATAGTGGGGAAACAATGGAAACAGTGACAGACTATTTTCTTGGGCTCCAAAAGCACTGCAGATGGTGAGTGCAGCCATGAAGTTAAAAGTTGCTTGCTTCTTGGAAGAAAAGCGATGACCAACCTATGTGTGTGTATGTGTTAGTCACTTAGTTGTGTCTGACTCTTTGTGACTCCATGGACTGTAGCCCACCAGGTTCCTCTGTCCAAGGGATTCTCCAGGCAAGAATACTGAAGTGAATTGCCATTTCCTTCTCCAGGGGATCTTCCTAACCCAGGGATTGAACCTGGATCTCCTGTACTGCAGGCAGATTCTTTGCCATCTGAGCTATCGGGAAGTCCCAGCTAACAGAAAAGCTTGACCTATGCAGCATATTAAAAAGCAGAGACATTACTTACTGGCAAAGGTCCATGTAGTCAAAGCAATGGTTTTTCCAGTAGTCATGTATAGTTGCGAGATTTGGACTATAAAGAAGGCTGAGTTCCCAAGAATTGATTCTTTTGAAATGTGGTGCTGGAGAAGACTCTTGTGAGACCCTTGGATAGTAAGGAGATCAAACAAGTTGATCCTAAAGGAAATCAGTCCTGAATATTCATTGGAAGGACTGATGCTGAAGCCTCATTCCTTTCGCCAGCTAATGCAAAGAACTGACTCATGGAAAAGATCCTCGTTCTGGGAAAGATTGAAGGCAGGAGAAGAGGAGACCGCAGAAGATGAGATGGTTGGATGGCATCACCAACTCAATGGACATGAATTTGAGCAAGCTCTGAGAGTTGATGGTCAGGGAAGCCTGGCTTGCTGCAGTTCATAGGCTTGCAAAGAATCATACACAACTGAGTGACTGAACTGAACTGAACTGAAGGTTAAGTGGGAACAGAGGCAGTGGATGGAGGTGCAGGGCCTGGAAGTTTGAGAATCCACTTGCAAAAAGAACTAAGATCTGAATGTTGTGGAGATAGGTTTTCATTTTTGCAAAGCTTACCTTTTTTTACCCCTTCCTTTTGCACCTGGGTCTATCAAACAGAGGTGTATTATGAAAGCATCTGGCTCATTGATAGATTTTTATTCTTTTCCCATCAATTTATATTGAGTATTCTGTTAAGTGTGAGACCCATTACATTCCTGTTCCAAGAGATAAATGGCATCATTTTGGTTGTTTATCATCTTATACAAATAAAATAATTTGAAAGAGAACCTAGTTTTGCTCTTAGTGGGCATGTTTTATGTGGCTTCAAGATTCTTTTGTTCTGATTTATTAACTATGTTTCAAGAACATAAATGCCATCTGTGCGGTGTTGCAAAAGTGAAGCCTGAGAACACAGTTCTAGATTCTTTCAGTCTCATCAGTATGTAAATTATTAAGCAGAATATAAATGCACCCCAGGCAAAATAGTCAGAATGACATTCCCACCACTGCATATGGATGAAGCTATGGCCGATAAATTTCTTCTTCAAATATGCTCTCACTGCATTATTTATGGACTTGGGAAATGCAGATTATCCTGCCGTTATTCTTGGCATTATTCTCTTCCTAGTGGGGTCTGTGAGCTGTAACCTGATCCTTGGATGGAAAGCATTTATCCTTTTCTTGACAGCTAAATTGTTACTCTAGACCAGCAACAGTTGCATTTAAAGAATTTTTTTTTTGGAGCCTTTAGCAACTGTAGAAGTTGGAAGGGCAAATGAAGGTTTTTCTGCTTTGTCTGTCTTTGTTTATCTAGAAAGCTTCCCAGGTGGAGCAGTGGTAAAGAATCCACCTGCCAGTGCAGGAAATACAAGAATTGTGGGTTTGATCCTTGGGTCTGGAAGATTCCCTGAAGAAGGAAATAGTAACCCACTCCAGTACTCTTGCCTGGAAAATCCCATGGACAGAGGAGCCTGGTGAGCTGCAGTCTATGGGGTCACTGAGAGTGGGACATGACTGAGCGTCTTCACTTTGATTTTTCACTTTCATGCATTGGAGAAGGAAATGGCAACCCACTCCAGTGTTCTTGCCTGGAGAATCCCAGGGATGGGGGAGCCCGGTGGGCTATCATCTAAGGGGTCGCACAGAGTCGGACACCACTGAAGCGACTCAGCATGCTCACATGCGTACATCTAGAAAAATATTTAATATGCTTCTATAAGGTCCTTTTAAATTAGAATCTCATCTTGGAATTTTGAAGGCATTGTGCATTATCTGAACAATTAATATTCTCAATCCTATTTTGTTCAAGTTCTTCCCTCAAATTGCCTTTTCTTTTTTCATTTTGTTGGAGCTATTGAAAGCATCCACAGAGACAGAAAAACTTGTTAAGCAAATTTAATGTAAAATACAAACTTTTTCAGGGAGCCACAAAAGGGAAAAAGGGCTTTCCTTTTTTCTTTTTTTAAACAACACAGACATGGAATGCATAAAATACCTTAAATAGCTCAAATATGGTTTTCAGGACTGGGGGGATTTTCTATAAAATATCCAAAAATTTCGCCAGGAATGAGTACTTTCTTTTGCCTAAAACCTGAAAATTTTCTTACAGCCACTACATATGGCAGTGAAAAAAAAAAACAAAAACTGCTCAAGCTGAAAAAACGTTGAATAAATTGAGAAAGGCACAGAGATTGGCAGGGGAGAGGCCGCAGAGGCCGGAAGAGGAACTGTTTTCCTTTTCTGCTGTTTCAAGCCCTCTGTCGTTCCGTCTGCCTCCAGATTTTAACAACCCCTTCCAGCCCTTCATTCTCTCAGTCTGTATCTGCTGTCTTGTCACAGTTGATCACTGCTAGCTAATACTTTCCTGCTCGCTTTTCTTTTCTTTTTCCTCTGAGGTTACCATTGAAATAAGACTGTACAATTATCCTCTGAAGTATAGTGCCTTTTTTCTTTTATACAAAGTTATTTTTGTTTTTAATTGGAGGATAGCTGCTTTACAATATTGTATTAGTTTCTGTTGTGCAACAAAGTGAATTGGCTATATGTATACAGATATCCACAGTTATTTTTTTACACTTTGTTTTTGTTTGGGGGAGCAAGCATGCATTTGTTGGGAAAGTCTGAGTCTAGTCTGAGGATCATCCTCATTGTCTTTGCTTGAGATATCTTGGGTAAGTCTGTAGCGATGTCCAGAGGCACCCACCTTTTCAGTGGAGGTGTGTGGGGGAAGGACAGAACAGGCAAGATGGAAACATCTATTGATCAGCAGATAAGTGAATGCAAAGCTGTTAACACCCGACTCACCCAAAGGCTATATTAGAAATATGTAAAGTTTTATCATCCATTTGTTTTTCTGGTGCTAGTTTGCTGGTGTAACTTTGCTGACAAAAGTCTGTATAGTCAAAGTTATGGTTTTTCCAGTTGTCATGTATGGATATGAGAGTTGGACCATAAAGAAGGCTGAGCACCGAAGAATTGATGTTTTCGAACTGTGGTGCTGGAGAAGACTCTTAAGCATCCACTGGACTGCAAGGAGATCAAACCAGTCAATCCTAAAAGAAATCAACCCTGAATATTCATTGGAAGCACTGATACTGAAGCTGAAGCTTCAATACTTTGGTCACCTGATGTGAAGAGCTGACTCATTGGAAAAGACCCTGCTACTGAGAAAGACTGAGGTCAGGAGGAGAAGGGGACAACAGAAGATGAGATGGTTGAATGGCATCACCGACTGAATGGACACGAGTTTGAGCAAACTCTGGGAGATAGTGGAGGACAGAAGAGCCTGGTGTGCTTCAGTCCATGGGATCACAAAAAGTTGGAGCGTCTTAGTGACTAAACAGCAACAACAAACTGCATCCATATCCCTGATTAACATCACCAGATATATTAAAAAATGTATACAGCCACTATGGAGAACAGTATGGAGGTTCCTTTAAAAACTAAAAATACATTTACCATATGACCCAGCAATCACACTAACTGGCTGGGAGAAAACCATAATTCAAAAAGACAGCAGTACCCAGTGTTCATTGCAGTGCTGTTTACAGTAACCAGGACATGCAAGCAACCTAGGTGTCCACTGACAGGTGAATGGATATACAAGCTGTAGTACATATACACAGTGGAATATTACTCAGCCATATAAAGGATAAAATTGGGTCATTTGCAGACACGTGTATGGAGCTAGAGTGTATCATAGAGAGTGAAGTAAGTCAGAGAAAAACAAATACCATATATTAATGCATATACATGGAATTTAGAGAAATGGTACAGATGAACCTAGTTCCAGGGAGGAACAGAGATGAAGACATGGAGAATGGGCGTGTGGACATAGAGTCTGTGGAAGGAGAGGGTGGGATGAATAGGGAGGGTAGCATTGACATATATGTACATACACACACACAGACATGTGTAAAATAGACAGCTAATGGGAAGCTGCTGCATAGCACAGGGAACTCGGCTTGGCGCTCTCTAATGATCTAGAGGGGTGGGATGGGAGGAGGAAGGAGGGATGCTTAAGAGAGAGAGGTTGGCTGATTCACTATGCTGTATAGCAGAAAATAACATAACATTGTAAAGCAGTTATACTCCAATAAAATGAAAAAAGTTATTTTAAATAAAAAATGTCTACATAGAGGGAATTTTCATAATCTGAATCAACCCAAAAGAGCTAATAATGGGGCATGTAGGAGAGAGACAAGCATGAAGCAGATAAGAAAGGTGAGGAAGTGGGCTGAGAATGTTCCAGTGGAAATCTTGTTTCAAACCACCATTAAAAAAAAGTTTAACATAGTGATTTTTCTTTGGCATGGTTATTATTATTATGTCTTTGTTCTCCCTTCACTGGTAATTACTGAACAGCTTTTTGGGTAAAAGCTAAATGAAATGGCAAGAAGCCAGTTTCATTAGTGGAGGAACACGTATCCAGAGCAGGCCCCTGAGAGCTGACGACTCGAATCTGTGAGTGCCCTGGACTGGCCTTTTCTCTCATGTGTTTCTGCACCCGAATGAGTAGAAGCACCATTGACTCAAATCAGCTTTTCTGGGCTATTAGAAAGCAAACCTACAGAATAAGAATGCTTCGTTTTGCTCTTCAGTATGGGAATTAGATTTTTTGTGTATGTGCTAGTCCACTGAGGCAAACTTCCCTCAATCCATTCCTGAGCCTGTTTTAATTCCTATTATTCTATAAGAACATTGTGAACCAGAGCAAGTTCTTGTTTTTGATTGTGACTTAGTTCACACACCATCAAATCCACCTTTTAAAAGCATCCTGCTATGGGTGTTAATACATTCACAAGGTTGTACAGTCATCACATGTAATTCCAAAACATCTTCATCATCCACATGGGAAGTGACTGCTAATGCCTCACACTCATTAACAGTCACTTCCCATTATGGGAAAATGTCAGTTTTCATTCCAAACCCAAAGAAAGGCAATGCCAAAGAATGTTCAAACTAGTGAACAATTGCACTCATCTCACATGCTGGCAAATTAATGCTCAAAATTCTCCAAGCTAGTCTTCAAAAGTACGTGAACCGAGAACTTACAGATGTTAAAGTTGGATTTAGAAAAGGCAGAGGAACCAGAGATCAAATTGCCAACATCTGTTGGCTCATTGAAAAAGCAAGACAATTCCAGAAAAATTATCTACTTCTGTTTCATTGACTATGTTAAAACCTTTGACTGCTTTGACTGTGTGGATCACAACAAAATGTAGAAAATTCTTCAAGTGATGGGAATACCAGACCACCTTACCTGCCTCCTGAGAAACATGTATGCAGGTCAAGAAGCAACAGTTAGAATCAGACGTGGAACAACAGACTGATTCCAAATTGGGAAACGTCAAGGCTGTATATTGTCACCCTGCTTATTTAACTTCTATGCAGAGCACATTATGTGAAATGCCAGGCTGGATGAAGCACAAGCTGGAATCAAGATTGCAGGGAGAAATATCAATAACCTCAGATATGCAGATGACACCACCCTTATGGCAGAAAGCAAACAGAAACTAAAGAACCTCCTGATGAAGGTGAAAGAGGAGAGTGAAAAAGTTGGCTTAATATGCAGTATTCAGTATGTTTGTTATATTGCTATATTCAAAATGTTTTCAAATTACTAGTATAATTTCTCCTTTGACCTATGTTATTCAGAAATGTTTTACAATTTCCAAAAATATGGCTTCTTCCTATACTTCTTAGGTATAGATTTTTAATTCCATTGTGATCAGAGAATGTGTTTATATGATCTTACTCCCTTGAAACTGTTGAATTTTGTGGTCATTAGACACAGTGTTATATACATGTCCATTTGATTTAAACTATCAATTATGTTGGTCTATCAATTACTGGGAAAATTTATTAAAATCCTCAACTATGTTTAAAAAAAAGAGTTGGCTTAAAGCTCAACATTTAAAAAACAAAGATCAAGGCATCCGGTTCATCACTTCATGGCAAATAGATGGGGAAACAATGGAAACAGTGACAGAGTTTATTTTCTTGGGCTCCAAAATCACTGCAGATGGTGGCTGTAATCATGAAATTAAAAGATGCTTGCTTCTTGGAAGAATAGCTGTGACCAACCTAGAAAGCATGGATCACAATAAACTGTGGAAAATTGTGAAAGAGATGGGAATACCAGACCACCTGACCTGCCTCTTGAGAAACTTGTATGCAGGTCAGGAAGCAACACTTAGAACTGGACATGGAACAACAGACTGTTTCCAAATAGGAAAAGGAGTATGTCAATGCTGTAAATTGTCACCCTGCTTATTTAACTCATATACAGAGTACTTCATGAGAAACTCTGGGCTGGATGAAGCACAAGCTGGAATAAAGGTTATTGGGAGAAATATCAATAACCTCAGATATGCAGATGACACCACCCTTATGGCAGAAAGTGAAGAACTAAAGAGCCTCTTGATGAAAGTGAAAGAGGAGAGTGAAAGAGTGATGGGCATCCGGTCCCATCACTTCATGGGAAATAGATGGGTAAACAGTGGAAACAGTGGCTGACTTGATTTTTTGGGGGCTCCAAAATCACTGCAGATGGTGACTGCACCCATGAAATTAAAAGACCCTTACTCACTGGAAGGAAAGTTATGACCAACCTTGATAGCATATTAAAAAAGAGAGACATTACTTTGCCAACAAAAGTCCGTCTAGTCAAGGCTATGGTTTTTCCAGTGGTCATATATGGATGTAAGTTTGGACTATAAAGAAAGCTGAGCACCAAAGAATTGATGCTTTGAACTGTGGTGGTGAAGATTCTTGAGAGTCCCTTGGACTGCAAAGAGATCCAACCAGTCCATCCTAAAGGAGATCAGTCCTGGGTATTCATTGGAAGGACTGATGTTGAAGCTGAAACTCCATACTTTGGCCACCTGATGTGGAGAGCGGACTCATTTGAAAAGACCCTGATGTTGGGAAAGATTGAAGGCAGGAAGAGAAGGAGACATCAGAGAATGAGATGGTTGGATGGCATCACTGACTCAATGGACATGAGTTTGGGTAAACTCCAGGAGTTGGTGATGGACAGAGACATCAGACGTGCTGCCGTTCATGGGATTGTAAAGTCAGACACAATTGAGCAACTGAACTGTGTTCAGTTCAGTTCAGTCACTCAGTCATGTCTGCCTCTTTGCAACCCCATGAATCGCAGCACGCCAGGCCTCCCTGTCCATCACCAACTCCCGGAGTTCACTCAGACTCATGTCCATCGAGTCAGTGATGCCATCCAACCATCTCATCCTCTGTCATCCCCTTCTCCTCCTGCCCCCAATCCCTCCTAGCATCAGAGTCTTTTCCAATGAGTCAACTCTTCGCATGAGGTAGCCACAGTACTGGAGTTTCAGCTTTAGCATCATTCCTTCCAAAGAAATCCCAGGGCTGATCTCCTTCAGAATGGACTGGTTGGATCTCCTTGCATTCCAAGGGACTCTCCAGAGTCTTCTCCAACTATGTTAGACAGCATATTTAAAGGCAGAGACATTACTTTGCTGACAAATATCTGTCTAGTCAAAGCTATGGTTTTTCCAGTAGTCATGTATGGATATGAGAATTGGACCATAAAGAAGGCTGAGCACTGAATAACTGATACCTTTAAACTGTGGTGTTAGAGAAGACTCTTGAGAGTCCCTTGGACTGTAAGGAGATCAAGCCAGGCAATCCTAAATGAAATCAGTCTTGAATATACATTGGAAGGACTGGTGCTGAAGCTGAAGCTCTAATACTTTGGTCACTGGATGGAAAGAGCTGATTGATTGGAAAAGACCCTGATGTTGGGAAAGATTGAAGACAAAAGGAGAAGGGGCCAACAGAGGATAAGGTGGTCGGATGGCATCACTGACTCAATGGACATGAGTTTGAGCAAGCTCTGGGAAATGGTAGAAGACTGGGAAGCCTGGAGTGCTGAAGTCCATGGGGTCGCAAAGAGTTGGACAGGACTGAGAGACTGAACAACAACCCATCACTCCCCACCCCCATCCCACGCCACTCCAGGTAACAACTAAACTACTTCCTGTCTCTGTGAATTTGCATATCCTGTTCATTTCATGTAAGTGAAATTGTACACAACATGGCCTTTCGTGTCTGGCTTCTTTCGCCTGGAGTAAGTTTTCTAGATCCTTTCTTGTTGCAGCATTGAAGGAAGTATTAGTACTTCATTCCTTTTCATGGCTGCATAAGATGACATTGTGTTGTCAGCTGCTCAGCCGTGTCTGACTCTTTGCAGTTCCATGGACTGTAGCCCACCAGGGCCCCCTGTCCATGGGACTTCCCAGGCAAGAATATTGCAGTGGGTTGACATTTCCTTCTCCAGGCTGGGATATAGGTTTTAAAGAAATTATATAAATTATTCAGGTTTCCCACGTGGTGGGAAAGAATCCTGCAGGAGATGTGTGTTTGATATGTGGGTCAAGAAGATCGCCTAGAGAAAGAAATGGCAACCTACTCCAGTATTCTTGCCTGGAGAATTCCTTGGACAGAGGAGCCTGGCAGGCTACAGTCCATAGAGTTTCAAGGAGTTGGACACCACTGAAATGACTTAGCAGGCACACACATATAAATTACTCAAGGGCTGGGAGGATTTCTTTTAATTAGAAAGGTAGAGAAGATCAATGACTATTTTCCACATCTTAGTCTGGCAGAGTTGACAGCTTATGTTCATGAACTTGCTTTAATGATATCTCACTTTACACCTGACACTGTCAGCTTGATCAGACTGAAGACCTCAGGTGTTTTCGGAGAAGTGGGATAGATAGATGTCGAACCATCCTTGAGAACAGTATGGTTTTCTCTCCATTCGTTTAATTTTCTGGATTCTGATTTTCAATAGAACACTCAGTTCAGTTCAGTCACTGAACAGATGGACGGGCCTCCCTGTCCATCACCAACTCATGCAGTCTGCCCAAACCCATGTCCATTGTGTCGGTGACGCCATCCAACCATCTCATCCTCTGTCATCCCCTTCTCCTCCTACCCTCTATCTTTCCCAGCATCAGGGTCTTTTCAAATGAGTCAGCTCTCCACATCAGGTGGCCAAAGTACTGGAGTTTTAGCTTCAACATCAGTCCTTCCAATGAACACCCAGGACTGATCTTGTTTGGGATGGACTGGTTGGATCTCTTTGCAGTCCAAGGGACTCTCAAGAATCTCCTCCAACACCACAGTTCAAAAGCATCAATTATATAGATACTGACCATGCTCAGTTTAAGAATGGTTCCCAAATGTTGTTTTACAATAAAATTTTCCTCCTACCTGTGAAAGCAAATATATAGAATCGAAGTACAATCCCACCATGAAGCTTCCTTTGATTCAGAGTTGACTGAGCAACTAACACTTTCACTTTGTGTTCAATCCCTGTGTTGGGAAGATATCCTACAGAAGGGAATGAACCCACTCCTGTATTCTTGCCTGGGGAATTCTATGGACAGAAGAGCCTGGTGGGCTACAGTCCATGGGGCCTCAAAGAGTCGGACATGATTGAGCAACTAACACTTTCACTTTTCAAGGCTGACAGGGTAATTTCTGAGATTTGATGAGACATCTAACTATAGGTTCACTCAGGTTCTCCTTTCTGAGAAGCAGGTAGGTGTGTGTGGGAATAGCTTATGACCCAAGAAATTTACCTCAAGGTATATTCTGGGGAAAACTCTCCCATGTCCACACAAGAACACACATTCAAGGGTTCCTGTAGCAGGCCTTTGTATCTGAACAAACAGCCCTTGTTAAAGTCTAGCAGCCACTGAATTTGGATCCAGGACCTTCCTACAGGTGGATTGAGGTATTCCAGCTTCCATAAATGGTCCTTTCCCCTCAACACCCTCCAAGTGGATACAAGAAGAGGCTTGAGAGGTGAGACAGGCTTCACACTATTCAGAGAGCACAAGATATGTAAAGAGAAGCTACCCATTTTCTCTGTGCGAGCCTGAGAGAAACTCACTCCCACTGTGTATTGTGTCCAAGAGAGGAGCTGGCGTTGCCCATCAGGGCTGGACGTGTCTGGCCAGCTCTTCCAGAAGAGACAGCCCAGTGGGGCCTGTGACTCTGAGAAGAAGCCCAGACATCCCCCCTCCACGTGCCTGGGGGAGGAGACCCTGATGGGGAATGGGATTGTTGACCACAGTCTTTCTTGAGTGACAAGAGACACGCCTGCTGTACAAAGCCATCCACCAACCAGCTTTACGTCAGTGAGAATAGGTGGTGGATCTTTCATGGAATCATTGTGCCCTGAGGAGCCCGACCGTTTATATGGATCCAACAGGTGAAAGCCAATGTGGTGTCTTCCTTCCTGTATGAAGAATTTCTCGGCTTCCGTTTCATTGTCCAGAACAATCACTTAGCCAGGGCTCCCCTGAAGAGGTCTGGGGGTCTCATCCTCCACGCACCCCACAGGACACAACTCCTAGTGACACGGGTCATTTCTGCCACAGCTCTCTTGTTTACCTGCACAGGAGAAGTGGCTCTCTTAATCTAGGCTGGTGGTTTGGCCCAGGGATATTCTGCTTTTACTCTGTGCACCATTCCTCTTTCTGTGGCTATGGGACAAAAAGGTCAATGGGGGAACAGATGAAGGTCAATGGCTCCATTACTGACACTTGATTTTACGGGAAAGAGTCGAGCCTCCCTGATTAACTGGCTATAGGTAAATGTGAAAATGAAAGTGTTAGTGTGACTGATCCTTTGTGTCCAAGGGATTCTCCAGGTGAGAATAGTGGAGTTGGTAGCCATATCCATCAGTGAAGGAATGGTTTTTTAGAATGTATAAAGCAATACATTTTGATGGATAGGAACGTGGATAGTTCTCAACTGTGATGTTGAATGAAAAAAAAAGACATGTTGTATAGTAAGTGCAGTGTAACAACGTTTATGTAAAATTTAGACCCATTCTACAACTCTCTCTCCTGTATTTTTCATGGCTCTATAGGTGTATGTGTGTATAAACATAAGGATAGACCAGGAGTACATACACTGTACTTCTGTGATACTGGTTAACTCTTGAGAGAGAAGGAAATAAACAGAAGTTGTGGATGAGAGGGGCTCATCTAAAAATGTCTGTGTATATGCAACCATAAAAAGGAAGGAAACTGGGTCATTTCTAATCATGTGGATGAACCTAGAGTCTGTCATACATGGTGAAGTAAGTCAGAGAATAACAAATATTGTATAGTAACACATATATGTGGAATCTAGAAAAATGGTGTGGATGAGCCTATTTGCAGGGCAGGAATAAAGACACAGACATAGAGAATGGATTTGTGGACGTGAGAGGGGAAGGGAGGGTAGGACAAACAGAGAGAGGAGGATTAACATATACGTCACACCATGTGTATAATAGCTATTGGGAAGCTGCTGCATAGCACAGGGAGCTCAGCTCACCTAGAGAGGCGGGAGGGAGACTCAGGAGGCAGGGAATACATGTATATATATGACTGATTAACGTCACTGTGAATCACAACATTTTAAAGCAATCACACTCCAGTAGAAACAAGTCTATATACGCATGACATGATTTTTGTCATTGTCAGCAACCACAATGTTAGGAACATGGGCATTTGTCCTAATTATGCTCTGTACCATTTTCTATTTTTACAACTTATCAAAAATTATGTAAAACACAATGAAAAGATAACAAAAAATATGAACATACTGCCTCCACACTTAGTTTCAGAGTGAGGAGGCAGATCACTTGTGTGTGTTCAATTTGTGTGGGAAATATCCCCAGAATTAACATTTATGGAATGTTTATTATATGCTTTGTGACAGGTCACCTGGTATTTTCTCAGGAGTTCATGGATGTCCTGATTTGCATGTTGTTTGCATCATTCTTAGTGATGATGTTGAATTCAGATGTTGTTCCTACTTGGTGGGTGAATGGAGCTGAGAGGTCGGTGTTGGATAGTTCAGGATCTGAGTTTAGTGCTTCCCAGTTGTGTGACTTTAGGTAATTCTCAGAATTTCTTTGAGCCCCCGTTCCTCACCAGTAAAATGGGGACAGTCCCATCAGTCTTACCTCTCAAGGCTGTTGCCCAACCATAGCACCCATTTGGGAACAGTTTAAAGTCTGGGTAGCTTCTTAATACATTATCTTCTGCATATAAATTTTATTAAAGTCTAGAATGTTCAGGGAAGGAGCAGGGATGTGAATATTCTATTCCAGAGTACAAAGTGCTTGCACAACCTTGAGGTCAAGGAAAAACGATAACTTTTCTTCTTAGTGTGAAGACCAGCCTACAAAACTGTGCATTAGCTCCTACACAAGAGAGAGTGCCAACACCCAGTAAACAACAACGGCTGGATCCATAAATGCACCAAAATTAATGCTTATAAGTTTTTTACGTGGTTAGGGTCAAGGGGCTTCCCTGATGGCTCAGATGGTAAGGAATCTGCCTAGGATGCGGGAGACCAGGTTCCATCCCTGGGTCAGGAAGATCCCCTGGAGAAGGGAATGGCAATCCACTCCATTATTCTAGCCTGGAGAATCCCATGGACAGAGGTTATAGTCCATGGAGTCACAGAGTCGAACATGACTGAGCAGCGACCAATACCTTCTTTTCAAGGTCTAGTAAAAATGAATGGAAAAAAGGATGAAACTGGAACCCCTTCAAGGTTTTTGCTAAGAAACAAGATGCAGATAATACACACATATCCCTGTACTCTAGTAACAGCTCAACAAAAGTCAATTTAATGAAAAAAAATACTTCTGAAACACTTCTAAAATGAAAGTTGGTCAGTTTTAATATTGTACAATAACCTGTTATATCCAGATGAGAATGCATCTCTCAATATTTTGCCAATTCGTTTTTAATGCAAATGACTTGGCAATTAAAAAGTCAACTTCATTTTAGTTCCTACAGAAAGTACAAATATGTCTTTCTTCTAAAGAAGGCGTTTATTCTTTAAGAATTCAATAGCCTTGTCACTGACTTTTTATAATCTTCATAAAAGAAACTTGTAACTGTAGGTTCGTCTTATTTCTTATACCTGCATAGAAGAATCAGCAGTGTTTCAATAATTATTATTTTTAATTTGCATGTTTACAGACGCTTTAACAACTGCAGCGTATTAGAACTTTTAGTTGATTGTGAACTTTTGATTTTGTTTCTGTTCCAGTCCACTTTGTCAATGTGCCTTTCCATAGCTTTGTAAACTCTGGAATTAGCTGAACACAAAGACTTAAATCAGGTGGCGCTAGTGGTAAAGAATCCGCCTCTAATTCAGGAGAAGTAGGTTTGATCCCTGGGTTGGGAAGGTCTGCTGGAGTAGGAAATGACAACCCATCCCAGTATTCTTGCCTGGACAATCCCATGGACAGAGAAGCCTGGCAGGCTACAATCCATGGGCCACAGAAAGTCAGACGCAACTGAGCACACAGAGACTTAAATCAGTAGTACTTGCTTTGCTGACCTACTAGAGTTCGGAGAAGGCAATGGCACCCCACTCCAGTACTCTTGCCTTGAAAACCCCATGGATGGAGGAGCCTGGTAGGCT
This sequence comes from Ovis aries, assembly GCF_016772045.2. NCBI lineage: Eukaryota > Metazoa > Chordata > Mammalia > Artiodactyla > Bovidae > Ovis > Ovis aries. Next base: position 107,974,926 of record NC_056055.1, read on the forward strand.
GCAGTCCAGAGGGTTGCGAAGAGTCAGACATGACTGAGCGACTTCCCTTTCACTTTTCACTTCCATGCATTGGAGAAGGAAATGGCAACCCACTCCAGTGTTCTTGCCTGGAGAATCGCAGGGTTGGGGGAGCCTGGTGGGCTGCCGTCTCTGGGGTCGCACAGAGTCGGACACGATTGAAGTGACTTAGCAGCAGCAGCAGAGTTCTTAGGGTGTGTGACTGTGTTATTATTATCTCTCTGTTGTTTATAAGGGAGTTTGTGGCTTACTAATTATCAATAGATAAGAAAAATAAGTGCTTACACTTAGGATCTAATTGATCAACTCTTTTGCTTTCTCGCTGGTTCCCAACAGAAAATATATGCTGTATCTCACCCTAGTTAATACTTAGAACAAATTAAATGTCGCTTAGTGGTTTAGACTCAAAAATAAGAATTTTGAGGAAAATGCAATGGAAGTGATTAATGCAAGACACAGGAAGAATATATCACAGACAAGTAGCAGAAGATGAAGGGTACCTAGGGAGAATAGTTTACCAAAGTCAACTCAGCTCAATTGAAATAAAAGTCCTAGTGCAATAAAAGTCCTAGTGCAAAAGTCCTAGTCCTAGGGAGACCTGCAAAGGCCACACTAAAAATGATGACTCTGGGCTTCCCTGGTGGCTCAGATGGTAAAGAATCTGTCTGCAATATTGGAGACCTGGATTCGATCCCTGTGTCAGGAAGATCCCCTGGAGAAGGGCATGGCTACCCACTCCAGTATTCTTACTGCGAAACCCCATGGACAGAGGAGCCTGGGGGTCTATAGTCCATGGGGTCGCAGAGAGTTAGACAGGACTGAGTAGTTAACACTTTCACTTTCACAATAGTTTTGAGTCTGTTCTGTGGGGCCGCAAAAATGTATGCCTTTCTTGCCAATCTCTCCCCTTCCCATTAACAGCACTTTTAGCTGTTTCATTATTTTTGTGTTGGGGAGGGGGCTTCTTCAGTTTCTGTTGTGAGTGCCACACTAGAATACACAATTCTGTCCTTAACTGTGCCACAGTCGGCTTCTGTCAGCTAAAGAAGTATAAATACAGCAATCGTTAAAACCATTCCTCTGGAAAAACGTGTCAGTTTTGTACTTTAAAGTTAAGATAGGAGATGCTGGTGATTCTGGTAGAATATAGTCATTTGAACACCAAGAACACAGATCCATTTTATATTCTCTCATGTTTATGTATGTATATATTAGAAAATGAAGATGTATAGTTATTGTTAATGACTGTCAGAGTTAAAACATCCAGAATATGGAAGAAGTTTGATATAAATGCCTACATCTCTAAAATACCTCACCCAGCTCTTGATTGATTTCTCAAATTTTGGAGACTTTTACTTTGAATGTTATTTTATTCCCCTCCCCCCTCTTTTTTTGGTATAAAATTCCAGTGTACTCATGTTGTAAAAGTATTTTTACGTTCAGTCCAAATCTCTTCTCTCTCCCCAGTTCTGTCTCATCTCTCTCTTCTCATTGGCCTTGGAGAACTGTGCGTTGTCATTTCATAGGTGAGGACATCACTAGATCCTCCACGAATCTTCTTTTCTGATTTAAACACAGGTTGTTTTTTGTTTGTTTGTTTAATTATGGAACATACTAAATCTTGCAGTATTTTTGGTTTACCTGCTCTAGACACTAACCTGCCTTACGAAACTAGTACAGAGACTTTATTTTGATGGAAAATTATATGGCTGTGATTTCTTCTATAATATACCCAGTGGTACCCAATGATACCCAAAGAGTAATCACTGAAGACTATTTAGAATATCCAGATAGTGATAGCACTTTTTTGTGTTTCAAATTGTATTGCATATCAGATGGAACAGTGTTGAACAACATATTGAGAAATATATCAAGTCTCAAAATACTGATAATACAGTTTAAGAATCCTAACACCTTTTCCTCAAGTGATATCATCAAAGATTTATGTGAGAAAATGTTTATCACACAATTTTATATAATTGAAAATACTTCAATATAACCTAAATATCCAATAATAAGGGAGTGAATAAAGCAAAAATATCCAGTGAGAAGGAAGTGAATAGACTTTCTGTATTCATATGCACAATCAGTGATTAAATTTAATTTTAATGTTTGTGATCCTTGTGATTGCATTAAAGTATTCATGGTAATGAAAATTATGGAATGGAGATGAATAAATTTAGTATACTTTCCTAATTTTAGGAAAAAGGATATATTCACGGGAAAAAAAACTGGAGGATACATGCCAAAATGTTAAAAATGTATATTTTGCGCATTAGATTACAAGTGTGTATTTCCTTACATTGCTCATAGAAAGTGAACTTTTAATAAAAAAAGAACAGCAATACATAGTTTATAATCATGAAAATAATAAGAATATATTATGCAATATATCCAAATTCTTGTGTTTTTCATAATACTGAACACAGTTAATTCACTTTTAGAAATACTTGAGTTAAATCATTCAACATATGGAAGAAATTATATTCATGAAGTACTGCATTAAATATTCTTAAAACATAATTGTAAAAATTGTAAATAGTTTAAATAAGACAGTAAAGAATGGTTAAACAAATTATGTTACTTTCATTGTATGGACATCATCACCACAAAAAGTAATGGCTCTGGAATGATGTATATATGTGGAATGATACTTTTCAATGTGAAGTAAATTTGCAGTGCAAAATTGAATGTACACTGCTTTCAGGAGAAAACAAAGGGACTATGCTCAAATGTTAACTATATTTTTAAAATATGATGGATATATTTAATCACTTCTCTTTTTCCATTATATTACTTTGATAATCACATTCAGTTCTATCAAAAAATACCATAAGCATTAAGGCTTTTTGTATATCCAGATAATTAGTTGTTTATGCAATGAGACAGAAAATGATTAATATATATATATTTTAGCAAACATTATTAAACAAGCTTATCAAAACTGATATATTATTTACATCACTCACAATAAGGTTTTTGGCAAGTTTTCACTCGTGGGGTTTTGGCAAGTTCCTACTTGTGGGCTTTGTTTTCCTTTTTCTTTCTTTTTAAAGGTCGAATTGCTGTGGCTTACTTAACATAATTACTTATTCCACTGAGGGCTACCAAACAGCCCGTTAATCTAATAATGTTGGTTTTCCACGTTGAATTTTTTATTTAATGAGAGAGCTCTTACGAGGTTATGAGAAATATAAGCATGTATGACTTTGTACCTTCTGAGTGATATTCCAACAGAATAATTTAACCAGCTGAAGAGACACTTGTTAGCAAAATCAGTAGACAGAGCTTTGTAAACTAGAGGTCCTGGTATTCCTTGTTCCAGCTGATTTTTATAGTTGTTACGAAAGATTGGAAATCACAGACAGTGCATTAAACGGAGCACTGGCCTTTGTGTCCCATGGATGTGGCCAGTGGTGGCCTGTTGGCCAGGGATACTCTGTGAATTCTGAAGATGTGGGTCCAGCCTGCACAGTGTTTATGACTTCAGAAGGCTCAGGCACATCACCCCTGCCTGTGACATCTCTTCCTAAAACTGTCACTGCCTCCCTTGTGGTTCTGGCAGGATACAAGGATTCTAGGGAATTCCTGGCTCTGGGTTCCTGTGGTTCTTTTCAGGGTCTGACACATGACAGAAAATTTAGTGAAATTATTGCTGCTGTTTTTTCAATTTAACTTTATTTTTTGAAAGTAGTGAAAATGTTCGTCACTCAGTCATGTCCGACTCTTTGCAACCTGTGAACTGTAGCCTACCAGGCTCCTCTGTGCATGGGATCCTCCAGGCAAGAATACTGGAGTGGGTTGCCATGCCCTTCTCCAGGGCATTTCCCGCGTCTACTGCATTGCAGTGGATTCTAACCATCTGAGCCACCAGGGAAGCCCCAATTAGTTTTTAATTAGAGGAAATTGCTTTACAATGTTGAATTGGTTTCTGCCATACAACAACGTGAATCAGTCATAATTATATATATATATATATATATATATATATATATATATATAAAGTCAGCCCCAGGCTGGGTCCCCTGTGTTACACAGCAGCCTCTCACCACCTATATTTACACATGGTACTGTATATATGTCAATGCTACCTTCTCTTTCCCCCTGTGTCCCTATGTCCTTTCTCTCCATGAGCGTCTCAGCTCCTTTGCTGCAAATATGTTCATCACACCATTTTTCTATGTTCCATATAGATTGCTACTACCTTTAAGATCAGTATTTTCATCAACTAGGATGTGCTGAGATTTTTTCTCCCTAGCACTATTTAAGTCCACAATTACCCAGTCCCTTAATATAAGCATTTAATTTTATATACAGGATCCTCAAATAATACAAGATAAGCCTCAATTCCAATTGGCCTTTGATCTAATCGCCTACACTTAAAATTACAATGGGTTTCATTTATGATTTCAGTACTACTTGAAAATCTCAACAGCTTTTGAAAAGTGGATTAGTTATGTTTTCTCACCCTTCTGTTTTATTCTCTGTGAAGTACTGTGCTAATTATATTTATATTGCTTGTACATGGTTAAAAAGTAAAGCCCTGATATAAAATCAGGCTATCAAAACCCAGTATGTGACAGTGTATTACAGCCTATGGTGAGCAGACCAAGTATTCTTCATTGAGACTCTTCCTTATTTAGGATACGTCTAAAGAACTAGGAAATTTAAGTTCTGTTGTCATAAGCCACCATTCCAGGAACTTCCCTGGTGGTGCAGTCAGTGGTCAAGAATGCCTTGCAATGCAAGGGGTGTGGGTTCAATCCCTGGTGGGAGAACTGAGATCCCACATGCCTTGGAGCAACTAAGCCCACACGCTTTGGAGCCTGTGCACCACAATGAAAAGATCTCACATGGTGCAACAAAGATGCTGTGTGCCACAGATAAGACCCATAACTAAATATTTACAAATATAAGCCGCCCCTTCAGATTGTACCACTTTATGTTTCCTTTACCACAGACTGCACCAATGATTTGTTGCTGGAGGGACTCTTTCCTTATGGAGGTATATTCCTAGATACTAGGTTATTCAGATAACACTTAAGTTCTCAATTCAACTAAGGGAATTTGTTGCCAGTCAACCTATTCCCCAGTGGCTCAGAGAGTAAAGAATCTGCTGCAATGCAGGAGACCTGGGTTCGATTCCTGGGTGGGAAAGATCCCCTGGAGAAGGAAATGGCAACCTACTCCAGTATTGTTGCCTGGAAAATCCCATGGACAGAGGAGCTTGGCGGGCTACAGTACATGGGGTTGCAAAGAGTCAGACACAACTGAGCGACTAACACACACAACCTATCCTAACATAATGTCTAAAGGCAGCTCTTTTCTCTGAACAGAAAAGAAATGCTAGTAGATGGGATCCTGGAGTTAACAAAAGAAAACAGAGGCAGGAAAGAGCCAAAACATGGGTAAGTAAAATGGATTTCCCTTTTCTTGAGTTTTCAGAAGTATGTTTGAAAGTAAAAGAGAAAATCATGACACCAATTACTGTGATTCCCGGTGCACATAGAGAAAATATTTAAGACAATGAGATTATACTTTGGAGGATGTAAAAGAATGTGAAATGAAGAGTTACAGGTTGCAGGAGTGAAGCAGATGGTGAGGTAGAAGCACTGTGATCTGAGAGCATTTCCTGCAGAGTCCAGGGGCTGATGTGTCCATGTAGGAGTCAGTTCCTGGAGAGTTATGGTAGCTGACAGGGCCTGCCAGCCACTTCTGGATGGTCATGTGATGTTATCTGAGGTGGCAGGCAGGACACCTGCCTTGTGATGTATTGAGAAGAAGGGAGGTTGGATGAATTAGAGAAGAAAGAAGGGATTTCTGATTAGATGGAAGACTTCATTTGGGAACCACACACCTTAACACATAGCATCTTGAGTGGTGATCCACATGTTTTCCTTGAAAAGAATATACCTTTTACAGCAAAATGTGGTTGAGGACATGTTCTTGAGGAGCAAACTGAGATGAATACATGGAACTATTATTTCATAGCCTTCTGCATAAGCAAAACTCTGCAGATTTAAAATTCCAACTTTTGTTATGACTTTTTAAAGGTGTCAAGATGCACAAAACCAGGGAGCACTGGCTAGACCATTTTATAATGCAGATATAACTTCCGTAGCCTGTTCTAAGGCTAGTGATAATCATTTACATGTATTTGTTGGTAAAGAAAAGATCTTATTCACAAAATGACAAACATATACCAAGGAATAACTCTAAGTAAAACTAAGTAAAAAGTTTGTTGTTGTTGTTTTTTTTTTTCCAGTGAGCTAACTCATTGGAAAAGACCCTGAAGGGAGGAGGGGGTGGCAGAGAATGAGATGGTTGGATTCCATTGCAGACTTAATGGACATGAGTTTAGGCAAACTCCAAGAGATAGTAAAGCACAGGGGAGCCTGGCGGGCTCCAGTTCATGGAATCACAAAATGTCAGACACGACTGAGCAACTGAACAATAGGAAGTTTGGGGCCTACATAAATTAAACTTCTGAAATATTGTGAGAATTATAGAAGACATGAAAAAATATATCATGTTCAAGTAAGGAAAGATTGAAAAAATATTAGGATGCCAGTTCTTCCCACGTTGAAAGTTACAGAGTCAAGCTATATTTAATTGGGAATTGGGTGTTAGAACTCAGTAGAAGACTTGAAAATTTAATTTCAAAATAAATACACCAAAGACTATCTAAGTGAAAGTATTAGTTGCTCATTTGTGTCTAACTCTTTGAAACCCCATGGACTGTAGCTCACCAGTTTCCTCTGTCCATGGGATTTTCAGGCAAGAATACTAGAGTGGGTTGCCATTTCCTTCTCCAGGGGATCTTCCCGACTCTGGGATCAAACCTGGGGTTCCTTCATTGCAGGTGGATTCTTTACCATCTGAGCCACCAGGGAAACCCTCTGAGCCAGTAAACCTTTGAAGAGGAAGGCTTTGGGAGGAGATTAGAGATGTGGGATTTCACTTCCCACCCACTTAAAATGTAATAATTTAAAACCAACGTGACATTTTATAATTGTCAAAACCAAGTTGAATGCTTAGAAACACATTATAGTGTAAAGATACTACTAGATATTATACTATAATAAAATACTATTACTAGCTTTTAATAAAAGAAGCATCATAGATACATGGGGAAAGGGATAGATATTACAAAGATTAAATATTGAGAAATTGGGCTAGTTGGAAAAATCTGAAGCAAATAAAATCTGACCTTGCTTCATACAACAAACTATATTTTCCATGGTTTAAATATTCTAGCTAACAATATAATTACTACAAAAATTAAAATGACTATAAAAAAGGTTAATAGGCAATATTGTATGTTGATGTGAACCAGGATACTCTAAACATAAAAATAAGGAAAGTCACAAAGAAAAACAATAGTAGATAGGATTAAATATTTTTTAAAAGTCTGTGTCCTTAAGAACAGAGAAGGCGATGGCACCCCACTCCAGTACAGTACTCTTGCCTGGAAAATCCCATGGACAGAGGAGCCTGGTAGGCTGCAGTCCATGGGGTCGTGAAGAGTCAGACACGACTGAGCGACTTCCCTTTCACTTTTCACTTTCATGCACTGGAGAAGGAAATGGCAACCCACTCCAGTGTTCTTGCCTGGAGAATCCCAGGGACGGGGGAGCCTGGTGGGCTGCCGTCTATGGGGTCACACAGAGTCGGACACGACTGAAGTGACTTAGCAGTAGTCGCAGCAGTCTTTAAGAAAGCATCATAAAAAAATCAAAAGATTAATTAAGTGGATAAGAACTACAAAAATTAACTAATCCTATAAATCATCTAATGAGAGAACTTTAAAATAAATTAACAAAAAGACAAAACCCTTCTGAAAGCTGAGAAAAAGGCCATTTACTACCCACACACTGTAAAAAAGGGAATGTATCCAATTAAAATATTAAAAAGTTCATTGAACTTGGCAAACAAGAATATGTCAGTGTTTCACTTTCATACTTTGGTGACTAGTGAGTCTGAATAGATAACAACAATAATGATGATGATAAGGGCTGCAAACAAATTGACATGCTGGGCATGCTGACCACTTTGGAGCAGGCATTGAGTTAGGCATTGGCTCATTTAGGGATCAATTCAGTTGTGTGGTACATTTTATTATCTCCAGTTTAGTAAAAACCTGAGGCTTTTAGAAATTGATCCATCTGCCTAACATCACACAGCAAGCAATAATAATGATGATGCATAACATCAATATATTTATAACAGGTTTCCTAAGCAATTGCTAACTGCTTACATGTGCTATTTCTCTTATCACACAAACAACACATCAGGAAGATTCTCTTATTTTTTAATTATCCACATTTTATTGATGAGAAACAGAAGCTGAGAGAAATACTTGGCCTGTGGTTTTTTATAACATGGTTAGTAAGCAGCAGCTATAGAATTTAAAACCATAATGTCTCAGTCCAAAGACCATGAACTTTCAACACTCCAGAGAAACTCTCTCTGTTTCTCAAATTGAGTATTGATGAGTTCCACAATGAAATCTCCCAGAGACCCAAGTCCTCCATACGGGAAACCACTTTTTTTTTTTCTTTTTTAATTTTCTCTCTTCATCTTGGTGGCAGGTGTGGCTACCCATGCAGGTGCCCAGGTTAGAAAATTCCCCATCTCTCCTTTCTACTCCAGTCTTCATCTGCTGCATCAACTAGTCGTTTTACTTTTTTCACCTCCTCAATATCCATCCTCTCTTCCTACGGTCACTGCCATGGCGTTGCCTTAGGTCACAGGCTAGGACAGCTGACCCTAACCAGCTTTGGTAACTCTTCACTTACAGGGGTGGGAGGCTCTACCCCAATGTGATGATACTTTTTGTCCTCACATTTCTGTGGTATATTTTTCTGACTATAAAAATAGTAAAAGTCTGTTCTCTATGTCTGCATCTCCACTGCTGCCCTGCAAACAAGTTCATCAGTACCATCCTTTTAGATTCCATATGCATGTGTTAATATACGATATTTGTCTTTCTCTTTCTGACTTACTTCACACTGTATATTAGGTCCTAGGTTCATTCACCCCTTTAGGACTAATATAAATGCGTTCTTTATATAGTTTAGTAATGTTCCATTGTGGGGCTTCCTTGCTATCTCAGTTGGTAAAGAAACCACCTGCAAGGCAGAAGACCTGGGATTCAATCCTTGGGTTTGGGAGATCCCCTGGAGAAGGGAATGGTAACCCACTCCAGTATTCTTGCCTGGAGAATTCCATGGATGGAGGAGCCTGGTGGGTAATCCATGGGTTGCAAAGAGTCAAACAAGACTGAGAGACTAACACTTTCTAATGTTCCATTGTATATATACACTTCCATATTTAAAATAGATGTCAGTTGCTTTGTTTGCTATTATTTTCTCCCATTCTGAAGGCTGTCTTTCACCTTGCTTATAGTTTCCTTCATTGTGCAAAAGCTTTTAAGTTTAATTAGGTCCCACTTGTTTATTTTCGCTTTATTTCCATTACTCTGGGAGGGGGGTCATAGAGGATCCTGCTGTGATTTATGTCAGAGAGTGTTTTGCCTGTGTTCTCCTCTAAGAGTTTTGTAATTTCTGGTCTTGCCTTTAGATTTTTAATCCATTTTGAGTTTACTTATGTGTATAGTGTTAGAAAGTGTTCTAGTTTCATTCTTTTACAAGTGGCTGACCAGTTTTCTCAGCACCACTTGTTAAAGAGATTGTCTTTTCTCTATTATTATATTCTTGCCTACTTTGTCAAAGATAAGGTGTCCATAGGTGTGTGGATTTATCTCTGGGCTATCTATTTTGTTCCATTGATCTATATTTCTGTCTTTGTGCCAGTACCATACTGTCTTGATGACTGTGGCTTTGTAGTAGAGCCTGAAGTCAGGCAAGTTGATTCCTCCAGTTTCATTCTTCTTTCTCAAGATTGCTTTGGCTATTCAAGATTTTTTGTATTTCCATACAAATTGTGAAATTATTTGTCCTAGTTCTCTGAAAATACCATTGGTAGCTTAATAGGCATTGAATTGAATCTATAGATAGCTTTGGATAGTGTACTCATTTTCACTATATTGATTCTTCTGATCCATGAATATGGTCTATTTCTCCATCTATCAGCTCATGCAGCTTGATTCCAGAAAAATAAATGATCCAGTCAAAAAATGGGCCAAAGAACTAAACAGACTTTTCTCCAAAGAAAACATGCAGATGGATAACAAACACATGAAAAGATGCTCAACATCACTCATTATCAGAGAAATGCAAATCAAAACGACAATGAGGTACCATCTCATTCCGGTCAGAATGGCTGCTATCAAAAAGTCTACAAACAATAAATGCTGGAGAAGGTGTGGAGGAAAGGGAACCCTCTTACACTGTTGGTGGGAATGCAAACTAGTACAGCCACTATGGAGAACAGTGTGAAAGTGAAAGTGAAGTCGCTCAGTTGTGTCCGACTCTTTGCGACCCCATGGACTGTAGCCTACCAGGCTCCTCTGTCCATGGGATTTTCCAGGCAATAGTACTGGAGTGGATTGCCATTTCCTTCTCCAGGGGATCTTCCCAACCCAGGGATTGAACCTGGGTCTCCCGCATTGTAGACAGATGCTTTACTGTCTGAGCCACCAAAAAACTGGAAATTTAGAACTGCCATATGACCCAGCAACCCCACCGCTTCATGGTCATACATAGTCCCACTGGGCATACACACCGAGGAAACCAGAATTGAAAGAGACACGTGTACCCCAAGGTTCATTGCAATACTGTTTACAATAGCTAGGACACAGAAGCAACCTAGATATCCATTGGCAGATGAATGGATAAGAAAGCTGTGGTACAGATACACAATGGAATATTTCTCAGCTATTAAAAAGAATACATTTGAATCAGTTCTAATGAGGTAGCTGAAACTGGAGCCTATTCTACAGAGTGAAGTAAGTCAGGAAGGAAACCAATACAGTATAAAACACATATGTATGGAATTTAGAAAGATGATAACAATGACCCTATATGCAAGACAGAAAAGAAATACAGATATAAAGAAGAGACTTTTGGATTCTGTGGGAGAAGGTGAGGGTGGGATGACTTTAGAGAATAGCATTGAAACATGTATACCATATGTGAAATAGATTGCCAGTCTAGGCTCGATGCATGATACAGGGTGCTTGGGGCTGGTGCACTGGGATGACCCTGAGGGATGGGATGGGGAGGGAGGTGGGAGGGGGGTTCAGGGTGGGAACACAAGTACACCCATGGCTGATTCAAGTCAGTGTATGGCAAAAACCACTACAATATTGTAAAGTAATTAGCCTCCAATTAAAATAAATTAAGTAATTTACCAAAAAAAAAAAAAAAAGAATAAAATAGATGGCAAGTGGGAATTTGCTGTGTGACACAGGGAGCTCAACCTAGTGCTTTGTAACAATCTAAAGGGGATGGGATAGAGTGAGAGGTGAGAGGGGAATTAAGAAGGGAAGAGATATAGATATACCTATGGCTGACTCATGTAGATATATGGGAGAAAGCAACACAAAATTGTAAAGCAATTATCCTCCAATTTAAAAAAAAAGCAGGTAAAAATAAACCAGTAATATATGTTTATAAATTTTGGGAAAATAACAATTACCTTCAATCTCTCCAGCCCCACCCAGTTATAACCACCAGTATTAGACGCAAGAGACTTGGGTTCAGTCCCTGGGTCAGGAAAATCCCCTGGAGGAGTAAATGGCAACCCACTACAGTATTCTTGCCTGGGAAATCCCGTGGACAGAGGAGACTGGAAGGCTATAGTCCATATGTTCTCAAAGAGTCAGACAGGATTGAAGTGACTTAGCATGCACACATGGAAAGATGATGGATCATTATATTAAAATTAAATTACATGCTATCACAATATTTAACAGCATGGACAGTTCCCCTAATATATGTTGCCTGAAACAGAAAGATAAAAAAGTGTGTTTGTTTTCTAAAATAGGTTGCTTGAACACACACATACAAACACATTAAAAAACAAACAAACCCAAAACTATTCTTTTGTACTTTGAAATGGTACCTTTGAGATTAGCTCCATGACATCAATATGGATGGTGGGATTCTGGAGTGGCTGAGGTCAAGTGTCAGTCTTTGACCTCGTAGATGAGGTGGTACTGTGACCATCACGGGCACGAGGGCTGAATTGGAAATCAGAGTATTTTGACACTCAGACATTTTGAGAAGTGACTAATTTGTCCTAAGAGACTCAAACACTGCACAAGCCCATTACAAATAATATGAATATTACTACTTTATTCATATTTCAGAAAGTCCTCTGGATCTTTGGCCAAAATCCTGATATAAATGAACACAATAGAGAGTTTACTCTTTTACTTGTTGTCTAGACTTAGCTCACTGACCTTAGTCTTTTTGATTAAATGGGAACCTAGTTCCCCTTGAGACAGAGCTACGCAGCATTATCTTACGTACATAGTTTAAGACTTTCTCCAAGTCTCTCTTAAAGTGGATTTGTGGCTATTTATTATGATAACAACACACGTAGGAAGATTCCCAGGTGGCACAGTGGTAAAGAATCTGCCTGCCAATGCAGGAGACACAAGAGCTGCAGGTTTGATCTCCAGGTCAGGAAGATTCCCTAGAGGATGAAATGGCAACCCACTCCAGTAGTCTTGCCTGGAAAATCCCATGGACAGAGGAGCCTGGTGGGCTACAGCCCATGGGGTCGCAACGAGTCGCACATAACTGAGTGACTAAACCACCATCCCCACCACCTGTAGGAAAGGGAGTTCACCAGATCTTTGGTTGATATTATCTTCCCTGGTGGCTCAGAGGTTAAAGCGTCTGCCTCCAATGTGGGAGACCCGGGTTCAATCCCTGGGTCAGGAAGATCCCCTGGAGAAGGAAATGGTAACCCACTCCAGTATTCTTGCCTGGAGAATCCCATGGATGGAGAAGCCTGGTAGGCTACAGTCCATGGGGTCGCAAAGAGTCGGACATGACTGAGCGACTTCACTTACTTACTTGGTTGATATTCAGTCACTGACTTGGAAGTAACCTTATTTTCTGGGGACCCATAATGGCACTATGGATATCCATCCAAATGGGTCCTTATGGAGGTCAAAGGATAAAAGGAATTTATCCTGTGTCTCCCTAACTGTCAGTTCAGAAAGTCGGTCGTCAGATGCAGGCTTGCATGACCAGAATAGGCAGCTGGTCAGATCTCCACACTGGCCCTCAGACCTGTGACAGGAGGGCTGTCCTCACAGGAAGGGCTGAGGGGAAGACCCTGGCTCTCTCCATAGCAGGCCAATGGTACCGTATCCCTTCTATTACAGTGGGTCTAAAAGAATTCTAGATCAAGTAGGGCTCTGAGGCCTGTACCCATTCTCCCTCATCTCCCCTCCCATCCAGGCTGCCACATAACACTGTGCAGAGTTCTGTGTGCTGTACAGTAGGATCTTGTTGGTTATCCATTTTAAATAAAGCAACGTGAACATGTCCATCCCAAAGTCTCTAACTATTCCTTCCTCCCAATCTTCCCCGCAGCAAGAGTGGTATTTTTAAACATATTTGCAAATCTTTTAAATGTCTGGCTTAATAGAAGACATCTCAGTTCTCATAGCTGCTTCAGCATTGTCTTTCTATTTTTTTTTAAACTTTTTTCCTTTATAGTGAAGTATAGTTGTGAAGAGTTGACTCATTGGAAAAGACTGTGATGCTGGGAGGGATTGGGGGCAGGAGGAGAAGGGGACGACCGAGGATGAGATGGCTGGATGGCATCACGGACTCGATGGACGTGAGTCTGAGTGAACTCCGGGAGACGGTGATGGACAGGGAGGCCTGGCGTGCTGCGATTCATGGGGTCACAAAGAGTCGGACACAACTGAGTGACTGAACTGAACTGAAGTATAGCCCATGGACAATGTTGTGATAGTTTCAGATGAAAAGCTAAGAGAGTCAGTCATATATATACTGTACCCATGCTCCCTCAAACTCCCCTCATCCAGGCTGCCAAAGAGCATTGAGCAGAGTTCCCTGTGCTGTACGGTAGATCCTTGTTGGTTATCCACTCTAAATATAGCAGTGTGTACATTTCCATCCCAAACTCCCTAATTATCCCTTGCCCACATCCTTCCCCTCCTGATGACCATAAGTCCTAGAGAACGCCCCTGGTTCCCTAAGTCTGGGAGTCTGTTTCCCACAGATGCTTTTTGGAATGAAATGGAGTATAAGTGAAGTATATTAGAAAAACTATGTCAAAAATCTTTTATGCTTTATTGGTTAAATAATATGCCATAATTTATTAGCAATTCTCTCACTGTTTTACATTTAGATTATTTCTAACCTTATTAGCACACATAATGGTGAGACTAATATTTTCATGCATGTGCTTTTATTCAAAACATGGGTAAATACCAACAAATTATGTTACTGGATCAAAAAATATGGAAAAATTAATAACATGTGATACACTTTGTCAGATTTCTACCCTAAAGGCCAATTAACACTGACACCAGCAAGATGAGATTATCCATTTAACTGCTTCCTTGATAGTATTGGGAATTATGTTTACAAAAACACAATTTGTTTGTGCTAATTTATGAGGTAAAAATCATGCCTCATGGTCTTAATTTGAATTTATTAGTGAAGGAGAACATTTTCTATGATTATTTCCTAGTTGTGTTTTTTTAGCTTGTGAATAATTTCCTTAGATAGCTTCCTTAGATTGGGAAGCTCTTGAAAAGATGGGACTAGAATGGTGGACGGTAGATGCATGGGTTCAACCGTAAGGATTTTGCAGACAAATTGAGATGGAAGAGATCTGTGGATTATTACAAGTAGTTGCTTAAAACAATAGCATGGCAAAGTTTTTCTATGGAATAGAGGGAATTTGGGTCAAAAATCATAAATTACAATGACAGAGAATGGTGTGTGTGTGAGTGCTCAGTCGTGTCTGACTGTTTGCTACCCCATGGACTGTAGCCTGCCAGGCTCCTCTGTCCATGGGATTCCCCAGGCAAGAATACTGGAGTGGGTTGCCATTTCCTCCTCCAGGGGATCTTACCAACCCGGGGATTAAACTCAAGTCTCCTGCATCTCCTGCATTGGCATGCAGATTCTTTACCACTGATCTCCCTGGGAAGTCCCAACAGAGAATGGTATCCAAGAAAGAAAGACTTTACCACGAGATGTGGATCACAATAAACTGTGGAAAATTCTGAAAGAGATGGGAATACCAGACCACCTGACCTGCCTCTTGTGAAACCTGTATGCAGGTCAGGAAGCAACAGTTAGAACTGAACATGGAACAACAGATTGATTCCAAATAGGAAAAGGAGTACATCAAGGCTGTATATTGTCGCCCTGCTTATTTAACTTATATGTAGAGTACATCATGAGAAACCCTGGGCTGGAGGAAGCACAAGCTGGAATCAAGACTGCTGGGAGAAATATCAATAACCTCAGATATGCAGATGACACCACCCTTATGACAGAAAGTGAAGAGGAACTAATGAGACTCTTGATGAAAGTGAAAGAGGAGAATGAAAAAATTGGCTTAAAGCTTAACATTCAGAAAAGTAAGATCATGGCATCTGGTCCCATCACTTCATGGGAAATAGATGGGGAAACAGTGGCTGATTTTATTTTTGGGGGTTCCAAAATCACTTTATTTTGGGGGTTCCAAAATCACTGCTGGAGAAGGCAATGGCACCCCACTCCAGTACTCTTGCCTGGAAAATCCCATGGACAGAAGAGCCTGGTAGGCTGCAGTCCATGGGGTCGCTAAGAGTCAGGCACGACTGAGCGACTTCACTTTCACTTTTCACTTTCATGCATTGGAGAAGGAAATGGCAACCCACTCCAGTGTTCTTGCCTGGAGAATACCAGGGATGCAGGAGCCTGGTGGGCTGCCGTCTATGGGGTCACACAGAGTCGGACACGACTGAAGTGACTTAGCAGCAAAATCACTGCAGATGGTGATTGCAGCCATGAAATTAAAAGACACTTGCTCCTTGGAAGGAAAATTATGACCTACCTAGACAGCATATTAAAAAGCAGAGACATTATTTTGCCAAGAAAGGTCCATCTAGTCAAGGCTATGGTTTTTCCAGTGGTCATTTATGGATGTGAGAGTTGGACTGTGAAGAAAGTTGAGTGCCAAAGAATTGATGCTTTTGAACTGTGGTGTTGGAGAAGACTTGAGAGTCCCTTGGACTGCAAGGAGATCCAACCAGTCCGTCCTAAAGGAGATCAGTCCTGGGTATTCATTGGAAGGACTGATGTTGAAGCTGAAACTCCAATCCTTTGGCCACCTGATGCGAAGAGCTGACTCATTTGAAAAGACCCTGATGCTGGGAAAGATTGAGGGCAGGAAGGGAAGGGGACGACAGATGATGAGATGATTGGATGGCATCACCGACTCAATGGACATGGGTTTGGTGGACTCCAGGAGTTGGTGATGGACATGGAGGCCTGGTGTGCTGGGGTTCATGGAGTCACAAAGAGTCAGACACAACTGAGCGACTGAACTGATGAGGCAACATAAGTATTCTTTGATAGAAATACTTTTTACGTCATTTTTGCATGTTTTTAATTTTCCATGGTTTATCAAGCTTTTGTGTGCAACTTCTTTCTTTGCCAGAGCCACTAATCCTTGTTTATCCAGTTTCTGTCTCCCTTGGAAAATGATTGCATCAAGTGGATGTTCACAGATATATTAAAAAAGAAGTCTTTGATGAAAACGACAGACATCTGATCATGGCTTGACTTGTCAGTTAAGCTCACAGAAGAAGGGACTCTTACAAATGAAACGGACTTTCTACACCCGATAAGCAACATTCTGTGACACGTTTACATTTTTTTGTTTCCTTTTTGATCACTTCTGTATATCAAAGTTCTAGAACAGTACTTAGCATATAATAGTTTCTCAATCAGTGTGTATTACTTTGGATGAATCAAGGTAAGCTTTCATTATTTTTATACCTGGGTGTCAAGAACTTTCCTATTCTTCACTTCATTACCCTAATTTGATTATGCGATCATGCACTTTTATCAGGATATAATATTCTGATATAATGTGAGGATTATGTGCTTAGTCACTTAGTAGTGTCAGACTTTTTGTGACCTCATGGCCCATAGCCCAAAAGATTCCTTTGTTCATGGGACTCTACAGGCAAGAATACTGGAGTGGGTTGCCACGCCCGTCTCCAGGGGATCTTGAATCAGGGACTGAACTCTAGTCTCCTGCCATCTGAGCCACCAGGGAAGCCCTCTCATATAATAATAATAATAATAGTAATATAAATATTATAAAAGTATAAAAATATAATTAAATATAAAATTAATTAAAATAATTTGATAAAAATTAATTTACATTGAATATAAAATTTAAATAAAATATACAGTTTAAATATAAAATTATAAAAACTATAAATATTATTGAAGTTCTATAATGTGCTAGGCAATCTTCTAAGGGTATTTTATACTTTTGTAATTTAATCTTCCCAGTAACCCTATGATGTAGGTACAATTACAATCATAATCCCTACAAACATTTAAGCTCTATTAGAGTATTTAGTTTTCTGTTCATTACTGTATCTGCATGCTTACGGCTTCCTCCATGAAGCTCTCCCATTAGGGTTCAGTGGGTAAAATATCTGCCTTCAGTGAAGGAGACACAGAAGATATGAGTTTGATCCCTAGGTCAGGAGGATCTCCTGGAGGAGGAAAGGCAACCCACTCCAATATTCCTGCCTGGAAAACCCGAAGGACAGAGGAACCTAGTGGACTCTATTCCATGGGGTCTCAAAGAAGCAGACATGACTTAACGACTAAACAACAACATCTGCTCTATAGAAGCTTTCCCATGATGAGATACATATGACCTTAACAGTCCAATCTACATCTTCAGTGTTTCAGACGGTTGCTTGTCCTGGCATTTGGCCAGACCCAGAGCTCTGCGGAGAAAATGTCTGACCTTGTTCACGGGTCCTTTTGTCATTTAAGAAATATGATTCTTTTTCTGGAAGAACATTTTATGTCAGGCTGCTGATTTTCCACAAAAAGAATGTTAAACCCGCCACTTCACTCTCTGATAGCCAAAGCAAATGGACTTTACAGTTTCCTTAGATGAGGAAACTGAGGCTCATGAGGTTAAATGGTTTCCTCAAGGCCACATTGCTAGTAATTGTGGGGAGCAATATTCCAACCTAGGTCTATGACTTGAGGTCCTCCTAACTAGCAGAATAATGTCTGTATGCTCATCCCAGCAGCTGTGAATGGGTGAGGTGACATGAGTCAGTTAAGGACAGTGAGATGGGGAATTTATGCTGGATTACCTGCCAGCTGAATGTAGCCACCTGTGTACACATGTGCTCTGTTGTGTCCAGCTCTTTGCAACCCCATGGACTATAGCCCATCAGGCTCCTCTGTCCATGGGGTTTTTCAGGCAAGAATACTGGAGTGGGTTGCCATTTCCTTCTCCAGGGCATCTTCCTGACCCAGGGATGGAACTCCTGTCTCTTGTGTCTCCTACACTGGCAGACAAATTCTTTGCCAACTGAGCCACCTGGGAAGCCCTAATCTAATCACATGGATTTTTTTAAATTAATATTTTTACTGAAGGATAATTTCTTTACAGAATTTTTCTGTTTTCTGTCAAACCTCAACATGAATCAGCCAAAGGTATACCTATATCCTCTCCCTTTTAAACCTCCCTCCCATCTTCCTCCCATTCCACCCCTCTGGTTTAATACAGAGCCCCTGTTTGAGTTTCCTGAGTAACCACATGGATCTTTAAAGGACAATAAGTCCTTCCTGGCTGTGGAGAGAGGGAAATTTAATCATAGAAGGCTGGTTGGAGATAAAACCCCCTTGGTTCCGAAGACAGGGGAAGAGATTTATGAGTCAAGGAATGCAGCCTCTGGAAGCTGTCCAGGAAAGAAAGGGACTCCTCTGTGGTCTGTGCTAGGCTCAGACGGTCTCTGACAGCACCTTGATTTTAGCCCAGTGAGACCCAGGGTCAGACTGCTAACCGAAGACAATGCAAGACCATAAGTTTGAGCTGTTTTTAAGCCACGTTTGAACTGTTTTTTGAGTTTAATTTGTTATGGCAGCAACAGGACACTAATGCATGTGTTGACTTTCCAACGTATCTGCTAAATTTCTCCTTACTTTTAGTTCTGGGAAAAGCTGTTATTCATTAAAACTGGCATGGCATTTATTCAGAGAACAATGATGTTTCCTTTTTGTCTTGCTGCTACTGCTAAGTCACTTCAGTCCTGTCCGACTCTATGCGACCCCATAGACGGCAGCCCGCCAGGCTCCCCCATTCCTGGGATTCTCCAAGCAAGAACACTGGAATGGGTTGCCATTTCCTTCTCCACGTTTTTGTCTTGGCTGATCAGAAAGCTAGAGCCAAATTTAGAGTTCAATTTTAGTTATAGCAAAAAAAATTACTTCATACTGGTCAGAATGGCTGTCATCAAAAAGTCTACAAATAATAAGTTCTGGAGAGGGTGTGGAGAGAACGGAACCTTCCTACACTTGGTGGGAATGTCAGTTGGTGCAGCCACTATGGAGGGTGGTGTGGAGCTTCCTTAAAAAGATAAAAATCTAGCTACCCTTTGATCCGCCAGTCTCACTTCTGAACATATATCCAGAAAAAGATGAAAACTCCAATTTGAAAAGATATGTGCATTATAGCAACATTATTCACATAATTCAACATTAATCAGGACATTGAAACAATCCAAGTGACCATCAACAGGATGTTTGGTTTAAGATGTGGTGTGTGTGTGTTGGAGGTAGGAGAGAGAGAGAGAGAGAAACAGGAGATCCAGTTAGGTTTCTTTTCACGAAGGTGGAGAGTTGATTTTTATACTGAAGTGTCTCAGTGATATCAAGAGATACATTTGAGGGATTTTTTAAAAAATTAAAAAAATATTGTAAAGTTTTGTCCAACTTTATAAACACTTTGAGAATACTTATCTAAGAAGAGGTATTGCAGTCAAGAGGAACAAATCCATATTGGATCTGTTTCTTTTACTTTAACATTTGTATTCTACTGTGTTTGCTACAAGTTCATCACTAAAGGGATATTGCTTATAAGCTTAAAGAATACGTAATGGCCCATCTCAGGGAACCCTGCCTCCCAGGCCTGAATGTTAAGCTGCTGCTGCTGCTGCTAAGTCGCTTCAGTCGTGTCCAACTCTGTGCGACCCCATAGACAGCAGCCCACCAGGCTCCACTGTCCCTGGGATTCTCCAGGCAAGAACACTGGAGTGGGTTGCCATTTCCTTCTCCAATGCAGGAAAGTGAAAAGTGAAAGTGAAGTCACTGAGTCGTGTCCAACTCTCAGGGACCCCATGGACTGCAGCCTACCAGGCTCCTCCGTCCATGGGATTTTCCAGGCAAGAGTACTGGAGTGGGGTGCCATTGCCTTCTCCAGAATGTTAAGCTAAAATACCTTTATTTAGCTTCAGGAATCATCCTGTCTGGGCCCTGCTCTGAGTCGCTGTGGGGAAGAAGAAATTGACACATCCCTTCCTGAGTCTCTGCTGGAACCAGGAAATATTTGCCACAATGTATCACCTTTTCTTACTTCATAGCTCAGTCAGTAAAGAATCTGTGATCCATGCAGGAGATCCTGGTTTGATCCCTGAGTTAGGAAGGTCCCCTGGAGAAGGAAATGACAACCCACTCCAGTATTCTTTCCCAGAGAATTCCATGGGCAGAGGAACCTGGCAGGCTACAGTCCATGGGGTCGCGAGAGTCAGACACTACTTGATGACTAAACTACCACCATCGCCTTTTCTTACTTTACCCCCTCACCTCTCCTTCTTTGCTCTATGAAAGAAACTAGCCGGGGCAAGATGGTTCTCTGAGACACTGGTCCACCCTCTTCTTGGTCTGCTGCCTTTCCTAATCAAATCACTATTGCTTGCCCCAACAGCTCATCCCTTGGTTGGCTTGTCATGCAGCAAGCAGTATAGGCTTAAGTATCAGACCTACCTTGCCATTGTTACTTGTTGCTCATATGATCAGACCTATTTATTTCTGGTCATGCTTGAGTTTCATTTCAGAAATGCATTTCCCTTTTTCAGGGGGTTTCTAGTCAATTAAACCTGGACTGTGGGGTTGTGGGGCTCCCCTGTGGCTCATCAGTAAAGACTCTGCCTGCAATGCTGGAGACACAGGAGACTCAGGTTCAATCCTTGGGTCAGGAAGATCCCCTGGAGGAGGGCATGGCAACCCACTCCACTACTCTTGCCTGGGAAATCCCATGGACAGAGGAGCCTGGTGGGCTACAAGCCAAAGGGTTGCAAAGAGTCGGGCACGATGGAGCCGCTGAGCACACAGCACGCGTGCACTTGGGGGTGGGATCTGCTGCTTTCAGTTTTGGTGGGGGAGCTGGTGAAAGCACAAGGAGGTTGAATTCACTGAAGACAAAGGTTTTGCACACAAATGAAATCTGGTTTACACCTTGCTAGGTGAACAAAGGCTAGGCTGATCGCACTGTCAGAGAGGAGCCACCTCATTAATCAGAACTCTGATACATGCAGGACTGAAAATGAATTAGGGAGTCAGGATTTCAGAGAACGAAAAATAGCCTTCTGACACTTCCACTGCAGTATTTGTGTTACTAAGCAACAAAACTCTCCTGTTTAGCAAAGCCCTAATGATGCTGGCAGTACAGTCTCCGAATAAGGCTTAATACAACTTCATTATCCCACCTCTGGAGCTGTGTTGCATACGCAGTGCCTGATTAGGGGTAACGAGAAGTAGACTGAGTGCTGTTTAGTGCACCTGCGTCGGAAAGACCAAATAAAGTATTGATTTGGGTGAATCTAATGATGGTCATTTACTGTGTTTTTCTACTCAGAGCATTCATTTGGGCTGACAAGGAGTGTAGTACAGCCCATTGTTAAATGTGTCCCAGGATTGTAAAGCCTTAATGATTCCGTCCCGCCAGGTCACAGAGTTGTGTAAATTGCAACATTGCATTCGCTGCCACCAACTCCAGGGACACCTGGTTACATAGTCTTTCTCTAAGATTCTGGGGAAAGCTGAAGGTTGAAATTACCCGATGGTTTCCATTCGTGTTTTGAAACTTGTTTTCTGTTTCAAAGTTTATCTTATTTTTGCAGAAAGTCTAATTTTAATACTTGAGAAAGTTTGTTTCTTCCTGGTTTTTGTGCTGAGAAATTGCTTCAGAGGCTACTAGTGTCTTTACAGAAGTTCCCTTTCTCTTTCATTTTCTCCCCCCTTTTCTATTCTCTAGCCTCATCTCCCAAGTATGTAGTTTCTTAGAGTTATCACTGTGGAGCAGATGCTCCACAAGAGAGATGTAGTGAAAATAAAATCCGTGACTCTTCGGGGTCAGAATCTTTGCAGCTGTTTGTGTGTGCTAAGTCACTTCAGTCATGTCTGACTCTTTGCAGCTCCTTGGACTGTAGCCCACCAGGCTCCTCTGTCCATGGGATTCTCCAGGCTACAATCCCGGAGTAGATTGCCATGCCCTCCTCCAGGGAGTCTTCCCGAGCCAGAGACAGAATCCATGTTTCATATGTCTTGCATTGGCAGGCAGGTTCTTTACCACTTAGCACCACCTGGGAAGCCCGTTTTTCAGATGTGATTTTGGACTAATATAAGTGACATTTATGCCATAGAATTTTTTTTTCATGTGGACCATTTTTAAGGTGTTTATTGATTTTGTTACAGTATTTTTTATTTTATGTTTCGGATTTTTGGACCAAGGTATGAGGGATCTTAGCTCCCAGAGCAGGGATCACACCCACATCCCTGCACTGGAAGGTGAAGGTGAGCCACTGGACTACCAGGGAAGACCCTGTGCCACAGCATTTTAAATTCACAAAGCATCTTAGAAGTGTCCTTCCATCTGTCAAATTGTTATACCATGCTTTTCACTCATCGCTCTATTACTGGATGCATTTTCATAATGCCTGAACATAGAGACATAAGAAAGGAGAAATGTCTATTTGCTTTTGCCATTGCTAACAGGCAACATTTAGAGCCTATGATACTCAACAATTCTAATTGTATTCCAATTAAAAATGAGAAGAATAAAAATAAGAAAAGGTAAACTTCTTTAGAAATGAGAGGCAGAACCATTAGAGGTAGTATTTTAACTGAGACTGGCTAGCAATGGCAACCCACTCCAGTACTCTTGCCGGAAAAATCCCATGTACGGAGGAGCCTGGTAGGCTGCAGTCCATGGGATCGCTTAAAGTTGGACATGACTGAGCAACTTCACTTTCACTTTTCACTTTCCTGCATTGGAGAAGGAAATGGCAACCCACTCCAGTGTTCTTACCTGGAGAATCCCAGGGACGGGGGAGCCTGGTGGAAGTCTATGGAAGTCTATGTGGAAGTCTTCAGTCGTGTCCGACTCTGTGCAACTTTGCAGCAGCAGCAGCAGCAGTGACAGGTGAAATCTGTTTTCAATTCTTCGCCAGTAAGGAAGGACACACTGAGTTGGGTTGTTCTGATCTGATAGGACTGTCTACATCCTCAGTTTGATTAAAAAGGTAAAATGGTCAGTGATTTTTATTTTCATTTATATTGATTTGACAGAAGTTTTCATTTCTGATATTCCAGATGGAAAAACCTCCTGACAAATTCTGTTTATTTATAGTAACTGTTCTTTATTATAAACACTGTTTATGTATAATAGCTGTTGTTGAGTCCCTTGGTTGTGTCCAACTCTTTGTGACCCCATGGACTGTAGCCCACCAGGCTCCTCTGTCCATGGGATTCTCCAGGCAAGGATACTGAGTGGGTTGCCATCTCCTCCTCAAGGGATCTTCTAGATCCAGGGATCAAACCTGTGTCTCCTGCAAGTCTCTTGAATTGCAGATGGATTCTTTACCACTAAACCAAGGAAGCCCTGTAATAACTGTGAAGTGAAAGTAGCTCAGTTGTGTCCTGCTCTTTGTGATCCCGTGGGCAGTCCATGGAATTCTCCAGTTCCCTTCTCCAGGGGATCTTACCAGCCCAGGTCTCCTGCATTGCAGGCAGATTCTTTACCAGCTGGGCCATAAGGGAAGCCCAAGAATACTGGAGTAGGTAGCCTACCCCTTCTCCAGCAGATCTTCCTGACCCAGGAATTGAACCAGGGTCTCCTGCATTGCAGGTTGATTCTTTACCAACTGAGCTAACTGTAAATAACATCACATATATCATGAATCTGTGGATTTGGCAATCTGTACACCCCTGCCCCCACTTCCTGAATCAGGTATACTATTCCAGTTGTCTTTTTTTTTTTTAAATTTTTTATTTTATTTTGTTTATTTTTTCTTTTTTTTAAATTTTTATTTATTTATTTATTTATTTATTTATTTAATTTTAAAATCTTTAATTCTTACATGCGTTCCCAAACATGACCCCCCCTCCCACCTCCCTCCCCACAACATCTCTCTGGGTCATCCCCATGCACCAGCCCCAAGCATGCTGCACCCTACATCAGACATGGACTGGCGATCAATTCTTACATGATAGTATGCATGTTAGAATTCCCATTCTCCCAAATCATCCCACCCTCTCCCTCTGAGTCCAAAAGTCCGTTATACACATCTGTGTCTTTTTTCGTGTCTTGCATACAGGGTCGTCATTGCCATCTTCCTAAATTCCATATATATGTGTTAGTATACTGTATTGGTGTTTTTCTTTCTGGCTTACTTCACTCTGTATAATTGGCTCCAGTTTCATCCATCTCATCAGAACTGATTCAAATGAATTCTTTTTAACGGCTGAGTAATACTCCATTGTGTATATGTACCACAGCTTTCTTATCCATTCATCTGCTGATAGACATCTAGGTTGTTTCCATGTCTTGGCTATTATAAACAGTGCTGCGATGAACATTGGGGTACATGTGTCTCTTTCAATTATGGTTTCCTCGGTGTGTATGCCCAGCAGTGGGATTGCTGGGTCATAAGGCAGTTCTATTTGCAATTTTTTAAGGAATCTCCACACTGTTCTCCATAGTGGCTGTACTAGTTTGCATTCCCACCAACAGTGTAGGAGGGTTCCCTTTTCTCCACACCCTCTCCAGCATTTATTGCTTGCAGATTTTTGGATTGCAGCCATTCTGACTGGTGTGAAGTGGTACCTCATTGTGACCTATATATAGAAAACTATAAAACACTGATGAAAGAAATCAAAGAGGACACTAATAGATGGAGAAATATACCATGTTCATGGATCAGAAGAATCAATATAGTGAAAATGAGTATACTACCCAAAGCAATTTACAAATTCAATGCAATCCCTATCAAGCTACCAGCCACATTTTTCACAGAACTAGAACAAATAATTTCAAGATTTGTATGGAAATACAAAAACCTCGAATAGCCAAAGCAATCTTGAGAAAGAAGAATGGAACGGGAGGAATCAACTTGCCTGACTTCAGGCTCTACTACAAAGCCACAGTCATCAAGACAGTATGGTACTGGCACAAAGACAGACATATAGATCAATGGAACAAAATAGAAAGCCCAGAGATAAATCCACACACATATGGACACCTTATCTTTGACAAAGGAGGCAAGAATATACAATGGAGTAAGATAATCTCTTTAACAAGTGGTGCTGGGAAAACTGGTCAACCACTTGTAAAAGAATGAAACTAGATCACTTTCTAACACCGTACACAAAAATAAACTCAAAATGGATTAAAGATCTAAATGTAAGATCAGAAACTATAAAACTCCTAGAGGAGAATATAGGCAAAACACTCTCCGACATAAATCACAGCAGGATCCTCTATGATCCACCTCCCAGAATTCTGGAAATAAAAGCAAAAATAAACAAATGGGATCTAATTAAAATTAAAAGCTTCTGCACAACAAAGGAAAATATAAGCAAGCTGAAAAGACAGCCTTCGGAATGGGAGAAAATCATAGCAAATGAAGCAACTGACAAACAACTAATCTCAAAAATATACAAGCAACTTATGCAGCTCAACTCCAGAAAAATAAACGACCCAATCAAAAAATGGGCCAAAGAACCAAATAGACATTTCTCCAAAGAAGACATACGGATGGCTAACAAACACATGAAAAGATGCTCAACATCACTCATCATTAGAGAAATCCAGTTGTCTTTAGATGCTGTGAAATCTTCATAGCACTTTGTCCTTATAGCTCTACAGACAGAGGAAAAGAAGACTGTTTTTTTTTTTTTTTAATAATGTGCGCCTGATATTGGGCTAGGTTCATCATGAACATTGTTTTGACTACCTTCTACTTTTGAAAATATTCTCCATTTTACAAATGAGAACACTGAAGGTCAAACTATACTGTAATTATTCTAGGTCACCTGATGAAATGAAGGGCAAGCCATAGATTGAAACATGGGCTTTTTTCTGACTTTAAAATATTTTTTCTACTATGCGTGTTTTTGAAAAATTCTTGCTTGGATCTGAGTTTTGGGCATGCAGACAGACCTGATGCATTTTGAATATGTCTCCTTTCATGAAAGCAGAGGGGGCTAAATCGAGGGCTAGTTTCTTTTCTAAGGCTTCCCAGGTGACTCAGTGGTAAAGAATCTGCCTGTAGTGCAGGAGATGAGGGTTTGATCCCTGGCTTGGGAAGATGCCCTGGAGAAGGAAATGGCAACCTGCTTCACTATTCTTGCCTCAAGAATTCCATGGAGAGAGGAGCCTGGTGGGCTACAGTCCATGTGGTCACAAATGAGACACAACTTAGCATTAGCATTTCTTTTCTAAACTGTGCTCAACTATGGTTTAAATGTATATATTATTCAGGAGTGGCACAAAAATTAGCCCACGGGGGTAACTTCTTTTGTTGCCTTTCAAAGGAGGGAATTCTGGCCATCTGTCCTTTATGTGTTAGTCGCTCAGCTGTGGCTGACTGTGTGCGACCCATTGGACTGTAGCCAGCTGGGGTCTTCTGTCCATGGAATTTTCCAGGCAAGACTCTGGAGTGGGTTGCCATTTCTTTCTCCAGGGGATCTTCCCAACCCAGGGGTTGAACCCAGGTCTCCGGTATCACTGGCAAATTTTTCACCACTGAACCACCAAGGAAGACCACACCTGACATGCTGACTGCAGAGACATGTACGGGAGTCCTTCGAGAAATGACTTTCTTCCAGGTTTACAGATGAGCATTTTAAAATTTAAAGCTTGCCTTTTGCATGTTTTCTTTTCATTGTTGCAAATATGGCATAATGATATATAAACTAGAAAATGTTGATATAGGGAAAATAAAATAACTTCATTTTTCTTTAAGTCATGAAGCATCAGGATGAAGACCCAGATTCTCTTTAAGTGCCTAAAAAATAGAGCTGCTATTTCTCAGTTGCTAATAGGCCATAATCTTTCTTTCCAACCACTTGAATATATGCATATAAGACATTAGACTTTTGTAGGTGTAAACATTCTTACTATAACACTACATCCATGTTGCTTACATTTGTAATCTTGAAACCGTGGTTGTATAAATATAAAGGCTGTCACAACTGAGCAACTGCTGACATTCACTTGTTATGAATTTGGCAAATCAATCTATGGGACAGAAAATCGAGGACCCACCACACACAGAGAGACAGATGCACTGAATCTCTAGAGGAAAGTTTGCTGTGATTTTTCTGTCCTTTAGTGTCTCTGAGGGCTTCTCTGCTTCAGGTGTATTCTTGGAGGCCTTTTAAGACTTCTTTGGAAAATGTACTGTTTATCCAAGTCAGCAGGATATCATTTAGTGAATGAATAGCTCTGGAGCATTAGGGTTCGTGAACACTTTACTGTCCAAGCCTTCATGTACTAGACTGCAGTGTCTCTGTGGTGTGTCCCACCCATGTGTGCCACACAGTGGGCCTTCCCAGGTGGCTTGGTGGTAAAGAACCCACCTGTCAGTGCAGCAGACTCAAACGTGGGTTCAGTCCCTGGTTTGGGAAGATCCCCTGGAGGAGTGCACAACCGTGCAGTCCAGTATTCCTTCCTGGAGATTCCCCATGGACAGGGGAGTCTGGTGGGCTATAGTCCATGAGGTCAAAAAGAATCAGACACGACTGAAGCCACTTAGCACAGCACACAGCGCACACTATGCAGGGGCCTATATGTCGTCTTTCATTCCGCCGGGACCTTCAAATGTGTGTAGGTCCTACACGCAAATCTGCAATAAGGATTCCGCTTTTTCTTCTCCTAACAACCCATCAGTTGGTATTCATCTGGCATCTTTATTGATTTTCTACAATTTTCTATTCTTCATTTTGACCAATATATGCTGTAGTTCATATGGGCTGGCTTTGCACACTGAACACCTGATGTTCATTCTCTAGGAAATGACCTTTGATCCAACATAATGAGGATCAAATTTGAGTCGGGTATAGTAAATAGAGCTTTCCTTGTGGTGCTATGAATATTTAAGTGGCAAACTCGTTCTAGCATGTTGCCTCTTATTGGCATAAATCTCCTGTTAGTTTTATTAGACTATTTCACATAGTCTAATAGTTTAAATTTATAAAGTCTTTTGGATAAGGTTTATTTTGGCTACTGAAAATTAAATGGCATTGGATTTCTTGTAATTTAGTGATATATTTTCACATAATGAGTCATTAATGTATAAGGCTGGTAGGATATCATTTGTGTTAAGACCCAGGGATTTAATTATTAAAAAACTAATATACGGAGACACTCACAAAACTTTGCAATTGAACTCTACTTAGAACCATGATTTTGTAATCACTTATATCAGCAGATATAGATCAGATGCCTTTTAATATGTAAAAACACATAGCATATGAGAACTTTGGTGAACTCAGCATTAAGTTTATTCAGAAAATCCATAAAATCCAGTATTCTCGCCTGGGAAATCCCATGGACAGAGGAGACTGATGGGCTACAGTCCACGGAGATATAACTTAGCACCTAAACAACACCTAAACACCTAAACTTAGCACCTAAACAACAACATTCATGGAAGATTTAAAGGATAGTAAATGGTCAGTTTTCATTCCAATCCCAAAGAAAGACAATGCCAAAGAATGCTCAAACCACCGCACAACTGCACTTATCTCACATGCTAGTAAAGTCATGCTCAAAATTCTCCAAGCCAGGCTTCAGCAATACGTGAACCATGGACTTCCAGATGTTCAAGCTGGTTTTAGAAAAGGCAGAGGAACCAGAGATCAAATTGCCAACATTCACTCGGTTATCGACAAAGCAAGAGAGTTCCAGAAAAACATCTATTTCTGCTTTCTTGACTATGCCAAAGCCTTTGACTATGTGGATCGCAATAAACTGTGGAAAATTCTGAAAGAGATAGGAATACCAGACCACCTAACCTGCCTCTTGAGAAACCTGTATGCAGATCAGGAAGCAACAGTTAGAACTGGACATGGAACAACAGACTGGTTCCAAATAAGAAAAGGAGTATGTCAAGGCTGTATATTGTCACCCTGCTTATTTAACTTCTATGCAGAGTACATCATGAGAAATGCTGGGCTGGATGAAGCACAAGCTGGAATCAAGCTTGCTGGGAGAAATATCAATAACCTCAGATATGCAGATGACACCACCCTTCTGGCAGAAAGTGAAGAGGAACTAAAAAGCCTCTTGATGAAAGTGAAAGAGGAGAATGAAAAAGTTGGCGTAAAGCTCAACATTCAGAAAATGAAGATCATGGCATCTGGTCCCATCACTTCATGGGAGATAGATGGGGAAACAGTGGAAACAGTGGCAGACTTATTTTGGGGGGCTCCAAAATCACTACAGATGGTGATTGCAGCCATGAAATTAAAAGACGCTTACTCCTTGGAAGGAAAGTTTTGACCAACCTAAATAGCATATTGAAAAGCAGAGACATTACTTTGCCAACAAAGGTCCATCTAGTCAAGGCTATGGTTTTTCGAGTAGTCATGTATGGATGTGAGAGTTGGACTGTGAAGAAGGCTGAGCGCCAAAGAATTGATGCCTTTGAACTGTGGTGTTGGAGAAGGCTCTTGAGAGTCCTTTGGACTGCAGGAGATCCAACCAGTCCATTCTAAAGGAGATCAGTCCTGGATGTTCTTTGGAAGGAATGATGCTAAAGCTGAAACTTCAGTACTTTGGCCACCTCATGTGAAGAGTTGACTCATTGGAAAAGACTGTGATGCTGGGAGGGATTGGAGGCAGGAAGAGACGGGGACGATAGAGGATGAGATGGATGGATGTCATCACTGACTTGATGGATGTGAGTTTGAGTGACCTCCGGGAGTTGGTGATGAACAGGGAGGCCTGGCGTGCTGCAATTTGTGGGGTCACAGAGTCGGACACGACTGAGCAACTGAACTGAACTGAAAGTTAATTTTTTTAAGTTGCCTTTTCTGTAGTGAAACTGATTAAAATTATACACTCGAAAAATGCAAAAGCTATGGCAAACAAGTTAAACGTCATATAAATAAAAATTTATTTGAAAAGGAGATAGCCATGGAAATATGTAACGTCTGGTTTGGTAAATTTAAGCATATTTGAGATCTTTGTTCCTAAATGTGGTACAGAAAAAAATGTTCAGTGTGGAGAAGACTTCTCGGGAGCGTAACTATGGGTCCAGGAGACTATTTATCCTTGAGAATCCGTAGGTCAGCTTATAGGAATGAAGAACGATGAACAGGAGCGGCCATTGTGAACTGGAGGCCAGAAGGTTAGGGCTTCCTTGGTGTGTCAGTGGGTAAAAATCCTCCTGCAATGTAGGGTACACAGGAGATATCCATCAGACATCTTCTGTCCCATGGACAGTCACAAAGAGTCAGGCAAGACTGATCGACTAAGCATGAGGGCAACAGCAAGCCCATGCAAAGAGCCAGTCATCCTGAAGACAGGCGCTTATATAAAAATGTGTATCAGCGTATCATTTCCTTCATTGAGAAAGTCTTCATGTGAACAGTGTCAGCTGGACTGCTCTGGGACATCATTGATTTGCGTTCTGATGCAAGCTACTTATCTTGTCACGGACCTGGTTTTGGAGGATGGGCAGCGGGTCCATCAGCCAGACTTTGGCATTGAAGACACTGCACTGACATCTGGGACCAGCTTCTGCACACTGCTCGGTGTTGTGGGCTGTCCTGCGTGTGATGTGTGGTGGGTGCTAGCACCCTTCTTCAGCTTCTATGCACTCCTCACTCTGCCACTGGTACCTGCTTGGTAGCTGTGACAATCAAAAATGTGTCCAAGGATGGCCGGTGTCCTGAAAGCTGGGGTGGAAATGGGGGAGGGAGCAATGGTTCTGGTTGTGAATAACTGGCCTGGAATAGTTCTGAGTTTCCGTACGATCTCTTTGTAGGGGCCATCACAGTGCCTAAATGCTAGTCTGTGCATAAAGTCCGAAGTATCAGCAATCTTTGTGGACTCACTGTCTCAGTTCATCATTAAAGAAAATCGTCACCCCTACAAAGAGATAGTGTGGAAGTTCGCTGGGGGGCTTCCCTGGTAGCCTAGCTGGTAAAGAATCTGCCTGCAGTGCAGGAGACCCCAGTTCGATTCCTGGTTGGGAAGATCCCCTGGAGAAGGGATAAGCTACCCATTCCAGTGTTCTCGGGCTTCCCTGGTGGCTCAGATGGTAAAGAATCTGCCTGCAATGGGGAGACCTGGGTTTGACCCCTGAGTTGGGAAGATCCCCTGGAGCAGGGCAAGGCAACCCACTCCAATATTCTTGCCTGGAGAATTCCCATGGACAGAGGAGCCTGGTGGGCTGCAGTCCATGGGGTTGCAAATAGTCAGACTTGACCGAGTGACGAAGCACAGCACACAGAATCCTGAGTTTGTTTAGAGTAACTCACAAAGTCCTGTGGCATTCATTTATCATATTGTTTCTACAGAGGTGCTCAAGGCTAACACCAGGAACAGGGCCTGACTTATCAATGAAAATGGCCACAGACAAGACTGTCTAGTCATCTTTGCCATTAGAAAGGGCTTTCCAGGTGCCTCAGTAGTAAAATAATCCTCCTGTAATATAGGAGACGTTGGAGACAGGAGTTTGATCCCTGTGTCAGGAAGATTCCCCTGCAGGAGGAAATGGGAACCCACTCCGGTATTCTTGCTTGAAAAATCCCATGGATGGAGGACCCTGGTGGGCTGCAGTCCATGTCCAACAAAGAGCTGGACACGACTATGACTGAGCACAAAGGCATGCCATTAGGAAAGTAGAACGTGAATTAAGCTCTGTATTTGAAAAGAAACGTTCACTTAAAATGCCTTTCCATAATGGAATTAACTGTGTACTATAATGTTAAAAAAATATATGGCTGACCAACTGCTCTGTGAATACAAAAAGACCTGTTTGCTTTCCTTTGGTTACTCATAAGTAATGGCATAATAACATAACAACAATAATATAGCAATAGGGCTACTTGCTTACATTTGGAGAATACCTTGTACTTCTCAAAATGCTCTCACACACCTTGTTTCCTTTCATCCTTAGTTTAGTATCTCTGCTCTATACAGAACCTGTATACTGGTCCTTCTCATTCTAATAGAAACATAGAGATCACAGAAACGTAATAACTTTGGCTCTTCTATGTAGACACACACACACACCCCACTGATGTTGCTTCCTCACTACTTTCCTAGAAAATAATGTCCAAATGAGTGTTTCTGCATTCTGCCTGATAAAGGAGCCGGTCTAAATCACTGTACAGCCTACAAAATAAAATCAATAAATCTGGCTTTAAATAGTAGGTCCATAAGTATGTTTTATTTCTTGAAATAATTAGATATTCTCTATAAATCTGAAACCAGAAGGAGTTCATGGATCTTGCAGTTATGCTCTGTTGGGTCCAACTCCTTGCGACCCCATGGACTATAGGCCCCCAGGCTGTTCTGTCCACAGAATTTTCCAGGCAAGAATAATGGAGTGGGTTGCCATTTCCTTCTCCAGGATTTTGAGGGGTTCTGTTCGTAAACCACTGAACTATAACCAAACTAATGGAACCTGCATGATCCCACTGGTCTGCAGACAAAGTCAATTCTGTCTTGCCCATTTCCCACTTCTGTATCATCTGCCTCACTTCATTCATCCTATGTTCCTGGAGAACAACTTTTCTTTAATCCCTCTTTGGTAAATTAAGTTGGTGATTCTATCAGAAACAGTGGTTGAAAGGGAATTCAGAATATAGTAATTCAAAGGCCAGCATAGAATAGGGATTAATCTGAGACAGCCAGTGTTTCAGGCACTTTGTACCTGACAGGGGTGCATACTGCTTGACCTTCGTTGGGTCGTCTTTAATACAGCAGAGTTTGGTTTTGTTCAGCGCCCCCACCCGGCTTGTGGCAGGGGGCAGACTGCATGTTGTTGTATGTGTCTGGTATCATGTCAGTGATGCCCACCCTCGATGGGGACTCTTCACAGCTGCCTGAACTACGGCCCTGAGATGCAGAACAGGTCCAGCTCTCTGCAGGAGCTCTGGAGGGGATGCAGAGATGCAGTTAATGCAGTGTGGACCCCCACACTATGAAAGATTCTCCTCATTTCTAGCCTTCCTCTCTTTAATGTCTATTGGAAAACAAATGCCATTGGATGTTTACAGATTGCTCAGCAATAAAGAATCCACCTGCAGTGCAGGAGAAGTAAGAGACCTGGGTTCAATCCCTGAGTAAGGAGGATCCCCTGCAGGAGGGCATGACAGCCCACTCCAGTATTCTTGCCTGGGAAATCCCGTGGACAGAGGAGCCTGGTAGGCCCACTGGGTCACCAAGAGTTGGGCATAACTGAGCACACACACAGCACACAAATTTTTACTTGTACAAATAAAACACTGGTGAAAATCCTTATGCTTAAACACACATCTCTGATTTCCTCATGATCAATTTATGTATATGTGTTAGTTGCTCGGTCGTATCTGACTCTTTGCGACCCCATGAACTGTAGCCCACCAGGCTCCTCTGTCCATGGGATTTTCCAGGCAAGAATACTAGAATGGGTTGCCATCCCCTCCTCCAGGGGATCTTCCCCACCCAGGGATCAAACTTTCATCTCCTGCACTGTAGATGGATTCTTGACTTGCCAGGTGGCACTCATGGTAAGGAATCTGCCTGCCAATGCAAGAGATGCTAGCAGTGTGGGTCTGATCGCTGGGTGGGGAAGATCCCCTGCGGAGGAAATGGCAACCCACTCCAGTGTTCTTGCCTGGGAAATGCCATGGACAGAGGAGTCTTGCGGACTGCAGTCCATGGGGTTGGAAAGACACAACTGAGCAATGAGTGCGCATATGAGCACTTTGCTGGTCAAATGTGGTGCAACCATTTCTTTTCTGGTCAGGAGACTTATACTTTCTCCCCTTACATTGTGTATGTCACACCTATCAGTCTTCTTTGCAGTTTCTTGGTTAGCTTTCTCATTTTTTTCCTAATCCTTCTATTGTTGTTCAGGCACTCAGTCATGTCCCCTTTTTCACCTCATGGACTGCAGCATGCCAGGCTTCCCTGACCACTATCTCCTTAGTCAGTGATGCTATCTAACCATCTCATTCTCTGTCTCCCCTTTCTCCTCTTGCTCTCAATCTTTCCCAGCATCAGGGTCTTTTACATTGAGTCAGCTCTTTGAATCCCGTGGCCAAAGTATTGGAGCTTCAGCTTCCGCATCAATGCTTCCAATAAATATTCAGTGTTGATTTCCTTTAGGATTGACTGGTTTGGTCTCCTTGCAGTCCAAGGGACTCTCAAAAGTCTTTTCCCAGCAACTCCTATTGTCTTATTCTTTTCTCAAACACTTAACCCCCTAATATGTCCTGGTTTTATTTTGTCATTGTACAATGGCATGATATACAGTAACCACTGGCTCTATATTGTGTCTGTGGAGGCAGAGCCTCACCCCAGGCTGCACGGTGCAATGGGAGGTGGAGGCCTGTCCAGACTGATGGCCCAGCTTACTGACAGCACAGGCCTTTCAGAGAATAAACACATCAAAAACAAAGCTCATCTGCCTGCAGCCTCTGCACTGTCTGTCTCATCCCTGGGCTGAGTGCAGCCTCAGCTGTTTCTCTTGCAGGTCCCTTATTTCTGGGTTTATTAAAGGGAGATCGTGGAGAATCAGGTTGATTGAGAGTGAACTGTCTTTGAAGGCAGTTTTCTGAGCTAGCGGACATGCAGCGGACTCTTTGGGCTGGCGAAAAAGCCCTGTGTCCCCTGATCTCCCTTTACTCACGCTCACTGCTATCTGCCAGCCTTCCCCTTTTCGGCACTAGCTGTGTCTCCCAGGGCACTTCCCAGTGGTAAAGAACCCACCTGCCTGTGCAGGAGACTCAAGAGATGTGGGCGCGATCCCTGGGTCGGGAAGATCCCCACGAGAAGGAAATGGCAGCCCACTCCAATATTATTGCCTGGAGAATCTCATGGACAGAAGAGCCTGGTGGGCTATGTCCATGGGGCCGCAAAGAGTGGAACACGCCTGAAGTGACCTAGCACGCACTCATGTGTTGCAAGGACTGTGTCCGCTCCTACTCGATCAGGGGAATCAGAGCATTGCTGAGCCCTGGTGGGCCTGATAGTGAGGGGAGGAGGGGCTGGAGGGTTTCTCATGAGGAAAGATGACCACATACTTACATGTCATGAAAACATCTGCAAAACCATAAAATGAAGGAGTAATACAAATACAGCCTAGAAGCCACAGAAGAAGATAGGAAACTTTGTATTCAGGAGAATGATTTTAAAGAGCTCTGCAATTTTCCCGCCAGAAGAAAGGCTTTAAAACCCCACTTGGGGTGGAAGCTGAGATCCCTAAGTCATACTCGGTCATGAAATACGGTACCTGATGTCTCTGTAGAATAAGAATTAAAGAATTTGAAGTGTACCGGCTGTGAAGAAGGGAAAGTTAGATGAAGATTTTCCAGAAACACGTTGCCTGTTTTGTATGGCTCAGCCAAAGCTATAAAATTAAGATGTGCTCAGACTTAGACGTTTTCATTAAAACTGGTGATGGAATATAGACCAAAGCTTAGAGGAACCCTATTCTGAAGGAGATCAGCCCTGGGATTTCTTTGGAAGGGATGATGCTAAAGCTGAAACTGCAGTACTTTAGCCACCTCATGCGAAGAGTTGACTCATTGGAAAAGACTCTGATGCTGGGAGGGATTGGGGGCAGGAGGAGAAGGGGATGACAGAGGATGAGATGGCTGGATGGCATCACTGACTCAATGGACGTTGAGTCTGAGAGAACTCCGGGAGCTGGTGATGGACAGGGAGGCCTGGTGTGCTGCAATTCATGGGGTCGCAAGGAGTTGGACACGACTGAGCGACTGAAATGAACTGAACTGAACTGAATTGAACTGAAGGTTGATAAAGGAATACAATCAAAAGCTTAAACAACTAAACTTGGCTAAAATCCCCAGAATAGGGTTCACTGTGTGGTGGACACTGCTCCAAACCCTTTTTTGTTCAGTCGCTCAGTTGTGTCCAACTCTTTTTGACCCTATGGACTGCAGCACACCAGTCTTCCCTGTCCTCCACTATCTCCCAGAGTTTGCTCAAACTCACATCTGTTGAACCAGTGATGTTATCCAACAATCTCATTCTCTGTTGCCCCCTTCTCCTCTTGCCCTCAATCTTTCTCCAGGCCTTTGACTTATATTAACTCATTTACTCTGAAGCTTCCCCTGGGAGGGGACATTACTGCTCTTCTCATTTTGCAGACAAGGAACTTAAGGCAGAGTCAGGTTAAGTCCTTTCCCAAGGTTATTTAGCTGGAAAATGGCAGAACCAGAATTGGAACCCAGGCTTTGGTGTTAGAGCTGCAGTCCTGAACCAAAAACTAGGAGATGAAACCAGTCCATCCTAAATGAAATCAACACTGAATATTCGTTGGAAGGACTGATGCTGAAGCTGAAGCTCCAATACTTTGGCCACCTGATTCGAAGAGCTGACTCATTGGAAAAGACCCTGATGCTGGGTAAGTTTGAGGCCAAGAGAAGGGGGTGATAGAGGATGAGATAGCATCACAACTCAGTGGACATGAGTTTAGGGATTGCAAAGACTGGTCATGACTGAGTGACTGAACAACAACAACAAAGATAATTTTTGTTCTTACCTTGGTAGGAGAGCACCTAGGCATGACACAGAGTGTGAGCTTAGAAACTCTTCCATTCAAAGTTGCTTTCTTTTTGATAGTGGGAAGAATAATAGATCTTCAGTGCAAGCCCAGTGATGAAGATTCTTTACTTGACCAAACCTCAATGCGTCTCCTCTGAGTCCTTTTGGTGACAAAGTCTTCACCTTGGACCCAGTCTTGCTGGGTCAGGTTGTAGCAAAAATTCTACTCAGTCAGTTCACTAAGAATCTCCCAACCCTTGATGTCTGATCACCCTTGGCAAGAATCCCCCTACCCTTGAAGTCTCCTCTAAGTAATTATTACTGTTGTTATTTAATCACTTAGTCATGTCCGATTCTTGGCTACCTCGTGGACTGTAGCCTGCCAGGCTCCTCTGTCCATGGGGTTTCCCAGGCAAGAACTCTGGAGTGTGTTGTTGTTTCCTTCTCCACAGGATCTTCTCGACCCAGGGATTGAACCTCTGTCTCCTGCTTTGGCAGGCGGATTCTTTACCACTGACCCAGCAGGAGAGCCCCTTCTTAGTAATTTTCCACCCATTAAACCCTTCCTTCTGCTCACTGGCTGTAGATTCCTAGCTGTCTTTGCTGTATTTGAAATTGAACCGAATCTTTCTTTGTATTGCAATGGTCGTGGCCCCCAGCACAGAATTCTTTTCTTTTATATTTTTTCCTCTTTCCTTTTTTTTAAAAAAATTATTCATTTTAGTTGGAGGCTAATTACTTACAATATTGTGGTGGTTTTTGCCATACATTGACATGAATCAGCCATGGGTGTACATGTGTCCCCCATCCTGAACCCCCCTCCCACCTCCCTCCCCATCCCATCCCTCAGGGTCATCCCAGTGCACCAGCCCTGAGCACCCTATCTCATGCATCAAACCTGGACTGGTGATCTGTTTCACATATGATAATATACATGTTTCAATGCTATCTTGAGAAAGTCTTCCTTATGATTCTCAGAGGTGCCAGAAGAATAATTTTGTATTTAACACCAGTTCTCTAAAATGTATTGTGAATGGCCATTATAACTGGTTAACCTTGACTAGGTTTCTGAAAGCCACGCCTTCCTTGTGGTTTTAACACAGGTGAGTTATTTCAGCTATGCCTTGATGGGCGTGCTGGATGTGACTTCATCTTCTGTCTTCCGTCAGTAGATTCTGAGGAAACAGGAAACCTTGCCCTAGCTATGCTCCTGGTGTTATAAATGCTCCTCACCTGCTTGGTGGGACCTTCTGAGTAGGTTTCTTTTTAAGTGATTGTATTTATTTGTTTCATGTTTGGCTCTGCTGGGCCTTCGATGCCGCATGTGGGCTTTCTCTAGTTTCTGTGAGCTGGGGCTATTCTTGGTTGCAGTGCGCAGGCTTCTCATTGTGGTGGCTTCCCTTGTTGCGGAACCTGGGCTCGAAGGCGTACAGGCTTCAGTAGTTGCAGCCCGTGGACTCAGTAGCTGTGTCTCCTGGGCTCTAGAGCACAGGCTCAGAAGTTATGGCACACAGGGTCAGTTGCTCTGCAGCATATGGGATCTTCCTGAACCAGGGATCGAACCCGTGTCTCCTGAATTGGCAGGCAGATTCTTTACCACTGATCCATCAGGGAATCCCCTGAGTTTTTAAAGTTGAGGAGTTTTTTGAAGAATTTTCATCGTCGGAAGAAACCAGAAGAATTTGTAACAGATGGCAGGTGTTGACACAGAACAAGAGCAGTGGGGAACAGTGAACTCACAACAGAGATAATTGTACACAAAACAACAACTTTATACCCTGAAGATCTACAGATGTTGAAATGTTTAAGTAATAAATGTTAAGATGCTCTGTACTGAATGCTCAAAGAAATAAAGAATACAATGACCGTTGAACACAAAAATTTTAGGAATGCAAGACAGTTATTGTTGTTGTTGTTGTTGTTTTAAAGCCGAATATTAAGAAGTGAGAAATACAGTTACTGACAGCAGAATCTTCATACAGGAAAATGGCAGGACAGACACTGCTGAAAGGACATTAGCGAACAGGAAGAATTACCTGAGGGATTTATCTGTAATACTCCATGAGGGAGGAGATAGAAATCATTAAAGAAAGATTAAAAGACATGGCAAATGAAATGAGAAAGTATAACCTATATCTAATTTGAGGTCCAAATAATTGAGAGAAAGCAGAGAGTTTGGTCACCTGATGTGAAGAGCTGATTCACTGAAAAGGACTCTGATGCTGCAAAGATTGAAGGCAGGAGGAAAAGAGGGCGACAGAGGATGAGACGGTTGGATGGCATCACTGACTCAGTGGACATGAGTTTGAGCCAAACTGAGAGATGGTAAAGTACAGGGAAGCCTGGAATGCTGCAGTCCATGAGGTTGCAAAGAGTCAGACATGACTTAGTGACTGAACAGCAGCAAGAGGAGATGGATTTTAAAAGGCACTGGCTATCATAGTCCAAGAAATCCGTGTACCCACAGCTCTGGGCAGCATGGTGCATTTCAAAGAGAAAAATAAGAAGAAATTCATGTCTAGACACAGAATAGTGAAATTCAGAGTGACAAAGCCAAGCATCCTCTAAAATAACCAGAGAGAAAGAACAAATCATGAGTAAAAATAAACACAAAAAGACAATTACAATAAAAGGATCATCTCAACAGCAACTTTAAGAAGCCAGAAGATGGTGGAATAATATCCTTAAATATTGATTGAAAATAAATGTCAGACTAGAGTTTGTATCCAGCAAAACAACCATTCAAGAATGAGGAATGAGAAATTTAAGCAACAACAACAACAAAGACTTGTTGTGATACATCACCTGAGAGCTGCTCTAAATACCACACTTTATACAGAAGAAAAATGATCTTAGAAGGTAACTTGTAATGCACAGGGAAATCTAAACATTAAGTACAATATGACAAACAAATTCTGAATGCAAACAAAAACAGCCTCTATGAAATAATGAATATTAGAAGTTTAAAAAGATAGAATGAAAATATTGAACAATGATAGTTTATGACTAACACTGTCTGGAGAGTTTGTTTTCCTTGAGAGAGTTGTCCAACTTATTTGTTAGAGTGTTTCCTCTTACACAGATTATATTTCATAGGTAACCACTAAAAGACCAAGAATTAAAATGTATAAACTCACAGTAATAGGAGAAAGAATGGGAAGAAATAAACACACAATACAATAACTTAATCTTTAAAAAGAGAAATGAAGAATACAGACAAAGCAGAAGAAAAGGGCCAAGAAAGTGAATAGTGGAAGGAAGAAGTTTGAGCGTGTCTACAGTCACAGGTAAAGTGACTTTGCCAATTAAAGTAAAGGAATAGTCAGATCAGATCGAACAATTGCCCAAATGCTGCCTATAGGAGATACCTAAAGTGTAAGCCCAGAAAAGTGGAAGATGAAGGATAGAAAAAAGATCTGTCAGTCAAATAGACCCCAGGCCCATAAAACAGAGCTTGCAATGACTATTGGGCTTCCCAGGTGGTGCTAGTGGTAAAGAACCCAGCTGCCAGTGCAGGAGATGTACGAGAGGAAGGTCCAGTCCCTGGGTGGGAAAGATCCCCTGGAGGAGGAAATGGACCTACTGCAGTATTTTGCCTGGGAATCCCACGGACAGAGAAGCCAGGTGGTACAGTCCATAGGGTTGCAAAGAGCTGGACATGACTGAAGCAACTTAGCTTGCAGCACACACAGTGACTGTCAGTTCTAAGGCAAAGGCAACCGCTACTTAATGATAAAAGTTCCAAAGCACCATGGAGATAACTGTATCTAATGATATAGCCTCAAAAAATATAAGGGAAATATGTGATGAATGTTACAGGCAGAAATTTTCAACAACACTACCATAGAGGGAAATTTCAAGAGAATCTTATCAGCTCCTGATCAATAAAGCAGAGAAGAAACCCACAGACATATATGAGTTCTGAGCAGCTCGGCTGTCCCGTTTCACCTGACATACAAATACAGGACTTGGCTTTTGTATATTTGATTTTTTATATTTATTGGATAAATAGAGACTACACATCTTCTTAATTAAAACCTAATTGGTACTATATGAGTCCATAAATCAGATTTAACAAATTTGACAGAATAGGGTCATAGACAACATATTCTCTAGCTTCAGAGCAATTAAGTTAAAAGTTATTATAAATCAATCAGTAAATCTCCATATATTTCAGAATGAAAAAATGCATTTAAAATAAGTCATGGGTCAAAGAAGAAATCTTAATGGAAATTTTAAAGATACTTAGAACTGAAGAAAATGAAAAAGAAACTGTTTACAAAAATTTGTGGCATCAGCAAAAGTGGAGTTTCAGTGGAAATT
This sequence comes from Ovis aries, assembly GCF_016772045.2. Classification (NCBI taxonomy): domain Eukaryota; kingdom Metazoa; phylum Chordata; class Mammalia; order Artiodactyla; family Bovidae; genus Ovis; species Ovis aries. The sequence goes on from NC_056055.1 coordinate 108,016,275, forward strand.
TGTCATTTTAAATGGTTATATTAGAAAAAGACAAAAGCTGAAAATCAATGAGAGAAAAGTCCAACTTCAAGCTCTTAAAAGATATACAAATAAGCCTAAAGAAAGGAAGTAGATAATGGCAGACGGATAACCATGAAAGAACATAGACTAGCTCAACTGTGTCCAAAGTTGGTTTGTAAATGACCAAGAAAAAGGAAAACCTTAGTTGAGATTGACAAGACAGATTAGCAGTCCTGATGCAGGAGGAGGAGGAGAGAGAGAGGAAGAGAGAGGGAGAGAGATCCATCTTTCATGAAATGGACAAAACCCTAGAGAAAGAATAAGTTTCAAAACTGGCTCCAAAAGCAGTAAGACACCTAATAGTCCTATAACTATTTCAAAACATCTCCTGCAAATAAAACATCCATCCTAGGTGATTTTATGAGTCAGTTCTACCACATTTGTAAGGATTAAGCCACTAGCATCTCACAATTAATCACTCCCTTTCATTGTAAAAGACTGATTTAATCTTGATCAAATCTTAATCAAAGATTTGATTTAATCTTAATCAAAACCAGATACGAAGGACTTTCCGGATAGTCCAGGAGTTAAAGCTCTGTGCTGCTACAGTGGAGGAGGCAAGGGTTTAGTCCCAAGTCAGGGAACTAAGATCTGACATGCCCCATGGAGCACAGCCAGAAAATAAGGAATATGAAAAAACAGAGATGAGATGAAAATATTACAAACCCATTTTACTTATGAAGATAGATATAATTTTATAATATAAAATATTTATAATCCCAAACTAAAAGTGTATAAAAAAGTTAACTCTATTGTGTCCAGATTGAGGTTTCCCTGAAGATGTAATTATGGATCGTTCTGCAAATTCTACTGTTTTCAGTCACCACAGTGATTGAAAGACTGAGAGGCATATGATCATCTCAAAGGGTGTAGAAAAACTTGCAGTAAATTCAACACTCATTCGTGATATAAAGGAAGCTTGTAATCTAAACTCATTTTCTTAACCTGGTTATGTTTACGAGCATTACTCTAAATAGAAAATTGTACGTAGCGTTCTTTTTAAATTCAGCACCAAAGAGACCTACTTTTACTGCTTTATTGCTTTCCACATGTTCTTATATTCTGATCTGTGCAATAATCTAGTCGGTGTGATAACAATTTAAGAAATTAAAGCAGAAGATTTGAAAAAAGGAAATAAAACTGTCATTCTTTGAAAATGATTTGCTTATATACATAAAACAAGCAAGACTAAACAGGCAAATAACTAGAAATGAGAGAAGGATTTAGCCAGAGAGTTAACTGCAAAAGTCAACTGCATGCTCAAGTGACATATTTAGAAAGAACAAGACACCATTTATCATGGCAGCACAAGCTATTCAGCACCTTAGGGATACATCTAACAGCTATTTTGCAGTGGCTTCTATCTAGGAAGGCCTTCCCTGATAGCTCAGTTGGTAAAGAATCCACCCGCAATGCAGGAGACCCCAGTTTATTCCTGAGTCTGGAAGATCCCCTGGGGAAGAGATGGGCTGCTCACTCCATATTCTTGGGCTCCCCTTGTGGCTCAGCTCGTAAAGAATCCACCTGCAATGTGGGAGGCCTGGGTTCGATCCCTGGGTTGGGAAGATCCCCTGGAGAAAGGAAAGGCCACCCACTCCAGTATTCTGACACTGAGAATTCCATGGACTGTAGAGTCTGTGGGGTTGCAAAGAGTCGGACACGACTGAGTGACTTTCACTTTCACTTTCTATATAGAAAAGTGCAGAGGGCGCAGAGTTATATTGAGAATGACGATGAATCGAGAGGTAGGACAAAACGGGATGAGACTGGGTGAGAAGAGATGTGAAAGGGTGTTCGCAGAATAGAAAATTAAATAGTCCCACAAATGCTAAGTCTTCTGAAAATGATCCATGAGTTCAATACAATGCCAGTAAAACTTCCAATATGTTTTGTGTGCACATGTGTGAGTATGTTAAATTTGACGAACTGATTCCAATGTTGATACATAAGAGCTGAAAATCTAGAATGGCTCTGATAAACTTGTAATTTGTGAGTTAACGATGCAGTCACTCAGTCATTCAGTCCTGTCTGACTCTTTGCAACCCTCTGTCCATGGGATTTCCTAGGCAACAATATTGGACTGGGTTGCCATTCCCTTCTCCAGGGGATCTTCCCAACTCAGGGATCAAACTCGTGTCTCCTGCATTGGCAGGGAGATTCTCAACCACTGAGCAGTCTAGAAAGCCTGACAATGTGGTGGGGGGAGTCTGAATTAGAAGAGTTTTATGCCTAATTGATGATCTCATTACTTTTCATGCTGTTATCCAGAGAGAGCAATAAATAAATTGACCTAAGTATTCAAAGTGTACCTGCTCAGTTTGGATTTTTCTCTATGATGTTAAGGATAACATTTTGGATTTTGTTTATTTTATTCTGTTTATTTTTGCCCCTTAGATTTATAGCATGCTATTAAATCATAATTGTCGTTTCATAACACACAGCTATCACTGGTCAATGCTTAGCTATAATTTATTCTTCTTTATTTACACCATGAAAAATGAACCCCTATGAACCTGTCACCCAGTTCAAGAATTAGAACCTATATTATTAGTGTACAAAATTCAAACTAGAAATACAGTGAACCTGTTTTAAAGGGCACTCTTTGCAGTGGATATCTGTTACTATTGCTTGGCTAGAGTTCTTTGTTTTTTCTTCTGGGAAGGAGATCTAGTGATGATTTTCTTTAAGGAAACTCAGTTCTTTGATGAGCTAATGAGATTGTCAACTCAGATTGCCTCTTGCCCTTAGCAGAGCTAAGGTTCAAAGCTTGACTCAAGCCCAGTCAAGATTTTCTTTCCTGGGCATTTGAACTTGGGAGGAGTCCTGTGTATTCAGAGGTCTTCTGGATGTCAGGATGCCCACTATTTCCTGTTGATGAGAGACGCAGATCTGTCTTGGTTTCTGCCGTGGAAGCCTGGATGCTGTTTTCTTCTCTAGGTTCTGTGAGAAACGCAATGGTCTTCTAGGAAATCAAGTTCTTAGCCTGAATCAATTTTAGTTGTTTGATTGCTTACTGCTGCTGTTGCTGAGTCGCTTCAGTCGTGTCCAACTCTGCGACCCCATAGATGGCAGCCCATTAGGCTCCTCTGTCCCTGGGATTCTCCAGGCAAGAATACTGGAGTGGGTTGCCATTTCAAGGCTCCTCCGTCCATGGGATTCTCCAGGCACGAGTACTGGAATGGGGTGCCATCGCCTTCGCCAGCACCAGTACTTATAGCAGCTCTGACTCTTTGCAACCCCATGGACTGTAGCCCACCAGGCTCTGTCCGTGGAATTCTCCAAGCAAGAATACTGGAGCAAGTTGCCATTTCCTCCTCCAAGGGATATTGCTGACCCAGGGATCCAACCCGAGTCTCCTGCGTCTCCTGCGTCTCCTGCACCGGCAGGCAGATTCTTTACCACTGCACCACCTGGGAAGCCCTAACTACTCTCTACATTAAATTGAATTGTCTATGTGAGTAATGACCCAGCTTCACCAATGTGTGAATATCTGAGGTCTAAGTATAGGCGCATCATGCTTACCCTCTGTTTTTAGGCACAATTCCCCACCAAGGGAAACAGTACTGAGCAGCTAATTTATCTAACTAGAATCAATGAACACATCTTCAATCTTTTTTGAAAGTGTATCAATAAATAGGGTGAATGATATAAAAAGATATCCATGGCATGTGTAAAAGAAGGTAAAAATCTGTTTTCATAAGCCAGATTGATAGATTTCTATTTCTCAGGTAAAGGTTTTTGGGATAGGTTCTGTAAGGCCTCAGGCTCCAGGAGCCCCATGTGGAACACTTCTTTCCTTCTCATGGGAAACAGATGAAATTAACAGACTATTATTACACTGTCTGCTAAAACCAAGCACAGTTAAGCTCCTTCTACAGGTAGCCTGCCTCTCTGAGGTGTAGGAAGAGAGCATAGAATGTCTCAAATTGATATTTTAAAAACCCTGTTTGTTTAGAAACCATTTTTACTTGCTTTGTTTGACTTAGTAAAGCAGTGTGGAAACGCTTCTCTTCAAAGCAATGAGGCCTGACTAGACACCATCAGTGTTAATAGTTTTTGCAGGAAGCAAAATAATAGATTAGGAGACCTCCCTGTTCCCCTGGGTAAGGTCAGCTGGTTGTCCCCTAGAGGCTGGACTGTGGGAGGCAAGGCTGACCTTGTCTCTGTTCTCATCACCAGATAAACCACACACACACGGGAACCCTGGCCCAACTAGACAGTCGGGGAATCCTGCATTGGCCGACAGCTATCAACACTGCATCTGTGCATGAGTAGGGAGTAAATTAACAATAGCAAACCCTCTTCAGTTATATCCACTCAGATTAGTGTCTTTGGCTGTCAGCTGATGAACCAGTTACAAAGCCCCTTCATTTTGTCAATTGTCTTTCAACCAGCACTGGTTTTAATTTTTTTTAATAACTTATTTTATTGAAGTATGTTCATGCTAAGTTCCTTCAGTTGTGTCCAAGTCTGCATGACCCTATAGACTGTAGCCCACCGGGCTCCTCTGTCCAGGGGATTCTCCAGGCAAGAATACTGGAGTGGGTTGCCATGCCCTATTGTCCACCTGCTATGAGGAGACCCAGGTTCAGCTCAAGAGTCAGGAAGATCCTCTGGAAAAGATTACTCCAGTAATCTTGCCTGGAGGATTCCATGGACAGAGAAGCCTGGTGGGCTACAGTCCATGGGGTAGCAAACGGTCAGACATGACTGAGTGGCTAAAACTTTCACAACATATAGTTGATTTATAGTGTTGTGTTAATTTCTACTGTACAACAAAGTGATTATTATACACACACACACACACATATATATACACACACACAAACACACACATTTGTTCATATTATTTTCCATTATGGTTTAATCACAGGATATTGAATACAGTTTTCTGTGCAATAAGTAGGACTTTGTTGGTTATCCGTCCTGTATATAATAGTTTGTGATGTTTGGTGAATGTTTCAGAACTGCGCCAACTGGTTTTATCCCTCCAGTATTTCTCCCATCCCTGATGACTTCCTATGGATGGATCTGTGCCTGGAGCCCGATGGTATCCTTTGTAAATTTGCCCAGTCATCTTTTATGCAGTTTGTTTCAAAAGTCTTGGCTTCATTTCTGTTCTCTACATGCTTGTATTCTGTCATAGGCAGCCACTACTTCTTATCAGTGCTTGGTTCACCCTTTTCAGAAGACAATAATCTTTACTGGGAAAAAGCAAATAAACAAAAATTTGTTTCATACGTTTCCTTTGAATTTTATCACTGGCCCAAAGCACTAAACTTATCTTTTGGAAGATAACTTAAAGTGCCCATTTGCGTGTTCACGGTAAATTGATTGCTACATAACTCTTTGTCGTTACGTCCTCCTTCACGATTGTAGCATCTGTCTTATTCCTTCTTGGATATAGCATTTCAGACCTGGCATTTCAGTCCTTCACATAAGAGTCTTCTGTGAGCTTTTTCCTGTTAGCCCGTTTTTATTGTGGATTTACTTCGAGGAGAAACTTGCTGCATTTTTCTTTTTTTTTGAAGACACTGAGAGAAGGTAATTTATAAGATGAACTCATTTCTCTTCCTGAATCACAAAGCTGTGATGATTCCTGTACTGGAGTGGACCTGATGTGTACATGTGTATGATATGAGGAACTCATTTAATTCTGTTTAAACAATCTGTATACATGGGCTATAGTACATGGGGTCGCGAAGAGTTGGACACGACTGAGCGACTTCACTTTCACTTTTCATTTTCATGCACTGGAGAAGGAAATGGCAACCCACTCTAGTATTCTTGCCTGGAGAATCCCAGGGACGGGAGCCTGGTGGGCAGCCGTCTATGGGGTCGCACAGAGTCGGACACGACTGACGTGACTTAGCAGCAGCATACATGAAAGAAAAGTGAAAGCGAAGTCACTCAGTCGTGTCTGACTCTTTGCGACCCCATGCACTGTAGCCTACAGGTTCCTCCATCCATGGAATTTTCCAAGCAAGAGGACTGGAGCAGGTTGCCGTTTCCTTCTCCAGGGGATCTTACTGATCCAGGGACTGAACCCAGGTCTCCAGCGTTGCAAGCAGATGATCTTACCATCTAGGGCACCAGGGAAGCTCTCTGTATTAATATATCTATTAATACATGTGCTATGCTCAGTCAATGTCCAACTCTTTGTGGCCCCATGCACTGTAGCCTGCCAGGATCCTCTGTCCATGGGATCTCCCAGGCAAGAATACTGGAGTGGGTTGCCATTTCCTTCTCCAGAGGATCTTCCTAACCCAGGGATTGAACCCCTGTCTCTTGTGTCAGACAGAGAAAGATATGTATCATATGATATCACTTATATGCAGAACTTAAAAAATGATACAAATGAACTTATTTATATTCAAAACTGGGCGAAATGAATATATACAATGGTTAGAGTCCTCAGAAATTCTGAGAAGGGGGCTGTATTATTTTTTATTATTTTATTCATATCAGTTCAGTTCAGTCGCTCAGTCGTGTATGACTCTTTGCAATCCCATGGACCACAGCACTCCAGGCCTCCCTGTCCATCATTAACTCCTGGAGTTTACCTAAACTCATGTCTGTTGAGTCGGTGATGCCATCCAACCATCTCATCCTCTGTTGTCCCCTTCTCTTCCTGCTCTCAATCCCTCCCAGCATCAGGGTCTTTTCAAATGAGTCAGCTCTTCGCATCAGGTGGCCAAAGGATTGGAGTTTCAGCTTCAGCATCAGTCCTTCCAATGAACACCCAGGACTGATTTCCTTTAGGATGGACTGCTTGGATCTCCTTGCAGTCCAAGGGACTCTCAAGAGTCTTCTCCAACACCATAGTTCAAAAGCATAAATTCTTCAGTGCTCAGCTTTCTTTATAGTCCAACTCTCACGTCCATACATGACTCCTGGAAAAACCATAGCCTTGACTAGATGGACCTCTGTTGGCAAAGTAATGTCTTGCCTTTTAATACAGTTTGCTCTAAAAAAAGGAATTTGGAAAATCTTAACTTCCTTGCTAATCATTAAACAAAAAAGTGAGAGTGACACTTTTGATGATTTAGTGTCCTGACATAAAGATTTTTAAAGAACCACTGTTCTGTACATTAAGCCAGTTGGATATAGAGTTACTTTTAATTTGCTTATTTTAAAAGTAAATTATTTAATTAATTTGTTTATTTTAAAAATAAATTATGTAGTCCAGAGGACACAAATGAAAGACATAATTATTGAATATATAATAGTCATATAAGATAAGTACATCTTTTCTAGATACTATGGGAATCATTATTGTTATACATAATCTCTCATTTTTCTTTTTCATGAAAACAAAACTGCATTTGCAGAGGTGGAGCTTTTCCCACTTCATCTGTGGCATAGAAAGCAGTCAGGGGAAAACAAAACACAAAAACACAAAGCACCCAAACTGGAAATGCCTAAAAGGTAGATAAAACCTCTGTTATTCAGAGGCAAATAAAGCTTTGTTATTTAAACTTTTCGAATTGTATAAAACCTTTTCTTAAGGTTTGACCAGAAGGATAGAAAGAATTAAGGGTGAGAGTGATTTGTAAAGAGAAAAATTAAAACCCTGAGTGTCTTCTCAGGTTCTATATGATAGAAAATAGGAAGACATCCTAATTAATGGTTGGAGAAGCATTAGGCCATTGGAAATTCAGAGGTGTAGTTAGGAAAGGTGCACAGAGTTTTCTTGGTATTGATCAAGTGACACTCATTATCCCCGACCCAAGAACAAAAAATGAATAATGCATTAGAGATGACAAAGGAGTCTTAATGCCCAGGAGGGAAGCCTTTACGAAATTTAATGACTTGGGGAGATTGTGCAAGATTATAATTCCTTGAGGAGAAACATATTGATAATAAAAACAAAGTGCAAAGAAAGCATACTCTATCAAACATGAACATTTAAATAACATGGAGATGAATTTGGCAGAATGAAACCTCTGACAAAGAGGAATCGATGAGAACAGACCTCACCATGACCTGCAAGGGGGTAGTATCTCTAAGTACTTTCAGAAATATGATGCCGTTGCTAAAAGTTATTTTCCTTTCCATTTGATCTCACAATCTACAACAGGAAGATAGTAAGAATTTAAAATGTTACGATCTACAGAACAACATCAGGAGAGGAATAGCACGTGTGGTCAGGAAGTCATTAACCTGAAAAGATAGATCTTCAAATCTGTGAGATAATGATTAATGTCGATAAATGAATGAGTCGGCGACACATGAGATACCCTACATCCATTTGTGTCTTGGTTTGCCTGTCTTTTCTCATTGCTTTTGGATTCAGTAAAGTTACTTATTATATCTTTTGTCTAGTACTAGGATGTTTTGAGCCTTTGGCCTCAGACTTTCTATATCTACATTAAAAAGGAAGAAGCAAACGGGGACAGGCATTTATAAGATTTCAGCTGTGCTCTGAGGAAATATTCTGGGTGCTGTTTATGATCTGATTTAATCTTTGCAAAAATTCATGCAGTACATAAAATTATGTTTATTTTCCCAATGATGAAATGCAAGCATGAGAGGCCAAAGATTATTAAACTAGCAAACGACCAAGGTCAGTTAGGTAGTATGTTTTCCATGACACTCTAGTGATTTCTAAAGTAATTGGTAACCATTATTACGAACATAGGATACTTTGGAACCATCAAGGAATGATTAATATTCAGTGTATCCTATCAATGTAGTTTCAAAAGAGTAGAAATAATTCTTTCCCTCACATTCAACCTATTTGATTTGATTTTATAACTGGTGGTAGAAATACTACACTGTGGAGAACAGTATGGAGGTTTCTTTTTCTTTTTTTTTTCAGTATGGAGGTTTCTTAAAAAGTTAAACATAGAACCACCATATGACCCAGCAGTCCCACTACTGGATATATATCCAGAGAAAAACAGAGTTCAAAAGGACCCATGTACTCCAGTGTTCACAGCAACATTATTTACAATAGTCAGGTCCCAGAAGCAACCTAAATGTCCAACAGATGAATGGATAAAGAAGATGTGTTATACATGTACAATGGAATATTCCTGAACCATATAAAGGAATGAAATAGGGTCATTTGTAGAGATGTGGATGGACCTAGAGTCGGTCACATGGAATGAAGTCAGAAAAACAAATATGGTACACTGGAGGAAGCACAAGCTGGAATCAAGACGGCCGGGAGAAACATCAGTAACCTCAGATATGCAGACGACACCACCCTTAGGGCAGAAAGTGAAGAAGAACTAAAAGGCCTCTTGATGAAAGTGAAAGAGGAGAGTGAATAAGTTGGCTTAAAGCTCAACATTCAGAAAATGAAGATCATGGCATCTGGTCCCATCTCTTCATGGGAAATAGATGGAGAAACAGTGGAAACAGTGTCAGACTTTATTTTGGGGGGCTCCAAAATCACTGCAGATGGTGACTGTAGCCATGAAATTAAAAGACGCTTACTCCTTGGAAGGAAAGTTTTGACAAACCTAGACAGCATATTCAAAAGCAGAGACATTACTTTGCTGACAAAGGTCCATCTAGTCAAGGCTATGGTTTTTCGAGTAGTCATGTATGGATGTGAGAGTTGGACTGTGAAGAAAGCTGAGCACCAAATTGATGCTTTTGAACTGTGGTGTTGTAGAAGACTCTTGAGAGTCCCTTGGACTGCAAGGAGATCCACCCAGTCCATTCTGAAGGAGATCAACCCTGGGATTTCTTTGGAAGGAATGATGCTAAAGCTGAAACTCCAGTACTTTGGCCACCTGATGCGAAGAGTTGACTCATTGGAGAAGACTCTGATGCTGGGAGGGATTGGGGGCAGGAGGAGAAGGGGACGACCCAGGATGAGATGGCTGGATGGCATCACTGACTCGATGGATGTGAGTCTGAGTGAACTCCGGGAGTTGGTGATGGACAGGGAGGCCTGGCGTGCTGCGATTCATGGGGTCGCAAAGAGTCGGACACGACTGAGCGGCTGAGCTGAACTGAATGCATATACATGGAATATAGAGAAAATGGTACAGATGAACCTGCTTCCAAGGCTGGAATAGAGACACAGACATAGAGAATGGACTTGTGGGCACAGAGGAGGAAGGGGAGGGAGGGATGGATTGATGAACTGGGAGGTTAAGATTGACATATACACAGCGCTATGTGTAAGACAGACAGCTAGTAGGAAGCTGCCCTGTAGCACAGGGAGCTCAGCTCAGTGCTGTGTGACGACCTGGGGGTGGGATGGGGGCGTGAGCGGTCTAGGAGGGAGAGGATATCTGTGTACATGCAGCTGAGTCACTCTGCTGTACCGCGGAAACTAATACATTGTGAAGCAATTATATTCCAATTTTAAAAAAAAGAAAGACTACAAAATGCTTACGGGTGTAATGACGCTCAGGCCTCCTGCCAGCTGATGGCAACATGAGCGGCTTTCCTGAGATTGGGTGGGTCTCCCCATCGGGGAAGTAACTTTCACCAAGGATGAGGGCTGAGTGCTGCAGGGAGTGCTCTCATTTTCCTGGTGGTGTTCCAGCCTCTGTTTGGAGACTTGAGGTCCTCTGGCAGGTTCAGCAGGTTTCTGGCTTTCCCTCCCCACTTCCCACTCAGCTCTGAAAAGTCTTTTACGAAAACAGCACAGCAGCTTGAGACCTGTCTTGTCTGACTACTCAGGTTCCACTTCTTTGGAGCCCTCTGTGCACAGACCAATTTTGTTAAGAAAAAAGGCTTTGGTTCCCAGAGGAATCGTTAAACAGTGTGTTTGTGTCATTAGTATTTTAAATAGTGTCGCTCCTAGGAGGCGTCTCTGCCAGGATGATTGGCAGACAGGGGGCGGTCAGAGCGTTTGAATGGAATGAAAATGGTGCCCCTCAGAGTCACAGAGGAATTGTCGTTTGAGTGGAAGAGAACAGTAGCCTGGCGCACAGTGGAGTCAGATTTAAAATAGGAAGTTTCCCAGGCTTAACAGGAGGTGAAATGAATCCAGATCTCTGACCTGCAAGGGTTCAGCTTTGTCAGAGGCTCTGTGGGGCCCTTGGAGGCAGAGAGTGAGCCATCCTGGGGAAAGCGCAGGAGGACGGAGTGTGTCCCCAAGGCAGGAACTCTGAGCACAGAAGGAAAATGGTGACAGGGAGCTGAGCAGTTGGGGAGCAGCTCAACAGAGCGGGCAAAGAGTTTATTCCTCTCCAGTAGTCCTGTACAGATGTGAGTAGGACCACAAAGAAGGCTGAGCACTGAAGAATCGATGCTTTCAAACTGTGATGTTGGAGAAGACTTGTGAGAGCCCCTTGGGCAGCACAGAGATCAAACCAGTCAATCCTCAAGGAAATGAATCCTGAATATACATTTGAGGGACTGAAGCTGAAACTCAAATACTTTGGCCACCTGGTGAGAAGAGCCGACTCATTGGAAAATACCCTGATGCTGGGAAGGATTGAGGCCAGGAAGAGAAGGGGGTGACAGAGGATGAGATGGTTTTATGGTCTCACTGACTCAATGGACATGTGTTTGAGCAACTCTGGGGGATGGTGAAGGACAGGGAAGCCTGGTGTGCTGCAGTCCATGGGATTGCAAAGAGTCAGACACAACAAACCTTGATCTGAGAGTAGAGAGAGAGACACTGGATTTCTGTTTTTGTTTATAGCAGAGTCAGGGACCCCGCCCAGAGGTGGCTGGGTTTGTCCAGATGCAGAGAATGACCATATTCTTGATCAGGACCATGCCAGTGGTGTGGGGGATGGGGCAAGCAAAGCGATTCCTGAGACAGTTGAAAGAGAGAGAGAATTGCACGACTTATTAGTAAGTGGGATGAAGGAGTGGGCGGAATAAACTCCACTCCCTAATTTGAACAGTTAACATAATTTATAATCTATGAACAATTTTAGAACCGAAATTTTACCTATTTTAAAAATTAGGTAGATGCTGCTGGACCTTAATTATCGCTCTGAGTTAGAGAGAGAGGGAATGTGATCTATTTTTAATTAACTAGGAAGATACTCTGCACTTTTATGGACACCCCAGCCAATCCTAGTGTTGATACCCCATGCACAGCATCATTCCTAATGTTAAGCTCTCATAGTACAGTTTCCATTTGTTTAATTTTCTCCTGTTTATGTACAGGAGTGGCTAATTAGCATCCTTGACTTTGGAGATGTCATTCTGGGTCAACACCATGGCCCTCAGATTCCCGATGACCCCAAAGGCTACACTGTGGAAGACTATAGATATTGCTTTGAAGACCTGAATGATAAAATATTAGGGGCATGTCCTGGACACTCCTAACTTCCATTTAACAACTTATTTAGAATACTGCATTTTTCTCATTATCTAACATGTTTACATTCTGGCATCTTTTTGTAGAACATGAAAGTTAGGGAAGGAGTTTCTTAGGTCTTTTACTTGCCATGAAAGGTAAATAAAGGGAACAAAAAAGGATGGGGTGGATAGGGAGGTGGCAGGGGGGTTCAGGGTGAGGGGGTAACATGTGTGTGCCTGTGGCCGGTTCATGTTGATGTATGGCATCACAATATTGTCAAGTAATTATCCTCCAATTACAATAAGCAAATTAATTTTTTTAAAGCTAATTCATAAAAGAAGAAGTCTTTTGTCTGAAATGTTTTCAAAGTAGTTCAACCTTGCCTGCATGCTCAGTCGCTCAGTTGTGTCTGACTCTGTGACCCCATGGACTATAGCCCACGAGGTTCCTCTGTCCATAGGATTTCCCAGGCAAGAATACTGGAGTGGGTTGCCATTCCCTTCTCCAGGGCATCTTCCCAAACCAGGGGTTGAACCCACATCTCCTGCACTGGCAGATGAATTCTTTACCGCTGAGCCCAAGTCCAGTTCATTCTTACTTTGTTAAAGGGAATTCAAATTTAAACAATGTCATATGATTTTTACACATGACTATAAAAATAATTTTAAAAATAAGATTGTCTGATTCCATGAAAAGTGCTACAAAATGGATACATTTCTGATTTGAATATACAATTCTATAAGCTCATGGAAAGTAATCTGTTAGTGACCATCATATGAATATTGCTTGATTTTTCTTGGGGTATATTGATTCAGCACATTTAAACCTACCATTCAATTATACATTGTTGTAGTGCAGGAAGAGCTTCCTTTTTCTTAGCTTTTACATTCCCCACTGGGCCTGGCATAGTATCTTGAACATAGAAAAGATCAAAATGTCAGTTAAATAAGTTGAAACTCAAATAATACAAAGGGTCATCATGCTTTAATTTCTAATATTCTGTCACCATTAATTCTTCATCTGAGCTCTCTTACAATTATTCACAGATAGACTTTACGTCTTTGAAGACACTTTATATATATATATATATATATATATATATATATATATAGATATAGATATATATAGTCAAATAGGGATACCTTAAAACCTTTGTGTACTTTGCATACTGGGTGCACTTTTTTTTAAAAGCCTGAACTTTAGCTAGCTGAAAGGTGTGTTATCTAGATAAACTATCACTGAGCTTTCTTTAATATTAAAAACATTATCTACAGCCTGTCACACAGAGTGAAGTAAGTCAGAAAAAGAAATAACATATATTAATGTTTATATGTGGAATCTAGAAAAATGAACCTATTTGCAAGGTAGGAATGGAGATGCAGTCATAGAGAACAGCCTTGTGTACACAGAGCGGGAAGGAAAGCGTGGGACAAATTGGGAACTTGGGGTTGACATGTATATACCACCATGTGTAAAACAGACAGCTCATGAAAAGCTGTTGGACAGCGCGGGGAGCTCAGCTCAGTGCTTGCTCTGTGAGAACCTAGAGGGTGGGATGGGGAGGAGAGAGGGAGGCTTAAGAGGGAGGGGCTGTATGCATACATATAGCTGACTCACTTCAGCAAAAACTAACACAGCACTGTAACAAAGCAATTATACTCCACAAAAAATAAAAAATTACATAGAAAATGTTTTGAGGTGGAAGCAACGTACTAAAGATTTCTTGGATGGTTTCATACTCTTTGATCTCCTTTCCAGGCCAGCAACAAATATTTAGTGTAATGAACATGGTGATAAGTGACACGGACAACAACCATCAGCAGACAAATGAACTGCTATGCAACCAACGGGCACACACCGCGAGGAAAACGTCCTGGAATTAGAAGATCTTGTCCTTTGCTGGAAGTACGTGAAATGATGATAATAATATGTAACCCCTATATAGAATAAGAGATGCGAGTGACTTCAAAATGCTGAAGAAAATATTTTCTTAAAATTTCTTAAAAATAAGAAAGTACTTTGACCTTTAACATTTAACAATTTTCCACAGAAGCAAGCACATTTACATGCTACGACAATCCTCTGAATTAGTTAGGGTGAGTTTTCTATTTTATTGATGTTGAGCAAGTAAAATGGTTCGCTCAGGTTTGCTTGGCAATCGCAATTCAAAGAATAGAAAACTACTTTGAATCCTGATCTAGCTCTCTTTCCATGATATTATACAATTTACCTTTTTCATGGTAATAATAAATGTGAGTAATAAACATCCATCCTATAGCAGTTCAGCTATGACTGCATCCTGAGCACAGTAATTACAGAGCGTATGGAACAGAGAGTTCCGGGAGGTGGCCGTGGGTGTATAACCTCCAGGGCACCAGTTCCCGTGGTGTATATACCCGCGGCAGGACTGACTTCGAGCTGCTGTTGTGACACCGCAGAGTAGAAGGTTGTGACTGTGCACACACGATGCTCACACCAGCAGAGGAGCGTGTGTCTGCCCTGCAGGACATGGACATATATGAGTACATACAAGGAGTGCACACACAGAGAGAAGCTGTCTTTCGGGAAGGGAGCAGCTCACACGGTGGGCATCCTTGATGGGAGGAGAGTTGCACCCCGATCCAGTGGTGCAGCCATCACAGGGAATACTGGACTCAGAGAGCTGGGCACAGACGCGAGAGCCCAGTATCCTGTTACTAGGATACCATACTCTCCTGATACTTACTTTGATTGGCAGATAATGGAGAATCAAAATGGTATCTATTCATAGTGTGCAATGGGACGATCATATGGATATGGTCACATCACACAGTTGTCTGGGTTTTTTTTTTTTTTTTTTCCTTCCTGTAAGAATGCTTCAGATATGCTTCCTTAGCAAATTTCAAATATGTTGGGTTGGCCAGAAAGTTCATTCAGGTTTGTCCATAGGGTGTTACAGGAAAATTGAAGTGAACTTTCTGGTCAACCGATACAATATAGTATTGTTAGCCATAATTGCAGTTTGTGCTTGTATCAGAATGCATTCTCCTTCCTCTAACTGAAAGCTTGTACTCCATTTCCCCCACACCCAAGCCCTTGGCAACCACCATTCTACTCTGTTTCTTTTGCATTTGACTTCATTATTATTGTTGCTGTTATTTTAAAGTTCACATGTAAGTGAGGCCATATACTATATGTCTTTCTCTCTCTGGCTTATTTTACCGAGCATAGTGCCCTCAAGACCCGTCCATGTGGTCACCCATGGCAGGGTTTCCTCCTTTCTTATGACTGACTCGCACGCATTGTTTATGTGCATTGAACCTTTCCTATAATTCCCCTACCGATGGGCACTTGGGTTGTTTCTGTATCTTAGCTATTGCTTGAATGAACATGGGGATGCATATATCTTTGAGTTGGTGTTTTCATTCTCTTCAGGTAAAGGCCAAAGGTGGAATGGCTGGATCACATAGTAGCTCTATTTTCAGTTCTCTGAGGAATCGTCATACTGTTCTCCACAGTGGCTGCCCCGACTTGCATTCCCACCAACAGTGCAGGAGGGTTCCTTTGTCTCCACACCCTCACCCACACTTGTGACCTCCTGTCTTTTTGGTAAAAGCCATGCTAACAGGTATGAAGCAATATCTCACAGGGGTGCAGTTTTGTTTAGGAGATATCTGCTGAGGAATTAGGCATCATCTGTCCTTAGAGATTATGGGCAGGATATTTAGAAAAGGGGAATTTCTGGGTTGTCCAGAAGGTGAGCTTTCAATTCTTTGAGAGGAGGATCAGCCCATCCAGACGGTGGTGATTTCTTCCTCCTCTTAAGAAGAGAGCATTTGAGGCTGAAGGGTGAGTATCATAATGGTCCCATGCCTGGGTTCCTTATCCTGAGGACAGTCTTTCCAGTCAGCAGCATCGGCTAGGGTGGGATAAGACCTGCCCTTCAGGTCACTGTGAGATTAACCCCGCACCAGAAACATTCAGTGCAGAGTGCCCATTGCAGTGAAGAGCACAGTGCATCATTCATACTGTTGCAGACTTCTAATCAGAACTTCTAGGAGATATTTTCCCCCAATGATGGTAAATGTCAAAATTCAACTCATTCTCAGTATCCTCAACTTATTCCCATAGTTTCTCACTTTGGACTGCAGAAAGGAATCTATTGCCCAATCCATTAAAACAGAAACATTCCAAACTTGAGCAAAATCACAGAACCACATAAGCTGCCTCTCTGTTAATAATTTAGTACAAAGCTAAATTTATTAGCTAGTCCTAAGACAGTTAGCCCTGTGCATTATTTATGGGGTCTTTCCCCTTGGATAGACTACAACTGTCTATTAATTTTTCATCAGGTCATGAAATTTTGTAAGTAATTCTCAAAGTCTGGTGAATGAAAAGAGAATTATCTCTAGGAAACATTATTACAATGTATCCTGTTTCTGGGAACATATTTGCCATCCATTCTAAATACCAGAATAATTTTAAGTATCATTGCTGCTAAGTCGCTTCAGTCGTGTCCGACTCTGTGCGACCCCATAGACGGCAGCCCACCAGGCTCCCCCGTCCCTGGGATCCTCCAGGCAAGAACACTGGAGTGGGTTGCCATTTCCTTCTCCAATGCAGGAAAGTAAAAGTGAAAGTGAACTCGCTCAGTCGTGTCCGACTCTGTGTTACGACAGATCATATATCCACTTTCTCAGAGTAAACGTTCAGTTGCTCAGTCGTGTCTGACTCCTGGCTACCCCATGGACTGCAGCACGCCAGGCTTCTCTGTCCTTCACTGTCTCCTGGAGTTTGCTCAAACCCATGTCCATTGAGTCAGTAATGCCATCCAACCATCTCATCCTCTTCTCCTCCTGCCCTCAATCTTTCCCAGCATCAAGGTCTTTTCCAATGACTTGGCTCTTTGCATCCAGTGGCCAAGGTATTGGAGCTTCAGCATAAACTTAGAGCTTATTGATAGATGTAAATGCCACATTTTCTCCCTTTAAAAAGGCAGCAGGGAACAATATTTATAATCCCGATGCCAACTTGCACTTTGATGTCTTCCTCAGGGCTTTCCCCCAGCCCAGAGGAGAAATGGAAACTGACAATCTCTGCAATCTGCCAAGTGTTAAAACTATTTTTTCCAAAATGCAGTCAGATATTATCTTAGCATTAAAATGCATGTGTTGGCATCATCATGAAAGGTAAAGTTTAGTCACTTCAAGGCATGATTAACAAGGTTAACTCTCCATTCACTGGAAGGCACCACTCAGGCTGACTCGCAGAGCATCTCTTATCAAACATGGCAGGTGCACGTTTCAGGTTCAAGGTCTTGGGAGTTGTGTGTGTATGCGTGTCTGTGTGTGTATGCGTGTTTGTATGTATATGCGTGTTTGTGTGTGTGTGCGTGTTTGTGTGTGTGTGCGTGTGTTTGTGTTTTAGTTAGACTAAAAGCAAAACTCCATGAAATACAGATCTCTGTTTAAGATATAAGGTATCTAAGATTAAGGTATAAGATAAGGAAGTGCTAGAGATTAATGAACAGCAGGATGACTGTAGCCAACACTGCTACATGGTATCGTCTAGCGAAGTTGTTAACAGAATAAAACCCTAAGAGTGCTCATCCCAAGGAGACAGTTTTTTCTTTTTATTATTTCAACGTCAGCTGATGGATGTTAGCTGCACCTATTGCTCTAATCCCTTCACATGCTCGTGCGCATACTCAGTCATGTCTAACTCTGCGACCCCAGGGACTGTAGCCCGTCAGGCTCCTCTATTCATGGGATTTCCCAGGCAAGAATACTGGAACAGGTTGCCATGCCCTCCTCCAGGGGATCTCCCCGACTCACTTACTGAACCTGCATCTTATTTTTTTTTTAATTAAGAAATTTATTTTAATTGGAGGCCAATTGCTTTACAATACTGCAGTGGTTGTCCCAGTGCACTGGCTGTGAGCGCCCTGTCTCATGCACTGGACCTGGACTGGCGGTCTGTTTCATATATGGTAATATACATGTTTCAGTGCCATTCTCTCAAATCATCCCACCGTCCCTCGCATTCCCCCACAGAGCCCAAAAGTCTGTTCTTTATATCTGTGTCTCTTTTGCTGTCTCACATATAGGGTCATTGTTATCATCTTTCTAAATTCCATATATATGCATTAATATACTGTATTGGTGCTTTTCTTTCTGACTTACTTCATTCTGTATAATAGGCTCCAGTTTCATCCACCTCATTAGAACTGATTCAAATGTGTTCTTTTTAATAGCTGAGTAATACTCCATTGTATATATGTACCACAGCTTTCTTATCCATTCATCTGCTGATGGACATCTCGGTTGCTTCCATGTCCTGGCTATTGTAAACAGTGCTGCGATGAACATTGGGGTACATGTGTCTCTTTCAGTTCTGATTTCTTCTGTGTGTATGCCCAGCAGTGAGATTGCTGGGTCGTTTGGCAGTTCTATTTCCAGTTTTTTAAGGAATCTCCACACTGTTCTCCATAGTGGCTATAGTAGTTTGGATTCCCACCAACAGTGTAAGAGGGTTCCCTTTTCTCCACACCCTCTCCAGCATTTATTGCTTGTAGACTTTTGGATAGCAGCCATTCTGACTGGTGTGAAGTGGTACCTCATTGTGGTCTTGATTTGCATTTCTCTGATAATGAGTGATGTTGAGCATCTTTTCATGTGTTTGTTAGCCATCTATATGTCTTCTTTGGAAAAATGTCAGTTTAGTTCTTGGCCCACTTTTTGATTGGGATATTTATTTTTCTGGGATTGAGCTGCATAAGCTGCTTGTATATTTTTGAGATTAATTATTTGTCAGTTGTTTCATTTGCTATTATTTTCTCCCATTCTGAAGGCTGTCTTTTCACCTTGATTATAGTTTCCTTCAGTGTACAAAAGCGTTTAAGTTTAATTAGGCCCCTTTTGTTTATTTTTGCTTTTATTTCCATTACTCTGGGAGGTGGGTCATAGAGGATCCTGCTGTGATTTATGTCAGAGACTGTTTTGCCCATGTTTTCCTCTAGGGGTTTTACAGTTTCTGGTCTTACATTTAGATCTTTAATCAGTTTTGAGTTTATTTTTGTGTGTGGTGTTAGAAAGTTTAACCCACATCTCTTGCATCTCCTGCATTGGCAGAGGGCTTTTTTTCAACCACTGAGCCACCGAGGATCAATATATATAAATCAAACCATCATGTTGTACACTTTAAACTTATACAGTGATGTATGTCAACTGCTTCTCAGTAAAACTGGAAAGATATTTTAAAAGCACAAGAGAATCAACAGAACCAAGAGAAATAACAGGAGTTTATGTTTCAGTAGATTCTGGCTTGATAGAAAAAATTCTTACATTCATTGAATTTTTTATTGTTGTTTACTCAATAAGTCATGTCTGATCTTTTGCATCCTCATGGACTATAGCACACCAGGCTCTTCTGTCCATGGGATATCCCAGGCAAGAATATTGAAGTGGGTTGCCATTTCCTTCTCTAGGGGATCTTCCTGACCCTGGGATCAAACTTGTATCTCCTGCATTAGCAGCTGTGTTCTTTACTGCAGAGCCACCAGGGAAGCCCATGTATCGAATTAGAGCCAAGAAAACTGGCTTTAGGCAGTATAGAATTTGTCATTTATTTCCTGGCTTCATCACCCTGGACTGATCATCACTCTTCTCAGAGCCATAGCCCCTTACCTGGAAAAGGAGTACTGTGATGTTACCTGCACCATGGAGTTGATGATAACATGCCAATATGAAATTCTTGTAAGAAACAGTTATATTATTATTTTTTATTATGTGTATAGGGTTGAAAGTGAAGGAAGCACAAATAATATTATCCTGACCACAAAGGGGAAAAGCCCAGAGTCAAACAAAATATAGGTGATTTAAAATGCATTGAAAAATGCATATGCAGCTGAATCCTTTAAAGCAAAAAAATTCATTTCTAGAAGGACATAGAAACTCAAAGGACAGCACAGAATGATGTGTCCTCTTTCTGTATCAGTTGGTCAGGACTTCAGTGCAAAAGTTTTTAATCAGTTAAAAGGAGAGTAAGAATATATATTATTCACCTCTAGTTTTTGCAGGTCTCCTCTAGAGAAATTAGCTTGTGTACCCTGTTTTATTAAAACTATCATCTAGGTAACTTGCTTTCCTCCTTCACATCTAATGAATATGTTGCCAGAATATCATCTTTGCATGTATATTCTTTTGGAGAAAACTATGGCAGAACAATTCTCCGCAGCAGGTCAGGGCATTGCTTCTCGTGCTTGGGTATACATTCCCACCTAGTTAAAATGAAGACTCCAGCCTAGTTGGGCTGGGGTGGGACTTGACCCGGTGGGACTTGACCTGGAGGGTCTATCCATCCATCCATCCTCACCCAGAGGAGGCAGCTGGTACACTGTGTAGGCTGGCGGGCTAATGGATGGGGCAGTGGGTACCTGAGATCAGGGGGGCACGATGACCTCCTCTCAGTCCCCCTTGAGGTGAGGACTGATTTGCTCATGGAAAGTTTATCTCTATAGGGTCATGTCTAACATCTGTGCATGCTCATCACTTTAGTCATGTCTGACTTTTTGTGAGCCTATGGACTGTAGCCCACCAGGCTCCTCTGTCCATGGGATTCTACAGGTAAGAATACCGGAATGGGTTGCCATGCCTTCCTCCCGGGGATCTTCCCAACGTAGGGATCGAATCCATGTCTTTTGTCTCCTGCATTGGCAAGAGGGTTCTTTACCACTAGCACCACCTGGGAAGCCACTTATATCTGACTTTAAAGTGAAAGTGCTAGTTGCTCAGTTGTGTCTGACTCTTTGTGACTCCATGGACCACAGCTTGCCAGGCTCCTCTCTCTATGGGAGTCTCCAGACCAAGAATACTTGAGTGGGTTGCCAACTCCCTTCTGAATCTTCTGAACCCAGGGATTGAACCCAGGTCTCCCAAATTGCAGGCAGGTTCTTTATCATCTGAGCCACTTACCAGACATACCTGACATGAGGTGGTATAATCACCATGAATATCAGTCAGGCTTGTCCCATGGAGTAAGTTGATGTCATCTCCTCAGGGAAACCTTAGCAAGGATAGCGCTGTGTTTACTGACTCTGCCAGATGGCAAGGAGCATCTGAGCCTCCCAAGGCAGATTACCTGTTGATTGCCTGTACCTGGGACTGGCCTGGAGCCAAGGGATGGAGACAGATGTGAGGACAGAAATAGACTCCCCACCCCAACCCCAGTCCCCTGTTCTCTCACAGGCCATGAAATCTGATGGTCATCTTTAAAAAAAATTTGCCTGGCTAAGTTTGAGCGAACTCTGGGAGATGGTGAAGGACAGCAAAGCCTGGCATGCTGCATTCCATGGAGTTGCAGAGAGTCAGAGTAACTGAGCAACTAAACAACAACAACAAAGTTAAATAACACTACATTGTAGGCTCAGAAATAGAATTTAATCTCACCTAGTATGTTAAGCGGAGAAGGCAATGGCACCCCACTCCAGTACTCTTGCCTGGAAAATCCCATGGGCAGAGGAGCCTGGTAGGCTGCAGTCCATGGGGTCGCTAAGAGTCGGACACGACTGAGAGACTTCACTTTCACTTCTCACTTTCATGCATTGGAGAAGGAAATGGCAACCCACTCCAGTGTTCTTGCCTGGAGAATCCCAGGGATGGGGGAGCCTGGTGGGCTACCGTCTATGGGGTCACACAGAGTCAGACACAACTGAAGCGACTTAGCAGCAGCAGCAGCAGCAGTATGTTAAGATATGAAGCAGTGGAGGGGGCAGTCGGAAGATTGGTGGATGAGGATCTGACAAAAGAATTGGTCTGCATCCTCCTGCCAGTGCAGGAGACACAGGTCTGATCCCTAGTTTGGTAGGATCCCACATGCTGCAGGGCCACTAAGCCAGTGAAAGTAAAAGTGGTAGTCACTCAGTCCTGTCCAACTCTTTACAAGCTCATGAGACCCACCAGGCTGCTCTGTTCATGAAATTCTCCAGGCAAGAATACCAGAGTGGGTAGCCATTCCCTTCTCCAGGGGATCTTCCCAACCCAGGAATCGAACCCGGGTCTCCTGCACTGCAGGTGGATTCTTTACCATCTGTGCACCACAACCACTCTGCCTGCGCTCTGGAGCCTGGGAGCGGCAACTACTGAAGCCTGTTGGGCCTAGAGCCAGAGCTCTGCAACAAGAGAAACCCCTGCGGTGAGAAGCCCCCTGCTTGCTGCTACTAGAGAAAAACCTGCTCGTCAATGGAGATCCAGCACAACCAAAAAGAAAGAAATACGTAAAGAAATACTTTTCAAAACAGAATTGTTCTGAGAACTGGAGGTAGGTGGCTGAGAAGAATTTTCAGCCCCTTATTTTGGACCATGAGGCTTTCTGCACAGCACAGCTAAGGGTTACAGACTCTGAGCCCTATTCTAGCTCCTCTGCTCCTCATTCCAGTGTTGTCCTTTCTTTGTGCCTTTGGATTGTTGCTGTTCAGTCACTCACTTGTGTCCAACTCTTTGTGACCCTGTGGATTGCAGCACACCAGACTTCCCTGTTCTTTACTGTCTCCCAGAGTTTGCTCAGACTCGTGTCCATTGAGTTGGTGATGCCATCCAACCATCTCATCCTCTGCCACCTGCTTCTCCTGTGCTCAATCTTTGCAGCATCAGGGTCTTTTCCAAAGAGTCAGCTTTTTGCATCAAGTTGCCATAACAGATGTTCCTATAGGAGTGAATAAACTGGTGAATGCACGAAGAGACTGGGACTGAATGAAATGGGGCTACATTTTCTAAAAAGCTGTCTTGAGTGCTCTCTTGGCATAAGCTCTGATTTTAGCCATCGAGACATTGTAATTGAGTCGAAATGCCCATGAAAAACAAGTGAGCAAATGCCAATGATTAGTTATATTTTAAACTGATGAGCAAAGGACTTGCTTTGCTATTTCATTACCTGGGTTTTTAAAAACTACACCTATGTGAATTTTTTGAATTTTTTTTTCCATTTCTATCCTTCTATATTTCTCCGCTTTTCTGCCCCTTGTGTTTTCTCATAGTATGTTCACCTATACATCTGAAACTTTTGAGAATGCAGTTGTGGGCTGCTCACTATATGTTCAAGACAATATCTTCAGTGCTATAGGAGGTAAAAATTTTGTCAGGGAGACACACTAATAGAGATAAATACTGTATTAATGAATTAGCACTGGAAGGACTGATGCTGAAGCTGAAGCTCCAATACTTTGGCCACCTGATGTGAAGAGGTGGATTCTCTTGTTGTGGCGCATGGACACAGGTTCAACAGTTGCGGTGCACGGGCTAGCTGCTTCGTGGCATGTGAGATCCTCCCAGTTCAGGGGTCAAACCCACATCTTCTGCATTGGCAGGTGGATTCTTTACCACTGAGCCACCAAGGAAGCCCCCCACACAGGTTTCTGTGTGAATGGAACTTTTCATTTTTCTGGGATAAATGCCCAGAAGTACAATTGCTAGATAGTTAGGGTAAATGCATGCTTAGCTTTGTAAGAAACATCAAATTACTTTCTCATGCGTATTGGCAACATATATGTGATCCAGTTTCTTTGCGTCCTCACCAGCAATTGATATTATCACTATTTTTTATTTCAGAAATTTTGATACAGGTCATTATAGAATTTTAATTCAATAAATATAAACTTACTACATAATTTTAATGACTATCTAATGTTCTGTTTTCCATGGGAAGTAGCATTCCTTTAATAAGTTTCAAATTGAGGGAGTTCAGGTTTTTTACCACTGTTATAAAGAACAGTCTAATAAGCATAAACCTACTTTCATGTGTCTGGTTATGTTACTGAATCAGACCCTAGGATGTGGAAAGCTGATGTGTTCTTCTTTTAGGGCTTTTTATATCCCAGAATTTGATTTGGGAGTCAGAGGCTTGGGTTTAGAAATTGATTTTATCAACAATACCTATATAGTCTTAGGCATGCTGTTTAATTTCTCTGGATTTGATTACTTTGTGTGTAAAAAGGGGATATTTTGTTTGTCTCATAAGATTGCTGAAAGTGCTAGTTATAATATTTTGTGTAAGATAACACTCAAGAATCTTCAGTTCAGGTCACTCATGTCTGACTCTTTGCAACCCCATGGACTGCAGCACTGCAGGCCTCCCTGTCCATCATCAACTCCTGGAGCTTGCTCAAACTCATTTCCATCGAGTCAGTGATGCCATCCAACCATCTCATCCTCTGCCATCCCCTTCTCCTCCCGCTTTCAATTTTTCCCAGCATCAGGGTCTTTTCCAATGAGTCAGTTCTCATCAGGTGGCCAAAGTATTGGAGCTTTAGCTTCAGCATCAGTCCTTCCAATGAATAGTCAGGACTGATTTCCTTCAAGATAGACAAGTTTGATCTCCTTGCAGTCCCAGGGACTCTCAAGCATCTTCTCCAAAACCATAGTTCAAAAGTATCAATTCTTTAGCGTTCAGCTTTCTTTATAGTCCAACTCTCACATCCATACATGACTATTGGAAAAACCATAGCTTTGACTAGGCAAAACTTTGTTGGCAAAGTTATATCTCTGCTTTTTAATATGCTGTCTAGGTTGGTCATAGTTTTTCTTCCAAGGAGCAAGTGTCTTTTAATTTCACTTCCACTGTATAATCATAAGGGATTTGATTTAGGTCATGCCTGAGTGCTCTAGTGGTTTTCCCTACTTTCTTCAATTTAAGTCTGAATTTGGCAATAAGGAGTTCATGATCTGAGCCACAGTCAGCTCCTGGTCTTGTTTTAGCTGACTGTATAGAGCTTCTTCATCTTTGGCTGCAAAGAATATAATCAATCTGATTTTGGTATTGACCATCTGGTGATGTTCATGTATAGAGTCTTCTCTTGTGTTGCTAGAAGAGTGTGTTTGCTATGACCAGTGCATTCTCTTGGCAAAACTCTGCTAGCCTTTGCCCTACTTCGTTTTGTACTCCAAGGCCAAATTTTCCTGTTACTCCAGGTATCTCTTGACTTCCTACTTTTGCATTCCAGTCCCCTATAAGAGAAAGGACATCTTTTTTGGTGTTAGTTCTGGAAACTCTTGTAGGTCTTCATAGAACCTACAAATTCAACTTCAGCTTCTTCAGCATTACTGGTTGGAGCATAGACTTGGATTACTGTCATATTGAATGGTTTACCTCTGAAATAGACATAGATCATTCTGTCGTTTTTGAATACTGCAAGAATTTTATGAATGCTCATTAAATACAAGGTCTTCCTAGACTGAACTTCACACAGTGCTTTGAACAGAGTAGATGAAAGTACACTCAGAGTTTATTTCATGCATCACCCCTGACCAGTGTGTTGGGCAACAGCATACTGAGAAAAATCTTAGAGTCGGCAGTAAAAATCCTCAATGTGCGAGCCCCACAGTGGAGTCTGTAGCAGCGGTAGATGAGGAGAGGATGGGGAAGTATCAGCCCTGAGTGAGCTTCATCATTTAGAAACGTGATCCTCAGAACACAACCTCAACCTGGAGCTGTCTTCCTTATCCTAAACACCTGCAAAAGAGCAAGTAGAGCCCTGCAGTACTGAAAATACAGGGAGCTTTTTCAGAAAATGAGTCTGGCATCAGAAGATGCAAATTTTTCTAAGTTGAAGTGGTGTTTGAGTGGCTACATGTATGGAAGTTACAGAAAGTTGGAAATTGAAAACGCTTGACACCTTGTTGCTGCTGCTGCTGCTAAGTCGCATCAGTCGTGTCCGACTCTGTGCGACCCCATAGACGGCAGCCCACCAGGCTCCCCCGTCCCTGGGATTCTCCAGGCAGGGACACTGGAGTGGGCTGCCATTTCCTTCTCCAATGACACCTTTAAGAATTTAAAATATGGTAGAATACGGAGAAGGAAATGGCAGCCCACTCCGGTAGTCTTGCCAGTGCTCTTGACCCCGGGAGCCACATCTACTAAGCCCATGTGCTTAGAGTCTGTGCCCCTGCAACGAGAAGCAATGGCAGTGAGAAACCCACACACCACATGGGAGAGTAGTTCTTGCTTGCCACAACTAGAGAAAAAGCCCATGGAGCAATGAAGACCCAGCTCAGACAAAAATAAATAATTTTTTAAAAAGCTACGTAAGTATAATTTATTTTAAAAATAAATGAGTGCAAATTGTTTTTCAAGGGTCAGTGTAAGAAGGGTTTTGAGTTAAAAGAGTTAAATGAATTATATCCTACACAGTTTGACACATTGGTTTCAACAGGGGACATCCTCATGTTGACTGCAAACGTTTCCAGTGGCCAAAGTATTTCAATGTTGCCTAACAGGGACATGATGGATCATTTTCCATCACCAAGTAAAGCACACGCAAAGAAACGAGAATGAAGTCTTCTCATCTCTGGGATCTGATCTCCGCCCAGCAATGAGGATGAGATTGGGACACAGATTATGATGAAGCCGAGAAACAACAGCGCCCCCTGGAGGACAGGGCGGAGGCCACAGCCTCACTGTGGGTCCTGTCTCTGGCTGTGACCGTGTTTGATGTTTGGCTGAATTAGGTCTCTTTCTTTGGCCAGAATCTCTCCACACACACCTCCATTTCTCACTGAAGCTGAGCTCCTGAGAGGAAGAAGCATAGGAAACAGGCCCTTGGTCCTGTTTCACACTCTAGGGAACTAGTTTTCTCTTTGAAGCTCATTTCTTCCCTCTGTAGAATAGGTTTGCGTGTTGCATGTCCCACTCTTCAGTCATGTCCCGCTTTTCGTGGCCCCGTGAACTGTAGCCCGCCAGGCTCCTGGGTCCATGGGGATTCTCCAGGCAAGAATACTGGAGAGGGCTGCCATGCCCTTCTCCAGGGATCAAGCCCGTTTCTCTTATGTCTCGTGATTTGGCAGGCGGGTTCTTACCACTAGTGCCTCCTGGGAAGCCCAGAATGGGTTAGAAATACCTACCATATAGGTAGGAGTTTTAAGAATTAAAGGCAGGGCTTCCCTGGTGGTCCAGTGGTTAAGGCTGCCTTCCAACGCAGGGATACCGATTCAGCCTCTGGTCGGGGAGCTACGATCCCGCATGCCTCATGGCCAAAAGCAAAACATGAAATGGAAGCCATATTGTAACAAATCCAACAAAGATTTTTAAAAATAGTTCATGTAAAAGAATCTTTGAAAAACAAAAAACAGAGTAGTCTTTAAAAAAAGAATTAAAGGTGACATAATGTATATCAACTTTATTGTAAGAGAGGCTCAAATATTTTCCCCTAATTTCCTTCTCTTATCTCTCTTTTTTAAAAGACCTTTTTGTCTGTGAATTATTTTTAAAGTCTTTTTATTGAACTTGTTACAATTTGCTTCTGTTTTATTATTTTTTGTTTGGCAGCGGGGGAGGCTACGAAGCACATGGGATCTTAGCTCCCTGACTGGGGAGCAAACCCACACTCCCTGGAAGAGATGTCTTAGCCACTGGACCACCAAGTAAGTCTGTCCTTCTCTTAGCTCTTGGGCAACACATTCAGGCAGGATATCAAACTGAAATCTCTATCTGCAAAACTTCATGGTAATTGACCAGGTTAAAGGGATGTTAAATGTCACCAAAGCCACTGACAAAGGCGCTTCCAAATGGGGGAAAGCACTGCCGCCGTGTCACTCATTGCACAGGCGTAGTCGGTGCCTGCTGGCACATCCCAGCTTCACCGGCCCAAAACAGGACAGTCAGACCTAGCAGTAAAATGCAGGACACAGCACTTGGAACACATTTACACTGAAAAAGTATTTATTTACCTAAAATTCAAATGTAACTGCTATCCTCTAACCTAAATTCCTTGTATGAATACTGAGAACTCTAGCCCCAATTCCTTCACAGAATCTCTTCTTGTCTAGAAGAGACAATGTGTCTCATGGCTGTTTATCATCTGATCCTTGATTTCACTATTGCACATCCTGTCACCTGGATTTTATGTGTGTTACATTCCATTGGTTCCTTGTACATGATGCCAATTTCTATACAGAATTTGCCACACTAAAAATAATTAATGAAATAAATTCTCTCTTCTTGAAAAATGCTAAGATTACTATTCTTGTAAAACTGCGTTTATAGCATCTAAAATTAGATCTCAATTTGGTTTTTGTTTCATTATCCTAAATCATGAAATAAAATAATTCCATCAGTCAATATTCTACATGTTTTATCTCTCTGGCTTAGTTATTATCTACCTGGTTATGGATTCTATAGTTCTTCTTTTTTAAAAAAATATTTATTTGTCTGTGCTGGGTCTTAGTTGTGGTGTGTGGGACCTAGTTCCCTGACCAGGGATTGAGACTACGATGCTTGCATTGGGAGTGCAGGGTCTTAGCCACTGGACCACCACAGAAGTCTCTGGATTCTCTACTTCTGTTTCCCAAATGTTGAGAGTCATATCACTTCCTCCTTTTCCTCACATAAACTTTGTTTGTTCTTAGAGTTCTAATTTTGTGAAATTGAATCTTTCCCAATCTTTTCCCTCCAGGGCATAAAAACAGGGGAGGCTCTACTGGGGAAATGTACTGAAGCATGAAGAGACATGCTCTGTGCTGGAGAGCCACGAGGTTAGAGTCCCGCTGAGGTGAGTAGAGGATATCGGATCAGAAGGGCTCGGTGATCCGCAGGTACTCTCCCTCCAAGGTCGGTGTGGTCTCACGGGAAGGATACGTGCCATCCAAACCTTTACATTCCGGTCCTTGCCCCCAAACCTGAGAGTTATGTGCTCTTGTGATAATTACTTGATCCTCTGAATCTCACTCTTCTCAACTGTGACATAAGAATAATAATATACCCACAAATAACTGTGTGAAGAAATACAGTGAGAGTCAGGAAAATGATTTATACTCTATAAAGTATTGTACCAATTGAAGCTATTAATTTTGCTATATTTAATTATGATTCATTATTTACAGGATATTGTTCAAAGCTTACAGATACAAATACTTTTGTGTTATATATATTTTGGGTTCCTCAATGACTCAGCAGGTGAAGAATCCATCTGCAATGCAGAAGACACAGGAGACTTTGGTTTGATCTCTGGGTCAGGAAGATCCTCTGGAGGATCTGAGGTACTGAGTACCTCAGTACTCTTGCCTGAAAAATCTATGGACAGAGGAGCCTGGTCGGGCTACAGTCCATAGGGTCACAAAGAATCAGACATGACTGAAGCTACTGAGCACACATGTCTATTATATGTACTAAACAGCATTTGCCTTAAGACACTGATATATATCATTCACTGTTAAAAAAAAACTTTTATTTATATTGGAGTGATAGCATATTCAAAAGCAGAGACATTACTTTGCCAACTAGGGTCCATCTAGTCAAGGCTATGGTTTTTCCATGGTCACGTATGGATGTGAGAGTTGGACTGTGAAGAAGGCTGAGCGCCAAATAATTGATGCTTTTGAACTGTGGTGTTGGAGAAGACTCTTGAGAGTCCCTTGGACTTCAAGGAGATCCAACCAGTCCATTCTGAAGGAAATCAGCCCTGGGATTTCTTTGGAAGGAATGATGCTAAGGCTGAAACTCCAGTACTTTGGCCACCTCATGTTAAGTGTTGACTCACTGGAAAATACTCTGATGCTGGGAGGGATTGGGGGCAGGAAGAGAAGGGGACGACAGAGGATGAGATGGCTGGATGGCATCACCGACTCGATGGATGTGAGTCTGAGTGAACTCCGGGAGTTGGTGATGAACAGGGAGGCCTGGCGTGCTGCGATTGATGGGGTCACAAAGAGTTGGACATGACTGAGCGACTGAACTGAACTGAACTGATAGGCACTTAACAATACTGTGGTAGTTTCAGGGAACAGCGAAGGGAGTCAGTCATATATATACTGTATCCGTTCTCCCCCAAACTCCCCTCCCCTCCAGGCTGCCACAGAGCATCGAACAGAGTTCCCTGTGCTGAACAGTAGGTCCTTGCTAGTTATCCATTTTAAACATAGCAGCGTGTACATGTTGATCCTAGACTTCACTGCTGCTGCTAAGTCACTTCAGTCGTGTCCGACTCTGTGCGACCCCATAATTCATCTTGATTAAAATGATCTAAAACGTGTCGGAGAGTGGAAATCTATTAGATCAGTACAATTTGGTCTTTCCGAAGAAAGTGAAATAACAAAAGTAAGAATACTACAAAGGATCCCAGAGATTTCAAGAACCTTGGTTTTCTCTTTTAATATAAAAAAGAATAAGCAGAAGAAAGTTGCATTATTTGCCAGGCATTAAAAATCGATTCATGCTGCTTGATTTTCTGCCATTACCTTTCAAGACCTGCCCCGAGGAAGCCAAGGCTCCATTCAGAGCCTAGAGATGCAGACAAGTTCAGACACTTGAGGGCTCCAATCAGAAGCGACATTGGCTGAGGTGGGATTGAGGCTAGAGCTTCTGTCAGGAAGATGCCTGCTCCTCCTTGGCCTCTCTCATCCTGCTGTTGCCCCTGTCTAGAAGCGCCCCACCAGGGCTGATTAGAATTCTGCAGTGAGACGCCTGTGCCCCTCTAGAATCTTTGTCTCAGCTGATTAGTGTTCAGTAACCCCTGTGTTCCACAGGGAATCACACATTTCAATCCATGCCAGACATAAAATATCTGTTTTGACAGTCTTTGATTGTACTTAAGTAGTGCAGGTTTTAAATAATCAAAGAAGGCTTATATGATCAAGTCTAAGGTCTCAGAAGTGCTTTTCTGTCAATAAGGAGGAGAAGAAGGTTTCTGAAAAAGTAGAATAATAAAATTATAGATAACACGGAGCTGTCTAGACTCAAGCATTCAGTGTACAGAGGGAAAAGGGAAAACAGAGAGGATGAAAAAAGGTAGAGTCTTGCCTAAATTCACGTCTGGTTAAAAACTTGTATTTTGATCTCTTAAATCTCGATTAATTTTTCCTTCCAGTACAGCGTTTAACCCTTTTAAATTCCTTCCTCCTGCACTTCCTCTCTCTTTCTAACTTTCTTTCACAGTTACTAATTTTTTAAAGTTTTTTTGATGGGGGCCATTTTAAAAGTCTTTATTGACTTTGTTACAGTATCGCTTCTGTTGTTTATGTTTGGGTTTTTTTGGCAGAGAGACATGTGGGATCTTAGCTCCAGGACCAGGGCTCAAACTCCCACCCCCTGCATTGGAAGGTAAAGTCTTAACTACTGGACCCCCAGGGAAGTCCCTCTGTTACTATTTTTGTTATGATTGCTTTGTACTTTATTTAGCTTAATAAAGTATAGACTTAAGGTCAGGTTGGCTTTGTTCATATTCTGGCTCTTCCATTTATTACCTGTGGAATCCTAGATAAGCTGTGTAGTTTCTCTGTAATTCAGTTTTCAGCTCTAAAAAGGAGGAAATAATACTATTCATCTCATAGGAATAATAAAGATTAAATGAGCAAAGAGTGAAACATATGTAAAGACTCTTTCCTGAGCCTAGCTCAAAAATATTTGCCGTTATTATTATGAATCCAGTTTAATTAGTACAGATTTTAAGAATTAAATTAATAGACTTAAACTATGCTAAGTGATTCTTTGATCTCACCTATTATGATGATTAAAAAGTCAATACATAGTTATAATGGGAAAATATAATTAGATGAGAATTACCAGAACTAAGCTTCAAAGATGACCCTAAGCAGTAAAAATGAGAAAGTAATCATATTAATAGATAGTTGTGTTTGAGGAAAACCAAAGAGAAGAATAAATTATTGGGAGAAGATATAAGACCCTGATGCTGGGAAAGACTGAGGGCAGGAGGAGAAGAGGGCAGCAGAGGATGACACGGTTGTATCACCGACACAATGGACATGAGTTTGAGCAAGCTCTGGGAGATAGTGAAGGGCAGGGAAGCCTGGGGTGCTGCTGTCTATGGCTTTGCAGAGAGCTGGACATGACTGAGTGGAACAACAGCAACAACAATAGAAGTCATATACCTTTTTTCAAGAGAAGTGGTGTACCATATTCAAATAGATTTGAATCTTGGATCTTCCACTTAAAAACTGTAATCTTGGGCAAAGTCCTTAACTCTGTGTGTTGGTTTTCTTGTTTCACCCAGCTTTACTAAGGCATAATTGACAAATGAAAATGGTATATATTTTAGGTGTACAACATGATGATTTGATGTATGTATACATTGTGAAATGATTACTACAATCAAAGAAATGAACACATCTATTACCTCATAATCATTACAATTTTTTTTTTTTGGAGTAAGAACATAAGATCTAGTCTCTTAGCAAATTTCAAATCTCTAAAACCAGGCTATTAACTGTTCTGCGTTGGTGTTCCTATCTATACCAACTGGGATGGCTGTCAAAATTAAATAAGACAACATATATCAACTATGCACAGGAGTTAATAAAGATGAAAATAGTAGGTTGAGTAATAGAGTCAGGATAATTAGTAGTTGCAACCAGATCAGCATCTCATGGTAGAGAAAAATGACATATTCACAGAAGCAGAATCTAGAAACATAAAGGCAAGAATACTAGAGGGGTGAAAAGAACCAAAAGATGTATAGTCCATTATTATGTGTGAACTTTCTACAAAATTCAGATTTTGAGTGTCCGTAACTGGAGGTGGCACTAGTGCTGAGGAACCCGCCTGCCAACGCAGTAAGAGATGGAGGGTTCAGTCCCTGGTTGGGAAGCTCCCTTGGAGGAGAGCATGGCAACCCACTCCAGTATTCTTGTCTGGAGAATCTCATGTTCAGAGGAGGTCGGCAGGCTACAGTCCACTGGGTCACAAAGAGTCATACACAACTGAAGCAACTTAGCAACAAAGCCTATATGTCCACAAAGCCAACATTGTTGACTGTCTGTGCTTTTACTGAAACCATTGGCTAACTCCCCTTTGAGACTGAAAAACCACCTGTTTCTCTGTGAGAGAATGTTCTCCCATTCAGTTCAGTTCAGTCGCTCAGTCGTGTCCGACTCTTTGCGACCCCATGAATCGCAGCATGCCAGGCCTCCCTGTCCATCACCAACTCCCTGAGTCCACCCAAACTCATCGAGTCAGTGATGCTATCCAGCCATCTCATCCTCTGTCATCCCCTTCTCTTTCTGCCCCCAATCCCTCCCAGCATCAGGGTGTTTTCCAATGAGTCAACTCTTCGCATCAGGTGGCCAAAATATTGGAGTTTCAGCTTCAGCATCAGTCCCTCCAATGATCACCTAGGACTGATCTCCTTTAGGATGGACTGGCTGGATCTCCTTGAAGTCCAAGGGACTCTCAAGAGTCTTCTCCAACACCACAGTTTGAAAGCATCCATTCTTCGGCGCTCAGCTTTCTTCACAGTCCAACTCTCACATCCATACATGACCAACTGGAAAAACCATTAGACCTAGAATTAAAGACCCCTCTCAGGAACAAACTCAGGGGACTTGAAAATGATGCCACAGAAGAACACAGCAGGAAAGAGAAGAAGCGGAAACTAACAAAACGCTGTAAAGCAATTGCGTGCTCTGCTCTGCTCGGTCACTCACTGTCTGACTCTGTGGGACCCCATGGACTGCAGCCCACCAGGCTCCTCTGTCCATGGTATTCTCCAGGCAAGAATACTGGAGTGAGTTGCCATGCCCTCCTCCAGGGGATCTTCTTGACCCACGGATCGAACCCCAGTCTCCTCCATTGGAGGTGGATTCCTTACCATTTGAGCCAGCAGGGGAAGCACCTTTGACTGTACCATTAACTCCTTAGAGACAGAACCGGGAGCTGCTGTTTGCTGCCCTACTCTGCCCTTAAATTTGAGCGTGATGGAGGCACGATAAATAGCTGTTAAAGTGAACTGCTCGAGTCCTTCTTCCCCCTTTGCCCTCTTCCCTTTCTTGAAGGTGAAGATGTCCTCAAAAAAGTGGCAAGAGAAGTAAAGAGTGCTTTGAAAATCAAGGAGTGTTGAATTGGGTCAAAGGCTAACACAATCACAAGTCTCCACCTGTTAAAATCTTGTACAATTAACCCTAAATAACTCTCACTATGTGAAGAGCAATTAACACACATCGAACTAGTCATTAAACATGAATATAGAAAAATGTTCTCTTCTGAAGAGCTGATTAGTTTCTTAGAGCAGTGAACTTGGAGACTTATTATTTTTTTAGTTATTTGTTGGAAAAATCAGCTTTTTTTCAGAGATAGACACTTAATTAGCTAGAGCAAGTGATTAACTCCAAGAAAATAACAAGCTGATCCTGGGAGCCAAACCATTGCTTGCACAGGTTATATTTAGCACTTCAGGTGTTTAATTGAACTCTGAACTCTGAAGCAGAACCAGAATGGGACCGGTGTAACTGACTATGCTCATCATATTTGGCATAGTCAACAGCACCTTTTCAGCTCATCGTCTTCAACTCAAAACCATTAGCAGCTCCTCCCACCCCCAGCCCAGTTACCTAATATCTATTAACTTTGAAATGAAGGGTCACATTTGACAGCCTATGTTTGATGCAAGTGGCTCTTTATGATTAAATTCTAAGCAGTTGCTCACAAAGAAATCACTCAAGAGAAAACAGAAAGTGACCGAAGATATAAAAACACAATGCATGTCAGTGTGTGCAGTGATGCTGGCAGCCGTCTCGTCCTGTCAGTTCCAGTCTGAGGGGTGCCCATCAATTTTATAAGTCAGATGGAGAGCAGGGCCTGTTAGGATAATGTATGAATAACCCATATTTTTAAGGACATTCTTTTCGTTTCACATAAAAAAAGCAGAACCAAGGAGAAAATTACTTGCTCAGTTTGCCTGAGACCAAAATACAGTAAGAATCAGTTACCTGGGTGATGGGATGTCAGCCCCAGAGAGTGGTACTCATCAGCCCTTTGAAGGGTCCAGTCATAGATGGTTGTGTTTTCACATCCTTAGAGCAACAAATATTTATGGCCGAGACCATTTTGTGTTGCTTTGTGACTTTTTTTTTTGGCTAGGAATATGGGAATGAGAAGTCATTTTTTCCTCTCTTAGAGAGAGCAATATGTAATTTAAAATAAGACTGGAAGAAAGTCTTCCATTTGGCAAGGAATTAAAGCTGGCTATGTCCTTCTTCTGGAGAAGGCAATGGCACCCCACTCCAGTACTCTTGCCTGGAAAATCCTATGGATGGAGGAGCCTGGTGGGCTGCAGTCCATGGGGTCGCTAAGAGTCGGACACGACTGAGCGACTTCACTTTCACTTTTCACTTTCATGCCTTGGAGAAGGAAATGGCACCCCGCTCCAGTGTTCTTGCCTGGAGAAGCCTAGGGATGGGGGAGCCTGGTGGGCTGCCATCCATGGGGTTGCACAGAGTCGGACACGACTGAAGCGACTTAGCAGCAGCGGCAGTTAGCAGTATGCCCTTCTTCGTCTCTCTCCACATTTTGTAAATGTCCTTGTATTTTTTTTTTGTTAATTACTTGATTAGGAAGTCTTTTAAAAAATCAAATACTTTACATGGCTAAGTAGTAAAATTTTAATTTAAAAGCATCAGACCATGACTTAATTTTAACTTAAAATGAGCCTCCCAGGCTAAGCAAGTTCTACTTTTTTTCTGGGTCACAAACTATCATATACTTTCCTATTTAAAAACATTACTTCAGGCCAATCTAAAATGTCTCTTTCTCTTTCTACTTCTTAGAGTTAAGTGTCTTACTTGAGATTTTAATCTTCAGCTACTATTAAGGAATCCAGTTTGAGGATGGATGGTCTTTCTTCTTTTGGGATATACATGCCTCAGGGTTCAGAGATGGCGAAAGCGCTAAAAATTAAGAAAGTGGAGTTGGAGACGTGTTCCTCCAGGGCTCAGTGATTCCTTACTCATATTTTTATCTGCCCAGTACTGAGCTCAGTGCCTTGAATGTAATGAAAACTCAGGAAATATTTGTGGAATTAAAAAAAAAAAGAATTTGAGCATGTGCCATATATTAGTTGTGTGGCCTTGGGCCACACACTTAACGCCTTGCACTTCAGTTCTGATTTGTGTTTTTTTAATCTGCAAAACGATGATCTTTGAGTTACATGGGCTGTTAAATTCTACCAAGTTTTAGCATTATATAATTCTGTAATAATTTAACTTGGCCATAACAAAAAAGAAATGACTGCTGAACTGGTGAAAAACACACAAAACCCTCAGCTGGAAGGTTTCTTTTTAATAATTATTCTAGAATGTAGTCTTTCCAAGAACCCGCTTGCCAATGCAGGAAATGTAAGAGATGTGGATTTGATTCCTGGGTTGGGAAGATCCCCTGGAGAAAAGAGCGGCGACCTACTCCAGTATTCTTGCCTGCAGAATCTTACGGACAGAGGAGCCTGGCAGGCTGTAGCCCCTAGAGACTCAAAGAGTCGGACGTGACTGAGCAACTTGGCATGCACACAGTCTCCCGAAGCATCAGTACACAGCCGCCTGGCCCTTGGTGGACCATTTAAATGAGTGCTATGTTCATTTACTCAGAGGAAAATTCATATAAAGCTGTATCTTGGGGTAGATTATCTTTGGTAACTCTCAAAATGAGTATTTTTGTTAAACAGGAAAGTAGTATCTTGGTAAATGAGTATTACTGTGCAGGTCAGCCTTCAATAACAGCAAGAAATGAGCAGACCTTTTATTTTTATAGTTGCTAAATCACGCTGAGCTAAATTCAACAGAAAATCAGGCAGCAGGAGGACCAATAGTGCCGAACCCTCAGTTAGTAGACCTAAACAGGATTGTATTCTAATTGTCCAAGGAGTTCTCATAGGCGAGTCAAGCTTCTGTCAGCCAGCGCTCACATACTCAAGTTCCTGAAAGCAATTAAAAAGTAAAATATTTTCATTTTAATAAAGCTGTAATGTGTCCTGGTGTCTAAAATTGCCGCTGTTGTTCAGTCGCTAACTACTGTCCTACTCTTTGCGACCTCATGGACTGCAGCACACCAGGCTCCTCTGTCCTCGACTATCTCCCAGACTTTACTCAAATTCAAGTCCAATGAGTTGGTGATGCTATTTTGAATTACCTCCAGTCAATTAAAAAAACACCCATAATGGTTTTTTTTGCCTTCCTTGTGATCAGTTAAAGACCTGAAATAAATCCTGACATTGTACACTCACAAGGATATTTTGAGATTAATTAAAATGATATGAGTGAAATATTATAAATTATGGAAATTATAAAATATTAGAATAAAAATTAAAACTAACATGTTACTTTTTTAGTTGTTTAGTATTCTCTGTCATACTGTGCATGGTAGCAATATGACCTGTAATTACTATGACAACCCGGTCATAAGATAACTTTTCTCTCCATTTATTGTAAAACTGAGCTTTTGTGAGCTTTGTCCACTCATAGTTACATAATCAGTAAGGCAATGCCAAAGAATGCTCAAACTACCGCACAATTGGACTCATCTCACATGCTAATATAGTAATGCTCAAAATTCTCCAAGCCAGGCTTCAACAGTATGTGAACCATGAACTTCCAGATGTTCAAGCTGGATTTAGAAAAGGCAGAGCAACCAGAGATCAAATTGCCAACATCTACTGGATCATTGAAAAAGCAAGAGTTCTAGAAAAATATCTATTTCTGCCTTATTGACTATGCCAAAGCCTTTGATTGTGCGGACCACAACAAACTGTGGAAAATTCTTAAAGAGATGGGAATACCAGACCACCTGACCTGCCTCTTGAGAAATCTGTATGCAGGTCACGAAGCAACAGTTAGAACTGGACATGGAACAACAGACTGGTTCCAAAGAGGGAAAGGAGTACGTCAAGCCTGTATATTGTCACCCTGCTTATTTAACTTCCATGCAGAGGACATCATGAGAAACACTGGGCTGGAAGAAACACAAGCTGGAATCAAGATTGCTGGGAGAAATATCAATAACCTCAGATATGCAGATGACACTACCCTTATGGCAGAAAGTGAAGAAGAACTAAGCCTCTTGATAAAAGTGAAACAAGAAAGTGAAAAAATTGGCTTAAAGCTCAACATTCAGAAAAGTAAGATCATGGCATCTGGTCCCATCACTTCATGGGAAATAGATGGGGAAACAGTGGAAACAGTGACAGACTTTATTTTCTTGGGCTCCAAAATCATTGCACATGGTGACTGCAGCCATGAAAAGTTGTAACCAACCTAGACAGCATATCAAAAAGCAGAGACATTACTTTGCTAACAAAGGTTCATCTAGTCAAAGCTATGGTTTTTCCAGTGGTCATGCATGGATGTGAGAGTTGGGCTATAAGGAAAGCTGATCACCGAAAAATTGATGCTTTTGAAGTGTGGTTTTGGAGAAGACTCTTGAGAGTCCCTAGGACTGCATGGAGATCTAACCAATCCATCCTAAAGAAAATCAGTCCTGAATATTCCTTGGAAGGACTGATGCTGAAGCTGAAACTCCAATACTTTGGCCACCTGATGGGAAGAACTGACTCATTAGAAAAAACCCTGATGCTGGGAAAGATTGAAGGCAGGAGGAGAAGGGGATGACAGAAGATGAGATGGTTGGATGGTATCACTGACTCAATGGACATGAGTTTGAGTAAACTCTGGGAGTTGGTGATGGACAGGGTGGCCTGGTGTGTTGCATTCCATGGGGTTGCAAAGCATTGGACATGACTGAATGACTGAATTGAACTGAACTGAAGTTCTAGAGTCACGATTTGAACTGGGTCTGTAGGACTCCAAACTCAATACACAGGACAAGTTTATTAACATGAAAATGAACTCTTTGGACAACTAGAATACAGTCTGGTCCAGGTCTGCTCACGAGAATTCAGACTTACTGGTCCTCTTCCAAAGCTCAAGCCAAGCAGCCAACATAAAATTTAGGGAAAATCTTTATTTTTCTTAATTATTTCATTAGACAGTAACAGGAAAGTTAAAACTCATCATCTTGTACCACATGGGTGAAACAACAGAAGTTGAATGAGCTAGAGGAGAGAAACCAGTTATCACCATTTGGAGCCTTGACCTCAGGAATCATAACCGTCACACACAGCCAAGTGTCGTTTCTACGTAACTAGGTGTTCATGGTGTCAGATTCATATGATTCATACCCAATGGTGCAACACCCCAAATGACAGATTTTTGATTTTCACTCTCTAGTACTGACTGTATTTTTTCTTCCATTAAAAATTGTTTTTAATTGTAGGATGATTATTTTATGCTATTGTAATGTTTTTTGCCATACATCATCCTGAAAATGGTCATAGGTATACGTATGTCCCCTTCCTTTTATACCCCTCTCCCATTCCTCTGGGTTGTCACAGAGCACCAGCTTTGGGTTCCCTGCATCAAATAATAGATTTTGAATGTCTCAGAACATCTTAATGCTCAACATCCAATAATAGATCTAAAGTTATATGGTAAAATTTATCCCCCCCCTTGAATATTTTAGAGTTTAATGCCACTACACTCTGAGTCTGTGTTCTCAGATGCAGGACATCAGTCCAGTGTGGCCTGAACTTCAGGATTCCCAGGTGCCCTTGAACGTCATCCCTGTGGCTCCACCCTGCAGACCCTCTCAGGTTGGAAACTGCAACCTGCACGGTATGCTGCACTCCCCTGGCTTATTTTTGTGCTTCGTGTGCTCAGGCACTTCAGTCATGTCCAACTCTTGGAGTGTAGCCCACCAGACTGCTCTGTTCATGGGATTCTCCAGGAAAATAATACTGGAGAGGGTTGCCATTCCATCCTCCAGGAGATTTTCCCAACCCAGGGATCGAACCCGAGTCTCTGTCATCTCCTGCATTGGTAGGTGGGTTCTTTTCCACTAGCACCACCTGGGAAGCTTATTTTCACTTCCCTTTGAATCATATGATGAATGTCTTGAAGTGGGGTCAGAGGGGAAGGCAGATGCAGCCTCTGAGTGGGAGATTTTTCCTGTTGCTTTAGATGGGGCACTCTACTATCAAAAGAGAGAAAGGACACTTTTATGGCTGAGAGAGGCCAATAAACGGCAAAGCTAATTGGAAGCTGTGCAGCTGATTAGGAATGAAGTAAACCTCGCAGAAGAGAAATCTACACTCTTCACCTTATGGACAGGGCTCTGCCAGCCAAGGTGGGTGTGTCTGAAGTCTCCTTACAGTAATAATGAAAGGACTGCGGCTTTGCTCTCAGCTTTTAAATGAAGCCTCTTCATGGCCTAATCTGTGCCCCCCACTTGATCCTTCTCTTTTCAGGACCTTTGATGATGACACCCTCCAATTACATGGTTTCTATCGGTAGCATCCTCAGAAACCATTTGAGACTCCAGTGCTGGGAGTGTCTCTCATTAGACAGTTAGGTCAACAAAGAAGGTTTCTGTAACCTTTACCATTTAAAATGGAGCCCTGGGACTCTTGTGAACAGTCATGTTCAATTCATTTTTCAAAATGGAATTCATTCAATTCCATTCCCCTCATATTCCCGGTGGAGGATGTAGTCCTGAGAAATGTGTCAGTGGCAGTAATTCTCAGCGGCAGAATGGTTTGTCTCATATCTGCCCCCCTCCCCCACAGCCCCCACCACCCCTTGGTTTCTAGAGAGAGACTTAAACTTACAAATGTACCTTCACTCTCTAAATCCCATTTTAATGACCCAAGACACATGAGGGCAAAAACCGGGCAGGAAGAAAGGTGATCTCATCAATAGGTCCCAGTCTTTGAGGCATTTTGGTTTCAGAAGAAGACATTGTGATTTCCTGGGGGAGGGGGATGTTGGGGAAGAGTCTACATCACATAATTCAGCACTGGCAAAGGGCTGGGGAGAGGGGCTTTCCTAAGAAGCTAGACACAGTGTTTCCTGAGAGGGTCCTGTCTGCACACGTGCATGCTCAGTCGTGTCCGACTCTTTGTGACCCGATGGACTGTGGCCTGCCAGGCTCCTCTGTCCATGGTTTTCTTCAGGCAAGAATACTGGAGTGGGTTGGCATTTCCTTCTCTAGGGGATCTTCCCAACCCAGGGATCCAACCTGGGTTACCTGCATTGTAGACAGATTGTTTACTGTCTCTGCCACCAGGGAAGCCAGTGCAATTTCTAAATTCTAATAATAAAGAAAAGAACATTCAAATGCTTTCAAATAAGGTGGGCTACCCCCACACCCCCCAGTCCATCCACATTGAAAAGACAATCAACCAGATGTCAGATTTCTCATCCCTAAAACTAAATTCCAGAAAGAAATAGAATATTTACATGGTTTTCGGAGGCAAGTGAAGCATGACTCCATTTCAGTATCTAAAAAGCTCTCACTCATGTGAATGCAAAGGAAGTTTAAACTTGGACATGGAAGAATTCAGAAACACATTATTCATTGTGTGGTTTTTTTCCTAACAAAAAATTCTTGAGGAGGTATTGCAAACAACAAATGAATCAGAATAAAAGAGCTCAAGAAAAGAGGAAACAGTGGTGAGCGAGAAACACATGACTTATTGTTAAGTCTAATCATGCCTGAGTCTGTACACACAAATTCCATATATTAAGAACGATTTCAAAACATGAGAGTTGTAAAATAAAATTGCTAAATCTCAGGGTATAAAATTATAGTTGTTAAAATAAAAATCAACAAAACCTGAGTGTGTGGGAAGGGGGCAGTTGTTAAAAATTTGAGCTTAAATTATAGGCTGGGAGGTAAAAGGGAATACACGTGTGTGTAGATGGCGGTCGTGTACATTTGTTTGCGACCCTGTGGACTGCAGCCCGCCAGGCTCCTCTGTCCGCGGGATTTCCCAGGCAAGGATGCTGGAGTGGGTTGCCATGCCCTCCTCCAGGGGCTCTTCCTGACCCAGCAGGTGAACCTGTGTCTCCTATGTTGGCAGGTGGATTCTTTGCCACTGTTCCACTTGGGAAGCCCTTTAAGGGTGTGGGTACTATTTAATTCTTTATGCTGATAGGTAAATATATATATTCGAATGTTTGTTAAAAATATAAAGAAAGTCATTGTATTTTTATACTTGTAAAATAGAATACAAATAGAAATTGTAAAAA
This sequence comes from Ovis aries, assembly GCF_016772045.2. Taxonomy (NCBI): domain Eukaryota; kingdom Metazoa; phylum Chordata; class Mammalia; order Artiodactyla; family Bovidae; genus Ovis; species Ovis aries. Next base: position 108,058,389 of record NC_056055.1, read on the forward strand.
TCACATGAATATGATATTTATTTATTCATTCATTCATACAGTAAATCGCTCTTGAGAATACCGAGTTCCATGTGCTGTGATTTATGGTGAGGAAGATAGACATGCTGCCTGCCTTCAAAAAGGTTACTGTCTGGCATGAGCAAAGGCATGAGTTAGTAGTTGACTTTGGTCATGCCAGGTTATCTCAGGAACTTAGTGCAACGAAGCTTATCAGTCATGTAAGCTACACGTTTGCTTCAGGTACATTGAAGTTTCTGATTTAGGTTCCCTATTAACGATGAAACCACAAGTACGCCAACAACCATGCCAGGAAGAATGGCTAACACTGTTACGGTTCTCCAGCCTTCCACCCCAGAATGACCCAGGGCCTTCCCGGTCAGGTTCCACCAGCCAAGCGTCACTTGGCCAGATCCAGCTTCAGGGGGACAGGAGAGGACAGTCCTTCAAGATGGGAGGGAAAAGACTTGGAAATGTTTGCTCGTTAGCAATAGTGATGGCTGCATAGAAATGAATACTGTTTACCTTTTTTTCTTTCTACTTTTTTCCTTCAGCTTTACTGAAGATTAATTTATATAATATAAAATTCATCAATTTAAATGTGCTATGTGATGTGTGTCTGTTTGCTTAGTCACTAAGTCCTGTTCAACTGTTTGCAACCCTATGGACTGTAGCCGGCCAGGCTCCTCTGTCCATGGACTTCTCCAGGCAAGAATACTGGAGTGCGTTGCCATTTCCTCCTCCAGGGATCTACTTGACTCAGGGATTGAACCCACATCTCATGTGTCTCCTGCATTGCAGGCAGATTCTTTACCAAAGCTCATAAAATAAAATTTACCAATTTAAATGTGCCTTGTGATGAGCATTGACAAATGCATACATCCATGTATCCACCACCACAATCAAAATATAGAACAGTTCCATCACTCAAAAAGTTCTCTCAGGCTCTTTATAGTCTCCACCCTCCCATAGAAATGCTGAGATTTCAGCTCGAATGTTCCATCCACAGAAAAGCAGTTTTTATTTATTTATTTTTGTCCCTGAAGCCAGTTTTTTTCTCAGTTTAACATGAATGTGAATCACTGGGAGGAGTTGCTAACAGGCAGGTTTGGGTGGGGCCAGAGACCCCTTTTTCCCTAACTAGCTCCCAGGTGGCATCAGTGCTGCTGGTCCGCATGTCTCAGTCTGCAGCCAGGTTGCAGAGGACTCAGTAACCGGGCATCCTTCTTTGGAGCACTTCTCTTAGTTTGTGTGTGTGTGCCAGCTAAGCTGCTTCCATGGGATTGCCCAGGCCAGAATACTGGAGTGGATTGCCCTCCCTCTCTCCAGGAGATCTTCCCGACCCAGGGATTGAACCCACGTCTTCTGTGTCTCCTCCATTGGTGGATGGGTTCTTCACCACTAGCGCCTCCTTGTAATTAAACCTTCATCCGCATGATTATTTGAGCATCTACTACTCCTCAGACTCTAAGTTCTACCACACCAGGGACTATGTATTATCTCCCTGTGATGAAGGTGTTTGATAAATATCAGCTGGACTTAAAAATGGGCTACTTTCTCAGATTTCTAGGGGTTGTCCCTCCTTCTAGGCAAGTCCCAGGAGCACAGGAACTTTGCTGGAGTTTGGCAGTTTTCAGCCCTGGAATTAGCATGCACTCTTTGGAAGGTGTTGTTGTCTGAATGTATACGTCTCCCCAAGTTCATATGTTGAAACAAAATGCCATAATGTGATGCTGTGAGGAGGCGGGGCTTTGGGACTGTCACAGGTCATGAGGGTGGAGCCTCCCTCAGGGATTAACTCTGTTATAAAAGATACCCGAGACCGGCTCCCTCAGCTTTTCCCTGTGCGGACGCAGCAAGAGGTTGGCCGTTGGTGACCCAGAAGAGGATCTTCACCCCCAACCCAACTGCTGAGATAGCATCTCCGACATGCAGCCTTGAGAACTGTGAGAGATACATTGCTGTTCTTTATAAGCCACCCAGTGTGTGGGATTTGTTAATACTATCACTACGAACAAAGCTAGTGGAGGTGATTGAATTCCAGTAGAGCTATTTCAAATCCTGAAAGATGATGCTGTGAAAGTGCTGTACTCAATCTGCCAGCAAATTTGGAAAACTCAGCAGTGGCCACAGGACTGGAAAAGGTCAGTTTTCATTCCAATCCCAAAGAAAGGCAATGCCAAAGAATGCTCAAACTACCGCACAATTGCACTCAGCTCACATGCTAGTAAAGTAATGCTCAAAATTCTCCAAGCCAGGCTTCAGCAATACGTGATCCGTGAACTTCCTGATGTTCAAGCTGGTTTTAGAAAAGGCAGAGGAACCAGAGATCAAATTGCCAACATCCGCTGGATCATGGAAAAGCAAGAGAGTTCCAGAAAAACATCTATTTCTGCTTTATTGACTATGCCAAAGCCTTTGACTGTGTGGATCACAATAAACTGTGGAAAATTCTGAAAGAGATGGGAATACCAGACCCTAACCTGCCTCTTGAGAAACCTGTCAGGAAGCAGGTCAGGAAGGTCAGGAAGCAACAGTTAGAACTGGACATGGAACAACAGACTGGTCCCAAATAGGAAAAGGAGTATGTCAAGGCTGTATATCGTCACCCTGCTTATTTAACTTATATGCAGAGTACATCATGAGAAATGCTGGACTGGGAGAAACACAAGCTGGACTCAAGATTGCTGGGAGAAATATCAATAACCTCAGATATGCAGATGACACCACCCTTATGGCAGAAAGTGAAGAAGAGCTAAAAAGCCTCTTGATGAAAGTGAAAGAGGAGAATGAAAAAGTTGGCTTAAAGCTCAACATTCAGAAAACTCAGATCATGGCATCTGGTCCCATCACTTCATGGGAAATAGATGGGGAAACAGTGGAAACAGTGTCAGACTTTATTTTTTGGGGCTCCAAAATCAATGCAGATGGTGATTGCAGCCATGAAATTAAAAGATGCTTACTCCTTGGAAGGAAAGGTATGACTAACCTAGATAGCATATTGAAAAGCAGAGACATTACTTTGCCGACTAAGGTCTGTCTAGTCAAGGCTATGGTTTTTCCAGTGGTCATCTATGGATGTGAGAGTTGGACTGTGAAGAAGGCTGAGTGCCGAAGAATTGATGCTTTTGAACTGTGGTGTTGGAGAAGACTCTTGAGAGTCCCTTGGACTGCAAGGAGATCCAACCAGTCCATTCTGAAGGAGATCAACCCTGGGGTTTCTTTGGAAGGAATGATGCTAAAGCTGAAACTCCAGTACTTTGGCCACCTCATTTGATGAGGTGACTCATTAGAGAAGACTTTGATGCTGGGAGGGACTGGGGGCAGGAGGAGAAGGGGACGACCGAGGATGAGATGGCTGGATGGCATCACTGACTTGATGGACGTGACTCTGAGTGAACTCCAGGAGTTGGTGATGGACAGGGAGGCCTGGGGTGCTGCGATTCACGGGGTTGCAGAGTCGGACATGACTGAGTGACTGAACTGAACTGAACTGAACCTGAGTGGACTCGGGTGGGGGGATGCTTTGGGGAAGGGTCCTCCTCAGAGCCCTACCTGCAGGGTGGCTGTGTATTTGCATGTATTTATAAGGATTGTTCCTTTTGGTGCGCTGCTGCTAAGTCACTTCAGTCGTGTCCGACTCTGTGTGACCCCATAGACGGCAGCCCACCAGGCTCCCTCGTCCCTGGGATTCTCCAGGCAAGAACACTGGAGTGGGTTGCCATTTCCTTCTGCAGTGCATGAAAGTCAAAAATGAAAGTGAAGTCGCTCAGTCGTATCCGACTCTTAGCGACCCCATGGACTGTAGCCTACCAGGCTCCTCTGTCCATAGAATTTTCCAGGCAAGAGTACTGGAGTGGGGTGCCATTGGGGCACTAACATGTCACAAACATCAGCTAAGATATTTGGCCAAAGCAGTAATTGGTCTATGAATGCAGCTGGGTTCTCATGTTTTGTATTTCTAAGGCTCACCTGGTCATTTCCAATGCTGTCAATTTACTCACTGTATTAGGGGGAGTTCTGTAGGGAAATGGAGCTTATGGACTGTGAGGGCTTCCTTTGTGGCTCAACTGGTAAAGAATTAGCTTGCAATGCGGGAGACCTGGGTTCAATCCATGTTTTGGGAAGATCTCTTGGAGAAGGGAATGACATCCCAGTCCAGTATTCCTGCCTGGGAAATCCCATGGACAGAGGAGCCTGGTGGACTACAGTTCATGGGGTCGCAAAGAGTTGAACACGACTGAGTAACTTTCATTTTCACTTTCATGTGTGTGTAAGAGAGGAATTTATTTTAGGGCACTGGTTCATGAGTTTGTGGAAGCTTGGAAAATCCACAATCTGATGGCTGGGAGACTCAGCGAAGAGTTACAACTGGACTCCAGAGATGGCCAGTCAGCTGCATGGGCTCTTTCTTACTCAGGTAAGGCTGGTCTTCATTCTAGAAATTCAGCTAATTGGATGAGGTTCATCCATGTTACAAGGGCAATGTGCTTTACTCGCAGTCCACTGATTTAAGTGTTCACCACCTTTACAGAAACATCTAGAGTAATGTTGGACTAAATATCTGGGTGCTGTGCCCTGGCATCCTGAAGTTGACTCATAAAATTACCCTTCTCCCTCACCTTTCGCATATTTAAGGATCCCAGTCTGCCTGGTAACAGTAACTACCTTCATAAACCAGTTTGGAAACCTCCAAATTAGGTCAGTTTAGTATTCGCTTGCGTCTTGAGTTCATTTAGCACTGTTATTGGCACTTATTTGGAACAGCCAGCGCCGCCGGCTCAGAGGGACGAGGATAAGCTAATTACCATCTTATTTTAAGTAGTATGCATATTTCTCCCTTCCTCTCGAGTGCCTTTTAATTTTCTGCTGTAATTTATAGCATGCTAATGAGGGGTTCTGATGATAAACGTGAGCGCCACGAGTGCTCAAGGAGAAGGGGGCAGTTACTAGACCAGGAACTTTGGGTGCTGGTGGCTCCCTTCACGTGCCTCTGCAGGGTCCCTGTGCTCTCTCTGACATGTGAATGACTAGTAGCTGCTGGAACTCGGGGTCTGTGAGCCAACCCTGCAGAGGGCAGGCTGCTGAGCAAGGTGTGAGGACGTTGGGACCACGGCAACCCTCACTTCTTCTGTGAGAGCACTGCATCTCTGGTGGTGAGATTCCTTCCTTGAGGTCCGCTTCTTGGGTGACAGCTGTGAGGAGCGATGCTAAGGACCCTGGAAGGACAGGAAACCTCATGTCTTTGGCCTCTGGAGGGGGAGAAGCATATGCCTACTTGTCTGAGGCTTTGGTTCTGTGACATGGTAGAAGTGTGGTCCAACATTAAACCTGGAAGATGTTCCCGAGGTCCTTCCTTTCGCACGACATCCCAGGGCGAGAGGATGGCATCCATGCCGTGGACCAAATGTGATGGAAGAGGAGAGGCAGGGGTGGTTTTCATCATGATCAAAAACTGTAGACTTATGTAGATGGAAACCTGCTTGGTGATCTTGGCTCAGTTCATGAAACAGGCGTTTAAACAAACAACACGCTTGATAGCAGCATATTGCTCCTGTTCCTTAATATGTTGAAGGGAGGAAGAAGAAGAGGGCTGAGGCTCAAGGAGCTGGGGGCAGACTAGTCTGGGGCTGACTTCATGGGTCTTGTGTGAACATCAGTCAGGAAACAAGTAGAGAATCAGAGCTAATTGGAGAAATACAGATTTAGAGATGTGTTTCCGGAATTGGCTTGTGCACTTGTGGGGGTTGGTGACAAGGGTCCAAAATCTGCAGGGCAGCCCTCAGGGAGGACAGGCTAAGGACTCCTGGAGGTGGATGGACACTGTTGTCCAAGGGTGGACTTTCTTCTCCAGGGAAGTCTCCACTCTATTAAGGTGTTCAGACTGACCCTGACCCACACAGATTATCTGAGACAATCACCTGTGCTCAATTAACATCACTTTGTTCTGGACGAGGATCACTTCTACAAAACACCTTCACAGTGGCATCTTAGATTATAATGTGTGGCCTGGAGTGACTGAGGACTGTTGCCTAGCCAAGTTGACACTTCAAAAATAATCAGTGTTAAAAAAAAGGCTGGACATTCAAAGATGCAAAACTGAGATTTATGCTTTGGGCTTCTTCCTTTGCGAACTGAGAAAATTAGCATGTCTGCTCATAGGGTTTGTGTGTGGCTGGGATGTGTTTCTGTTATCTAATACATCTATGCTGTTTACAACGTCACACAATAGCATTTTATAAATATTTGGCTTTGTTATTTGTTAAACACCTTCTGTTTCTCCCATTCTCCTCTTAATTATTGAATTGCATGGTCATGTCAAGTCTTCTAAACATGAGTTGTGTGGTTTTGTTTAAGGTGAAAGGCAAGCAGAATTTAAATGGCTTATCTCTGACATATCTGCTGCAGGTCATGTAACCAGGGCTAAAAACCATGTTTGTTCTGTTCTGGTGCTTTTTATAGCTGAGATGACTGTGTCACCATCAGTGCGTCTGCCATTTGCAATATGAGGTTTGCCAGAACTTTTAAATCATCTCTATATAGACTCAAACAATGGCTAGTTACCCATATGACAAAACCCAAAGGTTCGCTGGAGTCACCCTGTCCTTTTAGATTTCAATGCGATTTGCTTCAAACTCCCATCCAAGTATGGTGGAAAACTGGGTGCCCTTCCTTTTTCACTGGGGATTTTCAAGAGGCTGTTTCTGGCTCTGATATCCTTTTTCTTTTCCCAAGTTGGAAAGGCAGGCCCTTTCGCCTGATGCCCACCAGGACACTTCTGAGTTCAGCCAGCTTTGTGGAATGGTAGCACAGAGCTTTTCACCTGGCCAGGTCACAGTTTCCCTTGATCTAGGGGTCCCCAGCCTCCAGGATCTAATGACTGATGATCTGAGGTTGAGCTGATGTAATAATAGTAGAAATGTAAGGCATTTGAATCATCCTCAAACCAGCCCCCCGCTCCCATCCACGGGAAAATTGTCTTTCATGAAACCAGTTGCTGGTGCCAAAAAGGTTGGGGACCCATGCAAACCTGCTCTTCCCTCAGACTTCATCAAACGTGGCTTTAACTTTCTTTCCTCCACCTCTGCTAGCCTCTCTCTTGTTCGGCCATGCCCTCATGCTCCCTGTCCTGGAGGGAGGTGACAGCTGGGTGCTAGGAGTTATCCAGTGTTTACTGACTTGGGTTCTTGCGCTCTTTAGTAAGCTGGTAGGACCAGGTGAGAAATTCAGACCTGGCTTTCCCGGGACCCTTGCTCACTCCATAGGGGTGAGGGAGTGAGCTGGTCCCTTGGATGGAGTGAGCCTGGGGGTGGATCGGTGGTCTGGCCGGAGGGGTGACTTAGGTGCTCTGCCTGCCCCCTTGGTGGTGCTGCATGCAGGGTGCTGCGTCACCCCTCGAAAGTGACAGTTGGGGTTTTGGTCTCTTTGTATCTCATTGTCCGTAATTCATCCCCACCACATACCACACAGTTATTTTTCCTTCCTCTGTTGTTTCTTTGTATCTGTTGCTCAGGCAGATGTTTGTCCAGGTACAAGTATTCCAGCAGAGAGTCCCAGGTCCCACCCTGTGTCAGCTCCACCTTCTCCCTAACTTACAGTTCTCCCAAATTCCCCAATGCTGTATTTTCTAAGCAAAGCCAATTCTCTTCCTGGGGAAACTTAAAAAAAAAACCCAACACTTCCTATTCTAATTATAACGAGCCCAAGAGATTTCACTTTCAGACAATACTCGTATTAAAGTATGGATGGTTTTACTATGCCTTTCAAAAGCAAAAAAGAAAAACCAACAACTCACAAAGATTTATGGGTTTAAAACAAAAACAAAACCTAACTTCTATGGTTTTGACTTATTTGACTTCTTGCCTCCACCTTTCACTGACCTTTAGAAGATGGATTTCTTGTATGCTGTATTAACTGCCCTTCTGTGGAATCAACATTAATTATCAGGAGCCACAACCAGACCCCCTCAGGATGGGTTATGTGGGACCACAGTGTAATGACCGACTCTGATCCTGGGTGGCACTGGTGCCAGGTATAAGTCAGCAGAGTAGGTTTGTGTGTGTTTCGAGAGAGTGTCCTAAAGCGTGAAGAAACAGAAAGGAAAGAGTGGGTGGCCCGCCTTCACAGTTAAAAAATCCACAGTAACATCAACCATTCTCATTTAACTCAATAATACTGTTTTATGGATCTGTCTGTGCTTATAACTAACTTGTGGAGCAAAGACATGCCTCCCCACTCACTACAGAGCATGATGAACCCCTGCTCAAGTCTTCAAAAGGCAAAAGAGCTGTGTACCTCCCACATGTTATTTTTTAGAATTCAGAGTGAAACTTTGAGCAGTGCTTAGGGCCTTGAGCTTGAACTTCAGATCTCTTATTTAAAAATAATTAATAGTCCTTTGGTCACTAGTGGCCCATCTGGACTAACCAACATAGTGATGTAGTAAGATACTTTGTCTTCCTCTCAGAGACAGTGTCCGTTCATTGAACACAAGGTGCAGAGTAATGCTTACGAAGCTGGGAGACTCTGCCTAGGAAGGGGCTCCTCTGAATCTCCTCTGTCCTCTGAATCATTCATTCACTCCAGTGGTGTCTTAAGTGTGGATATTATTTGCTCAGTTTCCTCAAGGAAAAGACCCAATGCACTTACATGGTGCATTTTTAATACTGCGTATTCTATCATGTGTTTTTGACTTCTTGTTCAGTTGCTAAGTCATGTCCTACTCTTTGCGACCCCGTGGACTGCAACACACTGGGCTTCCCTGTCCTTCACTATCTCCCAGAATTTGCTCAAAGTCCATTGAGTCGGTGATGCTCTCTAACCATCTCATCTTCTGTTGCCGCCTTCTCCTGTCCTCAATCTTTCCCAGCATCAGGGTCTTTTCGAGTGAGTGGGCTTTTCCCATTGGTGGCCAAAGTATTGGAGCTTCAGCAACAATCCTTCCAATGAGTATTCAGGACTGATTTCCTTTAGTATTGACTGGTTTGATCTTCTAAGTGACTCTCAAGACTCTTCGCCAGCACCCCAGTTTGAAAGTATCAGTAAGTTTTTGACTAATGGCTAATGAATCCACAGTAAAATCAACAAATGGTTACAATTCTTTCTTTTTCTACCATTTTTTCTTCTGCTTCCTTTTTCTCTTTAAGGAAAGGAGCTAATTGCAATTGTTTCCTCTAGTGAAATTTGAAACCAGATTCCCTACCCAATGTGAGAAAAATGCAGATGCGGATACACTTTCAAAAGTTGTTTGATAAGAATAAAATGTTTAAAAGGTGTATACAGGAAAATGGGATTTCCAAGAATATATAGTTCTAAAAGTATGATGCAACTGGAGCCGATTATACAGAGTGAAGTAAGCCAGAAAGAAAAACACCAATACAGTATACTAACACATATATATGGAATTTAGGAAGATGGCAATGACGACCCTGTATGCAAGACAGGGAAAGAGACACAGATGTGTATAACGGACTTTTGGACTCAGAGGGAGAGGGAGAGGGTGGGATGATTTGGGAGAATGCCATTCTAACATGTATACTATCATGTGAATTGAATCGCCAGTCTATGTCTGCCGCAGGATGCAGCATGCTTGGGGCTGGTGCATGGGGATGACCCAGAAAGATGTTATGGGGAGGGAGGTGGGAGGGGGGTTCATGTTTGGGAATGCATGTAAGAATTAAAGATTTTAAAATTTAAAAAAAAATGTTATAAAAAAATAAAAATAAAAAATAAAAAAATAAATTAAAAAATAAATAAATAAAACCAATCTTGAGACAGTAAAAAAAAAAAAAATAAAAGTATGATGCACAAGATTTGACACATTTGGAATACTATTTTTGAAACTTCCGCTTTTTATAAGAGAGAAAGAAAATATATGTTAATACGCTTTGGGGCAGAAGACATTAGGTTTTATAGTGTCAGCTCCGTCCTTGTAACCTTGGACAAGTTACGTACTCTAAGCCTGATCTATAAAAAGAAGATAATAAATATGCTTAATCAGAGGATGGATGTGAGGAGTAAGGATCAGTTAAAGTACTTATTATAGTTTCTGATGGATAGTAGGCACTAAATAAATGCTCACTCCTAATAGTCTGATGAGAATAGCTCACAGTAGAAGGGTCATTGGATTTGATGGCTGTGAGAATGACTCAAATTAATAAGTATAGACATAGGGATGTTAAGAAGTCATTGTCTTAAAAACACATACATACACCACAACCCTGAATTCTTCTATGGTAGCTGGAACTAAAGAGTTTTTTTTTTTTTTTTTTAAGCTAGTAGAAAGGAAATGATTTTCTGATGGTATTAAATAAAAGCAAATACAATGTTTTCCTCAAATTTCTATTGTTAAATAAAACCAAATAAATAAAAACCTACAGTTTTCAATGTATCTATTATAGAATGGTGTTGATGGTCATAGCATTATGAAAATAATGCTCTTCAACACAGGCTACCCAAGTTCAAGGTCTATCCCTTACTGGACATTTCACTTGGGGAAATTGCTTAAGTTCACAATATCTTATTGAATTCACCTGTGAAATGGGTATAATTATAGTATGTAGTCTATGGAGTCATTATGACAAATAGTTACAGACTCTGAAACATTTATAACAGTAAAACATTCAATACGTGTTTTAATAGTCATTATAATTCTACGCTATTTGGCTTCACTATCAGAAGTAAGAGAAGGGAAAACTGTTGTGATTTTTATTCCCAACTTTGCTTCAGACCCCGCATGATGGAATGGTTTGCTTGTTTTCCTAAAGTCAGTGACAGCTCTGCTTGACATAGTCTGCTGATCAGCAGTCAGACAGTAGTGGCAGCTTACATGTACAGGGAGTTCAGCCTGCAGTTCAGAATATTTTAATGTCAGGTTGCCCTTGTAGAATTTCTAAAAGTTGTAAATGGCTGACACTGAAGATTCTGCAAGGGAAACTGATCAGAGAATTCAGTATCAGTAGAAAAATTTTTGTTTCAATTAAATTTGATCTAAATAAGAAAAAAAAAAATAGTCTAGTAAGATAATACCTAAAGTAGAAAGTTCAGTACAACAGCTCATGGGAAGAGTGAGCTGAAGTTCAGAATGATTTCACCATGAGATAACTCTAGGAAGGTTTATTTTTGGTTGGTTTTCTGCAAGAAGATAATGGTTCAGCTGAAAACAAGAGCTTACCCTTCAAAATTAAATATAACTCTATCTAGAGTAACCACCACAGAGCCACTGGATAAATCAGAACAAAGCAAAGAGTCAGTCACCTGCCCCTCCTCATCTAACAATGGGTATTTATTCTTGAATTGGATCATAGAAAAAGCAAGAGAATTCCAGAAAAAAAACATCTACTTTTGCTTCATTGACTACATGAAAGCCTTTGACGTTGTGGACCACAACTGGAAAATTCTTCAAGAGATGGTAATACCAGACCACCTCACCTGGCTCTTGAGAAACCTATATGCAGGTCAGAAAGCAACAGTTAGAACTGGACATGGAACAACAGACTGGTTCCAAATAGGAAAAGGAGTACGTCAAGGCTGTATATTGTCACCCTGCTTATTTATATGCAGAGTACATCATGAGAAATGCTGGGCTGGATGAAGTACAAGCTGGAATAAAGATTTCTGGGAGGAATATCAATAACCTCAGATATGGAGATGACACCACCCTATGGCAGAAAGCAAAGAGGAACTAAAGAGCTTCTTGATGAACGTGAAAGAGGAGAGGGAACGTGAACTCGACATTCAGAAAACTAAGATCATGGCATCCAATCTCATCACTTCATGGCAAATAGATGGGAAAACAATGGCAGCAGTGAGAGACTTTATTTTTGGGGGCTCCAAAATCACTGCAGATGGTGACTGCAGCCATGAAATTAAAAGGGACTTGCTCCTTGGAAGAAAAGCTATGACCAATGTAGACATCATATTAAAAAGCAGAGACATTACTTTACTGACAAAGGACTGTCTAGTGAAAGCTATGGTTTTTCCGTTAGCCGGATATGCGTGGGAGAGTTAGACAATAAAGAAACCTGAGTGCTGAAGAACTGATGATTTTGAACCGTGGTGCTAGAGAAGATTCTCGAGAGTCCCTTGGATAGCAAGGAGATCAAACCAGTCATTCCTAAAGGAGATCAGTCCTGAATGGTCATGGGAATGACTGAAGCTGAAGCTGCAACACTTTGGCCACCTGATGTGAAGAACTGACTCAATGGAAAAGACCCTGATGCTGGGAAAGATTGAAGGCAGGAGAAGGGGATGACAGAGGATGAGATGGTTGGATGGCATCACTGACTCAGTGGACATGAGTTTGAACACTGTCTGTGAGTTGATGATGGACAGGGAAGCCTGGCGTCCATGGGGTCGCAAAGAATTGGGGGATTGATGCTGACTGTTGTGAAATTCATATGATTGGTCACAGATGGACTCTGGAGACAGAAGGAAAAATAGTCCTCATCGTTAACCTAAGGACCTTCCTTCAACATAACCTAGGTGGCTTCTCCAGCAGTCCTGTGAAATACAGAGAAATGTTTTAACCTCTGTCTTTCCTAGATTCTAAGACTCAGTGTGTGAGGGTCTGTTTTAGAGCTGCTCTGGGTCTAGACTGAAGCTTTGCTCTTCAGGGAAGGATTTGCGTTGGTTTCGGGCTTCCCTGGTGGGCTACAATCCATGAAGTCACAGAGGGTTGGACACCACTTAGTGACTACACAGCAACAGCTATACTCACAAACACCATATATATATAGTAAACTTGAAACCCTTTTCTTTCTTCTACACGAAAAAGTACTTATATCACAGTTCACGTTTGAATGCCATGCTTGCTTCCATGCTAGAGTCTAACTACCTACATTTCTTTAGATGCAATCAGAACTTATTTGCTTAATGTAACTCATCTCTTTATTTTATATTTTGATGATCATTTCTCATTTCTCTGCTTTCTTGTCTTCTCTGGCAATCCTATCATTCAAAGGCAATTCTCTACATTCTACTCTAAATGTCCGTTGTTGTCTGTGACATTAGAAAGCATCTCTTTCTATTCCCTGCACATGGTAGGCATCTATTCAGATTGATTTTTCTATAGCATCCTGAGCTTTTGAAGGCTTATAATGATTGAATTTTATTTGTTCTGTTGAAATTTTTGTTCTTGGAACTTTGTTTTTCCTGACCTATTCTTGTTTAATAGATGGAATGACCTCCTTGATTTTATTAGAGACAAACAGAAATTCTGTTATAGTCTACTTCATTAAGAAAATATTATTTGAGGAATAAGATTTTCTTCTATGCCCTTGGATCTCTCTTTTAAGCTGTATGGTTTTGGGCTTTGCTTTTTCAGTAGTGACATTCTGGCTTCTTGCTGTTTGTTTATATATTCAGTTGATAACTTTTAAAAATTATCTTTATTGTGGTTTGTTGTTACTGTTTAGTCCCTCAGTCATGTCCAACACTTTCCTACCCCGTGGACTTTAGCCTACCAGGTTTCTCTGTCCATGGGATTTCCCAGGCAAGAATACTGGAGTGGGTCACCATTCCCTTCCCCAGGGAGTCTTCCTGATCCAGGGATTGAGCCTGGGTCTCCTGCATTGCAGGTGGATTCTTTACTGCTGAGCCACAAAGTCACACAACGTGAAACATACTATTTTAGCCATATTTAACTGTACAGCTCAGTGGTGTTAGGTAAATTGCACATTCAACACTGTACAAATGTCACCATCATCCATCTTCTGGATTTTTTCCCTTCCGAAACTGAGACTCTGTCCCCATTAAACACCAACTCCCCACTCCCCCTCCTTACCACTCTACCAATGTACTTTCTGACTCTATGAATTTGACTATTCTAGGTACCTCGTACAAGTGGAATCAAACGGTATTTGTCTGCAACTAGGTGAACTGGAATGAATTTTTAAGGTTAATTTTATATATGTTTGTACAGATTGGACCTGGGAAAATACTCAATACAGTAACTCAAGTGGTCTCTTTGTAAGCAGAATACCTCCCTGGGCACTGCCAATGGGGACAGGTTTGGGGAGGGGGTCAGGGGTGTGCCCTTAACCCTGCTGGCCCTGGTCTGAACACAAGTTGGGTTAAACCAAATGTGCACAGAGATAAACATCAAGACAGAGCTTTGGTCTAGGGTTTGAAAACTTTAAGTTTGAGACTTAATCATGGGAATCCTGTGGATTTTTTTTTTGACTTTATATAATTTCTTTTAAAAATAATGTTTGTTGGAGTATAGTTGCTTTACAATGTTGTTAGTTTCTGCTGTGCAGCAGAGTAAATGAGCTATCAGTTCAATTCAGTCGTGTCTGGCTCTTTGCGACCCCATGGACCGCAGGACGCCAGGCCTCCCTGTCCATCACCAACTCCTGGAGATTACTCAAACTCATGTCCACTGAGTTGGTGATGCCATCCAACTGTCTCATCCTCTGTCATCCCTTTCTCCTCCTGCCCTCAATCTTTCCCAACATCAGGGTCTTTTCCAATGAGTCAACTCTTTGCATCAGGTGGCCAAAGTATTGGAGTTTCAGCTTCAACATCAGTCCTTCCAATGAATATTCAGGACTGATTTCCTTTAGGATTGACTGGTGTGATCTCCTTGTAGTCCAAGGTACTCGTAAGAGGCTTCTTCAACACCATAGTTCAAAAGCATTGATTCTTCAATGCTCAGCTTATAGTCCAACTCTCACATCCATACATGACTACTGGAAAACCATAGCCTTGACTAGAGAGACCTTTGTTGGCAAAGTAATGTTTCTACTTCTTAATATGCTGTCTAGGTTGGTCATAACTTTTCTTCCAAGGAACAAGTGTCTTTTAATTTCATAATTGCAATCACCATCTGCAGTGATTTTGGAGCCCTCAAAAATAAACTCTGTCACTGTTTCCATTGTTTCCTTGTGTATTAGCCATGAAGTGATGGGACCAGATGCCATGATCTTAGTTTCCTGAATGTTGAGTTTTAAGCCAACTTTTTCACTCTCCTTTTTCACTTTCATTAAGAGGCTCTTTAGTTCTTCTTTGCTTTCTGCCATAAGTGTGGTGTCATCTGCATATCTGAGGTTATTGATATTTCTCCCGGCAATCTTGATTCCAGCTCGTGCTTCATCCAGCCCAGCATTTCTCATGGTGTACTCTGCATATAAGTTAAATAAGTAGGGTGACAATATCCAGCCTCGACATTCTTCTTTCTCAATTTGGAACCAGTGTATTGTTCCATGTCCAGTTCTAACTGTTGCTTCTTGACCCGCATACAGATTTCTCAGGAGGCGGGTGAGGTGGTCTGATATTCCCATCTCTTGAAGAATTTTCCACAGTTTATTGTGATCCACACAGTCAAAGGCTTTGATATAGTCAATAAATCAAAAGTAGATGTTTTTCTTGAACTCTGTTGCTTTTTTGATGATCCAGCAGATGTTGGCAGTTTGATCTCTGGTTCCTCAGCCTTTTCTAAACCCAGTTTGAACATCTGGAAGTTCACAGTTCACGTACTGTTGAAGCCTGGCTTGGAGAATTTTGAGCATTACTTTGCTAGCATGTAAGCTGAGTTCAATTGTGCAGTAGTTTGAGCATTCTTTGGCATTGCCTTTCTTTGGGATTGGAATGAAACTCATCTTTTCCAGCCTATAGCCACTGCTGAGTTTTCCAAATTTGCTGGCATATTGAGTGCAGCACTTTCACAGCATCATCTTTTAGGATTTGAAATAGCTCAACTGGAATTTCATCACCTCCACTAGCTTTGTTCATAGTGATGCTTCCTACAGCTCACTTGACTTCACATTCCAGGATGTCTGATTCTAGGTGAGTGATCACACCACCGTGGTTATCTGGGTCCTGAAGATCTTTTTTGTACAGTTCTTCTGTGTATTCTTGCCACCTCTTCTTAATATCTTCTGTTTCTGTTAGGTCCATACCATTTCTGTCTTTTATCGAGCCCGTCTTTGCATGAAATGTTCCCTTGGTATCTCTAATTTTCTTGAAGAGATCTCTAGTCTTTCCCATTCTATTGTTTTCCTCTGTTTCTTTGCATTGATCACTGACGATGGCTTTCTTATCTCTCCTTGGTATTCTTCAGAACTCTGGATTCAAATGGTTGTATCTTTCCTTTTCTCCTTTGCTTTTTCACTTCTCTTCTTTTCTCAGCTATTTGTAAGGCCTCCTCAGACAGCCATTTTGCCTTTTTGCATTTCTTTTTCTTGGGGTTGGTCTTGATCACTGCCTCCTGTACAATGTCACACAGCAGGAATGCTCTACAAGTGTCCTTACTCCTGTGGCAGGTCTCAGGCTAGACATTAAGGTGTGGCGGTGTACCTTGTACAGAACCTGACTGATGCCTAGTAAAGCAGTTCCTCTAAAAGCCTTTAATTTATAAAATAAAAATATATACCATATGGTCAAATATATGTTCATCCTGGCAATAGTATGTGTGTGCATGCTCAGGTGCTCAGTCATGTCTGACTCTTTGTGACTGCATGGACTGTAGCTGTCTAGGCAAGAATGCTGGAGTGGGTAGCCATTTACTTCTCCAATAAGGCCATCCTGTTTTGCCAAATGTTTCATTTTGTTAACTTGAAAGCATAGTTTCTTAGCAATACATTTGAAATAACCATACATCTATTCTCGGTAATTAATTCATGTAGTGCATATAATTATATAAATCATTTAATATATAAAGCAACACTTTACAAGAACTGCATTGTTTCTGATTATCCAGGAAATAATTATATAGCCATTCTTCAGACACATACAACACTACAGTTTCTTTATCGTCTTTGAGCCATTTGTGAGATTTTTAAATACAGAACACATCATCACTGGATAATTAGCTGTCACTTTTTTATTAAGGCAGTTTTCTTTTTAAAATGAATTCTGTGTTTGTTTCCTCAACCTAATCAGTTAGTTTAATGCTTTGAATGTTGTCTCTAAAGTTTTCATTTACGATCGCATTCAGCCTGGGAGCCGGAAGGCTGCACACCCAACCATGATTACTATAATCCATGTGAAATTTCTTTACCATCTCCCCCCCGGCCCCTTTTATAAAACACACTTCTTTAGGTGACATCTGAGCATCTCAAACTGCCATTTATTGAGGTTTTCTTCTCTGTTTGTTCAAAATAAACTAAATTGAGAATGTCACTTGTAACAAACTTTGTTTGGATTTGAATACAAGTTACACCTTCTGTCAAGTTTTCTGGGGAAAAAAGATGTACCTCATACTAAAGTACAGGGTAAAAACACACTCATTCGGTGTGCCTGAAAAATGGGTGTCAAATTGCTTTTAGAAAATTGCCAATCACTCAATTAGAACTTGGAGCTGTAATTTCCATCTTCTTTGGCCAGCCAAGCTAAGTGTGGCCATCAGATGTAAATCTGATTTTTGAAGACAAAAAAGTGACTTGGAAAAGAATGACCTAATTCTGTTGGTTATTTACCAACAGACATCTTGAAGTAGGCAAGAGGAAAGGCCAGAATTCAAATATCAGTGGAAGACAGCATGCATGTCAGCTGAGAAGGACAAGCATTTGTCTCTGGTGTATGCTTAGCCTAAAGCATCATCCTCCATGATGATTCAGCATGTAGGTATAGTTTACTGAGTGAACAGAGACACAGGATTCCAATAAGTTCACATTCTTTCAGAGTTAAAATGATTTTAATCCTTGCTTTAAGACTGTTCTAGTACTAATTGTAAAATTGTTTGGAATCCTCATTTAAATCTTAGTCCTAGTTTTATGAGTCATACTACTTGGATGGGCTAAACTTTAGTTTTTCCATGTATAAAACAAAAACTTTGAATGATTTCTATTCTTAGGATTTTGTGAAATAAAACATGTAAATGAAATATAACATTTTAAACTTATCCTCACCGATAAATGACAACTCATTTTCCAACTGAATTTCTGAAACTTATCAGTGTGATAGCTTCATGCTTCTTAATGTCAGTTAGCTGCAACTAGGTCACTTAGAAAAGATCCTGATGCTGGGAAAGATTGAGGGCAGGAGGAGAAGGGGGCGACAGAGGATGAGACTGGATGGCATCACTGACTCAGCGGACATGAGTTTGAACAAGCTCCAGGAGTTGGTGATGGACAGGCTGCAATCCATGGGGTCGCAAAGAGTTGGGCAGGACTTAGTGACTGAACAGCAACAACATGACATAGTAACTCAGCTCCTAGAAGTCGGTGAGTCAGCCAGTTTGCCTGTAGTAACCCAGCGACACAGATGGCTGTCAGTCCCTAGACACACCCACTTCCGCAAAGTCTCCAATCTCAGAGCAAGAGCTTCCCCAACCCACGAAGACAAGCTGTTTGCTCATAGACAGTCTCAGAGTCTTTGCCTGACAAGAGGTGACCATAGCCTTTGTTTCAGATATTGAACAGTGGGCATTTCCCTGACAAGTGTATGACGTCTAGGACACAGTCAATAAATAATCCTGTTGCTGCTTCTATAGCTGATTGATAATGACATTAATGTTATTGAGTGCATCAAGATTACTCTTCAGTAATCAGGGAAAAAAACACTTCCTTGAAAAAAGGATCAGAAAGAAGTAATCTGGGCTTTTCTCACGAGTCAGTTTGTGACATCTTTGTTATATAAGCTGGAACTGTGGTGGAAGAAGGGGTGCTCAGCGTTCTTATCATTGTTTAGTCGCTGAATCTTCAGTTAAAAGTCAGACACCACTGTCCTGAGTTAATACACACGAGATGTTGTCGTGGTTCAGGTTACTGAAACACATATATGGAACAATTTTTGTTGTTCAGTTGCTCAGTCGTGTGACCGCATGGACTGTAGTTCTCCAGGCTCCTCTGTCCATGGGATTTCCCAGGCAAGAATACGGGAGTGGGTTGCCATTTCCTTCTCCAGGGGCTCTTCCTGACCCAGGGATGGAACCCACATCTCTTTCATTGGCAGGTAGATTCTCTACCAGTGAGCCACGGGGAAGCCCACCAGCTTTATTAGCTTTTAGGCAATGCATCTGAAATTATACAGCTAGAAGAACTGTGAAGCTCTAGCAGACCAGACAAGGTTTGTTGAGAAATCAGTTTGTAAAACAAGAGGAGTGCTTCACTTCTAAAATATTAGAGTGAGGCTCAGCATGGAATGGAAGACCCACCGCTTTTACCAGGGCATGGCGAGAAGTGTATACACGTAGTCTCCTCCCCTGCCCTAACCTCTCCCACCCTCCCAGCGGTGATGTGAAGAGGACAAGAAACCTCTGGCCTGCACTTTAACTCTCAATTCAGTTCAGTCGCTCAGTCGTGTCCGACTCTTTGAGACCCCATGAGTTGCAGCACGCCAGGCCTCCCTGTCCATCACCAACACCTGGAGTTCACTCAGACTCACATCCATTGAGTCAGTGATGCCATCCAGCCATCTCATCCTCTGTCGTCCCCTTCTCCTCCTGCCCCCAATCCCTCCCAGCATCAGAGTCTTTTCCAATGAGTCAACTCTTCGCATGAGGTGGCCAAAGTACTAGAGTTTCAGCTTTAGCATCATTCCTTCCAAAGAAATCCCAGGGCTGATCTCCTTCAGAATGGATTGGTTGGATCTCCTTGCAGTCCAAGGGACTCTCAAGAGTCTTGATGAAATTAATGAAGACTCTGGGTCACTTTGTAATCAGACCTGAGGTTTAGCTGTGATCCATTTCTTTTATATTACCTTTTAGGGAACATATTGCAAAGCCAGAGGGAATTTTTGATTTTGCTCTGCCACCTGAAGCCCCACACCTGACACTATTCTTGTAAAACCTACCTGGCACTTTAGGTCTGGGTGGAAGGGGGTAAAACTGGGAATAATTGAAAGTAACTAACCCTGACTACCCAGATGTCCCCTGAGAATACCTTGTGTTTTGATTAAACAAGGGTTAAGTCCAGCCAGACATCCTGGAATGTGAAGCCAAGTGGGACTTAGGAAGCATCACTATGAACAAAGCTAGTGGAGGTGATGAAATTACAGTTGAGCTATTTCAAATCCTAAAAGATGATGCTGTGAAAGTGCTTCAGTCTCTATGCCAGCAAATTTGGAAACCTCAGCAGTGGCCACAGGACTGGAAAAGGTCAGTTTTCATTCCAATCTCAAAGAAATGCAATGCCAAAGAATATTCAAACTACCGCACAATTGCACTCATCTCAAACACTAACAAAGTAATGCTCAAAATTCTCCAAGCCAGGCTTCAATAGTATGTGAACTGTGAGCTTCCAGATGTTCAAGCTGGATTTAGAAAAGGCAGAGGAACCAGAGATCAAATTGTCAACATATGTTGGATCATTGAAAAAGCAAGAGAGTTCCAGAAAAACATCTACTTCTGCTTTATTGGATATGTCAAAACCTTTGACTGTGTGGATCACAGCAAGCTGTGGAAAATTCTTCAAGAGATGGGGATACCAGACCACCTGACCTGCCTCCTGAGAAATCTGTATGCAGATCAGGAAGCAATAGTTAGAACTGGACATGGAACAACAGACTGGTTCCAAATCGAGAAAGAAGTATGTCAAGGCTGTATATTGCCACCCTGCTTATTTAACTTATATGCAGAGTTCATCATGTGAAATGCTGGGCTGGATGAAGCACAAGCTGGAATCAAGATTTCTGGGAGAAATATCAATAACCTCAGATATGCAGATGACACCACCTTTTTGGCAGAAAGTGAAGAAGAGCTAGAGCCTCTTGATAATAGTGAAAGAGGAGAGTGAAGAGTTGGCTTAAAACTCAGCATTCAGAAAACTAAGATCATGGCATCCAATCTCATCACTTCATGGCAAATAGATGGGGAAACAATGGAAACAGTGACAGCCTTTATTTTTGGGGGCTCTAAAATCACTGCAAATGGTGATTGCAGCCATGAAATTAAATGATGCTTGCTCCTTGGAAGAAAAGCTATGACCAACCTAGACAGCATATTAAAAAGTGGAGACATTACTTTGAGAACAGAGGTCTACTCAAAGCTATGGTTTTTCCAGTAGTCATGTATGGATGTGAGAGTTGGACTATAAAGAAAGCTGAATGCTGAATTGATGGCTTTTGAATTGTGGTGCTGGAGAAGGTCTTGAAAGTCCCTTGGACTGTAAGGAGGTTCAACTAATCCATCCTAAAGGAAATCAGTCCTGAATATTCATTGGAAAGACTGATGCTGAAGCTCCAATACTTTGGCCACCTAATGCGAAGAACTGACTCATTGGAAAAGACCCTGATGCTGGGAAAGATTGACGGCAGGAGGAGAAGGGGATGACAGAGCATGAGATGGTTGGATGGCATCACTGATTTGATGTACATGAGCTTGAGCAAGCTCTGGGAATTTGTGATGGACAGAGAAGCCTGGTGTGCTGCAGTCCATGGGGTTGCATGGGGTCGCAAAGAGTAAGACACACTGAGGAACTGAGCTGAAAGTCCTCCTGACTTGGCCTCACCGGTGAAGCCTCTTCAGGGTGGGTTTAGAGCTCTGGCTTCATCCTTACATATCATTGTGCTTGTAGGAGATCACTCAAAATTCTGATTTTCATTGTCATCTTTACTCCCCAAGGGATAAGTTAACTTGAATTGATTTTGAATACTCATGAAGAGTAATTCTTCTTTGTAATTTTCTAATGTCAAGATTTGTATTTACTAGAAAGGTTCTTTTGTTGGAAGTCTAAAATGGCAATTTGAATTCCTAATTTTTAATAGCATATTGTGAAACAGTGATTGATTTAAGCTGTCAACATAGTGTTTCAGAGCTTTATTTGTTGAAGAGCAATTTGAAGATTTTTTTCTTTGGAAAGACAGTTGTTCTGATATTTGAAAGTCTATGAAGACAGTTTCTAAAACAAATGACTTTATTACAAGCATGTTAGTATATGTATGGTAAAATCAACTAAAATATTTATTAAATATGCATAATATAAAATTGAAGAAAAACATGGTACGTTATAAAGGAAAAAAACAGAGTTGGATACAAGAGCAATAAATAAAAATCAACTATTTTCATAAGTTAGCAACAAGTAGAAAAAAAATCACCATTCACAATGTTGTTAGAATATAACTATTTAGGAATAAATACATAAGTTATGAAGTTCTCTATCCTCGTTAACTATAAGACATTGCTGAGAGAAAGAAAAGTTATAAATATGTTTATAGTTTAGCGAGGAACTACCAGTTGTCCCCAAAGCTATCTATAGGTTTAATACAGTGAAAACCAAGCCTTTTGAAATTTGGTGGAATATTAAAGGTGTTTATATTATAACAGTATACCTGGAGTGGCCATGATAGTCTTGAAAGATAAAAATAAATTGGAGGGTTTAAATTGCCGCATATAATGATGGTATAAATTTATAGGTACTAAGACTTGTGATATTGGAGAAATAGAGAGTGTTCTACTGGAATGGCACTCGTGTGGCATGTTAGCCTTTTCTTCCTCCTTTCCCTCCTTCCTTCAAGTATAGTTGATTTACAGTATATTATCAGTTTCAGGTATACAGCAATGTGATTTAGTTTATATACATATGTAATATTCTTTTTCAGACTTTTTTCCCCATATCAGTTCAATTCACTTGCTCACTTGTGACCGACTCTTTGTGGCCCCATGATCTGCAGCACGTCAAGCTTCCCTGTCCATCACCAACTCCTGCAGTTTGCTCAAACTCATGTCCTTCGAGTTGGTGATGCCATCCAACCATCTCATTCTCTGTCATCCCCTTCTCCTCCTCCCTTCAATCTTTCCCAGCATCAGGGTCTTTTCCAATAAGTCAGTTCTTCACATCAGATGGCCAAATGATTGGATCTTCAGCTTCAGCATCAGTCCTTCCAGTGAATATTCAGGACTGATTTCCTTTAGGATTAACTGGTTGGATCTCCTTGCAGTCCAAGGGACTCTCAAGCGTCTTCTCCAACACCACATTTCAAAAGCATCAATTCTTCAGCGCTCAGCTTTCTTTATAGTCCAACTCTCATATCCATATATGACTACTGGAAAAACCATAGCTTTGACTAGATGGACCTTTGTTGGCAAAGTAATAGGTTGTAACACAATATTAAGTATAGTTCCCTGTGCTATATACAAGGTCCTTGCTGAGTATCTATATAAATAATCTCTCTCTATAAATATAGAGAGATGTGTGTGCATACTCAGTCATGTCAAACTCTTTGTGACCCATGGACTGTAGCCTGCCAGGCTCCTGTGTCCATGAAATTTTCCGGGCAAGATAACTGGAGTGGCTTGCCATTTCCTGCTCAGGTGATCTTTTGGACCCAGGGATCAGAGCCAGGTCTATTGCGTCTCTTGCATGGGTAGGCAGATTGTTTACAGCTGTTCCACTTATGAGGCAGCATTCTATATATAGTCGTGTGTATATGTTAATATCAGAGTCCTGATTTATCCCTCTCTACACTTTCTCCTTTGGTAACCATAAGTTTGTTTTCTATGTCTGTGGGTCTATTACTCTTCTGTATGTAAGTTCAGTTGTATCGATTTTAAGATTCCATGTGTAAGTGATGCCATATAGTATTTGCCCTCCTGTCTGGCTTACCTCATTTAGTATGCTGATCTTTAGGTCCGTTCATGTTGCTGCAAATGGCAGTATTTCATTTTTTTTTAAATGGCTGGGTAACAATTGTGTCATGCATATGTAGCGCGTCTTCGTCATCCACTCCTGTCTTGATGGACATTTTAGCTTGTTTCCATGTCACAGCTGCTGTAAATAGTTCACTGTAAATAGTGAACATCGGAGTGCACTGTATCCTTTTGGATTGTGTTTTCCTATGGATATATGCCCAGGAGTGGGATGGCTGGATCATGTGGTAGCTCTACTTTTAAAAGTTTCTTAAGGAGCCTTCTTAACATTGTCCATAGTGGCTGTTACCAATGAATAGTCCCACCAACGGTGCAGGAGAGTTCCCTTCTCTTCACACCCTCTGTAGCATTTGTTATTTGTAGACTTTCTAATGATCAGCATTCTGATCAGTGTGAGGTGATAATCTCATTGTGGTTTTGATTTGCCGTTCTCTAATAATTAGTGATGTTGAGCATCTTTTCATGTGCTTTTGGCCCCGTGCATGTCTTCTTTAGAGAAATGTCTGTTTAGATCTTCTGCCCATTTTTTGATCAGACTCTTTTTTAGATATTGAGTTATATGAACTGTTGGTATATTTTGCAAATTTAGCCCTTGTCAGTTGCATCATTTGCAAAAATATTTTCTCCTATTGTGTTTATGGCTTCCTTGCTGTGCAAAAGCTTTTACGTTCAATGAGATCCCATTCGTTTGTTCTTGTTTTTATTTCCATTACTTTAGGAAATGGTTCCGAAAAGATATTTGTGCAGTTTTTGTTTGACTTTTCATTTTTAATGATTCATATGGAAGCTACGAATGAGCGTAATTTACGTGTGTGTTCTCCTTGTAGGTTGTCTTCTTATCCAGATATTTTGTGTATATGTGTTATACCAATAAATTACTTTTGCAGGTTTAATCCTGTATTATTTCCTTTACTTTTTTGTGTGTCAGTAGGGAAAAAATAAGCTGGAATCCCTCAAAAAGTGGAATTGAACATATGGGACAGATTAGAGTTTGAAAATACTCCCGCTTATACAGCCACAGCATTTTCAAAAACAGATGCTACTCTTTCTTTAGGAAAAGATAACCTTCTCAAAAAGTGACCCTGGGTCAATTAGGCATCTTTATAGAAAGAAATATGCCTGGCTTTCTACTTTATATAAAATGCAAATTATTTACAGATCATAATCCTACCTAAGTGTTAAAAGCAAACAATACAGTTTGTATATGAAAATATAAGACAATATCTTCATGATTGTAAAGTTTTTTTCTTCAAAACAGTAAAAAGCATTAACTATAATATAATATGAATGATTAATAAATTGACACTGCTGAAAATTAATACCCTACATGAATCACAAAGCACTATTAAGAGAAAGAAAAGGAAGACTACAGACTGGAAGAAAATATTCTAATTTATCCAAAAGGAGACAGAACTTGTATGTAGAATTTATACAACACTCCTACAAAAGAAAACCCCCAGTAAATCCAATTAAACAATGTCAAAAGACTTGAACAGACACAGTACAACATGCTAACCACGTCTCCAGTAGGCATATAAAAGTTGTTCCACAAGCAATTCAGAGTGTGATGTTAGCATATATCCACCACAAAGGCTGTTGTGACGGTGAGCTTGTGCAGTAACTGGAACTCTCAGAGTTGCTGGTGGGAATACAATTAACAAAGATCTTCTGAGTAGCTGGCAGTATGCTGTAATACCAAACATATGCCTACATATAACCCAGCAGTTCCAAGAGATGATTATAACAAATGGCATTTATGGGAACAGACACTAAAGTTTTACCTAATTCAAACATCCATCAACACTAGAATGGAACATTTATTTTGGTATATTTATATAGTATAATAAATAGTAAAAAGAACAGATTACTACATAAAATGCATGGATGATTCTCACATGAAAGACTGATTCAATTTATTTGAAGTACAAGAACAAAGTAAAAGAATTTATGGTAAAAAAAAAAAGTTGAAAAGTTGTAATCTCTTGGAGGGTGCTAAATGAAAAAGGGCAAGAGAATGCTCATTTTGGGGTGGTGGATTTGTCCTATATCTTGACCTGGACAGTGGTTTGCGTGTGTGTATGCAGGTAAAAGGTCATCAAACTCAAATGTTTGTATACTTTACTGTATACATGCGATTGGAGAAGGCAATGGCACCCCACTCCAGTACTCTTGCCTAGAAAATCCCATGGATGGAGGAGCCTGGTGGGCTGCAATCTATGGGGTCGCCGAGAGTCGGACACGACTGAGTGACTTCACTTTCACTTTTCACTTTCATGCATGGGAGAAGGAAATGGCAGCCCACTCCAGTGTTCTTGCCTGGAGAATCCCAGGGACAGGGGAGCCTGGTGGGCTGCTGTGTATGGGGTCGCACAGAGTCGGACATGACTGAAGTGACTTAGCAGCATACATGCTATAACTCAGTTTCAGAACCACACAAACATAGAAGTGAAGCCAATGTGGTTCCATATACTGCAGTGTAATTAAGATGAAGGAGACAGAAAATAATGCTGACAAAAGTGAGGAGCATCTAAGCTGTCTTGTACTGAAGTTAGGAGTACATCTTAGAAGGATGGCTTTTGGAAACAACTTGATATTTACAAAGACTGCGTATCCGCATACCTTTCCATTCTAAACAGCAGGACCTTGTTGTATATCTGTTCTAAATGTAATAGTCTGCATCTGCTGCTGCTAAGTCGCTTCAGTCGTGTCCGACTCTGTGCGACCCTAGAGACGGCAGCCCACCAGGCTCCCCCGTCCCTGGGATTCTCCAGGCAAGAACACTGGAGTGGGCTGCCATTTCCTTCTCCAATGCAAGAAAGTGAGAAGTGAAAGGGAAGTCTCTCAGTCTTGTCCGACTCTTAGCAACCCCATGGACTGTAGCCCACCAGGCTCCTCCATCCATGGGGTTTTCCAGGCAAGAGTATTGGAGTCGGGGCCATTGCCTTCTACCAACCCCAAATTCCCAGTCCCTTGTTCTCCCTCATCTCCTCGCACTCCTGGCAACCAAAAGTCTGTTCTTTGTGAGTCTGTTTCTGTTTTATAAACAATTTCATTTGTGTCATATTTTAGATTCCACATGTAAGTGATATTTGTCTTTCTGGCTTACTGGATTTAGGATGATAATCTCTAAGTCCATCTATGTTGTTGCAAACGGCATTTTTTATGGCTAAATAATATTCCCTTGTGTATATGTATCACATCTTCTTTATCCATTTCTCTGATGGACATTTAGGTTGCTTCCATGTGTTGGCTATTGTGAATAGCAGTGCTATGAAAACAGGGGTACATGGTTTCTTTGAATTAGAGCTTTGTCTGGGTATATGGCCAAGAGTGGGATTGCCGCACCAACTTGCACACCCACTGTCATTGTAGGAGGTGAGCAGCACACTTTACAACTAGGAAGATCACTTCAGGATTGATGCTCAGGAGAAATGTTTACCAATGATGTCTGCAGGAATGTTTACAGCAACACTGTCTTATTACAGTGTTAACCTAGAGAGAGCCCAAATGTCCATCAACAATATGAAAATCAGTGGTGGTGAATCTACAGTGTGGGCTAGTGCAGATCAAAGAATGAATGAACTCTAATTATACATGATAATGTGAAGAAATATTACAAAGAATAATGTGCCAGACACTAAAGAGTACACATATGATTATATATATAAAACATACAAACTCACAAAACTGTGGGATTGGAAGTCAGGATAGTGGTTATCTGTCGGGGTGGGGGAGGGAGTGGCTGGACAAGGACTTTGGTGAGACCTGTGCTTTGCTGGTCATATTCTGATTCTTGATCTGAATCATAGTTTCATGAATATATTCATTTTGTGAAAAATTCATCAAACAGTAAATACATGATTTTCACTTTTATCTGTATGTATATACTCTGTAAAAGTTTACTGAAAGGCAGTGTCTCCTAAATTACCATATTCTATTTAAATTCTGTTCAGATTTTAACATGATTAATGCAAAAGATGTGCCCCTATAATTAATTAAATCATACTTGCAATCAAAGTTATTTGCTTATTGATTTATGTGATCATTTTCAAGGTGCTTTATCTTCATTTGCCATTGACCTTCAATTGACAGAGACCTCAAACCCTTCAGTTTGGGTGACTGCTCCTCCCCAATCCTCCCCAATTCTGTATCATGAGGCTCCCCATGAATATTATGTACTGCATCAGCATTAATTGATTTTTTGAAAAGAATCTTTTAAAAATATTTTAAATAACAATTTATATATTGTATAAAGTTGGATTATTATATAACTATTTTTTCTAAGCAAGATGTATAGGATCATTGAGTGAAATTTTGCTGGTTGGAGTGGGCAACAGAAGTTATATAATTTGCCTTTGTATTAAGAAATAAATGACCTGAGGCTCAAGAAAATAAGTGAAATGCATGAAACTTGTTATTCATTTGCTCATATATTCACATATTTATTGAGCATCTATATAGTCTCAGACACTTCCTTAGGCACTGGATATTTTGATGAAGATGAATAAAATCCCTGCACTATGGAACTGGAACAGTGATTCCAGGTTTTTTGGAAGACAATGAAGAATAAATATAATGAAGTAAATTAGGTGATGATAAATGGGAATCAGTGTCACGAACAATGGGATAGTCTAGGTTGAAGGTGATGGTGTGGGGTTGGCAGAGCTCAGGGGCAGTATTTAATAGAATTGTCAGTAAAGTCTCATTGATGTGAGATTTCAGTGAAGTCTGGAAGCAATGGATGAAACTAGCTATGCAGATATCTGAGAAAAGAGCTGTAGGGAGAAGGTAGCCAGCACAAAGGCACTAAAGCAAGAGCATAAGGCTTGGGTGTTTGAGAAATAGGGGGAGGCCAGTTTGGCTGAAGTTGTATGAACCAGTATGAGAACAGAAGTGGGTAAGAGTTGCTGGGCATGGAGTATAGCCCAGACCATGCAGGGCCTTGTTGTCCATTGTAGGAACTTCTGCTTTTACTTGGAATGTGCAGCCATAGAAGGGTCTTGAGCAGATCCTAAGGTAGTCTGGCTTATGTCTGAAAAGAATCGCTCTAGCTTACATGATGAGAACAGAAGCTCAACAGGCAAGGGCAGAGAGAGGGCACCTCTTAGGAAGGTACTGCAGGAATCCAGGCAGGGGGTGATGGAAGCTTAGTTCATGATGGTAGTTGTGAAGAGGAAGATAAAAGAGGTCGACAGAGGATGAGATGGTTGGATGGCATCACTGATTCAATGGACATGAACTTGGGCAAACTCCGGGAGATGATGGGAAGCCTGATGTGCTACAGTCTATGGAGTCACAGAGTTGGACATGGTTTGGTGATTGAACAACAAAAAATATTTTGAAACTAGGGTCACATGATTAGGAAATGGATGGAATGGATGTGAGCTATTAAAGGGAGGGTCAAGACTGATAACAAGATGGTTGTGTGTGTGTGTTTATCTTTTTTTACCCAGGGCAATGGCAAGGTGGTAAAATGGAGCAAATGAGACCTGGCACGGAGCAGGTTGTGATGGCTGCCGGTGGAGCAGCTTTGCAGGACACACTTTAGGGATTCAGTTTTGGGCATGATGACTCTGAGCTGTTTCTAAGATACTCAAATAGAGCTGTCCTGGCTATTGAATATATGAATCTGGACTTTAGGAGAGAAGCCTGAACCAGAGATAAAAATTTTGGAGTTACCATATCTTCTGGGCAGAGTTGTGCCCTGCTCCCAATTCATACGTTGAAGCCCTAACTGCTAGTACTCAGAATTATGACTGCGTTCCTAAGTGGTGAATACCAAGAACACCTTTGGTTCTAATGTTTGCTCTTTGGCCCTGTGCCTGACGCAAAGCTTCTAAGCCTTTTTGCATATCCTAGGTGACAGTAGTGTCTTTTGTTTGAATGAGGCGACTCTGGGTGGGGGCTGCATGGGGGCTGGTTCCCAGAAAGAACAAGGTATGGTTAGAAGCTCTGAATTTTCAGACCCCCCTTCATTCCCTAGAGAGGGGGGAGGGGCTACAAATGGAGTTAACAATGGATCATGCCTACTTGAGGATGCCCCCCAAAAATCCCAGTGGTATGAGGTTCAGAGAGCTTCCAGGTCAGTGAATGTTCCTAAGTACCAGGAGAGTGATGCAGCCCAATTCCGTGGGCGCAGAAGCCCCCAACCTTGAAACCGTTCCAGACCTTGCCCTGTTGGACTCTTCATCTGCGTTCTTTATCGTTTGTTCTTGTTTAATCATTGGGTGGTGTTGGACTCAGTGACCCCGTGGACTGTAGCCCACCAGGCTCCTCTGTCCATGTGATTCTCCAGGCAAGAATACTGGAGTGGGTTGCCATTTCCTTCTCCAGGGAATCTTCCCAATCTAAGGATCAAACCCACGTCTCCTGTACTAGCAACCTGACTCTTTACTGCTGAGCCACCAGGGAAGGCCTTGTTCTTTATCATAGCCTTTGACTGACTGGTAAACTTAAATGTTTCCCTGAGTTCTGTGAGCCACTCTAGCAAATCATCAAATCCGTGGGGGAGGAGGTCACTGGAACCTCCAGTTTGTAGCCAGGTCAGATGGAAGTGGTGGGTAACCTTGAGACCTGAGACCCGCGATTGGTGTCTTCAGTGGAGGAGTCTTACAGGACTGAGTCCTTCCCCTGTGGGGTCTGTGCCATCTTTGGTAGACAGTGTCAGGATGGAGTTAGGTTGCGGTACACCCAGCTGGTGTCCCAACTTTCTTGATATGGAAAAACCTGCGTGCGCACACACACACACACGTCCGTACACACACTATCTGAAGCGTTGTGAGTGTGGTAATAGTGTCAGTCAAGGAGACACAGAGGCGGAAAAACTGAGTTTGTTTTTTCCTTGCACAGAAATCTAAACAGTGCTACATAAGGCCATGGATAGATTACTTCTAGTGGGTTCAAGGAATGTGTTTGGCAATACAGCCAGATACAGAGCTTAAGATTTCTTTCTGCCTTTTTAAAAAACTTTTACTTTTCTATTGGAGTATAGCCGATTAATGGCATTGTGTAGTTTCAGGTGGACAGCAGAGGGCTTCAGCCATATATACATCATCCATTCTCCTCCAAACTCCCCTCCTGTCCAGGCTGCCACATAACATTGAGCAGTGCTATACAATAGTCCTTATTGGTTATCTGTCTTAAATATAGCAGTGTATACATGTCAGATTTCTGATGATACAGTAAGTCATGGTGCTTTTTAATCTGCCCTTGAGATGAATGTTCATGCAGTCCGTGAGGATGTCCAGTAGTGTTAAATGACTTTATTGTTTCATCACTTTGTAAAATTTATTGATACGTTTTTAATTTGACAGGCAGTCTTATTGAATACTTGGGAAAAATGAAATACCCATGCTTTCATTTTAATAAACTAGAAATTGCTTAAGGACAATCAATGTGGTGAATATTTTTGAGTAGTGGTACAGATACATTAATGTTAATAACAGGTAAACACACCAGTTCCGTCTCATTTTATAAACCACTTTCATTTAATAAATCCCACAGCCTTCCAGCAAATGAAAGGTTGAAATTTTTAACTTAATGCTTTTTTTCTTCTGCCTAAAAGATTCTATAATCAGTTAGAAATGCATTACCCCTATAGATAATGTCTTAAATTTCTCATAGCATTTCATACTATTTCCAATTATCTCAATTGTGTGATTCTTATTTGACATGATTCTATGATTCTATACAAAGTTTTGAATCCTTGAATACCAAAATTTACTAAGCTTAGGATGAATTAATAATAGCATAGGAAGAGTTAATAATAGCATAATAAATATTTGTGAATACTTATATGAAAGAATTAGCCATTAATTAATGGAGAAAATAAATCTTTACAAGAACATTTAAGACTATATATTCAGTTTTTTGGTGTTAGGATCCAATAATTGTTAGGAAATATATTCTACTAGTTCAAGTACCCATGACAAATCTGAATCAAAGCATATTTATGTTACTACTTTCTAACCATCTAATATCTGGAAGGTTTACCAGGGTTGGGAAAAGTTAAAAGAAGGGGGAAAAAGTCTTATGTTCTTCAATAAATGTCTTTCAGAATAAATAAAAGTCATATTTTATTCCACACCCAAGAAGCCTATTACATGAACACGTCTTTTTACCAGGAGCACTTGGCTAAGAAGTGTTAGTTTCCTATTGCTGTGGTAACAAATTGCCATAAATTTATGGCTTAAAGCCATACAAACATTTTCTTATAATTATGGAAGCCTGAGGTCCAAAATGGGTTGGCAGGGCTGTGTCCCTTCTAGAGGCTGTAGGGTGGAATTTATCCCCTTGCTTTTCCTATGTTCTAGAGGCTGCCAGCTTTTCTTGTCTTCTGGTTCCCCATCACTCTGACTTTTGCTTCCATCACCCCGTTGCCTTCCCTGACCCTGACCTCTTCAGTTCAGTTCAGTTGCTCAGCACGCCAGGCTTCCTGTCCATCATCAACTCCCAGAGTTTACTCAAACTCAAACCCATTGAGTTGGTGATGCCACCCAACAATCTCATCCTCTGTCATCCCCTTCTCCACCTGCCTTAAATCTTTCCCAGCATCAGGATATTTTCCAATGAGTCAGTTCTTCACATCAGGTGGCCAAAGTATTAGAGTTTCAGCTTCACTATCAGTCCTTCTGATGAATATTCAGAACTGATTTCCTTTAGGATTGACTGGTTGGATCTTTTTACAGTCCAAGGGACTCTCAAAGACCCTTCCCTCTTATAAGGGCTATTGTGATTGCCTGGAGCCTATCTATCTGAGTAATCTAGGCTAATCTCATCTCAAGATCACCTTTATAAAGTCCCTTTGGGACTTTGGTCCAGTGGTTAGGAATTCATCCTCCAATGCAGGGGGTGTGGGTTTGATCTCTGGTTGGGGAGCTAGGATCCCACATGCCTTGGGACCAAAAAAAACAATAAAACCCATAAAAATAAAAGCAATATTGTTACAAATTCAATAAAGACTTCAAACGAGTCCACAACAAAAAATCTTGGAAAAAAAAATTCTCTTTGCCTTGTAAGGCATATTCACAAATTCCCAAGAATTATGACATGGACATCTTTGGTGTCTGAGGCATCATCAGTCAGTACAAATTCTAACACATATCTGTTTTCAGTTGTTTACTGAATAAGATGGTGTGTAGTTATCAATGATTAAAACATTATCATTGTTAAGATTTCTCATTGATAGCAGACTTATCACTATCAATCACTTCCAATGATAGGATGATTTCTGCAATAGTGAATTTGATGTTAATGTAGTATCATGAAGTTCTGCATAAGAGCAAGTGATGGCTGATAAGTTGGTGATTTTAGGATGCCTTAGTCCTTAGGGTCTCCATGCCAAGACAAGGATTGAGTCCTGAGTGAACATTGTACTGGGTGAAGACAGTGCTTGAAAGGTGGACTGAAAAATTCTTTTCAAAAAATGTGAAGTTCATGTATTTTACACTAATGCTGGTGTTAGAAGTATAGGTTCCTCAGATACACTATATGATTAGGGAGTAATTTTGTACGTTTATCGTATCTAATCATTTTGTTCAGTGCTATATTTTACAGGGCATTTTGCCAAGTGGAGGGACATTCAGGGAGGAGGGTGGCATAAAAGTGAAGCAATCAAGTCATGTGAATAATCAGAGAATATTTTCACATATAGGAAATTACCGACTATGTGAGTGATTGAGGAAGAGGTTTCTTTTCAAACGTTGAGGTTGACCATCAAGTTCATTTGGGTAACTTCATTTCAGTAACTTCTTATGGAAAAACATGAATGAACTTATTAGCCAACACAATATTTGAAAAATTGAGGTTAAAGGGGGAAGACAGACAGCTAAATTGGTTAAAGTTAAGATGAGTAGATCTTGCCTTTATTAAACCCCTAACACTAAATCTCAAGATTTGTCTCAATTGATAAGAAATTTAAACTCAGACAGTTCAAAATATTTATTTGGAGTCCATCTTAAGTGAATAGGGGGATTCCCTAGTAGCTCAGCTGGTAAAGAATCTGCCTGCAATACAGGAGATCCCAGTTCAGTTCCCGAGTCTGGAAGACCCACTGGAGCAGGGATAGGCTACCTACTCCAGTGTTCTTGGGCTTACCTGGTGGCTCAGCTGGTGAAGAATCCACCTGCAGTGTGGGAGGCCTGGGTTCAATACGTGGGTTGGGACAATCCCCTGTAGAAGGGAATGGCTATCCACTCCAGTATTCTGGCCTGGACACTTCCATGAACTATACAGTCTATGGGGTTGCAAAGAGTTGAACACGACTGAGTGACTTTCACTTTAAGTGAACAGATCACAGTATATTTGAGAAATAATCCAAAAAACTGATAGCTATACCAACTGATCTAGATAACATCGATCGAGTTGAACACTTAACCCAAATATCTGAAAATATTTCTTTGAGATAAGCAGATAAATAATGTGTTAGAAATTTTCTTTTAAATCTTTTTTTTTTAGTACATTCTAATGTGTGGAACTGCTTTATTAGTGCTTCATGATGATTGAGGGAGACATTTTACAATTCATGCAAAATTACACTTGTGACTTCTAGGAGTTACTGTGCTAAAATAATGACATAAATGTTTATAATACTTTTAAAAGAAAGCAAATTGATATTGCCCATCAAATTTGTTAGCCATTTTTTTTAATGCTGTTGATGGAGAAGGTAGCCCTTTGAATGCAATACGTCTAGTGGCCAGAGATTTTCTTTCCGTGCTGTTTGTATATACCTCTGCTACTGCATACATTGCAACGGAATGTGTTACAGTGACTTCTCTAGATTTCTAATATAGCCATTGTGCTATGAACTCTTTATCCAGGAAGGTGTTAGTCGTTCAGTCATGTGCGAGTCTTTGAGACCCCCATGGACTGTAGCCCGCCAGGTTTCTCTGTCCATGGCAGGGGAGTGGCATCACCAGACATTTTGGGTTTGCAAGTGAAAATGGAAATTTGGACTTTTTAAAATATAAAAAGTGGCCAATATTTATAAATTGGAAATATGTGGTCCATAAAAATACCCGTCTCTAAGTCATGTTTCACTTGCAGGCAGCCTGTCTTGTGTTAGGTCTTAAACCCTTTTCCTATGGGCAGGAAGGGAAATTTCCAGGTGAGAAGCATCAACTGAGGCATAAAGTCTGTGCAGTGATTTCCCAAGTCCAGAGAACAGACACTTTTTTTTATTTTTTATTTTTTGGACGAGAGGGATCCTGTTGCAAAGCCCTGGAGGTGAATATAGGGTGTAGCTGGTAGTCAGATTGGGGAAGGCTAGGTTAGACAAGTCATCAGGTTTAGAACTCTTTTGCCTGAAAAGTGATCTGGAGTTGAATGATTTAACACCCATGGAGCGTGGTCAAGCTGCTTGGCTTGACCAAGAAGAAAATGAGGACAATCAGAAAAGGAAAGAGGAATGCTAGCTTTCAATGGGGAAAAAAATGACTGGCAGGAGATGGCTTTGAATATGTTGGGGGTCAGGAAGGGACAGTCAAGGGCTCAGATGGTCTCTCCATTGTTCACTGGGAACTCTGCTGTTACACTCCAGGAAAGACCTGGGCAGGCCTGCAGCTAACCTGTGATGTGTTATAAAATCTATGACAGTGGTAGAGGTGAATTCTAGGGCAGTTCTCCTCGGGAAAAGTGGCACCATCCGAGTAGTAATTCTGTATGAGGAAAGAAACCCGAGAGTCACTGCTGGAACTAGTATAAAGTACTAAAAAAAAAAAAATAGGGTCACAGGAAAATGTCAAAACCCTTTTACCAGAGAATCCGCAAAAATGTACAGTGATGTACCAGCAAGAGGACTGAATGCCAGGTTGCTGATGACAGTCTGGGCTTCCCCCATCCTCCTAACCAGGAGCAGGATTGGCTGAGCCTGCAGGTCTGGTAAGGTCATTCCAGGAGTTTATACTGGATGGCTGCTCTGGGCTGGAAAATAAGCAGGCTAGTAAACACCCTCATCTAGAAAATACCAGAGGGCAACAGCCATGTATGTGCATGGATGGTGACAACTGTTTAGGCCGCCGTTCTCAGATCTCCAGCATGGTTTGGTATGACTGCTGGAGACAC
Organism: Ovis aries; assembly: GCF_016772045.2. Lineage (NCBI taxonomy): Eukaryota > Metazoa > Chordata > Mammalia > Artiodactyla > Bovidae > Ovis > Ovis aries. The sequence goes on from NC_056055.1 coordinate 108,093,973, forward strand.
AGAGCTTCACATTTGTGAGGCCAGTGGATGACTGTCAGTAGAGCTACAGGTTATTGAAATACCCTTTGTTCACATAAACTAAAGTTGGGTCTCACTGTTAACAAATATGTTTATAGAATAGTATCTTTGATCAAACATTTGACAGTGGGGTGCATTATTAAGTCTTCATTGTTGGCAACTGTATACCTATGTCACCTTGAGGACCCATAGAATACATTGACGGGAAAAATGATAAGCAAATTAATAAAGCATTAATTCGCAAAGACGAGAGGCTGTTGCAGTGAGGACTCCACTGTATGAATGCTGCTGCTGTTCCCTTGTTGAGGCACTTTTCCTGTGAGAATTTCCATTTCCTGCCCACAACTAATTAGCAGTGTGGATGGCTTGTCACTGAGCTAATTAAGGAATAATCAGGAAAACGCATTTTCCCACAACTTTTTGCTCCTGATGTACTGAAAACCAAATTTTCCTGGAAATAACACACTATGTAATATTTACGTCATTAAGAAAAATTAATCTTCCAACTCGTCCCACCTTCCCCTTCCCCCAGGTCTGCCTGTCTGTTCTCTATGTCTGTGTCTCTATTCTTGCCCTAGAAATAGGTTCTTCTGCTATAAAGCACAGGGAGATCAGCACAGGGCTCTGTGGTCACCTCAAGGGGTGGGAACGGGATGGGAGGGAGGGGATATATGTATACATGTTGTACAGCAGAAACAAACACAATACTACAAAAGCAACTACATTCCAATAAGTAAGAGCAACACATGAGTATATTTCTTCCTTAAGGTAGGGATGACCATGCTATACAGAAAGCAACAACTTGAGGGTGTAGAACAGTTTAAAAAAACTCAGAATGCTTGGATAAACTTTGCATGTCCTGATCTTAAAATACAGGAAAAAATTGAACAGAGAAAACTGCACAGAACTCTTCTTGCATTCATAATCATTCATTATTTATCAAATAGGAAATGCTTAGCTGAAGTATAGGGTAAATACTTAATGTAATACTTAAAAGCTAATTAAAAGGCAATTCCTAAGGTTGTGTAATAATAGAAAAAATACCCTAATAAAGGACATAGATAGGATAACGATTATGACTAAAGCCCTAGGGAGACAGTGTACTCCAAAAGGCTATGAATGTTTATATCAGGGGAAGGTGAGAATGAATCCTTCCTTTTCTTTTGCTCTAAAAATAATGCTGATCATCTTTTGGATAATATGAAATGATTAAAAAACTACTGTAGAAACTTCAGAAATTATAGAAATTTATAAAGAAAAACATTGCCTGAAAGCCAGAGAAAACCATTTCTGTAATTTGATTCTCTTGTATGTTTCCATTCCATTTTTTAGTGCCCTACTATAGCATTTTTACATCACTAAATCCATTCAAATCCTGAGTGTTAATGAATATATAATTTCATCATAGAATGCCCCATATATCTGGATACTTAAAATATTCAAAACGTTGACTTAGATTTGTAGAAGTGAGTAAAGGATTCTGGTATGTTTCCTTATCATTGTGACTTTCAGAATTTTTCAGTTTTTTTTGAAAGATGTATTTGCTTCTCAAATGATCTTTGCTTTTCATATTCGGATGCACATTTTATTTGCATGGTACAATAAGGAGAACAGAGTCCACTGGAGTCCAAGGAGGGAGACTTGAAATGAATAGTACTTATTTTGCTTCACAAAAATATCACCTACACATGAGTTTTAGGAAAAGAACTTTCCTGAAATTTTACTTCGGTGAAATGATTGACTAGATACAATTTTTCCTTAGCAGAACCTTAGAACTGTATTGTTCATAAAAGAAAAGGTAGTTAAACCATGATGTTGGTCCTTAGAAAAACATGAGGACTGATATTAGTGTATATATATCACTGCTTGTATATATTAGTGTATTGCATATAATATATGTATTATGCATTCTGTGGATAGTAAAGTATTGACATTAGTGTATATGTGAAAAATTTGTCTTTTTAGATATCTTCAAAATATCAAAAAATTACTATACATTCAAACAGTCAAAACTCTTTCACAATCAGTACTTGTTATATCCTTAAAGAACTTTTATTTTCTGTTGGTTAACATTTCATTTACATGATAACTCTGTGCAAATATCAATTAAATTTTGCATACCAGTTTTATATATGTATTGCCTCTCTGTATATTGCAACTAGTGAAGTTTTCCAAATAATTGTAGTTTCTCTTGGTCAACTTTTTACATATTCTATTCAAATATTAATTGTATTTTCTATGTCATATATATATACACAAATTTAGATAATCTTGTTTTGGTTTAATTAGATGAAGCCTTTCTTACTGAGATGGGGCTATATTTTCAAAGTAGAGCTATATTAAAGCATAAACATAAACTAAAAAAGAGAAAGGCAGTTGGATGACTATCTTAAATACAAATGGCCATGAAGATGATGTTTATTTCAGTGGCTCAGAGACAGAACTGTTGTAAAACTGGGTTTCCCCCCCCAGTTTCTGTGGCAGTGTGATTGGCAGACGTGCGCGTATAGCATCTGCTTGATGATGCTGCCCCAGAGCGACTGATGGATGTAATTATGATTTCTAGATGGAAAATGCTCTAGAGATTATCTGTTAGGGAAAGATAAAGTATGTATTTATATCCTTACCCAGTACAACCTTGGTTTGAATTTTAGATTTCTTAGATACGTTAAAATAAAATAAGATGGAAACAAGATTTCAAAATTCCCCAAGCAACTAAACCATTTAAGCAAAATCTAGCTCATTTCATGAACATGAGTGAAACTTAGGTTATTTCTTGTAAATATCTCTGATAGTTGTTTTTTTTTTTTAAACTTATATTCCTAAAATAATCACTTATCAATCTCCACCATCTGAAAGTCTGACTGTAAAAATAAATCATTGTAAGGCTGGACAATTTCCTCATTTTCACATTATATGTCAGCCTGTGATGTCATACCTCTGAGCCTCATGCCAGTTTCGGGATGTCGTCTTTCTGTTCATGAACAATTTATTTCTCGCAGGGCAAACTATTCATATATCTGAACTTTTATTTTGTTATATTTTCACTGGAAATCTCCAATCTTACTTGGTTTGATTCTTTGGCCTCAAGTCCAAGACTTTTTAAAAAATTTATTTTGTAGAGTCCTTTTAGCTATTTAACTGTCAGACTTTCTCTATTTAAATGTCTGCAAACCTACAGAGGACTGACAGTAAGTAAACTGAATTGAGAAAAAGGGAGGCTGTTTGCAGATTGAATAAAAAAAAAAGAAAAAGATAAACAGCTTCCTATTTGGGAGAAAATTTCAGTGATAAAATACTATCAGTGATGTTTTGAACCCTAAATTCTCTAGCTAGCTGCAGAAAATCATGTGTGAAGATGAGATGGTCAGCAAAGGAGGTCTTTCAGCACATTGCTAAAAACAGTCCCAGAGGAGTATAATTTTAAACGATCTTCTAATGTGACAAGTACATTTTTAAATGATTTTCTCGTCCTGAATCCATAAAACTTAAGTCAGAGAGTGCCATAATAAATACAGGCTGAGCAAGAATTGATTTCCCAGGTGCACAGAGTTTTATTGAATAGAAAATGTTTTACATCAGTGTCAAAATCCCCACTGCTCCTGCTTCACTTATATCCACATCCATGGGGAATAAAAACATTCTTTTCATTGATATGATCATCCATCAAAGCATTGATGGTCTATCAGCAGCAAAGATTTTAATGGTAGAAAGCCCCAAGTTTAATACTGATAACTGCTGAATTTTCAATGTTGGACTTTTTAATCACAGACCAAAATGTAATTAGAAGCTTTAATCAGATAAAAAAGTAGTAAACTTTGATTGCCACACAGAGCCTACAGTCTCAAAATGTATTTTGCTGGAATGCTTTTTTAAAGAAAAAAAAGTGCTATAATTTCTTTACAATGTCATTAGTTACTGCTGTACAGTGAAGTGAATCAGTTATAGGTATACATACATCCCCTCCCTATGGACCCCCCTCCTACCCCCCAACCCCACCTACTAAGAGGATTAATAACCAATAACTTCATAATCTCATATCTCAATTCAATTCATATGCTCACATCAAACTGTGATTTTAGAGCCTCGAAACTAACAAAATTTATTAATGTTTGGTGATAAACAATATTTGCCCATAATTTATAACTTTATTCTTTTAGGAGTTTTAGAGATCCTTCAAATTATGACGTTTGTGGAAAATTAAATCAGTTTATTTTTTACCCTGTACTGAAAAACTTGCTTCTTACGGATCACTACAAGTTAACATAGAGCAAAACAAAATGCACACTCCATTGCACACATAACGATACTAACAGTGTTTCTGTACAGAAAGCAGTGATTTTGGAGGAGGGTATGTGTCTGTGTCTGTGTGTTGGGGAGGGATTGGGTAGATGAGAAGGGTCACATTTCCCTCGGTGGGTCTAAGAATTTGTGGCATAAAGAAGTGGAAGCAATCTAAATGTTTGTCAACAGACGAATGGATAAAAAAGATAGAGTCCATATATACAGTGGAAGGTAACTGAGTCATTAGAAGGATGAAATATGACATTGGTAGCAACACGGATGGACCTAGAGATTGTCATAGTGCGTGAAGTAAGAGTAAGAGAGATCCTATGTGGATTCTAAAAAGAAATGATACAAATGAACTTATTTTCAACATAAATAGACTCACAGACTTAGAGAATGAACTTATAGTTGTCCAGGGTGGGGGGCGGGGGGAAGGATAGTTAGGGAATTTGGGATGGGCGTGAACACACTGCTATATTTTAAATGGATAACCAGCAACTACCTACTGTACAGTACAGGGAACTCTGCTCAGTGTTATCTGACAGCATAGATGGGAGGGGAGTTTGTGGAAGAATGCATACATCTATATGTATAGCTGAGTTCCTTCCCTGCTCACATGAAATTTATCACATTGTTAATTGGCTATATGCTAATATAAAATAAAGAGTTAAAAAAATCTTTGTGGTATATATTAAGGTAGGGGAAAAACACCTTCTGATGCTCTAGGTCAGTGACGTTAGAAAACTGAGCTAAATAAGGTTTTTTTTTAAAAAAAAAATTTAAGGATTTTTAAAAACCATTTTGTCCCTAAGAACTGGCAAGAATGGTTTCTATTCTCTGCTTAGGACATTGACTTGGTTATGGAATCTGTTTTCTTAAAGATTGAAAAGCTTCCCAAAGCCTCACTCTGGAAGCACTGCCTATAACAGAGAATGGTATTAACCATGAAGCATGGAGACAGGTGTTCACACAGAGATGCTGACAGTATCCACGGTCAGGGCTGGACAGCGTTTGCCTTGCCAGCAGCTGTGGAGACCATCAGTTCCCTCACAAAGAGTACCAGTTTGATTCAAGAAAGGTTCAGGGCAAAGAGTCAAGTTTCTGTGGTATGTTCTCGAACAGAAGAGATGGTTCACATACACTATGCAGAACAGAGGAAGCACCCAAACTCAGTAACTCTACATTATTTCCCTAAAGAGGTTAGAGTGTTTTCAAATTTCCCTTTAAATGGTCAGCCCTCTGAAGATAGTCTCTGGGTCTTGCTCACAACGTTGTGTTTGCGATAGTCTAGTTAGCATGCTTTCTGACTTGGAGCAGGTCCTGCACGATCATGTTGGAGCGAATACATGTGCAGTCCACAGCAATGTTAAAATTCATATGGGAAATGAAGGCTTGGCTCTTGACCTGAGGCATTGCTGACAAGTCAGCACCAATTCAAATGAGACTTGATAATCACCTACGTGAAATCCAGACCCTTCACAGTAAATCATAATGCATCTGCACTATAAAACACAAGCGTACACACACTCACAGTGTAACTCCCTCAGTTTGCTTTATTGCTACCCCTGGTGGCTCAGCGGTAAGGAATACACTTGCTATGCAGCAGACACAGGAGACACGGATTCGTTCCCTGGGTTGGAAAGATCCCCTGGAGAAGGAAGTGACCATCCACTCCAATATTCTTGCCTGGAGAATCCCATGGACAGAGGTGCCTGGTGGTCTATAGTCCATGGGGTCACAAAGAGTGGGACATGGCTGAGGTGACTTAGCAACACTTGCAGCATGATTTCATAGGTATTTACAGACAGACTCAGTATTATTGGATGCAGACAGAGGATGTTGGTGATGAATTAGAATATGTTAAAAATACTATCATGTGATGTAATTGCTTTCATTTGCAGTGTAGTAGACATGTACCTGTGTCCTTGATGAAGGCCTTCCCTCCCTGAGAAAGAAATGACTCTTCATCTTCAACGAATGATGCTTATACTATGTGGGTTTCAGACCTGGTCAGGTGCTCTTTTAGGATTTGAAATTGGGATCCCCAGAAGTAATAAGCCTATACAGATTCCCCATCCACAGATTGTTCGAGAACTGGAGGAAAACATCTTTTGCCAGGTGGCTGGAAAGCAGAGAAAGCTGTTCTAAGCCAAGAAAACAAAGTGATTATGCCACAAGAGACAGAAATGTGGAATCAGGAGACGAGAAAAACAGAGGGTGCCTTTCCTTACAGCATCTGTGTAAAACTCCTCTACATTTGATCATGCGTCTCCCTTGGCCCACTCAAGAAAAATTTCTGATAGTCTGTCCCTCTGTCCATCTGTTTACATCTGTGCTTATGCTGCTTCCCAGGTGGCGCTGGTGGTAAAGAACCCGCCTGCCAGTGTAGGAGATGTGAGACTGGAGTTTGATCCCTGGGTTGGGAAGATCCCCTGGAGTAGGAAATGGCAGCCCACTTCAGTGTTCTTGTCTGGAGAATCCCGTGGGCAAAGGAGCCTGGTCGGCTATAGTCCATGGGGTGAGCACACAGGCATGCTTAAGCTAAAAGACTGTGTCCTTGTAAGCAAAGGGTGCTGGTTAACAAATGACACATGCAGATTCTTAAAATAAGAATCATATTTCTGATGATATTGGCTAATTTCCATAAAGTATGGATTCCCCTGCAGGACTACCTAGGAAATTTTGGAAAGAGTATTTTAAATTTATAGAGTCCATGATGAACTCTAATTATCTACAGTTATTTTGCTATAGATAGATGAAATAAAATACATGTGAAAATGTAATTGCTGAGTAAAATATCTCACGAATAAGATTTGAGAAATAATGGTAAGGTCAGAATCACCTGGAGGATTGACAGTATTAAAGACTGGCTTAAACTGGACCTGGGTCCAATCTGAAATAATGGAAAAATATGCCTTCCAGACTTATATCCAGTTTGCACAGAATGCTAGAAAAATTGAAAGGCTTTATGTGAGTGGACACCCCTGGAAGACACACTGTCTTCCAATTTGGTCAGTGGAAGCCAGTTAGATTATTGTGAGAAAGTTGAAAAGTTACTTAGGTTTTCCTATAGAAAAAGAAGAGAATTGAAGAGCTGAACACAATCATACCAAACAGACAGATTACAAAGTATGACCTTAAGTTTGTTCTTTGTAATAATGACATTGCTTTGCACCTTGTTGGATACCTTGAACATTAACATTCAAGTCATTTAATCAAAACATAGCCATCCTGGTCTCTAGATGGTTTCCATTTTCTCTTATCTCTTCATCTTGCTTTTCCTCCTTGCCTTCTTCCCTCCCTTTATTTCTTCTTTCTTTCAATCTAAGTTTTAATTTTTATTAAAATCATATATGTGCAGTTATACTCTATGTACAGGTGTGCTGCAGTCCCTGAGATTGCAAAGAGTTGGATACGACTTAGCGACTGAACAACAACAGGTAGCTTAAAGAGGAAATAGTGAGGCTTCCCCAGTGGATCAATGGGTAAACAACCCACCTGCCAGTGCAGGAGACGCAAGAGATTCGGATTTGATCCCTGGGTCGGGAAGATCCCCTGGAGGAGGAAATGGCAACCCACTCCAGTGTTCTTGCCTGGAGAATTCCATGGACGGAGGAGCCTAATAAGCTACAGTCCGTAGGCTCGCAAAAAGTCAGACACAGCTAAGTGACTAAACCTTCAAGCATGGGGAAAAAAAATCAGAGTCTTTCTGAACTGATTCAGAAGAAAAAGCCAGTTCAGAGCCTTTCCATCCTCTTTCCCCTGAAGCAATGCTTTTCGGCTCTTCTGGTTGAAAATTGTGTATTTTATCTCCATAGCTCAATAAAACTACTTGACTATTCTTGATTTTTTCAGTTCTATATGTAGGTTTCAGACTGTAAAAGATGAGTATTTAGCTTTCATCCTTCTTGTCTCTCTTCCCCACCCCAGACATGTCTCATCCCATTGATTTTCATAAAGTTGTAGCATCATTTTATTTAGAGCCCTTTGTGTTTACATCATCATCATGTTGTAAATAAAGTCTTGGAGTAAACTAGTATTCTCCTCTCTAGAGTTTTTCAAAAATAATTTTTGTTCACATAAGAGCATAAGTGGGTTTCCCTGGTGGCTCACACAGTAAAGAATGTGCCCTCATTTCAGGAGACCAAGGTTCGATCCCTGGTTCTGGAAGATCCCTTGGAGAAGGGAATGGCAACCCACTCCAATATTCTTGCCTGGAGAATTCCATGGACAGAGGATGCTGACAGGCTATGGTCCATGGGTTTATGAAGAGTCAGGCACGACTGAGGGACTAACACTTTATTCAAGAGCATAAGAATATTTTATTGTTCAGCCTAAAAATCTTTGTCAGTTGTCTACATCTTCTCCCCATCAAACTGGTCTTGAAGAAACCTCTTACAGAGTCTGCAGACATGCACCACGTGAGCTGGTTCCTTTGATAGTCCTTGCACCCTGTCCTCTGGGCATCTCCTTTCACTCTCACCCTGGGGATTTCTTTTGACTGCTTCCTCAGTGCAGTCTCCTGTTCAGAGAGCTCATGCATTCCATTTTTCTGACTTATCTTCCTAGTTTCAGAGGGGCACATTATCCAGCAGCTTCTGGAACATTGTTTGTGAAAAATAGCTGAGAATTTGTGTGTCTGAAAATGTCTTTATCTTACCCTTAGAGCTGACAGGTAATTGGCATAGAATTTTAAGTGGGAGATGACTCTTCTTTATTTATTTATTTATTTTTTAAAAAAATTAACAGGGTTTTATTTTGGAATGTAGTATTTTTAGAAGATTATAGACAACTTTGCTCAAGAAAAATAAAACAAAAAATAATCTTGTATTTTCTCCATCCCTATATATCTTATGGGTAAACCAATGAATGTTTAGAATGATCTTGTAGTCCGCAATGTTGTTCTTGACAAATCTGGAAGTCTCTCCGACTCCTTCATATGTGATCCATTTACTTCCTTCAGTGAAACCTGATATAATTTTCTCTTTGTCTCTTCTGATATGTTAAGATGATGTACCTTGGAGTGAGTCTGTGTCCATTTACTGTCTTGGGCATTTGGTGGGCTCTTTTATTTGGAAAGTTTAGCTGTGATTACTATGTACACAACTGTTTTCACCATCTCCTCTTTCTTGAGTTCCTATTATCGGAATGTTTGGAAATTTGGACTATTCTCATGATGTTTTGTCCCCTTATTTTCTTTTTTCCTTCTTGCTCTAATTTTTGGGGATATTTAATCTTTTTTCCCTAAAATTTCCATTGAGTTTCCCATTTTAGATATTATTTTTTAAATTTCTAGGATATTCTTTTTATTCTCTGGACAGTTTTTTTTTTTTTAATTGCCTTCATAGCCTCCCTTGATTTTTTTTTTCTTTTTTTAAAGTTTTGATTGGAGGATATTGTGTTGGCTTCTGCCATACAATGATGTGAGTCAGCCACAAGTACATGCCTGTCCCCTCCCTCCTGGAACTCCCACAACCCCCTCCCGGACCCATCCCACCCCTCTAGGTTGTCATAGAGCTGAATGCCCTGTGCTCTACAGCAACTTCTCACTAGCTGCCTCTTTTACACATTCTAGTATGTATAGGTCACTGCTACTCTCTCAGGTCATCCCACCCTCTCTTTCCCCCACTCTGTCCTAAGTTTGTTCTTTATGGCTTTGTCTCTATTCCTGCCCTGAATGTAGTTTCATCTGTACAGGTTTTCTAGATTCCATATATATGTGTAATATACAAAACTTGCTTTTCTCTTTTTCACTTACTTCACTCTGTATAACAGGTTCTAGGTTCAGCCACCTTATCAGGACTGACTGAAATGTGTTCCTTTATACGGGTGAGTAATATTCCATTGTGTGTGCGTCTGTACTATATATACCACAAGTTCTTTTTCCGTCTGCTGATGGACATCTAAAACTAACCAATCTAATCACATGGACCACAGTCTTGTCTAACTCAATGAAACTATAAGCCATGCCGTGTAGGGCCACCCAAGATGGACGGGTCATGGTGGAGAGTTCTGACAAAATGTGGTCCGTGGAGAAGGGAATGGCAAACCACTTCAGTATTCTTGCCTTGAGAACCCCATTAACAGTATGAAAAGACAAAAAGATAGGACACTGAAAGATGAACTCCCCAGGTTGGTAGGTGCCCAGTAGTCTACTGGAGATCAGTGGAGAAATAACTCCAGAAAGAATGAAGAGATGGAGCCAAAGCAAAACAAAACAAAAACAAACAAAAAAAAAAACAAAACAGAAAACACCCAGTTGTTTATGTGAATGGTGATGGAAGCAAGGTCTGATTCTGTAAAGAGCAATATTGCATAGGAACCTGGAATGTCAGGTCCATGAATCAAGGTAAATTGGAAGTGGTCAAACAGGAGATGGCAAGGGTGAACATCGACATTTTAGGAATCAGCAAACTAAAATGCAATGGAATGGGTGACTTTAACTCAGATGGCCATTATATCCACTACTGTGGGCAAGAATCCCTGAGAAGAAACAGAGTAGCCATCATAGTCAACAGAAGAGTCTGAAATGCAGTACTTGGATGCAATCTCAAAAACAACAGAATGATCTCTGTTTGTTTCCAAGGCAAACCATTCAACATCACAGGAATCCAAGTTTATGCCCCAACCAGTAATGCTGAAGAAGCTGAAGTTGAACAGTTCTCTGAAGACCTACAAGACCTTTTAGAACTAACACCCCAAAAAGATGTCCTTTTCATTATAGGGGACTGGAATGCAAAAGTAGGATGTCAAGAAACACCTGGAGTAACAGGCAAATTTGGCCTTGGAGTACAGAATGAAGCAGGGCAAAGGCTAACAGAGTTTTGCCAAGAGAATGCCCTGGTCATAGCAAACACCCTCTTCCAACAACACAAGAGAAGAATCTACACATGGACATCACCAGAGGGCCAACACTGAAATTGATTGATTATATATTTTTTTATTATATTGATTCAATTGATTATAATGACTCTATTGATTATATTCTGCAGCCAAAAATGGAGAAGCTTTATCCAGTCAGCAAAAACAAGACTGGGAACTGACTGTGGCTCAGATCATGAACTCCTTATTGCCGAATTCAGACTTAAATTGAAGAAAGTAGGGAAAACCACTAGAATATTCAGGTATTATCTAAATCAAATCCCTTACGATTATACAGTGGAAGTAAGAAATAGATTTAAGGGACTCAATGTGATAGAGTGCCTGATGAACTATGGACGGAGGGTCATGACACTGTACAGGAGACAGGGATCAAGACCATCCCCAAGAAAAAGACATGCAAAAAAGCAAAATGGCTGTCTGAGGAGGCATTACAAATAGCTGTGAAAAGAAGAGAAGTGAAAAGCAAAGGAGAAGGAAAGATATGCCCATTTGAATGCAGAGTTCCAAAGAAGAGCAAGGAGAGATAAGAAAGCCTTCTTCAGTGATCAGTGCAAAGAAATAGAGGAAAAGAATACAATGGGAAAGACCAGAGATCTCTTCAAGAAAATCAGAGATACCAAGGGAATATTTCATGCAAAAATGGGCACAATAAAGGACAGAAACGGTATAGACCTAACAGAAGCAGAAGGTATTAAGAAGAGGTTGCAAGAATACACAGAAGAACTGTATAAATAAGATCTTCATGACCCAGATAATCATGATGGTGTGATCACATCATCATGAGAGACATGATGGACATCCTGGAATGGGAAGGCAAGTGGGCCTTAGGAAGCATCACTACGAACATAGCTAATGGAGGTGATGGAATTTCAGTTGAGCTCTTTAAAATCCTAAAAGATGATGCTGTGAAAGTGCTACACTCGATATGCCAGCAAATTTGGGAAACTCAACAGTGGCCAGAGGACTGGAAAAGGTCACTTTTCATTCCAATCCCAAAGAAAGGCAATGCCAAAGAATACTCAAACTACTGCACAGTTGCACTCATCTCACACACTAGAAAAGGAATCAAAATTATCCAAGCCAGGCTTCAGCAATATATGAACTGTGAACTACCAAATGTTCAAACTGGTTTTAGAAAAGGCAGAGGAACCAGAGATCAAATTGCCAACACCCATTGGATCATGGAAAAAACAAGAGAGTTCCAGAAAAACATCTTTATTGACTGCTTTATTGACTATGGCAAAGCCTTTGACTGTGTGGACCACAATAAACTGTGGAAAATTCTGAAATAGATGGGAATACCAGACCATCTGACCTGCCTCTTGAGAAATCTGTATGCAGGTCAGGAAGCAAGAGTTAGAACTGGACATGGAACAACAGACTGGTTCCAAATAGGAAAAGGAGTACGTCAAGGCTGTATATTGTCACCCTGCTTATTTAACTTCTAGGCAGAGTACATCATGAGAAACACTGGGCTGGATGAAGCTCAAGCTGATATCAAGATTGCCAAGAGGAAAATCAATAACCTCAGATATGTAGATGACACCACTTCTATGGCAGAAAGTGAAGAAAAACTAAAGAGCCTCTTGATGAAAGTGAAAGAGGAGAGTGAAAAAGATGGCTTAAAGCTCAACATTCAGAAAACTAAGATCATGGCATCCAGTCCCATCCCTTCATGGCAAATACATGGGGAAACAGTGGAAACAGTGGCAGACTTTATTTTTTGGGGGCTCCAAAATCACAGCAGATGGTGACTGCAGCCATGAAATTAAAAGATGCTTGCTCTTTGGAAGGAAAGTTATGACCAACCTAGACAGCATATTAAAAAGCAGAGACATTACTTTGCCAGCAAAGGTCTGTCTAGTCAGTGCTATAGTTTTTCCAGTGGTCATGTATGGATGTGAGAGTTGGACCATAAAGAAAGCTGAGCACCAAAGAATTGATGCTTTTGAACTGTGGTATTGGAGAACACTCTTGAGAGTCCCTTGGATTGCAAAGAGATCCAACCAGTCCATACTAAAGGAAATTCATCCTGAATATTCATTGGAAATACTGATGTTGAACTGGAACTCTAATAATTTGGCCACCTGATGCAAAGAGCTGACTCATTTGAAAAGTCCCTGATGCTAGGAAAGATTGAAGGTGGGAGGAGAAGGGGACGACAAAGAATGTGATGGTTGAATGACATCATCGTCTCAATGGACATGAGTTTTAGTAAACTCCAGGAGTTGGTGATGAATAGGAAGGCCTGGCATGCTGCAGCCCATGGGGTCGCAAATAGCTGGACACAACTGAGCAATTGAACTGACTGACTGATAAACATCTAGGTTGCTTCTGTGTTCTAGCTATTGTAAATAGTACTGCTATGAACATTTGGGTACATGTGTGTTTTTCAATTATGGTTTTCTCAGTGTAGATGCCCAATAGTGGGATTGCTGGGTTATATGGTAGTTTTATTCCTAGTTTTTTTTTTTTTTTTTAAGTAATCTGCCTACTATTCTCCATAATGGCTGTATCAATTTATATTCCCACCAACAGTGCAAGAATGTTCTGTTTTCACCACATCCTCTGCAGCATGTATTGTTTGTAGATTTTTTGATGATGGTCATCCTGACTGGTGTGAGGTGATACCTCATTGTAGTTTTGATTTGCATTTCTCCTATAACGAATGAGGTTGAAGGTCTTTTCCTGTGTTTCTTGACTATGTGTATGTCTTTGGAGAACTGTCTGTTCAGGTCTTCCACTCCTTGATTGGGTTGTTTGTTTTTCTGGTATTGAGTTTGAAGTGCATAAAGTGCTTGTATATTTTGGAGATTAATCCTTTGTCACTTGTTTCATTTGCAATTAATTTCTCCCATTGTGAGGGTTGTCTTTTCATCTTGTTTATAGTTTCCTTTGCTATGCAAAAGCTTTTAAGTTTAATTAGGTCCCACTTGTTTATTTTTGTTTTAATTTCCATTACTCTGGGAGGTGGGTGAGAGAGGATCTTGCTGTGACTTATGTCAAGGATTGTTTTGCCTATATTTTCCTCTAAGAGTTTTATAGTTTCTGGCCTTACATTTAGGTCTTTGATCCATTTTGAGTTTATCTTTGTGTGTGGTGTTAGGAAGTGTTCTAATTTCATTCTTAATAGGCTGACATCTTTTTTATGGCATGTGTTCTTGTTTATGCAGTATCTTTTCTCACCTCTTCTTTGAAGATATGAGATTGTTTTTAGTTTTTTTTTCTCTAGATTCAGTCAATTCAGTCACTCGGTCGTGTCCTACTCTTTGCGACCCCATGGACTGAAGCATGCCAGGCCTCCCTGTCCATCACTAACTCCCAGAGTTTGCTTAAACTCATGTCCATCGAGTAAGTGATGTCATCCACCCATCTCATCCTCTGCCATCCCCTTCTTCTCCTGCCTTCGATCTTTCCCAGCATCAGAGTCTTTTCCAGTGAGTCAGATCTTCACATCAGGTGGCCAAAGTATTGGAGCTTCATCATCAGTCCTTCCAGGGAATATTCAGGACTGATTTCCTTTAGGATGGACTGGTTGGATCTCCTTGCTGTCCAAAGGACTCTCAAGAGTCTTCTCCAACACCACAGTTCAAAAGCATCAATTCTTCGGCACTTAGATTTCTTTAGAAAATATATCGTTTTAGTTTTCCTTTGATCTCTACCTTTCATGCTAGAGACATCCTGTGAATTTCTGCTGTTCTTACATGTCTGCTAATGTTTAACAGAGGGTGAATGAAAGCTCTGAGCAAGTGGCTGGGGCTTTTCAACTTTAAGCTTCACTATAAAGGATCTGTCTCACTTGTTTATGGGGTGAGATAGTGACATGAATGTTTTTAAGTCCCTTCCTGGATGTGCTGGGTTTTCCAGAGATGAGTCATACTTCTTTTGTCAGAAGGACAATGTGCTGATGATCAGAGTTCTGGGAACCTCACAGATAGGCCAGTTGAGGTTCTCAGCCTCCAGTGGGTACACCTTTATCCTACGTTTCTGTCTTCAGTACATTTCCCTACCTTGAACTCTGCCTGATGCCCACCAATCCACAGATCTTCTGTGATACTGTTGTCAGGGAAAATAATATTTAGCCACAGTTACAGTTGAGAGCAGTAGAATGGAATGCAGGAGGGGCTCCAGGGGACTCATTTTATTGTTGTTGTTCAGTCACTAAGTCATGTCCAACTCTTTGCAACCCCGTGGACTGCAGCTCACCAGGCTTTGTTGTCCTTGACTATCTCTCGGGAGTTTGCTCAAGTTCACGTCCATTGAGTGGGTGATGCCATCCTCATTTTATATTCTGCCTTATTTCGATCTCTGTCTCCTTTACCATCATCTTGATAGAGAACTCCAAGTTTCCGATTTCTGAGACTTTTGAGCATTCTGTAGTAACATACCAGGTTGCTTCTTGGCTTTCCCAACTTCTAGTTTACAATTTACTTTCCAGGGTCCCTGGTGGTTCAGATGGTAAAGAATCCACCTGCAGTGCAAGAGACCTGGGCTCGATCTCTGGGTTGGGAAGACCACCTGGAGAAGGGAATGGCTACCCACTCCAGTGTTCTTGCCTGAAGAATTCCATGGACAGAGGAGCCCAGAAGGGTACGGTCCATGGGGTCACAAACAACTGAGTGACTAACACTTACTTCCCTTTTCTGGGGTCCAGATTCTGTTACCACTAATTTATCTGTTCCCAGATTCTACACTTTGGTTGTTATTGTTGTTTCATAAGACTTTGTCAGCTCATGGCTAAAATATTTCTGTGTAGAGTTTATGTGAGCTGTATGGACAACCAAGAAAAATGCACTGCCTGTATTCAATTCGTCATATCTCCTTTTACTCCTCACTTCTTAAATCTTAAATATTTTTTGACACACAAGACATATCTGGGTTTTGTGTTTGAACACAA
Source organism: Ovis aries (assembly GCF_016772045.2). Classification (NCBI taxonomy): domain Eukaryota; kingdom Metazoa; phylum Chordata; class Mammalia; order Artiodactyla; family Bovidae; genus Ovis; species Ovis aries. Next base: position 108,110,057 of record NC_056055.1, read on the forward strand.
TCTGATGGTCTCTCTTCTTGATAAGAATATCCAACCATTTACATTCAGTGTAATGATGGCATCTATGTTCAGTACTTATTTTCATAGTTTTGTTTGCTGGTTTGAATAGTTTACTGTTTATCCCACTTTTCTTTTTGTTAATAGTTGTGTGACGCTGGGAAAGATTGAAGGCAGGAGCAGAAGGGCACGACAGAGGATAAGATGGTCGGATGGCATCACCAACTCAATGGACTTGAGTTTGAGCAAGCTCTGGGAGTCGGTGATGGACAGGGAAGTCATCACCTCTAAGGGCCTCATTTTATTGTTGTTGTTCAGTAGCTAAGTCATGTCCAACTCTTTGTGACCCCACGGACTGCAGCACACCAGGCTTTGTTGTCCTCTACTCTCTCTTGGGAGTTTGCTCAAATTAATGTCCATTGTGTGCTGCAGTACATGGGGTTGCAAAGAGTCAGAAACGACTGAGCAACTGAACTGAACTATACTTTTTGATTACACTATCTCCTGATCATCTTTCCCTTCCCTACTCTATTAAGCAGAATAATCTGTTGTCTGTGAGGGAGTTAACTGTTTGTCCCTGGTGGCTTAGATGGTAAAGAATTCACCTGCAATATATGAGACCTGGGTTTGATCTCTGTGTTGGGAAGATCCCACAGAGAAGGGAACAGCTACCTGCTCCAGTATTCTTGCTTGGAGAATTCCATGGATAGAGGAGCCTGGTGAGCTATAGTCCATAGGATCACAAAGAGTTGGACATGACTGAAGCCCCTGAGCACACACATTCTCTTTTTAGATAAAATTTGTGAATGTGAATGATATGGGCTTCCCTGGTAGCTAGGACAGTGAATAATCTTCCTGCAACACAGGAGACCTGGGTTTGATCCTTGGGTTAGGAAGATCTCCTTGAGGAGGAAATGGCAACCCACTCCAGTATTCTTGCCTGGAGAATCCCATGGACAGAGGAACCTGGTAGGTTACAGTCCATGGGATCGCACAGATTCAGACATGTCTGAAGTGACTTCACACACATGCATGTGAATGGTATACTTTCTGATGTATCTTGGTTATTCCAAATCGCCTTTCATTTGTTTTCACAGATGACATTTATCTTGTTTTTAATATAGGAATCCCTGGTTTTAGGTTCTGATATTATTTTTTCTTTATATCTTTTTTTTAGAAGTTTAAAATATTCTACCTTTATTTTTAGAATTCAAGAATATTACTTAGATTTGCTTGGATTGTTTCTTCTCTTGCCAATTTAATGGGAAACTCAGAAAAAACAGAGTTTACTCATTTTGTCCAAAGCCCAGTGGTGCTGATGGTAGAGAATCCACCTGCCAGTGCGGTATATGCAGAAGTGTGCCAGGAGCCAGTGTGGGAGATCCCACCCATGACAAGGTCATGTGGAGAGGCCTGATGGGCAAGGCGAGTCAGGCTTCAGGGGTTGCCCCTGGGTTTTCCTGAACATCTACCCTCCAAAACCAGAGTCTGCCTGCCTTATTGTACTGTGCTTTCCACTCTTCTGCCTCTAAAAGGAATTAACTTAGGGCTCCAGTTTATATGCTCCTGCATATAAAAAGAATGTCTCTGCTTAAACCCCTTTGATAGCTTTCTAACTTATCTGACTGGTCTGCCCAGACTTTACGACTTGTGGATTGTTTACAGCCCCCAACCGTGAGAGGCATGAAGCTCAAAACATCTTAAAGATATAGAGCCTTTTAGAGCTAAGAATTAGTTTGGTGAAGAGTTTGTTGAGTTAATGTTTGCTGCCAGGCCTCCATATCCTTTATCTTTTAGGCACCTGGGAGGATATTAATCAATGTAATAGGGATGCAGAAATAGGAATATAGTAGTTTTGATGTTAGCAATACCAGACTTTTGAGTTAATTAATTTTCTCTTTGTTATAAATCACTGTACTCTACTTTCTTGTTATAAATTGTTGTATCCTTGCTATCTATGTAAGAATGTAATGTTATTTAGTACTTTCTGAGAGTGGCACCAGACTTTGGGAAGAACAACACTATTACCCTTATCAGAAAAGGGCTGTAAAATGTTAATTGGCCTTCTGGCCAGAAGATGATGTAAATCACCTAAGACTTATGTATACAACTAGGTATGCAGAGAGGAAGCCTGGTCTCGATAAGAGTCAGGGCGGTTGACACTGCATAATTTTGCATTATCCATTGATCTCTATGTAAAATCAAAAGTATATAAGGCCTTTGCAGACAATAGAGGATGGGCAAGTCACTGGACTGGTTTCCCCCATGTCTTTTCTTACTCCATTTTTTGGCTGAATTCCCATCTGGGGCATGGAGGCTCGCCATGTCTACTTACTTGCCCTGGCTTTTAAGATCCACAAGAGAGGGAACCCAAGGTGGGGCACCCTCCGCTATTCAAACAGGTGCCAGTGGCCTAACGTAGATGGTGCAAATCTCTTGTCCTGAGATTTTATTGGTTTTCCATGTAAACCAAGTTATTCAGCCTCTTTTCTCCACTAAATTTTCCTACTATACTATTTCTTCCTAATCTCTCTTTATATTTTTAAATAAATAAGCTTTCCTCGCCATGCCGTCCCCACTTCCAACTACCCTGGATCCACCAGGGCTGGACCCCGGCAGAAGTGTGTTCAATCCCTGGGTCAGGAAGATCCCCTGGAGGAGGACATGGCAACCTAGTCCAGTATTCTTGCCTGGACAATCCCATGGACAGAGAAGCCTGGCGGGCTACAGTCCATGGGGTCACACAAAATCAGGCACATTTGTTCCCCTAACACTTTCACACTTTTACTCCAAAATATCTCCCCTGAATATACAGCTGCCATCTCAAACTCCGAATTTCAAAGAACTAGTAGGCTGATTTACTCTCTGATTAAAAAGTACTTATTTCTATTTGAGACTAGTATTCGTTCTTTGGCTTTTCCCTATTTCCTTTTCCTCATATCTAATCAGACCCCTGGGGCCATCTTGACACTCTTCCTCTCCTGCCTATTTCCTCTCATCCTTCTTCCTCCCTCCTTCCCTTTTATTCCATTTTACTTCAGTCACACTAGCTACAACCATCAATATTTCTTGCCTGAAATAGGGCTTTATACCAATATCCTTGTTTTCATTTTTCCTTATTCTATTCTTCCCTATTATATCTAATTGCCATATTTCACCATTCATTTGAGCACATTCAGTTCAGTTCAGTTGCTTAGTCGTGTCCGACTCTTTGTGACCCCATGAATCGCAGCACGCCAGGCCTCCCTGTCCATCACCAACTCCCGGAGTTCACTCAGACTCATGTCCATCAGGTCAGTGATGCCATCCAGCCATCTCATCCTCGCTCGTCCCCTTCTCCTCCTGCCCCCAATCCCTCCCAGCATCAGAGTCTTTTCCAATGAGTCAGCTCTTCACGTGAGATGGCCAAAGTACTGGAGCTTCTGCTTCAGAATCATTCCCTCCAAAGAAATCCCAGGGCTGATCTCCTTCAGAATGGACTGGTTGGATCTCCTCGCAGTCCAAGGGACTCTCAAGAGTCTTCTCCAACACCGCAGTTCAAAAGCATCAATTCTTTGGCACTCAGCCTTCTTCACAGTCCAACTCTCACATGACCACTGGGAAAACCATAGCCTTAATTAGACAGACCTTAAGAAAATCTAATTGCCATAGTTCACCATTCATTTTGGCACATTGAATAACTCATTATTGCCTACTGAGTTACACTAAATGTCATTCGTATAACCGTGTATCTTCAGCTACAGTTTCACAGCAATGCCTTCCCAAGTCTTGTCTTCCAGTTCTCCATTCCTCGGGCTCTGTTCTCCAGCCAAGTGGGATCTTTCATTCTACTCCATACATGCCAAGGAGTCACCAACTTTAGCTTGTCACCTCTGTACACAAATCTTAACTTTCAAAGGCCAGTTGTCTCTATTTATGTTTTGTAAATGACATCGTCTATACCAGTAATTTTTCAGATTCCCCATATATGGGTTAATATATGGTGTTTGTTTTCCTCTTTCTGACTTCACTCTGTATGACAGCTTCTAGGTCCATCCACATCTGTACCCAATTTTGTTCCTTTTTATGGCTAGGTAATATGGATTGTGGGAACAAATGTCTGGATACCAAGGTAGGAAGGCAGGGAGATGGGCCGAGAGATTGGGACTGACTTACATACACTGCTATATGCAAAACAGATAACTGATGAGAACCTACTGTATAGCACAGGGAGCTCAGTGCTCTGTGTTGTGACCAAACACAATTTTTGGTCACAGTTCTGTGGTGACCACAATTTTGTGGTGACCACAAATTTGTGGTGACCAAAATTGGAAGGAAATACAGAAAAGAGGGGACGTATATATGCTTGTAGCTGATTCACTTTTCTGCACAGTGGAAACTAGCACAACATTGTAAAGAAACTGTACTCTGATAAAAATTTTTTTTAAAAAAAAGGCCAGTTGGCTCTCTTCTACGTTCTCCCAAGTTTGCAGCATAACTTGGATTCTTAAGACAATTTTTAAAAGGGGATTTTGCCTTACAGCAGAGAAATAAATGTATCTATTTATATGTATCATCACAACTGATACACTGTATATTTGTCCAATGTATTGTCATTTATTTTTTACCTCTGTTTAGTGAAACATGTCAGAGCTCTGTACACAGTAGGTAATCAATGAACACTTGGAAACAGGAAAGTGCTCAGTGTCATGTGGGAGAGAGGATTTTAAGTTAAATAAAGTTGGGACTTTGATTTCTCGACTTTCTCGAGCTGTAAAGAACAGGGAGCCTGAGGTTTGTAGCTTTTTCTTTTTATTCTCTCCTCTAAGGAGATAGAAAAGATTGTTTTCTCTCAGAAACTATAATACAGTCAAAAGTTCAGGGAACATTGCTGCAAAAGCAGTTACCCTCATGTATTTATAGCCATTTCTCATTGTTTCATGACGCCTAGAATCTGATGTGTTGGTTGGAGGCCAGAAGAAGTTTACCCAGTTACCAGTGTACATGAGGCTGCAGTGTGAAGCTTGTCACCACTCAGAGCAGGTTTCAGGTGCCCCAGAAGCATCCATGGTTAGATCAAGTAGTGCATGCCAGATAGATAATAGGTTATGAGTAGACACCTGAGGTCCCAGGAAACATCCTCATAAACTAGACCAAGCTGTTGTACCCATTGGTGCCTCAGTTTCCTCACCTCTGAAATATAATAGGACAAGGAAACATAACTCCAAGTATTACTATTAGAGTTAAATCAGAAAACATACACAAAAAGAGGATGGGTAGCATGATGGTCAACAACACTGATCTGGCAATCAGAATTAGGTTAGAATCTTTAATTTGTTAATAACAGTGTAATTAGGAACACAGTTCCACCACCTTTCTGATCACCATTAGTCATACTGAACACTCATGGCATTTTGTATCTTATTCATAGCATCGATCAAATTCTAATTTCTTTTATATTTATTTGCACATTTATATCCCCAATCAATTGTAATCTTTCCCTCCTTGAAACTTTCTTTCAACACTTGGAGTGTTATTTGTGGCATTTATTACATTCTAGTTTCTTTTCCAGTTTTTTTTTTTTTAACTACACATTCATCTGCCTGGGTGGCTGGAATCTTGAAAGCAGGCTTTAAAAAACTTCATCTTTTATTCAGTACCTAATACAGTGTCTTCCAAATAGTCACTACCCAGAGAAGGATGGATAAATCAGGTCAAATCATAATGAAGTGAACTTGGCAAAGTTAAGACCAGATGGACGCATGCTCTGGACAAGGCTTTGAGAGGCCCAGGGGTCACTCTCCTCTTGTGTGTTACTGGGGGATGGAGGTGTCTTGGTGCCCATCCGCTCCTGATCTAGGGGGCTGACTAAAGGAGTAGAAGAGAAGCACTCGAGAGAGAAAAGAGGTAACAAACTCAAAAGTGGAAGTGGGCCAAGGCTGGATGAAGGAGCCTGTGTATTTATTTTCTGCCTATTCCATGTTAAGGATAGAGAACTCAGAGGTATTTTTTAAATTTTTATCTTATATTGGGGCATTTGTTGTTGTTCAGTTGCTAAGTCATGTCAGACTCTTTGTGACCCCATGAACTTCACCACCAGACTCCTCTGTCCATGGAATTCTCCAGGCAGGAATATTGCAGTGGGTTGGCATTCCATTCTCCAGGGGATTTTCCCAACCCAGGGACTGAACCTGGGTCTCCTTCATTGCAGGTGGATTTTTTACCACTGAGTCACCAGGGAAGCCCATATTGAGGTATAGTGGATTAATAAAGTTATGATTGGGATATAGTTGATTAATAAAGTCATGATAGGTTCAGGTGTACAGCAGAGTGATTCAGTTATATATATATATATATATATGTGTGTGTGTGTGTGTGTGTGTGTGTGTGTACATACTCTTTTTCAAATTTTTTCCCATTTAAGTTATTACAGAGTACTAAGCAGAGTTACCTGTGCTACACAGTCATTCTTTGTTGGATATCCCATTTTAAATACCTCTATGTATACATGTCCATCCCAGACTCTTAATTTATCCCTCCCCCACCCTTTCCCTGGTAACCATAAATTTGTTCTCTGTGACTCTGTTTCTGTTTTGTAAGTAGGTTCATTTGTATTGTTTTATCACATACAAATGATACGATATTTGCCTTTCTCTGTCTGATTTACTTAGTGTGATAATTTCTAGTTGCATCCATGTTCCTGCAAATGGCATTATTGTATTCTTTTTAATGGATGATTAATATCCCATTCTGTATATGTACCATGTCTTCATCCATTCATCTGTCAATGGACATTTAGGTCACTTCAGTGTCTTGGCTATTCTGAATAGTGCTGCTATGAACGTTGGGATGTGTGTATCTTTTTGAATTATGGTTTTCTGCAGATATATGCCTAGGAGTAGGATCACTGTATCGCATGGTAGCTCCGATTTTAGCTTTTTAAGGACCCTCCATACTGTTCAAACAGATATTCTCGCTGTCTTCGTTTTAGATGTTCCATTCTCTTATGTGAACAAAATTTTTAATAACAAAGAAAACAGTCAAATTGACGGATCACTTGAGGTTTCTCCAAAGTTGCCCAAATTGCAAAACTTATTATTTGGAAGTAAAGCAAAGTGAAATCCCACTTTTCTTCGCTTCCTAAGTCTTCTCCATCTCTACCTTTCTGATGACATTTTCTGTTCAAGAGCTTGTTCAACAAAAAGAATCACATCCCTTAGTTCAGGAGCACCCTCTCCTGACAAGGGCTGTGATGACAAGTGAGGTCAGTAGAGGGTTGTGCAGTTGAAGTTCTGTCTCCGCTGATAATAGACATGGAGCTGGATGCTGAGAAAGTCTTACAGAAATTCTGCAAGGTCATCTGTTTTCATAAGGTAATACACATGTTCCAGTGCTATTCTCTCAAATCATCCTACCCTTGCCTTCCCTCACTGAGTCCAGAAGTCCGTTCTTTACATCTGTGTCTTCTTTGCTGCCTTGCATGTAGGATTGTCATTACCGTCTTTCTAAATTTCATATGTGTGTGTTAATATACAGTATTTGTCTTTTTCTGACTTACTTCACTCTGTGTAACAGGCTCCAGTTTCATCCACCTCATTAGGACTGACTCAATGTGTTCCTTTTAATAGCTGAGTAATATTCCATTCTGTATATGTACCACAACTTCCTTATCCATTCAGTGTTGATGTATGGCAAAAACCATCACAATATTGTAATTATCCTCCAATTGATGCAGCATGCTTGGGGCTGGTGCATGGGGATGACCCAGAAAGATGTTATGGGGAGGGAGGTGGGAGGGGGGTTCATGTTTGGGAATGCATGTAAGAATTAAAGATTTTAAAATTTAAAAATAAAAACTAAAAAAAAATAAAATAAATTAATTTTCAAAAAGTCTACAAGGGGCCAGAGTTTGACTCAGGAACCTGAAGTAGAAGCCTGAGTCTTCATCAAGGGAATAGTGTCTGTGGCCATGTCCTAGAACAGGTTCTGATATTTGCAGAGACTTCAGAGTTCACTCAATAAACAGGAAGAGTGTGCAATTCTCATTTAAAGGACAGGAATAGGGAAAACTCTTATTCAACAAAATCTTCAATTTGGTCCCCTTATATAACTAACTACCAGAGAAAAGTTAGGTGGAGAGAGAACTTTTTTTAACTTCTGTAACAATCTTTAATGTGATGTTAGGGACTTCCTGGTGGCCCAGGATTTAGACTTCACCTTCCAATGTAGGGGTGCAGGTTTGATCCCCAGTCTGGGAACTAAGATCCCACATGCCTCGGGGCCAAAAAACCAAAACATAAAAAACCAAAAACAATACTGGAACAAATTCAATAAAGACTTTAAATTTGGTCCACAGCAAAAACAAATAAATATTGACATTAAAGTTTGTATGATGAAAAGTCACCAGTATAATTCTGTCTTCCTGTGCTCACATGATACGAACTTTTGCTCTGTTAGCATAAATAGTATTTCCAGATGTGTTACCTACTAAGTACAGCACTATAACCATAGAAGGTATAATCTGGGCTATCATAAGCTACACAGAATGAAAAAACACAAACATTTAAAAACAGTTTTTGGAGTGTTGTACAGTGTGATTTATTTTAAAAATCACCATTTGAGGGCAGTCTTAAGATGGTGGAGGAATAGAATGGGGAGACCACTTTCTCCCTCACAAATTCCTCAAAAGAACATTTCAACGCTGAGCAAACTCCACAAAACAACTTCTGAATGCTGGCAGAGGACATCAGGCACCCAGAAAAGCAGATCATTGTCTTCAAAAACAGGTAGGAAAAAATATAAAAGACAAAAAAAAGAGACAAAGGAGGTGGGGAGGGAGCTCCATCCTGGGAAGGGAAGCCCGTCCCTGGAAGGGAATTTTAAGAAGAGAGGTTTCCAAACACCAGGAAACACTCTCCCTGCCGAGTCTGTGGCAAGCCTTGGAAGCACAGAGGGCAACATAACAGGCAGGAAAAATAAATAAATAATTAAAACCAAAGATTACAAGCCCAACAGTAACTCCCCCAGTGGAAAAGCAGCACATACACCTGCATCTGCCACTAACAAGTGGGGGCACGGCAGGGACGCGTGGGAGGTACAGGCTGCAGTGCTTTGTAAGAATCGGCAGGAACGCTCCGCCCATAACCAGAACAAACCAACTTGGGCTAGCAAACCAGACTGTGGGATAGCTACCACGCGAAAAGCTCAAACATAAGACACCGCCAGGACCGAGCACAGAACAAAGGACGGAACGGAAAAAGCCGGCTGCAGACCATCCCCTGCTGGGGACAGGCAGCCAGACCCATAAGGGCTGGAAAGGGGCAATCGCAGCCCCGGAGAGACTTTACCTACCAAACTGCAAGCAGGCTTCTTTGCCAAGAATTCTGGGGGTGCTGGACAGTCACATCTGCCTCACAAGGGGCACCAGTGGCACACCCAGAAAACTGAGCAGCAGAGACAGGAAAGGCGACAAGTTGCAGCGACTGCGCTCGCCAAACACCTGAGATACTCGGACCTGGGAAGGGCGCAAAATGCAGTCCCAACTGAATCTGCACCTCTGAGGGCTGCCTTAGTGCTGAACATGAGCAGCTTAGACCAGGGAGGTGCATGCAGCCTAGAGCCGGCCTCAGACGGTTCCTGGCTGAGCATCGTAGAGCTGGAGCAGTTTGTGCGCCTCGAGAAGGGACAGGTCCAGCGGGGCTGAGACACTGTGTGTGCACACGACAGTGCTATTTGTTTGCAGCATCACCCCCCTCCCCACAGCGCGACTGAACAAGTGAGCCTAAAAAAAAAAGTGCCCACCACTGCCCCCCCCCCCGTGTCAGGATGGAAATAAGACACGGAAGAGACCAGCAAACAGAAGTTAAACAGAGAGAACCGCCTTGGAAGTGACCCCACACTGCCCACAACACCAGAGAAAGGGCCAGATATATCTTTACTATTTTTACAATCATTCCTTTTCTTTTTCTTTTTTTCTTTTGTTTTTGTGTTGATGCTGTTGTGGGGTTTTCTTCTTCTTTTTTTTCTAACTTTTAAAAATTGTTCAGTCCTCTATTTCTCTAATTTTTATTTCTATAACCTACTATTACTTTTCAAAAAAAAAAAGACTATTTTTTAAAGCAAACACCATATATAGTCTTTGTGTGGTTGTTGGTGCTTTTAAATAATTATTGTGGCTTTTTTTTTCTTTTTTCCTTCTGCTTCTTTTCTTTAATATTGTATTTTTGAAAATCCAACCTCTACTCTAGATTTTTAATCTTTGCTTTTTGGTTTTTGTTGTCAATTTTGTACATTTAAAAACCCAAACTTCACTACCCAATTTTACCTGAGAGCGAGATTACTGGCTTGACCACTCTCTCCTCCTTTGGACTCTCCTTTTTCTCCGCCAGGTGGCTTCTGTCTCTTCCCTCACCCTTCTCTTCTCTATCCAACTCTGTGAATCTCTGTGTGTTCCAGACGGCGGAGAACACCTAAGGAACTGGTTACTGGCTGGAATTGTCTCTCTCCTTTTCATTTCTCTCTTTTTTGCTCCTGGCCACCTCTGTCTACTTCCTCCCTCTCCTCTTCCCTGTATAACTCCATGAATACCTCTTAGCGGTCCAGACTGTGGAGTGCACATAAGGAAGTGATTACTGGCTAGCTTGCTCTCTCCTCTTTTGATCTCACTGCATCTCATTCCAGTCACCTCTAACTACCCCCTCCCTCTTCTCTTCTCCATGTAACTCAGGGAACCTCTCTGAGTGTCCCTCAATGTGGAGAAACTTTTCATCTTTAACCTAGATGTTTTATCATCGGTGCTGTACAGATGGAGAAGTCTAGAGGATACTGTAAAAATAAAACTGAAAACCAGAAGCAGGAGGCTTAAGTCCAAAGCCTGAGAACATCAGAGAACTCCTGAATTCAGGGAACATTTAGCAATAGGAGCTCATCAAATGCCTCCATACCTACACTGAAACCAAGCTCCACCCAAGGGCCAACAAGTTCGGAGCAAGACATAGCACACAAATTCTCCAGCAACACAGGAACACATCCCAGAGCTTCAATATACAGGCAGCTCAAAGTTACTCCAAAAGCACTGACATCTCATAACCCATTACTGGTCACTCCATTGCACTCCAGAGAGAAGAAACCCAGCTCCACCCACCAGAACTCCAACACAAGCCTCCCTAACCAGGAAACCTTGACAAGCCACTGATACAACCCCGCCCACAGTGAAGAAGCTCCATAATAAAGAGAACTCCACAAATTCCCAGAATATAGAAAGGCCACCCCAAACGCAGCAATATAACCAAGATGAAGACACAGAGGAATACTCAGCAGGTAAAGGAACAGGAGAAATGCCCACCAAACCAAACAAAAGAGGAAGAGGTAGGGAATCTACCTGAGAAAGAATTCTAAATATTGATAGTGAAAATGATCCAAAATCTTGAAATCAAAATGGAATCACAGATAAATAGCCTAGAGACAAGGATTGAGAAGATGCAAGAAAGGTTTAACAAGGACCTAGAAGAAATAAAAAAGAATCAGTATATAGTGAATAATGCAATAAATGAGATCAGAAACACTCTGGAGGCAACAAATAGTAGAATAATGGAGGCAGAAGATAGGATTAGTGAAATAGAAGATAGAATGGTAGAAATAAATGAATCAGAGAGGAAACAAGAAAAACGAATTAAAAGAAATGAGGACAATCTCAGAGACCTCCAGGACAATATGAAATGCTCCAACACTCGAATTATAGGAGTCCCAGAAGAAGAAGACAAAAAGAAAGACCATGAGAAAATCCTTGAAGAGATAATAGTTGAAAACTTCCCTAAAATGGGGAAGGAAATAATCACCCAAGTCCAAGAAACACAGAGAGTTCCAAATAGGATAAACCCAAGGTGAAACACCCCAAGACACATATTAATCAAATTAACAAAGATCAAACACAAAGAACAAATATTAAAAGCAGCAAGGGAAAAACAACAAATAACACACAGGGTATTCCCATAAGGATAACAGCTGATCTTTCAATAGAAACTCTTCAGGCCAGGAGGGAATGGCAAGACATACTTAAAGTGATGAAAGACAATAACCTACAGCCCAGATTACTGTACCCAGCAAGGATCTCATTCAAATATGAAGGAGAAATCAAAAGCTTTACAGACAAGCAAAAGCTGAGAGAATTCAGCACCACCAAACCAGCTGTCCAACAAATGCTAAAGGATATTCTCTAGACAGGAAACACAAAAGGGTGTATAAACCCGAACCCAAAACAATAAAGTAAATGGCAACGGGATCATACTTACCTTAAATGTAAATGGGTTGAATGCCCCAACCAAAAGGCAAAGACTGGCTGAATGGGTACAAAAACAAGACCCCTCTATATGCTGCTTACAAGAGACCCACCTCAAAACAAGGGACACATACAGACTGAAAGTGAAGGGCTGGAGAAAGATATTCCATGCAAATAGAGACCAAAAGAAAGCAGGAGTGGCAATACTCATATCCAATAAAATAGACTTTAGAACAAAGGCTGTGAAAAGAGACAAAGAAGGCCACTACATAATGATCAAAGGATCAATCCAAGAAGAAGATATAACAATTATAAATATATATGCACCCAATATAGGAGCACCACAATATGTAAGACAAATGCTAACAAGTATAAAAGGGGAAATTAACAATAACACAATAATAGCAGAAGACTTTAATACCCCACTCCCACCTATGGACAGATCAGCTAAACAGAAAATTAACAAAGAAACGCAAACTTTAAATGATACAATAGACCAGTTAGACCTAATTGATATCTATAGGACATTTCACCCCAAAACAATGAATTTCACCTTTTTCTCAAGTGCTCACGGAACCTTCTCCAGGATAGATCACATCCTGGGCCATAAATTTAACCTTGATAAATTTAAAAAAATCGAAGTCATTCCAAAAATCTTTTCTGACCATAATGCATTAAGATTAGATCTCAATTACAGGAGAAAAACTATTAAAAATTCCAACATATGGAATCAGAACAACACACTTCTGAATAACCAACAAATCACAGAAGAAATAAAAAAAGAAATCAAAATATGCATAGAAACGAATGAAAATGAAAACACAACAACCCAAAACCTGTGGGACACTATAAAAGTAGGGCTAACAGGAAAGTTCATAGCAATACAGGCATACCTCAAGAAACAAGAAAAAAGTCAAATAAATAACCTAACTCTACCCCTAAAGCAACTAGAAAAGGAAGAAATGGAGAAACCCAGAGTTAGTAGAAGGAAAGAAATCTTAAAAATTAGGGCAGAAATAAATGCAAAAGAAACAAAGGAGACCATAGCAAAAATCAACAACGCCAAAAGCTGGTTCTTTGAAAGGATAAATAAAATTGACAAACCATTAGCCAGACTCATCAAGAAGCAAAGAGAGAAAAATCAAATAAATAAAATTAGAAATGAAAATGGAGAGATCACAACAGACAACACAGAAATACAAAGGATCTTAAGAGACAACTATCAGCAATTATATGCCAATAAAATGGACAACATGGAAGAAATGGACAAATTCTTAGAAAAGTACAACTTTCCAAAACTGAACCAGGAAGAAATAGAAAATCTTAACAGACCCATCACAAGCACGGAAACTGAAACTGTAATCAGAAATCTTCCAGCAAGCAAAAGCCCAGGTCCAGACGGCTTCACAGCTGAATTCTACCAAAAATTTCGAGAAGAGCTAACACCTATCCTACTCAAACTCTTCCAGAAAATTGCAGAGGAAGGTAAACTTCCAATCTCATTCTATGAGGCCACCATCACCCTAACACCAAAACCTGACAAAGATGCCACAAAAAAAAAAAAAAAAAAGAAAACTACAGGCCAATATCACTGATAAACAAAGATGCAAAAATCCTCCACAAAATTCTAGCAATCAGAATCCAGCAACACATTAAAAAGATCATACACCATGACCAAGTGGGCTTTATCCCAGGGATGCAAGGATTCTTCAATATCCGCAAATCAATCAGTGTAATTCACCGCATTAACAAATTGAAAGATAAAAGCCATATGATTATCTCAATAGATGCAGAGAAGGCCTTTGACAAAATTCAACATCCATTTATGATAAAAACTCTCCAGAAAGCAGGAATAGAAGGAACATACCTCAACATAATAAAAGCTATATATGACAAACCCACAGCAAACATTATCCTCAATGGTGAAAAATTGAAAGCATTTCCCCTAAAGTCAGGAACAAGACAAGGGTGCCCACTTTCACCGCTACTATTCAACATAGTTCTGGAAGTTTTGGCCACAGCAATCAGAGCAGAAAAAGAAATAAAAGGAATCCAAATTGGAAAGAAGAAGTAAAACTCTCACTGTTTGCAGATGACATGATCCTCTACATAGAAAACCCTAAAGACTCCACCAGAAAATTACTAGAGCTAATCAATGAATATAGTAAAGTTGCAGATATAAAATCAACACACAGAAATCCCTTGCATTCCTATACACTAATAATGAGAAAGTAGAAAAAGAAATTAAGGAAACAATTCCATTCACCATTGCAACGAAAAGAATAAAATACTTAGGAATATATCTCCCTAAAGAAACTAAAGACCTATGTATAGAAAACTATAAAACACTGATGAAAGAAATCAAAGAGGACACTAATAGATGGAGAAATATACCATGTTCATGGATTGGAAGAATCAATATAGTGAACATGAGTATACTAGCCAAAGCATTCTACAAGTTCAATGCAATCCCTATCAAGCTACCAGCGATATTTTTCACCGAACTAGAAAAAACAATTTTAAGATTTGTATGGAAATACAAAAAACCTCGAATAGCCAAAGCAACTCTTGAGAAAGAAGAATGGAACTGGAGGAGTCAACTTGCCTGACTTCAGGCTCTACTACAAAGCCACAGTCATCAAGACAGTATGGTACTGGCACAAAGACAGAAATATGGATCAATGGAACAAATAGAAAGCCCAGAGATAAATCCACACACATATGGACACCTCATCTTTGACAAAGGAGGCAAGAATATACAATGGAGTAAAGACAATCTCTTTAACAAGTGGTGCTGGGAAAACTGGTCAACCACTTGTAAAAGAATGAAACTAGATCACTTTCTAACACCACACACAAAAATAAACTCAAAATGGATTAAAGATCTAAATGTAAGATCAGAAACTATAAAACTCCTAGAGGAGAATATACACAAAACACTCTCTGACATAAATCACAGCAGGATCCTCTATGATCCATCCCCCAGAATTCTGGAAATAAAAGCAAAAATAAACAAATGGGATAAAATTAAAATTAAAAGCTTCTGCACAACAAAGGAAAATATAAGCAAGCTGAAAAGACAGCCTTCTGAATGGGAGAAAATAATAGCAAATGAAGCAACTGACAAACAACTAATCTCAAAAATATACAAGCAACTTATGAAGCTCAATTCCAGAAAAATAAACGACCCAATCAAAAAATGGGCCAAAGAACTATATAGACATTTCTCCAAAGAAGACATACGGATGGCTAACAAACACATGAAAAGATGCTCAACATCACTCATTATTAGAGAAATGCAAGTCAAAACCACAATGAGGTACCATTTCACACCTGTCAGAATGTCTGCGATCCAGAAGTCTACAAGCAATAAATGCTGGAGCTGGTGTGGAGAAAAGGGAACCATCTTACACTGTTGGTGGGAATGCAAACTAGTACAGCCACTATGGAGAACAGTGTGGAGATTCCTCAAAAAATTGCAAATAGAACTACCTTATGGCCCAGCAATCCCACTGCTGGGCATACACACCAAGGAAACCAGAATTGAAAGAGACACATGTACCCCAATGTTCATCGCAGCACTGTTTATAATAGCCAGGACATGGAAACAACCTAGATGTCCATCAGCAGATGAATGGATAAGAAAGCTGTGGTACATATACACAATGGAGTATTCCTCAGCCATTAAAAAGAATACATTTGAATCAGTTCTGATTAGATGGATGAAACTGGAGCCTATTATACAGATTGAAGTAAGCCAGAAAGAAAAACACCAATACAGTATACTAACACATATATATGGAATTTCAAAAGATGGCAATGATGACCCTGTATGCAAGACAACAAAAGAGACACAGTTGTATAGAGCGGACTTTTGGACTCTGTGGGAGAGGGAGAGGGTGGGATGATTTGGGAGAATGGCATTGAAACATGTATACTATCATGTAAGAAATGAATCGCCAGTCTATGTTCGATACAGGATACAGGATGCTTGGGGCTGGTGCACGGGGATGACCCAGAGAGATGTTATGGGAAGGGAGGTGGGAGCGGGGTTCATGTTTGGGAATGCATGTACACCGGTGGTGGATTCATGTCAATGTATGGCCAAACCAATACAGTATTGTAAAGTAAAATAAAGTAAAAATAAAAATTTTAAAAAAAAATCACCATTTGAAAATCTACTGTAGGACTCTCCAAGTGTTTCAATACATTAGGCAAGATTTTTCATGTTAATGAATCACTGTCACTCTTGCTTATTGTCATTGTCATCAAGTTGTGTCAGACTCTTTTCAACCCCATAGATTGTAGCCCACCATGGGTTTTCCTCTGTCCATGGGTTTTCCCAGGTAAGAACGCTGAACTGGATTGCCATTTCCTTCTTCAGAAGATCTTTCTGACCCAAGGATTGAAACTGAGTTTCCCGCATTCGCACACTGGTTCTTTATCACTGAGCCACCTGAGAAGCTCAATAAATCATCCCCCATGGTTAAAAATAACACAAAACAAATCCTTTTCATACTAGAAGTTTTCTCCCTCCCTTCCTTTTCTTTAATCCTCTCCGTGCCTTGCACATGAATTATTATATAGTTTTAGGTAATTTTAGCAAAATTTATATAGACCATGAACAATCCTAGTATTTTCTTTTCAGTAAATGTGGACTAGAACATGAAGGATATCATAGTGCCTTTGAAAAATATATACCCAGGGTAATGACATGTTATTATGAAAGGAAAAGGTGACTTTGAAGAGGCCAGTGACACGTTTACAACTGCAGCCCAGAGGTGTCTCCTGGAAAGCAGGAATAATTGTCTACACACAGGATAGAGTTTTCTTTGCTCTTTCAGTGGCATCGTCATTTGATGAAAAGATTTCCTTTGACATGTGCACCTCATAGTTTGGATGACTAAGAAAAAGATGAAGCTCACACAGGAATTTGTATCCAAAGTATATGTGTGTGTATAGACATTCCAGGACATGGTTATGTTATCTGACAGTCATTCAAACTTGCAACTTCACTTCAGAGCTCAAACAACCAAACAGTAGAAAACAAAGCTGATAGAAGATATCCAGGGCAGCCTCAAGAGTGTCAGACCTCAAAAACCACAAAAATGAGATGAGGTTTTTTGAGGTATGATAGTGTTGCATTAGCCTTAGACCTGAAACTTCACACACTTGAAAGCCCATGACAAAATTCCCAGTCAGTGGTTCTTTCTAAAGAGATGAATGTACTGTTGGGGGGAAAACCCTCACCTTGCTATTTTAGAAAGAATGATGGGACTGACCGAAATGAAAAGACGTTTATTTGTGCAAATAAATGCCCAGGATGAATAGCAAAGTAGGGCTCCCTAGGTGGTGCAGTGGTAAAGAATCTGCATGCAATGCAGGAGATGTGGCTTTGATCCCTGGGTCGATAAGATCCCCTGGAGGAGGAAATGGCAACCCACTCCAGTACTCTTGCCTGGAGAATCCCATGGACAGTGGGGCCTGGCTGGCTACAGTCCATGGGGTCACAAAAGAGTCAGACATGACTTAAATAAACAACAGCAGTTCTAGGACAGCATGTAGGACAGAGTACTGCTTTCCTGTGGACTGGACCACTGAAGGGGAACTGCTGTTATAATTCAGCCCAAGTTTGCATTCATCTCTAAACCTCTTTGTAATCTCTAGTGTCTTTAAGCAATGTCATTTCTCTGTCTTGCTTTTCCTGACTTCTTACTTATAGCCCGAAGAGAGAGTTAAGATTTACTAAGCCATTTAAAAATGAATCCATTGGTAATTTGGGTATTATTCAACAACAGTTCAAAATGAACATTTTTTTTTAGGTGTAGAGCATGGGGAAAACCAATGAAATATACATGCAAATGATAGCAGTTGTGAGGATCTTATATATAATTGTTTAAATCATACTCAGGTGTTCAGGAGGGCTTGTTCGCTGTGACTTTCACTGTCCTGTAGAGGAAATTCAGAGGGGTTTCTTCTTTGCTAAATGTATTATCAAAGAAATCACTGAACGGTTCCAGGGCATTCACTAGACCATGTCACTCTGGGCACTGGAACATGATTGAAAATAGGATAAATAGTTGTGATGAAGGCAAACTATGTCTGGTCAGTGGAACATGACTAAAAACAGACAGTTGTCATGAAAGCAAAATATGCCTTGATTCCTTGCATGTTTTCTTTAGAATCTCCTTTTTAAAGAAAATGTTTATTTACTTTACTTACTTGGCAGCACCTGGTCTTGGTGGAAGCATGCAAGCTTGTTGATCTTTGCTGCCGCAGGCAGCATCGTTAGTTATCATGAGAATTCTTTGGGGTGGCATGTGGGATCTGGTTCCCTGACCAGGGATTGAACCTGGGCTCCTTGCATCGGGAGCAAGGAGTCTTAGACACTGGACCACCAGGGAAGTTCCTCTTCAGAATCTCTTTTCATCATCATCAAATATATAGCAGCCCCACACTTTCCCTACCATCACGCTCATGTTCAATCATGTTTAACCCTTTGTGACCCCATGGACCATAGCCCGCCAGGCTCCTCTGTTCATGGGATTCTCCAAACAAGAATAGTGGAGTGAGTTGACATTTTCTTCTCCAGGGGATCTTCCTGACCCACGGATTGAGCCTGGGTCCTTGCATAGGCAGGCAGACTCTTGATCACTGAGCCACCTGGTAATCCCTTCCCCACCATATCATAGCAGAAAATGAGATGCCCAGGCACTCAGCATTTATAGAGAAGTCTGCTGTTGGCCCCACGTGAGACACCGCCCGTTCCAAACCCATCCTTTTCGCTACCAGGGCCAATGGGATTCATTATATTAGTTTTATTTATATATTTGTGACACTTGTACCTCCACCAGGGTGCCTGAAGGGTACAGAAAGCCTGCCAATTGAATTCACTCAGAGGGTACATTAAGATTGGATGCAAATACCTCATAATAATAAAGGGTTTTGTTTATCCATTTATTATTCTGTTTACCCATTTGCCTGGTTTAATTCTCTGTGTATACGCCTGACTTGGGGATCTTTGGAGAAAGAAGGGCAGATGTAAGACTTGGTTCCAGATGGAAAGATGAATAATTGATCTAGAGGTGCGTGTGGGAACAACTTGTTCAGGCTATGTGCATCCCAGCCTTATAGTAGCAATAGAGGGGTTGTTAGGCAAAAATGGAATTACTGACTTCTTATGGTATATTGTGCTTACTTGATCTCTTGTTTGGTGTTAAAAGATGTCTTCATATTTGTTTGATCACCTGAAGGTTATACCCACTTTGGGGGTTATATTTCAATTCAAGTTAAAACTTATTTTTTCTTTTTCATATCTATTATGTCTGGGAGTCCAGACAGGATCTAGGGAAAGTCAGGATGAGTAAATCAGTCACCTTTAAAGCTTGCTATATAGTAGCCTCATTATCTGAGTTCTTTCATTCTTGAGATGCTGTTATAAATGTTATTATAAAAGACCTTATTGTTAAAAACACATGCCAATTCTTTTTCCTGTCTCTTCATCAAGTACAGAATTCATACACACACAATCTACACCCAAACAATATAATCACACATACAAACACTCACACACACATACACACACACACACACACACACACATCTATCAATTATTCCTATCATCCATGTGGTGGCTTCCCTGGTGGCTCAGACAGTAAAGAATCCACCTGCAATGCAGGAGACCTGGATTCAATCCCTGGGTCAGGAAGAGCCCCCGGAGAAGGGGATGGCAACCCACTCCAGTATTGCCTGGAAAATTCCATGGACAGAGGAGACTGGTGGGTTACAGTCCATGGGGTCACATAGAGTCAGACATGACTGAGCAACTAACACATCATCCTTGTAACTCCATATAACTGTGTAACTCTATGTATCTGTCTATCATCTATGTGCCTACTTGCTCATTCAGGACAACCCAATCCAGCAGATAGCTATGTCTCAGTCTCACCAAAAGGAGGAAATATTTTACCTTCCCTTCTACTAAACAGCCAGGAACTTTGAGACTTGGAGGCCTCGGTTATTGTTTCCTGAGAGTAAATATTAAGAGGTCTCATCGCAGAGCACTGAGCTGAGCTTCCTGTGCTTCATAGCAGGTTCTAGATGGGTGGGATGGAGGGGATAGGAGGAAGCCCCATGAAGGAAGGGATGTCTGTGCACATACAGCTGATCAATTCATTGTACAGCAGGGACTAACACAACACGGTAAAGCAGTTATATATATATATATAAAAGATGTCTCCTGATTGAAACACTAGAGTCTTGGAGAACAACTCTTCTTTCTTGCTGAGGAAAAAAAAGGATGTTATGGAAGGCTGGGGGTTCCCTGAAAAACTGGATCCTGTTCATGAAAAGAAACTTGCAAAGATCCAGGCTCCTGAGGGATGTGGTGTCTGGTTGGGATGGACTCTGAGACCCTCCATCTGGGATGCCCTGGGAGCATCCTTGGTGACCAAGACTGGGTCAGAGGACATGCAAGTCACAATAGAGGGCTGCCCACCTTCAACTGAAACACTGGGATTTGTCAAGAACAAGTAAGGATGAGAAACGTGTTGTCCTGGAGACTGGATGTTTCCTGATCTTTCCAGTCTTTGTGCTTCTCCAGATCTTATCATAGAACTCCAGGAGTGGTAGGGGAAGGGAGTTTTGCAAAAAGAGACTAGATTTCCTGCCAGTTTTGCTGCTTGGGAATGGAACCAAATACAATTTTATTTGGGAAAATAAATGTGATTTTTCTCAGATCAAAGTCTCATGAAACAAACATGTACCAATTAGGCAAGCATAGTTTCATATGTGATAGAAATCTCTACATAGAATATCAGTTAAACTTTGATAAATAGGCAGGAACAAATAAAAGTAAGAACAAATGGGTGTTATTAAAAAAAGAAAAGAGGGGGGGAGGGAAAGATGGCGGGGGAATAGGACGGGAAGATCACGTTCTCCCTCACAAATTCCTCAAAAGAACATTTCAACGCTGAGCAAACTCCAAACAACTTCTGTAGGCTGGCAGAGGACATCAGGCAACCCGAAAAGCAGACCATTGTCTTCAAAAACAGGTAGGAAAAAATATAAAAGACGAAAAAGGAGACAAAGGAGGTGGGGAGGGAGCTCCGTCCCGGGAAGGGAAGCCCGTCCCGGGAAGGGAATTTTAAGAAGAGAGGTTTCCAAACACCAGGAAACACTCTCCCTGCCGAGTCTGTGGCGAGCCTTGGAAACACAGAGGGCAACATAACAGGAAGGAAAAATAGATAAATAATTAAAACCAAGAGATTACAAGCCCACCAGTAACTCCCCCAGCGGAAAAGCAGCACAGACGCCTGCATCTGCCATTGGGAAGTGGGGGCAGGGCAGGGATGCGCGGGAGGCGCGGGCTGCAGAGCTTTGTAAGAATCGGGCAGGAACGCCCCACGTGCAACCAGAACGATCTAATTTGGGCTAGCAACCCAGACTGTGGGATAGCTACCACGCGAAAAGCTCGAACATAAGACCCCGCCAGGACCGAGCACAGAACAAAGGACGGAGCGGAAAAAGCCGGCTGCAGACCATCCCCCGCCGGGGACAGGCAGCCAGAGCCGTAAGGACTGGAAAGGGGCAATCGCAGACCCGGAGAGACTTTACTTACCTAACTGCAAGCAGGCTCCTTTGCTAAGACTTCTGGGGGTGCTGGACAGTCACAATCTGCCTCACGGGGTGCGCCAGCGGTCCACCCAGAGAGCTGAGCAGCAGCGGCGGAAAAGGTGACAAGCCGCGGAGATCGCGCTCGCCAAACTCCTGAGCTACTCGGACCTGGGAAGGGCACAAAGCGCAGTCCCAGCCGCATTTGTGCCTCTGAGGGCTGCCTGAGGGCCGAACCTGAGCGGCTTGGACCAGGGAAGTGCACGCAGCCTAGGGCCAGCCCCAGACGGTTCCCGGCTGAGCATCATAGAGCCAGAGCGGTTTGTGCCCCGAGAGAAAGGACAGGTCAAGCGGGGCAGAGATACTGTGTACACACAACAGTGCTATTTGTTTGCAGCATCCCCCCTCCCCACAGCGCGACTGAACTAGTGAGCCTAAAAACCAGCAAACAGAAGAAGTTAAACAGAGGGAACCACCTTGGAAGTGAGCCCACATGGCCCATAACATCAGAGAAGAGCCAGATATATTTTTAATTTTTTAATATTTTTAAAATCATTCTTTTTTTTTTTGCTTTTTGCTTTTTTTTCCTTTTTTTTCCGAGCTTTTTTAAATTGTTAAGTCTTCTATTTCTCCTCTAATTTTTATTTCTATAACCTAGTATTACTATTTTTAAAAAAAAAGACTTTTTTTTTTTTTTTTAAGACAAACACCATATATACTCTTTGGATGGTTGTTGGTGTTTTGTTTTGTTTTGGTTTTGTTTGTTTGTTTTTTAATAATTCTTTTTTTTCTTTCTTCCTTTTTCCTTCTGCTTCTTTTCTTTAATATTGTATCTTTGAAAATCCAACCTCTACTCCAGATTTTTAATCTTTGCTCTTAGGTTTTTGTTGTCAATTTTGTACATTTAAATACC